>NC_136368.1:2988333-4469166 GCF_037039965.1 Doryrhamphus excisus | reverse complement strand
GTAGGGATATTATACTGTAGAACGGTCTTGGTACTTTTGGTTTGGTGCTATCTTGCTAGCTGCTAGCATGCTAACTGTTATCATTTTAGCTATTTTACCCATGCTGTAGGGATATTATACTGTAGAACAGTCTTGGCACTTTTGGTTTGGTGCTATCTTGCTAGCTGCTAGCATGCTAACTTATCATTTTAGCTATTTTACCCATGCTGTAGGGATGTAGGGATATTATACTGTAGAACAGTCTTGGCACTTTTGGTTTGGTGCTATCTTGCTAGCTGCTAGCATGCTAACTGTTATCATTTTAGCTATTTTACCCATTCTGTAGGGATTTAGGGATATTATACTGTAGAACGGTCTTGGCACTTTTGGTTTGGTGCTATCTTGCTAGCTGCTAGCATGCTAACTGTTATCATTTTAGCTATTTTACCCATGCTGTAGGGATGTAGGGATATTATACTGTAGAACCGCCTTGGCACTTTTGGTTTGGTGCTATCTTGCTAGCTGCTAGCATGCTAACTGTTATCATTTTAGCTATTTTACCCAGCTGTAGGGATGTAGGGATATTATACTCTAGAACGGTCTTGGCACTTTTGGTTTGGTGCTATCTTGCTAGCTGCTAGCATGCTAACTGTTATCATTTTAGCTATTTTACCCATGCTGTAGGGATGTAGGGATATTATGCTGGAGAACAGTTAGCTGCTAGCATGCTAACTTTTTGCATGTTAGCGTTTTTGCTATTTTATTGATGTCCCAAAAAGTACAAAAATTTACATAACAAGACGTAGGGACAACACTGTTCTAAAACATTATTTTTAAAATTTAATTTACTAATTAACTAAACTTCTTTTTATTTTGAATATATACTTTTTATTAGCATTTATGATTTTCAAATATATATTTTGATTTTCTACCGCTTATGCTCACGAAGGTTTTAAAATGAATACTTTTTTACAGTTAATTTAATCATACATTTTGGGTGTGTTTGTCTATATAATAAATAAATATAATATATAATATAGTGTTTGTCATCAGAGAAGGTTGTAAACTGTGGACCACCTGCAATAGCCTTCACCCACTTCACGGATTTTTAGCTGCAGTGTACAAGTGTTGTGTTCAAGTGTTCACTGCATGGTCGTAAATTAAACATCTCTGTGAAGCTTTTTATGGCTCCTGACCGCACACCGATTTAGATTTGTCCGCTACTCAATGGAAGAAGGCTGCATTCACGCACCAAAAAACTCCCAGCTGTTGCCATCACCACTTCTGATTGTCGGGTTCTGTTCTGACGTGTGGGAAGTCCATTTTAAAATCACTCCAGTTTGAATTCAAGCCAAAAGCAACTGATGGACTCGCTGCGGGTGAATGGCTTCTCCTCCAAAGGAGCTCCTTTTTAATGTGCTTCTTTTTCCCCACTCTACCCCCTGAGGACTTCCTGGTTGATAACTTGAGGCTGCGGTTCTTGTGGCTTTGGAACCACATTGAGATAAGTCTCTCATTAATCACCGAATGCAGGCAGCGGGAAGGCTTGTTTTGCTGATAAGCACTGTGGAAAGTTGGTCCGTGCTTGTTCACCGACTTTTCACAACCGCTGTTAAACTGTAGATAAAACACGAAGAGAGCGTTGGCAAGTGATTCATATGCTTATCAGCTGAGATTCAATTAATTGCGTCAACATTATTTATAAGCACTCTGGATGGTAACACTGTAAAAGCACTATAACACAACAGCCAATATTAGCTACTGTTAGGTGATTGGGGGTCACCGTGGCAACAACATACAGTATAATATTCCGCTTCCTTCAATAGAAATTAAGACACAATCAAATGATTCAGTCTTAATTTCCCGGAATTGTATGGGTCAATTTAGATTTTTTGATAATTTCTTATAAAAAAATTCCATAATGTGTGTGTCAATTTTTCAAACATTTCTTTTTTTGCACTGAATTTTTATAAACTAAATTAAATATATATATATTTTAAAAAGGTTTCTCCAAATGTATGTGTGATTTTTGCAACATCTAATTTTTCTTGCAGTGAAGTTTTAAATATTGTTTTTTAAACATTTCCCGGAAATGTGTGCAAAATAATTATTATATTTTTTTTGCACTGAATTTTTTTCTGCGCTCAATTTTTATAAACTGAATCAAAAAAATATATAAAAAAATCCCCAAGTGTGTGTGATTTTTTTTTTTAAACATCACATTGTTTTTTTTTTTTTGCACTGAATTTTGAAATATTGTGGTTTAAAAATTTCCCGGAAGTGTGTGTGAATTTTGAAAAAAAAAAAATTTCTAAACTAAATTTTTACTGCATTGTATTTCAGTAAACTGAATTTCAAAATATTTTGCTTACAAACTAATAAAAATTGTTGCATAAAATCATGTAACAAAAAAAAAAAATCACAAAATTTTAATGGAAAATATTCCATTCCATAAATTCAATATAAATTTTTATTAATAAAAAATAAACCTTCAAACACTCGGTAATGTAACGGCCAGTAATGCTTGCCAAAAAGATCAAATATTGACACCCACAACATAAAGTTAATATTCCAAATTGCAACGTGTGTCCTTCAGTCTTTCTGTGTGATGACATTTGAACACAGCTGCTTTATTTCATGTCGCCATTTTGTCTCTTTTAAGAGGTCAAACACCCGCAGAATCCGACTTCCAGTTGCTGGAGGTGGCACGCCGTTTGGAGATGTACGGGATTCGTCTCCACCCGGCCAAAGACCGTGAAGGGTCCCGTCTCAGCCTCGCTGTAGCACATACGGGCGTCCTGGTCTTTCAGGTGACTTTGCCCTCAATAGTCAGAAGCGAACATCATAGAAAATCACCCAAGTGTGACTTCCATGTTTTTTTTTTTTCTCCCAATCTCCACAGGGACACACAAAGATAAACTCCTTCAACTGGTCTAAAGTACGGAAACTGAGCTTCAAGAGAAAACGCTTCCTGATCAAGCTGAGGCCTGATGTAAATGTAAGTAACATTAGTGTGTATTAAAGCGCCAGTACTGCAAAGTATTCATGTTTTGCTGTCCAGAGTTCTTATCAAGACACACTGGAGTTCCTGATGGCCAGCAGGGACTGCTGTAAGGTCTTCTGGAAGATCTGCGTCGAATACCACGCCTTCTTCCGCCTCTTTGAGGAACCCAAACCCAAACCCAAGCCTGTGTTGTTCACTCGCGGCTCCTCTTTCCGATTCAGGTAAAGTCCGCTCAAATTACCCGAGACAGCAAATTGTGCCCTCCGCCAAAAAAACGCCACCGACAGCGCTTCTATTTGTCCTTCCAGCGGTCGCACGCAGAAGCAGGTGATTGATTTTGTGAGGGAGGCGGAGTTTAAAAAGCTGCCGTTTGAAAGGTAAAAAAAAAAAAGAAAAAAAAGTTTGACATTTTAGCTTTATTTAAAGCTGACCGGTAACATCCTGTCTGCACAGGAAACACAGTCGTGTGCAACACAACAGCCGCCTGTCGCCTTTGCCTTCTCCACGCGACCATCAAGTGCCAAAAGAAGTGAGTGTCTCAGTGTGTCACTTTCCTAAGCGACATTGCTTTGGTATCGAAATGGCATCACTGAAAAAAACAGTCAAACCTTGTTTCGTTCTTATGTCTTCCAAAAGGATCATTGAAAAGTAAAAACGTTTGAAAACTGAGGCATTTTCCTCCCCACAGGAAATAACGTAAATCCGATAAATACCTTACAAACAAAACAAAATATTTTTTTAATATGGATGTCGATGTTAATGTTGATTTCGCGGAACGTTACAGTACACACAGAGCAGTGATAGTGTACATAAACCAGGGCAACATTTTGTTGAAAAAAAATGAAATCGTTGGGGAAGACAGGCAAAATATTTGACTGAAATTGTTGAAACTTATATTGTTGAAAAACAATATTTTGTTGAAAAACAATATTTTTGTCAAACTGAATCACCATGGCAAAATTTGGCGATTTTTTTTTTCATATATTTTTTTTTCAAAATTGAATCAAAGGGAGGATTTTGTTAAAAAAAAAAAAAGATAGAAAAAAAAAGTGGATGAAAATTGAATCATATATAATTTAGAGCAAAATTTGGGCCCTTTTTTTTTAATGTGTCAAAGTTTTTGAGAATTTTTTTTGTCGTACAAAACCCAGGCAAAACTTTGGCAATTATTTTAATAAAAAAATTAATCTTTGGAAAAATTGTGGCACCATTTATGGCATGACGTAAATCAGGGGCAACATTTTGGTGAAAATTGATTAAAAAAACTTTGCTTAACTTAAGCTTAACTTAACTTAAAATTAAAAAAAATTCCAATCCATTTTATTTATATAACACGATTAAACAAACACAAGGTTTCCAAAGTGCTGCACAAGAAGATTAAAAATACAAAGCACAATAAAAATGAAGTCAGTATGGTAAATTAGAATAAAATAAGATAAAAAAAATATATAAAATCGATAAAATGCAGTACAATCAAAGTAATAAAAAATAGAAAAGTAAAAAGTCAGCCTTTTACTAAGTGTTAAAAGCCAATGAGAAGATGTGGGTCTTAAAATGGGATTTAAAAACAGACTATTAACAAACTATTCCAAAGTTTTGGGGCTGCAACAGTAAAAGCACAATCCCCCTCTGATCCCCCCCACTTTCTTTTAGGCTCCCTCAGGAGCAACTGATCAGCTGACCTGAGAGACCGGGACGGAGTGTAAAAATGTAGAAGGTCAGCGACGTATGGCGGCGCAAGACATTTGAAGGATTTAAAAGCAAATAAAATAATTTAAAAATGAACGCTAAAACATTTAGCCAATGGAGTGAAGATAAAATGGGGATAATATGCAAATATGTTGGTGATACAAAAAATGGGTCAACATTTAAAAAAACAAAAACGAAATATAGTTTTGTGCCCAGTCACGCGCGGGATTTATTTGATTGCAAGGTTTTTATTTTGTTTTTAAAATTTTGACAATATTTAGCAGATTCAGAAAGAAGTCAAAATCCAAACAAATCATAAAACCAGATCTTTTGGTGCAGGTTTTCAATAGACAAGCTTTTAGTTCCAATAACCCGAGTCTTTTCGATCTCTACTTTAGAGTGGTTCCCTTGGGGACCGAGTCGACTCAGTTTCGCAGCGTCATTGGAAGGAATCGGTTTTGGTGAGTTCGCAGGAAAACTCCGAAGTCCCAGCGAGCCCCGCTCACCAGAACAAGCCCCGCCAAGACAGACCGCCGTCCAGAGACTCGACACGGCCGGAACATCTGGCAACAGGTTCATCTTCTTGGGCTGCTAAAGATAGCGGAGGTTGGACTCCGAGTTTTGTGGAGCGGGGTGTGTTTCTGCATGGGTCCGACACGGGGACCTTAAACGGGGATAAGGGTTTTCCGGTTAGTGGGCAGAACCCTAGTAATCCGCCGGACGCTTCACCCATTCGAGAGAAGCACAGGAGCCCGGTTGTGGTCCGGCATTTAATGGGATCACAAGGTCCCCCTGTAATGGACACCATCCATCCTGCAGGCTTCCTTAGTCACGCTGAGCAGAACGGCTTTGATAGTACTTCCCCGCCCACGCCGAGCCGTTCTCATCGCTCACGTAAGCACCACAAATCCAAACACCGCTCTCATGCCGACGAGGCGAGCCAGGCCACATCCTGGCCCGGGCAAGAATCCCAACCGGTCATGTCTCGTGCGGAGCGAATGGCCGCTCTGGAGCGCCGCATGCTAGCGAACGGGCTCTCGGCTCCAGGTAGACCCAAAGCTCACCTTGGGAATAAACACACCACGCATATAGGGGCAGTCCAGATAAACAACGGCGGCGCCATGAGTGGCTCCGAGTCCAGTGAGTCAGAACTAGAGGCCACTGGGGGGAAAGACGGCAGCCCCCTTCGGTCTGGGAATCAGACGGAGGCAACTTCACCTTTACCGAGGAACAAGTTCTCCTTTGGTAGCCTCCAGCTGGATGAGGAGGCTGACGAGGATGGATGCCACACCTTTAGTGATGACGAGAGCGCTCAGATACTCGGCTAGTCCGAGAGAATATCTTTGGTACCTGGAAGAGGGTTGGAAGACGGCGGGACAGTGGAACCTCCAAAGTTGAACTCCAACAAGGTTTTGGGGTAAAGTCACCATCGTGAGTAACGCCATGTGAGACTTTGCACAAAACCTTAACTCAAAGACTAAGTGGCCACACAGCTAGGAGACCCGAGTTCGATTCCACCCTCTGCGTGGAGTTTGCATGTTCTCCCCGTGCATGCGTGGGTTTTCTCCGGGTACTCCGGTTTCCTCCCACATTCCAAAAACATGCTAGGTTAATTAGCGACTCCAAATTGTCCATAGGTATGAATGTGAGTGTGAATGGTTGTTTGTCTATATGTGCCCTGTGATTGGCTGGCCACCAGTCCAGGGTGTACCCCGCCTCTCACCCGAAGACAGCTGGGATAGGCTCCAGCACCCCCGCGACCCTAGTGAGGAAAAAGCGGTAGAAAATGAATGAATATATTCTCATTTCTTCTTATTATGTCTATTATAATAAGTAGTATTAGTGTAAAGATTACTGTGGGGATGTTATTTAATGTCTTGCGGTCTCTAATAATAGTAAAAGCTGTATTTAGAAGGTAAGATAAATGGGAGACGACTATACTGCACCTAATAAGCTGTTGTATTAATAAATATGTGGATGGACCAGGGCCGCATGGCGCGCAGGCCTCACAGCTAGGAAACCCGAGTTCAATTCCACCCTCTCGGCCATCTCTGTGTGGAGTTTGCACGTTCTCCCCGTGCATGCGTGGGTTTTCTCCGGGTACTCCGGTTTCCTCCCACATTCCAAAAACATGCTAGGTTAATTAGCAACTCCAAATTGTCCATAGGTATGAATGTGAGTGTGAATGGTTGTTTGTCTATATGTGCCCTGTGATTGGCTGGCCACCAGTCCAGAGTGTACCCCGCCTCTCGCCCCCATGATCCTTGTGAGGATAAACGATAGAAAATGAATGAATTAATTTTTACATCCCTAATAAATAATACAGTATATACATGCACATACACTGTATTTTTGCACTTTATTTAATTTGAATGATACAACAGAGAAATACTAATGCTTGAAAGCCACCTTTTTTATACTGGCAACAGTCAATCCCCATTATCAGTTCATGCAGAAGATTGTTGCCAACTTTGGAGGTTCCATTGTAGTTTTTCCACTGAAGCCGACATCTTTGTGCTTCACAGGGAGATAATCTTCGTTTCATCACCGTATGAAGGATGCTGGTGATAACGTGTCCCTGCAGGGGGTGGAAAAGTGCCATGTTACATTTCATATTTGATTTGCTAGTGATTGAAAGTCCCGCAGAGAATTTGGGGTCTTTCTGCACTTTCTACCCACACAGGTGGTATGTAGCAATATTTGACTTGTTGAATGCACAGTGTTTGTCATCTAATATGCCTTATGACTTGTGCAAAAACATACACATATTCGGCTGCAAGCGAGTCTTGTTGGGTAGTACACACTGTAGCGGAACATTTACCATAAATGCAAACCCCAAACGTTGGCAGCTCTGGGTTTAATCCCTAAATATGCCTCACAGACTTATGAATTAAACACATTAATAAGTCAAAAATGTGTTGCTAACCAATGATAATTATATATGAACTTGCGTTCACCACGCTGGATTGTTTTATGCGAGTTTCATTTTGGGAAACGGCAACGATCTATGGTGTGTTCAAGGACCAGTGAACAAAGTGGGAAATCTCAATGCTTGACATAAAAACAAAGCACAAAGACATAAACATGTAAAAAATTGTAGGCTTTTTTTAAACAGTGGTACGTTTTTGTTGTATATTTAACCTGTATTATCACTATATAATATACGTATATTCTTGGGAAAAGAGTATATATTTTGGGCCTAAGAATTACACCAAAGTATACCAGCAGCTCCAGTCTTCACCATGCACTTTGTTTCCATCACGCTGCAAAAAAAAAAAAAAAAAGCACTGCACCTTTTTGTTTTACACTTCTGTCTGCATGTTGACTTGTGTTGGCACCCGTTTTAAAATGGCATGCACTTGTTCTTTCTTTTCGTTTTCCTTGTCCTTGTTCTTTTTGTCTGTTTGCATGACACATTAGTGTATCTTGTGTTTTTATTTTCCTCCCTGCACGCTATGACTGCATGAAAGCCGTGGGACTTTAAAATGAGTGGTAACCCAGCAAGCATGTTTCCATCTTTGCAGTGGTCCAGCTAACAGTTCATTTTTTTAAATAAAATAAAATGAATTAAATATTCATTTAATATGAAAAAAATATGAAAAAAGAAAATTAATTAAATAATTGCTTGCTATTTATATACATATAATAATAATTATATTATTATTGTTATATATATTTTTATTACTATTATATTTATTCATGATTATATTAGAATATGTATGATATTGTTATTATATTATTATTATTAATATAATAATTATTGAGTTTGTTATTAATTTATTTATTGAAAAAAGAAAATTAATTAAATAAATGTTTGCTATATATATATAATAATAATTTATATTATTATTATATTATATTATTATTGTTATACATATTGTTATTGTTATTATATTTATTCATTATTATATTCTATTATAATATATATTATATTATTAATAATATAATAATTAGCGAGTTTGTTATTATTTATTGAAAAAAAGGAAATTAATTAAATATTTTTTTGCTATTTATATATATATATGATTATTATATTATATTATTATTGTTATATACATTTTTATTATTATATTTCATTATTATATTATAATATATATTATATTATTATTATTATAATTGAGTTTTTATTAATTTATTTATTGTCCCTTTAAATTGCTCAATGAATTATTTATTGTGGCTCATTTGTTAGTCGACCACTGCAGTTTTCGGAAACCCTTCTCGTGCACGCCCCCCCGCCCCACATCCTGGTTGACATATGAACTGTGCATCACATCACCATCAAATACATATATGCCAGGACTGTGGGACTGTCTTCACATGTGTGCTGCCCTTCCTACTTTTTGCATGTACTTTACTTTACTTTTTAATGTGAGTATCCGCCATTTTGACACTTTTGTAGCGCTGCATTGTGACACTGCATGAATCCGCTCCTTTTTTCTACACTCTTCTGTTTCTCCGCTGCTTTGCTTGCATGACTTCCATTTTCTGATGTTGCACAAGAGTCAATAAAAATGACTTGAAGGACATTCTGCAACTGTCTTTTTGCATCATGCCCTCACACCGCCATACTCGCTGTAGTTCCTGCCTGAATGACCTAAAGGCATCATTAACACGTATTAGTGGTAATCTTCAGATTTGTCCTGGTTTGTGTTTACAGTAAACCCCCACAATCACAGTTGAGTCATTTGTCTCACTATTAAATGTGTTCCACATCACAACCACGCTGGGGGTATATTATGTATTTCCTAAGTAACATTCACCCAAGGTGGTGGAACCTCGCTTTTTGTACGTAGGATTGAGTTTTTGATTAAATATAGTGCTAGAAATATGCTTTTCCTACTGGCAAACCGTGTGGCTAATAAACTAGCTAGTCACTAAACAAAGCCTCCATGTGTTGGTGAATCAGACTTTATGAAGAATGACTCATGGTTGCTTTAGAGTTAGGACACTATAGACAGATTTTTACACAGGGATTCCTTGAATCATATTTATTAGGTGAGCATTTATGTGCTTTATTTCTTCATTGAACTCACACAGAACCATGAACAACTCAGTTTCTGTCTCTTTTCTAACAAGCACAGTGCACCGGTAGCTGATGAGGCGTTCAGGTGCACTGCACACTTTTGCTTAAATTGTGTTAAATGTCCATTTATGTCAGTGGTTCTCAATCATTTTCAGTATTTATTTGGTACAATGCATGTTAATGGACGTAAATATGGTGTATTGTAGCAAAACCATTCCATTCATTGAAGCACTTATTTACTTATGCCGTTATTTATAATTATTTTTGTATTGGTTTCTGCATGAAAAGTTATAAATCTGCATAAAATATGTATTTTTTTAAATTGTATTTAGCATTTTTGTTATATTCCGGATGATGGATGAGTGGTTAGCCTGTAGGCCACACACAGTCAGGAGATCGGGAAGACCTGCGTTTGATTCTCTGCTTGGGCATCTCTGTGTGGAGTTTGCATCCGGTTTCCTCCCACATTCCAAAAACATGCTAGGTTAATCATTTTTTCTTTTTTTTTACTGTGTCGTAAAATTTATTATAATATGAATTTCTATGGGTGGCACGGTGATCTAGTGGTTAGCACGCAGACCTCACAGCTAGGAGACCAGGGTTCAATTCCACCCTCGGCCATCTCTGTGTGGAGTTTGCATGTTCTCCCCGTGCATGCGTGGGTTTTCTCCGGGTACTCCGGTTTCCTCCCACATTCCAAAAACATGCTAGGTTAATTGGCGACTCCAAATTGTCCATAGGTATGAATGTGAGTGTGAATGGTTGTTTGTCTATATGTGCCCTGTGATTGGCTGGCCACCAGTCCAGGGTGTACCCCGCCTCTTGACCAAGCTGGGATAGGCTCCAGCATTCCTACTAGTCTTCTCAAGCCTGACTGGACGGGAAGGCACGACACACAGCTGCAGATATCTGCTGGAGAACAGCACACGGCTGCAGCTCAGGTTGTGTTAGGAATGGAATATTTTCCACTTTGTTTTTTATGAGTACGGCGACATGTTTGTGCTTATCTAGCACACTCACAAGACTTTTCACTTGGAAGAAAATGCACAGTTTGTTTTATCTGCACACACACACACACACACACACACACCGTCACATAAGTCACACTTCCTGTCTTATGATGACGGAGGTGGTTGCATACTTACCCTGATGAAGCCTGATGAAGTTAAAATAATGAAAATATTAGAAATGCAACAGCAAAGCTCGTGTATTGGAGCTGTAGAGCTGTGCCTAATGTTGTGTCCAGCGAGTGTCGTGTCGTCAGGACTACAAAGTTGAGTCTCTGCTGATGTTTCATCGCTACAAAGCAGATACCTCAGCCAAGCATCTTCCTCTTTGGCGAGGAAAACAGATAGCTTTCTGTCAATAACTGTCTCTTGCTCTTTTCCATAAGCCGTATTGAATTACTGCTCAAATGCAATTTCATTAAGGGAGTGAGCGGATGGCAGCCAAACAACAAATCATTCGGCGAGGATTGTCATTCTTACCGAGTTCTCCCTTGTGTCTCTCCTATAGGAGCACTGACAAACAGTCCCTACCTGTCGACGTCTCCCGGCCACTCAAACGGGCTCCTTAACGGCCGGGCGTCCCTGGAGGTGGGGAGCCACAGTCCGGACGTCCGACAGCCGTCCCCTCTCACCAGCCCGCTCCTCAACGACGCCTGCAGCATTCGTACTGACGATGAAGACGAGGTTCGGAGGAAGGTTTGTATTTTGATTTGAAGTCTTACTACAATACTACACTGGGCATAGTACACAGGAAGCTTATTTCTGTTAAACATTGTTGACAAATCTGTTCTTATCCTTTGCCGAGATAATCCATCCATGTGACTCAGGCTGGCTACAATAAAAGGCCGCTCCAAAATTTGCAGGAGTTACTGTCAAAAAAACAGTCAGTACATATAGTTAGTTATTCCCAGTAGTAGTAGTTTCCCTATGTGTTTTAGGACAGGCTGGCCACAATAAAAGGCCACTCCAAAATGTGATGTTTCAGCGGGGTGCAAGAAATCACTGCCGGAGTAATATTAGTAGTAGTAGTAGTAGTAGTAGTAGTTGCACTATGTGTGTTTACTTACCTGTTGTGTTCATGATTGTAGTAAGTGTTAGGTCGAGTGATTTGATGTAAATCAAATTTACAATTTAATTTCAACATTAAACTTTGGTATCAAGATGGGGGCCTCAAACTAGCGTCTCAAACTAGCGGGCTTCTAGTTTGAGACCCCTGATGTAAATAATTTGTCCAAAAATGTCTTTTTCCAATCTCCACAGTGAAGTCCCTTATTTGCTGTTTTTCTTGCCTTCATAGAGGTTCCCCACAGACAGAGCCTACTTTATCGCCAAGGAGCTGCTGACCACAGAGAGGACGTACGTCAAAGACCTGGAGGCAGTGACCGTGGTAAGTGATTAAAAATGGTGGATAGATCAATCTTTATTATTATTTTATATTATAAGACAGTAAGGAGCAAAGAGCATAAAAAGTACAGGTAAAGTACAGTACAGGGTAAAACGGATTTGTTACGTGCAATATTGTACTGAAACCCGTGTCATACGAAGACTAGGGTGTTCCAAAATGGAGATTGGGTGTTGTGTGTGTGTGTGTGTGAGATCCAAGATGGCTGAATAAACCAGCAATCCATCCATTTATTCATTCATTCCTTTTCAACCGCTAATCCTCACGAGGTGCTGGAGCCTATCCCAGTTGTCTTTGGGCGAGAGGCGGGGTGCAGCCCTGGTCCATCCACATATGTATTAATACAACAGCTTATTAGGTGCAGTATAGTCGTCTCCCATTTATCTTACCTTCTAAATACAGCTTTTACCATTATTAGAGACCTCAAGACATTAAATAACACCCCCACAGTAATCTTTATACTAATATTGCCCAAAATTCATTCATTTATTTTCTACCGCTTTTTCCTCACGAGGGTCACGGGGGGTGCTGGAGCCTATCCCAGCTGTCTTTGGGCGAGAGGCGGGGTACACCCTGGACAGGTGGCCAGCCAATCACAGGGCACATATAGACAAACAACCATTCACACTCACATTCATACCGATGGACAATTTGGAGTCAATTAACCTAGCATGTTTTTGGAATGTGGGAGGAAACCCACGCATGCACGGGGAGAACATGCAAACTCCACACAGAGATGGCCGAGGGTGGAATCGAACTCGGGTCTCCTCGCTGTGAGGCCTGCCCTGGTCCATCCACATATTTATTAATAAAACAGAAGGGTTTGTCTGGGTCAAGATTAGATTTAAACTTGCCTTGTTTTGGTATTTCAGTCGTTCCAGAATGCCGTCGGTCAGGACGAGGCCACTCCGGACTCGCTGAAGAACACCATTTTCTCCATTTTTGAGCCGCTACACAAGTTCCACATCGGCTTTCTCAGGGAGGTGGAGCAGAGGCTGGCTTTGTGGTGAGCACACACACACACACACACACACACACAGGTGTCAAAACACATGCAACCCAGCTTTGGCGAACCCAGCGCCTTCATATGACCTCGGGATGTGTTGTCTCCATGGTAACTGTCACGCCGCGCCAAGACAGCCGTCGGGTTTCGGGTGTCTGATCTCTTTAATGATGTTGTGCTTTTCCCAAAACACGCAAGCGCTAACAGCCGCGTGAGTTAAGTCATTTTTTTTCCACTTTCTTTTTATTTCCCCGTTGATGATGGCTTCTTCTCCTCCCATTTATGATCCCGCTGACATGCAGCACACTCAGAATGACCAGCGAAGGACATATGGACATATTTTTTATTAAATATATTAAATCCAGTTAATACTTCATGGCATTTTTACCTTTTTATTGAAGCCCAGAGAGAGAAGGGGTTCTTTCTTGAATTCAATTCTCACCTTCTTTCTTCGTCTTTGGCCCCATGGTGGGTTATTTAGCCTCTGTCCTCAATTAAAAAGGCTTTCAGTTGCAGTACAGATCAAATGTACTCGCCGTTACATGCAGGAGTGGATGTGTACAAAAACAGAGGCAAAATTTGGGTTGTATTTATATAAATATGTTTATTATAGAAATTCATTCATTCATTCATTCATTCATTTTCTACCGCTTATCCTCACAAGGGTCGCGGGGGTTGCTGGAGCCTATCCCAGCTGTCTTCGGGCGAGAGGCGGGGTACACCCTGGACTGGTGGCCAGCCAATCACAGGGCACATATAGACAAACAACCATTCACACTCACATTCATACCTATGGACAATTTGGAGTCGCTAATTAACCTAGCATGTTTTTGGAATGTGGGAGGAAACCGGAGTACCCGGAGAAAACCCACGCATGCACGGGGAGAACATGCAAACTCCACACAGAGATGGCCAAGGGTGGAATTGAACTCGGGTCTCCTAGCCTGCGTGCCGTGCGGCCCTAGTCCATCCACATATTTATTAATACAACATCTTATTAGGTGCAGTATAGTCGTCTCCTATTTATCTTACCTTCTAAATACAGCTTTTACCATTATTAGAGACCTCAAGACATTAAATAACATCCCCACAGGAATCATTACACTAATATTGCCCAATATAAGAGACATAATAAGAAGAGAGAATATACGTATTCTCCATTCATTTTCTCCCGCTTTTTCCTCACGAGGGTCGCGGGGGTGCTGGAGCCTATCCCAGCTGTCTTTGGGCGAGAGGCTCCACACAGAGATGGAATTGAACCCTGGTCTCCTAGCTGTGAGGTCTGCGTGCTAACCACTAGACCACCGTGCCGCCCATATAAATTCATATTATAATAAATTTTACGACACAGTAAAAACAAAGAAAAATACAAACAATAAGTGCGAACAAATAGCGAATAAATACTTCAAATTAATAATTCAAATTATTTTGCAGTATACTACGTATAGTATTTATTTAATTTTTATTATAGTAATATTGTACAAAATTTTTAAGTATAGTAAAAGTGGACCTTTATTTTGAAAAATTTAAATTTCATTGTTTATTATTTTTATTTTGTAAATTCTAAAAAAGGAAAAATAACAATCAGGCTACTGTTAGCGACCCTGTCTGGATACTATTAAGTGAGGGTATATTTGGAGCTATTGCACTCAAAGGCGACACCTTGTGGTGGAGTTTGGTCTTTAACTTTTGGAGCACCCTCACCACATTCAAGGAGACGTTGTTAAATCAGCATGAAAAGCTGCTGAGGGGGCTTTGTCACTGACAAATTACTGCTGCTCATCTCTCGTAGGGAAGGGCGCTCCAACGCTCACATCAAAGGAGACTACCAGCGCATTGGAGATGTCCTGCTTAAGAACCTGCAAGGCCTGAAGGTGAACCTCTTTCATCCAAGCTTTTCCCCCGGCCTTGCTCATAACTCGTAACTCTCTGCAGCCTATGACGACCAACTTGCACAAGCAGTGTGACGTCCTGACGGAGCTGGAGAAGGCGTGCAAGTCGTCCCGCAGGTTAGAATCTCTCTGCAGGGACTTTGAGCTGCAGAAGGTTTGCTACGTGCCCCTCAACGTCTTCATCCTGAGGCCGCTACACCGCCTGGTGCACTACAAGCACATCCTAGAGCGCCTGTGCAAACACTACCCGGCCACGCATGTCGACTTCAGGGACTGCAGAGGTAACGTGCTCACAGGAGGAGGACTTGTAGCGCTTTGGGGAACGGGCAAAGATATCAGGATATGAGGACCATGTGAAAGATAGATTGATGCGTAGATGATCAGACCTCCATAAAGTCATTACATTAGTCTATAGATTGAAATACCAGCGATTGTGATGATGTCTGTCATCCTGGTGGGCTTGCAGCTGCCCTGGCCGATGTATCTGAGGTGGTGGAGCAGCTCCAAGGGAGCGTCATGAAGATGGAGAACTTCCAGAAGCTGTTGGAGCTGAAGAAGGATTTGATTGGCATCGACAATCTTGTTGTTCCTGGTCGGGTACGTTTGCTTGAATTCATCCCTTTTCTTGAATTCATTTCTTTAATGAATAAACTTTATTTCTTCCTAGGAGTTCATCAGGTTTGGTTGCCTTAGCAAACTGTCTGGAAAGGGTCTACAGCAACGAATGTTTTTCTTGGTAACGCCTCACTTTTTCACGATTGGACCAGAAGCTAAGAGTTGATTAAGTGATTTCAACAGCCTTTATTTTTATTTTTATGAATTAAAGTGTGTATTTTTATTAACTATGTATTTTAATGTGACTATTCTCATGACTTTGTTCTCATAATATTATGATTTTATTCCCATAATATTATGACTTTATACCGATATAATTATGATTTTATAACCATAAATATTATGATTTTCTTCCCATAATATTAGGACTTTATTCCCATAATATTATTACTTAATTCCCATAATGTCATGACTTTATACCCATAATATTATGACATTATTCCCATAATGTTATGACTTTATTCCCATAATATTTTGACTTTATTCCTTATTTCCATATTATGACTTTATTCCCAGAATATAATTTTTTCCCAATAATATTATGATTATATTCCCATAATATTTGACTTTATTCCCATAATATTATGACTCTATTTCCGTAATATTTTGACTTTATTCTCATAATATCATGACTTTGTTCACATAATATTATGATTTTATTCCCATAATGTTATGACTTTGTTCCCATAATATTTTGACATTATTCCCATATTATGACTCTATTCCCATAATATTTTGACTTTGTTCCCATAATATTATGACTCTATTTCGAAAATATTTTTACTTTATTACCATAAAACTACGACTTTATTCCCATAATATTTTGACTTTATTCCCACAATATTTTCACTTTGTTTCCATATTATGACTTTATTCCCAGAATATAATTTTTTTCCCAATAATATCCTGATTATATTCCCATAATATTTTGACTTTATTCCCATATTATGACTATTTTCGTAATATTTTGACTTTATTTTCATAATATCATGACTTTGTTCACATAAGACTATGACTTTATTCCCATAATATCATGTCTCTATTCCCAGAATATTTTGACTTTATTCCCATATTTGGCTTTATTCCCATAATAGTATGACTCTATTTCCATAATATTTTGACTTTATTCCCATAATATTATGATTATATTCTCATAATATTTTGATATTATTCCCATAATATTGTCACTTTATTCCCATAATATTGAGAAAAAGCCGAAAGAAAGAAACCCAATTCTCGGAATGGTATAGCTTGTGTTTACACATGTAAAGTCACCTTATGTTCTTTATGTTTTAGCTTAGCTAAATAGTATAATGTGATATTTTTACACCAGCCACCAGTTTAAAGCGTTGATGTATATTTTTTCTTTCTCCCTTTGCTTCTCTGGCTGCAGTTCAACGACGTTATTTTGTACAGCAGTCGAGGGATGACGGCCACCAATCAGTTCAAAGTTCACGGCCACCTTCCTCTCCATGGCATGACAGTAAGAGTCGCTGTTAATTGGACTACAAGGACTGGCAGCCGTCTATCATTAGTGCAAATAAAGCGGCATCAAACATCTGGATTCAAGCCACACATACACTCATGCATGCAAGGATAACCACACGTTTAATCCTCCCGCCCGCAATCTCTCCCCTTGCGTCTATTTTGGTCCTCGCCGTCCTACTTAGCGCCATTGTCTCATGTCTTGTCTGTGTCTTATTCCAGATCCGAGAGAGTGAAGATGAGTGGGGTGTTCCTCACGCCTTCACCTTGGTCAGCCAGCGGCAGTCGGTGGTGGTGGCGGCCAGGTAGGAGCATGGAAACATCTCACAGCGACCTGCAGGTCCGGTCTTCCACACGTGCGTGTCTCCTTGCAGTTGTTTGTCAGAGATGGAGAAGTGGATGGAGGACTTGGAGATGGCCATAGAAAGGACCAAGACCAGCAACGGGCCTTCATCTGACCTGCTGGGCTGCAGTCTGACTGACAACAGTAAGTTAGCAGTAGCTAGCATGTGGGACGTTTATTCCCTTCTTATGTTGTGATTGCATGTTATGGACGGAAATGGACATAATGTAAACATTTTTATTGTTGTTATTTGATTGATATATTTTTATTTTATTATGTATTATTTATACATATTCTATTTATTGTTTTGTTGTTCAAATTATTTCTTAATTTTATTTTTCATATATTATAAATATTTTAATTTATGTATTGTTAAAGTGATATAGTGGGCATGGAACTAAATGCCATTGATCAATTATGGGAAAAAATTATAACAATAATTTTGGTTGATTTGTTTTTTTTTTTTTAAAGGGACGCGTGGCTCTCTTTCTCTGAATGTAAATAAATATAATATAAATATTTTATTAAGGCATTAATTTATGTATTTCAGGAATGGGCATGGGACTAAATGCCGTTGATCAATTATGGGAAAAAATTATAACAATAATTTTTTTTTTTTAAAGGGACGGGTGGCTCTCTTTCTCTGAATGTCATATATTGTAAATATTTTATTAAGACTTTAATTTATGTATTTCAGGAATGGACATGGGACTAAATGCCGTTGATTAATTATGGCAAAAAATTATAACAATAATTTTTGTTGATTTGTTTTTTTTTTTAAAGGGACGGGTGGCTCTCTTTCTCTGAATGTCATATATTATAAATATTTTATTAAGACTTTAATTTATGTATTTCAGGAATGGGCATGGGACTAAATGCCGTTGATTAATTATGGAAAAAAATTATAACAATAATTTGTTTTTTTTTTTTTTTAAGGGACGGTTGGCTCTCTTTCTCTGAATGTCATATATTATAAATATTTTATTAAGACTTTAATTTATGTATTTCAGGAATGGACATGGGACTAAATGCCGTTGATCAATTATGGGAAAAAATTATAACAATAATTTTGGTTGATTTGTTTTTTTTTAAAGGGACGGGTGGCTCTCTTTCTCTGAATGTTCTGAGCTCCTGTTTCCATGCCAGCATCTTATTGAGCAGGATAATGCTTCCCCCCAAGAAGTGTAGCGGAATGGATGCTCAACTTCCCATAGATCAGGGTACCCCAAGGGGGGTCCGGCATTATGATGGGAATGGGGGCGTGGGGTACATGTCTTCTACAATCTTCCCCCTCACCCCCCCGTTGTCTCGCAGTAACAACCTCCTGACTTTCCCAGAATTCCCCGGAGAGTGTTTAACGGAGGCGGAGTCCGAGGATGACATGACTGCGTCCCGCAGCTCGCTGGAGAGGGCGGCCCCCCAGCGCGGTAACACTATGGTGCACGTGTGCTGGCACAGGAACACCAGCGTGTCCATGGTGGATTTTAACGTAGCTGTGGAGGTACCGGACACACATCAAGCACTGAGCCCCGCCCCCCGCCTCTCCACCCAGCTCTGTCTTGCCTCCACTTGGTTCACCTTCTGTTTGCTACGTGTTGGTTCACTGTGGGGGGGCGAACAGCGGGGACAGTATTTCCTTTGTGTTGCTGTAACAACGTCCTCTTCGCAGCGTTGCCTGGACGCTGTCGCCGCTTCTTGTTGACCCTCGCACCGCACCGCATGCCCTGTCCTTCAACCTACTCAGTCTCTGTCTTTCTGTCCTTCCCTTCCCTGTTTCTTTTTCCTCTCCCCCCCCCCCTCCACGCTTCTGTGCGTTTTCCCCCGCGCTAGAAGGTCCTAGTCCTGTCAGTGACAATAAGGCGGGGCCGCGCAGTGGCCCGGGACCGGTGCCCCTGTGTGTTATCTGCTGGTACAGAGTGCAGAGCCTCTCCTTTAGTGAAGCCTGCAGCAGTCTAGAGGTAAAGAAGCCAGGCAGACAGCAAGGGGGGGGGGGGCTTGTGGGTTCGTTGGACACAACATTAGGTACACCTATAAATTGGAATGGCGTCCAATGCAAGAGATGCTCTACAAATTTGTCGACTTAGTTAATCTTGTCGAGCGGTTAGCGTGCAGACCTCACAGCTAGGAGACCAGGGTTCAATTCCACCCTCGGCCATCCCTGTGTACTCCGGTTTCCTCCCACATTCCAAAAACATGCTAGGTTAATTGGCGACTCCAAATTATCCATAGGTATGAATGTGAGTGTGAATGGTTGTTTGTCTATATGTGCCCTGTGATTGGATGGCCACCAGTCCAGGGTGTACCCCGCCTCTTGCCCGAAGACAGCTGGGATAGGCTCCAGCACCCCCGCGACCCTCGTGAGGAAAAGCAGTAGAAAATGAATGAATGAATGAAAGTTAATCTTGTCTCTTTTGTAGTAGTAGTAGTATTAGTAGTATTTTATATTATATTAGTATTTTATATATTTTATATTAGTAATATTTTATATTACACTAACTGCAGCACTGCATATAACCACAGTAAACATATTGTTATATTAATGCATCTGTGATGATGTCAATCTAAACTAAGCATCATTTTGGAAAGAGTTCCTGTATTGGTCCCCATTTGATCGTGCAGGTGTACCTAATGAAGTGGCGCTTGCTGTAATGGAGAAGCACATAAATAAAAATATAATATATATTATATACTATAATATAATAAATAAAAGTCAGCTCACACATTAAACTGCTATATGCTATGCTATTTGCATATATTCTATTTTGGGGCTGTTTAAAGGGACTGTATGCAACTGGCTCAAGACGACATTTTTTCAACCCGAAATATAACATCATCACCGGCTAATATGTCTGGTGTGACCAACATATATTGTTTCCATGGTTCTCCAGATTAGCATCGACCAGCTACCAGTACGGAAACACAATCTACATATGCTGGTCTATGCTGTTCTTTTGCTATGTGCTAGTATGTTATGTTAATATAAGCACACCACCACAGGCTTCCATGTTATGTTATATCCTGTAACATTATGTTTATCACATGTGAACTGCTAGTATGTTGTGTTGTCTTATGTTATGCTATGTGCTACTATGCTATGTTCTGTTGTCTGCTAGTATGTTATGGTGTGTTATGTTATTGCGTTATGCTATGTGCTAGTATGTTGTTGCGTTATGCTATGTGCTAGTATGTTATGGTGTTTTATGTTATTGCGTTATGCTATGTGCTAGTATGTTATGGTGTGTTATGTTATTGCGTTATGCTATGTGCTAGTATGTTATGGTGTGTTATGTTATTGTGTTATGCTATGTGCTAGTATGTTATGGTGTGTTATGTTATTGCGTTATGCTATGTGCTAGTATGTTATGGTGTGTTATGTTATTGTGTTATGCTATGTGCTAGTATGTTATGGTGTGTTATGTTATTGTGTTATGCTATGTGCTAGTATGTTATGGTGTGTTGCGTTATTGCGTTATGCTATGTGCTGGTATGTTATGGTGTGTTGCGTTATGCTATGTGCTAGTATGTTATTGCGTTATGCTATGTGCTAGTATGTTACGGTGTGTTGCGTTATTGCGTTATGCTATGTGCTAGTATGTTATGGTGTGTTATGTTATTGTGTTATGCTATGTGCTAGTATGTTACGGTGTGTTGCGTTATTGCGTTATGCTATGTGCTAGTATGTTATGTTATTGTGTTATGCTATGTGCTAGTTTGTTATTGCGTTATGCTATGTGCTAGTATGTTATGTTGTGTTCTGTTATTGTGTTATGCTATGTGCTAGTATGTTATGGTGTGTTATGTTATTGTGTTATGCTATGTGCTAGTATGTTATGGTGTGTTATGTTATTGTGTTATGCTATGTGCTAGTATGTTATTGCGTTATGCTATGTGCTAGTATGTTATGGTGTGTTGCGTTATTGCGTTATGCTATGTGCTGGTATGTTACAGTGTGTTATGTTATTGCGTTATGCTATGTGCTAGCATGTTATGGTGTGTTTTCACCGGCATGTTGTGTTGTGTGCTTCTATGTTGTGTAATGCTAAGTATTTGTAGATGCTGGTTTTATGTTATGTTATGTTGTATGCTAGTATGTTATGTTATGTTACCAGTAGCCGGTTAAAACAACAGATTGTACAAGTGCAAAGTTGACTGCATAAAAATAATAGTATTTGCCTACATTAGAGCAAAACTTTGCCGTATCGGTATCATTAGCTGACAACAAACATATTACGTTGGTCATACTATATATATATACTATGCTCTGAAAGCAGGAAGAGGCGGGTTATAATGCTTTCAGCACAATAGGCAGCCAGGAATACGTTGCATCCAGTCCCTTTAAAACTGAATGTTAAAAATAAAATGAAGGTAGAAAAGAGGAATGATAGCAGCACATGTTCAGTATGTTGTCTGTGGTATTATATTAGTATCTGACATTTCTTGTGTTTTGTAGAATCAGCTGTCGGGGAACTTACTGCGCAAGTTCAAGAACAGCAACGGCTGGCAGAAGCTGTGGGTGGTCTTCACCAACTTCAGTCTGTTTTTCTACAAGTCACACCAGGTGATGACCAACGCCACGCTCCTCCTGCTTGCTGCAAACATCTTTTATTCTAATGCTTTGTTGTTGTTTATACCAAAACTGTGTTTAGACAGCCTCCATTCATGTGATGACCAACATCACACCCTCCTTTGGACTCAAACCTGCACACTCAATGAGAATCTTAGTAGTTGTTGTGATCTTTTTTTTTCCCAGGATGATTACCCTCTGGCCAGCCTTCCACTGCTGGGTTACTCTGTCACCATTCCCTCCGAGTCTGAGAACATCCACAAGGACTACGTCTTCAAGCTGCATTTCAAGTCCCATGTCTACTACTTCCGTTCGGAGAGTGAATACACTTTTGAAAGGTAAACATATGTACATACGCTGCTCCAGGAGTGGGCGAGCTAGGGCATGTGGGCCACATGCAACATTTTCCTGCCACAAGGCATGCTGGGTAGCCCACCCCTGCTCTGCTTTATACATTATATTGACATGTGTTGCTCTCTTCCGGGCCTCAGGTGGATGGAGGTGATCAGCAGTGCTACGGCCCCCTCCAGTCGGGTCCAGAACTGCAAGGACGCCCACTGAGTCGCCCCCTCCCCCCCAACCTTGGGACTCCTTTTGTCCACACTCATGTTGGTGCTTTTTTACTGCTCTAATGGTGACACGTCCGCTGGTTTCGACTGCATCAGAGACTGCATTTCTTCTTCTTCTGGCATTTTTACACTGCGCTCCTTTTCAAGGATGTCCTTTTCTACCGTTTTCTAACGATCACAGCCACTTCCTAGTTGTCGTTTTTTTTCCACCACATGTGGATATATTGTTTTTGTTGTTCTTCACTTGGCTGCTTTTTTCTATGTGTTTCACAGTTTCGCAGCAATATGCGCCTAGATTTTGTACTTTTGGGATTGAAGAATGTTAACGCCATAACATTCAGGCCACCCTTTAAGAGTCAATGCTGTGCACCGGGCCTGGCATGTGTTTTTTTATATTACAAAAGCGTGATTTGTTGTTTTTGTCATTTCATGCTAGCGTCATTTTCATGAAGTTCTATTGGCATTTTTTTCAAAATGAAGACAATTTTCACGATCATAGCGATGTGACAAAAAAGCTTTAAAGATGTTTGAAACTGAATAACAACTTTTCTGCCCCTCTTTCAACCACCTTGTGAAAACAGCAAATGAATGGAAAATATACATTTGATAACATTTATGGAATGCAAAGCATCTTTTCTGCTTAGAGATGAATGTTTTGTCAGGCAGCTGAGGTTGATCTTTGGAAATGTATTAAAAAGAAATACTCAAACTGTTTTTCAGCTTTATTGTGCTTCCAACTGTGACCTGCAGGTGGCAATAGACAGCAAGAGGTTGCAGAATCGTCTCAATAGCAGTGGACCGTTCAAAAATAGCAATAGGGCAAAAGTAAAACTTGATAAAAGATTTTTTTTTAATACATCATATTTTCATAATATAAAATAATAATACAAATATAATAAATAAAAATCCAATACAAATAATTATTTTTTAAGTACAATACAGTACTTCTGAAGTACATTGTTATATTTGTTTTCATGTTTAAAAAATAGAATACAAATAATATAATTATTTAAAATGATCAATCATCAAAAAGTGAAATATAGCTCTCCAGGAGCATATTCCTGTTCGTGTTTAAATAAAAAATAAAATATATATTGCAAAGAATTCTAATGAGTTAATATTAATATACAGCACCCATGAGCATATTCTTCTGTACTAAAAATGGACTTTTTGTAAAAAATAATAATGCATTAATTTATTTAAATGAAACACATGGATAGTATGTCAAATGTTTTTGTAACTATCATAATACAAAAATATTAAATTCTTCATAATTATATAACGGATATATGTGAGCGGTCTGTAGTTCCATATACAGTCCATTGGGGGGCGACATTGAGCCGGTGTAGACAAGGTTGGAAAGCCGGTGTTGTCGACAGGGTTCAGAAAATAGGCGGAGTTTCCGAAGAGACGCGATTTGACACCTCCCTTCTGCTGCTAGCCGGCCGGCCAATGACACACTTGTTACGAGAGGACCCTTCTTGTGACAATGATTCAAAGAGACATACTAACATGCACCAACACAACATCAAACATGTGTGATTGACAAGCGACGTTCTTCCGTCACGACATGATCCGGTTTGGAGCCAATGGTGGCCGCTGAAGGGGAACCGACAGGCGGGATTAGCCGGAGATGACTTCCCGCCACACTCTCCTGGTGTAATTTGTGGATATTTAAGTGTTTTTTTTCGGGGCGCAGCGATGTCCACTCCTGCTCACCCGGAGACTAGGAAGTTTACTCGGAGTCTTGGGAAGCCCGGGACGGCCGCCGAGCTCCGGCAAAGTGTCTCGGAGGTGGTCAGGACCTCCGTGTTGCTTGTAAGTAAACACCATAAACACCTTTAACTGCCCCCATTCTCTTCTTTACTTCCGCTTCTACTTCCTGTGGTCATCCACACTTGGACTTTTGAGTGCATGAAAGTGAAACTCAACTTTAAGTGCCGACTCGAGCTCGTGCACAGCTCGGAGTGCGCGCGCACACAGCTGACCTCAGATCAGCTGACTCGTGTGGAGTCACGTTCAGGAGTGGGTGTTAGTATGAATGAATAATGTGCATGAATGAATGAGGATTTGTTTGTTGTCACATTGAAATACCTCACTAATGCAGTATTGCATATCGATGCAATACTTACTTGCAATATGTGTATACCCTTAAAGGTTCTTATACTGTAAAGTCCCATTATATGTAGGTCAGTTTTTCAATTTCACCCATAGACAGCTTTCTGGTTTTGAATATACCAATCTATATACCAATAAGACCCATAGACTACTCTATGGTTTTCATGTTGTTTTCACCTCTAAATGTATTATACACAGGCAAACCCTATGCTATTTAATCTGAAACTGAGTAGACATTTAATGTTACTATGTGTTGATGGACTAAGCAGTGCAATAAGACCCATAGACTACTCTCAGGTTTTCATGTTGTTTTCACCTCTAAATGCATTATACACATACAAAACCTATGCATTTAATCTAAAACCGAGTAGACTTTTAATGTTACTATGTGTTGATGGACTAAGCAGTGCAATAAGACCCATAGACTACTCCATGGTTTTCATGTTGTTTTCACCTCTAAATGCATTATACACCGGCAAACCCTGTGCTATTTAATCTGAAACTGAGTAGACATTTAATGTTGCTATGTGTTGATGGACTAAGCAATGCAATAAGACCCATAGATCACTATGGTTTTCATGTTGTTTTCACCTCTAAATGCATTATACACAGACCTATGCATTTAATCTAAAACTGAGTAGACATTTAATGTTACTATGTGTTGATGGACTAAGCAATGCAATAAGACACATAGATTATTATGGTTTTCATGTTGTTTTCACCTCTAAATGCATTATACACAGGCAAACCCTATGCTATTTAATGTGAAACTGAGTACACATTTAATGTTACTATGTGTTGATGGACTAAGCAGTGCAATAAGACCCATAGACTACTCTATGGTTTTCATGTTGTTTTCACCTCTAAATGTATTATACACAGACAAAACCGATGCATTTAATCTAAAACCGAGTAGACATTTAATGTTACTATGTGTTGATGGACTAAGCAGTGCAATAAGACCCATAGACTACTCTATGGTTTTCATGTTGTTTTCACCTCTAAATGTATTATACACAGGCAAACCCTATGCTATTTAATCTGAAACTGAGTAGACTTTTAATGTTACTATGTGTTGATGGACTAAGCAATGCAATAAGACCCATAGATCACTATGGTTTTCATGTTGTTTTCACCTCTAAATGCATTATACACAGACCTATGCATTTAATCTAAAACTGAGTAGACATTTAATGTTACTATGTGTTGATGGATTAAGCAATGCAATAAGACACATAGATCACTATGGTTTTCATGTTGTTTTCACCTCTAAATGCATTATACACAGGCAAACCCTATGCTATTTAATCTGAAACTGAGTAGACATTTAATGTTGCTATGTGTTGATGGACTAAGCAATGCAATAAGACCCATAGATCACTATGGATTTCATGTTGTTTTCACCTCTAAATGCATTATACACAGGCAAACCCTATGCTATTTAATCTGAAACTGAGTAGACATTTAATGTTGCTATGTGTTGATGGACTAAGCAATGCAATAATGCAATAATTTCATGTTGTTTTCACCTCTAAATGCATTTATACACAGGCAAAACCTATGTTATTTAATCTAAAACTGAGTAGACATTCAACTTATGTGTTGATGGACTAAACAGTGCACGAGGACCCATCAACAACTCCATGGTTTTCATGCTGTTTTCACCTCTAAATGTCATCTGCACAGGCAAAACCTCTGCTACCCAATCTGAAACTGAACACAGACATTTTATATTTATTGATTGAACAAGCAATGTAAAATTGACACAATATTTTATTACATTTTAGTCATATTTTGTTGGGGTTTGCACATGCATTGTGCGGTTTTGAATGAAAATGTTTTGCACATGTGTGCTCAATGAGGCCTTCACTTTCCACAGGGATACAAGCTGAAATGACATGATGCCTCCCCACAAGGAGAAAGGGGTGGGGTCGACTTTCGTACTTCCAAGTGTTTTGGAACATTTGCAGAACGAGTACCTCCTGTTTTCTGTATTCATTATCACTTTTCCAGTAGAGGGGGGTCAAAGGAGTCAACCTTTTTGTTGTGTCCAAGGGTGCTTGGTGCTTTGGCGCTCCTTGGAGAAGTTGCTAGGTAACGGAAACGGACACCATGTTGGCTCTCTGTCATAGGAAATGGAATCCTGAGTCTGTCATATCCCAGACATCCAACCACACCTTGATATAATTTATTCATACATGTTGGGGAAAAGTTTCTTTGCTTTGTCTTACTATCAGCCGTACGGGTTGGAAGTATGCAGAAGTGAATGTATGCCTGTGTTTGCCTGGGTTGCACAGTGGGACAAAGAATGTGACTGCACACACGACCGCTGTCCACGCAGATCGTCATTAATTCCTCCATGAAACATGTAAATGCCACACCAATAGAGGTATTGTTACAGGAACAGCCGAGGACTGTGGTTTTCCGCCATTGGTAACGCCACCACTATGCTTCTTTATCAAGATTTTACTGCCAAACCTCAGTGTTTGTGATTAATCCTTTCCAAAAAAAGTCCATCTAAAACTAAATTATACGGAAACAAATAATTTCCCACATTGGAAATCCAATTAATCTGATCCAGGCACCCAAAACACTTGGTTGGGCGATGGAACTTACTTCTGGCTCCAGTTTCCATGCAAACACAATCCTAATTGGGACATTTAAATATCTTAAGAACAAAGTCGGAATCGCATAGTGTTTTAAAAACACGATCATATTGTTCGCTAACTGGAAAATGTACTCTAACCGAGGTAATCATTTATGTACATTTTCATTGTAAACCGAAAAATACGCTGGAGTGTACGCTTAACTCGGTATTCAAATACCCCATTTTTCTTGTGATTCGATTAGGGCTGCAATTAACAGTTAATTCCTCATTAGATTAATCTGAAGCTTATTGTTCCAATTAATCAAGTTGTGGGTTAGGCCCTGGACAGACCACATCAATAAGAACCAAACACAAACAGTCAGTGCTTTGGTCCGCAACATATTGGAAAAGTGTTCATCGCTGTTTTCTGAAAAAAAATATTATAAATAATTATAATAATTAATAATAATAATTCACTCCGGTTTCCTCCCACATTCCAAAAACATGCTAGGTTAATTGGCGACTCCAAATTGTCCATAGGTATGAATGTGAGTGTGAATGGTTGTTTGTCTATATGTGCCCTGTGATTGGCTGGCGACCAGTCCAGGGTGTACCCCGCCTCTCGCCCAAAGACAGCTGGGATAGGCTCCAGCACCCCCCGCGACCCTCGTGAGGAAAAAGCGGTAGAAAATGAATGAATGAATAATTATAAATAATTAATTTTAAAAAGTTTGCTTTTATGGATGACTGAGGAAGTTAAAAAAAATCAGGTAATCGAGTCATTAATTAATTGTTGCGGCTCTAAATGGGGTTAGTCTCGATTCTTGTACCATATTACACATAACACTGTTACTTTTGGTGCGTTGCATGAATCTTGTGGTATTAATAAAGACATGGACAATACAAACCCAACAACAAGGCCGACCATAATTGATTTACACAAATGCAATTGCACAAATATAATTATTGTCTAGAAAAACTTTTTTTTTTAAGTTATATTTTTTGGGTTGTCTGGTTCAGATTATTTCCTTCGGGAAAAATTGCTTATGTTTTCATACGATTCAGTTTTCATCTGAGCTTTCCGAATGGTTATGGGTTCTTCTGCTACAACTTTTTGCTGATTAGTTATCCCAACAATGTGTGTATTTTTACACAGGCACACATTGGTTGCTCTTTGTGCATTGTTATCCACTTGTAGCAGTTGTGTACTCTAAGATGAACCATTCTTCTGTGTGTGTGTGTGTGTGTGTGTGTGTGTGTGTGTGACCAGCTGAGCACACACAGCAGTGACACTGCCGTATGTATCAGCAGCTACATTTTTCTGGCACTTTTCTAAATCCATTTCTTTGGAACTGAGATTCAATCTTATCAGAAACACCTTTTTCAGAATGCTTCAGAATGTCACAGTGCATTTTGGAATTCTTGTTTGCAAAAAGGAACCGCAGCCCCCCCCTGTGTCGGCAGCACTCGTGCAGCACCAGATCATTCTTGACTATAATAGGTGTGTGTTGACTCTTTTTCAGTACTTTATACTGTGGTACCTCGGGTTATGTCGTTAATTTGTTACAAAATTGGCATGGCTTGGTTGTTGGTTCCATCCTTCGACCTCTAGTGACCATGTTGAAGTATCCTTGGGCAAGATACTGAAACCACCAATGGCTCCGAATAATGCCGTATCAGGTAAATGTGGTAGCTGTAATCAAAGTGCGTATGTCGTTAATGATGTTAATGTAACACAAATCAATTGAACTTGGAAATGTTAATTGAGTGTATGCTGTGTATTGAACCCCTGCTAGACAGTTATGTCATTGCAGTCAATAGTCCAAACTGTCTGCCAACTCCGAGTGTTATGCTTCGAATCTCAACTGTCCCTGCAGCAGCTGGATGATGCGCTTTACTGGAGTGATGAGGTTTTTGCCAGCAAATCGAACAAGCTAGACACCGCTATGCCAGTTCACCGAGCTCCCGATCTCATTCCTTTCATTCATTATGTCAGTCGGAATTGGTATTTATGATGTAAAATTGCAAAATGATAGAATCAGGGGTGCACTTTTTCCAGCGAGGGCCACATAGTGAAAAATTAAAGGATGCAAGAGCCACTTTGAAGTTTTGTAAAGTAACATATATGGATATGCTAACAGGTTATACAGTATTTGGGGAAAAAAACTGCATCTCGGTTTTGTGATATAGGTGAATTAAGCCTATTATTATGATGAACTTCACTTTTTTCGTAAATGTTTGCTTTTTTTGATTTACAAAAAATAAAAAAATTGGTCTTAATCATCTTTCTATAATATTTTGACTTTATTCCTATAATATTAAAAAATAAATTTCTGTTATTTTCCAGAAACTACAGCTTTATTTTGTTGTGTTTGTTACTCATAATGATTTGTCTTAAATGTTTTTTTGCTCTGTAACATTTTAACACGATGCTACTAAAATGGCGTTATCTTTATTCTTGTAAAATGTTAACTTTTCCCATATTTTTTTCCACATTAGAATACACTGTTCCCACTTACAATGTTGACTTTATTCTCGTAAAATTACAGCTTTTTTTTTTTTTACAACCTCAGTGGAGTGGGCCGTGGGTGGAATAAATTAAAACAGACTTTTTGCGGGAATCACAAAAATCCAAAGAAATACAGCTGAATAGGTGCAGATTCTGGAAGATCTCACAAGCTTCCTGTGCTGGTATCGTCCTTCTTGGTACGGTGTCTCTAAAAGTTTTGACTGTTTGACCTATTACAAATCGAAGTCGTGTTGTGACGTGTTGTGAAAGCAGGTATATTAGTCACTGTGTTCACTCGATATGTCGAGTGTGTTGTGCTCTACTCCTTCCTTGCTGTCACATGTCGGAGTACGTTGCAGGACCAAGCATGTCTGCATTCATGAGGCTGTCAGCAATATTCCTTCCTTTCTCAAATTTATGGCCTGTTGTTGTTTTGTGTGTATATGCTGACTAAAAGCTCCCTTAAGAAGGAACCCACCCAGGTAGAGATGTGAGAGCACGGGTCAATAATACATGAGGCTGCTCGTGTAACCATTGCACCCATTAGGAGTCATTCCTTACTACGCCTGACTGGACCCAAAGTTTCATTCCACTTCTACTGCAATCAAACTTATGGTGAAAAATCATTGTTCATATAATTATATGTAGCTGCAAGTTTTCTTAGTCGCTTAAGTTTTGTTGTTTCCATTGATCGAGTAATCTGGAGATTTGGAGATTCGAATCTCCACTTGGCCATCTCTGTGTGGAGTTTGCATGTTGTTCCCGGGTTTTCTCCGGGTACTCCGGTTTCCTCCCACATTCCAAAAACATGCTAGGTTAATTGACGACTCCAAATTGTCCATAGGTATGAATGTGAGTGTGAATGGTTGTTTGTCTATATGTGCCCTGTGATTGGCTGGCGACCAGTCCAGGGTGCACCCCGCCTCTCGCGCAAAGACAGCTGGGATAGGCTCCAGCATACCCGTGATCCTAATGACGATAAGCGGTATAGAAAATGGATGGATGGATGGATAATATTATGACTTTATTGCCATAATATTTTGACTTCATTTACATATTCTGAGAACTTACGCCCCAACCTAATTTCCCTAAAATATTTTGTTTTCTTTGTTACTTGTACTATTACAATTTTTATAAATAACAGAGTTTTTCTTTAGTATTTCAACTATATGCTACTAACTTTTGACTTTATTCTAAAAATCTCAATTTCTGCTACTAAAAAAAAATTGACTATTTTAATTTTCTTCCTGTGATTTTTTTTCTCAAAATTCTGACTTTATTTCTATAATATTTTGACTTTATCCTAATAACATTATACATTTTTACCCAGCCTATTTTTTTCCAAAGGTTACAACTTTTTTGTCTGGTTGGTGTCTCATAATTAACTTTTGTCTCTAATATTTCAACTTTATGCTCTAAAATTGTATTTGTAATTATTTTAATAATTATTTTTCCTAATAATATTTTAATGTTATTGTCTTAAAATGGAAAAAAACTCTTTTTTTGATTGTATTCTTGTAAAATCATAGCAGATTTTTTTCATTTTTTTCATTTTTTTGATTTTATGCAATCAACTGCTTTTCCAAGTCCTGCATGGATGCACACCTCTAGTTTGACTGTGTTGAATGTTGAGCAGCCCTGTGATTAAACCCTTTCTCCTTTCAGCTGTGCATTGCCATTGCTTGACTGTCCCCAGTCTAAACCCTTGCAAGTTGCAAGCTTGAGTGTTTACAGGCGACGCAAAATAAAAGGCAGAATTACTAAGCAATGAGGTACGGCTTGTGGAGAGGAGGCTTCCAAAAAAAAAAAAGTGAGATATTTAACACATGCTCGTCAGATCCACTATGAGCTAAGGTTACTGCCAGTTGCTGTTATAATGTAAACCACATTTACCACATGGAGCACTTACAGTGAGAAATCTTGCTTATAAGTTTGCTCCACCCAGACTTGGCTGACCCTGTTTCATCCAAATGCAGAAACCGGGTGTCTAAACATTTCCAGCGATGACCATAATAATAATAATAATATAATGTTATAACGTTTTTTGGGCCATACACCACCGTTGTTGTGTAGCCTCAACTGCTCTCCCCAACATCAGTGTCGTCTGTCGTCTGACATCTATTGATTGATTTATTGCTGCTGCACACTGGCTGAGATCAATCATGTCATGTCATGCTTGTTACATAATTGTCTATTTTTTGACGCAGTGTGGATTAATGCTGCAGTTCCACCACCACCGGCCTCTAAATGTTTCCACCCTGCCTGTTCAGGAAGTACCCATGACTTCCCGTGCCCCCATGTTGTGGTGGGAAAGCAGTGCCTCCATGTTGTGGTGTTTTTCTAGATAATGCAGGTTTCCTTTGGTTTTATTTGGGCTGGACTGTCCTGCCGCCTGCCGCCTGCCGCCTGCCGCCTGTTTTGGAGCAAAGAGGGTTACCATAACACGCCGCTCAGCCTTTTTTTGTTAGTCTGGAACACTTTCAGAATATATCTTGCATAATCCAATCTGAAGGCATTTGCCACCGTCTTAAATGTCCCAGAGGAAATAATCACAGTGCTTGTTTTTCAATACGCGGACTTAAGAGTTTGTTTAGATTTTGCACGCCATGCAAATGTACAAGAAGTGGAAGGAGCAGAGCTGCAGGGTGGTTCCTCACGTGAAAGCTTCCGGCACGACTTTGTAACAGGATTACTGCACTCTCAAACATAGTCAAACATATCCTGCGTTCATTGCTAAAGAGATGGACGACAAATTCAAATAAATATATGATGTGTTTATCTCACGTCACGCCAGACAGGAAGTGCTGATTGCTACACATTATCATCAGCAGCCGCACTAATCCAATCAGGTTTGCTGTGATTCCACTCTCCTTCCCGTTAATGTTGCTATTTTGGATCAATGGGACACATACTTAAGACAAGAAGCCTTATTACTTATATGACGTTCACTCAGTTTGCCTTAATACTCTATGAGGTAAACAACATAAATATTGTGAGCTTCTTATTCATTCATTCATTCATTTTCTACTGTTATACTGTTCAAATTTTTATTTTTGATTGTGAAGCACATTATGACCTCCTGTCTGTGAGAGTTGCTATATAAATACATTTTACTTGCTTAATTACTTACTTAACTGTGAGGCAAAATTTGGGTACAAGCTGCTAGTTAATGGCAGTGAAAATTAAAAATTTTTCCATCAAAGTAGTCCCCTACCATGGCGGAAGAGCCAGCAGCGCTAGCAATAGCTAGCATTTGTGCCGCACTGGCTGGTCAACAACATATTAGTAAAACACACGCAACATCCACATAATGTATATACTGCAATTAATTGTGATTAATTATTGGTTAACTATAGACAAATTAAATTAAATTAAATTAAATTAAACATTTAAAAATTTAGTTTAATTTCATTTGTCTATAGTTAACCAATAATTAAATTAAATTAAATTAAACATTTAAAAATTAAATTTAATTTAATTTGTCTATAGTTAACCAATAATTAATTTAATTTAATTTAATTTAATTTGTCTATAGTTAACCAATAATTAATTTAATTTAATTTAATTTAATTTAATTTAATTTAATTTAATTTGTCTATCGTTAACCAATAATCAATTTAATTTAATTTAATGTAATTAAATGTAATTACATTTAATTTAATTTAATATTGTTATGGATTGACAGCTCGAGTAGATTTTCTTAAAACAGAAACTTGGATCTTTTTAAAAGCCCCTTTTAACAGGATAGGAGCCCTATGCTACGTTGTGTTTAAATTACATTATGGCAGGTAGTTGTGTATGACATTAGCCTCCCTCCCCCACGTTTGCCTCATAGTGAGGCCTTCCTTAGCCTCGAGCTGCTTGACTTAAGTACCAAGTGAATGACACCCTTCTAATCCTACCCCGCATACTATATGTCACCGTGGGGGCATGCAATTTAGAAAATGGTGTTTTCATGGAAGCCAGGTGAATTAGTGATTACGTGGTTGGGTACGGTTCCCGAATTTGTTGTCGGAGTATAGTCGAGTGGTGAAACTGCTCAGTATGGTGGAGGCTGAATGGTCAGGATTCACGCGTGCACTCTGTTGCAGATTAAGCTCATTGGATTAAAACCCTGGCAAGGATCACAAAATGGACAAAATCCTGTGCCCGGCATCCGCACTGGCTGTCAACAAAGAGAAGACTGATGGTCTGCACATTTCCTTTTTAATGTGTGTGTTTTTTGTCCCGAGAGAGGTGTGTTTACCCTCCCTGGCCACTTGAAGCATAAATTCTCCCTTCTATCCTTGACTGAAGTTCACTGAGAGCTTGTAATTGTGGGGAAGCTGTTGTTACCAAGATGGAGCAGATTGGAGGCTAGGCCATAAGCCAACACCCCTTCCCCTTGTCATTAATGTATTCCCCCTTGGCAGATGACATTTTCACTACCACTTACCATAAATGTCTTTTTAATGTATCGTTTTTTTTCCTGGTGGAGAAGGCTGATGATTTACTGTAATTATGTCATGGATTCCTGTTTGAAACTTGTACTACTGCTTATGTCACACAGTGTGTGCGATTAACAAGCCTGATAGTAACCTGATCATGCAGCATAAAAAGGATTTCTTATTCAAATTCAAAATTTTTCCATCAAAGTAGTCCCCTACCATGGCGGAAGAGCCAGCAGCGCTAGCAATAGCTAGCATTTGTGCCGCACTGGCTGGTCAACAACATATTAGTAAAACACACGCAACATCCACATAATGTATATACTGCAATTAATTGTGATTAATTATTGGTTAACTATAAATTAAATTAAATTAAATTAAATTACATTTTTAAAAATTTAAATTAAATTAATTTTTAAATTTTTAAATTTTTAAATTTTTAAATTTTTAAATTTTTAAATTTTTAAATTTTTAAATTTTTAAATTTTTAAATTAAATTAAATTAAATTAAACATTTAAAAATTTAAATTAATATAAATGGAATATTTTCATAGTTGGAACATAGAAACAACCTTCTAAATACAGTGTTTAACATAAGAGCCCTCTAGACATGACATAACACCCCTATGGTCACCTTCACACCCCAAGACTTGTCCTTGTTTGCTCTAAATGTGTGTGGTTGCTAAGTGAGGCACACAGGAAGTGTCGTCGAGGGTTCAGAGTTGAGTTTTAGCTTACCGTGGGTTACGGTTTCTAACAGTTGCCCATGTTAGGGATCATTGTGCCTGTTGTGAGATCATTCAAACGTGCAATAAAAACCTGTTGTTCCGACAATCAACATTAATGACACCTAGTGACGGGTGTAGTCTTTTTGCGTCTTTTGAATGTCTTATATTTGTATTCTAGTTTATTTAGTTATTTGTATGCTTAATTTAAAAACAGTATCAGGTCGTATTCGACCACAAAAACAGCAGAATTTGAATTCATATAATTTAGAAAAAATCTGATCAGGTGAAATCGGGAAATTTGAAGCGAGAGGTTGTGCGGGATTACCATATTGACTTTCTAAATAGTAGCTGTGTTGATGAGGCGGAATGGAGTTGAATAAAAGCAAGTAAACTTAAATATCCAAAAACTTACCACTTCCACACGGATAGGGAGGATAACTATTAACAGTTATTTAACCTTTAACATGAACATTAATCAAACGTAATAATTTTTTCTGGGTACATGATACCATACAGCATCCATATCAAACTTGGGCGGGCCGCACTAACATTATACTTTCATATCAAGGCAGGGGGCCTCAAACTAGTGTCCTGCGGGCCACATTTGGCCGCGCGTTTGAGACCCCTGATTTAGACGCTTCTCTCTGTGGTAGTTCTCCCGGTCCCACGACGCATGCTGTTCCTTTAATTAAGCGTAATCCCTGCAAACCACTCTCTCTCTCTCTCTGTCACTGTGTGGGTTCTGTTGCCGTGTCCACTGAGCAGTGTGTGGATGTGACCTGCCGGTGGAGTTCATCTCTAATGACTTCTCACCAGGCAGATGCATAGCTTGCATTCTTTCACCTGACACTGTGGTCACAGAAAGGAAAAAGAAAAGGAAGAGAAAACCTGCAAGGGGCGGAGCAAAGTGCAAGGTGGTTTTGTTTGCAACACAAGTGGACAAATGTCCAATGAGATACACTCTCTTGGTGGACTCCAGTAATCACAACTGATTGTTTTGGAGTCTTCATCCAGCTGTGGCCTTCCTAATCTGTGTTTGTTTTTCCTATCAAAGCCAGAGAGCCTCAGATCCCATGTCGGAGTTTGTTTGTTCCGAGTTTATTGCTCACGGATCCCGGATAAATGAAGTTATCTTGATGTTGCTTATGCAGGACCGGCCGTGTGCCGCCTCTTCATCACACACGTCGGTGATGTTAAGTGGACAAAGGGATGCTGCACAGTGGTCGGTGACTTCAAATGGATTGATATCCATCGAAAACTATAACAATAAACACGATATACTACATACAATATTTATGACAATTACATATTGGATTGGTCCTCTACTGCACTCTCAGTTGTTTTGTTTCACTGATTTTTTTTCAACTGTTTTTTTTAACCCACCCAAGATTAGGTGAGACCTACAAAAATGTCAAATCCATTTTAGTTGCCATAGCAACCATGCAGCTGATTGGGAAATTAGCGTGATATATGAGGCAGGCACACAACAACTCCGGATCAGCAGCAACTAATGAGATTGTTGTGTCCTGAGCGGGCGGGCATTGCAACATTGCCCTGTGTGTGTGTGTGTGTGTGTGCGTGTGCATGTGTGTGTGTGCGTGTGCGTCACTGCATGACTGGGCTCTGCTCAATAGGATGAATGGTGTAGTTAACACACAAGCAGGCCCAGAGGCAACATATAAGGCTCAGTGGTGTGAGGGTTTGTCATCCATATATGGGCTTCCCTTGGCAGGAAGGGCGGGGCCAAGTGAAACTGCTTGGTTTGCTCTAGCAGTACATTTTGTAAAATAAATAATCCAAAATCCTCTATTATACAAAATTGACTTTTTAATGAAGCGTCCTTAGCACCAAATATTGTTTGCTCCGCTTTTGAGAGAAGGCTTCTCTACACATCTTAAAATAACGACAGGAGCTCTACCAACTAATCGTCAGTCAGCTACAGACATTATTTGTTTTTTCAGCACACATGCTAACCTAGCATGACCATCATAAAATTGTCCATCTGAGTAGTTAGCGTGCAGACCTCACAGCTAGGAGACCAGGGTTCAATTCCACCCTCGGCCATCTCTGTGTGGAGTTTGCATGTTCTCCCCGTGCATGCGTGGGTTTTCTCCGGGTATTCCAGTTTCCTCCCACATTCCAAAAACATGCTAGGTTAATTAGCGACTCCAAATTGTCCATAGGTATGAATGTGAGTGTGAATGGTTGTTTGTCTATATGTGCCCTGTGATTGGCTGGCGACCAGTCCAGGGTGTACCTCGTCTCTCGCCCAAAGACAGCTGGGATAGGCACCAGCACCCCCCCAACCCTCGTGAGGAAAAAGCGGTAGAAAATGAATGCATGAATGAATGAATATCTTAATATTCATAATGTATTTATTATATAATTTAATAATACTATATAACCATTTCATTGCCTTCAAAGATGATTAATTATGTTACCATTTTTTTTGTCTCTGTCGTCATTTTAGATTAACCTTTCACCTTCGCAGCTGTTTTTGACACCCCGGGAGGGGGGGTTGTGGCTCTAGTAGCGTAACCCGCTGCCCGCTAGCAGTCTGCAGGTGTGCGGAAGTGCCCTTGTCTCCTCCTCCTCCTCCTCCTCCTCCTCCTCCTCCATCTTCCATCCTCTGTTTCCCCTGATTGTCAGCAATGCCTGCTGAAGCAAGCTCAAGAGGATTTCCACTGATTACAAAGAGCCCAGATTAGCTAATCCTTCAAAGTTTCCCAAACACCCACCCTCCACCCCCCCCCCCCCGTTACCCCTGTGTCACTGACTTCAATATTCTGATGATGATTATTGACCATCTGCTTTTTGTTCCTCTGCTCTCACGTTGGTGTAGTTTTATCCCTAGCATCTGATTTCTTATCCATTTCTGTTACATTTATGACATCATTAAAAGATTCATATTACCTGCAGCGCTAAGAAAATAGCAGACGTTATTTGGTGTTGTGATGAGCAGAGTTCTCCCTTTTCAAGGCCTCGGGTCGGACCAGTGTGGACTTGTTTCACATCTCAGTTTACAAGCTTCATGTCAAAGCTTGACCTTGATGACAGGCAGCCTTAAGAATCTGCCTATTCACATATAATCACTGCGACTGTATTACTGTTTATAGGTACAGTATGTGTATTATAGATGCAGTTAACAACAATAATGACTATTGTAGACCTCCATATCTTTTTAATGTGTATCTCTTGAATGGATTTATGGAAGTGAGTGTTTGTGAATTAGTCAGTAGGTGGCAGTAGCATCATTCCTTGTCTCTCAGTTTGTCAACCTTTGCCCTTTTTTTTTCATTCTGCAAGCCTTCTCTGCCTTTTATTTTATTCTCATTATTCACAGTTGTACAAGAGTTCACCATATGTTTTTTTTTTTTTTTTAAACACTGTCCGACCTTGAGGCTCCTTTGAAGGAGTTTTTTGTTACACTGCTGGCGTGCGTTCGGCAGCGTGTTGGTGCTGAGATTACTTAGTGTTGTGTCTAGCGATGCCACACAATGCAGCTGGCATGCATGGTGAAAGGGTGAGTGCAGGCCCCCAGGGGGTGGGGGGGGGCTTGGCACTGTTTCATAGCAACTCTGCTTGATTCATCGCATGTATTAGCGATAAAAAAGCGATAAAATGAAACACGCAGGGCGGCACGGCGGTCGAGTGGTTAGCGCGCAGACCTCACAGCTAGGAGACCAGGGTTCAATTCCACCCTCGGAGTTTGCATGTTCTCCCCGTGCAAGCGTGTTTTTTTTTTCCGGGTACTCCGGTTTCCTCCCACATTCCAAAAACATGCTAGGTTAATTAGCGACTCCAAATTGTCCATAGGTATGAATGTGAGTGTGAATGGTCGTTTGTCTATATGTGCCCTGTGATTGGCTGGCGACCAGTCCAGGGTGTACCCCGCCTCTCGCTGGGATAGGCTCCAGCACCCCGGCGACCCTCGTAAGGAAAAGCGGTAGAAAATGAATGAATGAATGAAACACGCAGGATCACAAATTGTGTGTGTGTACTGTGTACTTTATAATATTTATTCTTAGCCTGGTTACTCCACCCTCAAGTAGCGGAAGTAGGGAAGTAGTACCCCTCAGGTTTGCTGTGTTTCTGAACCGGGGATAAATAAAGCATCCCAGAATAGCACGTCCGAGGAAGAGGATGCGGGTTTCTTGTGTTTGTTTAACACCATTGAAAGAGAGACAGGATAAACTCACATTCTTATTTCTTCAAAATAATTCCAGGCTGCTGTCCTGTTTCATGTCAGCCAATGTGGGGGGTTATAAAATGGGAGGCATTTGACATTTAGAAATTCCAAGGCTGTGTTTGCAGCCCACCCACATGTGTATCTTTACGGCTCCGTAACACAACGCTTGAATGTTTTTTTTTTTTGTTATTTTTTCCAGGAAGCACGGCTTGTACTCCTCGAAAAAACGTTCATGCTTTCATTTTGGGATCTCCATTGGCCCAAAACGTTCAAACACTCTCATATGATGCTGTTCTTCAACTATTTTGAAGACGAAGGCGTTTCACAATTTAAACCTTGGTTTTGATGATCCAGATTTCACACATCACTGTGCGGAATCCAGACTATCCAAAGTGCGGCCCAGGGACCATTTCTGGCCCATGGATTGTTTTTTATTGGCCCTCAGCAATAAAAAAAAATTTAATATTTGAGCGAAAGGGCAGAAAGCTATAATGTTGATACTAATAACTAATATCACAAAGCTTTGACCTGAAATATGTATTTGTATACAAGTAGGGATGTCACAAGACAAGACATACGAGATTAGGTAAAGTACAATGAACAAATACTTTATAATAATATAAGAATAGAATATAATATATTCTGTGTAGGCGGCACGGTGGTCGAGTGGTTAGCGTGCAGACCTCACAGCTAGGAGACCAGGGTTCAATTCCACCCTCGGCCATCTCTGTGTGGAGTTTGCATGTTCTCCCCGTGCATGCGTGGGTTTTCTCCGGGTACTCCGGTTTCCTCCCACATTCCAAAAACATGCTAGGTTAATTGGCGACTCCAAATTGTCCATAGGTATGAATGTGAGTGTGAATGGTTGTTTGTCTATATGTGCCCTGTGATTGGCTGGCCACCAGTCTAGGGTGTACCCCGCCTCTGGCACGAAGACAGCTGGGATAGGTAGAAAATGAATGAATGAATGAATATTCTGTGTATCTATATAGAGAAACATACAGTTCCAGACAGGAACTTGACAGAGCTCCAGGTTTTATTTTATGACGTGTAGCGAAGCCTGTTTTTTTTTATTATTATTATTATTTTCTTGATTTTCATTAATCACCTCTTCCAGTTGCTGTTAGAACATCATTCATTCATTCATTTTCTACCGCTTTTTCCTCACGAGGGTCACAGGGTGTGCTGGTGCTGGAGCCCTGGACTGGTGGCCAGCCAATCACAGGGCACATATAGACAAACAACCATTCACACTCACATTCATACCTATGGACAATTTGGAGTTGCCAATTAACTTAGCATGTTTTTGGGGAGAACATGCAAACTCCACACAGAGATGGCCGAGGGTGGAATCGAACCTTGGTCCTCCTAGCTGTGAGGTCTGCGCGCTAACCACTCGACCGCCGTGCCGCCTTAGAACATCATTAAAAAGTAATTTTTGCATCATAAGGGACTTTTAAGACGTGAGAGTGCTTTGTTTTTACCTGGTTTGCACTCGCACACATCAGCAGGAAACAGACGCTTCCTTTTTTTGAGGTCCTTGGATGGTTGGAGCTGAGAGCCAGTGTGTTTTATCTGCATGGCCGGGCTGCGTACGCAGGGTGATGTCTCCATCGTCCACACATTTCTTCCTGCGGAGTCCCACAGCAGAAGCTTGGACATGGATACGAGAGCAGCTGCGGCCTTCACCTTCCTCCGAGAGAGATTTCTCAGAAGGGACGCCAAGTCCTCTTGAAGCTGGCCTCCTCTAAGAACCACACACGCGGGGCCCTTAGTGGCTTTGTTTTGAGTGTTCACGCCTTGGAGTGAAAAGGGGAACTCAGGCTGACCCCTTCTATTTCCACACATGTTGCTTCTGATGTTTGACTCCGGCTCCACCCGACGTGGCTGCTAACGGTTTGAACGTGCGGCTGTTTGGGTGTTAGCGCAGGCCGGTGGGTGTGTGCCGGAGATCATTTGGTCTTTGGTCTGGTTTAGGGCTAACGGATGCCAGCTAGTGTGGCTGAGAGATGCGCATTTCGTAAACCTCACTCCCCGACACCTTAAGAGCTGCGCTGTTGCACATGGTTCAATGGTACAATTTTTATTTCTTTCTATAAAAAATAATGAGAATCATTAAATAGAATACTATATGTGCCCTGTGATTGGCTGGCTACCAGTTCAGAGTGTACCCCGCCTCTCGCCCGAAGACAGCTGGGATAGGCTCCAGCACCCCCGTGACCCTCATGAGGATAAGTGGTAGAAAATGAATGAATGAATGAATATAATGAAAAATGAATAATAATAAGGGCAAACTCCACACAGAGATGACCGAGGGTGGAATTGAACTCTGGTCTCCTAGCTGTGAGGCCTGCATTCTAACCACTTGAACGCCATGCAGCCTGGCATTAAAATGAATACTAATAAAATAAAGTACATTTCAGTCCAGTCCAGTATAGTTCAATTTAAAATTAAAATTAAAATTAAAATTAAAATTGAAATTAAAATTAAAATTAAAATTAAAATTAAAATTAAAATTAAAATTAAAATTACATTTACATTTACATTTACATTTACATTTACATTTACATTTAAAATTAAATTTAAAATTAAATTTAAAATTAAATTTAAAATTAAATTTAAAAATTTAAATGAAATTTTAATTTAAATCAAGGCTAAAAATATTATTAAAAAAGGGATAAAAAAGTAAAATAGAAATGAAATAATCAAATAAAAGAGGTTAAGTTTAAAAACTTACTTAAAGAAAAGCTGACCTGTTGATACAAATAATTAATAACACAACGCTTTAAATAAATGGAAATAATTATTTTGTTAGCCTTGTGATAAAATCCTAAATATATATGACAATATATATATATACGCCCTATGAAACTGACATCACCAAGCACATATAGTACATATATTATAGCCCTTCTTGCGCATACAGCCAGGACACTAAAGGATTACCATCACATGGATGTAAAGTAATGTTTACATGCAGTGATGTAGCATAGATACGATACCATCAGGGCACGATACCTCCAACCTACAGTCCACAGCCGTGCTGTCATTGGAGCGGTAATCCATGCCACCGCTGCTCTTATCTCCCCTGCAGCTGCTGCGGATTTAAGCAGAAGACCTTCACAGCCTAACATTACAGACAGACAGAACAATGCTGCTACAACCATTTTGCCATTGCTTACCAAGATGTTTAGGTCAAGGTTTGGTAAGCCTGACACAGTGCAGCCGTATAGGTCACAGTGGTGCTTTATTAGTGTAGACGGAGCCACTGGGTAAGGATTGTTCCTTTCACGGTGGAGGTGAAGGGCGATGGTGAAGCTGCACAGGCTGCAATGACTCAGCACTCCCCTGTGTGACTTGGATAATTCATCAGCAATACAGGATCCTGTTACACAATTCCTCATTTCCTCCAAACAAATCACATTACGAAGGGACTGTGGAGTTTGTTTTTTTTTTGTAGAAAATTGGCCATCTTGCAGTCATAACTAGGCAATTTTCTCCTCATGAATAAAGAATCACGTTGCCTCTGCAGGATCAAATAAAGGTTGAAAAGCCATTCCAATTCTTTTAGTTCCCTGTTAGACAGTGAGGGAGCATGTCATTTCTTGAATGTTCCCATTCATTGTATTCTCACAGAATAGAATCGATCAGGTTTCTCGTCTCACCAGGCTCAAAGACCAGATAGGACAGCTCTAGTCTGAACTGAACTGTCCTGAATTGTTTGGGTTGTTTTTTTTTCCTGAAAAATGTCACCTCATCTTAGCAGGCTTCATCAGTTCATGTTAGAATACTAGATAGGACAGCTGTAGTCTGATTAGAGCTGTCTTATGTAGTCTCAAGTGAACTAGTCTGAAAAAAGACTGTTAGAATCGATCAGGTTTCTTGTGTCTCTCGTCTCACCAGGGTCGAAGACCAGATAGGACAGCTCTAGTCTGAACTGAATTGTTTGGGTTGTTTTTTTCCTAAAAATGTCACCTCATCTTAGCAGGCTTCATCAGTTCGTGTTAGAATACTAGATAGGACAGCTGTAGTCTGATTAGAGCTGTGCTATCTAGTCTCAACTGAACTAGTCTGAAAAAGACTGTTAGAATCGATCAGGTTTCTCGTGTCTCTCATCTCACCAGGCTCGAAGACCAGATAGGACAGCTCTAGTCTGAACTGAACTGTCCTGAATTGTTTGCGTTGTTTTTTTTTTCCTAAAAATGTCACCTCATCTTAGCAGGCTTCATCAGTTCATGTTAGAATACTAGATAGGACAGCTGTAGTCTGATTAGAGCTGTCCTATGTAGTCTCAACTGAACTAGTCTGAAAAAAGACTGTTAGAATCGATCAGGTTTCTCGTGTCTCTCGTCTCACCAGGCTCGAAGACCAGATAGGACAGTTCTAGTCTGAACTGAATTGTTTGTGTTGTTTTTTTCCTGAAAAATGTCACCTCATCTTAGCAGGCTTCATCAGTTCGTGGTAGAATACTGGATAGGACAGCTGTAGTCAAATTAGAGCTGTCCTATCTAGTCTCAACTGAACTAGTCTGAAAAAGACTGTTAGAATCGATCAGGTTTCTCGTGTCTCTCATCTCACCAGGCTCGAAGACCAGATAGGACAGCTCTAGTCTGAACTGAACTGTCCTGAATTGTTTGCATTGTTTTTTTTTTCCTAAAAATGTCACCTCATCTTAGCAGGCTTCATCAGTTCGTGTTAGAATACTACATAGGACAGCTGTAGTCTGATTAGAGCTGTCCTATGTAGTCTCAACTGAACTAGTCTGAAAAAGACTGTTCAGGTTGCCTCGGAAGATATTTTCCCTCATCCAAGTAGGCTTTATCAGTTACATGCTCAAAGACTAGATAGGACAGCTACAGTCTGAATTGAACTATCTCAAACTGTTTGGGTTTGCTTTATTCTAGCAGATTTCATCAATTCATGCTCCAAGACTAGATAGGATAGCTGTAGTCTGATTAGAGCTGTCCTATCTGGTCTCAACTGGACTAGCCTGAAAAGGACTGTTAAGGGTGTCTTGGTAGGCTTCATGAGTTACATGCTCAAAGACTAGATAGGACAGCTTTAGTCTCCGGGTACTCCGGTTTCCTCCCACATTCCAAAAACATGCTAGGTTAATTAGCGACTCCAAATTGTCCATAGGTATGAATGTGAGTGTGAATGGTTGTTTGTCTATATGTGCCCTGTGATTGGCTGGCCACCAGTCCAGGGTGTACCCCGCCTCTCGCCCGAAGACAGCTGGGATAGGCTCCAGCACCCCCGCGACCCTTGTGAGGAAAAAGCGGTAGAAAATGAATGAATGAACTGTAACTGCAGCACCCTATGGTGCATTCAAAGACTGTGCGGAATCTCAACGCTTAAAAAAAGGCATGGAAAAGTCCAAATTATCGGATTTAGTTTTAATTGTGGTACATGGTATGCTTGCTGTACATTTGACATGTATTATAGCATATTTCTCAATTATTACCAACTTATGGTGAATGAGATGTGCTGTCTGTCTAATAGCATAGGAAAAAAAATATGTTGGACCAAAAATCATCGACTTTACATAAATTATAAAAGGCAAAAAAACTGGATAAAGCTCCTTCTGTAGCGGTACTGTGGTGAGAACAAGTTCAGAGGCATAAATCAACCGCGTGATACATTTCTAGCAACCGACTAAACCAATCATCGTGGTTCTGTTCCACCAAACTTTGCCTCCGACTTGATTTCTTTGCCTGAATGCCCTCATCTGGAGGCTCAGCGGCTTTGCCCAGTGGCTGCCTTTGTTGTACAGCGGAATGTAGTTCAGTGTGTCAGGCTACTGAAATATTAACACAGCAGCAGGCAGGCAGGCGTGCTAGCATCCATACTGCAGCAGCATCATGGAGGAATCGCCTCCAGATATTAGCCTCCAGTTGTCCTCAAATCGTTTCTCCAGCACATTAATGACAAAAAAAAACACTTTTAATGTAGTGGTCTCTTCTTGTTATGCGCAGTGCACAATGTGTGAGCTTTATAATAAGCGCGGTTGACGCTACATACCCGGGGAGTTAATTGCTGTGTATGCTGCACATCAGGCAGTCGCACATTTTTAATAACGTCTGAGTCTTGCGGCAGCAGGAAGAGCAAAAGGGAGACGTGGATGAATAAACTAAGATGCACTCTTTTCTTGTTCTTGTTTTTCACTCATCACCAAATATTCCGCTGCAACCTCTGATGAACTGAATGATAGTTGGCAGCTCAAGGCTTTATTTTAAGATGTGTAGCAAAGCCTGTAGGATCATGGAGCAAGGGGGGGAGTCAAGGAGGTGCCATCATGTCCATAATGGGGATAAAAATTAATGAGGAAGGTATGTAGATATGCATTAGAAGTTATATACAATTCAAGAAATCAGATTTGTGACTGATGAAAAAGACAGTTATTAGTTTCAACTCATTTTTTGCTGTTTTTTTTACTTCCTTTGTAAATAATTTTGTAATATTATGACTTCATTCCGACTCCAAATTGTCCATAGGTATGAATGTGAGTGTGAATGGTTGTTTGTCTATATGTGCCCTGTGATTGGCTGGCTGGCCACCAGTCTAGGGTGTACCCCGCCTCTCGCCCCAAGACAGCTGGGATAGGCTCCAGCACCCCCCGCCACCCTCGTGAGGAAAAATCAGTAGAAAATGAATGAATGAATGAATGACTTCATTCCCATAATTTGATAACTTTATCCCCAACTTGTTTTTTTTTTGTGTGTGTTTTTCATTGTATTATGACTTTGGTATTATGACACGCGGCCCGTAGGCCAAATGTGGCCCGCAGGACACTAGTTTGAGGCCCCCGCCTTGATATAAAAGTTTAATGTTAGTGCGGCCCGCGCAAATTTGATATGGATGCTGTATGGTATCATGTACCCAGAAAAAATTATTACATTTGATTAATGTTCATGTTAAAGGTTAAATAACTGTTAATAGTTATCCTCCCTATTCGTGTGGAAGTGGTAAGTTTTTGGCTATTTAAGTTTGAAGGAAATAACTTGAAGGCTACCGTTTAGGTCGCTAGCGCTCTAGTTTGCGAGTTAGCATGTGTCTCAAGACCCTGCGGTTGCGCAATATGTTGTAAATAAAAAGAGTATAAAGGTAATTTGTCTCCCCACCAACTATATGGGGTTTCTTGAGTTTTTGTTATTTGCCGTTTTATTATTATTATATTTATTTATTTATTACTGATTGATTGATTTTCTTTATTCTTGATTTGTTTATTTATTTTTCATCTTATTTTGTGCAGATTTTTTTTTTTTTTAATAAATGCATTTTTTTTTTTTGGAAAACCTGATGTGGCCCAGTCTCACCCAGACCGGAGCTCCAGTGGCCCCCAAGTAAATTGAGTTTGAGACCCCTGCTCTACATTTTATGTACAAGTCAGGGAATGTCAGAACTGTATAGTAATGTGTTGTTCATCCATTCCTACTGATTATATTCAGCGCCCCTTCAGTGAGACTCCACTCCATTGGCCCTGACGGCTCAACTGAACTAGAAAAGCAGTCAGCCATATTGCTGTTTGCCTGTTCACGGGAGCAAACTCCCCCTCTGGATATAAGGTCGCTCTTACTGTAACCTATTTATTTCATGTTCACTTATGTGACTCCAAAAAAGGAGTCCCGCTTACAAGAGTTCATTAAAGCTGAATGATATAAATGCATGCCAATGATCGGTTATTCCAAGGAAAATGTGGAAAAGACACCGTCTTATTATTATTAACACCGTCTTAGCTAACCGTAAAGCTGTGATTGGTCAGCTTGTAGTACATTATTTCTTGTATTTATACGACTCTTTCACTTTGCTGATATTCTTTTAGCTGTGTTTGCTGATACTCTTTTGGCTATGTTTGTTGTTATTCTTTTAGCTATGTTTGCTGATACTCTTTTGGCTATGTTTGTTGTTATTCTTTTAGCTATGTTTGCTGATACTCTTTTGGCTATGTTTGTTGTTATTCTTTTAGCTATGTTTGCTGATACTCTTTTAGCTATGTTTGTTGTTATTCTTTTAGCTATGTTTGCTGATACTCTTTTAGCTATGTTTGTTGTTATTCTTTTAGCTATGTTTGCTGATACTCTTTTAGCTATGTTTGTTGTTATTCTTTTAGCTATGTTTGCTGATACTCTTTTAGCTATGTTTGTTGTTATTTTTTTAGCTATGTTTGCTGATACTCTTTTAGCTATGTTTGTTGTTATTCTTTTAGCCATGTTTGCTGATACTCTTTTAGCTATGTTTGCTAATACCCTTTTAGCTATGTTTGTTGATACTCTTTTAGCTATGTTTGTTGTTATTCTTTTAGCCATGTTTGCTGATACTCTTTCAGCTATGTTTGTTGTTATTCTTTTAGCTCTGTTTGCTAATACTCTTTCAGCTATGTTTGCTAATACTCTTTTAGCTATGTTTGCTGATATTTTTCTCGCTATGTTTCCTGATACTACACTTTTTGGCAATGTTTGCTGATATTATTTTAATCATAGTATGTTTGACGATTCTCTTTTGGCTATGTTTGCTGTTATTTTTTTAGCTATGTTTGCTAATACACTTCCAGCTATGTTTGCTAATACTATTTTAGCTATGTTTGCTAATAATCTTTTAGCTATGTTTGCTGTTATTCTTTTAGCGATGTTTGCTGATATTTTACTCGCTACGTTTGCTGATACTATACTTTTTTGGCAATGTTTGCTGATATTATTTTAATCATATTATGTTTGACGATTCTCTTTTAGCTGTGTTTGCTAATACTCTTTTAGCTGTGTTTGCTAATACTCTTTCAGCTATGTTTGCTAATACTCTTTCAGCTATGTTTGCTAATACTCTTTCAGCTATGTTTGCTGTTATTCTTTTAGCGATGTTTGCTGTTATTCTTTTAGCTATGTTTGCTAATACTCTTTTAGCTATGTTTGCTGTTATTCTTTTAGCGATGTTTGCTGTTATTCTTTTAGCTATGTTTGCTAATACTCTTTTAGCTATGTTTGCTGATATTATTTTACCTATGTTTGCTAATACTCCTTTAGCTATGTTTGCTGTTATTCTTTTAGCTATGTTTGCTAATACTCTTCTAGCTAGTTTGCTGTTATTCTTTTAGCTATGTTTGCTGATACTCTTTCAGCTATGTTTACTAATACTCTTTTAGTTATGTTTGCTGTTATTCTTTTAGCGACGTTTGCTGATATTTTTCTCGCTACGTTTTCTGATACTATATTTTTTTGGCAATGTTTGCTGATATTATTTTAATCATAGTATGTTTGACGATTCTCTTTTGGCTATGCTTGCTGATACTCTTTTGACTATGTTTGCTGTTATTCTTTTAGCTATGTTTGCTGGTACTCTTTTGGCTGTTTTTTTTGCTACGTTAACTGATTTTCTTTTGGCTATGCTTGCTGATATCTTCAAGCTGCAGTATGTTTGCTGACAACATTAAAGCACAGATGTGACTCATGGGGTGGAATGGGAAAATACAGCAAAATGCAAAACGTGATGAGAAAAATGAACAGAAATGTTGATATTTATACTATATATATATATATATATATATATATATATATATATATATATATATATATATATATATATTTATATATATTTATTTATAAATGTATCACATTTTTGTAGCCCTTGTGCAAAATACAAGAATGTAAAAGTTGCCAGGTCTGTAATGGGGACCAAACTAGCAACACATACAGTATGCATGTTGGAAGTTGTAGCATTGAAGCTACTGCAGATCGCTCCGTATCCTTCATCCCTCCCATCCCTGGTCCTTTGCTCTTCCTCACTCGCTCTCTCACACACAGCATCTCGCCTGCTGACTGGCTTATTCCCGCTTATTGCACAGAGTGGAGCGACTAGCAAATAGAGCAGGGCTGTTCTCTGCATGTGCGTATATTCATTCCGGGGCCGTTCTCCTCTTTGGTTTCACTTATCTTTGCGCCAGGACGTCGGCACGCCCTCCGTGGGTCAGAAGCTTAGGATTGCGGGGTGTGATGATGGATCGGGGAGAAACGGGGCAAAAGAGGCAAAACTGGGTCACTCGCAGGCTCTCCTGACTGATGCCTGTGTGGACCTGGAGGAATGGGCTGCACCACCAGTACGGTCGTTCTTGATGGGCTGCGGACGGTCTTAGAGAGGAACTGTAGTGGCTACATCTGTAAAGGAGCTGCCGAGCCTATTGGGACGTCTGAGTTTGAGAGAGCGCTGAGTCGGAGGGAGTCTCGTGTGTTGCCCACCCCAAGAGTGCATAAGGTGTGTGCGTTTGTGTGTGTATACGTATAACGCTTTGGTAATTTGTTGGTTACTTTTTGTTGAAGGTTTGTTGATTTTTTTTTTAATTTCCAAACTTCTCCAATGGGAACCACACTCCAGTTGTGTTTGTTTCCATTTGTGGATTGGAATGAATGAAGTCTGTTGGGATGCAATGTGGTCATCAACGACCACGCATCTGTAGTCAGTTTGATTTTGTATTGCAAATCAGTCCGAAAATATTGTTGAATTTAATTCTGAGGTTAATAAACATTTGTATCTACGTATATAAGATATGCCTTTATTCGTCCCTCAGTGGGGAAATTTGTAATTTATATACATTTTATCAGAACCAATTTTGCAGCAGGCAGCACGGCGGTCTAGTGGTTAGCACGCAGACCTCACAGCTAGGAGACCAGGGTTCAATTCCACCCTCGGCCATCTCTGTGTGGAGTTTGCATGTTCTCCCTTTTCTCCGGGTACTCCGGTTTCCTCCCACATTCCAAACACATGCCAGGTTAATTGGTGACTCCAAATTGTCCATAGGTATGAATGTGAGTGTGAATGGTTGTTTGTCTATATGTGCCCTGTGATTGGCTGGCCACCAGTCCAGGGTGTACCCCGCCTCTCGCCCCAAAGACAGCTGGGATAGGCTCCAGCACCCCCGTGATCCTTGTGAGGAAAAGCGGTAGAAAATGAATGAATTTTGCAGGATTTCCTTTTCCACAGTGTGTATCCAACTTCCACAAACACACCACTTGGTTCCAGTGTATTTTCTGGAAGTAGGTTTCCTTAAAATAGGCATATCTTGATCTGATTTTCAGGATCGGGATCGGCTACCGATCTGTAGTTTAAAGATCGTATAAAGATCAGATTTTATCGGCTTCTGCAACAAGATTGCGACAAACCGGTTGCTGTATAACGTTTGTGAGCCTGGCCACACACTCCAACATGCTAGGTGCAGTAATGTGCCTCAAAGCTGATTGCCGCTCAACTCCCGCCACCCGCAAGAAGAAAAAAAAAACACAACACCACCATGCAAACACTTTGGATGTTGGAAATTGGGCTCCTTAGCTACAGCAGTAGTTCCCCCTCACTGTCCCCGGACTGCTGTCTTGTTGTGGGGGAGATTACACAGGAAGAGCCACTCTAACAACTGGTTGTTTACATTATGGACTGCATAAATACTACTGAACATGTTGAAATGGCGGCGAAAAACCTTTGAAACGTCTCTGGAAAATAGTAGCATTAGCTGTGTGTGCGTGAGTATATTTTCACCGTGTTGTGTTTTACCGTTTTAATGTAAGGATCATTGATTGTTGTTGGGAGCTGTTCTAGTAACCATTATTAGTTTATTATTATCGTTATTTTTGATAAGAATTCACCGTGTTATGTTTTACCGTTTTAATGTCAGGATCATTGATTGTTGTTGTTGAGAGCTGTTCTATTAACCATTAGTTTATTATTATTGTTATTTTTGGTAAGAAATTTCTTTAAAAAAATTAAAAATAAATATTTTCTCAGAAAACACACATCATTCAATCTAATTATTGCAACAGTCACTCTTATTGTAAATGTTGATCCGAAATCACCCTCCAGCTAGTCGGCGCATTTGAAGGGTGAGGAGTGAGCCATGTGCCAAAACGGTTTTGAACGTAACCCCTGTGAAAAGCGGGTATATCACATGTATCAGATGTACTACATGTATTATTAGACAAATACTTCCCTGACAGTACCACATGACAATTGATCATCGTTATCATGTAGTGGATTATGCAAATGGTCCTTGTTGCATCTTTAAAACATGCATTCATGTTCTCTTTCCCTCCCTGCAAATACTAGAACGTGAGTATCATCAATGATTCAGACTGTTTTCTTTGCCTTCGAGACAAAATAAGGAAATAAAGGTTGTATTATAATTCCACAGTCGCACTTATGTTTCAATGATTGGAGTCGGAATGTGCCGACGCAGCAGTAAGACAGTGTTACTATGAGTGTATAAAATATAGGGCAGTAGGAAGGCTGGATCTTGCCTTCCTGCTTAGCGCTACATGGGTTAAAGCCTCTGTAGGCTGGCATGGGGATGAGGATGAGGTTGAGGATGAGGATGAGGAGGGGCTGCCTGGCTGGCGGGCGGGCGTTGGGGGGGACAGAGAACTCTGTGTCAGATGGAAATCAATCAGCACTCTTCATGTGAGAAGCGACAGGCAGGGCTTCTGCTGCCCGGTACCAGCTTGTCTTGCCCTTCTGGTTGTTTGCATATATGTGTGTGTGTGTGTGTGTGTGTGTACAGTGAGTGTTTTCTCTCTCGTGATGGTTCATCAGCAGAAAGCCGAGTGACGGTGGGGCCCCGGCTGAGAGCAGGGAATTGGGTCAAGGGCACAGTCGCTTCCCTTGGCTCGGGAATGGTCTTATCATCCAAATAGGTTCAATTAATCCGCCGTCAGCATTCTGCAGTCTTAACTAATCAATAGTTTAATGTGTGCACAAGGTGTTCTTTCCTCATTATATGATTTCACCACTTTGTCACTCTCTCTTGTTGCAGCAGCCATCAATACTTTTGCACCTTCGTAATCCATTAGATTAGATTCACAGATTAGAAGATGATGCAAACCGCTGGCGTTGCCCTTTTAATTCCCTTTGATTGCAGGAGGTCATGATTGTGGGGGTGTGAAATGGGCATAATGAGGGGAAAGGTCATGAATGCATGCACAAGGATGCAGTAAAGCTATGATTGACTGACTGATCTTTGAAGAAAGACATGATTGATTGGAAGAACAAGGTCGTTCCGCAAGACAATTTTACATATTCCTATCAATTTGTAACTCCAGTTTGCATGGCCAATGACAGAGAAGTGAAGTATTTGTTGATTTATACAGTACTACGTCCGTTTTTGGTATTAATCCCTCTCAGTATAATGTCCCTCTGTCTAGTATCTGTGATTTTCATTCGGACAAAGTCGGTCAAACTACTCATTCATTCATTCATTTTCTACCGCTTTTCCTCACAAGGGTCACAGGGGTGCTGGAGCCTATCCCAGCTGTCTTCGGGCAAGAGGCGGGGTACACCCTGGACTGGTGGCCAGCCAATCACAGGGCACATATAGACAAACAACCATTCACACTCACATTCATACCTATGGACAATTTGGAGTCGCCAATTAACCTAGCATGTTTTTGGAATGTGGGAGGAAAACCGGAGTACCCGGAGAAAACCCACGCATGCACGGGGAGAACATGCAAACTCCACACAGAGATGGCTGAGGGTGGGATTGAACCCTGGTCTCCTAGTTGTGAGGTCTGCGTGCTAACCACTCGACCACCGTGCAGCCCGTGCCTAGTACTCGTTCGTCAAAATACAACCAAAGACACCAAAATGACTGACTTACTGTTTTTTAATACATTCTTTTAGACTTTTTTCATGTGTTCTAAAAAAATTTTGCCGAACCTTGCAAATTTTGTTACATTTTCATGCATGTTAAGGCCCTCAAAAATGAAACATAAATCAAGAAATATAGTATATATTACAAAATAATAATAAACATTGGCTTTTGTTCATTGGTGCTAGGGCCCTAATGAAGGATAGATGGAATTTTTTTGAGATACAATTCAATCGTTTTTTTTTTTCTTCTTTGTTAACAGGGGCTGCACGGAGGTCAAGTGGTTAGCGCGCAGACCTCACAGCTCGGAGATCAGGGTTCAATTCCATGTGGACTTTGCATGTTCTTCCTGTGCATGGGTTTTCTCCGGGTAGTCCGGTTTCCTCCCACATTCCAAAAACATTCTAGGTTAAATGGCGACTCCAAATTGTCCATAGGTATGAATGTGAGTGTGAATGGTTGTTTGTCTATATGTGCCCTGTGATTGGCTGGCCACCAGTCCAGGGTGTACCCCGCCTCTCGCCCGAAGACAGCTGGGATAGGCTCCAGCACCCCTGCGGATAAGCAGTCGAAAATGAATGAATGAACCTTCTTTAACAAATTTAATGGCACTCACAACTTTATTTGGCCCCATGGTGGGTTATTTAGCAGTCAGTCAGCAATGCGTGAAGGCATACCAAAGCAGGTCTGTATGCCACTGACTACATATTAGGCACATTAGACAGTTTTGTATCTGAACTTATTTTTTACCCATTTTGTCACTGAAGAGTTAAAAGGTAACGACTGAATCATAAAAATCACTAAAACACTCGCCATACTGCCGTTTTTTTTTCCTTTTTATGGCATCATAAAGAGAAAAAACCCTCCTTCATAATAGACATGATATCATCTCTGACCCTCCCAAGCTAGATATAGAAACCACTTCATGGAGGACAGCTTTATAAAAAACAAAAAGGCTTTTCTACACATCTTAAAATGAAGCTCACATAACTATGCTATGCTCGGGAGCCCAATTGAAGCGTAATATAACTTGCCCACTCCACTTTTTAAAATGATTTCCTGCAAGTGCTGGTGATAGTTATTGTCTTTTCACACCTTTCAACGTATCCCCAAACGTTCTTGCTGAAATGAGACCATTATCTGTGCCACTAATAATCATATTTTTAAAAGACATCCTGGCAAGAAGGCTGAGATTTTCTCACAGATTGCAGTCTGCGTCTGCGGTACCTGGATTTTTTTGTTTTTTATTTCCATTGATTTGACTCTGTTATGCTCATTATGCAGTGTATTTAAACGTTGATATTGTTTCAAGCTGTACTTGGGACAGCCCTGTATTCCACCCATGCAACCAAAGTGATGCTATTAACACCATGTGGTCATTATCACAACTCTCTCGGGGCTCATGGGTGGGTGGTGGGCTGTGGTTGCAGTCAGGGGTGGGCCGTGTTTTTGTTACATTCCTGGTTACGCCCTGTTTTTCTACGCCTCAGACTAAAGATCCTATCAAGTCTTTTGTTATGTAAAAGTGAGACAAACAAACGGAGTCCCGTCCAGGCTGGGAGTTCTAACTTGTTGGATGTCATTTCTTGCTAACTCGCTTTCTTGTATTTGTATTTGTGTTATGCATGTGATTTGATGGATGATGAAAAATGAGCAAAAAACATGAAAAGCAAAACAAATAAGTTTTTTTTCTGTCGCTTATTTTTGTGTTTTTTTAATTTCATGTCAGATGCAAGATGTAGCCGCCCGCCAGTGCATGCTTTGACACCGGGGGTCCCACAGCTTCCACCAGGGTGTTTTCCCAGTGAGAGAGGGCCACATAGTGAAAACTGAAAGGATGCAAGGGCCACTTAAATAATCGTTGTCATTTTTTATCCCCATAATATTTTGACTCAACCCATAATTCGACTTCTTCCCCAACCTAATTTTTCAAAAATGCATTTAGTTTGATTTTTTTGTCATCATATTCTGACTGAACAAAAAATAACAAAATTTTCTTTAATATTTCAACTCTTTGCGACTAAAATGTTTAGTTTATTCACATAAAAATTAAACTTTTTTTGTTTAGAATAACTTTTTTTATTTTAATGTTATAACTTTATTCTCATAGAATTACAGCTTTTTTCATTTATGCTCTCTTTCAACTTTTGTGTTGTCATTTTTACCTGTAATTCATATTTTGACTTTAGTCTTGTAAAATAACTTTTTTCCAATTTTTTTCAATTTTATTATTTGACATGTTTGTTTCCCATATTACGACTCTTAATATTTTATAAATTACTATAAATCTGTTTTTTCCATGTCTGCTGTTTTTTTCTCATAATATTTCCATTATATTTTCACTTTATTTTCATTATCAAACTTTTTCCCCAAGCAAAATTTCCAAAAATTGCTTTCATATGTTTGATCTTTAGGATAATAATAATGTCTTTTTTATTTACTTATTTATTTACTAGAATTACATTATTTTTAGACTATATTGATATAACTTTCATAAAATGACTTTTTCTACTTAGGTAAAATTTTTTCTTAATATTTTGACTTTATAATGAAATATAACTTTACAATACAATAGTATAACATTTTTAATGTATACAATTACTCCAGATTTTCTATTTTTGTTGCGTTTTCTTGTTAAATATTTTTAGAATGTGCCATGGAACAATAAAGAAGAGCCGCAGGCCGCAAACGGCCGAGGTCGGCACTTTGGTTGCCACGTGTTTAACTCTCCAAGAGTATCCAGTAAGTCCAGAAAAGGCTGCTTGAATCGTCATTGATCACCTTTTTATGAAAAACATCATCTAGAGGGGTCTGAATACTCGAAGCACCGAAGTTGACCACATTGATCCTTCGTACCACGTCTTCTTATTCTTTTGGCAGATCAGGTGTGTAAGAGGCACTACAATGCCATCTACTGTACAGAGTAGGAATGACAAGCTTATTCACAAATAAATGAATGTATGTGCGCCATCACAGCAGCGGGGTGAGGGGTTGACAAGACAAATGTCAAATGTAGGGCAGACGTCGCCTTCTGCCACATCTGTGACTCCCTCGTCGTGCCCCCGGGACTCGCCATGAAGCGCTTATATGACACATAGCGGCATTATCCTGTTAAGGCTAAAATTAGCCCCCTTTTTTAGAAGTTGTGTTTCCAGGCAGCTAATTCAATTCCCATTTGTGCGCCTGGATGCTCTTTTTCACGGCCCAATGTCAACATCTGATGGAGCCCAATTGCAAGTAGCAGCAAACCATGCATATTAAAAACGGTGTTGTAAAATGTGTAATATGTGGTCAGTGCATATAAAACTGTGTGAGATCTGCTTGTTCTGCAGGAGGCGGAGTTTGACTCATTAATTCACTACATTGCACTACTTCATTGCACTACTGTACATATTGCTGTTATTATATCTTGTCACATTCATACTGTGCATACTGTTTATAATCTGCATAATCTGCAATAGCCATATTATAGTCATTTATATCCACACTGTATCATAGTCATAGCCTGTTATAGTTTGTACATATATCTGTCCACTTACAGCAGGGGTCTCAAACTCAATTTACCTGGGGGCCACTGGAGCTAGGGCAAAGCTGGGCCGCATCAGGTTTTCCCCCCCAAAAAAACGCATTTATTAAAAACAGAAAAATATCCAAACTTTTTCAGTGCTTTGGTTCCGATTTTCTACAAGAAAAGCTCTGATAAAACATTCCACTGTTCTCAAATATCTTATTTTTTATTTTTCTGCACAAAATAAGATGAAAAATAAATAAACAAATCAAGAATAAAGAAAATCAATCAATCAGTAATAATAAATAAATATATATAATAATAATAATAATAAAACGGCAAATAATAAAAACTTAAGAAACCACATATAGTTGTGGGTAGACAAATTATTTTTTCCGATTAAAATGAACAAAGCATTATTAGAGCCCTGTAGACATGACAAAACACGACTATAGTCACATTTATACTCTTTTTATTTACAACATATTGCGCAACTGCAGGGTCTTGAGACACATGCTAACTCGCAAACTAGAGAGCTAGCGACCTAAACGGTAGCCTTCAAGTTATTTCCTTTAAACTTAAATAGCCAAAAACTTACCACTTCCACACGGATAGGGAGGATAACTATTAACAGTTATTTAACCTTTAACATGAACATTAATCAAACGTAATAATTTTTTCTGGGTACATGATACCATACAGCATCCATATCAAACTAACATTAAACTTTCATATCAAGGCGGGGGCCTCAAACTAGTGTCCTGCGGGCCACATTTGACCCGCGGGCCGCGTGTTTGAGGTCGCTGACTTTGAGCAAAATGCTGGGTACACCATGGATGAGTCGCCAGCCAATAACAACCCATCGCACTTTTCGTAACTGGCTCCACTGCATGCCATTCCCTGCAATCTGATGTAGGCATTAGCTTCAACACATATTTAACACACATACTTCCTGCACAGACCAAAGAATGTTGATGCCAATCAGCGTCTGACCATTCCCGCCATAGTTTCTGTTCTTCTTATCTTGACGGCCTATCACAAAAGGCACTTCCTTGTCTTGTCGGACTGTTTACATTTCAGTCAGCATCACCACCTGTTCAACTTAAGTAAACACTACTGCTAAATATTGAGTAATATAAACATGAATGTAAATTCAGGCTTTTTCCATCATTTTGGAGAGTAAAAGGGGAGCAGCTGACACCATCTTAAAGAGATAACGTCCTCCTTTCTGTAGTGGTGGGGGCCCCACTCCAAGGTGGGTTGGCCGGGGTCTGCGTCATGTTGGAATGCCCCTCCAGCAGTTGTATCAACAAGTAGCGAGACAGAAGCTGGACCTCATCTCACCGCAGTGATTCCATACAGTTGCCGGGGGGGGCGGGGGGTCTGTCCCGTTGTAAATTTGTGTGCGATACCTTTTTAAATAGTTAGGTGGAACACTTTTTTAGTAATCCCTCGTTTAGCGTGGTTGTTGCCAGACCCAACCACTGTAAGTGAATTTTCGATATTTTCCTAAACCTGCTTATGAATTTCTGAATATGTTTTTTATCATTTCTGTAGCCCTCGAGACATGAATTAGTCACATTTCTACTCCTATTATCCAATATAGCGGACTTAGTAACAGAAAATAAGAAAAATACCATAATATAAACTCACATGGGTGATACGGTGGATGAGTGGTTGGCGCGCAGACCTCACAGCTAGGAGGACCAGGGTTCGATTCCACCCTCTGCCATCTCTGTGTGGGTTTTCTCCATGTACTCCGGTTTCCTCCCACATTCCAAAAACATGCTAGGTTAATTGGCGACTCCAAATTGTCCATAGGTATGAATGTGAGTGTGAATGGTTGTTTGTCTATATGTGCCCTGTGATTGGCTGGCCACCAGTCCAGGGTGTAGTAGAAATTATTATTTTTTGCATTATATTTTTTCATTGTGCTTTTCATAAAAGTAATGTTAAAATCTTAGTCTCAGCTACACACGATAGTCCGCACAGAAACTTTCTAGATCTTCCAGAATCTGTACCTATTCCAGCAGCTGTATTTCCTTGGATTTCCAAAACGGTCTGTTTTTAATTTATTCCACCCACGGCCCATCTCCGGGCACGCCCACTCTGCTGTGATTGGTCACACTCAGTTTGTACAGCACCGTGACGTCACAGTGAGCCTGAGTTTGGGAAAAAAAAAAAAAACTGAGTGAGACCTTTTGTCAGTCATATAGTTTTTTTTGTCTCAGTGGGTGGAGGCGGGGCTGCTAGTGTACACACAAAGCGCGGAAAAATGTGATGTAGTGGAAATTTTTTATATGCATTATATTTTTTCACTGTGCTTTTCATAAAAGTAATGTTAAAATCTTGGTCTTGTTCTTGTAGACTCGTGTAAGGGGAAGCAGAAAAATATAATTTCAGAACCCCCGGTCTGATGTATTCTGTTTGGGTGAAGTTAAGTTTGCATCTTATCGGTGATGTTTGTGCACTATCAACAATAAATCACTGCTTCTGACTCACTCCAAGGTGCAGTCACACTACAAACATTGTGGCCTGATGTCATCGCCTCCTCTGCCGGCTCTTATTTCAGCTGCCCCACGCATACCACGCATGGTCAACCCCCCCACCATCATACTGTCTTACTGCAGGAATGCATCTCTTTTGCTTTTTTTCAGCCCCATGTTGTTGCCGTTCAGGTGGATGGTAGCGGGTCAGCTAGGGTTTCTGCAGGGGTGTGTACATGTGTAGGGGGGTGTTTAACTCCCCCAGGCAGCACGACCAAGTGTAGGAGGGGCCATCTCCTCAGCTTGGGTGGGAGCCCGTAGCGCTCTCACACCGATCAGTCACTGAAGAGCAGGTTTGAGCTGCAGTCTGTGAAACCTGAAGAAGTTTTTAATATAGTGTCAGGATTCTTCTCTGTTGGATATGCTTGCTGATCACGTCTTTTTGGAGTCTTTCTTGGAAATATCTTGTTGACAATGCAGGGAAGGGCGAGTAAAGCTCCAAAGAAGGAGCTGGTCATAGAAAGTCCTCAGCAGTACAAGAGTTTGGCTGCAGCGGAGCCTGAGGTGGACTCGGTGCCACAGGTGGTGGTAAGGCGGAAAAATGTGCCTCTTTTCAATGATTCAGTGGTTGGTTGTTTTGAACAGCATGCATACAGTATATATATATATATATAAATATATATTATGATGTGTGAAGTTAGTCAGTGTGGGAGCAGGTGTCACGTGTGTACGTTAGAACCAACTCCCATGAAAAAAGTGCAAACTTAGCTTGGGAGGGAAAGTTTACACTCTTATTGTGACTTGTAAAGCGTTTTTATTTGGCTCAAAAGTCAATTCTAATTGGCTGGCAGAGTCAAAGAGTCTCCATCCATTCCTCTTTCATTCAAGGTGTCCTTTTTATTATTGGATTTCACATTATTCCATTGTTTTTTTGCTTGTTTCACACATTAATTTATGTCTCCCCCCCCCTGAATCTCAAGCTGATGCTTCGCTGGAGTATGTGCTGTATGGCTGACCACCTTGGCCCATAGACAAAGCATTGTGGGAAATCCTAAAGGGGATTGCAAAGACACAATAGCCAGCAACAACACACTGAGGGTCGGACCTCATCACTTGTGACCTTGTCATTGGGGGCATTTAAGCTGCATTATTGAATTTTTTGGAGCACAGTCACCTTCCGGCACCACCAATAAAAAATGGTGACAAACACATTCAAACTATACAATGTAAAGCTATTCACCGGTAATGAATGATGTAGCCATCAGGTTAGCGCAAGAGGCTAGCAAATCCCTATCTACATAGTCCACAGTGCTTGTCGTCATTCCATGAACGATTTAACCATATAATAACTTGTTCACCTTCCTGCAAATTTTGAGGCCGGATTGACTGTGGAAGCCAAACAAATTTTGGTGCCTCATAGCACAGCAACTATGGTGCGTTTAAGTACCGACGAAGAAATGCTTGCTGAAAAAACATCAGTGAATTAAGCATAAATTAAGCATAAACATGTAAAAAAATGTGGATTTAAAAAAAATTAATTTATTATCACATAATTGAGCCCGCCATAGTGTAGTTGTTAGTGTTCTGGACTTTGGAATGGACGCCTTGGCGACCCTGTATTCAAGGAAAAAGCCGAAAAAAATCAGGTTTTCCCAAAAAAAAAAAAACGCATTTATTAAAAACAGAAAAATATACAAACTTTTTCAGTGCTTTGGTTCCGATTTTCTACAAGAAAAGCTCTGATAAAACATTCCACAGTTCTCAAATATCTTAATTTTAATTTTTCTGCACAAAATAAGATGAAAAATAAATAAACAAATCAAGAATAAAGAAAATCAATCAATCAGTAATAAATAAATCTAATAACAATAAAACGGCAAATAATAAAAACTTAAGAAACCACATATAGTTGGTGTGTAGACAAATTATTTTTTCAGATTAAAATGAACAAAGCATTATTAGAGCCCTGTAGACATGACAAAACACGACTATAGTCACATTTATACTCTTTTTATTTACAACATATTGCGCAACTGCAGGGTCTTGAGACACATGCTAACTCGCAAACTAGAGAGCTAGCGACCTAAACGGTAGCCTTCAAGTTATTTCCTTTAAACTTAAATGGCCAAAAACTTACCACTTCCACACGGATATGGAGGATAACTATTAACAGTTATTTAACCTTTAACATGAATGAACATTAATCAAATGTAATATTTTTTTCTGGGTACATGATACCATACAGCATCCATATCAAACATAACATGCCTCCAGGCATGTATTAAGACCCCAAGTAAGACCCCTCGCCTTTACACTCCTGCGCAACACTAATGCATATGCTACTGGATCACTGCAGGGACGTAGGAGACGCCATATTCAATAGCATATGCAGTGTCTTGCCATAATTTTCATGTGTTAATTACACTAAACATTTTAACATAATTATTTCCATAAATGAGTTACCGCCATTATTGCATACCATCTCACTGGCAGTGTGCAGCTTAATCCACAATCACGCTGTGATGGACTGGCAAGCAGCCCAGGGTGTAGCCCGCTATTTGTCAGCCGGGACTGGGTCCAACCCTGCCGATGGTTTCACTATTAGTGTACAATATGTCATTAATAAATTGTGCTTTTGCCAAAATATGCACAGTTTCATTTCTGCTGTAATCAAACGTCCAACGATGTCCAAATGTGATGTCGTAATTTGACATCGATTCAGCAAAAATCATATTTCTCGTTGGGTGTTTTTATGACATGCTTGAGGAAACATGCAACCCATCAGGGTTTCATTTCAACAGGGTTGGGATATCGTGACCATGAAGGCTGTCCGATGTGATTCACGTGTTCTTTCACACATCGTTCATCTCTTGAAACAATCAAGTGAGCCTTCTTTAGAACATAGGGTGTGTCTTTGCAAGAACAGCAGAGGGATCCATCATAATGTTCATTAAGGAAGCAGTGCCCCAACCGGTAGAATTCTAACCAAAAACAATGCCTTTTTATGTTTACACAATCTTATGACATGTAAATTGAACAGAAGAGTAGAGAGTAGACAGACAGTGAGTCAGCAATGAGTAGGATGCTTTGTTTGGGTACCTGATTTCGTGGAATGATAAAGTAACTTTTTGATGAAAACCAAATCATACGAAAACCAAGGCGTATGAAAACCGAGATGAAAACTGATGAAACATTTTGGTGATATTTTTTTATTTAAACAGAATTGTTCAAAAACTGGGGAATACGAAAATAGAGGTGGTGTATGAAACCAGAAGTGGCAAAAAAAAACAAATCATGAAAATGTACCTACTGTACACAAACAGGCAATTTTTTTTTTTTACCAAAAATTTTAGAGGTAATCAGAATCATCTGAAAACGGAGAAAGTGTAAAAAAAACAGGCCAAATTTTGGCCAAAATGTTCAAAATTATTTTAAAACAAGGCCATACGAAGATCCAGACAGTGTACAAAAAGCAAGGCAATATTTTGGTTAAAATGTTTTTTATTGTTTTTATTGAATCATATGAAAACTGGGGCTAAAACAGGCAAAAAATATTTGCCAGAATGTTCAAGGAAAAATCGAATCACATGAAAAACTGAGAAACAGGTCAAATTTTGGCAAAAATATTTGATAAGAGGAATAATTTGAAAACCGGGGTGTACGAAAACCAAGACGGTGTACAAAAACTGAGGCATAATTTTGGCATACATTTTTGATGAAAACAGAACCATAAGAAAATGGGTGCAGGAAATCTGGAAACCGAGGCGTACGAAAACCGAGATGGCGTATGAAAACTGATGAAACAATTTGGTGATATTTTTTATTTACAAAAAGCAAGGCAATAATTTGGTTAAAATGTTCTTGTCACTGAATCATACGATAACTGTCAAAAATATTTGCCAGAATGTTCAAGGAAAAATCGAATCATATGAAAAACTAAGAAACACGTCAAATTTTGGAGAAGAATAATTTGAAAACCAGGGTGTACGAAAACCAAGACGGTGTACAAAAACTGAGGCATAATTTTGGCATACATTTTTGATGAAAACAGAACCATAAGATAATGGGTGCAGGAAATCTGGAAACCGAGGCGTACGAAAACCGAGATGGCGTATGAAAACTGATGAAACAATTTGGTGATATTTTTTATTTACAAAAAGCAAGGCAATAATTTGGTTAAAATGTTCTTGTCACTGAATCATACGATAACTGTCAAAAATATTTGCCAGAATGTTCAAGGAAAAATCGAATCATATGAAAAACTAAGAAACACGTCAAATTTTGGAGAAGAATAATTTGAAAACCAGGGTGTACGAAAACCAAGACGGTGTACAAAAACTGAGGCATAATTTTGGCATACATTTTTGATGAAAACAGAACCATAAGAAAATGGGTGCAGGAAATCTGGAAACCGAGGCGTACGAAAACCGAGATGGCGTATGAAAACTGATGAAACAATTTGGTGATATTTTTTATTTACAAAAAGCAAGGCAATAATTTGGTTAAAATGTTCTTGTCACTGAATCATACGATAACTGTCAAAAATATTTGCCAGAATGTTCAAGGAAAAATCGAATCATATGAAAAACTAAGAAACACGTCAAATTTTGGAGAAGAATAATTTGAAAACCAGGGTGTACGAAAACCAAGACGGTGTACAAAAACTGAGGCATAATTTTGGCATACATTTTTGATGAAAACAGAACCATAAGAAAATGGGTGCAGGAAATCTGAAAACCGAGGCAACATTTTTGAGAAAATTTTCAGTGAGAATCATACGAAAACGGGAAAAACTACTAAAAAAAAAAAACAAACTACTAAAACCAAGGTTTGACTGAGCTTACATTCCATGCAAGCATTTCCACATTTCCACAATAAATACAATAATCTTTTGTTTTGTTTCTCCAGGTGAAGCCGAAAGTGATCGAACCTCTGGACTATGAGAATGTTCTGGTGCAGAGGAAGACGCAGATCCTCAGTGATGTCCTCCGAGATATGCTTCAGTTCCCCTTGGAGGACTTTGAGGTGAGTTCCACACCTGCGTCATATGCAGAGTGCCTAAATGTTCTAGCTGAGGCAGCTGGTTTGAGATCAGTAGGAAGTCTAAGGCTGATGTGATGTTAGGATGGTGTGTTTATTTATCTAAGGGAGCTTTGATTTACTGGAGCGTCTCATCTTACTGAACATGAAAAACTCCAATGATGAATCCGTACTAACGGTGATCATCCAAGCCCAACAATTGAATTTACATTTGCAAAATGTGCCCAAGTATTTTAGAGTTGTGTGTTTTCTTTTCCTCTGGGTCGGTGTTGTGAGTACAGGGTGGAGTCACCCGCGGCGGCTTTCCCTTGTTTACATCCTTCCATGCTGCCGCGAGGAAGGGGTCAGGGTTCGGGAGTCTAATTGGCTCATTCTGTCCCTTATGTTGTGACAGAGCAAGCGTTATCTGCAGCCACAATGTGCGGGACGTTCACTTCCTCCCGAGGTTCCACGCTTAGGCAGGAACATTTAATGGAAGTCTGCTTCTCGGATTTTACCTCAGGAAATTGCACTTTTTGTCTGTTTTAACTGTTAAATGGAAACTTTGTAGGTCCTGGGTTTTAGTTTTATGTCTTTTATGACTTTCACAATTATTATAAGAGACTCAGGTGTTCATTTATTTTATTATCCTGTACAAATTGGTAAAAAAAATAAAATAAAATGGGAATACAGTTTGTTTTTTCTGTTCAAATAAGAGTATATAGATATATAAATAATAAGTAAAGCATGACAGAATAAATACATTGTGGATATCGATGAAGTAAAAACGTAATTGAATGAAATAGCTTGCTAAATAATGTTCAATTTCACACACCCACCAAAGTCAGCCACACTTTTAGTCCGAACAGCTCGACTGTGGCAACCATCAGTAAGAATTAAGATGATTGAATGCTCACAAATGCTAGAGGGGGTCATGGATTCTGTGCACTGTTACAAGGAGACCTGAGAGGACAAGAGGAGGTTGTCCTTCCAGACTAGCGTGGGACAATATTTTACCAAGGTCTTTCATTTTTTTCTTTCATGATGTTTTATCACTGATTTTTTTATTTCCATTCCTTCATTTTTAGTCATTTTTTTGTGTTATCACTTTTGGCAGTTTTATTCATTCTTGTGGGTGTTTTTGTCTTTTTTTTTTTAATTGAATTGAGTCACATTTTAAAAATATGATTGAACCAAAACAGAAAAAATAGAAAAAACAAATACACAAATGGTCAAAATATTAATGTAATGTAAATTTTTGGAAAATTACATTGAGGGAAAAAATGATAATATTATGCGAATGAACGCACAATTAGAAGAAGAAACTTTACAAGAAGAAAGTTGAAATATATTTTAAAAACTACAGCAAAAATTGAAAAAAACAGCTCTAGTTTTATGACAATAAAGTCAAAATATTTATAGAAAAAAGTGAATTCTAACTAGAAAAAAAGTTGAGATTTTACGAGAATAATGTCAATAGCAAAGATGAAATATGCAATTGTGTTATACAATGGGAAAAAAAAACAAAATTAAGTTGGAATTTTGGGAAAATTACCTTGGAGAAAAAGTTTGAATATTATGGGAATGAAGTCATAACATTACATAAAGAACATTTACAAAGCTTATTAATGATGACAATTTAAATATTTGGAAAACATGGAAAAAAAAGCAAAAAAAAAGAGTGAAAACAAGAGTGACGTTGATAATAATAATAATAATAATAGGCTTTTTCACCTATATGACAAAATATGACAATTTTTTAAAAATATAAATAACTTCTTAGCAATTCTTTCCAAAAAAAAGTGTCCTTGGATATTTTCCCTTGCTGGAAAAAGTGTGGAGTAGCAACAATTTGGACCGTGTGTGTATGGCATGATGTCATGATGTCATGATGTCATGATGTCATGATGTCATGTATGAGCGTAACAGATGCCATCTGGTGCAACGGCGTGGATATACGTTGGTACCTCCCACTCCCTGACACTGGATAACAGATTGACAGTCTGGACTTTTCGCTCAATGGCTAGTGCACTCCATTTTTGTTCTGCAGATCCCGGTTCGAACCCGGGCGTAAAGCGGAACCGTCTGAAGCAGTCGAGTCATATGAAGGTTCAAACTCGTCGCAGACCTTCACAGCAGGGCAGGCTTTGGAGTGTATCATGTTTTAGCCTGCTATGAAGGGGACATTGTCAGGAGCTGACAGGTGATTCTGACTATAGGATCCGGGGGGCGGGGCGGGGGGGGACACACCAGAAGTCCAGTGATTGAGCAGGGCATGTGCTTCAGCCTGCATCGTGCATAGTTTCACTGTTGGCCACTTTTCGGAAGGAAGGAAGACCAAAACCCTGCTACTTAGTGGTAAAATGAACGCCAAAACAATCATAAAGATCTCGTCTTGTCAGAAAGTTATTATTGTATGAAATCCAGTGTTTGTCCGCTCCTCCATAACTAACCCCCCCTCCCTTCGATACCTCCTCTGTTTCATCCCCTCGGGCACGTCAAAAGTCATACGATGTTCTTTCTGGGAGACAATGTTTATACTCTCCATCTGCTTTGTATTTGCAAGTTGTTGGCATGGTGCACTTTCTCCACACTCGCGATGAGTCTGACGGTATTTGTCCAAGATTAGCAGCTTCACTTTTTGAAGTGCGTTCAAATCCAATCCATCAAAATCCTGGCCTATTGGGTTTTAGCATTACCAAAACAAAGCACCATTTGGGCGTTACTGATTCTTTCTTCACCTCCCAGCCCCCCAAATCGTAAGACTTTCACCGGTAGTTTCGGTTCATCTGAAAGCTTTTTTTTAGATCTTACCCCTACAAAGGTCTTGTGCAAAGTGTACAAGTCCAAGTCTCTGGAAAGGTTAAATGGCGTTCCTTGGCAAACGCAACCATCATCTCGTCGTAAATCAAATTATTCATTCTTCTTCAAAAGTTTATCCTGTTTAGGATCACAGGTGAGCTGGAGCCTATCCCAGCCAATTGGTGGGTTCCACCCTGCACTGGTCACCAGTTATTCACACACTCACAGTCACTCACAGTTGAAGCAGGGGTGCCACTTGTGGCCCGCGACTGTTTTTTTAGTGGCCTGTGGCAAATTCCAAAAAGTGAAAACTAAAAAAAAAAAAAAACAAAAGAAAACTAAAAAAAACAACAACAGCAAAAATTAAAGGTTTTAGTCTAATGAGAAAAGAAAAAGAAAATTTACAAGAATAATACAGCATATTATGAAAAACATGATGTCTTTTTAGTAGCATGAAGACATATTAAATATTAATATTAAATAAAAAAAGATTTTTTAAGTCTTATTATTATGAAAAAAAACAGCAAAACAATGGATATAGTTGTAATTTTTGGAAAATGAGGGTGGGGTCTAATATTATGGGAATAAAGTCATAGTATTACAAGAAACAAGAAAAAAAAATATTTAGCAAGAATGAAGACAGAATATTAAAATATATATTGTTTATTTTAACAATAAAAATGTCATCATTTTAAGAGAATAAACTGAAAAATTAGTCATCAAATATTTTTTCCCATTTTGTTATTTTTCTTCTTTTTATGTCTTTTTTTTTTTTTTTACAAGTTGATGCTGCGCGCCAATAAACAAACACAAATGGCCCCCAGGCTTCACTTTGGACACCCCTGCTGTAATCATTCAATGTTAAAGAGGAGATGAACGTATGTACGTCAGAAAAGATCCCACAGCTGACTTGGATAAAAACAAAACAAATCTCTCCCTTCAAGATTGTATTCCTACATTCACCAGAGATTTAGCGGCTTCAAATCACTTCGTTATTATTTTTTTACGATGATGTCAAGACATGTGCACTGAATTAATTCCTTTGCAAAGACCAGAGGAAAGTAATTCCGGCTGGAGTAGAGAAATACGGAAAATATAGGAAGTCACACAGAATGTCCTTCACTTCTATTGGTTGGTGCATATACACACATGCATGTCCTTGGACTACGTTTCTGTATTCAGAATAGCGCCATGAAAATAGCGATAACGTTGGCGTTTTGCTTGCTGATAGTGTTTTTTTTCTCCCTACTGTGAAATGCTGTTTGCATTAGGAGTGAAGTGTAGTAGCTAGCTGTGAGCAAAAGGCTTTAAGGACGAATTAAAGGTGCTGAGATGCTGATTACTCGCCAACCATCTGCACCACTAGGGCAGAGAGCCAGATTCAGGGTGTGTGTCTGTGTGAGGAAGGGTGAAAGAAGTGGAAGAAGTCCCGTTATAATGTGTTTATGAGGAGGGCCAACAGGTAGTACACAGTGCGTTACTTTAATTAAACTACAATGTCTCCATCTTTCATGCATATAAACTTGGAAAAAAAATCCTAATAAATGTCAATTAAACTGTCAAATTAAATTAGCCATAATAGCTAGTTGGTCTAGCACTTGTCCTGTGGGAGCATGCTGGAGCCTATCCCAGCTGAGTTTGTGCGGGAGGCTGGGTACACACAACCGTTTACACTCACATTGACACCGATGGACAATGTAGAGCAGGGGTCTCAAACTCAATTTACTAATATCTATATACTTATGTCTATATGTATCTATATGTATCTATATGTATATATCTTTTTCTATATGTTGCAGATTTCCACTTTGAGGCGACAAGGTCGGAGTCTCTACCCTACGGTGCCTGACAACGCGGAGAGGGACGCTCACAGTCTGTTTGTCCAAGAGGTACCCATGTTATTTTCATGTTAGGTCATTTAAAGCAGCAGGTCCCTAATCTCCCACAGCCCATGAACTACACATACAAGCAACAATACAGAATTCATGTATTGTTTTTGCTTCTGAAAGTTTGCCAGGTCGTTGGTGATGCCTGATTTAAAGTAACTAGGATTAAAACTGTTCAAACGTAGAAAGATGTTATTCCTCATTAAAAGCAAGCAAAAGAAGGCAAACATTCCTTAAACAAAAAAAAAAAGGTTGACTAATCGGAGACCTGGGTAATAACAACAGACGGAAGACTTGTGGAAACGTGGTTATGAAAGGCAATGGCTGGCCAAGCTGTGACAGTAATGTGAGTCATTACCTCATTTGTTACTTGAATTAGCAGTAATGCATGTCGCACATCACGGAACGTCAGGGAAGCCGTTTATCTCACGTGAAATGTAGCCTCCGTCTGACTCTGTGCCGCCTGCTGCATCAATGACTGCCATCATTAGCCGCCATTACCGTGTTTACGCTACTATTTATGTTGCGTCTCAGCTGGCCTTTCTGTGGATGCCGGTAAAGGAAGAAGAAGCTTTTTTCTGTTTCTTGTGTTTTTTTCAACTTCATCGGCAATCTAACTTTACAAAAATGACAACTTTATGTGTTGTTTTGTTTGTTTCTCATAATACTTTAAATAAGGAAAAGCTTTCTTTGTTATATCAACATTATGTTTCTAAAATGGCGTGATTTTTCCTTGTAGTGTTTACACGTTTGTTCTCATAAAATTGCTACTTTTTTTCTTGTTTTTCTCTTAGTAATTTGACTTTTTTTCAACTTCATCTGCAATCTAACTTTCCGAAAATGACAACTTTATGTGTTGTTTTGTTTGTTTCTCATAATACTGTGACTTTAAATAAGGAAAAGCTTTCTTTATTATATCAACATTATGTTTCTAAACTGGCGGGATTTTTCCTTGAGGTATTTACAAGTTTATTCTCGTAAAATTGCTACTTTTTTTTCTTGTTTTTCTCTTCGTAATTTGCCTTTTTTTCAACTTCATCGGCAATCTAACTTTCCAAAAATGACAACTTTATGTGTTGTTTTGTTTGTTTCTCATAATACTGCGACTTTAAATAAGGAAAAGCTTTCTTTATTATATCAACATTATGTTTCTAAAATGGCGGGATTTTTCCTTGTAGTGTTTACACGTTTATTCTCGTAAAATTGCTACTTTTTTTCTTGTTTTTCTCTTCGTAATTTGACTTTTTTTCAACTTCATCGGCAATCTAACTTTCCAAAAATGACAACTTTATGTGTTGTTTTGTTTGTTTCTCATAATACTGTGACTTTAAATAACGAAAAGCTTTCTTTATTATATCAACATTATGTTTCTAAAATGGCGGGATTTTTCCTTGTAGTATTTACAAGTTTATTCTAGTAAAATTGCTACTTTTTTTCTTGTTTTTCTCTTAGTAATTTGACTTTATTTGCGTAAAATTATGGCTTTTTTTCCTCATTTCTCCTGTGTTTTTTCCCCAACTTTCTTTTTGTAAATGTTTTCCTCATAATTAGGACTTAATTCCTATATTTTGACTTCATTCTCATAACATTATTATTATTATTATTATTCACTTATTCTGCAATCCAGTTTTACTAAAAATATAACTTTATTTGTTGTTGTTTGATTTTTATAATCTTAAGACTTTTTCTTTAATATTTCAACTTTATGTAAAAAAAAAATCTTGTTAGAATTTGACATTTTTGCCTAAATATTGCTGCTGATTTTTTTCATATTTTCTGTTGTTTTTTTGGTTAGCTTATATTTTTAGAATGAACCATGGACCCCCCCCCCCCCAACCATGGACCCCTGGTATAAACCTTACATTGGGTGATAAATGTGTTAAGTACGGTACACTCACAAGACAAGATAAAGGTAAAAGTATGCAGAAGTCAGAAGAGGAAAAGGAGTCCGAGTTCTTATTGTTCCACCTTTGTCTGACATCCCCCACCGCCAGCCAACCGGGAGTTCTCTCTCTCTCTCTCTCGCTCTCTCTCCCTTTCTCGGAAAAAGCCATCTGCTCAAGGACTAAATACGAGATAGGAGCGGCTCAATGTTTGTTTAACAGATATTTTACAACACCGCCGCAGATGAAGTGCAACTTAATCCACGGACAAGCGCTCAGTTGATCTTAACAGCCGTTCTCGTGACTGTGTCAGGCAACACCTGACCGGGAGATTTTCTTTTCAACGCCCCCCCCGACAGCGACCTTTGACATGGAAAGTTAACTGATTGCGCTTGATAGTTTTTAGGCTTAGGGAGCTTGAAAGAGATGTGTGTTAAAAGCTGAGTAAAGCAAACTGACGTGACTGTAATTTGCTATCTTGTCAGCAATGCTAGGAGGTCCAAGCATTATCCGACAAATCCATTACTTTATATTCCATCAGTGCATGCCTGAGTTAAAATATTCCATTTGAAAATACAACACATCTCCACTTTCCATGGGGATAAATGGGAAATAGGAGGGAATACGAGGTGCACCAGATATTACCGAGTTGTTTCAATTAATACAGTTTTGGTGTATCATTTAAAAAAAAAAATTATGACAAAAAATAACAATTATGAGGACCGCCAAGCAATGTTTGAGGAAAAAATATGATCATTGAAGCATGAAGACATGAACATGTCAAAGTTGTGGTCTAACAGTGGTGCTGTACGTTTTATCTGTATTATTGTGTTCTTATAAATGCACATAAATTCTGGACTTAATCTCGGAATATCAGCCACGCCCACCAAATTTAAAGAGGAAAACATTTTTGTCCATATATAGGCCGCACTACAGTCTACAAGCTTTGTTGTAAACCAGGATATTTACACAGAAAGACACTATAGCTAGGGTCTGGGTGAGGCTGGGCCGCATCAGGTTAAAAAGAAGAAAAAAATATACATATATATATTAAAAATATTAATAAATATTAATAAAAATATATAATATAATAGTCTTCAATGCTTCTGCTACACCCTCCACTTTTTCAGTGCTTTGGTTCTTTGCAAAAGCTCTGATTAAACATTAAATTATAATAAATTATTATAAATTAATTTTTATTTATTATTAAATTATTAAATAAATGCTTAATGTTCGACACAAAATAAGATGGAAAAATAAATAAGCAAATCAAAAAACAAATGAAACAAGTGAAACAAATGAACAAATTCATTTTTATTTATTATTAAATTATTAAATAAATGTTTAATGTTAATTTTAATGTTAATTCCGGTTTTAACTTGCACTTTGTTATTTTTATATTTACACATGGTGTTATGCCCGCCATCAGCGGGGTCATTAGGCCAATTTTAGGGGGCCTTGATGTTTTTATTTATTTATTTATTTATTTGTTTGTTTGTTTGTTTGTTTATTTGTTTATTTATTACCAAAAAAATATCTGACAAATTTCATATAATAGGCCAAAAGCAGGCTAATAAGCAAGCCACTAAGCAGGCTAATACTAGCCTACTTCTACTACTATTACTAGTAGTAGTAGTAATAATCAGAAGAAGAATAATGATGGTAGTAATAATAATACTAGGCTAATTAATAATATAATAATGATTATTATATAATTGATCACTGTCCAATTATAGTAGCGGTTTTGCAGTGTAGATTGTGTGTACTTGTGTACATTTAATTATATCCCGGTTCTTGTTCGCGATTTGTTTTTTTAATTTTTTAATTATTTTTTTATGTCTACTAAATTCATTCATATCGACCCGCCCCCCGTCCTCAAAACCTAGTGACGCCCCTGCCCACCATGTACCTTCTACCGCTCTCTTAGTGTTTCTAATCAGCTTTGACTCTGTCCCATCAGTGCATTAAGACCTACAAGACCGACTGGCATGTTGTCAACTACAAGTATGAAGCTTATTCCGGAGACTTCCGGCAGCTTCCAAAGTAAGTCTCGACATTTTATTGACTTGCACAGCTGCCTTATTCCTAGACTTTAATTTAAGTCAGAGCATTTTATGGTAGTTGTTTTTCACTTGATGGCTTTCCTTTTCATTGACGCACTGCCGCTTGGGAGAAAAAAAAATATTCATATTCTTCCATGCATGTGAACTGTAATTCTGGAGTGAGTCTCATGTTTACAGAGAAAAATGTCATTTTTTAATGAATTTATGGAAGCATGTTTGTAACCACATAACATCATAATCCAAGGACCATCTGTTTTGATGTTGTGTAATTACAAAGGCAGTAAGACACAATAATGCATATCCCTTCCTGTGAAGCACTTTCCCTATTTATGGCACTCTTGTGTCATTTCTATGTAGTGCAGAAGTGGAAAGCACCCTCATTGTTGGGATATGCTGTCATTGGGCCCTGCCTCTTCCCTTAAGAGAAGCACTTTTACACTCATTTTTTGTGGAAAAAAGCTACGTTGATGACCTTCACTTTGACGCTTTGCAGACAGTCGGGAAGTTAAAACAATGCGCCGTGACGTGTGTTGCCTGTTAAAAGCTCCACATTAAATTCCCTTCAAGTCATTCTTGGAGGTGCCCAGTGGATAGAATGCACCCCCTTACATGTTTCCATGAATAGTCTGAGCTGGGAAAATGAATTTACCAGAACAGCCTGCTTATTTCTGACTGATGTGAGGCAGCTGCGTAGCATCCCAATCATTTATGGAGTCATTAGCATCTAACCCAGGGGTGGGCAAACTACGGCCCGGGGGCCACATCCGGCCCGCCAAGTGTTTGAATACGGCCCGCCCAATCTTTCCAAAGTATTTCATTTAAACTCAACATACAACCTGGCATCATGGCCTGAGCCAACCTTTTGATGGTTTTATCAATTTCGTTTTTTGACATGGTCTGTTGTTTACAAAGTGCTCCTGAAAAAAGGGACACAAGCACATAATAAAAATAATAATAATAATAATAATTATTATTATTATTATTATTAGATTATTATTAGATTATTATAATTTTTATTAGAACTATTATGATTATTATAATTATTATATTAATGCTAATTATTATATTAATTATATATAATATTATTGTTATATTTGCATATTTTACATAATAATAATATAATAGTTATTATTTAAATTTTATTGTAATTATTATAATATTTTATTATTTTTAAAATATTTAAATATAAATATAAAATAATAAATAATAATAGCAGATTGCATGACAATTTTACAGATACAATAATACCAGGTGGACTGTTACGTGTAAAATACATAGTCTGCCCCCCCCCCCCCCCCCCGTAAATTTTGTCATATTGAGTCAAAAAGTTTGCCCACCCCTGATCTAACCCCATCTAACGGCAAATTACCACACTTTAGGGATGTGATTTAAAATCACAATAAATCAACTTTTTATGTTTTGTTACATGTTCATTAGCTATTTATATGAATTTATTTTTACAGCAAAGTATCCAGGCCTGAAAAACTGGCAGTCCATGTCTTTGAAGTGGACGAGGATGTTGATAAAGACGAGGTAAGTTCACCGTGGGGGGAACGTTTGCTGTGGAAAATGAACGTCACTAAAAAGTTGCAATGTTTATGTCACAGCTGAGTTATTATTGGATTTCTTTTCAAGGCTCCACTGTTTTAATAAGCACTCTTTCAACAAAGACGTTGGTAAACCACAAATGTGTGTTTAATGGAACGTGGTGAAAACTGTAATGACAGGAAATAAACCCAATGTCATCACATAGAGCCGTTACAAACAACGTGCATCCAGCTCATTAGAATAACATCGAGCAAAATATGCATTCATATCCCAGTTTTATCCCAATAAACCATATTAAACTGTCATTCCCGGCATTCCTGTCTACTAATAATTCAGCGTGGATGGCAGCTAATAACAGGGATCTTTGTTTACCAGCCAAACCTGGAACTGCAACCCAACCATGAATTAGTCACTTAAAACAACTCATAATCACAACATATAAATATTTATTATTATTATTATTTACTTCAACCCATTAACCTCACTTTTATGGAAAACTGAAAGCAGGACAATGAGAAAAAAAAAAAACAGAGCGCATATAAGTGAATTGAAGTCAAATTGCATGTTGAGTACTATAAATTTGTACATGTTGGCAGGTCTTCATTAAAATGAAAGCCTCTCATTTTTTTTGCCAAGCTTATTCCAAACACAACACAACAAGACAATGACATTTTAACATTCTTAACAGTCACACAGCCGCTTTGAATTTGGACAAATAAAAGTAAAACCAAATGACTTGTCATGTCGCATATAAAGAGTCACAAAAAAGCTTCTCACAAAAAGCATTCCGGGGGTGGGGGGGGGGTGCATGGAATGTTATTAGTAGAAAATAGGTGGAAGGTTTGTTTTTCTGAAGGAATTTCATAACAATGACAAGCGCTAACCATAACTGTGTCACACTCAGTACTTTGTAATTATGACTAAAATATAGTGTTTTCACTGTAAAATATAGCTGTGTGTTTTCTGTGGTATGTTGCAATAGGACTCAAACTTTTTTCTTTTTTTTTTTTGGAATGCATTGTTACGGTGGGTTGCTTAAGTACAGCTCATACATGTACATGCAGTGTGACGCTTTGGTTACTGGGGTGATTTTCTCTTGAAAATGCCATTTTTAATTGAAAGCACATAAAGGAGAAAATAATTAATAGAAAATTAATCGAGACAAACCCCCACAAAAGGACATCATGAATGGAAATAACTGTACTTGAAAGGGAAATGATTATATAAATGAATGCATAAATCCGGTGTTTGTTGGGTATTGTTTTCAGAAATACTTAAAGGCATACATACCAATTGTCATAAACATAAACATGTGATAAACTTCATTATTCTTCACAATTTTGGCCCCTAACAATCATCTCCGATATTGTCAAAGATGAGCACAGCTTCCACCCCGCTTGGCAACACTTGATCATAAATCGTGCAGCCGGTAAAGTCATATGTAGCTGTCAACATTTGCATTTGTATATAAGTGACATTTTTAGGAAAATTGGCGGAAATAAGCCAAATTGAAACACAGTTGTCCCTCGTTGACTCAATGACTTACATTGACGAGACATTACCTTACATTACTTTACCTTAACTTGCAATGCATGGAGTCAGCCATGAAGGCAGTTCTCCCATTCTGTGTGGAAGTGGTGATTTTTTTTGGCTTCTTATTTAGTCCTTCTTTTCCGCTAAGTCTCCAACTTATTTATTGTTAGCTTGGCTGTTGCTATGCTTAAAGCGGATGCAGTCTCTTGTTTCCCTTCAAATAAAAATGAAATCAAAGGATTTGGAGGCCACTTATATATACTGTATATATGTAGTTTTTTTGTAAAAAGGCTAAAAAAAAAACAATTATTAGTACCATACATTATTATATTTCAGGGTATCCAAAGTGTGGCCCGCAGGTTATTGTGTGTGTTGTTTTTTTTTTAATTGGCCAATATAAAAAAATTACAAATCTGCAGTAATTTTACAAGAATAAAGTCAAAATTTAATAAAAATACAGATGATCACGTCAGTAACATCATAATATTATGTGGAAAAATAACATAATTTTGGTAGCATAAATTGGAAACATTAATAAAAAAGACGTTTTTTGTAAAATAAAATATAATATACAAATTGGCACAATTATATGAAATAACAGTACAGTCAAAATACTAGGAGAAGAAAAGTCCTTAGAATAAAATAGATTAATGTAATTCCAGGAGCATAGAGTTAGAATAAATAATATATGTTTTAAGTCATAATATTATGAGAAACAAAAAAAACAAAATATTGTTGTAATTTTGGGAAAATTAGGTTGGGGAAAAATTTAAATATTATTATATTATTAAAATCTAAATATTCTGGTGGAAAAAATCATAATATTAACTTTTTTTTAATATTTGGAAAATTAAAAAAATATATAAAAATGGGGCGAAAAGGAGTAAAGAGCAAAGTAGACTTTTTCCACTTTTTTGCTGGGCTTTGTTTTTTTTTTTGGTTTCATTGAGCCGCCGGCCTGCTTTCGGTGCAATGAGGTTGACGAGTCACATGACAAAAAAAGAACAGTTGTGTGATGCTGACCTCTTGCAGTCATGTGACATAAAACATAGAACGCATCCTCCTCCGGGCGAGCAGGTGTCTGTTGGTCTGCTTTTTTCTGGATTTGAACCGCTGTCTCCCTCACCCTCACAAACAAGCCTTTTGGCACCAAAACCAATGACATAAATAAAGCATTTTTTTTTTGCTGTATGTTTTGAGGAGCAAATTGAGGTCAGAGGAAATGGGCCCACTAGTTTGTTTGCCTCTCCGGGGAGCTGCAGAGTGTTGTCTAGACATCGAGGAGGACAATCGGGCCCTGAACTTTTCCAGATGCTTTTCAGAACACTCCATGAGGACCAATCGAAATATCATAATGATTTCCACTGCTTACAAGCACATTTTTGCTCCAAGAGAAGAAGGAAAATGTAGAAAAATGCAGAGAAAGAAGGAGGAGGAAGATGTTGGACTATCTTGAAAGGTCATCCAGGCTTTGAAGTGTCAGGAAAACAGTTCCTGACTTCTAAAGTTACTCAATGGTAACGTCCATGCAAGGATGATCCAAACCAGCGCTGCCTGTGGAGCTTTTGATCCTCCCTTCCTCACATCAGTTCTTTCCTTACTGGTCTACGGCAGGGACGTCCAAACTTTTCCCAGCGAGGGCTACATACTGAAAAATGAATGTACATAATCATGTACATATGCTACAATAAACTTCAGTCTTTTTTTTTCTTCTCTTAATATTATCACGTTATTCCCATAATATTTTGACATTATTCCCCTTATATTCAACCCTTTTTCAAGCAAATTTTCCAAAAATGACAACCTTATTTTGTTGTGTTTTGACTTACTAAAATTACTTTATTTTCCCTAACAATATTGTGAATTTGTTCTCATAAAATTGCAACCTTTTTTTATTAAACTGCAAACATTTTCTCTTAATATTTTGCCTCCATTATTATAAAAATTGCAGCTGCTTTTCTCCAACAAATGTAACTTTCTTTTAAGTTTTCTTATTTGAATATTTTGACTTTATTCATATAATTAAAACTATAAATAAAACTATAAATAAAACTTTTCCCCAACCAAATGTTGCAAAAAAAATCACAATTTTATTTTTTTTGTTTCTCATAATATTATCATGGTATTCCGATAATATTTTGACATTATTCTCCTTATTTTCTAACTCTTTTCCAAGCTAATTTTCCAAAAAATGCAACTTTATTTTGTTGTGTTTTGACTTGTAAAAAATATGACTAAAATTACTTTATTTTCCCTAACAATATTGTGAATTTGTTCTCATAAAATTGCAACCTTTTTTTATTAAACTGCAAACATTTTCTCTTAATATTTTGCCTCCATTATTATAAAAATTGCAGCTGCTTTTCTCCAACAAATGTAACTTTCTTTTAAGTTTTCTTATTTGAATATTTTGACTTTATTCATATAATTAAAACTATAAATAAAACTATAAATAAAACTTTTCCCCAACCAAATGTTGCAAAAAAAATCACAATTTTATTTTGTTTTGTTTCTCATAATATTATCATGGTATTCCGATAATATTTTGACATTATTCTCCTCATGTTCTAACTCTTTTCCAAGCTAATTTTCCAAAAAATGCAACTTTATTTTGTTGTATTTTGACTTGTAAAAAATATGACTAAAATTACTTTATTTTCCCTAACAATATTGTGAGTTTATTCTCATAAAATTGCAACCTTTTTTATTAGACTGCAAACATTTTCTCTTAATATTTTGCCTCCATTCTTATAAAAATTGCAGCTGCTTTTCTCCAACAAATTTAACTTTCTTTGAAGTTTTCTTATTGTAATATTATATTATATATTATAAAACTTTTCCCCAACCAAATGTTGCAAAAAAAAAATCACAATTTTATTTTGTTTTGTTTCTCATAATATTATCATGATAATATTTTGACATTATTCCCCTCATATTCTAACTTTTTTCCAAGCTGATTTTCTAAAAAATACAACTTTATTTTGTTGTGTTTTGACTTCACATATGTATTTTTTATTTAATGTTCCAACTCCCTGCCACTAAAATTACTTTATTTTCCCTCATAATATTGTGAGGTTTTTCTCGTAAAATTGCAACCTTTTTTTATTGGACTACAAACATTTTTTCTTAATATTTTGCCTCCATTTTTCCAAAAATTGCAGCTGTTTTTTTCCAACAAATTTAGCTTTTCTTATGACGCTATTCCTATAATATTTTGACTGTATTCATATAATAATATAACTTTTCTCCAACCTAATGTTGCAAAAAAAATCTGAATTATACCCTGTTTTGTTTCTCATAATATTACAACTTTTTTAAAATGCCTTGTTAGCCACAAATGGCACTTTGGACACCCCTTATGTACTGTATCTTTAAGAATCCCCATGGGCGTACCTTGAGGAATGCCTGTCGGCAAAGGTCATAATGTTTCTCACTGCCTCTCCTCACAAGCAGACGATGAAACCAAGATGATGAGATGATACGTCACAAATGCAAAGATCTCACTATTTATTTGGGCTCACACGCAGAGTTTGTTGAATGTTCTCCTTGCCTGCTTGTTTGGACTTCTTCACACACACACACACACACACCACATTGGACCCTGTGGAGTCTCCAAGCCAGACACCAGAAAGGCGGTTCTTTGCCATGATAGAATGTTCTTATGAAATATTATTCTTTCTACATAGACTTAGACTGTAGACTTAGATCTATATCTCATAGTTCATGTCTCCTGCAGGATACAGCCTCCCTTGGATCCCAGAAGGACGGGATCACCAAACATGGTTGGCTCTATAAAGGCAACATGAACAGTGCCATCAGTGTTACTATGAGGGTGAGTAAGATATTCTTTTTACAACTCTACAAACTGAATGAGTGCCTAAATAAAGATAATAATGCTATAATAATAATAATGCTATAATAAAGTAAAACGAGGTCTTACGAAGTCTTCTCCTCTGATTTTTACTCAACATTTTCTACAAAATGAGGCTTGTATTTTCCGGAGTTTAAGTTTAACAGTTATTCAGCTAGGAGCGGCACGGTGGTCGAGTGGTTAGCGTGCAGACCTCACAGCTAGGAGACCAGCGTTCAATTCCACCCTCAGCCATCTCTGTGTGGAGTTTCCATGTTCTCCCTGTGCATGCGTGGGTTTTTTCCAGGTTCTCCGGTTTCCTCCCACATTCCAAAAACATGCTAGGTTAATTGTACTTTGAGGTAAACATGCACGGCGGTTGAGTGGTTAGCGCGCAGGACTCACAGCAGTAGGAGACCCGAGTTCAGTCCCACCCTCAGCCATCTCTGTGTGGGTTTTCTCCCAGTGTTCCGGTTTCCTCCCACATTCCAAAAAACATGCTAGGTTAATTAGCGACTCCAAATTGTCCATAGGTACGAATGTGAGTGTGAATGGTTGTTTGACTATATGTGCCCTGTGATTGGCTGGCCACCAGTCCAGGGTGTACACCTTGTGAGGAAAAAGCGGTAGAAAATGAATGAATGAATGAGTTATTCAGCAAGGGGCGGCACGGTGGACGAGTGGTTAGCGCGCAGACCTCACAGTTAGGAAACGAGGGTTCAATTCCACCCTCGGCCATCTATGTGTGGAGTTTGCATGTTCTCCCTGTGCATGTGTGGGTTTTTTCCAGGTTCTCCGATTTCCTCCCACATTCCAAAAACATGCTAGGTTAATTGGCGACTCCAAATTATCCATAGGTATGAATTTGAGTGTGAATGGTTGTTTGTCTATATGTGCCCTGTGATTGGCTGGCGACCAGTCCAGGGTGTACACCCCGCCTCTCGCCCGAAGACAGCTGGGATGGGCTCCGGCACCCCCCGCGAAAATTAACATAGCCGTTTAATGTTAACAAAGTTCACCGAGCTCCCAATCTCATTACACATCACCGAATGGTTTAAATTAGCCTTCCCATGGATGTTCATTCCTTGGTTTAGTATGAATTCACATTAAAAAAAATGATGAATTCATGTTAGCGAAAGCTAAAGCAGACTATGTTGTTTGTTTTGATTTCATTAGTCGTTCAAGAGGAGGTATTTCCATCTGACTCAACTGGGAGACGGCTCTTACAACTTGAACTTCTACAAAGACGAAAAAATATCCAAAGAACCCAAAGGAACCATTTTCTTGGACTCCTGCATGGGCGTGGTTCAGGTAAGAATTCCGCCGTTTCCATCTGTGAAACCACCGTGACCCTGAACTCAGCATCTGTGGTAGCGCGGCGTGCAACCGGCACCAAACGCGGTCATCACTCCTGATGTGTTTTCCACTTTGCTGCAAATAAAACAGGCTAAAGTTCAAAGCTAATTGCCCAGAGTCTGATGCCCGGCCCGCTACAAGTTATATAAGTCTCTTAAACTGCGCGTTCGTGTCTGGGGACACGTCAGAAACGTTTACAGCACTTTACTGCCGACTGGTAAAACACGGTGAATGCTGAGGCCGCACTTCCACGCAACCTCTTGGCAATCATTGCCACATGCTAGCGTCTGCATGGAGGCCCAGATATATATATACATATATACATCGTATACATACATACATACTGTACATAAGAGTTCCGTTCCTAGACCGTGATGGGAATCCTCTTTTGGTGTCATTTGAATCTTACACCAAAATGTCTTTTTTTCCCATTTTTGCGATTTATTTCCGACTTATTTCCTTCATGTAATATTTTGACTTTATGACAATAATATTTATGGTAATGGCAATGGTTTTATTTCATTTGAACATGCATCAGATTACAATTGAATGCATCCCATAATCAGTTCACAGTTCCACATGTCCAAAAGGAGTAGGAAGAAGCAAAGCTTATTAAATCCTACCCCTCCATCTGGTACTTTTACAATCAGTAACTGTTACATTTGTTCACTTCCTGCCTTTCTGATATATTTTTTTATTTTTATTTATATATAGTTTTTTTTATTTTTTTGTAATAATTATTTTTATTTTTATTTTTTGACACATACTAAAGTATGAGGCGATATGACCATACTATAGCATAATGTGTACCATAGTAACTGTCAATATAGTGATATATATAGCACATCATGACTTATACTATACTAATAATACTAATTATTATAATATAATTCTAATAATTTTAATACTAATTATACTAATAATTATTATTTATTATTTAATTTCTGCTCTTGCTACTAAAATTATTTCATATTTCATAATATTACAAGTTTATTCTGGGAAAAACTTTTTCATTAAAAATGTTGACTTTATTGCTTTTTAAATTTCTGCTGTTGTTTTTTTTAATTTTCCAATTATTAATTTTTTTTCTTGTAAATTTTCTCCTCTTAATTATGAGTTAATTCCCAGAATATTTTGCCTATTATAACTTTCTCCCCAACCTATTTTTTTTAATTTTCTCATAATAGTAAAACTATTTTTAAAAAATCATTAATTTCAACTCTAAGTATGAAAATGAAAAAAATTTTCATCATCAAATTATCCCGAGTTTATTCTCGGGAATTTTTTTTCACGTTAGAAAATGAAACTTTTTTCTTTTTCTTAATCGTCATAAAATGAAGAAAATTTTTGCAGTTGTCTGTTTTTTCCCCCAACTATTTCAACTTTCTACTTATAAATTATTTATGATTACTTATTCCCACAATATTTCCATCACATAACTGATTTACCAAACATCACAACTTGATATGTTGTTTTGTTTGTTTCTAATAATATTACAATAATATTACTCTATGCGATATTGCAACCTTGTTTTTATTTTTTTCTTTTAATATGATGACTTTATTCTTGGAAAAATGACTGCTGATGTTTGAATTTATCCTTTATTGCCCCTGAAAAATGCATTAGTAATAATAATAAATCAGGAATGAAAAAACCAAAACCAAATCCTGGGTAAGTTTTGTACAAGCGGCCTTACAATTGGGCAACATATTGAAAATCCCCCAAAAGAATGAGAACCTGCAGATGTTTTTACAGTACGGAGCTGCAACAGCATCTGGAGTGACATCATACTGGAGGCTGGATCTGCTCCCTCCAAATATACCGTAGGATAAATTCAACCACATCAATAACTCATCAAGGCACGATGGAAAGTAGGAGTCATGCTGGGAGATGAAGTCACAGCGTCCACCTGCTGTATCAGATCATTAAGTCTGTTATGGAAGTTTAACTGTGGGGCTAAAACACTCCTCCATGTTTATTCAGCCATTGTGTATATCATAGCCAACCTTCTCCCCTCTGCTCCCACTCCCACTCCCACTCTCTCATCACACGATTTTACAATCACTGCTTTGGATTTGAGAACGGTCCAATCCACGGATGATTGCAAAGTAATTATCTCTTTTTAGGTTTTCTCTAAATTGTGTTGCTTACTTTAACAAATGCAGCCAAGTCAGCAGTTTTATTTTTGTTACTTTTTTAATATTAATTATTTTTTTGTGCATCCTCTCCACCACATTTCACGACAACCCCTGAAAATTTGGCAGGGGCTATTTTTTTGATGATGCTGTACCCCTGAAATATAACATTTTCACCAGGCCTGATGCACCTTCAAACTTTACCTTACCTTACCTTACCTTACCTTACCTTACCTTACCTTACCTTACCTTACCTTAACTATAATAATTTATCATATATAATAACCATCACTAATAACTGAATACGTAGAACACAATTAAATAAAATAATACTAATATATGTACAAAATAATTCATTAAATAATATTAAAAATAATTAATTAAATAATATTAAAATTAAATAATTTAATGCAAATTTAAGAATCCATAATAATATTAATATAACATTAATAAATATTTCAGGTAAATTTCAGAATGACATAGAATGAAATGAAATGAAATTAAATTAAATTAAATTAAATTAAATTAAATTAAATTAAATTAAATTAAATTAAATTAAATTAAATTAAATTAAATTAAATTAAATTAAATTAAATTAAATTAAATTAAATTAAGCCAAGTGAGCAGTTTATTTTTTATTATTACTTTTAATATGAATTCTTTTTTTTTGCATTCTTTCCACCACATTTCACGACAACGCCTGAAAATTTGGCAGGGGCTATTCTTTCGTGATTAGGATCCCTGAAATATACAAATTGTGACATTAAATACAATGTCTTCAAGAGAGCTCTTCACGCTTTGGTGCTTGGGCCTGAATAACAGTGACACAAGTAATAATAACAACAATATTACAAATACCATCACTGTAGTAAAATGAAAAAGCAATTTTAAATGAAGGTACTCTGACTTGAGTGACAGCTTACATCTGGGATCCTCCCCTTTTTTTCCAAAAAGTGACTCACAGTTTGTACACATTTGGAACCAAATATATAAAGTCCTTCAGTCCAGTACTTTGATTATACAATTGTAACACTGTCATGTTGATGTTTTGTTGCCTAGCGATGGTGATGACGTTAGCCTTGAACTGAAGCAAGATGTGCTGAGATAAGATTGGATTCTATTAGAATCAAATGTTATGCAGAGACTCGACAATAACATGATGTTAGCTTTGGAGAGGAACACACATCTGGACGGCTAATATTAAATTATTACAATTAACTCCATCACGTATTTGGATCAGCGTGCAAGAAAAGCATACTTCCAAATCTGACATCTGACCTGACATCCAAACCTACCAAACATACATTTGTGATTGCAGAACAACAAAGTTCGGAGGTTTGCTTTTGAGCTGAAGATGCAGGATAAGAGCACCTACCTGCTGGCTGCAGACAGCGAAGGGGAGATGGAGGACTGGATCAACACCCTCAACAAGATCCTGCACAGCAGCTTTGAGATCGCCATGCAGGAAAAGAGGAATGGAGACATCCATGATGGTGGGCATCCTCTTCTCGCTGGCCTTCTATACATTTAACTGCACATTACGTATTATATGTTTATATAAAATAAATATACTCACAATATAATGTCAACCCAATTAATTAGTTGCAGACAACCAAAATATGAACAAAAATACATTTTAGTATAATTATTTTAGAATAATTCAAGTTTTACATGAAGAAAACAATGCAAAATAATAGAAACAGAGTGGAGACATAGTGGCGCTTGAGATATCCAAAATTCCAAAAATTTAAAATTTAGCTTGACGTAGATTGAAAATTTACAACAAATTTTATGCAGTTTAATTGATAATTGTAAATACATTCAGACCTCAGTTTTTGTACACGCCAGTTTGCCGAAGATTCGTTTTTTTGATGAGAATTTGTGCCCAAATTTGTCCTGAGGAAGAACAAAAATGTACCAGTAATTTGCCATTTTTAAAAAATACAATCAGACATTGTTTTTAGTACACCACACTTTTTGTATGATTCCTAAAAAAATTCCCCAAATAGGCTGCACGGCGGTCAAGTGGTTAGCACACAGGCCTCACAGCTAGGAGAACTGAGTTCAATTCCATCTCTGTATGGAGTTTGCATGTTCTCCCCGTGCATACGTGGGTTTCCTCCCACATTCCAAAAACATGCTAGGTTAATTAGCGACTCCAAATTGTCCATAGGTATGAATGTGAGTGTGAATGGTTGTTTGTCTATATGTGCCCCGAGTGATACATGTTTGTTTATTTTTCCTAGATGATGATCTCGGAAAGTCCGACAGTTCCTCTGGCAGCATGGACAGTTTTCAGGTAAGCATATTTAGTCGGGGATTCTGCTAGCTAATGTGTCCCCTTGCTCATGCAAAATAAAACACAACTAATGTTGATTTAAAAGGAATTAGATCGTGATTAATTAGAATTAATCCACAGCAATTATATATATATTATATACATTATAATGAAACTAATTTTTTTCAATGGTGATCATTTGACAGCACTATTTTAAATCTTATGTAAATCTTATCTTATTTTACTATTATTGTACTATTTATTATTTGTGTTTGTCTTTATAAATAATAAGTAAATATTTGTTCATATTTTTATACAAATAGTAATTAAATTGACCAAATTAAAACAAATATGAATTTTTTAAAATTCTTAAAAAGTATTAATTAATAATACAAATATTTAAAAAAAATACATTATTATTATATTCTATAAATTATTATTATGTAATTATGTTTTCTTTGGTATTTTTATTTTTAAAAAAACATTTTAAAAATTTTATTATTATGTAATTATGTTTTCTTTTGGTTTTTCATATTTTTATACAAATAGTAATTAAATTGACCAAATTAAAGCAAATTTGAATGTTTTTAAATTCTTAAAAAGTATTTATTAATAATAAAAAATATGTTACTAAATAAATTATTATTATAATGTTCTATAATTTATTATTATGTAATTATGCTTTCTTTTGTATTTAAAAAAAATTATTAAAACATATTTTAAAAAATAAATTATTATTATAATGTTCTATAAATTATTATTATGTTATTATTATGCTTTCTTTAGTATTTTTTAAAACATATTTTATTTAAAAAATATTGAAAAAAAATAAATTATTATTATTATATAAATTATTATTATGTAATTATGTTTTCTTTTGTATTTTTTTTGTTTAGAGCGCACGAGATATCGAATCAAGGATGAGGAACGAGACGAGACTGAAGCTGTTCATTCTTGACCCTGACACACAGGTAGAGTCATTCCCTTATGATATCTCTACATGCGCTAGTACGACACAGTACTTGTACTGGTACACACCCCGTACACCTGACACATTGTCTTGTACTCTTTTTTTTAGAAACTGGACTTCTCCGGAATCGAACCAGATGTGAAGCAGTTTGAAGAGAAGTTTGGCAAGCGTGTGCTGGTGAACTGCAACGACCTCTCGTTTAATCTGCAAAGCTGCGTGGCTGAAAACGAGGAGGGGCCCACAACCAATGTAAACGTTGTACTTTTTCCCCTCCCCAATAAAACACAAGTCGGTGGAGCGGTGTTAGCGTGCGGGGTCTATTACCGTACGCATGCTTGCTTCTTCAGGTGGAGCCTTTCTACGTCACTCTGTCGCTGTTCGACATCCAGAATGGAAGGAAGATCTCGTCTGATTTCCACGTGGACCTCAACCATCCATCTGTCAGGGGCATGATGCCCAATTATGACAGTCAGTATATAAACGGAGGCGGAGACGCTTACCCTGAAGGTCCACGCTTGGAGCACGGGGTCCCGGAGACAGTCTTACGTTATCCCCGACAGGTGAAAACAGCATGAAACCAAAATGAAGGCGTTGCCAACGTAACGAAATTCTGTCTGTAATTCTGGACAGGGAGTGTTCTCGGTCACATGCCCCCATCCTGATATCTTCCTGGTGGCTCGCATTGAGAAGGTGCTGCAGGGGGGAATCAACCACTGTGCCGAGCCTTACATGAAGAGTTCCGACTCCACCAAGGTCTGGTCCACGTGAGACCTTATCCTGACCAAACACATAAATGTCCATCTTAAGAAAATATTAATATTATTTTCATGTTTTTTTTACTAGGTGGCTCAGAAGGTCCTAAAAAACGCCAAGCTGGCATGCAGCCGCTTAGGCCAGTACAGGATGCCCTTCGCTTGGGCAGCAAGGTAAACCCGTTTATGTGTATGAGCTCCACTGGGTCCGACAGAGTCCTGACCTTAAAACACCTTTGGGGTGAACTAATGTAGAACTAAGACCCTCCCGCAGGTTCTGCAGCTGTATCCTCCAAAATCTTGCAGAAAATCTTCCCAAAAGAGATTATTGGCTCCATATTATTTTCAAAATATCATAATACATTTAGTCAGGGGTATGCAAAGTGCAGTTCTGAGTTAATATGAGGTAGCTTACAATGCTGTCATTGGGACACACCTATTTCGACTACATTGCATGGTTTGATATCCATGTTACGTTCATGCATTAACACGTACACTGATGATAAACATGGAATAGTTATAGTGTCTTGCCATATTTTGATTATTTGAAACATTACCCAAACTCCTTTCTGCATTAATACACATACTTGTGCTATTTCCGTCAACAACACGCGACAACACTTACTAATTCAGAGCTCGCTATCCACTCTTCCGTCTGTGAATGACGCCGAAGCGATCGGTTAGCGAGACGTGTTAGTCCGCCATATATAGTTTTTCATGTTAGCTTCTACAATGATAATATCATTATAGCGTGGTTAATAATAGTCAAGTCAGTTGTAATGTAAATGGAACACTGTGGGTTTTTTTTTAGTTTTAGCATCAAAATAGATATTTCCCATGACGTCCATTGTTAGCTAGCCCATAGTAACTCGTTTTCTTGTGTTATATGTACAGAAAAGAGAAATAAATATGTCTTTAAAGTCCCTTTAAAGACATGAAATTTCAAAGATGTGTTTTTTTAAGTGCTAATATGATGGGAAAAACAAAATAACTGATAAAGTTGTAATTTATTTCAAAAAGTTACAATATTGAAGAATTAAGTCATAATGAATTCACAAAAAGAATTGTTTGAAAATCAAAAAAATACATTATACAAGAATAAAGTGAAAATATTAAGAGAAAATGTGTATTGTAATGAGAACAAAAAATGTTGCAATTTTACACCAATAAATCTGTAATATTACGAGGAAAGATTATGTAATTTTAGTAGTTTAGAGTTTTTATTATTATTATTATATTACAGAAACAATGTTTTATTTTTTAAATGGTAATATTATGAGAAACACAGAAATAAAGTTGTGAAACACAGAAATCGACCTAAAAAAAACACCAACAACAAAAATGAAAACCAGCTATCATTTTCCAAGAATAAAGCCAAAATATTAAGAGAAAAAAGTAGCATAGAGGTGAAGTAATAAAGAAAAAAAAATTATTTAAAATTAAAAGGTTGGTATAGTATGAAAAACCAAGAAATTTCTTGAAAATTAGGTTGGGAAAAAGTTAAGATATTATAAGGGTGAGGCGGAAATTTACAAATATTAATTAAGAAGGAAGTTGAAATATTTGGAAAATGTCCAAAAAAACATGAAGTTAATATTAGTAAATGTGCTTTGTCAAGTACTGTAAAACACAAAGCTCATATGTATTTTTTCCTTGAACTATACACGATATGACTTCTGAGAAGGTTTACAAAATATCAATGTGACTTATATTTTTTATATATTTTTTTTTAGTGAGACCGTATATATTTTTTATACAGTCAGTTATCTTTGTTGCAGGCCGCTGTTCAAAGACGCTTCAGGGACGCTGGACAAAAGCGCCCGCTTCTCGCCGCTGTACAGACAGGACAGCAACAAGCTGTGCAACGACGACATGCTCAAACTGCTGGCTGACTTCAGGAAGTACGCACCGGGCACCTTTTGGAAAGCCGCCCATTGCTAACATAAATCAAATGTTCCTTCAGCTTGTTAAACACCCCGATCGATGCCTTCCATTCAGTGTTTATGACAGCAGACATCTTTAACAGTTGTATCATTCCAGGCCAGAGAAGATGGCAAAGCTTCCCGTTATCCTGGGAAACATCGACGTCACCATCGATAACGTCGCCCCCGACTTAACCAGTAAGGTCTCACTCAGCTTGTCTTGCAGTGGTTTCTCCTTCCTGCAGATTGTTGATGTGATTTTTGTCGCGTCGCAGATTGCATTTCTTCATCCTACATTCCCGTGAAGCAGCTGGATGTGAGCGAGAAAAGCAGCATCTTCTTTGAGGTGGAGGAGTTTGTGCCATACATCGCCAAATGCTCCCAACCCTTCACCATCTACAACAATCACTTCTACGTCTACCCCAAGCACTTGAAGTATGACGGACAGAAGTCCTTTGCAAAGGTATCCCAAGCTCCTTAACACACCTTTTTGCAGTGTTTGGCTGGCGTTGTCAGATGTGACTGATATGACTTATGTATGACATTTAACTTTCTACAGCCTTATTTGGCGACATCTAGTGGCCACAATAATGTACATGTATTTTGTGACGCACAAGAATTGAATGATACAAAGCAGGGGTGTCCAAAATATACCAGCGATGGCCCCCATGGTGACAAATGAAAGAATGCAATTTGATATTTTGTAAAGCAACACATGTAGTTTTGCAAAAAAGTTAAAAAAATGCATCTCAACTTTGTCATATATGTAGGTGTCAAAGCTTATTATTAGTATTTACTCTTTTTTCCTAATTATTTTTTTAGGTTTTTTGGAGGTTTTTTTTTGTTTTGGTATTACGAATTTTTGACAGAATATTTTGACTTAATTCCTATAATATTATAAAATTTTCCCCCCAAATAGTTTGTTTCTCATAATATCACCACGATATCTATTGTCTTTAATATTTTTACTTTAATTGTATTATTTTTCCTCATAATATTATGATTTTATTCTCCTAAAATTGTGACTTTTTTGTGGTTAGAAGATGATTTTTTTTCTTGTAAAAAAATTATGTTTGGTATTACAATTTTTTGCCCAGAATATTTTGACTTAATTCCCATAATATTATAACATTTTCCCACCCAAATAGTTTGTTTCTCATAATATCACCACAATTTTTTTGTCTTTAATATTTTTTATTTAATTGTATTATTTTTCCTCATAATATTATGATTTTATTCTCCTAAAATTGTGACTTTTTTGTGGTTAGAAGATGATTTTTTTTCTTGTAAAAAATTATGTTTGGTATTACGACTTTTTGCCTAGAATATTTTGACTTAATTCCCATAATATTATAACATTTTCCCCCCCAAATAGTCTGTTTCTCATAATATCACCACGATTTTTTTGTCTTTAATATTTTTACTTTAATTGTATTATTTTTGCTCATAATATTATGATTTTATTCTCCTAAAATTGTGACTTTTTTGTGGTTAGAAGATGATTTTTTTTTCTTGTAAAAAATTATATTCTTGTACAATTACGGCCGTTTTTTTTAACCAACCTTTTCAACTTTCTTCTTGTAAATTGTCTCTCATAATAGTGACTTTTAGTGTAATATTTTGTGTATATTCTCAGCATGTAAATTTATCTGCAATCTAAATTTTCCAAAATTATAACTTTTTTTGTTTTACATAATATGAAGACTTAATTAACATGTTTCTTTTAATATTTTGACTTTATTCCTGTAATATTAATGCTGTTTTTCTTTTTTTTTTTTGTTAAATTATATTTTTAAAATGTGATGGGGGCCAATAAAAGCAGCTGGGAGCTGCACATTTCTTCAGGGCCACATTTTGGACACCCCTGATGTAACCATTACCCCGCTCCCTCGGCTTTATCTTTTTGTCTTGTGTCTGAAATGTTGTTAGGAGCAGCACCATGACACATAAATAGAGATAAATTAATAACTTATATATAGCACAATCTGTTTTCCCTCATGTTGTATTTTTTGTGATTAACCGGAACAATCGTTGTCGTTTAACAAAAGGCGAGGAACTTAGCTGTGTGCATCGAGTTCATGGACTCAGATGATGAAGATGCTTTACCACTAAAGGTAACCATATCCTGCAAAAAGCTCCTCGAAGTGCGACCAGAAGCTTTAACCAGACATTGCTATCATTTCACAGTGCATCTATGGGCGGCCTGGAGGACCTTTGTTTACTAAAAACGCATTTGCAGCAGTATTACATCACCAGCATAACCCTGAATTCTATGATGAGGTAAGCGTCCTATTTCATGTTATTTCCAATCCGCAAATGTTTACTTGTGGGTGCTTTCATCCCAGTTCAAGATTGAGCTTCCGACCCAGCTTCACGAGAAACACCACCTGCTCTTCACGTTCTACCACGTCAGCTGCGAGAGCAACAGCAAGGCCAGCACGAAAAAGAGAGAGCAGGTTGAAACGCAAGGTAGCGTCGTCTACGTGAGATGTACCACGTCCCCGGGGAACACTTTACATTCCTCGTTCTTTCTCAGTGGGTTACGCCTGGCTTCCTTTGCTGAAAGACGGCCGCGTCATCATGAACGAGTGTCACATCCCCGTGGCGGCCAACCTGCCTGCTGGGTATCTCAGCTGCCAGGAAGGTTCCGGCAAGGTAACCACTCACGGCTTGTATTGCATCATTAATATCAAGCCCGCTTTTGTGAAGTCATAGGAAGTATTTTGATTAGTATCAGCCCACTCAAGGATTATTGGGATCGGTATCGGCGGCATAATCCTTAATATATGTCTGCATCAAAAGTCTATCATTTAATATAATAACTTTTTCTTCTCAAATTACACTTTTTTTGCAAATTTTTCCATTTTCTGTTTTTTCCCAAACAAGTCAACATTTACATTTTCTTTTCCTTATAATGTCATAACTTTATTCCCATGATGTGTTGTCTTTATTTCTGAGTTATCATAACTTCATTTTCCAGAATTTGCAACTTCAGTTTTTGTTCTTCATAATACGATGACTTCAGAAGAATAAATATATATTTTTTGTAATATATGTATTGCAACTTTATGTTTCTAAATGACACGTTTTTCCCCTCATACAATAAATGATACCTTATTTCCTGTTTTTTTTCATAATATTTTAACTATATTCTCCTACTATCAGAACTCCCTCCCAAACTAATTTTTCAAAAGTTAATTCTTAATTTTGTTTTATTCTCATAATATTTCGACTTTAGAAAATAACATCCTTTTTCAACTAATAATAGGAAATACTAATAATATAATATAATATAATATAATATAATATAATATAATATAATATAATATAATATAATATAATATAATATAATATAATATAATATAATATAATATAATATAATATAATATAATATAATATAATATAATATAATATAATATAATATAATATAATATAATATAATATAATATAATATAATATAATATTTCAACTTTACGCTTCTAAAAATTACATGTTTTTCCTTACAACATTCTGACTTTATTTTCATAAAATTATAACATTTGATGACATTTTTTCCCTCATAATATTTTTATTTTATTTTCTCAGTATTTCACCTTATTGCTGTTTTTTTTTTTTTTTTTCATTTTTGCTGTTGTTTTCTTGTATTTTTAGAATGTGCAGTAGGCCCACAAATGACACACCATAGATCCCCGCTTTTGTGTGGGTTACGTTCCAGGACCAAATAAGACGAATGGCAAAAAACAAATTGATAATTGACAAATACATATAAAATAAATGTATACTTCAATAAAACAGCCTATTTTCGGTCCCGGAATGATGAATATATGGGGATCCACAATGTCTGTTTTTCTTACTTCCAGCACTCCAGTCCTGAAGTCAAATGGGTGGATGGCGGCAAGCCTTTATTTAAGGTGTCCACTCATCTGGTGTCCACTATTTACACGCAGGTTAGCTTTGTTTTATCTTCAAATCAGATGCCTGAATTCTCAGCTGAGTTCTCTTGTAACCACAGTGATTCCAACGAATGGTTATAACGAACGGTTATAACGAACGGTATCTGTGTTTCAGGATCAGCATTTGCACAATTTCTTTCATCACTGTCAGAGCATGGCGTCATCGCCTCAGGAATCAGGAGGTGAACTGGTCAAGTACCTGAAGGTGTGCATTCAAATGTTGTCTGATTGTTTTTCAACACAACAAAGTAAGGCTCGAGAGTCACTCATTTACAGATGCTCTGTTAAAAGTCAAGTTTCACTGATTCACGGATACTCCATGAAGATTCGAGAGTCACTAATTTACAGATGCTCCGTTAAAAGTCAAGTTTGACTGATTCACGGATACTCCATGAAGACTCGAGAGTCACTCATTCACAGATGCTCCGTTAAAAGTCAAGTTTGACTGATTCACGGATACTCCATGAAGATTCGAGAGTCACTAATTTACAGATGCTCCGTTAAAAGTCAAGTTTGACTGATTCACGGATACTCCATGAAGACTCGAGAGTCACTCATTTACAGATGCTCCGTTAAGAGTCAAGTTTCACTGATTCACGGATACTCCTTGAAGATTCGAGAGTCACTCATTCACAGATGCTCCGTTAAGAGTCAAGTTTCACTGATTCACGGATACTCCATGAAGACTCGAGAGTCACTCATTTACAGATGCTCCATTAAAAGTCAAGTTTCACTGATTCACGGATACTCCATGAAGACTCAAGAGTCACTCATTTACAGATGCTCCATTAAGAGTCAAGTTTGACTGATTCACGGATACTCCATGAAGATTCGAGAGTCACTCATTCACAGATGCTCCGTTAAAAGTCAAGTTTCACTGATTCACGGATACTCCATGAAGATTCGAGAGTCACTCTTTCATTAAAAGTCAAGTTTGACTGATTCACGGATACTCCATGAAGACTCGAGAGTCACTCATACAGGTTCTCATCTTCACCATTTGTGCTCACGCTCTTCACAGCTGACTCAAAACATACGAGACTTTAAATTGCTGGTCAGCACCAAACCCAGCCTCCAGAGCATCATCAGTATAGATAATGGATGGATGCCGGTCGTAATGATACTTCTCCAACATCCACCTATCTCCTACTCTTCCATTAGAGTCTGCACGCAATGGAGAGTCACGTGATGATCAAGTTCCTGCCCACCATCCTCAATCAGCTGTTCAGGGTGCTGACCAGCGCGAGCCAGGAAGACGTATCGGTCAACGTCACCAGGCACGTATCTTCAGCAGACAACACATTCATGAGAGACCTCTGCTGAGATCTTTCTGCCTTTTCTTGCTTGATGTTGCAGAGTCATGATCCACATCGTAGCCCAGTGCCATGAGGAGGGGTTGGAGCACTACCTGAGATCATACGTCAAGGTTGCCTTCAGTTTTAACGTTCATATTTATTTCCTGTTTATGCTGGAGGCTTCCTCTTTATCCCTATCTTTCATCTCGCAGTTTGTTTTCAAGACTGAACCCTTCACGGCTTCCACCGTCCGAACGGTGCACGAAGAACTGGCCAAAGCCATGACTGCCATCCTGAAGCCTTCCACCGACTTTCTCACGTGCAACAAGCTGCTCAAGGTGACACAGCGGCATTTTTAACCGGGGATTTGTGTGTAATTACACCTCCATCTTTCTTGCTTCCAGTACTCCTGGTATTTCTTTGAAGCCTTAGTCAAGTCCATGGCTCAGTACTTGATTGAAAGCTACAAGGTGAAGGTGAGTTTGCCACAAGGTTGACTTGCAGTTGACTCAGAGGCGTCTGCCCGTGTCTGCTGCGTGACAGCACATCCGATTGGCTGCGAGTTTGCAACATGTCAGGTCTTGTGGATCGCCGACGTTCAGTCGTACTTTTGTACCTGATATAGTTGGAATATTCAGATCACATTTAACTCATTTTCTTCACATCATTTTCTTCAAATCTATATCCAAAATGCTAAATATAAATGTTAAATCGAAAACTAAATGGTAAATATATTCATATATCAAACCTAAATATAATGTTAAAAATATAGAATATAAATATAAATGTTAAATCTAAAACTAAATGGTAAATATATTCATATTTCAAACCTAAATATAATGTTAAAATATAAATATAAATGTTAAATCTAAAACTAGATGGTAAATATATTCATATATCAAACTTAAATATGTTAAAAATATAAATTTAAATGTTAAATCTAAAACTAGATGGTAAATATATTCATATAACAAACCTAAATATAATGTTAAAAATATAAATATAAATGTTAAATCTAAAACTAGATGGTAAATATATTCATATAACAAACCTAAATATAATGTTACAAATATAGAATATAAATTTTAAATCTAAAACTAGATGGTAAATGTATTCATATAACAAACCTAAATATAATGTTAAAAATATAAATATAAATGTGAAATCTAAAACTAAATGGTAAATATATTCATATATCAAACCTAAATATGTTAAAAATATAAATATAAATGTTAAATCTAAAACTAGATGGTAAATATATTCATATAACAAACCTAAATATAATGTTAAAAATATAAATATAAATGTTAAATCTAAAACTAGATGGTAAATATATTCATATATCAAACCTAAATATAAAGTTAAAAATATAGAATATATATATAAATGTTAAATCTAAAACTAGATGGTAAATATATTCATATATCAAACCTAAATATAATGTTAAAAATATAGAATATAAATATAAATGTAAAAATCTAAAACTAAATGGTAAATATATTCATATATCAAACCTAAATATAATGTTAAAAATATAGAATATAAATATAAATGTAAAAATCTAAAACTAAATGGTAAATATATTCATATATCAAGCCTAAATATAATGTTAAATAATATAAATATAAATGTTAAATCTAAAACTAGATGGTAAATATATTCATATAACAAACCTAAATATAATGTTAAAAATATAGAATATAAATATATAAATGTTAAATCTAAAACTAAATGGTAAATATATTCATATTTCAAACCTAAATATAATGGTAAAAATATAAATATAAATGTTAAATCTAAAACTAAATGGTATGTATATTAATATATCAAACCCAAATATTATGTTTAAAATATTAAATATACATATACACCGTACATCATACCAAATTATAATGTTAAAAATATCTAAATAAAAGTATTGGGACGAGCGGCCCACATCACATCCTTTGGCTGTGTCCATCAGCTGTCCCGGAATCAGCGTTTCTCAGCATCCTTCCATCACACAGTGGAGACTGTGGTCAACATGATGATGCCTCACATCACTCAGAAGTACAAAGATAACCTGGACGCAGCCAGGAACGCCAACCACAGCCTGGCGGTCTTCATCAAGGTGGGCGTACGATTTCAACATGAATGCAACTGGTGTCTTCTTCATGAATATTGACAAGATGTCTCTGCTTGCTTGCCGTTCTGCAGCGTTGTTTCAACCTGATGGACAGAGGCTTTGTGTTCAAACAGATCAACAACTACATCAACTGTTTTGTGCCCGGAGACCCAAAGGTAGAATTAAATATTTCCACTTTATGCTTCTCTCCCATTTGATGACAATTTTAATTTCTCATAATGATTTTGCACAGACACTCTTTGAGTTCAAGTTTGAGTTCCTGCGTGTTGTGTGCAACCACGAGCATTACGTTCCTCTAAACTTGCCTATGCCTTTTGGACGGGGACGGATCCTGAGGTTTCAAGGTGAGCGGGCGATGACCAAGGTCCAAAAAGACTTCTGTAGCTAATTTTTCTTTGTTGCGATCGCTGACTTTACCTTCCTGTTTTTCCTGGTTTCTTTTGTCATGTATCTTTACCATCTCCTTATGATACAGTGGAGTCATACGATACTCCAGTAGGTAGGTGGAAGGTTTGCTGCTTGCATGTTAGGATAAACATCAACAATGCAAAAAAATAATAATAATCTCCTTATTTGTCATTTGAATGAATGCAGCCAAATAAGGGAAATAAATACTGCACCTGCATATTTTTTTCTGATCTGCACAGGCCATTACAGTATTTAAAGAGCTACACCTATAATAATATTTTTATGAAGGTACCTGGTTTCATATTTGTGTGATTTTGCCTGTTTGTCCACAATAATCACTTGAAATGAAGAATAGCAGCTCACTCCAACAATGGAAATCCTCACCAATTTAATCTCATTTAACCTCGCTTTGCTTTTATATTGTGATTGACCAGGTTTTAGCTGGAAAATAAACAGATTTACTTCATTCCTTTTGATTTGTCGGCCACCTATTATTAAAAACTTTTAAAAAATAATATGTAAATGCATACACATTTTGGAAATATGGGACATTATTTTATTTATTTATTACAATATACAATTTGAAATCCCACATCTTTGACATGTAGTGAGCGACGACTTCTCCCATTTTGTTCGATTACTTGAATGCACCATTGTGTGTGTGCTAAAGTTCTGCCGCACTACACGAATAGACTGCTATACTATTTTTCTCATTTTTCTCCCACTTCATGTTTGGTGCCAAATGCTGATACAATGTAGGAATATATAAAGGTAAGGTTTAACGATGTCACTGAGTACTAATGTGCGTATTTGTTGGTGTACAACAGCTAGCACATAGCGCATGTGTGCTAGCATGGGTTTTGATGTATATCTTTTACGCAATACATAATAAGAAATGATATGGCTTTATGTATGAGAGCTATCCTATTTAGTCACTGAGCATGGGAGGCGAATGCTCTTTTATTAATTTGTGTTCTCCTCACTGTAAAATTTGAGGCCGGACTGACTGTCGAAGCTAGCGCTAATGTAGCCAAACAGCAATTATGGTGCCTTCAAGTGTGGTCGAACAAAGTGCGGAATTTGAAACACTTTGACTCCAGGCTTATGGTGAATGGGGAAAATGGCCTATTTTGGGAGGGGAAAAAATTTGAGTTTTGAATACTGACTGTAGTTCTCCACCACTGAAAATTACAACAACTTGATTGCTTATCTATAGATGTTTTATTTTCCGGTGTCACTGTGGGAGATGATATTTAGATAAGGAACATTACAGTTCCATGTTTTGGTAGTTTGTTTTTTTTCATCCGACTACTTCTTATCCCTCAGACCTGCAGCTGGACTACTCGCTGACTGATGACTTTTGTAAAAACCACTTCCTGGTCGGGCTGCTTCTACGGGAGGTCAACGCAGCTCTACAGGAATTCAGGGATATTCGACAGATCGCCATCCAGGTGTTGAAGAACCTGATGATAAAGCACACCTTTGACGACCGCTACACCTCAAAAGTGCGTTACATCGCCTTCCTTTGAATTCACCTCGGTGTCAGATGACGTCGGAGACTTGCTGCTGAGGAGGTTTTTTTTTGTTTGCTTTCCCAGAGTCAGCAAGCGAGGTTGGCAACGCTCTACTTGCCCCTGTTTGGTTTGCTTCAGGAGAATGTCAACAGACTCAATGTGAAGGAAGTGACCCCCTTCTCCATGAACCACTGTCACAATGTAAGGAGACCCCTTGACCCCTTGACCCCTACACATTACTTCATAAACATTACACACATCCACCTACAGTTGATGCTAACTCGTTTTGACGAGAACAGGCTATTTTTTCCACAGGAAATCATCAAAATACATTCATTCATTTTCTACCGCTTTTCCTCACGAGGGTTGCGGGGGGTGCTGGAGCCTATCCCAGCTGTCTTTGGGCGAGAGGCGGGGTACACTCTGGACTGTTGGCCAGCCAATCACAGGGCACATATAGACAAACAACCATTCACACTCACATTTATACCTATGGACAATTTGGAGTTAGCCAATTAACCTAGCATGTTTTTGGAATGTGGGAGGAAACCGGAGTACCCGGAGAAAACCCACACATGCACGGGGAGAACATGCAAACACACAGACATTGGCCGAGGGTTTGGTCTCCTAGCTGTGAGGTCTGCGCACTAACCACTCGACCACCGTGCCGCCTGACAGTAGATTAATAGCCCGCAAATTCCTGGATTTTTGGTCCAAAAAATGATGCAAACATGCAAACTCTACACAGAGATGGCTGAGGGTGGAATTGAACCCTGGTCTCCTAGCTGTGAGGTCTGCGCACTAACCACTTGACCACCGTGCCGCCTGACAGTAGATTAATAGCCCGCAAATTCCTGGATTTTTGGTCCAAAAAATGATGCAAACATGCAAACTCTACACAGAGATGGCTGAGGGTGGAATTGAACCCTGGTGTCCTAGCTGTGAGGTCTGCGCCCTAACCACTCGACCACCGTGCCGCCCTATCAAAATACATATTTTATATAATTATATATAGACTTTAAATAAATATTTTTTTTATTTGAAATAAATAAATAAAATATAACAGTAATAAATAAATGTATGAAATAGTACCTATATAAATATTTCCAAGTGGCAGGCACTATCTGAAAAGTCAAGTTGATAAAAGAGCGTTGGGGGGCGCTAGCTGATGAGCTAAACGCCCATAGCTGTCCATTGCATGCCTGAAGACATGAGAGAAAGGGGTGTGCGATCCGTAACACCTCCAATGAGTACATTGCTGTATATCAAAAAAAAAAAATTCCCAGAAAGATTCATGTTGCTTTGTGGCTGCTAAAACCTTGCAGAATGGAAGAGAAGATTCCCTCCTCACCAATGCTTTGATGACCCCACCCAGATCCAGCACTTTTTTGGACACAAGCTTGCACAAAGATGTTTTTGGAGTCATCTCTGGCACTGGTGAGAGAACAGAAGGTTGATGGTGGAAACTGGGGAAACTTAATATGCTTATTTTTATTCTAATAACAATGTCTTTCTTACAGCCTCCCCTCACACCTCCTCTACACCCATCATTAATTCTGTGCGCCATGCAGACTCCCGGGGGTCTCTCATCAGCACCGATTCTGGCAACAGTCTTTCTGAGCGCAACACAGAAAAGGGCAATTCCTTAGATAAGGTACTGTAAGGGCTCATTTGGCTTTGTTTTCTAGAATATTTAGAATTGTTTTTTATGTAGACACTGAATTTATGTAATAAAATCAAATTTGTTTGAATTTTAAATTTGGGGAACTGAATTTTTTTGTGGATGAAATAAATTAAAACAGACCGTTTTGACGGGAAATCACAAATCCATGGAAATACAGCTGGAATAGGTGCAGATTCTGGAAGCTCTAGAAAGCTCTCTGTGCGGGTTATTGTGTGTAGCTGCTCTTTAGGAGTCGAAAAATGAGCAGAAAATAGAATGCTTAGAAATTCAGTTTGTTAAAACACAGAGTTTTCTTATTAAGTTGATAACAATTCCGTTTGAACATATTCCATGCTTATAGATGTTTCAAAACCCACAGTATCACGTGACTCCATGATGTACAGCTGATTGGCTGGCTTTGAGACACAATGAACTACTTTAAAAAAAACACACACATTAAAAAAAATATTTTATTAAATATTATTGTATTTTATTATGTAAAATATTTTTATTTTATTAGTATTATATATTTTTAAGGATTTTTTTTAATATGATTTTGCTTACACATTTTTATTATATGAAATTTTCAGCATAATAAAAAAAAAACTTGACGGAATTAAAATGCCACAACAATTCTGTCACATAAATTCAGTGTCTTAAAAAAAAAAGCAAAGGAACCTTTATGAAGTACAGATTCATATCATTGCTGGTATTGTCAATAAAACTATCCATGCACTGATGTTCTCCACACTGCGTCTCTGATGCATTCACTGACCACACCAACAAATAATTTTTCCAAAAGTCGGTCGCATCTGTGATTTTTGTCTCCGTACCAGGCTGCCTCGTCACTCAGCAGCTCCTTGCTTCGATGCGATAAACTGGAGCAGGCGGAGATCAAGAGCTTCCTCATGTGCTTCTTGCATGTGCTGAAAAGCATGTCTGAGGGTACGATGTCATTGCTTCTTCACCTGCAACACTAAAACTAGACTAAACACAGCAAAACTGAATGACAACCATGTCCATCTGCAGATGCTCTGTTCACCTACTGGAACAAGGCTTCTTCTGCCGAACTCATGGACTTCTTCACGCTTGTTGAGTAAGATGCAGAACCTCATTGTGACTTGAGGTCTCATGTTTAGAGGTGCCATACACTGGTTTTCTTACCGACATCAGCACTTCATTACTGATATCAGCAGCTGTAATGAATTAACATGTGATACTTCCTATTCCTGTCTATGTATCTATCTAGAGCAGGGGTCTCAAACTCAATTTACTTGGGGGCCACTGGAGCTAGGGTCTGGGCGGGACTGGGTTTTATTAAAATTGCATTAAAATTTGCGCAAGATGCAAGATATGAAAACTGCTAAACTTGTGATGTTTGGACTGATTTTCTTTTTTTTCCTTGTTAGAGTGTGCCTCCATCAGTTCAGATACATGGGAAAGAGATACATCGCAAGGTAATGTTTAGGCATTGACACAGACACACATTTTTTATGTTGCAGTTTACAAAACTATTTTTTTTTCACAAATTTGATTGATTCCGGAGCCTTTATTTACCTTTAACTTAAACCCACACTGCCTTCAAGTAAGATCCACCAACAGTTTCCTCTTCTTTATGCGATTGATCATTAACATGCAGTGGGAGTGTCACCATGGCAACCAAATATTTACCAATGCTTTTTAAATCCTGCATCAAGGTTCGATAGTTTTTATGACAGGGGTGTCCAAACGTTTTTCCAGCAAGGGCCAACCTAATTTTGCCCAAATTACAACTTTTATTTAGTTTAGTTTAATAATAATAATTAATAATATTATGATGTACGACATATTTTCTGGGAATATTTCAACTTTATTTTGCTAAAATGATATTATCTTGTCTCATAATATTACTAAGGTATTCTTGTAAAATTTCAACTTTTTCATGTTAGAAATGTTAGAAAGTACATTTTTTTTCTGAATATTTTGACTTTATTAATGTAAAATTGCAGCAATTTTTTTGTATTTCTTTTTTTCTTGCAAAGTTTCTCCCCATGGTTGGGACTTTGTTCCCATAATATTTTTACTCGTAGCTGTAATGTGTTTTGTTTGTCCCTCATAATATTTTTACTTTAAAGAAAATAAATATAGATTTTTTCTTAACTATTAAATTGTATTATGTTTCCTCATACTGTGTTATTGTTGTAAAATTACAATTAAAAGATTTTTGTTTGTTTTTTGGGGGGGGGTTCTTGTTAAATAATATTTTTTGAATAAAAAACATCAAAAATGGCCCTAGAGTCATACTTTGGACACCCCTGTCTTATGCCGATATCGTACAGGTTGGATTGGATTGTGTAGCCATTTATGAAATTCTCGCCAGATATTGAAGACTTTGTTGCACTGTGTATTTATTATGTCAGAAAGTCCATCACATGTACAGGTGGTCCTCAAGCTCAATTCCTTGACTGTGATATGTCTAGGAACGCATGAAGGATATAGGAAGTACTTTGATTAAAAGGTGAACAAGAAGAAGGGGAAATAAATAAAAAGAGAGCAACTCGTATCCCAGGCTGATCTAGAAGTGCGCTCTTTGTAGCAGCGCACCGAATCCATGACCCATGCGCATTTGCTCACATTCAATCATCATTCATCAAGGTGGCCAAAGCCGAGCGGCTAATGTTGGGACACACACGGGAGACATAACAAAGTGCTGTAACTCGGTCACCAGGAAATAACCATAACCGAGGACCACCTGTATCATGACTGTAAAGCAACAATGACTGTTGTTTAGTATCTTAACGACTCAGGGTCTTTGTGTGTTTGCGTTTATCTGTCCCTAACCCCTCCCACCACCGCTGTTTCTCTACTCACCTAAACAAACGCTGGCAAGTTTAACGCTGTGAATTAAAAGCTGCCTCCTGCCCTCTCCTGCTTGGGTAAGCCATGGGTGTGGAATCCACTTCTCGCTTGCACGAGTCCTCGTCTCCTTGTGTGGAAGTTGCAGTGGCTGCTTCTGTCATCACAATAAGCATGTCTCACTTCTGCCTCAGCTCCTGCATGCCGAAGCTGCCGCCGCCGCCGCCGCCGCCGCCACCGCTGTGTGTGTGCTGTACATCCACCATCAATGTTAATCTCATGGAAGTTTTTTAGCCATTCCGTCTGAAAACTCAAGTGTACATTTATGTGGGCTTGATCTGTTTTCAGCTGCTTTACGGTTTTTGACGTTACAGTATTTTGATGCAGTTTTTTCAGCATTACATGGGTGTAATCTTAACGCTTTTTAGACTCTTACATTTGTTGGAAAAGCGGATAACTGGTCTTCCTCCACGGACCGCGCCATACGCAACATTTTGACAACTATAGGATGAAAAATGTTTGTTTTCACGGCCACAGCATGTTTCAATGGGATATCGTGTGTAATAGATAAACCCACAATGGGAACATTGTAGACAGAGAATATTCATCATTTATTTCCAAAATGAAAACCTGAAATTAAACAAGCATGATAATATTGTGGAATTTAAAAATTATATTGAAAATTGTGGTTATAACTAGCTAGCTATTTACCTATGTACGTATGTACATAGATAGCTATCTAGCTAGCTAGGTAGCTATGTATGTATCTGTCTAGCTTTCTATCTAGCTATTTAGCTATTTGTCTATCTACCCATGTAGCTAGCTAGCTAGCTATCCACCTATCTATCTAGCTATTTAGCTATCTGTATATATATCTATGTAGCTTTCTAGCTAGCTAGCTAGCTAGCTATCTACCTATCTATCTAGCTATTTAGTTGTCTGTCTATATATCCATCTCGCTTTCTAGCTAGCTAGCTATTTATTTATCTATCTAGCTATTTCGCTATCTCGCTAGCTTTCTAGCTAGCTAGCTATTCACAGCTATTCATGTTATGAATATTTAAGTCGTTTTTTTTTAACCAAATGAATTATTGTCATAAATAAAAAAAGGTGGCACAATTCGTTCAAATGGGCATTTAAAGGGTTAAAATTATTTTTGAAATGGCATATTTGTATAACCAAAAATCTAGTATCTAATGTAACACAAAAAATAATTACATATTCCATTCATCCCCAGCCCTCTCACATTTATTGTATGTGAATAGTACAAAATAAAAACAGTGACCCTTTTTAATCAAATGGGCATTTAAAGGGTTAAATGGTAAACAATAATTACATATTTGGTCATTTTCATTATGACCAAAGTAGACAAAAAAATTATGAATCTATGTTTTTAAAGCAGTTTTCTGGGAGATGACTTTTTGTCTCATAAAAATAGTATTGAAATAAATGTTCTTACTAATTGTATGAATATTTAAACCTCATCTTGAGAAACAACAACCCCTAATACCTTGAGTGGGTAGTAAGGTAAAGGGACCCGTGATGGTGAAGCAGATGTTTCTCAGACGTATTTGAACGTTACTTGTGCTGTGCCAGCTACCATCGATTGCCAAAAAATCGAATTTTCCACCGTATGACATCATCTGTAGACGTAAGCAGACAGAATACGGGACAGGGTCTTGTTGTTGGGTGTTGCATTGAGTGACATCATGAAAATCCCAGTACTGTCATGATGTTCCTGACCACAAATGATTGTAAAAAGATCTGCCACACTTTTATATTTGTCCGCTGACTTTAGAACCACTTTGGTTTCTTTCAACTTCCGAGTGATGTTCCAAAGTGGAAGCAAGTGTGCCACAGTCATCCTAACCTGCTCGTCAGCCACTCATCCATCTCTGTCCTGTTTCCTCATCAGGAACCAGGACGGGGCAGGACACGTAGCGCATGAGCGGAAGTCTCAGACTCTGCCCGTGTCCCGTAACAGGGCGGGAATGATGCATGCCCGCTTGCAGCAGCTCAGCAGCCTGGATAACTCATACACTTTTAACCACAGTAAGTCCATACTTATATGTATATTTCCGTATCATCCCAGCATCTTCATCACCAGTAAAAAACCTGCCTGCTCATGCTTTCACCATCATCATCATCTCCTTCAAAACTCATCATGAAGATTGACTATTTGCTTCTCAGTTGAAAAAGCCGTGTGTCAAAGTCAGACTCTTACTGAAGTTTCTTTGTGCTTTCAGTGTAAAAAAGCTTTCCAGTATTCTTGGAATATCTGTAGAGCATGGTAAGAACGTAGCAGGATGGCAGGCTGTTAGCAAGCTTCTCTGCCTTGGGTTAAAATCACAGCCATTAACTTTAACATGACCTCGCTATTGACGCACGCACGGGTGTCCACACTTCTTCCGGCAAATAATAAAAACTGAAAGGAAGAAGTAATATGGATATTTTTTAAATGCATCTCAGCATATTGATATAAACGATAAAGACTGTTATTATGATGAGCTTTGCTCTTTTTCCCCTATTTTTGCATTTTTTTAAATTTTCAAAATGTTCTACTTTATTCAGGTAATAGAACGTAATAGGAACCCAACCAAATCTTTCAAAAACTAGTTTTTTTCTCAAATTACAACTCAATATTTTTCATATTTCTCTTGGTGCTCCTAAAATGACATTATTTCCCCTCATATTTTGACTTTATTCTTATTTTTTTTGTTTGTCTGTTGTTTTTAACTATTGTTTTCAACTATTTTCTTCAATATTTTCTCCTTGAATAAAACTTTATTATTATTATGCGACATTATTACTTTATTCCAATAATATTTTGACTTTGTTTCCATAGTATTTTTAAGTTTTTGCCTAAACTAATTTTCCAAAAATTGTTCATTATGACTTTAAAAAAGAAAGTAATTTTTCTTTAGTATTTCAATATTATACTACTAAAATGACCAATTTCTTTCTCGTATTATGAGGTTTTTTTTCTCATAAAATAATAATAATAATAATAATGATACCACAGTATTCTTGTTTTTCATTAGACAACTTTGTTTTTTTTTAAATATTTTTACTTTAACTTTGTAACTCAATTTTTGCTGCTGTAGTTGTTGTTTGTAAGTGTTATTGATCAATTATATTTACTGTATGGAATGTGCTGCGGGGCGATTAAAAAAAAAAAAAAAAAAAAAACAGCTTGTGGCCGAAAATGGCCCCTGGGCCGCAATTTGGACACCCCTGCTTTTTTTACATTACCAGCTTGCCAGATATCTTTGCTCTTATTGCGGTCTTTTGTCCATAAAATGCAGCTTGTTGATTAACTGCAGTGAAAATAACAAACATGTTCATGATGGAGAAGTGCAGCTTTTTCATCACGTCACCTCTCTGCTGTTGTCGCTGACATTATACATGCAATCATCTTTGAACGCACTACAGCCGTCTGGTCTTCTTAGCTTACAGCCACTCGGATGCCGACGTGTTAAATCACTCTGTGCTGGAGGCCAACATCGCCACCGAGGTGTGCCTGACCGTCCTGGACACCCTCAGCATCTTCATCATGGGTTTCAAGGTAAGAATAGATGACCTTGTAGGGCCACAAGCAAACATAATGATGGTGTGTTCAAGGACGGCCGAAAAAAAGGGAAATCTCATCGCTTGGTGAAAAAACATCACATAGTCCTAAATGACTGCTAAGCTACATTGAGTGAGATGTGTCATCTGCAGATAAACGTCAAATTTTTGTAGAAAAAAAATTCACAAATGATCAATGACTTTTTTCAGATGTTTTAGTTGGCTGTCATATTTTTCAATTTCATATTTTTTGGCCTAAAATAAGCATTATCAAGCATAAAAATGACTAAAATGAAAAAAAATACAAATGCAAGGCATTCAAAGATGTTGTAATGATATGTAGTATTCATTTTAGTGGAATGCTGAGACACACAAGCACCAGGCTTGATTGTCGGAACAACAGGCTTTTATTGCAGATAGCCACAATAATCCCTAACATGGGCTCCTGTTGCGATCGTAACCCACACCGAGCTAAAACTCAACTCTGAACCCCCTCAACGTCACTTCCTGTCATTCTTGCCACTCAGTTGGCGCAGCAACGCACACAAGCTTTTATGTCTTAAATCTCGTATTATAGGAGTGTACATGTGACTATAGGGTTGTTATTTCATGTCAAGAGCTCTAATCATGTTAAAAGCTTTATTTAACAGGTTTTCTATGCTGTATTAAAATATTGCATTTAGAAATGAGGAATCCTACTTGGTGGACTTTGACTAAATTCTTGTGAGAACGTGCTTGCTTGCAAAGTCAGGACTATTCTGCAAAAATTCAGTTCGATCATCTGTCTTTGCTCTCAATCTTAGACCCAACTGTGCTCTGATAATGGCCACAGTCCACTGATGAAGAAAGTCTTTGAAGTCCACCTCTGTTTCCTGCGGATCAACCAGTCCGAAACGGCCCTGAAGCAGGTCTTCACCTCACTGCGGACGTTCATCTACAAGGTGCTGATGATGCGTGTGTGTGTGTGTGTGTGTGCTTCCATCAGCCTCAGCCCCCGTCCCTGCAGCTCACGGTACCTTTTCTGCCTTTTCAGTTTCCCTGCACATTTTTTGAAGGCCGTGCTGACATGTGCGCCGCGTTCTGCTATGAGATCTTAAAGTGCTGCAACTCCAAACTGAGCTCCATCCGCAGCGACGCCGCCCATCTGCTCTACTTCCTCATGAAGAGCAACTTTGACTACACGGGCCGCAAGTCTTTTGTCCGCACGCACTTGCAGGTGGGACCGTCTTCCTCTGGGAGTAGAACGTATATCGTTACAGTTCATGCTGAACCTTTGCATTTGCTCTTTTTAGCCCATTTTTGCTATGGTTTTATTTAGCATTTTTCAATTGTCTCTTGTGAGGAAAAAGTGGTAGAAAATGAATGAATAATAATTATTATTTATTAGTATAACAATTATTATAATAATTATTTAATTATGTAATTATTTATGATTTTTTTACTTTATTCCAATAATATTCCTACTTTTTCCTCAACCTAATTTTCTAAAAATGACCACTTTGTTTAGTTTTGTTTCTTATAATATTCTAACTTTTAAAAAGTCACATTTGTTCATATTTCAAACCTACGCCACTAAAATTACGTTATTTTTCCTCATAATATGATACGTTTATTATCGCACAATTGTGACTTTTTTCTTGTTAGAATACACCTTGTATCTTAATATTTTGACTTTCAAATGTATTATTATTATTCTCTGTCTGCTTTCCCCCCCATGTTGTTGTTTTTTTTTTCATTTTCCAAATATTTCTAATTTCTTCTTAAATAATCTTCATAAACTTTATTTTCATAATATTATTACTTTATTTGCAGAATATTTTGACTTTAATTACATTAAATTACATTGCACATTTCTAATAATATTTGCCCCAACGTTTATTTGGTTGTTGTTTCTTATAATATTATGACTTATGTAATAATGTAATAATTAAACTCATTGCTACTAAAATGGCATAATTTTATTCCCGTAATATTACATTTTTATTCTGGTAAAATTGCAACTTTTTTTCCAGTCAGAATACAACTTTTAAAAAACATTTTTTTTGTACTGCTTGGACTTGGTTTAGGAAGAATAAATCCATAATTGAAAAGTTATGTCTCAAGCTGCTGCCTTCTGGCCCCTGCACTAACCCTAAGGAGGGAAAGTGATGAAATATATTCCTGTTAATAATCCTTTCCTTCTTCCTTCCTTCAGGTGGTGATTGCTGTAAGTCAGTTGATAGCTGACGTCATTGGTATCGGGAGTACTCGCTTCCAGCATTCCTTATCCATTATCAACAACTGTGCCAACAGCGACAGAACTATCAAGGTCAGAAAACCCTTATTTTACTAAGATTATTATTCATATCATAGCTAAAAAAAATAAAAACTAATTCTCCCTCAACAGAGCACGGCGTTCCCATCAGACGTCAAAGACCTGACCAAACGCATCCGAACCGTTTTGATGGCGACCGCTCAGATGAAGGAGCACGAGAGAGATCCAGAGATGCTGGTGGACCTCCAGTACAGCCTGGCCAAGTCTTACACCAGCACGCCAGAGCTTCGAAAAACCTGGCTGGACAGCATGGCTCGAATCCACGTGAAGAACGGAGATTTATCCGAGGTGTGTAGTGACACACGAGCATTACGTGGCAGGTGTGGGGCGTTCCATTTGAAGGGGTCGGTGTTTCTAAACATCTTTCTTAAATGATCAATGAATAAGGCACGGGCCTGAGGACCAAGACCAGGATTAGGGTTCAGGTTACATACCAGGGTCATGCAAGGGCTAGAGTCGGTGTGTAATACTGAAAAAATTAAGGATGTAAGGACCACTTGGATATGTTTAGGGATGTCCAATAATTGTCGCTACTGATAATTATCAGCATGAAAAATTATCTGCATAAAAATGCAATATCGGTTAATATCTACAAAAAAGCCAATATCCTGTTGTTGTTTTTTTTCTCAACTATTTTTCCTCATAATCTAACACTATTGTTGTAAAATTACACATTTTGATTGTTAGATAACGATTTTTTCTCTCTCAATATTTGGACTTTATTTTTGTAAAATTACATCTGATATTTTCATTTTTGCAGTTGTTGGGTTTTTTGGCATTTTGTAAATATTTCATCTTTCTATTATGACTTTATTCCCATAATATTTTGACTGTAATCCTGTAATATGATGACTTTTTCCCCCAACTTAATTTTCCAAAAATTACAACTTTATTCTTAAATATTAATATAATATTATTTCTCCCCATAATATGATGGGTATTTGTCTCATTCGATTGTGATTTTTTTCTCTTAATATTTTTGACATTATTCCCATAATATTCAGATTTTTTTCTCCAAACTATTTTTTCAAAAATTGCATCTCTATTCATTTTTGTTGTTGTTGTATAATATTATTGAAGTAGATATATAATAGATTTTTTTTTATTTTTCATCTCTATGCTACTAGAGTGGCTTTATTTTCTTCATAATAATTCAAGTTTATTTTCTCATTTTTTTGTGTTAGAATACAACTTTTCTCACTTTTTTTCACTTTCTAACTTTATTGCCATAATATTTGGATGTTATTGTTGTGACATATTTTTTCCCAGAGCATTTGTTTGTTTGTCATTTACTTTTAATATTTCAACAATTTTCAACTATTTCAGCTATTAAAATGTAATTATTTTTCCTCATAATATTATGACATTATTCTCTTAAAATTACTGCTTTTTCTATATTTTGACTTTATTGCCGTACAATTACAGTTGATTTTCGCTGATTTTTAAAAAAGTTTTCTTCTTAAATTCTATTTTTGAATGTGCCATGGCCCAATAAAAAAATAAACAAAATCAGCGAGGGCCACAAATTGCCCCTGAACCGCACTTTGGACACCTCTGCCCTCGCATGGGCGCTAAGGTTAGGGTTAATATGTCAGCGTTAGGCTACATAACATTCTATGAATTGCCATTCTGGTTCCAATCAAGTAAATGACACAAGTGTAATTGTAACTGTCCTGCTGTCACTGCTTGCAGGCGGCCATGTGCTACGTTCATGTGGCGGCGCTAGTGGCAGAATACCTGAGAAGAAAAGGTAACTACGCTCACCTGTCTCTTTTCAACTGTCACTGAGTCTGTCTGGGCTAATCCCTAATCAGAGAGTTCATTTTTTTCTGCAGGCATGTTCAAACAAGGATGCTCCGCCTTCCGTGTGGTTACTCCAAACATTGATGAGGAGGCGGCCATGATGGAGGATGTCGGCATGCAGGATGTCCACTTTAATGAAGTACTTACATTTTTTTTATTTTTAATTTTGTCCCGTCCAGCCATTGGGGCAGATAGTATTATTAGTATTGATAGTATACTTACATATTTTCTACTCCCTACCCCCTCTAAACACTCCGGCGAGCTTGACATTGATGTTGTCCTCTGAATTCGGATCAAACTTTTGCAATATAAGTGACTCTTGCTCCCCTTCTCTCTTCGATTGCCATTGTTTGCTCGTCACACAATTCGGGTTTAGTCCCTAAATATGCCTCACTGATTTATTAAGCACATATAAAGTATAAAATGTTTAGCTACTCGCTACTAATGAATGATAATGTAAGATGACGGATGAACACATGGAATGGGACACATTCCAAAAACATGCTAGGTTAATTGGCCTGAATGTGAGTGTGAATGGTTGTTTGTCTATATGTGCCCTATGATTGGCTGGCGACCAGTCCAGGGTGTACCCCGCCTCTCGTCCAAAGACAGCTGGGATAGGCTCCAGCACCCTCATGAGGAAAAAGCGGTAGAAAATGAATGAATGAATGAATGAATGAATCTACTGTCTTCTCGCCAGGATGTCCTCATGGAGCTGTTGGAGGAGTGCGCCGACGGCTTATGGAAAGCCGAGCGTTACGAGCTCATTTCGGACATCTACAAGTTGATCATCCCCATTTATGAGAAACGTCGGGACTTTGAGGTATGAAGTCTTCTCAAGGAGCGACGATACCGACCTTGGTTCCTTAGGTCTCATCCTCTTTTCCGATCCTCTGCTCAGAAACTGGCCCACCTGTACGACACGCTGCATCGGGCGTACAGCAAAGTCACAGAGGTCATGCACACGGGCAAGAGGTTACTTGGCACTTACTTCAGAGTGGCGTTCTTCGGCCAGGTGAGCTTCCAATTTGATTTGTATTAGGAGAGATTTTTTATTAAATTAAAACCTTATACAGTACTCCCTCCTTTATTGCAGTTTATTAGTTCCAAACCCGACCGTGATAAGTTGATTTCAGCCATGGAATATTAAAACCTGTTTCATTCTAAATACAGTTTTAACATTATTAGAGCCCTGTAGACATAAAACAACACCCCTATAGTCACCTTTTCACTCCCATTACGCAATATAGTAGACATAATAAGAGAATATAAAACATATATGGCATAAATAATGTGTGTGTTGCTGTAAACGTGTGGGGGGGGGGCGGACAGGAAGCATTGTCGGGGGGTTCAGCTTTGGCGTGTTTTATGGCCACAACAGTAGCCCATGTGGGATTATTGGGCCTGTTGTGAGATCATTCAAAGCTACAATAAATGCCTGTTCAATGAAGTCTGGTGCTTGTGTGTCTCGCCCAACATTACAGTAACATTACTGACACAGAGTGACCAGTGTAGAATCCTACATATCGTCACAATGTCTTTGAATGCATCTTCTGAATGCCTTATAGTTGTATTTTGCTTCATTTATCAATTCTTATGCTAGAAAAAGCTTAATTTAGGCAAATAAAAAATGTCAAATATGCTTTTAAATACATATATTGTTTTTACTAATGGGTCAAAACAAAACAGCATGATTTATTAATTTATATATTTTTGAAAAGCAATAATACAAATGGCAAATAATTTTAAATGAATGGGTTTACTTTAGGTTTTTTTTTAATTTAATAACATTTATGGAAGCCTGTTTCCACCACCCAAAGAAAAATAATGTCCCAATGGTCAGTCATAATTTTGATAGAAAAAGTCGAAATTTTAGATTTTAGAAAAGTCATACTTGAAAAGTTGAAATTAGCAGATTTTAAAAAGTTAAAATTATGACACTAAAAAATAAATTATTTTGAGGGAAAAAAATCAGAGTTATGAGATAAAAACTCATAATTTTGAGATAGGAAAGTAATAATTATGAGATTAAATAAAATCAAATTATGACATTAAAAATGGAAATGATCAGATTAAAAACATTAAATAAGAAATTATTTTGAGGAAAAAAATCTCAGTTATGAGATACAAACTCATAATTTTGAGATAGGAAAGTCATAATTATGAGATTAAATAAGATAAAATTATGACTAAATTAAAAATGGAAATGATCAGATTAAAAACATTAAATTGCTGTCATTAAAAACGCATCATTATGAGATAAAATCCTCAGAATTACAAGATAGAAAACCATAATTATGACAGTTACTACAAGAGTAAAAAGTCATCATTATGACATAAACAAGTAAAATTATGGTTAAAAGCTAATATTATTATTATTATGAGCTAAAAAGTCCTGTGTCTTTACTTTTGTATGTCACAATTGCTGACTTAGCATTGGGGTGTGTTTTATGTCAGTGATGGAAACAGGCTCCTATGCACATGAGCACAGGTTGCTGTCATTTTTAATTTCACACTAATCCAATGTTTTGCTTTTTTGCCCTCTCTCAAGGCAGCGGTAAGTTGTAGTCGCACCTTGTAAACTCTTCCAGGCTGCCTTTTGCGTGCTGCTGCTCTTTTTCATCGTGCCAATGAAAGGTGCTCACGGCCTTTCGACCAATCATCATTACAGCTTCCTCATTCATCGCATGGCGCTCCTCACTTTCTACACTTCATATGGCTTTGTGATAGAAACGCAGGGTTTCTGGGTGTCATTCACATGGTCATGCAGTGTCTTTGGGTCATCAATAATGATGCTTTTAATTTCTGCCCTGTAGCATTACCAGTTTACCGATTCAGAGGCTGAGGTAAATGAGTGTGATATCCGGCGTTTAGAAGCCGTGATCTTCTCCTTTGCAAATGCAATCTGCTTCAGTGTCATCGTGATTGGATAGTGTAGGACATCGGATTGAGTGAAGTTGTCGTGCTGAGATGATGCTTTGTCCTTTGGGTGGTCTCTTGACACGAATTCTGTCTGTATTGCATACAATCACTGGCCACTGCATTCTTGCGTCATTCATATTCGGCATCTCATTGCAACATGTTCCTAATGTTGTGGCCATTGATTTTTTTTTGATGTGCTTAAAACGTTAGTGAGTGCGGTGGTGTCCAAAGTGTGACCCGAGGGCCACTTGCAGTTTGTGGTGTTATGTTATCTTAGCATTAAAAATGTAAATAATGTTACAAGAATAGCATCACCGGTGGTGTTAAAAAAAACAAAAAACGAACACAACAGCAAAATGTGAAAAATTATTAGTTATTCGACAAAAATAAAGTCAAAATATTACGTTTTTTTTTTATCTAACCAGAAAATTTTAATTTTACTGCTGAAATATTAGAGAAGAAATATTGGTGTGCTTAAAACATTAGCGAGTGCGGTGGTGTCCAAAGTGTGACCCGAGGGCCACTTGCAGTTTGTGGTGTTATGTTATTTTAGCATTAAAAATTTAAATAATGTTACAAGAATACAGCGTCACCGGTAGTGTTAAAAAAAAAAACGAACACAACAGCAAAATGTGAAAAATTATCAGTTATTCAACAAAAATAAAGTCAAAATATTACGATTTTTTTTATCTAACCAGAAAAGTTTTAATTTTACTGCTGAAATATTAGAAAAAAAATATGTTAAACAGCAATAATGTAAAAAAAAATCTGCAGTAATTTTACAGGTCAAAAGTCCAAATACATATCATCAAAAATATAGTAAAAAAAAATACATATATAAACAAACCAAAAAAATAAAGAAAGTTGTATTTTGGGGGGAAATCAAGGTATAATGTTAGGAGTTTTAATTATGGAAATAAAATCACAATGACGAGAAGGACACTTACAAGAAGAAAGTTAAAATAATTGTAAAATAAAAAACAACAAAAATGAAAATAAACAGCTATGATTTAATAAGAATAAAGTCCAAATATTTTTGGAAAATTTGGTTGGGGAAAAGTCATAAGATGACAATAATTAAGTGAAAATATTTTATGGGAATAAAGAAAATTTACAGTTAAATAGTGAAATGTATTTTTAAAAAACACACACACACAACGGTAGAAATTGAAAAAAAAAACTGCTGTCATTTTACAAGCACTATGTCAAAATATTAGGAGAAAAAAGTCACAATTATGAAAGAAAATATGTATTGTGTTGCTTTAGCAAATAAAAACGTGCTCCTTGCATCCTTTCACTTTGCACTTTGTGGCCCTCGCTGGAAAAAGTTTGGACACCCCTTCTCTAGTGGCTGTCGTGTGCGTATACATTAGATGTACCTTCAACATGTTTTCTTCTGCTTCCAGGGCTTCTTTGAGGATGAAGATGGGAAAGAATATATCTACAAAGAGCCCAAATTCACTCCACTCTCCGAGATATCTCAGAGGCTCCTGAAGTTGTACTCTGACAAGTTTGGGCAAGAGAATGTGAAGATGATTCAGGATTCCGGAAAGGTGAGTTTATTATTAGTTCAGTGCTGTCTACGTTTCCATTCAGACAAAAACAAATAAAATGTACAAAAACAGTAGCAATTTGTCCCTATAGGAATTGATGTCTTTGAAAAATATGAACAAAAAAAAATAAATGTTATGGAGAATAATTATAGTTTTACTTGCAGGAAATAATTATGATAAATGAAATAGATAATTTATCATTTACCTTTATGGATGACTCTTGCAGAGTGAGGAGGGGACGTTTTCAAGTTCTTCCTTGAATTGAATCAAGTTTCTCACTTTCTGCTGGCACTCACTACTTTTTTGGCCCCATGGTGGGTTATTTAGCAGTAGCACTCAATTTTAAAAAATGCGTCTTTTCAGGTCTTTGCCATCAGAATAAAATAAAATAAAATATAGGTCAGCATTTTAGGGCCAGGTGCTTCATTTTTTTTTTTTTTTTAGATTTTTAAATTTTTTTTTAAAGTATTTCATTGACCATCAACCATGTATATTTCCACCTTGTGTCGTTTTTTTTAAATTCATTGACTGATTTCTTTTTAATAGTATGTTTATTGTAATATTATTTCCTCACTGTTAGCTTGTTTGTTTATTGTTAATTTGTTTCTATTAAAAAAAAAACATTCAAAAAGCCATTTTTAAAGGCTAAAATAACATGCAATATTACAACTGTGGTGTCAAACAATGGAGGGTTGACTGTACCGCCTTGCGGTTTATGTATTTGATGATAGTGACAGTGTGGTCATCATCATCTTCTTCGTCGTAACCCATGTGCATGGTTTCCAGATCAACCCCAAAGACCTGGATTCCAAGTACGCGTACATCCAGGTGACCCACGTGACGCCTTACATGGAGGACAAGGAGCTGGCAGAGAGGAAGACAGACTTTGAAAAAAGCCACAACATCCGCCGCTTTGTGTTCGAGATGCCTTTCACCGTGTCGGGCAAAAAGCAAGGCGGTGTGGAGGAGCAGTGCAAACGCAGAACCATACTGACCAGTAGGTGGCGCTGCTTTGCTGTCATGCATGGGTGCTCCAAGTGGAGAACTTGCGTCCTGTAACCTGTAGTCCAGTCTGGAGCTTTTCTGACCCTAAAGGGCCACCATAGTTGTAGAGCAGGGGTCTCAAACTCAATTTACCTGGGGGCCACTGGAACTAGGGTCTGGGCAAGGCTGGGCCGCATCAGGTTTTCCAAAAAGAACCAAAAAAAAACGCATTTATTAAAAACAGAAAAATATACAACCTTTTTGGTTCCGATTTTCTACAATAAAAGCTCTGATAAAACATTCCACTGTTCTCAAATATCTTAATTTTTATTTTTTTGCACAAAATAAGATGAAAAATAAATAAACAAATCAACAATAAAGAAAATCAATCAATCAGTAATAAATAAATAAATCTAATAATAATAAAACGGCAAATAATAAAAACTTATGAAACCACATATAGTTGGTGGGTAGACAAATTATTATTTTCAGATTAAAATGAACAAAGCATTATTAGAGCCCTGAAGACATGACAAAATACGACTATAGTCACATTTATACTCTTATTATTTACAACATATTGCGCAACTGCAGGGTCTTGAGACACATGCTAACTCGCAAACTAGAGAGCTAGCGACCTAAACGGTAGCCTTCAAGTTATTTCCTTTAAACTTAAATAGCCAAAAACTTACCACTTCCACACAGATAGGGAGGATAACTATTAACAGTTATTTAACCTTTAACATGAACATTAATCAAACGTAATAATTTTTTCTGGGTACATGAAACTTGCACGGGCCGCACTAACATTAAACTTTCATATCAAGGTGGGGGCCTCAAACTAGTGTCCTGGGGGCCACATTTGGCCCGCGGCCCGCATGTTTGAGACCCCTGGTGTAGGGTAAGGCTGCACGCCTTAAAGGTACACTTCCTTAGTGGCTAGCACCATGGTAATTAAAGAGAGAAATGGAATGTCACTGCAGCTGAAACTAATCAATAGGTTACAACAGTCATTTTATTGCAAATGCTGATCCAAAAACAGAGGAGAAGGCATTCACGGAGGTGCAGGGTGTGCCCCACTATTTGAGAAGCACTGCATTACTTGATGATCATAACAATTGTCACATGTGATCAACGCATGTCAGTGATCAGCAATGATTAGAAGATTGAGATTAGATCCTGAACATGTCAGCTAGTTTGTCAAGGACCACAATCACATTTTATGATGTTATGGCTGGCTTTATGAATTTACTGAATTTATTGCACAACTGATGTAAAAGTCCAAGCACAGGATTTTTATCTTTACTGTCGACGAAAGTTCACCCGTCACCTTTCATTCTGTGTGCCACAGCCACGCACTGTTTCCCCTACGTGAAGAAACGCATCGCAGTCATGTACCAGCACCACATCGACCTCAGCCCCATCGAGGTGGCCATCGACGAGATGAGCAAGAAGGTGGCTGAGATCAATCAGCTCTGCTCCTCCAGCGAGGTGGACATGATACGCCTACAGCTCAAACTGCAGGGCAGCATCAGTGTCCAGGTCATTGTCTGTTTCTAGTTCTATTCAATAACAATCACAAGAATAATCATAATAATAAAATAATATGGATGAATGGAGCAGAACGGATCATAACAGAACATGACCAGCATATACAGTAACAAAACATAGCAGAACATAACGTAACAAACAAGACAACATAAAATAGAACATAACGGAACATAACATAACATACTTGCACATAGGATACTCGTTCATAACATAACATACTAGCACATAGAATGCTAGCATGTAACGTAATATACTAACACATAATGTAATAGAACATAACATAATAGAGCATAAGATAACATACTAGCACAGACGATACTAGCATGTAACATAATATACTAGCACATAACGTAATAGAACATAACATAACATAATAGCGCATAAGATAACATACTAGCACAGACAATACTAGCACGTAACATTATATACTAGCACATAACGTAATAGAACATAACATAATAGCGCATAAGATAACATACTAGCACAGACGATACTAGCACGTAACATAATATACTAGCACATAACGTAATAGAACATAACATAACATAATAGCGCATACGATAACATACTAGCACAGACGATACCAGCACGTAACATTATATACTAGCACATAACGTAATAGAACATAACATAACATAATAGCGCATAAGATAACATACTAGCACAGACGATACTAGCACGTAACATAATATACTAGCACATAACGTAATAGAACATAACATAACATAATAGCGCATACGATAACATACTAGCACAGACGATACCAGCACGTAACATTATATACTAGCACATAACGTAATAGAACATAACATAACATAATAGCGCATACGATAACATACTAGCACAGACAATACTAGCACGTAACATAATATACTAGCGCATAACGTAATAGAACATAACATAATAGCGCATACGATAACACACTAGCACAGACAATACTAGCACGTAACATAATATACTAGCACATAGCGTAATAGAACATAACATAACATAATAGCGCATACGATAACATACTAGCACAGACAATACTAGCACGTAACATAATATACTAGCACATAACGTAATAGAACATAACATAATAGCGCATAAGATAACATACTAGCACAGACGATACTAGCACGTAACATAATATACTAGCACATAACGCAATAGAACATAACATAATAGCGCATACGATAACATACTAGCACAGACGACACTAGCATGTAACATAACATACTAGCGCATAAGATAACATACTAGCACATAGGATGCTAGCACGTAACATAATATACTAGCACATAACGTAATAGAACATAGCAACATAATAGCGCATACGATAACATGCTAGCACAGAGGATACTAGCATGTAACATAATATACTAGCACATAACGTAATAGAACATAACATAATAGCGCATACGATAACATGCTAGCACAGAGGATACTAGCACGTAACATAATATACTAGCACATAAAGGAACGGAACATAACATAACATAACCTACTAGCGCATAGGATACTAGCACGTAACAAAATTCTAGCACATAATGTAACAGAACATACTAACCCATAGGATAGTAGCACATAACATAACATACAAGCACATAAGGGTTTTTTTTTTGCTTTTCTTTTCTGTCTTTTTTCATAACCTAACATACTAGCAAATAACATGGATTAAAGATAACAGTTATGACAATCATTTTATACATAAAAAAATACAAATGAAAAAGTGACAGTGCCAGCCTCTTTGATTTTTGCACTTATACAATGTCCTTTAATTCTAATATAGAACTTATATATCCTATCATCATATCATGCAGGTGAACGCGGGACCGCTTGCTTATGCTCGTGCTTTTCTGGACGACGCCAGTGCCAAGAAGTATCCCGATAACAAGGTCAAACTGCTGAAAGAAGTCTTCAGGTGAGTCTCCCATTTTGAATCGTCACCGTCAGAAGATAATGGAAGGCCCTGCTTGAATGCGTCCACCATTTGGCACTCGCAGGCATTTTGTAGAAGCGTGCGGCCACGGCCTGGGAATCAACGAGCGACTGATTAAGGAGGACCAGCAGGAGTATCACGACGAGATGAAGGCCAACTACAGAGACCTGGCCAGGGAGCTGTCAATCATCATGCATGAGCAAGTGGGTGCACGGAGATGGACTGTATTGAATCTTTGATGATGCGAGTTCTAATATTCACGTTCATAACACTTTTCTCTATTTTTCCCTCATGCTGGCCTGAGCAGATTGGATGGTAATAATGATGATAATAATAACAATGGGGGTTGTTCATTGGTCCAAGCCAGATGAATGCATTATGTAACATCTAATCTGAAAAAATACTTTCACAAATACTTTCCTATTTCCGCATCCTCTGCACCTTGATAGCTGCAGTTATCTTATCTTTACATAGCAGCAATAAATAAATAAAATATGTTGACTACAGAAGCTTCCGATGCAGCAGCTAGTTCAACCAATCCAATCAGGAGTGTCTAAAGTGCGACCCGCGGATGTTTGTTTTTTTTTGGAGTAGACTGCAGCACATTCTAAAAATATGTTTTAACAAAAAACTTAAAAAACAACACAAATTGAAAAATCTGCAATTTTACAGGAATAAAGCCAAAATGTAAAAAAAAGTTGTAATCAAGTGAAACAAGACAATTACTGATACGTATATGTAACATGACATCTCCTGTGGTGGAATGAACACGTCTGTGTTGTATACAGCATTTTTTATATTGTTTTTCATGACCGGGAAAAAATCATACTCATACCAATATTTCATTTTTATGCTGATATCGGGCGGATAATTATCAGTACCAATAATTATCACATACTACAGTATTTAATTGGCCCTGTACCCTAGAAACCGCCCATGAATGATACGGGAAAAGGCCGAAATGATACTGTGTCAAAGCCCAGGGCCTTCAGTCTCGGGCTGATACTGACACTTGGGGGCATGATACCGGGCCTGATACCAGACAAACCATGTGATAACCTATAATTATCACATACTACAGCATTAATTGGCCTATACCGTAGAAACCGCCCATGAATGATACGGGAAAAGGCCAAAATGATACTGTGTCAAAGCCCAGGGCAGTGATACTGATAAAATATAGAATTTAACCATGTCCAGTATCAGCCCCCATAGCTGTCCACTCAGAGCGCGCTGCTCTGGTATCAGGCATGTGAAACAACCAATCACAACACAGCGCACTCGCGTGTACATTCCTAATGCTTCTCCAGTAGCCAAAAAAAAAACAAAACTTGATTAATAGAACTTAATTGTAAGACATATTTATAGATAAGACTGTTGATAAGTTGTTGAAATTATTGTGTTTACACTGTTTACATATACATGTAATACATGTAAAAAACTGAAAAAAATTATTGAAATAAAATGATCTTTTGATTAAATAGTATGTGATAATAAGATCATCACATGGTTTGTCTGGTATCAGGCTCAGTATCATGCCCCCAAGTGCCAGTATCAGCCCGAGACCCAAGGTCTCTGATAACCTATAATTATCAGACATCCCTAGAAATAATGTAATGTAATAATGTAAAGCATAAAGTTGCAATACTAAAGAAAAGAATGTTTAAAAACAAAGAAAATGTCTTAAGTTGGTTAATAGGAGTATAAAGGTGACTATAGGGGTGTTATCCCATGTCAAGAGGGCTCTAACAATGTTAAAACCCGTATTTAGAATGTTGTAAACCTAAATATTCCATCAATGAATATGAAATCGTACTTAACGAGGGATTAGTGTATTTTTTTTTCATATGGAATTCCCTCTTCCAGATCCACACGGTGGAGGACGGCATCAAGAGCGCTCTTCCGGACTCGCTTCACATCTTCAACGCCATCAGCGGCACGCCAGCAGGTGCCACCATCCAGGGCATCCCCAGCTCTTCCTCTGTGGTTTGACGCTGACAAGCAGTCAAGACGAGGAACACTGAGGAACCCCACTGATGACTCGCTCAGACCAGGAGGACACGGTGAACAGTGCGGTGATGCACGGAGAAAGAGAGAGTGGGCGCTCCATGGAGACGTTCCTTTTGGCATCCCACTTTTATATGGGACTTTATTTTACTTTCACATTGTGTTTTTCTTTTTTATGTAGTCAACTTTTACAATCCACTGTACCACACGAGCAGTATATGCAGCATACACTCTGTACATTGTATTTCTACATACTCGTAGCCATTATGAAATTGCTTCAGTCGCATTTTAGACATATTTAAAGCCATTGCATCCTAAGAGAAACCAACAAAACTGGTTATTTATGTAAATATTCAAAGAAAAAAAGGAGTGTGTGCAATATGTGGAGCTCATACACTGTACAGATGTTCACCTTCATGCCAAAGTGAGGAAAGAAAAGGTGGAACCTGACACTGCGCCTGGGGGAGGGTGGTATGGGGGGGCTTATTGGAAGCTTTTTACCATTTTAGTGTTTGTGTTTTTTTATATTTGCGCAGTAATGTTGTTTTTTTTAAATTTGTATTTAACAGAAAGTTCTGCTGTAAAGAGATGTTCCCCTGTGCTTTGCTTTAAATAAAATACTTGTTTATTTGCACTTTTTTTCTGCTTTTTTCTGAAGCTGGAATCTTTTCTGGAGGTGTCTGTATCTTATTATACCGCCAGTTCCCACCCACTGCAAGAACAGCACAGTCAGCAGTATGGAAGACGTATGAACGACTAGTAAGCGTTATCTCGTAAACACTACCCTAACACTACCCACGACAGGAAGCAGCTTGTGGACATCATGACTGGTGAGTTTTGCCTAATCCACAACATAATAAGAATATTAATCATGATAATTCTGTAGAAATAATTAACAAATGAATGATTAAATGTTTTGATTAGTGACAGACTTCAAGGAACCAAAGAAGGAGAAGAAGCACAAAGGGAAGGTAAAGCTTTGATTTTGCTACACAGTGGTACCTCCAGTATTATATTGTAGAACATATATCACATCTTTTTGGTAACATTTTAGTCATGACAAATAACAATACTTTTTATATTTCTACACCATGCGACCTAGTTTAACTCTTCCTATTAAGGGTCATATATGTCCTCTTCAAAGATTTTTATCATCACCTTCAGTCTTCATCATTAATCCAAAATCAATTAAATAGCTGGTATTTATGATTAAAATTGGTTAAAATGTGTATTTTTTTAAAAGAAGATTGCAATGTGTAAAAATAACATAATACACGATTTGTGCTTGAAATATCAAGTAGTTTCTCGATAAACATTAGCACGTGTTAGTGTTGTGGTGGTCACGTGACATGAGTGACATGTTGGATTTGACGCTAGGGGGTGGTGTTGCGGAGCAAAAGCCTATACCAAAGTCGTCCCCCGTTTACCTGGAACCTTTTCATAGGTAGAGCATAGAAAACCTATTTATGACCTAACCTATTATGTTTTTTTAAATCATTATTAGAGCCCTGTACCCATTAAATAACACCCCAATCGTCACCTTTAGAGTGCTAGTTTTCTTGCCATGCTAGAGACTGCCGTTGCTAGCATGGCAAGCTACCGAAGTAGCTACGAAGAAAGTGTTTCAGTTGCAGGAGTTACTATGAAGAATTAATGACTTGGGATGGGCTATCACCGGTGCGACTGCGCATGCGTACAACAAGGAACCTTGTGGTAAATGTTCACGTGGGTATAATGTGTCCACTTCATAATGCTACATTAGTGCACTTCGTCTGTTACTATACGTTTTACGCTGCAACGTGTAACTGTTTACACTGTATTGGTATTAATAACATTTACCACTTGTTAGCTTCGGGGCAGTGTGTGTGTAATGATAATGATAACGATAATTTTGTTGAACTTGGTAATAGAGTCCAAGTGAGCAAACATACAGCTTTTAAAGTTAACTTTTATAACGAGAACTAGAATGACACAGTATGGCGTCGCACAAACGTACTTCACCCACCTACCTCCACGGGGACTACAGGTAAAAGTCATGTTTTCTGCATGTAGAAATATCATTATTTTATATAAAATTGTTTTTTTTGTTAATATTTTGGGGCTTCTGGAACGTTTTGATTTACATGATTTCCCGAGTGAAAAATCGACGAGAAAAGTTGTACGCGGAAGCTTATTTATGCATTGGTGGTGGTTCGTTATTGGGAAAGTTCGCGCGGATTCGTAGCTGGAGGTGCCGCCATTTTTGTAATACTAGCTAATACTAGCTAGCTAATAATAGCTATTTCATTTATGTGATTGTTCCTCTTATTGCCTTTCAGGACATCACAGTATGTGGATACCCGCTCAGCATATTCTTCATCGTGGTGAATGAGTTCTGTGAGAGGTTCTCCTACTATGGCATGCGTGGTAAGGACTATTCGCCATGCAAATTGAATGCAAAACAATTAGAGCGTGAACGGCGTTGGATTTACGTGGCCTTGTGGTCGCCTTGCTCATCTGTCCACAGCGGTCTTGGTGCTGTACTTCAAGTACTTCCTCCTCTGGGATGATGACCTTGCCACCTCCATCTACCACACCTTTGTGGCTCTGTGCTATCTCACCCCCATCCTGGGGGCCATTGTGGCCGACTCCTGGCTGGGCAAATTTAAGTGAGTGGTTTGTTGTTGGATGCAAAATCTCAAAAGACGAAAAGAAAAGAAGAAATCATACTTAAGAATTTTATTTAGAGTTCGTGTGCGTCATGAGGTGTTCAAGTTTTTTTCCATCTCTGACTGAATGTGCAATACAGCAATACAGTACAGGCACAACCTAAGGGACTTGTGACCACCAGGGGGCGCCAAAATACTGGGGTGAAATTCACCTTCAATACTTATATAGTAATACAATTTTTACTCGGGATCGACCGATATGTTTTTTTTCCGGCCAATACCGATACCGATTTTTTTCCATCACCCTTAGCCGATGGCCGATTTTGATTGGGCCGATATTTGTGGCCGATACTGCTTTTGCTCCCTCAATTTACATGAAAAAAAAGACAATTATAACAAATATTCCAGGTCTCAAGTTTAAACAAATATTTATTGAAATGCAACACATAGCTGCCCGTCGGAAGCCTGTCTGTAAATCATGCGGCGGAAAAATATATCGCGAACCGATATTTCATTTAGTATTGTTTTTTTTACTTCAAATCATTTTGCTCTTTATTTTGGAATAAATTATTGAACTGAATTATTTTAACATGGTTTTCAGCTCACAAATTTGCTTTATAAATGAAAGCAGAACTTTTTTTTCTTGGATTGTATTTTAAATACAATTTAAAATATATATATACAAATACAATAATTTTTTATTATGTCATGCAAAAAGTGTATTGAATATTTTTTATATATATTGTTTTTGTGTATGTTAGAAATAAGTGCTGATTATATATTAATTTTGGAGAAAAGTAGCAGGCAAATATTTTTATTTTGTATTTTTTGCCGGAAAAGTAAGTTAAAATATATTTTTTCCTGTTGACGAAAACTTATTTATATTTTAATATGCCCCCACACCCCCTAAAAAGTTACACATTTACAAATGTTGACTCTGTGCATGTGAATGATTGTGTTTGTGCCTGCAGGACTATCATCTACTTGTCTATCGTCTACGCCCTGGGCCAGGTCGCCATGGCTGTCAGTGCCATCCATGACATCACCGACTCCAACAAGGACGGCTCGCCTGACGACATGACCTTTCACGTGTGGGTTCCTGTGAAATGACACTAATAACAACCACACTAATGCACTCGCAAGGCAAAACCATGGACCTCTAGGGCTTATTTTTATACTTCCCGTCTTGTTTTTGCTCACATTCAGTGTGCTGTCAATGGTGGGCCTCTTCCTCATTGCTCTGGGCACGGGGGGCATCAAACCTTGTGTTGCCGCCTTTGGTGGAGACCAGTTTGGCGATCACCAGGTTAGTATGTGATCTTACTCAATAAACACATGCAACAAGCCTCCATCAATTATTAAAGTGGCATTATTACATACCGGTGCTTAAGTAAACAATCTCATCCAAATAAAATACTTTAAAATAAAAGCTATTTTTTCACTACGTTGACCGTTTTTTCCTCTGCAGGAAAAGCAGAGAAGAACCTTTTTCTCTGTATTCTACCTGTGCATCAATGGAGGGAGTCTCCTGTCAACCATTATCACTCCCATCCTGAGAGGTAGGCAAACGTTGAACACATGCAAGGAATTCTTGTACTGATTTACACATCTTTTATCATGACTACAATGTCTCAAATGTTGCCAAGGTAGAGTAAAACAAAAATGTTTCTTGCAGATTGTTGACAAATGTGTCTAAATCTGACATCACACATGATGACTGATTAAACTCCCAGTTTTGCTTGACTTTGGAGGCGTATTTTTCCTCAAAGTTTGGTTAAAATTTTTTTGTATAAGTCCATTTGTTTATGTCTGTGTGCAGCTCAAGAGTGTGGCATCCATACCAAGCAGAGCTGCTATCCTCTGGCCTTTGGTGTCCCTGCTGCACTCATGGTGGTGGCCCTCGGTATGTACGTATATGAGACAAATATATTTTAGTCAGTGTACAGCTCGAAAGTGGTATATAATTATTTTGGTGTCGTTATCATATTAAACAAAAAAGGGAGGGGACCATGCCTTGGTTCACAGCACACATGTTGGAATTCGTGTTTTCCCTCAGTGAACTGCAGCTCTCATGCAACCCCAGACCGTGACACTGCCAACACCATGTTTGACAACACGAAATATTTAAATAATAATTGTGTGTTGACTGCCAGTTAGTGTGTGACATGCAAATATCAAGCTTTCTGTACAACGCAAGCTTTTCTCCCAATAAAAAGCTTAGTTATGGAGATTATAAGCAGAAAAAGTCGGTACTAATAAAGTGATGTACAATACAGTGGTGTTCATCGTCGGGAGCGGCATGTACTACAAAGCAGAGCCTCAAGGAAACATCATGATGGACGTGTGTAGCTGTATCGGTGTAAGTTTTTCAACTCATTTAAAATGTCCCTTTTCAAATATCTGCTATGTCATTTTTCTGTTTTCTTTCTTTCTTCAATCAGTTTGCCATCTCCAACCGCTACAGGCACAGAAGCAACAGGTTCCCCAAGAGGCAGCACTGGATGGACTGGGCGGAGGAGAAGTATGACGTAAGTGACATGAGGGGGTCGTATAAATACTCGTACACGTGTCTTATCTTCCTTCCTGCATTTTAGAAACTCCTAATAGCGCAAATAAAAATGGTGCTGAAGGTTCTCTTCCTGTACATTCCACTTCCAATGTTCTGGACTCTGTTTGACCAAAAGGTATTTTATATTTCCTGAAAAGCTCCTCACTAGTGTGATGTTGCAGCGTTACATGCTCAATGCTAAATGCTCCTCTTGCATTGAAGGGCTCCAGGTGGACTTTGCAGGCCACCACCATGGATGGAAACTTTGTAAGTTCACCCATTGAAGAAAGCACTTGATAAGCCGAAAATATGAATGCACTCACCTCTCTGTGTCTGCAGGGGGCGCTTGTCATCCAGCCTGATCAGATGCAGGTAAATTGAAATCAGCAGGTTTGCTCAGAATGTCTTACACTAGTTAGTAAAAACTGAATTTTGTTGTTAATTTTAAAGACTGTGAACCCCATCCTGATCCTGACCCTGGTGCCCATCATGGACAGTCTCATCTACCCTCTCATCCAAAAATGTGGCCTGAATTTTACGTAAGTTATACAGAATGTGTTGTATTTTATGACCATATTTCCAGACATAGTTGTCAGTCGTGTTTATTTACATTTATTTCCTTATGAACTATTTAAGATGTTTTATACAGGCATGTTAATAATAATATTGAATATTATACACAAATAATGATACCTGAAATAATATAAATTAAGGAGGGAAAAAATCACAACCTACATGGCCCTGTGTGGGGAAAAAATGATTGCCCCACTGTTAAAACATGTTAAAACTGAAACAACTAGAGATTACTCAGGATCTATCAGTCTGTCAATATATTATAAAGCTATTTCTAAAGCTTTGGGACTCCAGCCAACCAGAGTGAGAGCTATTATCCACCAATGGCAAAAACATGAAACAGTGGTAAACTTTCACAGCTTAAAAAAAAAGATCTGAGATTATCAATCATCTTGAGTAGCTTTATATTTAAACTTAAAAATGTGTTTAATACATTTTTAGGGCTTAAGCCTGGTTTATGTAGCAAGTAAACAATGGAGGAGGGTGTTGAGTTTTTTTGTTTATTTATTTATTATTTATTTTTTTACATTCACCGGTAAAGCTGGAACGGAACCCCCGCAAACTTGTTGCAGAATTGATATCATTAGGTGAAGAATGCATCCCAGGATTACTGTACATAGTTTTCAACCTGTTGTGATTGAGAAAATATATTAAGGATTTGTCTTCACCAGGCCGCTGAAAAGAATGACGGTGGGGATGTTTCTCGCAGCGTTGGCCTTTGTATGCGCTGCTGTGGTGCAGTTGCAAATTGATGTAAGTAGAAAATCTAACATTTTCTTCAAATATGGCTCATGTTTTGTTCTTTATAAGAGAAAAACTGAAAAAAAGGTCTCGTAGGCATTGGGCATGGGGTGATAATAAATAAATGAATTTATACGTGTTAGTCTCAGTGGGTGGAGACGGGGCTGCTAACATTACACACACAGTGCAGAGGAGTTAAATTAAATTAGTAGGTTCCATTCATTCATTCATTTTCTATACCGCTTATCCTCACGAGGGTCATAGGGGGTGCTGGAGCCTATCCCAGTTGTCTTCAGGCGAGAGGCGGTGTACGACCTGGGCTGGTGGCCAGCCAATCACAGGCACATATAGACAAACAACCATTCACACTCACATTCATACCTATGGACAATTTGGGTGGAATTTGAGGGTGGAATTGTACTTTCCTTAAAAGTAGAGTTCAAATCTCGTCTCATCTCGTGACACCCCTACCACCATTTTTATTGAATTTTTATCGCATTGAGGAATTGTAGAGAAATGACCTCTGTTGTGTAATACTCTTCAGAAAACACTCCCAACATTCCCATCAGCGTATCAGAGCCAGCTGAAAGTGGTAAACACGGGCGAGAACCCAGTCGCACTCAAACTGGCCAACCAAATTGAACTGGTCCTGACTCCATCTCAGGTACGTAGTAACAAAAGTGGTAAATAATTATTCTTACTTCTTCTTTATTCATCATCCTGATTATCTGTGTTCATCAGGCCAGTGAGCAATTCTTCACATTCGAAGAGGAAGAAATTGTGGTTTCTGTCGTCAACCACGACGTCACAAGATCCGTCTTCCTAAGCAAAGGAGAGCGACAGACTCTGGCATTTCCCTCAAACCTCACACACGAGTGGCTGCTGGTCGGTTAAATGGATTTGTTTTGCTTTTCATGGTCAAACAATTGAAACATGTTATGTGTCCTTCCCTCAGACCGAGGATTTGAAAGCCAAGCCGCAGCAAGGGAATAACGCCGTCCGGTAAATGCTATGACACTATTAGTCAGGGGTGGCTGGTCACAGGCCGGGTTGGCTTTTTATTGGCACTTGGGACATTCTAGAAGTGTGATAAAACCAGAAAAAAGTGCAGTAATTTTACAGGAATAAAAAAAATATTAAGAGAGTAGAGTTATAATATTAGAAGAACATTACATAACATTTAGTAGAATTCACACACAATTTACGAAGGAATGATTTGATGCAACATGATTCGAGATGTAGATCAGCGTGACAATCTATTTTAAACATAATTTAACAAGAAAACTAAACAAATGCAAAAATCTGCACTCATTTTACAAGAATAGAGTCAAAATATTAAGAGAAAAAGTTGGAATCTAACGAGTAAAAGGCTCATATTTATGAGGATGAGTCACCCGAACATAGCTGGGATAGGATCCAGCCCCCCCTGCGACCCTCGTGAGGGTAAGCAGTAGAAAATGAATGAATGAATGAATGGACTTGGTAATATTACAAGGAAAGCAGCAGGTTTCAATTTTTTTGAAGTCGTAATAATATAAGAAACAAAAAAACCAAACATCATTTTTGGAAAATTAGTTTGAGAAAAAGAAAAAGTGATGTTACCAGAGTACAATCAAAATATTATGGAAATAAAGTCATAATTGTGAGAATAAAAATTACAAGAAACAAAATTAAATGGCTATAATTTAGCGAGAATACATTTGTAATAGACAAATAATAATATTGTTGTAGATTAGAGTTGAAATATTAAAGAAAATTTTCACTTTTAAAGGCATATTATGAGAAACAAAAGAAAATAAACTTAAAAAAAACATTTTTAACATGTTTCTTTTTCTTTCAGCTTCATAAATGGAATGTCCACGCCAGTGAACGTGTCCGTTGCCGGCGGGGAAGCCAACTTAATCCAGCCGCTCTATTACTCCAACTATACTCAGATCAAAAACGGAATGTGAGTTTTGTTCATCCACCGTTCACCTCGGCCAGTTTTTATCAAGTAATAACGCATCCCGCCTCAATGATTCCTCAGAGCCATTTTCACCATAAAGATGGCTTCCCAGTCATGTGACTACAGCAGGGAGTTTGGCTTCGGAAGTTCGTATACTTTCGTTATTCCCAGCACGTTCACCTTTGGACCAACTGTAAGTCAGACACGCTTTCCTGCATTGTCACATTTTTAGTGAACTATTGAGAATGATGTTTTTTTTTTTCCTGATAGTGTCACGAGTCTATTAGTGCCATCGAAGACATCAAGCCCAATTCCGTCCACATGGCCTTGCAGATCCCGCAGTACTTCTTCATAACCGCAGGCGAAGTCATGTTTTCTGTCACAGGACTGGAGTTCTCTTACTCGCAGGTAAAGACACACAAACAAGCTCAGGTGTGGCCGGGGAGGGTGTACATATGCTAGGAGGTTCAAGAAAAAAATCTCACCTTTGTGATATAGGTAGAAAAGTGCATTCGTATGAAATTGGTGCTTTTCTCTGTTGCTGGTTGTTTTTTTTTTTTTTTCCCAAAATATTCACAAAACTATTTTTGTATTATGACTTCATTTTCCAATGATATTTTGATTCTCCAAAATATAACTTTTTCCCCAACATAATTTTCTAAAACTGACAACTTTATTTTGTTTTGCTTGTTTCTCATAATATTACGTGTCTTTAATATCAAAAATGGCATTGTCTTTCTCCATAATATTTTGACTTTATTCTTGTAAAATTGCAGCTATTTTCAATTTCCGCTGGGGTTCTTTTTCTTTTAATTTTCCAAGTATTTGATTTTTATTTCTTGTCCATTTTTTTTCTCATAGTTTATTTCCATAATATTTTGACTTTATTTTGATAACATTTTACACAACCTAACTGAAAAAAATACGCTTTGGTTGGTTTGTTTCTCATAATATTAAGACATTTCTTTTCTTTAATATGTCAACTTTATTCTACTAATGTAATTTCTTTCATGATATTACAATATTATTCTAAATGTATACTTGTAATATTTAGACTTTATTCTTGTGAAATTACTCATTGTTTTTTGTTGTTTTGAATTTTCCAACCATTTCAGCTTTCTTCTTTTTCTTTCTTCTCATAATTCTGATTTCATTCCCATTATATTTTGGCTTTACTCTTGTAACATACCTTTTTCTGCAACCTCGTTTTCTAAAAATTGCATCTTTATTGTTTTTTTTAACATATTATTTCACCTTTATGCTACTAAAATGACATTTTCCTAATAATATTATGATGTTATTCTCAGAAAATTATGACTTTTCTTGTTAGACTTTGTTCTTTTAATAGTTTGACTTTAGCCTTGTAAGTCACTGCAGATTTTCCCATTTTTGCTGTTTTTTCTTAGTTAAATTAAATTATTAAATTATATTTTTAGAGCCAATTAAAAAACAAATGGGCCCCCAGGCCCACACGTTGGACACCCCCGTACTAGCTGAAAACAAGATGATGGAACTGTATGCAGTGGTGAAACATTTGTCATTTTTCAGGCACCAAGCAACATGAAGGCAGTGCTGCAAGCAGGCTGGCTATTTACTGTCGCTATCGGCAACTTTATTGTCTTGATCGTGGCCGAGCTTGCCAAGATTCCCAAACAGGTAAACAAAAACGTCCCACAGAGAGCAGCCAGAATGTGTATTTGTGCGGTGGAGTTACATGAGTTGTGTCCTCCCAAGTGGGCCGAGTATGTGCTGTTCGCCTCCCTCCTGGTTGCCGTGTGTTTCATCTTCTCCATCATGGCCTACTTCTACACCTACATGGACCCGTCTGAGATTGAGGCTCAGTTCAAGACGAAGATCAATGCCGATGACAAGGACGACAGATGGGACAAGGACAAGAGGGACATCAGGAAAGACGGTGTTGACAGCGTTGATGACAAACAAACAAAGTTGTGAAAACTGAGACCAGCACTATGGCGCCTTAACAAGGAGGATGCGGGGTGTACTTTTTTATAAGTAAGAGCCAAAGGGAAATCCACCACAAAGTGCAGATAAGTGTGTATGTGCAGTGGTGGAGCTAAGGTGAGACCATTGCTCATGTAGGGGTGGCAATAAGTTGATATCTAAAATGTCAAGATGGGTGTGTGTGTTACATTTCATTTACTGTTTTTTTTTCTGCTGCCGTTTTTTTCATCCAACTGTTTCTTGTATTTTTTATTCTCATAATTATGACTTTATTTCCATAATATCTGGACTTTTTCTGGTAACAGAACTTTTCCTGCAACCTAATTTTCTAAAAAAAAAAAAAACTCAATTTGGTTTTTGTCTCATGACTTAAAAAAATGCATAATTGTGAGATTCCAACTATTTCTTTAAAATCACTGCTGATTTTTTTCAATTCTTAGTTTTTTTATTCAATTCTTAGAATGTGCCGTCAGGCTAGCACTGGAGGCTTTTTTTGTTTCCCTAAAATATTTGTATTGTTTTCATTCATTAATTTTCTACTGCTCATCCTCACGAGGGTTGCGGGGGGTGCTGGAGCCTATCCCAGCTGTCTTCGGGTGAGAGGCAGTGGACTGGTCGCCAGCCAATCACAGGGCACATATAGACAAACAACCATTCACACTCACATTCATACCTATGGACAATTTGGAGTCGCTAATTAACCTAGCAGGTTTTTTTCCCCCGGAGAAGTGATTATAATCATGACCAATAAATTACAAGCAAATTCAGAAACTCAGTGTTGTTTTTCTTTTGACTTTTTTCGAGCATCACAATTTTCAAAACAAAAGCATTCGTATCAGTATCAACAATGCTGGACCTGTATTTACCTTGTACGGGACCAACACCAAAATTTGCAGCATCTCCCACCTTTAGTCTAAAGGTCTGCTTGTTTTAAGATTTAATGTGTTTATTTGTCATTCCAATAAAAACTTACATGCTTGAAACAAACTCGGTTATTAACGGTCCTGTAATAGGCAATAAATAATAAAACAATGGAAATAAGTATTCCAACAAAGAACACCATACTGGTAATAAGAAATGCCTCATAACAAACAACTGACGATTTTGTCACTCTGTTTGATCTACATCTCAAATCATGTTGCATCAAGTAAGTTAGAAAGCATCATTAGTTCGTAAATTGTGTGAATTCTGCTAAATATAATGTAATGTTCTTCTGTGACGCTGTAGCGCGAGGGGGTGACGTCATCTGCACCACGCACTACTCTTCGCTGTGATTGGCTGTCCTCAAATGAAAATGACATTAACAAAGATGGCGGCGAGTGAGCTAGAAAAGTGATGAGAGCAACAAACGATCTAACTATATAACAGTGTATTTATTAACTTTTTGCGACTCTTCCGTGCCGGCACTCTGCTTTGGCACCGGGAGGAATACAAGCATAGTTTGAAGGCTCTTGCGGGTCACTGGAGATACAACATTTAGCCAGCTGGAACTGTTTGCCAAGTAGCAGTTGAAGTAGCTAGCGGTGCTAGCGTTAGCTAACTGCGGAAGGCAGGGGACGCGGTTCGAAGTACACACCGACACAAGTCAAGCTGAATTTTGTTAAAATCAGCTTACTTTCGCTGTCAACAGTGTCGCCAGACGTATCGGAACTGCACTGCGGATCAAGTCGCCTCAAACAGGAGTCGGAAAGCAAACCACAGTGCCGAAGAGCAAAGCTGTAAACGACGTTTTCTTAGCTGACCTGACGCCATGGCTCACTCCCCAATACAAAGTGGGCTTCCAGGGATTCAGGTAAACTCATTATACCGTCGAATGCTTGCTTGTTAAGGACAAGAGCTGCTACTTTTATGTCTTTCTTATCTGCGTCTCAAAAGTGTCACTACTAGCCTCGAGCTGTATGCACACTTTCTACAAGTACGTTGACATCATGTACTCTTTTTTAATGTACATTTTAGGACTTAAAACGAGCATTGCTTACACAGAATGTCGTATAGTCATATTTCATGTGTTTATTTTTAATGCATTATATAAATCATGTTGTTTTTGTTGCACACCCAGTGTTGGGGGGGTCACTTGTTTTACAGTAACGGCAATGTAATTATAATTTTTAAACAAACTGTATTCTGACCATAACATGTCAACAGCAGTGCTGAGTTCCATTATCTCCAACTTGCACACCATCTCGGCTTCTGCTCCACACCCACACAACACTTGCTCATTCTCCACCAATCACATGCGAGGTGCATTCACGGACATGGCAAACACACACAGGTGGTTCCATTATGCCAGTGCTCCTCATTTTTTTCTGTTTTCTGAAAAATTGTTTTCTTTACAAATGCAGCCTGAGCAAAGAGCAAAAGCACTTTGACGGGATTCATTGTGTTTTCTCCAAGTACCCTTTTAATGTGGTCATAAACAAACATCTAGTCAATACGGGTACTTTAAGCTAATAGAGAAAGAAGGGATAATAATACAGTAGATGTTTTGAATTGAAGTGGCATAGAAGATGAATGGATCGCTGTGCATTAATAGCAGCCGATGATAGAATACTCGTTAAAACAAGAAGCGGCATGAGAGATGTATTTTTTTGGACCTGAGACTTGACTTGGACGTCACTTGCAAAAAGAAAGAAAAAAAGACACTGCTTGAAGGTGGGAGATACAGAAAACACACTCATGAATGTGGCAATATATTGAGGCCGGCAAAATTATCAAGGTCACTTTATTTATTGTGTGTGATGAATTAATACATTTATTATCGTTCCAGAGTGCCCACAAGAGCGGAAATCTTGTTTACACCACTACTGTTTTAAGTAAAAAGTAAAAAGAAAAATACCTGGAAATGTAATTTCCAAATATTGAAGCAGATTTTAACAACGTCCTCTGTCTCGACTCAAAATGCCGAACACAAGTACAAGTGCTGCCATTAGTCGAATTTCTGGTCGTCATCATCACAGTTGCCCTTTTTGCCATCACTGGTGCAATTCTGTGGCGATCAACCCCCTCCCCCACCTTTGAGCCACAGGTTCTGTGTCGTGTTGTCAGGAGTTGTTGGAAGCCAGCCATTAGGGTGTGGTGCTTGGATGAGACGGACTACTGTGGTGCAGATGGGAGAGCATCACACACACACACACGGTGCTTTCAGAGGGAGGTTCAGTTGGCTTTATTCAGGGGCGGTAAACCTGCTGACTGGGGCTACGCTTGCAAGTACATTCCCATCGTGTGTATAGTCTGTGCTCACAGCGCACTTGTTGTTTTTGCACAGGACAAGCTCAACATTGTTTTCACCTGGATGGCTCGACAGAACACACCAATGTTATGATAGTTTTTGGTTGTGTTGTCTTTGCTGTGCTTTATTCTGTGCCATCCAATCTCTTTGATGTGAAAACATTTTCAAGTAGATTTTCATGTAGCGTTGCAGGAGAGAGACACGATTTGATACTCTTTTTCAGCTTTATTGACAACCTTAACACCAACAACAGTGCTCAAGTCCCATGTTTCCTTGTCGCTCTCAACTTTAGCAACAACTAGACTTCCTCTTTTTCCGCCAATCATTCATCATCATTCACAAACGCTGGAATTTCCAACATCATCCAGGTCGTTGCATTGAGTAGACACAAGTCTAGAATGACACAAATATTAATTTTTATGATGGCAATTTGCATATACTTCATGAAGAGTGATAAAATGAATGGCGTTGACTTTCAAAGTCCCTCATTATTATGAAAATGAACTTAATCCCCTAAAAATATTTCCAATGCAATTTAGCCCTGCCACAAAAGTATCAGCCGCTGTAATGTCAGTGATTCAAAAAGAAGGGTGGTGTAGGAAATCTTTGTTGTTCCTCTGTTAAACATGGATACCTGCAAAAAAAACCATGTAGTCAACGTTGCCTATCACAAAAACACTGTACTGTCTTTGAAAGTTGATTGAACTGGGGTCATAGGGGGACCACCAGTGTAGCGCTCGCTCAGCAATGGTGGCTTGCAGGCGTGAGTGCATCTGCTCGCACAGTCAGACGAAGCCTTTTGGAAGATGGCCTGGTTGTCAGGAAGGGCAGCAAAAAAAAGCCACTATTTTGCAGGAAAAACACCAGGCTGGTGTTCTGCAAAAGATACAGGTACTGGACTGCCGAAGACTGGAGTTAAAGTATTTTCTACGGATGCTCTGATCATACCCATCATCCATGACTGAAATTGTCCAATAATGATACCGATCACAGATTGTCTGATGACGTTTCATGCAGTGGGACGAGTACTGTCCAGCGTTGGCTACATTAACTGCAGTTTGATTGACGGTCACATTGTGAGCCTGAAACCCACCATAATCAGTCAAGTTTATTTAAATGCAATCTCTCACAAACATCAGGTAAGTTCCATACGACAGATGTGATTGTTTTGGGTATGGAACATCTGCGCAGTGTGAAGGAAAGTGGCTTTTGTGAATGCCGTTTAACGGCATTTATCGGCATATGCCAATCACATGCTTTTTCATAGAAAACTGTGCATCCCTACTATTTTCTTTTCTGAGACTCCTTTCTGATTGTTTGGGGAATCCAAGGAGGAAAAAAGGTGAGCGCTACCTTCAGTCCTGTGTCACGCAAACAGTAAAGGATTCTGAAATCATTCATGTGTGGATTGCTTGTCAGCCAAGGGACTGGCCTCACTCACAATTTTGCCCTAAGAACACAGCCATGAATAAAGAATAGGACCAAAACAACCTCTGAAAGCAACTTTTTCCCAACCATCTAAGAGCAGTTAAGGACAAACAATGCCTCGTCCAAAGGTAAAAATGACAAACAATTAAGTAGCTTGGGGAACAACATCTGACAAAAAGATCTAAAAGCAGCAAACTTTGTGTCAAAACGTTTGTCTGCGGCTGTACTCTTTTCATACTGGAGTTTTAGACCTGCCACACTGCGGGCTGTCGAGTCTAATCATCACACGGCATGGACGGAAATGGGAGTGGCCCACTTCAGGACCACTATTCCCACTGCTGCTCCATTGGGAAATAAGCCATTTATTTCAGTCGATAGGTCCGACACACCGACCCTCCCTCAGTTTCTTTTAACGGCTTAATGGTGGGAAGGTCGTTAAACCTAAATTATGTTTGTCTTGCACTGGTTTAAATTATTTGAACAACCTCAGAAGTTGACATGACAAGGTTAGATGTTGTCACTTCGGTGTATGAAGTTGAAGCCACACGAAAGGATGTCATGGAAGAATGTGGATGTGTTGCCTTTTTGAATGTCACTTGAATGGAGTCTTTACATTTTTCCCGGTTTGGTATGATGCAACTAACACACCCTGTTGTTGTCCACCAGAACCTGAAAGCTGACCCAGAGGAGCTCTTTACCAAGCTGGAGAGAATAGGCAAAGGCTCTTTCGGCGAAGTCTTTAAAGGCATCGATAATCGGACTCAGAAGGTGGTGGCCATTAAAATTATTGACCTGGAAGAAGCAGAGGATGAGATAGAGGACATCCAACAGGAAATCACCGTTCTCAGCCAGTGTGACAGTCCTTTTATCACCAAGTACTTTGGATCCTATCTCAAGGTGAGCGGGAGCGGGAACATCCTTTTTATGAAACCTGAACCAGTCCGTGCCCCGTGTAATGTGTCATAAATATTGCATTCATTGTGGTTTGGCGATAATGACCTTGAGTAGTTCAAGTAGTCTTAACACTTAACACGTACCTCAGAAGATCGAAATTGAATGACTGTGTCAAATGTAGTAATTGCGGTGTGGAAAAACCATCGTTATATTAATTACTCTCTTCAAAGCTATGGAATGCCTCGGTTGTCTTCTCAAGGCAATACAAGGCGGTTGTAGATGAAACATCTTTGGTATTTTGGTTTTGGCACAGCACCGCTGACTACAAAGGCTCGGTTGTAAGTTGTAAATATTTGTTGTAGTACATTCTCGCACTGTGTGATTGTGCTTACAGTGCCTCTAATAGCATTTAGTGCAGTACTTAAGGGGAGCATGGCCAGTAATGGCAGTCCATTATCTCCACAATTATGCCTCCAGCTGGAGGAAAATATTGCAGCTTTTTTGAGCATACGCAACACAAGTAGGTTGTTTTGTTGTGTTTGTGTTATGGACACACTGTGCTGCTAGTGGGAAACATTTAAGTCTTAGCTATTGAGCGCTGTTGTTGTGGATCTTCTTTAGATGAATTGATGGGTTTAATGACCAGCAGTGTTTGTATTGTCCACCATGGATATTTGTTATAGTACGAGGGGTGTCCAAACGTCTTCCAGCTAGGGCCTCAAAATGAAAGGATGAAAGGGCCACTTTATTATTTTGTATGCTCCAGACGTTATACATATATTAAGAGAAAACAGCATTTCAGTTTTGCGATATACATGAAAATGTGCATTATTTGCATAAACTTGTATATTTCAACTTCTTAAATATGTCATACTTAAATAGTTCATATTACGACTTTATTGCCACATTTTTACTTTATTGCCATAATATAACTTTTTCTCCAACCCAATTAAAAAAAACAAACAAACAAAAAAAGTACTATATTACAACTTAATATTTGAAAGCTATGATATTAAACTGCCATTTTTCTTCATAATGTTACAAGATTAAAATTTGGACTTTTTTCTTATGAGAATATGACCTTTTTTTCTCCAATATTTTAAAACTTTATTCTCCTGAAATTATAACTCTTTTCTGCTACTGTTTTTTTTTATTCTATTTTAAAACGTTTCGTGGAAATTATGACCTTATTCCCATAATATTTATTTTTGTATCTTTTTCCACAACCTAATTTTCAAAAAAATAACATCTCAATAATTTGGCTTTATGCAACTCGAATGACATTATTTTTTATTTTAGAGTGCATCTTTTTTCTGTTAATATTTGTAAACAGATTTTTGCTGGGGTTTTTTTTTAGATTTTTTTTTTAGAATGTCCCATAGGTCGATTTAAAAAAAAAAACAGCAGTAGCCGCAAATGGCCCTTGTATTGCACTTTGCACATCCCTGTTAAAGTACATTGTAAATATGAATGGAGTCACTTTAGTCCCAGCATGGTTTATTGTTGTCCTAAGGTTCTGGCTAGAGAGTCAAAGCGTCCTAAGAACTCCTTCTGTACTATCTATTCATACTGACCATGATAAGGAAGTCCTGCTGTGTCATTGTTGGGAATTACCCGCTAGACTTTGTCCTGCACTTACACAGAAATGAAAATGGTGCATGCTGTAAAATAAAATAAAAACAGACCAATTGCGTAACATCCATTGCTTGTATCCAGATTGTTTTGTAGATTTGTGATCTCACATATGCAAAAGGACACACCGGATGACAATTGTTGAGTATGTTTCTTGTATTTCTTTTTCAGGGAACAAAATTATGGATTATTATGGAGTATCTGGGCGGAGGATCTGCCCTAGATTTGGTAAGCCTACAAAGTCACTGACCAATAAAGATTATTAGATTTTTTTTTTTCCAACCTAAACGGCCTCACACAAACCTGTTTCTCTGTCTGTCCAGTTGGAACCAGGTTCCCTCGACGAGACCCAAATTGCCACAATTTTGAGAGAAATCCTAAAGGGGCTGGAATATCTGCACTCGGAAAAGAAAATTCACAGAGATATTAAAGGTGAGAGAGATGTAGAAAAAGCAGTGATGCGCAGTTGTCTTGCTGTGCTTCAGATTACTACGACTTGTGGTAAACAAACTAAAACGAAGAGAAACCCTCCCGTCTTCTTGAAATAAACCCTCCAAGTTTATACAACAACTGCACAAAACCAGATGTGTATGGGCTGGTCCATTATTGTTACAGAGCACTAAATGTATTATTTTTTTATTGTTAAATAAATTTCCTTCTACGTTATTGTTTTGACCAAACAATAATAAATCCAATTAATATGAAGCAACATCAGTGTAACGATCTTTTCCATAATAAATGCAATAATCACTCTTATTGTCTCCCATTCACAGCAGCCAACGTGTTACTGTCAGAGCAAGGTGACGTGAAGCTGGCGGACTTTGGTGTGGCGGGCCAGTTGACCGACACCCAGATAAAACGGAACACGTTTGTTGGTACTCCTTTTTGGATGGCACCTGAAGTCATAAAGCAATCGGCATACGATTCAAAGGTCAGAGTTGTCACACTTTTTTCTTCCAGTGAAATAAAACTGCAGTCGAGTGACGCACTTGGCTGATAGATGGCTGCTTTATGGAGAAAAGCATTTTCGCCCGCTGCACCTGTGAAGGATGGGCAGGAATATAGAAATAGAATTTCTATGGTCAGCATAAAATACCTAAATAACTTTTGAATTCACCTGAAAACTAATCATTTTTTTTAATCTTAAATGAAAAAATTATTCATTTAGCCTCGTTTTTTTATGGTATATTCCCAGACCTGCCAACATGTATGTGCTTTTTATACACAACATGCATTTCGCGTTTGGTTGGCTTGCAGTAAGCGCTCCTTCTTTCTTTAATTATCATTGCTTCCTCACTTCGAAGGACGCTAACAAGCACATTTTATTTTAGTTATGTTTAAGTTATGAAGTTGCACTTGAGCAGGGAAGTCAGTTTCTAGTTGGTTGATTTATTCAGAAATTCTGTGTGTGTAAATTGGAATAATTTTTGTTGTTCCGGTTAGCTTCAATAATTTTAAGGGTTGTATTCCATTACATCTCAGATAATTTTTTTCACTGAGGACTAATGGGGATCTGTAATAAACAATAAACGATAAACTGCTCTAGGCAACTATTTAACCTTTTTAAGTGCCAGAGTTCCAAAATTGTGACAAGCAACATCGCCTAAAGGGTTAAATGTCAATCCTTGTTGTTTTGCACAGATAGTCATAAGATGATTTTTCTTATTGTCTTTGGGCCGTCTTTGCTTTGCAGGCAGACATCTGGTCGTTAGGAATAACAGCAATAGAGCTGGCAAAAGGCGAGCCCCCCCACTCGGAGCTCCATCCCATGAAGGTCTTATTCCTCATCCCAAAGAACAATCCCCCCACGCTGGAAGGAAACTACAGTAAACCACTTAAAGAATTTATCGAAGCCTGCTTGAATAAAGAGCCCAGCTTTGTGAGTTGAAAGGATTTCTTTTCATGCTGTTTGCTAAGTTTTACTCTTGCAAAATCTCCAGCTGATATAGTTTTTTCTGTAGAGACCGACTGCCAAAGAGCTGTTGAAGCACAAGCTGATTGTACGGCACGCCAAAAAGACGTCCTACCTGACGGAGCTGATCGACAGGTACAAGAGGTGGAAAGCAGAGCAGTCGCGGGATGAGTCCAGCTCCGAGGATTCAGATGAGTACGTCGACGGCACCGTCGCTGTCTGTGAAACAACTCCTCTCCGAGCTAAAATGTATGTGCCTTTTGTAGGGAGCCCCAAGGCCAAGCGTCTGGAGGCAACGACGCCCCCAACGACGACTGGATCTTCAACACCATCAGGGAGAAGGACCTGAAAAAGGTTCAGAATGGCGCCGTGCAGCCTGCTGAGCTGGAAATGAAACCGGTAGGAGAATACACACCAATGTCGCGGTGAAACTATTTTACCGCATAAATCATGACAAAAAACAAGATGGCAAGCCCAGGAGCTGTGAGTGTATGTAGTTGGTGAAGACAGTCTACAAATTGCACGTGTTTGGAACACCCGATCCTAACCTTAGAAAAGCCAGTGTAAAGTACTCATTAGCTTTTTTTCCATCGAAGTTCAACATCTGCTGCAGTCCAAACAGAAGCTATAGTAGTTCTACACTTGATCAAACTTACTTAAGATTTATCAGATCAACATACATGCAATCGATTTCAAGTCGTGATATTAGATTGCGGCTGCCGAGTGGTTAGCATGCAGGCCTCACAGCTAGGAGACCCGAGTTCAATTCCACCCTCGGCCATCTCTGTGTGGAATTGCATCCCTGTGCATGCGTGGGTTTTCTCCGGGGACTCCGATTTCCTCCCACATTCCAAAAACATGCTAGGTTAATTAGCCATTCTAAATTGTCCATAGGTATGAATGTGAGTGTGAATGGTTGTTTGTCTATATGCGCCCTGTGATTGGCTGGCCACCAGTCCAGGGTGTACCCCGCCTCTCGCCCGAAGACAGCTGGGATAGGCTCCAGCACCCCCCGCGACCCTCGTGAGGATAAGCGGTAGAAAATGAATGAATATTAGATTGCACTTCACTCATCCATTTCATCACTCAAAGCATCATGGGAACTGTAGGTCTTTTGGACATAAATTAGCCACTTCACTGTTCAGGTAGTAGGGTTCAAAGCGTGGGAAAAACGCAGCAGCTTATACACCGGAAATTATGATAATTAACTGACTTAAGACACATGCCTGGATACTGTTGTCAAAATGTCGCATCACCAGCAAGCTATGTAAAGTCCATCTTTTCATCTTTAAAACTTTCTTCCAAATGTTCCAGGAGCAGGAGAGTCCAAAGAGGCCTTTGTCACAGAGCTTATCGTCAATCTTCTCGCCATTGTTTTCTGAGGTACATTTCTAGAAGGGATACAACCAACTCAGAAATAGAATATTTTTACAAGAAAACCTTTTATAAATAAGAACTAAATCACCGTTGTCGCTGCAGTTGAAAGACAAGGGTGAAACCAGCAATGGCAAGCCTGAGGCTGCAGAGGCGCTGCAGGAGGCCATTTTCCTGGCTGAAGACATCCATCCAGGGGTGTGTGACTCACTGGTGGCTGAACTGGTGCAAAGACTTCAGAGGTAACACACCCCCAAGCCAGCTTGCAAAGTATGAAGCCGTATGGGTCACTAGTCCTGGTTCTTTATCTCAATGCACTAGATCTTTGCACATTCCCGATGCAGCACTCATGGAAATTTGCAGATTTTTGTTTAAAAATATTTTTTTTCTCCAAAAAATTGGCAGGGTTTAAAATCGCCAAAAAACGTTTAATTTGACTTAAGTCAATAATAATTGACTTGTAAATAATAATATTTGGTAGTAAAGCAGGGGTGTCCAAAGTGCACCAAGAAAACATCAAAACATGTCATTTTACGAGCAGAAAGTTGAATTATTAACCAATGTTATATCGCAAAATGACAACAATGCAACAAAAATAGTCAAAATATGGGAATGAAATTATAATTACAAAAAGAAAAATTGAAATAGTTTGAAAATGTAAAAAAACAACTGTAATTTCATAAGAATCAAATCTAAATATTAAGAGAAAAAATGGCTAACAAAAAATTGTGTGGGGGGGTGTTGTTGGCAATAAAGTCCTAATATTACAAGAAAATTCATGAAGATTTAAGAAAGTTTAAATATTGAGACAATTGACAAAAAACAGCAGAAATTGGGGGAAAAAGGGGAGTTAATACAGATGTTTCACCCACAGTATCTCTCAAAGCTGAGATGTGGTTTTCTCTTCAATCCAGTATGTATAACTTCTTAGCATACTAAATATGACAGTGGCCCTTGCATTTTCATTTTCAGTATGCGACTCTCACTAGAAATGTACATACAATATAGGCATATAGCATACATATAGTACATAGGTGTACCTAACACATATGCTGAATGACACGACAGCAGTGCATGAAGGTGTTTGTGTGGGTTCATCGGGATTAACTTTGACAGTCAGTCAGCTTAGTGAGTCAGGCGTAATCCTCGTGAAAATTGGGGATGTACGGTGTACTTAAGTGTTTTATGTTAATGTTCTAATGAAAAACACAGTCGTCCCTTGCTGCATAGCAATTCCAACATTGCTCCTTCACTTTTTTCAAAAATGAATTAATAAATGATTGCGTTTCAGTCAAAAAAAAATGCTTATTTAAGAAAATTGTAAATAAAGAATTTTTAGAGCGACCCTCGGGAGGATAAGCGGTAGAAAATTCACTGAATTATCTTAAACACTCAATACAGCATTTTAATTGTGAATGTAGTGTTCTGCATTTGACGCTAGGTGTCACTGTTTGCTGCTATGTCTCCTATATTGGGTATTAAGAGTGGAAAGCCATTTCAAGCTGCCAATCTTATTTATAGGGGTGTCACAAGATACTCAATATACGAGATGAGATTGGGAACGAAAGGAGAGGAGATTTTAATATTACTTTAAGAAAAGTAAGTACAATGAAAAAGTATTTGTAAAATATATATATATATTAGTAATATAATTTCAAGAAACCTATTTAGAGTGATTCATTTTCATTGAATGGATAAAGTAAAACTCCAGAGCTTGAGAGGTGGATTGAGCACATGCTAATCTTTCTGCGAATAACTATGTCTCCCTTTTATCATCACATGTCAGGTTTTCAGTGCCACAGGCGGCTGCCACGCACTGAGGAGAAGCACATCCAGTTCGGCGCCAATCCACCACCGGGGCGGCCCCGCGGCCTTCAGACTTCCACAACAGATTACGTCTCTTGTCACTCATTAGCTCGCTAGTGCACAAGCACACCACTAGAGGGCCCTGTGCTTCGAGCAGCCCGGTGTTTTCCGCTTGAGGAGAGCGGACCTTAGCCGTCTTTTTTTTTTTTTTTTTTTTTTTTTGAGCTTTTAGTTTAGGTGAGTTGCGTGTGTGAAACGAGTGCTGCGAGACGTCCTTTTGAAAACTCAGGTATCCTGCTTTGAAGGTCTTGTGGGAGGTAAGATGAGCTCGACGGGATGGTTGGTTGTACAGACTTGTAAATAAGCACATTTCTACAGATAACAGTAGTGGTTGTACAAATGGCCAAATGCAGACTGTAGATATTGGTTGTGAGGTAAATATTTTCAGACGAGAAAAGGCCATACATGAGATTGCCTTGCCTTCTTGTTCTTTTGTATATGATCACTCTTTCATTTTGTCCATTTTAATGACTTGTATGTTTCTCAAATCACCTTATAGTGTCAAACCCCATTTGCTCTGGCTGTAATTATTTTGCAGAATGTAACAGTAGCTCACAAAAGTGACTACAGCCCTCACATTGCAGCAACCATATTTATGGCAGTACTCTGGGTGGTCCTTTAGTTTCTAAATCAACTCCTAAGTTGCCCACACTGTACTCGGAACACAGAAAGAACATATAAGATACAGTAAAAATAAGATGAAATACAAAACTTTTAGCCCTGTTTTGCACTACTGGAAGGGGGCGTTGCAAAGGAGGGCGAGACAGGCTTGTCGGGAGGAGGATAAGTTCACTAACATGTCAGTTTCATGGTCCAAGATCCTTTGACATGTTCAAGGATACCATCTGTTGCAATGTCTGAGCAGCTTTGTTGTATAGTTTCACTTTTCTCTTCTACCAGAAGAGCCTGCCTGATGCTTGGTGGGGGGGGCAACTATGTTATCCTTACTGCGTGGAGCTGCCAATGAGGCGCACACACCGTATTAATCCGCCACGCGTGCTGTGACTACTTCCCAAAGCGAGTCTATTGATACTTTAGGGACCAAAATGACGTTGAGCCCACCTGTATATCTTCTCAAGGGGACAAGAGTGTAGCAATGAAACCTGAATATCATTTAGAGTAGTCAGTGTACAACGTTACATTTACATCTCCATTATTGTGGGAAAACTCTGCCAACACAAGTGAGCACACGTCACAATGGCCATCCACTTTTTTCTTGCTTTATTTACTTGGTCATATGACTTTAAATAATGTATTTTTCTTTAATATTTCAAATCTATGCTACTGAAATGACACTTTTTATTGTATTACAGAATTATTCTGTAAAATTCAATTTTTCTTTACAATATAATAATTTAATCTAAATATTTTGGCTTTAATCTCTGCGCTTTAAATAAGAAAATCTACATCTTGTAAATTTTCTTCGAGTATTTATGACTTTATTCCCATAATATTGTAACTTTATTCTCACAATATTCTAACTTTTCCCCCAGTCTAATATTCCAAAAATTAAAATATTTTTACTTTAATATTTGAACCTTTATTCTCACAAAATTACAATGTACAACAAAATTTTCTTGCAATATTTTGCCATTAATCCTGTAAGATTATGGACTACTGGTTTTTTCCTTTTTTGCTGTAGATTTTTTTCTTGTAATATTCCAATATTCTGGCTATTATAACGTAACCCCCCCCCCCCCAACATATTTTTTATCATATGACTTTAAAACCATAGTTTTCCTCATATTCCGTGTTTTGCTGTTCTGTTTAATATTCTTAAAACGTGCATTGGGACACTCCTGTTTTGATGCTTAAACGGCACGTTTCCCTCGATGAACCACATCTCCCCCAGTGACGGCAGCAGTCATGCACACCACCATGTCTAACTATAGGATTATCTTGCTCACCTGTGTTGCTGGATATTGCCACAATAATGGCGGTGTAGAGTGACTAGTCACGGTAAAGGATACACAAGTTTGATTCCTGTAGTATTAGAGGTAAATGTGAGGGGTGTTGTGACTATTGTGGGGGTATTGTATGGGTGTGTATAAGAGGTGGACTTGATCTTGTGGTCACTGGGGAGTACGCGGCGCCTCTTTGGCTCTTTTTGCTGTGCTGACTTTTGATGAATGTTTTGTGTGGATGCCAGAAGCTGCTGTTATGATTTGCGCTGATCTGAGAAGGGTAATGGTTTAGGTGTCGTCCGCTTCTTTCCCACCCTTTTTAGCATGCCGTTCCACCTTTTGTTTTCTTATGTCTTTGATTCTTGCATACTTGTCTTCATTGGTTCCACTTAAGAGTTTGAAAACCACCATCAGACTTCAGTCTTCCTGAGAGGAGCGCACCCGAGCGCACCCGCAGCTCCGATTGCACTTCAAGTAGAAAGAAATGCCTTTGGACTTGGAAACTTAGCAGCCATAGAAATAAAGACAGTAAACGTAGCATGATGACGCGCACAGGTGTGAAACGTTCCCCTCTCTGACACGAGGAGGCGGAGCCTTTATGATAAGAGAGGAGGAGTCAGGAGGCGTTTGAATGTGTGTGATAGTGACAGTCCAGCATAATGAAGCGTCGTGCTCACGTCGGGCTTCACGATGCGTTGTAGCATCGTCCGACAAAGACGTGATCCGTGTTGAACGCTGACTTGAATTGAACGCGCCTTCCCTGACCTGATGTGATGAAGATTAGCTTTAAAATGCTATCAAAATAAATGTTTTATTGTCTTTTCCTTTCCCGGCTGGGGTTACTTTGCTGTTTGGTCTGACTTCACAGAAAGAATATCTTAGCGGTATCTTACATTTTACAGCCCCATGTGATTAGGATGACCCCCCCTCCCTCACTTTTTCACTTCCGATCCCATCTGCATACCTGAATTTGGATCACTGCCGATACCAGAGCTCTGTGTGCTTGAATGATATGCAACCGACGCCAAAACTATCAGCAAATATAGCTAGAAGAATATCAGCCACATATGACGAAACGTTCAAGGCTTCACAGACCGTCGGAACTTTTAACATCGCACGTAACTTCCGCGCCGCTACGCTACATTGTTGAAGCAACTCTACACTTAACTGATATTCTTCTGGCTATGTTGGCTGATATTCTTCTGGCTAAGCTTGCTGATGCTTTTTTGGCTAACTTTGCTGATATTTTTCTAGCTTTATTTGCTGATGCTCTTTTTGGCTACCTTTGTTGATGTTTGCTGACATTATTTTTGCTAATATTCTTTTAGCTACGTTTGCTGATACGCTATTATGCAATTTTTTTCCAGGTACATTTGCTGATATTATGCTAGCTATATGGTGATACTCTTGGCTACGTTGGACGATTTTTTTTTCTTGTTACATTTGCAGATATTTTTCTAGCATAATTCACTGATGCTCTTTGGGCTACATTTTGCGGATATTTTTAGCTATGTTTGCTGATGCTCTTGTGGTTACTTTTTGCTGACATTTTTTTTTTTTAGATATGTTAGCTGAAACTGTTTTTGCTAAATTTGTTAAGAGTCCGTTCGCTAAGGTCACTGATATTATCTTGGCTAGGTTTTGCTGCTATTATTTTAGATACATTTGCCAATACTGTTTTGCTGATATTCTTTTTCGATGTGTTTGCTGATATGTTTGCTGATATTCTAGCTACTGATATTATTATTATTTTGGCTATTAAAAGCACCGACATGGCTCATGGATCGGACATCTACGCAGGTGGTATCGGTTGTGTCGGATACGTGAGTTACGCTGGTATCACATCTCGATACTGATACTGGATCGGCCCCATCCTTAAAGTAAAACACAAATCCATGTGTTTTCTGCGCGTGTTAAAGGGGACTGTATGCAACCGTAGATTATGCATATTTTTCACAATTATGACCTAGTCCGCATCAAAATTGATTTTCTTTCGGCCCGAATAAAATAACTGGTGTTCATGCACATGTTGTACACACACACACACACACACACACAAAAGGATTAATGTTATTTTGCGAGGCTATACATTCAATGATAGCTAACATTAGTATCTAAACTTTGCCAAATCGCTATCATTAGCTGATGACCAGCATAACAAGTGTGTGTGTGTGTGTGTGTTACACTGGGGCGTACTGAGGTGGGTGACGTAATGCGTGTATGTTGGGATGCTGGCCCCACCACTGCACACAGTCCCTTTTACCTCCATCCTGATATGTGCCATGTCAAAACCCAAAACAAATTTCAATCTAATTGCACCTTTTCTGTGCTCAAACTAATTGTGTATTTTTGTCTTGCACTTTGATTTTTGTTTTTGTTGTTGAAAAATGTGGTACTTAACCATGCTGCAGTGTTGTGTGCTTTTCTTCCCGTTTGTGTGTATGTCTGTGTGTGTGTGTGTGTTGTGTGACAGTAAGGATTAATCACGTTTCAGCACGAGTATATTCTTCATTCAGACTATTTTTATAACCCAGAGGAAGCAGTATTACGGTGATTTGATAGCGCTAGTCAACGTGGCTGATGTGTCAGAAAGAATCAGTAAACACTGGAAAGCAAATGTACATTACATTTGATGTGATGCTGAAGAATCCAATTTACATCTTTTGTTCATTCAAGACAGTGCTGTTGGATTTATTGATGACGCAAATAAAAAATCTAGCACATTTATTACCTAGCTTTTTTTTTCCCCCTCCACCCAAATCAGGATGAAGATTTGTACCAGAAAATAACAGCTGGCATAAACTGCCATTTTTCCTTAGGTTATGATAAAATTTTAACTTTTTCTTGTTAGATATTATTGTTAGATTACTTTTTTGACATTTTTCTTGTAAAATTACTGATGATTTTTTATTTCCTTGTTATATTCTATTTTTATAATGGCCCCCAGGCTCCAATTTTGAAAAAAAGGCAAAAAAACATGTCTGTTTTTATGCTGGACTGATAATGTTTTTTTCATCAAATGGTGCAATTTCTGTGGTCTGACAAGGCAAAAGTTGAACTCCCATTTCATCTGGTGCAAAAGTAACACCACATTTCAGAAAAAGAACATATCAAGAGTAAAATATGGTGGTGGTAGTGTGATGGCATGTGGCTGTTTTGCTGCTTCAGGACCTGGAAGATTTGCTGTGATAAATGAAACCATGAATTCTGATGTCTACCAAAAAATCCTGAAGGAGAATATCCGACCATCTGTTGGTGACCTCAAGCTGAAACCAACTTCAGTGATCCACAACACACCAGCAAGTCCACCTCTGAATGGCTGAAGAAAAACCAAATGAAGATTTTGGAATGGCCTAGTCAAAGTGACCTGAATCCTATTGCGATGCATGACATGGTATGACCTTAAAATGTTACAAATGTTACATAATTTTTGGCTAAATTGAGCATTTTCAAGCATAAAAAATGGCATAATGTCAACTATATTGGGAGTGTGAAGTTGACTATAGACCTTGATGAGTGAATTTCTGTGAAGCGGGTTTCCTTATTTAAAAATGTAATATTTTTGTAGTGACAGAATAGAAAAACTTGTTTGATTTTTAACTTCTATTATTAACATGAAATAACACTTTATAGTCTCCTTTATACTCTTATTTTTATCTAACATGGTAGACATGAGACAAAATATAGACTTTACTTCTGGGAATTCTTGCTGTGGCTACAAAGAACATTTCAGCTAGCATACTTGTCTCCATACACCTCATTGCTCTCTTTGCCACAATCACACTTCCTCCTTTTCCACCAATAACATCGAGGTGCGTTCAGGTACATCGGAATTTAGGACACCTACATTACAATACAAGCATTTGTCGAATGCTACATATGTTTTTCAACGCATTATGTCTTTCACTGTCCTATATTTGTATTTTACTTCATTTAGTCATTTTGCTGATCTTATAGCTTATTTTGTTTTTATATTTATATAATATTAATGGAAAATATATATTTTGTTGCTAATAATTGGCCGTATTTAACCACGAAACAGCATGATTTATTAACGAATACGTTGTGTGGTTTTAGGCTGCTGTTTAGGGTGTGGCCCATAGAGGGCGCTAACTCTGTGTGACTCTGCCTGCTGGGTGACAGAAAGCTTTTGGGGAGTATGTTGGTAGAAGAAGTAAATAAGGAAGCGTGACAGTTCTACACGGCCACAACACAGGTGAGTGTTCTATGTTTTCTGTAAATAAATGTCCGACTTATCAGCCATTTAACAGCCATACTGGCGTTGTTATTACATTACAATTTAATTTAAAAAAATCCGTGATAGCCATCCCGTGAAATTGGACGAGGGACAGTTTTGGAGTTTTACAGCCATTCCTCGTTACATCGCGGTTCGAACGTTGTTCCCTCAATTGCAGTTTTTCAAACGTTAATTAACAAAAAATTGCCATTTTGTGGTTAACTACAGACCATTAGTAGTTAAGTATATTTCATAAAAGTATGTTTTGTCCAAATGAAGCATCTTCAAGCATAAAAATGTCTAATTGAACTAAAAATAAAAATCCAAACCTGTGGCTGTAGTACTCTACATTGGTCACTAGGTGTCAGTAATTGTTCAACTCTGAACCCCATTGTCACTTCCTGCTCCCTTACAATGTAACCTGTCGTAAATGTCTTATTTGCTCAGATTATATCTACTAAATTGGATAATAAAAATAATGTGACTATAGGGGTGTCATTTCACTATTTAAGATAGTAAACAGGTTTTGTATGCCAAGACTAGCAAAATATTACATTCATGAAGATGGAATTAACCTGGATAAACGAGGGATTAATTGTTGTGTAAGTGTAATATTTGATACAGCGTTGCACTGTAATGTCTTATGTGACCATAAATAACCAAAAAAAACCACATTTTTGTGTCAGCAAATACCTCACAGCAAGTTTTATTTATACATCCAAAAACAAAAGATCCAATTTCTCACACTATATACAGATATTACATACAGTGTTTGTACACATATTACATAACTTGTACACAAGAAAAATAGACATAAAAATGTAAACCTTTGTATACAAAAAATACCTTAGACAAACAAACACGGACCGATAACAAAAGGTGACTCAATTTCGCTCATCCGTAGCTTTTCAAAACCATACAACGGTACATTCAAATGAATATGGAATTTGTCAGCCATCTCTTGAAATACACGCAGTTACTTTTTGTCAGGAGAATTGGGGCGCAGCGACGACTAATGCTATACGCGGATACAGCAGTATTACCTCACTTAACGCAAACGTTTGTGTCTTTTAGTTCACATAATAAGACTGCAGTCAACTGGGAAGCCGGGTATCTCCGGAACCGGATCTGGAAAATCAGTGAGTTGATGACGTCGGATCATTTGTGGACATCCTGGTTGAATTGGGTATTTAAAAAAAAAAAAAAAAAAAAAGCAAAGCAGGACAGACATGAAAACATGACACACGGCAGGCTTCAATCCTTTCTCTTCTGTGCAAAATCTATGTTGAAGTACGAGACTAAAAAGAAATGCATATATTCCTATGTTTTATACCTTGGACTCGTCTACTATTCATCTGCAATCGCTCCAGGGATTATAAAAAAATATTCTTCATCAGAACACTTCCACGACTAAATGACGAACCGCACGGCAAACAAGACACTGATCCATCCATTCCCGCCACCCAACGGAGCCCACCGACCCGTTTTTTGATTCAACAACTTGCTCTACGTTCTACACTGAATACATGGCAACTATTCCAGCTGTTTTTGCTACTCAAGAATTCACCCACAAACCCCCTGGATAGAAACTGCTACTCTACACACACGCGATACACAACAACGCCTGATATATCTACCCAAACAGCCATCGCTGCCCTGCCGTTCTCGGGTCATTTTCTCCCAATTCAAATCCAGATTTTGCATTACTTATGTATAAAATCGGCTTTTAAAAACAACAATTATGTTCTTGTGGTAAAAGCGTAACACGTCAACCCTTTTGCATGGTGGGAGACGTTGCAAAGACGTTGCAAAGTTGACACGACCATTCAATTTGTGTAAAACTTCACTCCCCGACACCTTAAGAGCTGCGCTTGGGCGATGAGTGATGAGCACCACTCGACACCAAAATTCCAATGTACGAATGGCATTATATGCCACCGCTTCCTGCGTTTGGTACGTAACATGTTACAATTAATTGATGATTACCGTATTTTCCGGACTATGAGTTGCACTTTTTTTTCATAGGTTGAACTTTTCTGTTTGTTTATTTTTTGTGTAGCTGAATAAGCATTGTTAGCATAGCTTACACCTATTCAGCCTGTTCTCTATTCTTTTATTGTTAGAACTCGCCTTCCAAGAGGACGTAATGTCTTTTTTATGGAGTTTGTAAAATAAATTACCCGCAAAAAATGCGACTTTTACTCCAGTGCGACTTATGTATGTTTTTTTTTTCTACCTAATTATGCATTTTTGGCCTTGTGACTTATAGTCCAGAAAATACGGTAATCGATTATTCACTGAGTCGACCAGTGTTTTGGTGTTGAAGTCACATTTTAAAATGTAAAATCAGCTTTTAATATCAGCGTCTGAAATGTGATTCTTTAAAATTTCCTTTGTCATTCATGAAAGAAAACCAACGATCTTTGCGTTTTAGGCAAATTGTGTTTGGTTCATATGGATCTACGCCCTCACAGAGTAACCCATTCAAGCTCCACATTGATCGGCTATGCAAATAATTAGTTATGGACATGGTTATGTTTGGAAAGTTTTGCTACCAATGTTAGCTATCACTGAATGTACAGCCTAGTGTAGTGCTTCTAAAATGGTGGCCTTTCATTTTAATGCAGACCTCAGTCAGTAACAAAAGTGTAACTTAATAGTGATATTCTCTTCATGAATTACACTTTTCTTGTAATATTTTGCCTTAGTTGTAGTACCTTTTAGCTCTGATTGCGTGGTCCCATTAGTCCCATAGTGTGGCATTAAGTTGATACGTGTGTAGCTTGCTTTGATTCAAGGGTTTGGGAACCTCGACAGTCCCAATATTTGATATACACGTGAACCAAACACAAAAACCACCGTTTTCCAAAGTCAGAGCTGATGTGTGTGATATGTTGTTTTGCCTAAAACTCAAAGAGTGGATAAATAATCACATTTGAGAAGCTGGAGTCAGATCATTCTTAACATTTTTAAATTAAAAAAAAATAAATTAATAGTTGCAACTCATTTGAGGTTTTACACATTGCGCAGCCATACGAGCCAGCATCCGTTATACAATGTCAAACAAAAGAAAATAACTGAGTGTGAGAGCGGTACAGAAGTGAGCTGGGCAAAAAACAAACAAACAAACAAACCACCTGATCAACACCACCAGGTGAGGCTACATGTGACCTGACCAATAAAACATCCTGCAGTGCAATGCAACGCTGACGTCAATGTGTTTATTGCTTTAGTATTCAGTAACCTGTGTGTGTGTGTGTGTGTGTGTGTGTGTGTGTATACTGGGCAGCTCACTTGCACAACCAACAGTGAGGTCAGACATTTATAATAATAATAAGAAGAAGCAATAAATGAGCACATATACAGCATAGACAATATAAAAAGAGTTTTAAAAAGGATTTTGGTGAATTGATGACTGTGTTGCGATCAGAGATTGAACCACGCAGTCACGTGCGCTCGTGAACTTAAAAGATGGTGTCGTTGCTCAGGAATGAAACAGGCAGATGTATTCCGGTCAGTTGCCATCCTTCTTTCACCGCTAATTACATCTCTGTAACCCCCCCTCCCGTTCCGCCCCCGCGCCTGCCCGGCTGATGAAATCACAAGGAATCGAACAAGCGGACTGAATCCCCCGCCCAGACTGGCCGGCTGCTAAAAAGAGAAAGGTGATGATGTTGTGCAAAGTCATGATCAAATAGTGCACCGTTACCACGTGGCGCCGAGGTGAGCGGGTTCCAGGTGGGAGGAGGAGGAGGAGGAGGAGGAGGAGTGAGTCCACGTTCAGTTGCTCTGCGTGAAAGGCGTCGCCGCACCGTTGGCACTTGCACCGGCGCCAACGATTGAGAAGCCAGCGGGGGGCGCCGTGGAGCTGTGGCTGGGCTGCACGTCGTTGGGGATGCCGCTATGGCAGGCCAACTGGTGGCCGAAGGCCGCACTGAACTGTGGGAGTTGCAGTTTGGGCTGCGCCGATGTCAGGGGGTCGTGTGAGGAAGCGAGGGGGAGCATGGTCGACGACGATGGCGGCAGCGGCGCCGGGGGCGCGGCTAAGCCCGTCAGGCCGCTCTGAGGCATGGCTGAGAGCGCCGCCATGGGCTGCTGCAGCGTCACAGAGTGGGTGGTGGCGGGGGGAGTGGAGAGGGAGGTGGATATGAGATGACTTTCTGATCCGATGAGATTCCCAAACTGGGTCGGGTCGGCAAGCGGGAGGTTGCTCCAAGAGGAGCGCGGGGGCTCCCGCACACCGCTGAGAGGCACCTCCAGCAGGAGGGGGGCGTCCGTGTGGAAGGGGCTGGCGTGGGGCGAAGGGATTTGGTCGCTGTACGGGGACGGCACGTGCTCGCTGTAGCGGCCGCCTTGCGGCGACGACGACATCACATCCGACTTGATGTGGGGAGGGTGCACACGGGGAAACAGGCGCGTTGCCGCCTGAGTGAGCAACGAGGTGGTGGGGGGAGCAGCCGACGAGGTGGACGACGTTTGCGGCAAGTCTGTGGGCTGAGATGGCGGCGAGGGAGGGAAGTGGCCCCCCGTGGACTGCAGTAGATTGTCCTCTAACTCCAGGCTGGGGAAGTTCTCGCTTGAGATGCGACTGTTGAGGATGTCCCCCATCCCCCCCGGCTGCACTGCGCTGGGAAAGACGGCCATGGCTCGGTGGTCCACCCCTTCTGACGAGGCGAGGTCTCCTATGGAGGTCAGGCACACCAAGGAGTCCGGGTAGGACCCCATGGCCTGCAGAGCACGCACCAGCTCCTCGGCCTCTTCTGTGGTGGGCAGCAGCTCTCCGTTCTTACCTGCACAAACACAAACAATGGAAGTCTAAGCTAGATAAATACCAGCTAGTTTACGTCGTCATGGCGCCCCTAAAACACAGCACAGCCTCACCTGTCAAGTACAAGTACCTGTACAAGATCATTCACAACAATATTGTTGTGTACTGTCTTGCCCTCCCTTGTAGAAAAAGTCTACTTTTACTTGTATTTACTTCCATTTTTACACACTATTTGAAAATATAAAAGTCTATTGTATTGTTATTTCAGCTTTTGTAAACAAGCAATCCTTGTAGATCATTAAAGCCTGTTTAAGTCTAATATACAAATGTAAAGCATTCATAAGACGCATTCAAACCGCTAGGTGTCAAGTCATGTTACGCTGAGATAATAGCCACTGCAGAACAGAACAGGAAGTAACAAAAACAATTCTTCCGAGGCTATGCAAATCTATATTATGTCTTATTTTCTCTTATTATATCCGCCATATTGGGTAATTGGTGCATAGAGGTGACTATAGGGGTGTTATTTCACGTTTAGAGGGCTCTAATGTTAATCCTATTTAGAAGCTTGTTCAACTGGTTTTCTAACTACAAAAATACGGCATTTCTATATAAGGAATGGAAATTGACTTATCAAGGTCGGGTCTGGAACAACCTGATACTCCGTGCTAAACAAGGATATACTACTGAACAGTCAAACCGTGCTTTTCAAATATTAATTTTTGCCTTCTTTTTGTACAATATTGCATGGTACGTTGTTTAGTACATTGCAAGTTTTTCACTTCTTACAGTTTAGAGATATTGCAACCGTGAATAATGGCCGATATCGTTATTGATTCAATGTCAACGCAGATCATACATACTTTTATGACTTATTTTGTAATGTGCAATGTTAGCAAAGGCTTGATTCTTCTCAAACAGAGAACATTAGTCAGAGTAGGTGTATGCATGTGGGGTTCATGGTTTTATCCACAATGCAATGGCAGCTAGACATAATATAGCACGGTGCTCAATGAAACGTTTAAACCCTACGGGGGCTCGCTCTTTTCCGTTATAGCTAATGACTTTCTGCTGTCCTGTGGGAGCTTCCCGTGTGATGCTGCTTCATTAGCGCTATGAGGTTGGTCGTATGAAACTTCCCCGGTTCTGTGCCACCATGGGAAACTTGTGCATGATATCTTTTGTACTCAGCGGCAGCGTTTTGGCTAACATTAGCCCTGCTCTTTGCTACCTTGTCATCATACCAGCAGACACTGTGGTTGGCATCACATTCATTGGATTGACATTAATTCCGATGGGAATTTTTCTTCTCATTTTTTAAGAAAGCGCATGCAAATTGTGCAAACTACACAATAACCGATGACGGGACTACAGGACGCTGAACACAAGCTAGTTAGCTGACCTTCAAACAGATCAAAATCCTGAAGGTCATCCGGTAGCCTGGGTAGGACATCAGAAAAATCTTCCTGATTGAGCTCCAGGTCGTTGGGAATGTCTTCCATTTCATTGGCAATGTCGTCGGGGAGCTCGTCCGTACTCAGTTCTGGGGTGGAGGGGCTCCTGCCGAATGAGAAGTTGAGGTTAAAAGCTGCACACGACACACACGTGAATTCAGTACGGCAGGGGTGTCCAATGTGTGGGCTCAGGGCATTTAGTGGCCCGTAGAATGTAATTTAACAAGAATGCTTAAAAAAAAAATACCCAAACCCAACAGCAAAATTGGAAAAAGCTGCAGTAATAAAATAATGTTTAAATATTAGAAGAAAAAAGTTGCAAGAAAAGTCACTTATGAGAATAATGTGAGAGAATATTCTATTTTTAATAAGGTTAAAATATTAAATATGAGAAACAGACATAAAGTTGCAATTTTGGGAAAAAGTAGGCTAAAAGTCTAAATGTGATGGAATAATATAATTACGAGAAGCAAAATAACTAAATTGGAAAGAAAAAAAAACAGCAGAAATGGGAAACAAATGTAGTTGAAATATTAAAGAAAAACAATAGACACTAATAATACTAATATTTTTCACCTATATCGCAAAGATGAGTTGCTATTTTTTCTTGAAATATACAGTATATAACGTCTGAGCATTAAATAACAAAGTGGCCCTTGCATCCTTTCATTTTTCAGTATGTGTCCCTCACTGGAACGAGTGTGGACACCGCTGCAATATGGAATGTTCTCCTTCAAGCTCACCTGATGCTGGCCTGTGAGGACATGGCGAGATTCATCGGCGGCATTCCCAGGTTCCCCTGAGGCAGCGCGGGAGGAATGGGTTTCTGAGGCCTCCTTGGCCCTCTCCTCTTCTTGTGTTTTTTGGTGAGTGCCGGCGGTTTGGTCTTTTTGCGTGGCTTACGCTGGTGGTGGTGGTGCTGCTGCTGGTGGTGATGTTGCTGTTGTTGCACCCGCCGATTGCCATCCCCGCGTAGGAAGTTATCCTGGGGAGACAATTTTTTTAATCAAAACGAACACACTGAAGACATCACAAGAGATAAACCCTGAACACACCATCTTTTTGGCATGCTCTTCGCAGAGCGGTGTCTGGTGCGTGATATCGAACACAGGAATGGAGCACTGCTGACCATCTGCGAATTTGGCCGTGCAACTTGCAAACAGCTGCTGGGAGCGATTCAGCAGAATGTCTGATGGGAAGAATAAAGGATTTTTTTTTTAATGAGGGGGGTCGTGAGAGCTCGTGGTGGGGAGGTTCCTGCATCTGAACTGTATGGGACCACACGTTCAACCTCTTGGAGCAAACCAGTGCAGCGCCCCCCGCGTTCAAAGGATACGCTGAAAACAGTGTTTGGTGAAGGGCAGCGCTCTGTTGTTGCATGCCTGGCCCTTAGTGGCGCCCGTACACGTCCCTGTGTCCACGCTCTGCCGTCTTGGAGGCGACCCACTGTGGTGATGTTCTGATCCAGCACTAAACCAAAATACCAAAAAAATATGTCAATCATGTTTAAATATCAGTACAATGCAAAGTTGTCCACACATACAGTGGTACCTTTTCCGTTTTCATATATTGTATACTTCCATATAGACCTTACTAAAAAAAAATTTTTTTAAGTATTCCAAGTTGTTACCTTGATGTGCTGTGAGAGGAAGTGTGCAATTCCCGGATCAGCTGCCCGGCACAATCAGGGTTTTTACTGGCAGCGTGCAGCAAGGCTTTGCGGAAGGCATAACGGTATCTCTTCTGGCGGATACTTGCCCTCTCCTGCCTGCACATGTGCTTGTACTTCTTCTGCAGGTACGAGCAGAGCCTCAGTAGCCGTGTCCTACGGGAGGAGCCCCCATCTTCCTCCAGCCTGCGTGAGGAGACAAATCATTTGCCACCGTGAAGAGAGACGCCAGGTTGTGTATGTTATTGTGTATGTTCCTTAGCTGACCTGTTTGGTGGTCTCCAAGAGCTCAGGCCAGGAATAAATCCTTCAGCTTCATCTTCTTCGTCATCGCTATTTGCGCTGTCCTCCGACCAGTCCAATCCTGGAAGAGAGCTTGTTAGAAAATGCTCATGTAAAGCAAAAAATGCAAAAATCACCAACCACACTATTTTTTTAAATAATTATTAAAAGTTAAGTATGTACCACTATTAAAAACAGCCTGATTTCACTTATGTGTTTCCGCTTTTTTCAGCAACCCTTAAATGCATCGTAGTTCCAACTGCATGTTTATGGCTCATCTTACATTATCATTTATCAGTGTTGAGTGTTTATACCTTGAGCCCAATCTGGGCATAATAAATTACAACATTCACTATTATTGCAAATGTTGATCACATATCGTCACATATAGACAAACAACCATTCACACTCACATTCATACCTATGGACAATTTGGAGTCACCAATTAACCTAGCATGTTTTTGGAATGTGGGAGGAAACCGGAGTACCCGGAGAAAACCCACGCATGCACGGGGAGAACATGCAAACTCCACACAGAAATGGCAGAGGGTGGAATTGAGCCCTGGTCTCCTAACTGTGAGGTATGTGCGCTAACCACTCGACCGCCGTGCCGCTCTGGACGGACATGCAGTGTCAAATGTTTAGATAGATAAAGGACGATGAAGCACCTAAATGGGGAAAGAGGTCTCCATATTCCTGGTGTCTCTTGGCGCACAGTTGTACCAGATGTTGCAACCTGGCCAGACAGCGGGCCGAAGGCGAGTAGGAGGCGGGCCGCATGATGACCATGTGACTGGAAGCAAAAGGTGTTTTCCTGCCGAGCGACGGCCCCGAAGGGTGCGCCGGACTGGGTGCTGCATTAGCAGGTATCCCTGGAGGCAAAAAGTTGGCCGTCTGAGGTGGTGGTGGATTGCATAATAGACCCTGCTGCTGGGGCGGCTGGAGAAGACCTGACTGCTGCCGTGGGGGGTGCGTGCTGAGAGGTGACGGAGGGTGGACGCGGGGGACAGGGGAGGGACTAAAGTGCTCAGAGGGCGTCTGGAAACGGTCCGTGTCCTGGCAGAATTTCTGGTTCAGCACCAGCCGACTCTGCAACTTCTTCTTGATGCTGCTGCTTTTCCGAGGGGGGCCTATTTCTTCCCCGTCTGTGTCGCCCTCATAAAAGGCAAACGGGTCCAGGATGTCCCCATCGGAGAGGGCCAACAGGCGCGCACAGGGGGGCGACGGTGGAAGTTCGTTTAGACCGTTGGAAGCTTTCAGAGGTAAAGACGGCACTGTTATGTTGAGAGCCACTGACTCCAGGTGTGCCCGGGAACGCATTTCCTCCAAGGCGTCATGTTTCTTCTTGCGTTCCTTCTTGGGAATGAAGCCAAGGACCTGCAGGTGGCTGTTGCAGTACCTGTTAAAACAGTTTCACACCTTCAACGTACAAACATGCACTGCACATGATGAACATTACGGCTGCGAAGCACATCGCAAGCAGGATTACACACCTGCGGTCCTCCGACTTTGGGATGGGGTTGGTACACCGCTGACTGTTGTACTTGGCCACATATTCACACTGCTTGAACGGCGCTGTCTTGTCCTCCAGAACGTGCCGGATGCAGAAAGCATAGCCATTGAGTCGGCGTTGCTTGCAGAGCTTTGGGCTGTATGAGCACAAGGGCTTATTGTCCACCTCGGAGAAGTGTATGTGTTTGCCTTCATACATCACGTGACTCTTGTCCTTGACAACATCAGCTGATGGGATAAAGTCAGGGAAAGGAGATAATTACATCACTGACACTTCAAAATGAGGGTGTAACTATGCACACACATACATCTTAAGAGGACATAATGTAGTCTTTTGTAAAGGCAGGTAATATGCTTGCATAAATTGAAACCTTCATTGCCAACTACATCAACTCATACTGGAATACCACTAGTGGAAAATGGTGCCAATCATACCACACTAATTTGCTGTAAGTTAGGGTGAATGGAATTTGAAATAAATGAACTAACATCGTGCAAAAGGCATGTTTATGTGTGCCGGTTTGCAAGTACACATTTATTAAGGCAAATAAAGAGTAAAAATGAGTAATTTCGCAGTGCTGGCCATCAACGTATGCATCAATTAGCGTGGGAAGTTTAGTTAATGTAAACATTGAGCTACAAGGCGCTTAATAAACCAGAATTCATACCATCATTGACTTTAAATGCTTTCGGGCTGTTTGAGGGCGGCACGGTTCTTCCCATATCTAAATACACATACAGCACATACTTGAGGGTTTTAAATAAAGCTAGTTAGCTCGTGTTATTGATAAATTATTATTATTAACAACTATCGGAGAGACATGTTATACTAGCTGGTAGCAAATTATAACTAACATGGAAACGTCTGTGTCAGAGGAAGCTAGCTTGTTAATATTAGCATGTAGTTCGATGAACAGTTTGGAAACTTTATTTGGCGCTAGAGTGGACTAAACTAGTAATGACCACCACCCATGTCTTTATTCACATTATCCACATATTTTAGCCACAGGTTATTTTTTTAACCACTAGACTCGCTATATAAACTGAACATATTCGTTAGCTAACTAGCTACGGAAGCTAAAAACACAAATTAGTAGGCGGTAGCTAACCAGGAAACGGAAACCTCCACAAATGGCGACATTGCTAAAGGTGTATATATACATTTTATTTTTTATGTCAACGTGAATAGGACATTACAAACCATTCAAACTAAGTCACGTTTTATATGCATATAATCGTTACATATTTGTAACCTACTACTTGTAACAAAAGGGCTTCGTTTGAAGCTAAGGCCTGTAGCCGAGGGCCGATTTTTAAATATAATCTTAGTGATTCATATGGTAACGTAACCATACATTGAGCAACGTTTAATGATATATTTATATCCCAAGTCGACGAAGGGATTTTATTTTGTAAGCTAGAGCCTGAAATTTCACGAAAAATACATAGTTGGGACAGGCCCTTTAGCTTCAGTAGGCAGCGGCCTCGAGTGGTAGTCCCCTCGCCGGCTACAGGCTACGCTATACGGCATGGGCATAAATCGAGGTCGAGGCTGTTAGAGGAGCTCGCTTACCTTCAACTGGTATGGGCCCTTGTACGGTATTCGCTCCAGATAGACGGCCGAAATGTCTATTACGATCAGCTAGGCTATCCGTGCATCGATATCCGAGATAGAATAACACAAGCGATCTTCATTGGGCTTGGTGTAGCTTCATTTTCGGATGCATGTAAAATAAGCGCTCGATCAAATTATAGGCAGTAGGTAGGCTGCTAAGGATTTTGTCAGATCCACAGCAGACTCCCTCACAGCACCACTACAGGCACTGCGGGGACATGACAACAACCCGCTCGACAACGACAACCTCTCCAACCATATTGGAAATTCAACTTTCTTAGAAGACCCCACTGTGTACAAGTCAAACAAAAAGTGTGACAGTGTCGTTGCCATTTTCTACATTTAGTACACATTGTATGCGGAGAGGTCCAGGTAGTGTCGGTGAAAAATCCACTTGAAGCACAGCTAATTCATCTCGGAGAGAGTGTGTGTAATCTACCCTGCTGCCACATTCATACCGGCTGTGCACTGATGATGGACCACGTGTCAGGTACCAAAACACAACAGCAGCTCCATCCACTGCAACCCTGCATCATTGACATTTTCAACTTTTTCCTCAAAAATATTACACTCTATTGCTTTTTTTGCAGTGACTAAAAGTGATAAAGTATCTGTCAAATTCACCATGATTTCTGCTAAAAATATTACATGATACAGGAAAATGAAAACAATACAAATGTAAACACAACATCAAATTGTATGTAATATTATACTTATTTTCACAGCTCTGATCAGACCATAAAAATTGTACGCAAACAAGTGTGAAACTGCATCAAAGATGATTTCTATTCACATTTGTGCTCTGCCACTAACAAGAAAATACACGGCCAATACAATACAGTCATTCCTTGCTATTTCATGCTTCGAATTTCACAGCTTCAATCTATTATGGTTTTTAAATCATGCAAGTTCGTGGTTCAGTACGGTTTATTAGTAGAATTTTACATCTAAATTAAGTATTTTTATGTAGAATAATGACTAAATTAAGTAAAATACAAATATAAGGCATTCAGGAGACACACTGGAAGACACTACATTGATATGTAGTGTTCTACACTGGTCACTAGGTGTCAGTAATGTTACTGTAATGTTGGGTGAGACACACAAGAAGCAGACTTGCTCGGAAAAACAGGCATTTTTGTAGGTTTGAATGATCTCAACACAGGCACAGTAATCTCGAACAGAGGCTACTGTCTATAAACGTAAAGGTGATTGATTATGGGATGCTACAGGGCCCTTAATAATGCTGCTATAAATGAGCGATGACTGTACTGTAATTTTTTTTGTTAAATTATATTTTTGAATGTGCTGTGGGCTGTAAACGGCCCCCGGACAGCACTTTGTATACTCCCTTGTTAGTAATACTCTCTTTTGTCTTTTGTCATCTTGAGCTTGCTGGCTCTTTCATAGCCTTGTCCATCACCTGAGAGGCTTTGCGTATCAGACCGGTGAATTTCAAATTTACACGCCTGTACGCATTATAGACACTGGAAATGGAGATCTAGCTGCACTCCTGTCACGTGAAAATGTTGTCCACGTTCATGGTTCAATGGGCAAAGTGTGAATCACTGCCTGAAAGTCAGAAACCTTGCTCAGAAGGCCGACTTAATAAGCTAAATTGTAGCTATAAGCTTTGGCAGGGGCTCCTTCCCTTCTAGAAACACTTGAAGGTTGAGAACATCTAACCTTGGACTACTTAAGGTAGTTGGCTTCCTCAGTGTCATCATCATCATCCATTAGTCTTTTACTTCATCAAGGGCGGTGTCAATTCATGAAGCTTAAATGACACAAAACTACACTTTTTCATAGATTTTTAAAAATGTTTTAAATCAAAATCGGGCTACACCTCAAATACTCCCAATGATGATCTTCCTGTCCTTCCTGGCGGGGCTTAGATGAGTCACAGCTACTGTGCATGGGCCTCTGTGTTCACATAGGTGTTACATTTCTCAGTATATGCAGCTCCGGGAAGTATGATATCACAGCCATTGGTGGACCTACGCCACCATGGTGACCTGGGAGGCTAAACAAGGATCACGGATCGCTGCGTCACCTCTGAAAATAGAGCGACACCAGACTAAACCAGTGAGACAGCGTAATTCCGTTACACAAGAAACATCAAGAAACACAGTTTTGCACCCTTCGTCCGTCATGATCAACTTTAGTGGGGCCCCTGTCAGAACGAGGCCCTTGGAATTGCCTTAACTTTTCCCCCTTGCTTACCATGCACAATGTGTGTAATTACTGTTAAGGGGGGCCTCTTATGCTCATTTTTTGACCCTTTGTATTGAGTTGTGGACTCCTGTAGAGCAGCTACACACAATAACCTGCGCAGAAAACTTTGTAGATCTTCCAGAATCTGCACCTGAACTTTCCCCCCTTGCTTACCATGCACAATGTCTGTAATTACTGTTAAGGGGGGCCTCTTATGCTCATTTTTCGACCCTTTGTATTGAGTTGTGGACTCCTGTAGAGCAGCTACACACAATAACCTGCGCAGAAAACTTTGTATATCTTCCAGAATCTGCACCTGAACTTTCCCCCCTTGCTTACCATGCACAATGTCTGTAATTACTGTTAAGGGGGGCCTCTTATGCTCATTTTTCGACCCTTTGTATTGAGTTGTGGACTCCTGTAGAGCAGCTACACACAATAACCTGCACAGAAAACTTTTTAGATCTTCCAGAATCTGCACCTATTCCCGCTGTATTTTTGCCTGGATTTGTGCTTCCAGACAAAATGGTCTGTTTTAATCTATTCCACCCACAGCTCCCCTCCGGGCACGCCCACTCCTCTGTGATTGGTCACAAATACCACGCCTTTTTCCACACTTAATTTTCCAACAATTACAACTTTACTGGTGGTTTTTGTTTCTGATACTATTATGAGTTTTTAAAAATGCTGTCTCTATTTCAACTTTATGCTACTAAAATTAAGTTTTTTTCTTCATAATATTACATTACTATTGTTTTTCTCATTATTTTATAGTTTTTTCTCTTCATATTTCAACTTTATTCTTGCGAAATTACTGCATTAATTTCCATGTTTGCTGTTGTTGTTGTTTTTTTGTAGTTATCTTGTTAAATTATATTTTTCCAAAGTACCGCAGGCCCTGAGCTGCAGTTTGGACACCTCTAGCCCATGCATGTTTTGCATTGAGTGCAGCTGCTAAATAAGTACCAGCACTTTGATAAAGAAGGTCAGAAACACTATTGAATAATAATAAGGGATTCAGGATTGTAATAATGACTTTCTTTATATTTCCTCATGTCATCTCTTTCTCTTTTTTCCCCCAGAAACGATACAGCAACGTATGGAAAGAGAGAGCTTAACTGCCGCTGAGAGGTAAAAACAGTCGACCTTGATAAATTATAAAGCTGTCCACTGGGATATCTTTGCGGGTAATGCAGCCAGCCTCAGCTCCTATAAGGACTGGAACCTTAGGTGGGTTCTCTCTGATAGCGTCCAGTCCTGGTGTGTACCCAAGATCAAGTGCGGCTGCTTGACTGGCAGCACTGCAGAGACAGCAAAAAAAAAAAAGTACATGTATTGTAGATTAAACAGTCACTTTTCCCACTCGAAGCTTTTCCGTTATATACTATTCTACCTGTGAAGCACATTGAGAACCTTCCAATTGTCCTCCACTTCACTGCTGATGTAAGCACTCCGTGTTAGAGTTGACACAGCTGCCATTATCGCAGCTTCATCCTCCCTGTTCAGGACAGGATGCTTTGCTTTAGCCGGCACCGTAGATAGCGACACACCGACTTAAGACCGCATCTTCCACGAGGGTGATAACATTTACTGACAAACAGCAAATTGGAGAAGTCACTTCCTGAGAGGAAGATAAGACATATTTCTCACGTGTACATTCATGTGCAAAAAATGAGGACACCCCATGGTGTAATTCCGTATGCATTGCGCACAAAGGGGTGAAAATTTGTCAAAGCGTGCATCCATACTGCGTTACCAGTTCTAGTATTTTTCTGCCAAATACACCACAGGCTGCACGGCGGTCGTGTGGTTAGCACGCAGATCTCGCAGCTAGGAGACCCGGGTTCAATTCCACCCTAAGCCATCTCTGTGTGGAGTTTGCATGTTCTCCCTGTGCATGCGTGGGTTTTCTCCGGGTACTCCGGTTTCCTCCCACATTCCAAAAACATGCTAGGTTAATTGGCCACTCCAAATTGTCCATAGGTATGAATGTGAGTGTGAATGGTTGTTTGTCTATATGTGCCCTTATAAAGAAGCATCACAGCAACGGTTAAAGATTTAGTTTGAATGCAAGTCACATCTGAAAAGTTGTCAGAAAAAGTACGAGTAAGTGCTCTCCGCGTACGATTTGCATCAGTTGGTCTTACCTCTCCAGTGCACAGCCACAGTCATTATGCTGACGGTTCAGCATGTTTTTTTTTTGAGTCCCCGCATCCATCAGGCCTCCCGCGACAGAACCAATAATGTGACCTTCAACTGTAGAATCAAAACCACAGGTAACAAATGATGGCACGCTGTTTCACTATGAATTTGCATACTGCACCAGCTACTTGACTCAGCATATCTTCCCAGGTTGAGATGCCCAGGCTCATTTTTCACCAAAAGCTGTCTGTTGCTGAAGAGCATCATAAGCAAAGCTCCAGAGAAAGAAGTAAGAATCTGCAGTTAGATCATTTTTAAACTACCAAAATAACTCATTGATGAAATAACATCTGGAGATGAAGTGAGCAGAAACTGACCACACGCACTAACCCACAATTGTACCGAGTTGTGGACTCCTATAGAGCAGCAGCACACAATTACCTGCACAGAAAGTTTTATAGATCTTCCAGAATCTGCACCTATTCCAGTTGTATTTCTTTTGGTATTTCTTTGGTCACACTCCTGAGTGCTTAGAAGGACTTCTGGTTTGTGCCGCTAGCTGTGAAACCAACTTTATAGCAGTTCATAAACGGTATATGAGTTGATCATAAATGATGACTTATCTTTTTTAAATGTCAGCTTTTAACATACAGTCAGATGTGTTAGATGCCGAATTCGATGCGGAAGTAGAGAGCGGACATTCTGAGGGTTCTCAAGAGAAGAGGTTACTTGAAGACGTCTCTCAATGGTAAGTAAGTAGCTTTAGCATTTTAGCGTTACGTTTTCTACAACATTGGTAACGTGTAATGTTTTTTTTTGCGGGACTACCAGTGTTTAAAAAAAAACTATTAACAACTATTAGCAACCCTACTCCCTGTATGCACACTCTATAATGCTACACCTTCAAGTGCTTTTGCTCCATGATGTTGGAGTCTTTAGGAATTGTAAGCAAAAAAATTTAAATCAAGTGCATCTGTATTGAGAAGCTGCATCAATTTAATCAGCTGAAAAATGTTTGATGCCAGTGTTTCCAGCAGCGTAGTGGGAATGTTGCTCCAAGTTCATGGATGGCATCCACTGTCTGCAACTAAACGTCCTTTGCCATTTATTCCTAAATGTTCTCAGCTGGATGTAGATCAGGGGAACATGCAAAATGGTCCAAAAAATTGAATATAGTATTTCAATCAATTCTCAATGTCTTCTCCTCTTCTCCACATGGTACTCATGTCTTTGGCAAAGCAAAAGCTCCCTATTAAGGTTCATTGCAGATGATGAGAGTGACTCACCACACACGAGTGTGCTGGTTCCGATATGTCATCATGGTTTTGACAAGCGCCCCAATGTTCTTGTCCTCCACTTGCTCTTTTATCCTCAGTGAAGCAACTTGCTCCTGTCACTTTGTTATTGCAGAGGCTGGTCCTTTGCACAAAACCATGAGCGATGAAACGATGCTTACATGGTTGGCTCTCTCAAGCAATGTTCCCTCTAAGTTGCATGCGTGTTCTCAGCTCACAACAAATCCATGCAGCGACCAAAAAGTAATCCAACCTGAATTGTAAATGGAATAAATACACAACAATTTATTCTGGACCATTTTTTTTCAACTCAGCGGTAACACATTTGCTTATTTGCATCATGTTGAATTGCATCATATCGCAAGAAATTGCACAATATTATATCGGATTACATTGATTTGAACTAAATGATTATCGTATCGGCGGCACGGCGGACGAGTGGTTAGTGGGCAGGCCTCACAGCTAGGAGACCAGGGTTCAATTCCACCCTCGGCCATCTCTGTGTGGAGTTTGCATGTTCTCCCCGTGCATGCGTGGGTTTTCTCCGGGTACTCCGGTTTCCTCCCACATTCCAAAAACATGCTAGGTTAATTGGCGACTCCAAATTGTCCATAGGTATGAATGTGAGTGTGAATGGTTGTTTGTCTATATGTGCCCTGTGATTGGCAGGCGCCTCTCGCCCCAAGACAGCTGAGATGTGTATCGAATCGTCCTCAGTGCTGAGATTCCCACCCCTAGTGTTTAGGACACGTGTGGCTTAGCCATTAACAGCCAGGGGCCAAAATGGCCCCCGTGCCGCACCTTGGACGCCCCTGCTGTAGATAGTGTTGCTGCAGTACAGTACAATACAACACGACCTGTGACTTCACAGCCAATGTTACATAGAACGAAATGAGTCCAATCCCCATGGCTAAAAACAAAGTGCACATTGAATGCTAAATGGGTCAGTCAGCACAAAGGCAAAGCCACGTATTGTCAGTAACAAACTCAATTAGTGACATTTTGTTAGCATTGCTGGCTGAAGCCGAGCTGACTTTGATCAAATTGGATGCTGGCAAACGCAACGGCTTCAGACAGAGTACACACACCACACAATTTCAAAATAAAAGTTTCAGAGACATGCTATATTTTCAAAATAGGTGCTGTGCGATACCACGTATTTCATTTTGAGTAAAATTCAGGCTGGTATTACAATCGGCAATACCGATCTCATATACTGTACAAACTAAAATTTATTCATTCATTCATTTTCTACCGCTTATCACCCTGGACTGGTGGCCAGCCAATCACAGGGCACATATAGACAAACAACCATTCACACTCACATTCATACCTATGGACAATTTGGAGTTGCCAATTAACCTAGCATGTTTTTGGAATGTGGGCGGAAACTGGAGAAAACCCACGCATGCACGGGGAGAACGAGGGTGGAATCGAACTCCAGTGTTCTAGCTGTGTGGCCTGCACACTAACCACTCGACCGCCGTGCAGCCCAAATTCAAATTGTGCCTGGTAAATTTTTTTAAGTAGTGTATTTCCTATCATAGACAGAAATTATTTGATTAATATTTCATTTATTTTATTTATATTTTTAAAACATAACGTTTATTGATGTCTGTAGGGTGATTTACAGCGCAGCCGAAAATTGTAATGTTCTGACGACAAAACATAATATTCAGAAGCATAAAACGGACAAATTAAAAGAAAAAATCTGTTATTTTTATTTTATTGCGGAAAAGTGATGATATGAGGAGATTACACTCATAATATTACAAACAAAGTTGTCAATTTATGAAAATAAAGTCATGTTTTGAGGATGTTACACATAAAATTGAAGCTGTTGACGATTCCAGCCACTGTTTTTAGGAAGAAGTGAAGCTACACAGTGTGGGAATGCCATGTCAACATTTTAAGTCAGAGTTCAACAGTGAGACATAACAGGAAGTGGCTGAATGTGTAATCAAGCCCTGCAGGGGGAAAAAAAAATAGATGCCCATCTGGACTTATGTCACCGTTCTGTCTAACTCACCACCAGGCCCGAGAAAGGATCATTTTATACACCAAGGTTCACAGCTTTAATGATGTAACCCACTTAATACTGTTAGAAAAACATCCAAACATTGTACAGTAGAGCACATTTATTAAGTGCATTTTTGTTGGAATATATTAAATGGAATACACATGTAAGATTTCTACAAATAATTAAAGTCTACTCTAGCAGCCAGTATACATTATGAAACAAATAGTGTGGAATATTACCGCTATTAACATAATTGTATCACACCTACTTCTCTTTAAAAGCAAAACAAATTTTAAAATCCCTTTATGGTTGTTGCAAATAATGTCAAACCAGAACTTTTAATGAAAGTGAAAGTTTACATTGCTCTATTTTATTTGACTATCCCAGAGATTTTGTACAGGGCACGGTATGCCTGTCACATTTCTATAAATATTTTACTATAGCTTGTCAAGAGACAAGCTAAATAATACTTGAGTTATAGCTTAGTCAGTGTAAAGCTTGTAGAGCAGGGGTCTCAAACACGCGGCCCGCGGGCCCGCAGGACACTAGTTTAATGTTAGTGCGGCCCGCGTAAGTTTGATATGGATGCTGTATGGTATCATGTACCCAGAAAAAATTATTACGTTTGATTAATGTTCATGTTAAAGGTTAAATAACTGTTAATAGTTATCCTCCCTATCCGTGTGGAAGTGGTAAGTTTTTGGCTATTTAAGTTGAAAGGAAATAACTTGAAGGCTACCGTTTAGGTCGCTAGCTCTCTAGTTTGCGAGTTAGCATGTGTCTCAAGACCCTGCAGTTGCGCAATATGTTGTAAATAAAAAAAAAGTATAAATGTGACTATAGTCGTGTTTTGTCATGTCTACAGGGCTCTAATAATGCTTTGTTCATTTTATTCTGAAAAAAATAATTTGTCTACCCACTAATTATATGTGGTTTCTTAAGTTTGGTGTTTTATTATTATTATTATATTTATTTATTTTTCATCTTATTTTGTGCAGAAAAATAAAAATTAAGATATTTGAGAACAGTGGAGTGTTTTATCAGAGCTTTTATTGTAGAAAATGGGCACCAAAGCACTGAAAAAGTTTGTATATTTTTCTGTTTTTAATAAATGTGTTTTTTTTGGGGGGGTGGGAAACCTGATGCGGCCCAGCCTTGCCCAGACCCTAGCTCAAGTGGCCCCCAGGTAAATTGAGTTTGAGACCCCTGTTGTAGAGTATTGCAGTATATTGTCCTTTTATGCCTCGGTAGCAGGCAGTGAACAAACTGTGTTGTTAAGTTAAATACAAGCATACATAATAGCTGTACTCGCTAGGGGGGAGCCCTGCTACCCTGCAGAGAAAATTCATTTCTACGTGCGATCTTGCTTTTTTTGCCAGTACCTGCATTATGTGCAATGTATAGCGACTGTGCAAACATTTGCGTCTGTTCAATATGAAACTATTTTATTGAGTTTGAAAAGTGTTACTTTTGTGTTTTGGCCTTAATACTCCTTCCTGTGCTTCATCGAGGCGTCACCATTGTGATGTAATAATCGGTTGAAGACATCAATTTGTACAAATTACAAAGAGCAAGGAAACACGTAACCGAGATGGAATGCTAATGTATGGCAGGTGATTATGACGTTTCTGTACACAACTGCAATCACAGAGTGGATGACGCCACAGGTTCCTCTGGTGCACTGTCCTGGTCTTGAGGTACCCCAGGCAGAGACTCCATTTCAGTCCCTGAGACAGACTGGCTGAGTTCTCTGAGTGAGCTTTTAGTTATGTCCAGGCATGCGCGTTTCAGGATGTGGCGGACCTTTTTCCCCAGAAGCATATAAAGCAGCGGGTTAATGCAGCTATTGAAAAAGCCCAAGCTGGTGGCCAGAGGAAACCCCATTTTCAGGACGTTGTGTAGATACAGCGAGGAATGTATGGATAGCTCCATCAGGCTAAAGATGTGGAAGGGGGCCCAGCATAAAAAAAAGGCCAGAACCATTGCAGAGACCGTTTTCGTGAAGTTGGAGAGCCGAACGGAGCCTTGAGATTGCGTCACCTTCATAGTGAGAAGCAGGCTGGTCACACATATAGCGGAGAAAGGCAGTAGAAAGCCCACTGTGGTACGGATGGAGACAATTAGAATGTGACTCACTGCTGCGGACTGTCCATCCTGTGCGTGGAAGTTATTAAAGCATATCACCTTGTTATGTAAGCGCACCGTATCCCGAAAGATGAGCGCCGGGCAGCTCATGACGGCGGCCGTGACCCATACACAAACACTTACGAGCCAGGCTCTCGCCACGGTCCGATACCTCTGAGACCAGTTGTGATGGACAAGCGATACGTATCTGTCAATGCTGAGCACGGTCAGGAACAGAACGCTCGCGTACATGTTCATCACCGACACAAAGGAGTTAATCTTACATATGGCCACACCAAAGTCCCAGTGGAAGTCCCGCAGGATGTAATCGATGTAGAAGGGCAGGAAGAGCACAAAGACAAAGTCGGCCAGTGCCAGATTGAGCAACCAAACGCTGTTCACGGTCCTTTTGCTCTTGCATCCCGTCACCCAAAGGACAGTTCCGTTTCCAATGAGGCCCAGCACAAAGGAAACCACATAGATGACCACTGAGATAATGTGTATCGCTTCTCTCTGCTTGTGGTCGACTTTAAGTTCTTCCATGTCACCGTACTCCATGTAGTAGTCGTAGCTGTAGTTTCCATAGTCCTCTCCGGAGTCAGCCATCACTGCTTGGAGGTTATCTGCAAGGGAAAATCTCATGGTGAGATCCATCTCTTTAAGACGGCCCGCAGTTGTTGGTTTTTTTACAAATACAATTAAGGGCTGTACGGTGGTCGAGTGGTTAGCGCGCAGACCTCACAGCTAGGAGACCAAGGTTCAATTCCACTCTGTGTGGAGTTTGCATGTTCTCCCCGTGCATGCGTGGGTTTTCTCCGGGTATTCCGGTTTCCTCCCACATTCCAAAAACATGCTAGGTTAATTGGCCACTCCAAATTGTCCATAGGTATGAATGTGAGTGTGAATGGTTGTTTGTCTATATGTGCCCTGTGATTGGCTGGCAGACCAGTCCAGGGTGTACCCCCGCCTCTCGCCCGAAGACAGCTGGGATAGGCTCCAGCACCCCACGCGACCCTCGTGAGGAAAAGCGGTAGAAAATGAAAATACAATTAAACAACAAAACAACAGCAGAAATTGAAAAAAAACAGCAGAATATTCATCTTAAACCAAAATGTGTCATCTTACAGGGAAGATTGTCATAATTTTACTATATAGTATTATATTATTAAGAAAAACATTTCACTTTTACAACCACCAAGCAGAAAATTTCAAGAAAAAAATGTATTTCCTGAAGTCCTAATATAAGAAAACAAAGTTGCAAATTTAGGAAAATTAAGTTGGGAAAAAGTTTTGATATTCTGAGAAAAAAGTCATAATATTATGAGAAAAAGTTGTCATTTTATGAGAATAAAGTCTTAATATTCTAAGGGAAAAAAAATAATTTTTAGAAACATAAATTTGAAAAATTTACGAAAAAGATGTTACTTTCTAAAATCAACAAAAAAAACAAAGAATGAAGTTGCACATTTTGGAAAATTAGGATGGGAAAAAAAAATTTGATATTATAATAATAGTCAAAATAATAGTTGAAATATTTGTGTTTTTTTGTTAAGTATTAAGTTGAAATATGAACTAAAGATTTTCTAAAGTTCTAATATTATGAGAAACAAAACAAAGTATGAAGTTACACATTTTGGAAAATTACGTTGATAAAAGTTGTAATTTATAAAGTAAAAAAAAAGGAGAAACAGTTCATACTGATTCTACCTTTTTTCACAGATAGCACACAGCTGAGATGCAGGCTGTTTTTTCCTGAACTACTACATACGTATGACTTCTTAGCATGCTGTATCTCCATTGGTTGGCTTACAAAATATCAAATATCAAAGTGACCTGTCCATCTATTGATTTTTCAGTGTGGAGACCGCTGATTTAAGAAAATGGTCAATAGCCCTGCATACCTCCTGAGTTGGACTCTCACAATTGGCTCTTCTCCAAAAGGATCCAGGAGCCACGACGACCCGTCTTGTGGATCATTCAGTTCCTGTGTTGAAGTGAGTGCTGGGTGTGTCCTGGGTAGGCCTGGAACATAATTTGAGCATCCATTTGGGTCAACGCTGTGGCAAGCGAGATGATGGTCGACAGACGAGGCAGGAAGAACCACAAGAGTATGAATCATTCTTAGATGGTTAAGGGACTTTTGGAAAGGAAGACAATAATTGTTGTGCAACGTACTTTTCCACTGCACACAGCATCATCAACAAGCTAGCAGGGTGAGAAGTTATCTTACTGTACGCTCTCAAGTTACAAGCACATTTTTAGATCTTTTCAATTCAAAATCAGTGATAAAATTGAAAAGAGATTGATGTTATTTGCTGTATTTTTAGGAGCTGGTACACTCATGGCTACTGCTTTTGAACTCTAGTCACTTGTACAGTCACTTGTACAGCTTAGGTAATTCCCGTATACCCACGGGTAAGTCAGGGTAACGTAGGTCCGCGTTTACTGAGTGCGGGCATAGTATGTCCGACAATAATTCACCTTTCCCGTGGAGTTTGGCAGATATTTCACAGCTAACAACCATTAACAGAGCAAAGCAGAGCTATGGCGAGGCACATGCACATGCCCATATAAGGAAATCCGGCTCCCTGTGACATCACAGGGTCCCAGTGTTAGAAAAAGCTCTCTGAAACGGAGCGTTTTGAGCCATCCCAAACTTCTTCCAGAGCTCACTTCCAAATGCGCAAACCTCCTTATCTGAAACTTTGGCACCGTTTAACACGAGAATAGAACATTCTAACTACATTTATAGGTCAGAAAAGTGGAAAAAGCAAAATAACAACAAATAAAATTTCATAGTACCGGGAAGTTGTAGCTGTTAAGCATGTAAGGGCATTTAGATCAACAATGATGCTGCTCCCAGATGTTATTAGCTAGTTAGCTAACTTGCTAATTGGGTAAAATTATGAAGTTTCATTAATGTTCATGTTAAAAGTTCAATAACTGTTAATACTGTTAATTTGAATCTGAAAAGGCGGCACGGCGGTCAAGTGGTTAGCGCGCAGACCTCACAGCTCGGAGACCAGGGTTCAAATCCACCCTCGGCCATCTCTGTGTGGAGTTTGCATGTTCTCCTCGTGCATGCGTGGGTTTTCTCCGGGTACTCCGGTTTCCTCCCACATGCTAGGTTAATTGGCGACCCCAAATTGGTATAATGTGAGTGTGAATGGTTGTTTGTCTATATGTGCCCTGTGATTGGCTGGCCACCAGTCCAGGATGTACCCCGCTTCTCGCCTGAAGACAGCTGGGATAGGCTCCAGCATCCCCCGCAACCCTCGTGAGGAAAAGCGGTAGAAAATGAATGATTGATTGATTTTCTTTATTCTTGATTTTTTTGTAGGGCATAGATAGCAGAAGCAAAAGCATTGAAGACAGTTTTTTTTATTTGTATTTTTTCTGTTTTTTTTTGTTGTTTTTTTTTAAACCTGATGCAGCCCAGCCTCACCCAGACCCTATAGCTCCAATGGCCCCCAGATAAATTGAGTTTGAGACCCCTGGTTTAAATAATTGGAAAATTGCTGTGATTTGATGAGAATAAAGTCAAAATATTACAGGAAAGTCGCCAAAATAAACTATATTTATGTAAATATTTTTGATGTTATTTTTAAAGTCATACTATCATAATAAACAAAAGAAAACTGTTATAATATTATGGGAATAAATACGTAATATTACGACAAGACATATTACAAAGAAGATAAAAAAATGGGGGGGGGCAAAAAGTGCAGGTCATACTAATAATACTAACAATAAACTGCATCTAAAATTTAGTTTTTCTTTGCATCCTTTCTTTTTTTCTTTGTGGCAAAAATACACTTAGATGTGTTGTTTACCTTTCATACAGAGATCTTTACTGTTTATATTCCCGAAGTCATTCAAAGTGGAAAGCTTACCAAGCACAGAAGCGGCACATGGAGGTTTGCTTTTATGGAACATCCAAACACGACGAACGTCCTTAGGTTACATTATCCCGAACCGTAAACGTCCCCCTGCAAAAAGCCCGTGTATGATCTTTCCGTGAGTCCATCCAAACTAAACTTTGTCGGCTCTTCCAGCGCGCTGGGATGTGTGTGTAGTGGGCGTGTCCCCGCTGACGCGTCACATGCGCACCACGGAGGGGAGCAATCCTATTGGTCGAAGGCACCGACAAAGAATGCCTTCATTCATTGGAGCTTTGGCTGCTTCTCACAGCCACCACCCGTCTCTCAATAAACAGGGAGTTTTTTTTTTAATGACAACCCGTAAATTTACTTTTAAATTAATGCAAACACGAACAATGTTCGCTTCCTGACTGATTCAGAATGCTTCCCTTTTAGAGAGCAGATTTAAGAAAGCAAGAATTCAGTCCGGAGTTTAAGGCACAATATTTGCTTTTTTGGGACTTCTGATGCTGAAATCACCTTCACACTTTGTACAGCGTGGCAGTGAGTGAAGTGTGAGTCGCACAGTCACACTTCCACAGGCAAAAGGAAATAAATATCAGTGGCAAATGTGCATTGGTGCTCTACTAGATCCAACAGCAGCTAATATATGTCTTTTTTATACTTAATACAGTCTTGATTCAGTTGCAAAGTGAACGTAAACACACCATACAGTGCCTTTCTTGGAGTACTAGTAATTGTCAATGGCTGTTTTTTTTAATCGGTGTGAGCCACACTCTAAAAATACAAATTTAAAAAGAAAAATTGAAAAAGAAACCCCAACAAGAGCAAAAATGGAAAAATCAACAGTCCTTTTACAAGAATAAAGTCAAAATATTAAGAGATAAAGAGAATAAAGTCAGGATAGTATGAGGAAAAATAACATCATTTTAGTAGTATAAAGTTGAAATATTAATAAGAAATAAGAAAAATTGTTAATTAAAAAAATCCAACAAATAAAGTTAGAATTTTGGGGAAAATTAGGTTCGAGAAAAAGTAACAATATTCAGAGCATAAAGTCAAAATATTATGGAATGTTATGGTGGAACATAAAAAACAACAGTAATGGAAAAGAACTGGTGTAATTTTACAAACAAAAATTTTAATTTGAAAAAGTTGAAAAAAATGGAAAAAGTTGAAAAATAAATCATTTTAAAGAATCAAACAAAACAACACAGCATCATAATTTTTGGAAAATTATGTTGGTGGAAAAAGTTCAACATATTATGGAATGTTATGGTGGAACATAAAAAAACAACAATAATGGAAAAAACAGATGTCATTTTACAAAAAAAATGTAATATGAAAAAGTTGAAAAAAACTGGAAAAGTTTTAAAAAAAATCATTTTTAAGAATCAAACGAAACAACACAACGTCGTAATTTTTGGAAAATTATGTTGGGGGAAAAATTATTTTGAGAATAAAGTGAAAATATTATAAGAATAAAGTCATAATATTATGAAACCATACATAAAAAGTGAAGTTGATACTAATGGGCTTTTTCTTATATCAAAATCTTAGCACAGCTACTTGTGTTGCGTTACAAAATATCAAAGTGACCATTACATGCTTTCATTTTTTACTTTGTGGCCCTCGCTGGAAAGAGTTTGGACACTCGGGGCTTTGTGTGTCTGTGTGGACTTCCCGTTCATGCCAGCTCTCTTGCTACATTTTTGGAAGTCTGCCACCAGGAGCTTACGAGGTCTGACCTCAAAGATTGTTCCAATCAAACGTACACAACAAACATGGCTGACAGCCACGATAAGCTTCTACAGTAGTACATTGGTTTTTCCAACGCCCTTGTTTTCACATGATTGAGTTTTCCATGAGAAGTTATCATACAGTATTGTAGTACTGTACTGTAGTACAGTAGTGTCCGAACGAAGAATCTCTTAGTTTATGGTTCAGTCTTGTTGCATTATTAATACACTTGTTGACCTATCATATTATTTTTCAGTACCAATGCTTTAAAGTAGCCAATGCTGGGTAGTCCATGCTGGATATCAAGAGTATGTTGACTCCTCCTTGTTTACTTCTCCGACGAACATGGCAAAATGTTGTTAGAAAGAGGGCCGCAAGCTACCTAGCATGCCTTGAGGCAGGAAAATACGGGTGTAGGTATTCGTTGGTACGCCACATGGTGCAGTCGGCAGGGTACTTTGTGCGTCATAGGTGTTGGATGGCTTTTTTATACAAGCTACTGATTATTATTATATTATTATATATTATATTTTGGGGACTCAAGCTTGCCACAATAGCACTGCAAGTCCGGATACACTTTGCATGTCAAAGGCTTTAAAAAAAAAGGGTCCTGACGTCCTGCAAACGTCAGTCTTTGCTCTTTAATTTCATTTTTGCTGTTTTTTTTTTTTTTTTTTTTCAAAATATTTAAACTTTCTTCTCGGAAATTAAATTCTTGTAATTACAACTTTATTCCCATCATATTTTGACTTTATTATTTTCATATCATAACCTTTTCCCCCAACTTAATTTCCCCCAAATTGACAAGTTTGTTGTTTATCATAATTTCATGACTTTAAAATAAAACATATTTTACTTTAATATTTAAAATGTTTGCAACTAAAATGATATATTTTCTGATAATATTTATTGTCATGAAATTACATCTTTTTTGTTAGATTTGTACAGCTTTTTTCACGAATATTTTGCCATTAATCTTGTAAGATTATATAATGATTTTTCTGTTATTGTTTTTCAATTTTATTCAACTTTCTGCTCCCAATATTATGACTTTATTATCATAATATACCTTTTCTCTTAACGCGTGTTTCTAGTAGTTGCAATTTTATTAGTTGTTTATCATTTTTTTGTTTTTTTATTTTATTTATTTATTATTATTTATTTTATTATTTAATTTTAAAAATATTTATTTATTATTATTTATTTTATTACTTTGCTTATATTTTGATAATGTGCTGTGGGGCCAATAAAAATAATCCAGCGGGTCGCACTATGGACACCCATGCTCTCGAGGAATATTTGCATCTGCGGATTGCTATGATATGCTGTGATGTACCAACCAACTACTCCCATTTTTTTTCTTTTGTTAGCATATTTCAGTGAACCCAGCTTTCCTCTTTTCTTCCCAGATCACCTACGTGTCCTTCATTTAACCATCCTGTGCACCCACTTCCTGTTTCCGGGTTGCACAAAGTGTGTGCATGTGCCCTGCTCGGCATGGACGGAGGACTTCTTTGTGCACATCGAGGAGGAGTCTGCTTGACTTCTAGGAGCTGCTTGGTTGGCCACCGCCTTCCCCGCTCTCACCCCTCCCTTCTCCTCCTCCTCCTCCTCCTCCCATCATCTGCAGCGGCAGCAGCAGCAGCAGCAGCAAGCACCCCAGTGCCTCCCGGACCTATGAAGAAAGCCCTCCCTCCCCATCAGTCTGCTCGGCACCTCCCTGCCACGATGGGCTGCCAGCTCCACGCTATGTTGTTGTGTTGATATCGAGATATTTCAGTCATCAAATATGAATCATGCGTTTGATATTTCTGGCCACTTTGCTCGTCAGCATCCTCACGCTTTGGCTTCACGCATCGCTAGCGTCATCCGGTACGTACCGCTGCATGATTTCATGTAACCACTCGCATCCTGTACTGTACTGTACTGTACTGTACTGTAGTCTACTGCATGTTTGGGTACTCGTTGCTTTTTGATCTAAAGAAGGGAGGACAGTGTGTCTCTGTGCTGCGACTTTGAGGTGAGCTAGTGTAGGAGGGTTCATACAACATCCAGTCTTTTGTTCCATGTTTTGCTAGAAATGTGCTCGCATTTATACACAAGTGTTATGACTACTGTACTTTTAAAGCTAGAATGTCTTTGGGAAGTGGAACATAACACCGTCATAATGAAATGAACACTGTAATATTAATATGCAGAAAAAAAGTCATTCTCAAGGGATTGCAATGACACCCTGGACCCCCCCTTACCTTGGTGTGATTATCACGACTTGAGGATGACAGCTGGCTCAGGTGTGTGTATGTGTGTGTGTGTGTGTGTGTGCAGTTTCTCACAGAGCAGAGGACAAGGTTGAGAAGGACGCAGTGCCGGTGAAGCAACAGGCAACTGCAGCACCTGCTACTGAAAACACAACAGCAGCCGAGTATGTGATCGCTTACCCATCTCGTCTCATCTACTACCTAAACGAGGGTTCGGAGAGCACCCATCGTGACCTGGACACAAAGGCCAGGGGCCAGGCCGCGGGAGGCCAGGTAAGCCGAATAAACAACACACACCAAGCCAGATGATATTTTGTTACCATCAGCAGATCACGTCACGGCGATGCTGCTTACTGGCTTACCGTCTTCCAGCTTTTTCCACATGCATAAACAGCACCCGAAAGTCATGCTGCGTGGTGCTGAAGGAAAGCTGCAGACAAGCAGAATCACCATCTGTCATTTCTTCACCACACATCTGTGTGTGGCGTCCAGCAGGCAGGATGGATGGCTAACTTGTCTGCAGCTCTCATTAACACAGTCCACGTCTGTCCACCCCACAGCAGGGGTGTCTAAACTTTTTCCACAACATATTGCTATGCTACAAAAATGACAATGACAATGATTATGAGTTTATTCTCCTAAAATAGAGCCTTTCGAACCCTTGTCACAATCTGCGTTGTTGCCCGAGTTTTGTTTTGTTTCACTATGTAAGCCGCGCAGCGGCACGGCGGTCGAGTGGTTAGCGCAGACCTCACAGCTAGGAGACCAGGATTCAATTCCACTCTCTGCCATCTCTGTGTGGAGTTTGCATGTTCTCCCCGTGCATGCGTGGGTTTTCTGCGGGTACTCCGGTTTCCTCCCACATTCCAAAAACATGCTAGGTTAATTGGTGACTCCAAATTGTCCATAGGTATGAATGTGAGTGTGAATGGTTGTTTGTCTATATGTGCCCTGTGATTGGCTGGCGACCAGTCCAGGGTGTACCTCGCCTCTCGCCCCAAGACAGTTGGGATAGGCTGCCCAAGAGCAGTCCACTCCTGGCTCAACATCCAATCATCTCCAGCATCTCCAGCATCTCCAGCCAGCACAGTAAAACACTGCAGATTCTTCTTTTAAGATGTGTTGCAATCTACTTCTTCTTGTGCTTCGCATTTTTATTCCCTTTGGGTCATTTGAATGATGAGGTGCCACCGCACTTAATTTTAACTACAGCAATCAAAACAGTGACGTGTTTTTCTCTCCTTACAGGCAATCCACCTTGCTCAGGTTAGCTTCCAGCTAGAAGCCTTTGGCACCCCATTTGTTCTGGATCTGACACTGAACAAGTAAGCGCACCTCTCTGTTATTTTTGTTTTGTAACGTAAAACGTAAAACATAAAACGATCTTAATTCATGTCCATGTTCTGTTTGCACAACCACGCTCACTGACAAATAAACAAATGACCCACAGCCAGTAAAAGCATAACTCAATCGGAGCCTGGCGGTTGTTAGTCATTTTCAGACTGTGGTTTGTCCTTTGGTGAGAGCATGTCTCCCATAACAGCAAATGCAAGTATGGTTAGAAGCTGCACCGCTGTTGTATTTCTGTCCACATTGTGGTGAACGAGCACTATGGGATATTAAAGGAAACTGTAAAAATATCCATTCTAACACACTGCAGTTCTTAATAGAGATGATTCATACTGGCTGTGTACCAGTATCTGATATTGTCCAACACTTCATGACGGGTACCGATACCGGTAGTCATGTACCCCTTTCAGACAATTTGAGCTTCACTTTTGTGTTCATTCATGAAAGCTACGGTTTTAATCTGCATATTCATTTAATACCAAATTGAAGTGGAAAGATAAAGTGATATCGAAAGTACAAAAATATATGCAACCAACGATAAAACCTCATTTTGGGGGGAAACCTGATGTGGCCCAGTCTCACCCAGACGCTAGCTCCAGTGACCCCCAAGTAAATTGAGTTTGAGACCCCTGGTTTAGACTAAACATGGGAGGAGACGAAAAACTCTTATTTTTTCTGATTATGTCTTCTATGTTGTGTAGTAGCAATGTAAAGGTGACTATAGGGGTGTTATTTCATTATCTACAGGGCTCTAATAATGTTATAAAACATATTTACAAGGTCATAAACAGGTTTTCTATGCTCTATCGCCGAAAATATTTGTTTTAGAAATTCACCAACCAGATAACCCCGATAATTATTTGAAACATTTTGCTTCTACAAAATTAAAAATCATTAAAAAATAGAAGTGTCTTCATACTGTTTAACTTCTGATCTGATACCGATATTGCAAACTTGAAGGTCGGGCAATACCAATATCAAGGATCGAACCTTCCGATTTCTTGAGGACCTGCTCTGCCTCCTGAGCCACTGTCACCCCGGCATGATCTCATAACTCACCCTTGTCCAACCCTGCATGAAAATCGGCTTAGTATTTCTTCCTTAATCATACTCACAAACAAATAAATATACTTAGTATCAGTAAAGACATAATTAAAGTGTCAGGCTTGAAGAAGAAGGGGGCCAAGAATTTTTATTTGGCTGAATAGAACATTTGTCAAAGGTAACGACATTCAGAGCCGTACCTGCCAAAGCCTTATAGAATGAAAGAGAAACCGCCGTGCAAGCTTATTTTTTTGTAAGGATCAGATCTTTAATGAGCTTTAATTAGCTTCATTCAAAACGGCCATTCTGCAGATCACTGTCCCGTTCGGAGACACGAGGCTCCGGACACTCAATGATATTGATTCAGTTCCTTCACTGAGTAGCCGCTCTTCGTATGTGAGGGCTTAATGTGCATGTGTACAAGGATTTTAAAATGCTAATTGAATCTCATGGCTCTTAATGCGATTTTCAAGCTATTCTGTTATAAGATATGATCATTGTACACCGACTTCATGGCTGAGTGGTATCAGATATCAAGGCTGCTTTGTAACCAGTGGCGAAAGTTTTACTCTGCAAAATAATTGTCACCCCACGAGGCAAAGGAAAAGTGTGCTTTTCGGCAGCTGTGCCAATAATGGAGATTTCAGAAATGTTGCCTTGTTGGTGACCAGTGGGAGACTTTATTTACCTCTGCTAAGGAGGGAATGTTTTCACCTGCGTTTGCTTGTTTGCTGTATTGCTCAGAAAGTTGCACACGCGTGCAATGAAATCTGGAAAATTGGTGATTTACACCAGGGGTTCTCAAACGGTCTCAACCACTTTTAAGAAAGTCATTTTCATTTTTTATTATTTGTTGCAATTTTATGTACATAAGTCATTTGCATTATTATTTTTAACACTTTTAGGTTATTTAATTTTAAACATTAATTAATCTTAAAATTTTACACTTTTATTTAAATCATTTTAATGTGTACATATATGTTTTTACACTTTCAGCCATTTTTATATTTTTTCACTTTTCAGTCATTTTTATTTTGTTTGTTCATTTTATTTATGAATATTCATTTCAGGGCGGCACGGTGGTCTAGTGGTTAGCGCGCAGACCTCACAGCTAGGAGACCAGGGTTCAATTCCACCCTCGGCCATCTCTGTGTGGAGTTTGCATGTTCTCCCCGTGTATGCGTGGGTTTTCTCCGGGTACTCCGGTTTCCTCCCACATTCCAAATGCTCATTTTTTGACCCTTTGTATTGGGGTGTGGACTCCCATAGAGCATCTACTAGATCTTCCAGAATCTGCACCTATTCCAGCTGTATTTCCTTTGGATTTGTGCGTCCCAAGGCTGCACAGTGGAATAGTGGTTAGTGGGCAGGCCTCACATCTTGGAGACCTGACTTCAATTCCACCCTCGGCCATCTCTGTGGAGTTTGCATGTTCTCCCCGTGCATGCGTGGGTTTTCTCCGGGTACTCCGGTTTCCTCCCACATTCCAAAAACATGCTAGGTTAATTAGCGACTCCAAATTGTCCATAGGTATGAATGTGAGTGTGAATGGTTGTTTGTCTATATGTGCCCTGTGGTTGGCTGGTGACCAGTCCAGGGTGTACCCCGCCTCACGGCCGAAGACAGCTGGGATAGGCTCCAGCACCCTCGCGACCCTCGTGAGGAAAAGCGGTAGAAAATGAATGAATGAATAATCTTAACATTTTACACTTTTATTTAAATCATTTTTATGTATACATATATGTTTTTACACTTTAAGCCATTTTTATATTCTTTCACTTTTCAATCATTTTTATTTTGTTTGTTAATTTGATTTATTTTATGAATATTCATTCCATTTTTATTGATGTCAAACTAATTATTCCATTATTATTGCCATTATTGCCATATATTATTGCCATTGCCATTATTCCACGTTCAAAGTGCATTTTAGAGGAATTTAGTCAAGGAAATGAGGAAGAATATAACTACATGCATGCAAATAATGCATAAATTGTAATTACATTTTAAAAATATGACAAAATTGGATATTTCACTTATAACTGTCCAGTGAATACACACTAAGTTGGAACATGATGTCCACACTAGGGGTACGGGTGAAGCACAGGACGGTCCATAACTTGGTATTTAGGCTATGGGTTCGGTATATTTTTTGTTTTTAAAGACAGCAAGTTTTCACAACCTCCGTTTTTACCGGTGTTCCCTATACTATACCATAGCATTCATTCTCATTTTCATTCATCCAGTTTCGGTATCATAAAGGTTTGATATAGGTGCCATGTGCCGTCTGTACGAAGGCTGTTTGACAATGTTTGTCTTGTACAATCAGACGGGGAAAGTACTGCCTGACCTTCATCTCTCTGCTCTTGTCGGGGAGGTTATCTTTGACATACACATGCTAACTTCAGCTTTTTGTGTGTGAGAGAGGAGTTTCAATTCTGCTTGCTATTACAGCCGTGACAGCCCTGATCTATATATAGACAGATCCGCACTTTATCTGCTTACCTCCTAATTCACCCGAGAGTTTTGATTGAAAACATTTATCTTGTCTGTCCTCCTAATAACTGCTACCACGGTAGTATCGTATTTCGTTTTAGTCGAGTGGCAAAATATCGGAAAAAGCTTTCATTTCACTGTAGTGTGGTTGCTACAGTTATAATAATAGAATAATAATAATTTATTCTAAATTATTTCAATTATTTGTACAAATTACTGTTTACGCGGTACATTGTTCATATTTGAGGGCATCTATTTATTCTCCACATTATTATTTATTATTTATTATTTATTATTTATTATTTATTATTTATTATTTATTATTTATTATTTATTATTTATTATTTATTATTTATTATTTATTATTTATTATTTATTATTTATTATTTATTATTTATTATTTATTATTTATTATTTATTATTTATTATTTATTATTTATTATTTATTATTTATTATTTATTATTTATTATTTATCCATCTATCCATCTATCTATCTATCACATAATATTAATTTGTCACGAGTGTCGCGGGGATGCTGTCTTCGGGTGAGAGGCGGGGTACAAACTGGACTGGTGGCCAGCCAATCACAGGGCACATATAGACAAACAACCATTCACACTCACATTCATACCTATGGACAATTTGGAGTCGCTAATTAACCTAGCATGTTTTTGGAATGTGGGAGGAAACCGGAGTACCCGGAGAAAACCCACGCATGCACGGGGAGAACATGCAAACTCCACACAGAGTTGGCTGAGGGTGGAATTGAAGTCAGGTCTCCAAGATGTGAGGCCTGCCCACTAACCACTATTCCACTGTGCAGCCTTGGGAAGCACAAATCCAAGGATTTTGGAGAAAACCCACGCATGCACGGGGAGAACATGCAAACTCCACACAGAGATGGCCGAGGGTGGAATTGAACTTGGATCTCCAAGCTGTGAGGCCTGCGCGCTAACCACTCGACCGCCATGCATGCAAATATGCTCCAGAAAATATTTTGGGATATTTTGAAACCCCCTGGTCTAACCAACTATGCAGAGTTTACCGTTGTCTTGCCAACACCATGTACGACCTTCAGCGAGACCCTGAGGATTGGCACCGGCAGTCTGAAACCCTTCCAGTACTGTCTGGTATTGCAACTGCTACTTTATGAAAGGAAAACCACACCTTCAGACTCGTGAACAAGGCCTCTCAAAACCACAAACCAACTCCCACACACTCCTAAGACCTTGCTCGCCAATGTCTGAACATTTTCTTGCCATTCAGTAGCTCTTTGACTCTCATTAGCTTGAATTTAAATATGCTCCGACCATGGAGAATCCCCTGCCCAATTCCCAATCAACCAGCTACGTACCCTCTGAGAAGGGCGGGCATCACTCAGGTTCTTTCTATCTTTCTTGCTTTCTTTCTATCGAGCAGTTTCCACGCCCGTCCAGACAGTCACAAAGACCTTCACTGAGTGTTTGTAGATGTGCCGTGTATTCAGACGAAGAATTGAACATGTTGTGACCAGCAATCGGAACGGATTATTTCCATGTGTTGGAGGTGTGATTTGATATGATTCCAGACAGAACCTCCTGCTATTTTTTACACTATCCCTCCCTGCTTCTGATGCACGGTGGCACATCCTCACACACGCCTCACTTCAACAACAGAGCACTTCAAGGTGCTCACATTCCAGCAGCCAATCCACCGTGCACTTCAATTCCACCCACCAACCCGTGCATACACACACACACACACACACACACACCATTACTTCTTGGCGTGGCCCACTCTCCACTCTCTGCCTCGTGTGTCAGGCTAAAAATAACACCTCACTCAGGAGCCACTCTCACGCCTTGAGCATCCTCTCGTAATGTTGTACTTCCTGCTTGCATGCTCTGGTAGCATCACTCACAAATGTCATGCTGCTGGTGTGTGTCACAGGACAAAATCCGCCAGGTTGTCCGTCTTCTGCTACAACGCTGCCACATTCCCATAGAAAGGTGGATGTCGTTCATTTGTGAGGCTACTCCAGGGAAGAAAAAAAAATCACTGCCATTGTGGCAAAAATTGCACATTCCATTGGAAGTCAGCTCACAGATTGAATGTACGTGATGATGATGATGATGATGGACGCCGACACTGAGAGCTTTACAGGAGGGCATTTTTGTTCAAGGTGAAGATGAGGCTTCATAGTCATCTGTCATGCTCATTTCGAGCTTTCAGTTGACGTGAATCTTCATCTTCTGTCATCTTCAGTGTTCTCGTGGTGACCCACAATATAGTTAGGACATTCACCAGAGGGTTGTACCTTGGGGGGTGGGGGGGGGATTCACTACATCTTGCTAAACCGCTGTTGCCTTGTGAAGTGTAGAGTTTGTTGTTGATTTTCTTCATCCTCTGCTTCTCCACATTGGTGACCCCTACATGATGATACACAAAAACTGCATCCCAACAGTAGTTTTACATATTATATGTTTTTTTTGGTAGATTGCAGCGATTGAATATTTTTGTAATTTTCTTCGATTAATCAAGTTATCAGAAAAAACTAAGCACAATTATAAATACATAAGAGCAAATAAAACATTTCACTAAATAATGACTTTCTAAATAATAACCTTCTTTTTGCAGTGGAAATAAACCCTGTATGAAGTCACGTTACCATCGTAATAAAACTGCCACGCATTCGACAGTAGTCATAATTAAGAGAAAGCTAGCCCTCCACAGGGCTAACGTTATGTTCGCATGGCACTATAAGCTTAATCTCACCAATTAATTTAACCTTGTCTCGGATCTTTGCTCCATTCCGAAGGAGTTGATACAACTCAGCATAGCACAGCATAGCATAGCATAGCATAGCATCACATAACATAACATAACATAACATAACATAACATAACATAACATAACATAACATAACATAACATAACATAACATAACATAGCATAACATAGCATAACATAGCATGGCATAGCATAGCATAGCATAGCATGGCATAGCATAACATAGCATGGCATAGCATAGCATAGCATAGCATAGCATAGCATAGCATAGCATAGCATAGCATGGCATAGCATAGTATAACATAATATAACATAACATAGCGTAGCATAGCGTAGCATAGCATAGCATAACATAGCATAACATAGCATAACATAGAATAGCATAGCATAGCATAGCATAGCATAGCATAGCATAGCATAGCATAGCATAGCATAGCATAGCATAGCATAGCATAGCATAGCATAACATAGCATAACATAGCATAACATAGCATAGAATAGCATAGCATAACATAATATAACATAACATAGCATAGCATCGTATAACATAGCATAGCATAGCATAGCATAGCATAGCATAGCATAGCATAGCATAACATAATATAACATAATATAACATAATATAACATAGCATAGCATAGCATAGCATAGCATAGCATAGCATGTGCTGTTTTGGTATGCAAGTGCCACATTACAACGGATACACGCCACGGTCTTCCGCTTGCTGTTTAGCCACATTTTCTGTCTGTTATTTACATTTTGTTTAGTGACAAAAATGCAACTCTATTCATTGGTTGCTTTCATTTCTTTTGTTGCCTTGTCAAATTCTCTGGACTCAGAAAGCAATCCTCATAATTTTGTTTGTAATCAAAGTACTGAAATTATTTGAGAAAGCGTTGTACCCCTTTAACGTTAACTTATCTAGATACATTCAGCGGACACATCAATAGTACTCATCTTTGCCCGACGCCGTCAGGTAGTTATTTAACAACGTTTAGTTCATTGTCGTAGGTGTTTTGTGCAGCGGTAGCAAATTTGTGTAAACTACTTTTATTGGATTTTTTTTCATCCAGAAAAATCCTGACACAGTGGTCTTGAGGGTTTAAAGGCCAACTAAAGCGGTACTAACTGTGAGTCTTAACCACATGGGGAGTGAGTCAAGACGTCGTAAAGGCACCAAGATGTCTGTGCACCATTGCTGCACCATCACTTCCTTCCTCCCTTAACTGACGCCAGTGTCTCTTTCCCTTCTCAGTGACCTGCTGTCTTCAGATTATGTTGAGATCCACTACAAGGGGGGGAAACCTGTCCTCTCAAAGGTAATGGAAATGTTTACAAATCATATGAATGTTGTCTTTGATGAATGAATGGATGGAAGATAACAAGCTGTATTTAAATTATATGCATCTGATGAAATCAATGAAAGTCTGCAGCTTTGGTCAGGGCGTCTTTATGGAATTAAGGCTTGGTGTGGACTGGAGTACATTTACTGGCTCATTGTCAAGGTAACAGGACCAATTTTGCTGTTGGAATACTGTCAGGCCTGCAGTTCTACTTGGAATCTCTGCAAAAGAAGCTTTCCAACGATGTATGTATGACATGTTGCGGTATGCAAATTAGGGCGCAGTGTAAAACCTTCGTTTCTTCATCACAACACAACACTGGGAACAACATAACCACTTCCACTGTCTAATAAGGGCCAATGCAATTGCTGTACAACAGGGGTGTCCAATGTGTGGCCCGGGGGCCCGTTGCGACTTGCGGATGTTTTGTTGTTAGCTTGTGGCTCATTGTAAAAATTGTACTTAAATGAGAAAACAACCACAAAAACAAAAAAAATCTAAATACTTTTGCAAGAATAAAGATATAAATAAAAATTTAACAGAAATTTTTTTTGTAATCGAACAAAAAAAGCATTATTAGTATTATATTATTAGTATTCTGAGGAAAAAGAACATCAAATGCGCTACAAATAAAGCGTATTATTATTTAATTTGAGTAGCATGAAGTTAAAATATTAAAGAAACATGTTTTTATGTTGCGGTATTATGAGAAACAAACAAAACAACAACACTTTATTCTTGTAAAATGACAACTTATACAATAATGTCTCTTTTAAATTATATTGAAACTTTATGCTCGCTCATAAAAATTTGCGGCCGCAAATGGGTCCCCAGGCCACACTTTGATCACCCCAACATTTTTGTCATTGTGGTTGCATTTTGCACTGCATCATACTTGGCGTGTTTGTATCCCTTTCATATAGATTAATAAGGAACGCATCTGTGCATGATGCAGAGCCGTTCCACGGCACTGCACACACACTAGGGGTGGATTCAATGCAAAACAGAAAAACCACCTTCCTCATAAACTTATTGCTCTTATTGCTGATTTGATTGCGCAAGTGGCCGGCTGGTGCATACTCCTATATGCAACCTACAGTCCATACATAAGATAAGAGAGGAAGTGAAGCTGGTTATGGAACGAGGGCCGTTTGCTGCTGCTGATTCAGGCAGAGAGGGGCTGTATGGGCTGGGTGCACTCTTGCTGAATCAGCAGGCTTTCGTCCCCCCCTCCCCTGCAGCCTCCTGCTGAAGCCCTGCTCACGTGACGAGGGAAGGAAAGCACTCTGCAGTGTCAGTGCAGCTGAGATGGGTGAAGTGAGAATAAGAGAAAGAGAGAGAGAGAGCGAGCGAGTCCTCCACTCACCCCCGTGTCTGACAGCTGAGTCACAGATAGCACCGAGACCTACTTTGCAATGTATTCACGATCCCTGTTAACAAGCATAGACCTCATGCAGAAATACCGCGCAAAATAAGATGCATCAGCATCTGTGAGCCAAGCTGTTACATCTTCAGAGGCTTCCGACTTGGGATATTTCGGCAAAAAATTAGCATGCAATGTCGGAATGAGCCATATTCTGTATGGATGTGTTGACAGCATTGCTGCTTTAGCTCCGCACGGTGTCTGCTGTGACGTGATGCTGCATAGGCATCGTATCTTTCCCCCGCAGGGCGGTGAGCACTGTTACTACCACGGCCAGGTGAGAGGCAAAGATGGCTCCCGTGTGGCCTTATCTACCTGCAACGGGCTGCAGTAAGTATACAGAATTGTGTGCTTGCCTCACAACATCGGGGGGACACGCTCATCTCAGCTCCTTTTCTAATATTGACTCAATATCGACCCGCCTCTCTCCCTTTTCTTCTGTTTGCCCGGCAGTGGGATGTTTGACGATGGAGCCTACGTGTACGTAATCGAGCCACTACAACAGACGTATTCAATCGTAAGTTATCAGACTAGTATTTTCTTTAATGCTACTGCTGAAGCATCATCGACATAATTTGGGGATTTACAAAAAAACATCGAGAATCACAGGGAATGACAGGCAATTCTGACGATCATGACTAAAAATCACCTGGTACACCCTGGACTGGTCGCCAGCCAATCACAGGGCACATATAGACAAACAACCATTCACACTCACATTCATACCTATGGACAATTTGGAGTCGCCAATTAACCTAGCATGTTTTTGGAATGTGGGAGGAAACCAGAGTACCCGGAGAAAACCCACGCATGCACGGGGAGAACATGCAAACTCCACACAGAGATGGCCGAGGGTGGAATTGAACCCTGGTCTCCTAGTTGTGAGGTCTGCGCGCTAACCACTCATCCTTAGGCCTTAGACTTTTTCACAGTGGTTGACATTCCAAGCCCGCACGGTGATCCAGGTGCCACAGGCCAAAAAAAAAAAACAGCCATGAGCCACAAACAGCCCTCGGGTCGCACTTTGGACACCACTGTTTCTAAATTGTCCACAGATGTGAATGTGACTGAGGTGTTTGTTTATACAATATAGGTGCCCTGCGATTGGCTGATGACCCTAGTGAGGACAAGTGCTATAGAAAATAAACGAATGAACTTTCCAAGTCATTGATAAGTCCATAAAAATGTCGAAACTTTGTCGAAACGCCAGAACCCCGCCCCTTTTTCTTCAGTTTCCATTGTTAACTAGCGAAGGAAGCTAACAAGCTAAATTGACAACGAAGGTTTAAGCAATTGAAATTATGAAGCTAACTGTCTGCGAAAGCATGATTAAGATTAAGATATGCCTTTATTCGTATATGCCTTTATTCGTAAATATAATCACATATTTATAAATTATTACTGACTTATTGTGAATGAGATGTGTTTTTTTAAGGAAAAAATGGCAATGCAGAAAATCATTGAATCGGGGATGTGCAGGAATCCAACTTGTGTAACTCGATAGCAGGAAGCCGTTAAATACTGTACATCACGTTTGCATAAGGAATGAAAAATGAGTTTCCACAATGCCTTTCAGGCCAATCATGAACATGTTTGACAGATCCCAGGTCAGGGTCAGTGGCTGCCGCCCTCTCTGACGTCTAAGGGTGCGTCACCATTACAATTTGAGGGTAGCAAAGGGTGGAGAGAGCAAAGAGGTCGAGGTTAAGAGCAGAAGTAGAGGAATCAAGGTAGCAAGGGGTTATGTCCCTGACCCCCCGAGTTCCTGTGATGAAACGGAGGAAGCAGGAAGGAATAAGAGGCCTGTTTTAGGAAACAGAGGAGCCAAGATGACAGAGCGACACACACTTTGAAAGGTAAACAACATCCTTTTCCTGATCATCCTGGAATGTAATTGAGTCTGGAAAACTGCTCACTTCTTCTTTCTTTAATATTTCAATGTTATGCTTCGGAAAATGACCGTATTTTCCAGAATATTTTAATCACACATTTTTTCATGCGGGTGGCACGGCGGTCGAGTGGTTAGCGCGCAGACCTCACAGCTAGGAGACCAGGGTTTGATTCCACCCTCGGCCATCTTTGTGTGGAGTTTGCATGTTCTCCATGGGTTTTCTCCGGGTACTCCGGTTTCCTCCCACATTCCAAAAAACATGCTATGTTAATTGGCGACTCCAAATTGTCCATAGGTATGAATGTGAGTGTGAATGGTTGTTTGTCTATATGTGACCTGTGATTGGCTGGCCACCTGCTTCCCAGATAAAAGTGACTAAATCTCATTTATTTTGATAACATGAAGTGAAAATCAATTGATAAATTAATTTAAAACATTAAATGACATTGTTGTCATCAAAATTGCATCTGTTTATACAATAGATGTAGACATTTTTGCTTAAAAATACTATTTATATTTTGAAAATATTTCAATTTGCGCTTCTTTATCTGTCAAGAAATAAACAAGGAATACAAGCTAAAGTATCACAACATCAACATAATTCCCTTTATTGAGTATCTGAAGGACGCTTATTGGCATTCCAACAGTCGTCAACAAGCATAGTTGGATTCCGCTTTCCCTGATATTTATTCTCCATAAGTTTAATGTCCTGGTGGAATCCTTCCCCGTGCTCATCGTTTACTTCTCCATAATTCAATTGGAAAGAAAGTGTATCTTCAGTGACATATTGCAGCCAAAGGGCTTTGTAGGACTTAAGAAGGTTTGCCACCAGCTGCTTATAAATATCTGCCTTGTAGTTTCCAAGAAATTGCATGCATTTTGAAACAGGCTTTCAGATATAACTGGTTGCTTGTAGATACACTGTGTATTAACTCAACTGTTCATGTCATTTTGTCTGGAAAACACAATATATTTTTTCGCATAATATTATGACTTTTTTTCTTGACTCATAAAATTACTGCAGTTTTTTTTTTCAATTTTTGCTCTTCCTCATTATAATAAAAATAGACTCGTCTTACAAAATCTGTTCTGACTTTGAGGAAGATGAAGTGTTTCTGGAAAAACCTGTCATTGAGTAAATAACAGAGTCTGAGATTGGCTCACCTCCGTGGAATCCAGACAAAATGGAATCATTGATTTAACCTCTGCTTGTCCTTTTGAGATCTTGGTATTGTACTGTTTTATATTTTACTGTTATGGTGGAACCTCGCTTTTTCTTATTAATTTGTCCTCCAGCGTTTGAAAAAAAGTGAAAACCTAAGCAATTTTTTCTCCAGGAAATAATGTAAACCCCGACATCCCAACAATATCAACAAAAAATACATTTTATAGAGATTGATTTTATTTTTACATGTAGAAAACAACGCAAAAATAATGATAATCAAATAATAAAAGATGCCATCTTCATACTTTGCAAGGAGATCTTTCCTGAATGCAATAGTGTTGCTTGCCTTCTTTATCACAGCTTTCTTTGGCCATGCTCAAAAGAAAAATGCACAGTCAGCAACACGGAGGGGGCTTTGTTTGGTCACTCGATTTCACGGAACAGTACAGTACCTGCAAAGCATCTAGTTTGTTGAACAGAATATTGTATGATCACCAAGACAGTGCAGGAAGTGCAGAATTTCTGTATTTTTTTGGTCAAAAAACTGTCTCGTTTGGATTTGACTGCAATGTGTATCATATTCATGCTTTGTTGAAGTTTCTCCATAAGATTTCATTTTAAATGGACTCATGTTTAGGACACGGTCGGAAGGCCTCATCGGCTCAGAAGAAGTGCATCGCTAGGATGGAAAAATGACTCACAAGAACCGGGTGAGGATCGACATCATGAACATCTTCTAAAACATGCTGTTTTTGTTTTTTTTAGGGCTTCTCCCCGGACACACCCTTTCACCATACTGAGTGACAAACGCAACATTCAACCACACACATACACAAGTAGGCCACAAGGAAGCAACTTTCAGTGTTGTTCAAACTCCATGTTCCACTCTCATGAGCACATACAAGAAATCCTCATGCTTTTCTCTTAAAATTTATACTTTATTCTTGTAAAATTACAGCTCCCCCCATTTCTGCTAGTGTTGTTTTTTCAAATTGTCCAACTATTTAAACATTTTTCTTGTAAATATTATTCCCATATTTCACTTTATTTTTGTAATATTAAGACTTTTTCCCCCATAATATTCACACTTTATTCCTGTAATATCATGATACATTCCACAACCTAATTTTCCAAAATTACAATTTTATTCTCTGTTATTCTGTTTCCCATAATATTAAAATATACAAATATTTTAAAAACTTGCTACAAAAATTATCATTATTTATAATAATAATAATTATTATTACTATTATTTCTTCTTACTCTCTTAAAATTAGCACTTTTTCTTGTTAAATTATTTTTCATATTTTGACTTTATTCCTGTAAAATTACAGCTGTTTTTTCCTTTTTTTTCCTCATGTTGTTTTTTTTTACATTTTCAAACTATTTAAACTTACTTTGTATTCATGTTTTACTTTATTCCCAAAATATTTTTTTTTTATTTTATTGCTGTAATATTTTCTTTTTCTCCAATTTAATTGTCCATTAATTACAATTTTATTGTATTTTTTGATTCCCATTATATTAAAATATACAAATATTCAAATTATATATTTAAAACTCTATGCTACTATGTCAACCTTTTCTGTACATTTTCTTCTCATAATTATGACTTTATTCCCATAATATTTTTACTTTATTACTGTAATATTTTCTTTTCCTCAATCTAATTGTCCATTAATTACAATTTAATTGTATTTTTTGATTCCTATAATACTAAAAATGTACAAATATTAAAATTATATTTTTAAAACTCGATGCTACTATGTCAACCTTTTCTGGACATTTTCTTCTCGTAATTATGACTTTATTCCCATAATATTTACCCAACGAAATTTTCCCAAAATTACTATTTAATTCTTTTTTTGACATAATATTAAACAAAAAAATAAATTGTTAAATATTGCAAATTTTTGCAATTGTTGTCAGGTTTTTTGTGTTAAAGTCTATTTTTATAAACTTTTTTATGTATAATATATATATATATTATATATATTGGTCTTCCCTGTGTTGAAGCACAGTTGTCCTGTGTTGTTTATGCTCCTAGCGGAGGAGGAGGACGAGAAGGAGGAGGAGGAGGAGGAGAGGCTCTTCTCGGAGCTGGATGACTTGTCCTGGCTGAAGCGCAGGAAAAAGCGAGCCGTGAGTGTCTGATCTCATCTCTGTGAAGAGACGCCACAAGTTTCCCTTCACCCACCCGTAAATGCTTATGTAATGATGTCACGCTTCCATGAAGTGTTTGCATACTTCCGCTGTTTGGTGCGGACTCCGAAGCAATATGCCGCATCAGGACTCCACACTTGGTGTGCCTGCCAGTGCTGACGCTTGTGTTGCGTTTGTGTTGCAGGTGTCTGTATTTGAAGAAATGAAATATTTGGAGATTATGATTGTTAGCGACCACCGTATGGTACGTATTCTAATTAAACAGCCAACAACTTTACATGTGTATCACTTTTATCACTCAACTCCCGTGTCCCCCGCAGTATAACCGACACAAAAGCAAGCGGGCCACCAGGAATTTTGCCAAGTCGGCGGTGAATCTGGTGGACGCCGTGAGTAAGCTTTTCCCTTCGAACAGTGTTGTTGGACAAACATTGACTCATTCAAAACTCTGCTTTAGTGACATTTTTAGCGCTTCGATGTTCATACTAGTGATTGAGACCAACGTTGCAATATTTTCATGTAAGCTAGCTTCGATATGCTAATATCATATCAACCTAGCAACATAGCATAACATAGCAAATGTATGTTTGTCATGTAAACACATATATCATATAGTAATAGGAATTTGGTTGGCCGGCAAGTCAATTTTTTTAGAGATTTACTGCCACCTTGTGGTGTGAAACGTAAACTACCGCGTAGATTTGTTCCTGCAAACTCGACTCCAACTGAAAATCAGTGATAATGCTCATCACAGGCGGCACATACGCATTAATCATAATTTAGACTTTTTAATGTCATAATTATGACATTGTACCTTTTCTTTCATAATTATGACTTACCACTGGGATATTTTTGTCGTTATTGGCGGAAACAGGCTTCCACAGTAAGATCAAATTAAAAGCATAAAATTAATACAGACATCAGATCAGATCATCTACCAGTACGAGTCTCAAACTGTTTTTTTTTTTTTTTCATTTTCCAACTATTTCAACATTCTGTAAAAAAAAAAAGCGCCAGTGCACATTTTGATTGGTTTGATACTCAAGCGGGCTGCATGGTGGCCTCACAGCTAGGGGACCCGAGTTCAATTCCACACTCGGCTATCTCTGTGTGGAGTTTGCATGTTTTTTCCTCCCACATTCCAAAAACATGCTAGGTTAATTGGTGACTCCAAATTGAGTGTGAATGGTTGTTTGTCTATATGTGCCTTGTGATTGGCTGGCTACCAGTCCAGGGTTTACCGCGCCTCTCGCCCAAAAACAGCTGGGATAGGCTCGCACCCCCGCGACCCATGTGAGGGTAAGCGGTAAAAAATGAATGATACTCAAGCAAATACCTTGGCTTTTAACTTCATGGTTTTTGCACCAGGTTTTGTTCATGTGCATTAACACTCCCCTATTGGCACCTTGCCCCCCGGCTCTGTGATCACCCCCCCACACCACCCCATTGGCTGCACACATCAATGACAGGTCTTCAAAGAAGAACTGCGAACGCGCGTTGTGCTCGTCGCTTTGGAGATCTGGACAGACAAAGATCGGATCCCCATCAGCGAGAGGCCGCTGGAAATGCTGCGCGATTTCTCCAAGTACCGCCAGCAGAGCATCAAACACCACGCAGACGCTGTGCACCTCTTCTCGTAAGTTTGTCATCATTCTGTAACACGTCACGTAATTGTCCACATGATATTGTTTTATGTTACAGAGGCGTGACCTTTCACTACCGCAGAAGCAGCGCGGCTTACTTTGGAGGCATGTGTTCCGTGAGCCGTGGGGTTGGAGTCAATGAGGTCAGATTGGTCACGCACGTCAAGGATCACATGTTCAGTAGGTGTGAACTAAGCCTGTGCTGCTCTCACAGTATGGCGGCACCTCGTCCATGGCGGGCTCGTTATCCCAGAGCCTGGCTCAGAATCTGGCCATCCAGTGGGACCCTGCATCCGAGAGAAGTAAACATTTCAGTGTAATGTTTCTGTGTAGTTTAGGGACCCTTTAGCATGACAAGTTCATTGGTTCCAGACCAGACCATGATACGTGAACTCATGCAAAGTAGGATTCCTTATTTATAAATGCAATATTTCATACACAACTTGTTTGTTACAACCTTCTAAATAACTTTTTAAACATTAGAGCTCTCTAGACATAAAATAACACCCCAAAAGTCATCTTTCTACTCCTATTAACCAATTTAGTAGATAATTGGAGAAAATAAGAGAACATAAAGGGCGGCATGGCGGTCAAGTGGTTAGCGCGCAGACCTCACAGCTAGGAGGACTAGGGTTCGATTCCACCCTCGGCCATCTCTGTGTGCATGTTCTCCCAACATGCTAGGTTAATTGGCGACTCCAAATTGTCCATAGGTATGAATGTGAGTGTGAATGGTTGTTTGTCTATATGTGCCCTGTGATTGGCTGGCCTGTACAAAAGTACAGGACTTTCCAAAGTACAGCATTCCTCCATCTTGTAACAGTATCTTTTCTTTATTTGCAGAGGAATGCGGTTGCCCTGGCTCCTACCCTGGCTGCATAATGGAGGACACGGGGTAATGTGCAACATTATTTTTCATTTACACTGTATCCAATTTAAAATATTCCACTTTTTAAGGGAATGAAAGACAATCCGAGAGCCGCATACTGAGAAATCAAATAATTCAGGGGGATCACTTTTACCAATAATTATTTTTTTTATTAAACCAACCCATGTACATATGCATTTTTTAGATTAAAAGGGGACCTATTATGCAAAATTTTCATCATAATTCATTGTGGGTCCTATAGAGCAGCTACACACAATAACCAGCACAAAAAGCTTTCTAGTTCTTCCAGAATCTGCACCTATTCAACTGTATTTCATTGGATTTTTGGCTTGCTCCTCCCCCTTCAAACTCTCCGACAAGCTTGATGTTGACGTCGTTGTCACGGTTATTAAACATATTTAAGTATATTTTAAGTATAAAATGTAAAGCGACTCACCATTAATGGACGATAAGGTAAGATGATGGATGAACGGATGGAACGGGAGCCACGGTGTAGCCTTTAGCCTGGTTGTCAGGCTAGCGATAGAGGCTAGCCTGGACTGGTGGCCAGCCAATCACAGGGGCACATATAGACAAACAACCATTCACACTCACATTCATACCTATGGACAATTTGGAGTCGCCAATTAACCTAGCATGTTTTTGGAATGTGGGAGGAAACCGGAGTACTCGGAGAAAAACCCACGCATGCACGGGGAGAACATGCAAACTCCACACAGAGATGCTGTGAGGCCTGCGTGCTAACCACTCGACCACCGTGCAGCCTGCAGTCAGGACTTATCACCATATATTAACTTGTCTTCACCTCACTTCAAATTTTGTAGTGTTCCTATTTCCAATTAATTCCGGAATAAATAATAAATAAATTCCCAAAATGACCATGGAGCGATTCTGGAAATTTTGCCCAAATATTTTGAAAATTCTCCACACATTGGCATCCATTATCCCATCTGTGCATCAGTTTGTTGTTAATGACATTTGTGTTATGGATCATCCTACTCAGTATGATATTATTTTTACTGCACGGCATACTGTAATACTGTTCTTCTTTTCATATACTAGTTGATACTCCTTGTTCTTCATTCCACACACAAACACACAGAAGTGGAAGCATGTGTCCGTCGTCATTGCTCAGTTCTTCCACATCTTCTTAACAGATGTTTTTTTCCTCCCTCCACAGTATCCAACACCCACGGAAATTCTCCAAATGCAGCATCTCGGACTATAAGGACTTCCTCCTGAAAGGCGGCGGCTCATGTCTGTTTAACAGGCCCACAAAGGTTTGATGCTCAGTGATGCTGACTGTCACAGTGTCACGTAAAGGTCAGTGGGGTGTGGAAACTACACCTCTCATACCCACTTGATTTATTTCGGCAGCTCTTCGAGGCCACAGAGTGTGGGAATGGATTTGTGGAAGTAGGAGAGGAGTGTGACTGCGGCGCAAGAGCTGTGAGGGTTTCTTTTTTTTTATTTTTATTTTTTTTAGAGGTTTAGGATGGGGCGTCCAGATTTTTTCCATGGAGAGCAGCATACTGAAAAATCAAAAGATGGAAGTTATGTATAGTATTTAAAGAAAAAAAAACAGCCTGCATCTCAGCTTTGTGATATACGTGAAAAGTGTATGATTAGTATATCTTTTCCATTTCAGTTTTTCCCAAAATATTTTAACATTTATATTTTATTTTTCTTGTAATATTCTGACTTTATTCCCGTAATATTTTGACTTTATTCTCGTAATATCCTAACTTTTTCCCAACCTATTATCTAACATAATATAATAACTTATAATATTTCTAATCTATTTTATTTTTCTTGTAATATTCTGACTTTATTCCCATAATATTTTGACTTTATTCTCATAATATCCTAACTTTTTCCCAACCTAATATCTAACATAATATAATAACTTATAATATTTCTAATCTATTTTATTTTTCTTGTAATATTCTGACTTTATTCCCATAATATTTTGACTTTATTCTCATAATATCCTAACTTTTTCCCAACCTAATATCTAACATAATATAATAACTTATAATATTTCTAATCTAATCCTTCGAAAAATTGCAACTTCATATTAAGTCTTTATTTAACTCATCACACAGCAACTTAACATACAAACAAGTACCAATAGAAGTTTAACACATCTCAGCAAAGCACTCATTATTCCCTGTTGTTGATGTGTGTGTTTCTCATTTCAGGAATGCTACAAGGGATGCTGCAAAAAGTGTTCACTGGCCAACGGTGCGCACTGCAGCGACGGCCCCTGCTGCAATAACACGTGCCTGGTGAGAGCGTGACTGACTGCACAGTATATAGTATATACATACACATACCAAGAAAATGAGTGTTTCTTCTGAAAGATTAATCCAGATTGTTTTTGACCTGTTTTCTTGCCAGTTCCTGCCACGAGGTTACAGTTGCCGCTATGCTGTGAATGACTGCGATATCTCCGAGACCTGCTCTGGGGACTCTGGACAGGTGTTGTTGTGCAGCAATGCTACATTTTTCAGTCTGTTAGTGCGACTGCAGAGAGACCACACCTCACACTGCTGTGCATGGAAAAACAAGCTACCTCTTTTATTTGATTGAGGACATTTTACAAATGGTCAAACCTCAGTTTTTATACGCAGCCAGTTTTTGTATGATTCGGCTATTGTCTCGGTTTTTGTACATTATTGCACGTAACAAATTAGTATGTTTGTCCTGTACTAAGGGCAGGTCGATATATCAATATTTTTTTCGGCATTTGCAGCATTTTTAGTGTTTATACTACTTTATTTATTACTTTCTGGTTGTTTTTTTGTGCCACATGGACCCCTTAAGGAAGTGTGCAGCTACGATAAGTCACATCCATTTAATTCATTCATTCATTCATTTTCTACCGCTTGCTGGGGATGCTGGAGCCTATCCCAGCTGTCTTTGGGTGAGATGCGGGGTACACCCTGGATTGGTCGCCAGCCAATCACAGGGCACATATAGACAAACAACCATTCACACTCACATTCATACCTATGGACAATTTGGAGTCGCCAGTTAACCTAGCATGTTTTTGGAATGTGGGAGGAAACCGGAGTAAAACCAGAGAAAACCCACGCATGCACGGGGAGAACATGCAAACTCCACACAGAGATGGCCGAGGGTGGAATTGGACCCTGGTCTCCTAGCTGTGAGGTCTGCGCGCTAACCACACGACCGCCGTGCCGCCCCGTCACATCCATTTATCATTCATAATTAATTTGATTTTTTCTGCATGCAAAAATATAATTACAGTATTCCCTATAAAATGTATTTTTTGCAGGTGTTAATTGAATTTAGATTATTCTGTTATTCTATTATTGAGTTTCTGTACGTTTTGGTTTTTGTCGGACCTTTGGGAATGACAAAATTTCACTTCTTTTCAATATCTTTGAAATTTCTCACAGAAAAGTCATGGCACGGCTAGAAATCAGGTTGCGTTTGATAAATGCCCCCCACTTGTGGGGCACTTTTCTAACTTCTGGCGCTCAAAGAGCTTGACAATGTCACCCCATTCACCCAATGATTAATGGACTATGTTAATGGAATGGAAGCTAAAGTTAACAGCTCGTGCATAGAGTGATGCCACAGCATCAGGAGCAACCGGGGGTTATTTTACTCAAGGATACTTTGACATGGTCAGGGAGGGATCCAAACTTCAACCTTCAGATTGACGACCACTTGGCGACCTCTGGATAATAATAATGATTTTCTTTATAATGAATTATGATATTCATGCGCAAGGTTGTGGGACGACTTGAAGGTGAAAAGGATAGTGATAGTTGCTGAGGTTGATGGATAATTCCTATGCTGCTCACAGCCACTAGGGGGCATGTTGCGTGCTATTTGGATTTTGCTGTGATTTGCTTTATTCTAGTACCGACATTTTCCTGTTTCTAGAATTTCGCTACAGTATAATTTAAAAAAAATTGTACAGATGGTCATTTTGATTTGTAAACAACTCATCATGGGAGAATATGCTCCATAAATGCCGTTTGTGCCTCGTGCTACATTTTGCATATCAGTACATCGCCCAAGTGCCAGTGCACCAAGGAAAAGGAAAGCCATCACTTTGGAAGCGAAAATATAAAGCTCACACAGAGGAGAAATATAACAACAATCATTGATAAAGATAATTGAATGCTAATTTAATGCTAATGCTGGCTAGAGGGTTCATGGATTAATCTCTTTTTAAGATGTTTTCATTTTATTCTTCATGTGTTCTGAGTACAGTGTCAGTGACTACATATTATTTACGACTTACACTAAAAATTATAACAAATATCTTTTTTTGCTCTTTACAGTGTCCTCCCAATCTGCATAAACAAGACGGTTATCTCTGTCAGGTAAACCAGGTAAGAATGGAATGGTAAGGTCTCTTTTGTGCAAGGAGCACAAGCTTGAGAGCTACAATATTATATGAGGGGGGGGGGCCAAAGTGTGGCCTCAGGGGGGCATTTCCAGCCTGTTGAGGTCACCAACAGATGACCGGACATTCTCCTTCAGGATTTTTTGGCAGACAGCAGAATTCAGCCCCAGACCATCACTCTACCACCGCCATATTTTACGCCGATATAATGGGACACACACCTTGAAGTTATTTTTCTTCGGCAGTGGTTTTTATCTTGGAACTCTACGTACCATGCAGGCCATTTTTTGCCCTGTGTCTTTCTTATGGTGGAGTCATGAACACTGACCTTAACTGAGGCAAGCTGGCAGTTTTTTGGATGTTGTTGTGGGGTCTTTTATGACCTCTTGGATGCGTCGTTTCTGCACTCTTGGGGTCATTTTGCTTGTCCAGCCACTCCTTGGAAGGTTCACCCCTGTTCCGTGTTTTCACCATTAATGGATAATGGCTCTTACTGTGGTTTGCTGGAGTCCCACAGCTTTTGAAATGGCTTTATATGTAATCTCTATTAATCTAATTTGGATTTTTTTTCTCCCTTCATAAATAACACGTTTTATTTGAGAAGTGCATTTTCTGTGCAGGTGTATTGTGACTGTAAAAAGCTTATTCACGTCTTTGATGATTTGTCTTGTGTCTGAAGGGCCGCTGCTACAGTGGAGAGTGCAAGACCAGAGAGAACCAGTGCAGATACATCTGGGGGCCGAGTGAGAAGAACACACTTGATGGGAGGAAGTTGGCTAAGTGGAGCTTGCTCCTCATTTTGTCGCTTTGTCTTGTCAGAGGCCGGAGGCTCAGAGAAGTTCTGCTATGAGAAGCTAAACACGGAGGGCACGGAGAAGGGCAACTGTGGAAGGGACGGCGACAAATGGATGCAGTGCAGCAAACAGTGAGTTCCAAATGAGAAATCCTCGTCGCAGAGTTGGTCTTCTAGGAAAAAAACGAAAAAAGTATACACTTTTCATGTCACTTTTTATGTACTCTACTGCATATACAGTCTCCACCGATGACATTTTAACAATATCTTTCAATATTAACCATATTATTGATCATAGAGACATAGAACTGCAGTTGATTATGCTGAAACCGGTTTATTATAATAATAATTAAAAAGTTTTACATTCCGATCCTATTGTTAGCAGTTGCTACCTTGGTACTTTGCTGTGAGTTCATATTCTTGAATTACCTACTTTATCAAAGCTCAGGAGGCACTTTTTTGCTCCTTGAACGCATCACAGAGAGACAGATACAAATTGTTCATCGTTCTGTGTGCTTTCGATGAACAAATAAACCACACACACACACACACACAATAAGGGTGATTAAAGGATTTCCTGTGCAGACTTTCTCTCTAGCAGGTATCAAAGTGCGGCCCTGGGGCTATTTTTACATTCTGAAAATAAAATTTCAACGAGAAAACTTGTTAAAAAAAAACTTACAAAATTTGAAAATAGTTTTTTAGCCAAGAAATAGTTCTAATTTTACAAGAAAAACATCTTAATATTATAAGGAAAATATCTTTTTAGAAGCATAAAGTTAAAACGTTAAAAAAGTAATTATTAAAGAAAAACAAAAAACAATTGAAGTTGTAACTTTTGGAACATTAGGTTATGTAAAAAAAGTTATGTAATAAGGCTGAAATAGCATAAACAGCATAATAAAGTCAAAAGAGAACAATTTGGTATTTTAATGAGAAAAAAGTATAATTTAGTGAGAATAAATGTGCAATATTGTGAGAAAAAATACAGTAGCACCAAGTTGAAATATTGTTAAAAAAATCTTATTATTATGAGAAATCAATGATTGGAATACAGTCAAAATATTATGGGAATAAAGTTATACTATTACAAAATTTATGAAGAAAGTCTAAAAATATATGAAAAAAAAATCTTGAAATCTGGGGTGTTTAAACCCAAAACCGGCGCTGAATAAGTGGAAGAAGATGGATGTGTAATGATGCGAATATGAAAATGAATCGTAATAATAATAACAGGCTTCTTTCTGTTTGTCTCTTACAGTGATGTTTTCTGTGGTTTTCTCCTGTGTACCAACATCGGCCGCAACCCACGTATTGGAACAATGAAAGGCGACATCACCCCCACCTCTTTTAACCACCAAGGCAGGCTGATTGACTGCAGGTAAATGTGTTGTGTTTTGAAACGGAGTCCATACGAAGTCTTGACATGTCAGCACTCCTACCTGCCCGCTGCCCTTTTCCTCTCAGTGGTGGACACGTTCTTTTGGATGATGAGACCGATTTAGGCTACGTGGATGACGGGACTCCTTGTGGGCCGTCCATGATGTGCCTTGACCGCAAGTGTCTGTCCATCCAGTCCCTCAACATTAGCACCTGCCCCATAGGACCGAATGGGCAAGTGTGCTCCGCCCACGGGGTGAGTCTACATGTCTAGTCCACATAGACACAGTTTATAGCAGGGGGGTGTCCAAAGTGTCCGTTATTGGCCTGTGCCACATTCCAAAAATATAATTTAACAGCGAAAATGGAACCTTCAGTAGTAATTTTACAGTAATAAAGTCAGAATATTATGAAGAAAAATAATGTCATTTAGTAGTATGAAGTTGTAATTTTAAAGAAAAAACATACCGTATACTGTATTTATAAGAAAATCATAAAACTGTAATTTTCATAAAATATTGTTTGTCATAATATTACAACTTAAAAGAATATTTCAAGTGTATGCCACTAAAATGACATTATTTTTCATCATGATTTCCCAAGTACATTTTTGTAAAATTATAACGTTTTTCTCATTAGAATTTGACTTTTTTCTTATTATTTTCTTTTTTCTATTATTGTTGTAAAATATGTGTATTTTTTTTTCAATTTTTTCCAAGCACTTTGTCTGTGAAAGGTGCTATATAAATATATTTTACTTATTTACTTACTTACATTTCTGGTGTTTTTTTATTGCCCCAGTTATTTCAACCTTCTTTTTTGTAAATTTTCTTCTTGTGATTACGATTTTATTTTCATAATAATTAGACTTTATTCTTGTAACATTGGAACTTTTCCTGCAACATTTTTTTTTGGTTTTGTTGCTTTTCATCATATTATGACTTTACTTTACTTAAAAATTACTTCTATTTCTTTAATATTCACATCCTTCTTGTTAGAATATTACTTTTTTCCTCTTAGCATTTTTTTTACTTCATTGTCCTAAAATTTTGCTGTTCGTTCCGTTTCTGCTGTCGTCTATTTCAAATTTCTTCTTTTGAACTTTCTTCTCGTAATTATGACATTATTCGGATAATATTTTGATATAATTTTTTTGTAACTTCATTTTCAAATTTTTTTTTCCATAATATTACAACAAGAAAAATGTACATCTTTTTAAGTTCAAATATTTGCTTTTCCTTTTTCTCTAATATTTAGATATTCTTCTTGAAAAATTGCTGATTTTTCCAATTTTTTTTCGTTTTTATTTCCTCTTTCTTGTTAAATTATATTTTTAGAATGTGCAGCGGGCTAATAAATAAACACCCGCCGGCCGCTAATGGCCTCACACCACACTTTGGACACCTTTGATACCGATGGCTGGAGGTCACATCACGTCATGTTTGATCTGTTCAGGTGTGCAACAACGAAGCCACATGCACCTGTGACACCACGTGGGCGGGGACCGACTGTAGTATGCCCGACCCTCCGAAAGCGCCTGACACTACGCCGACTCAAGGACCCAAGGGTCAGTTTCCACCTCATTCCAGTTTGTTTGTAAAATGTACCCAAAAATGCATATTTAGAGCATCCAGTGTTTGTCTTTTAGTCCTTGAAAGAGTAATAGAGATGATTTTAGCATAGACATGGACACCGCAGCTTTAAGGGCCGGGGATGAGCGGGCGGAGGCCTGCTGTTTGTCTTCTGACAGGGTGGTAACGTGCTCCTTTTCCCTCCACACAGTGAGCGTGGCCACTAACAGGCTGATAGGGGCAGTAGCAGGGACCATTCTGGCCCTGGGGGTGATTTTTGGAGGCACAGGGTGGGGAATAGAGTAAGCATTTTTTTTTTTTTCACAGCTCTTCCTCTCATAGTGGTGCCTCAGTGTGCGGGCGCTCTTGTGAGCCGGCCTGAGCCCGTGTGTGCGTCCCGGTGGCTTTGTGTCTTCTTGTGTGTTGGTGATGACCATATAATCGTGTCTTATGATTGGTTGTTTTCAGTGTCGTGTGATTGATTGATGGAAACCCCTTCCCCAACCCGCTCTCGTTCCCCTTTCTCCTTCGACTCTCTTCCCGGTGTTCCCTCATTCTAACCCCTTTTCTTCATCTCCTTCCTTTTCCTTTTTCTCTTCTTCTTAGTCGTCATGTGGTTGCTCCTGTGATCCTCTCCTTTCTGGGGCATGTGGGCGGGGCATTTAGATGGATAGCTGTCCCCAACCAGAAGAAGTATCCCGTTGCAGTGTTTAGACCCCTAAAAGCATTTTCTGCATACTGCAGGCTGCACCATCAATCTGTTGAATGAAACATTTGATGGCTATCAGTCCTCCCACTGATGATCAGAACATCTAGAACGGGGCTGGAGAGCATGCAAGACATTGTCGGAGTCTGTAATCATGTGGAATGGTTACATGTTATTTGTCCAGCGAGTCGCCATAGAAACTCATGTCTTTTTCCCCCCATAACCCTTTGCAGGTCCTAGTGCCACCAATCTAATAATAGGCTCCATCGCCGGAGCCATCCTTGTGGCTGCCATAGTGCTGGGGGGGACTGGATGGGGTTTTAAGTAAGCAAACACGCCGCATGCCTCTCCTGCTCGACCTCGTAGCATCCCTGCTGCTTTTTAGACGCCGGGGTTTGAGCTCCTGCTGCAGAATATGGACACGTATCGCGCCCGGCGTCTGTTTCCGAGATGCCGAGGCCCATATTTAACGCGCACGCCCTTTTGTCCTGACGAAGAGTAGACATGCTCAAGGTTGCGCCACACGAGGGCGGTCTGTGGATCTGTAGCAGAACCTCAAACTGATTGGGCAGACGGGGCCGAGCTCAGTGCTTGACATGCATGTTCAAACGGCAGCGAAACTGATTCCAAGAGGGTGTTGTTGTTATTTGGAGCTCAAATGGAGAACATTTCTTGTGGATAGAGTTAGAAAAGCAGTGGATGAAGTTACTTGTCTTTCTCCGAATGGACTTAAAGATACATAGAACCCTGCAGCCACCCAAGCATGACACCGGCAAAAGCATCATGATGAAAGAAAGTCAAAACCAGAGCAGGAATGGCAACCAGTAGAGCTCATACCTCCGCCAAGGCCAATGTGATAAATACGTATATGTATGGACTGAAATTTATGGGCTGATATTGCAGAGTCACATTATCAGCAATTTCCAATCTAGTGGGACAGGGGTGTCCAAACTTTTTCCATGGATGGGCTACTTTGATATTTGACATTTTGTAAACACTTTGTAATATAGTGATATATACTTTGTGATATAGCTGAAAAGGCAGAATATTAGTATGATTTTTTTCTCATTCAATTTTTGTAGTTTTTTGTTTCTCCTCCTTTTTTTGTTTTGTTTTTTTCCCAAATATTTCAATATTTGCAATTTGTTTTTTTTTTTAGAAAGTTATGGGATATCCGATATTGGCTTTTTTGCCCAAAAAAAACGATATGCCAACTCTTAATTTCCAATCTCAATATCAGTCGATACTGACAGTCGATATGTGACATGACACATTCCTGTATGTTGTGTTCATGTGTTGAACACAGCATTCTCTTAATATCGTTTTTATGATCTGGAAAAAAAATTATACTGATTATATACTGACTTTTTCACGTAATAATGACTTTATTCTTGTAATGTCATAACTTTTCCCATCATAATTTTCCAAAATGTGCAACTTCATTCTTTACTTTTTGTTTGTCATAATATTTCGACTTTAAACTTTATGCTTCTAAAAATGAAATGTTTCTCCCAATAATATTATTACTTTATTTTCATGAAATTTGCTTTTCCCCCCATAATATGACAACTTTTTTTACTTGATTCCCTTAATATGATAACTTTTTTCCAACATGATTTGTTTTGTTTTGTTTGTCATAATATTGTGACTTATTATATATCTTTTAAAGTCATGTTTAATATCATATTTTGTCTTTAATATTTTCACTTTATGCTTATATTAATCATAGTTTTTTTCTCCCCAAAATATCACGTGTTCATTGTTATAAAATGACAACATGTTTCCCATAGAATGACAACTTTTCATAGTATTTTGACTTTAATCTATTTATTTTCTTACTTTTTCCCCAAATTTGCAACTTCATTCTGTCTTTTCTTTCTTATTATATTCCAACTTTGGAAAATGATTTTTTTTGTGTCGGAAATGTACATGTTTTATCATATTTTATCCAATTTTAATTTTGTGACTCTATTATTGTATTATTATAACCTTTTCCCAACCTAATTTCCCAAAATCTGCAGCATCATTCTTTTATTTGGTTTTCTCTTTCGGAAATAAAGAGAAAGACGTACGGAAAATAGCAAAAAAAGAAAATAACTCAAATTGCATGTTTTTTTCTGCTAATATTATGACATTAATAAAATACTTAAAATTATAGCTTTTTTTCCACAGGATTACATTTTTTTGTCATGATATTATGACTTTATTATGATAATATTTTGACTTCATATTTTTCATATTTGCTGTTGTTTTTTTTTGTGAGCTGTGGTCCAATAAAAAAAAGACCCGGTTCACACTTTGGACACCCCTGTAGTGAACATCAGTTTTTCTTATTAATCCATCAGTCAAAAATTAAATTCTGCCAAATTTTTCCCATATGAAATCAAGCAAATCCAGACCCCCGAAAATTATTACCACATTTTCCCGAGAATAATTCTAGTTTCACATACAGAAAACAATGTGAAATGAAGGCGATGATCAGGAAGGGATGAGGACTGTGTATACTATACAGTGGATGACTCTTTACAAACCACATATACATTATACAGTAATAACAATATACAAAAAGTTAATAAAATAAGTATTCACAAAAAACGATATTAAGTTCAATTCCACCCTCGGCCATCTCTGTGTGGAGTTTGCATGTTCTCCGGGTACTCCGGTTTCCTCCCAGATTCCAAAAACATGCTAGGTTAATTGGCAACTCCAAATTGTCCATAGGTATGAATGTGAGTGTGAATGGTTGTTTGTCTATATGTACCCTGTGATTGGCTGGCGACCAGCTGGGATAGAAAATGGATGAATGGATGAATTTTTCCCTGCTTTTTAGCTGTCCCCTTGAGGCTACAGTCCCCTTAGCATTTGCCTACTATCCCTTTTCCGATACTCATTGACACAAAGACATACTGTAACACACTTGGCGGAGGTACTGTAAAAGAAAAAAAAAACCTGCATGTTCACTTGTTGGCTTGGAGGAGGTCAGTCAATTGCCCAAAGGCGGAGCCAACCCGTGGGTGGTCCGTGCTTGTCGTTCTCTCACTACCGCAGTCTTTTTCTCAGTCCACGGTTAGTGAGAGAGGCAAGCTGGGACCTTTTCGCTGCCCGTGGCTGGCTACACCCACCTGGGGTGCGAAGCGGGACTCTCTGACCCGCCCCCCCCCTCCTAACCTGCGGCCTCCATTGCTGCCTGCTTCACAGACCCCGGTAGAGACACGGCGCATTGCACTGCATGAAACCAAGCACAGCAGTACCGCCTTCCAACTGGCCTTCTATTATCGGATCAGGTGCATGACATGATAAGAGATAGGAGCCCCTCAACAAGCCACAGTACGGGGAGGTTGTGCATCACTCCTGTTGTCGTATATTTGTCGTTGTCCCATTGTTGTGCTAGTTACCGCCGACGCTGCCGCTCCTGCTGCTGTGATTGTTTTGGATGTCTTTCCCTCCTCTGGAGATGATATTGTATGTATCATATACTGGTAACGACACACATGTACACATGCATGTATGCTGTGGTTGCCTGCCAGGAGCCATCAGGGTTTGTTTGCATTCACAGACCCAACAACACTTTCATGAATACAGGTAGTGTCACATCACGTTCAAGTGGAACCTCCTAAGTCCTCCTTTACACACAGTAAGCCCTCATTTATCACGGTTAATTGGTTGGAATATTTTTGTGGTTACAACAGAGAAAAATAGTTTACAATGGTTTTTAGTATGATTAAAGCCCTCTCGACATTAAATAGCACCCCTATAGTCACCTTTACGCTCCTATGATTCAACATAGGAAGACATACAAAGAGAAAATAAGACATGAATAAGACTTGTGCTTGTGTGTGTTGCTGTAAATGTGTTCCGGTACAAGGGGAGCCGAGTGGGGTGGCGGACAGGAAGCGACGTTGGGGGTTGAGAGTTGAGTTTCAGCTTTTTAATAGTAGTCTCTTTTAGGGGTTATTGTGCCTGTTTTGAAATCATCATTTTGAACGTGTCTTTTAAAAATGCCTTATATATCTTTACTCGTTTTCCCTATACGAAATAAGGTCAATCTAAGTCATCCATTTTAAAGAAAACAAAAGTATTAACAAAAAATTGTTTTAAGAGAATAATTATGAAGTGAAGAATGGATGGTGCTTATTGAGGAAGTTCTTTAATTGCTCGCACTCACAACTTTATTTGGCCCCATGGCACGTTATTTAGCAGTCACATTCAATAACAATCAGCTGAATATGGTCTATTAATATTTTTTAAATGCATATTTTAACAAACTTTACAGGCTTTTTGCCTAAATTTTTTTTTATTCAAGCATATTTCAAGCATAAAAATGGTTAAAAATCCAAATATAAGTGATTATATACTCTGATTTCTTTGCTCATACGCAAACTGTATGTGATTTTTTTTCATGCCGGTGGGAACAGCACAATTCCAATTTTTTCAAATACGACTCGGGCCCCATTCGTATGTGGATATAAATCCGAAATGTATGCAATGCGAATGGTCAGGTGGCATACATCCGACCGAGAGCCGTGTATTGCATATATACGTAGTTGTCTCCAACGTTTTCGTTTTTAATCTCCTGCATAAAATCCTTGAAATTGCCACAAACACGTTAAGGAGAGCACGCTAGTAACGACTTCATCGATACTGAAATATGAGTCTGAAATCAAAGTAGTGATACTTTTGATATGTCATTGCGTCCTTTGCTTTTTCTTAGCTTGGTTATAGTGGAAATCACCCCACTACCTCAATATATTCAAGGGTTTAAAATTCACGACTAAATGACTATATTGCCTGGTATTCTTTATGCTATAATTGTAATTGTAATGTTTCTGTAATACTGGGTGAGACACACAAGCACCAGACTTGACGAAGACAAGACAAAAAGCACAAGAATTCCTTGTAACTAAGCAAATCAAGCAAAAACTCAACTCTGAAAACCCCACATCACTTCCTGTCTGCCCCCCACTCGGCCTCCTAAACACATTTACAGCAACTATGAATATATTGTATTTATAAATAAGGAATCCAACTTTGGAGGAATTCACTTATCACATTTGGGTCTGGAACCAATTCAACTCAATAAGCGAGGGATTTCTAAATTTGGGCGAAAATTTTTCACCAAAAACGGGGGCGTCCGAAAAACTGAGGGTTAACGCTACTTTCATTGGAGGCTAACGTGCGTCCCTGAGGAAATTGTGTCGGACCTGAGAGGTTCCACTGTGTTACTGCATCACACACACGAACACAACATAAGACAACAACCAAGGTTTGTGAATGTAAACACATCTGGCAACTTGTGGCCAACATGGACCAGCCTTTTCCTTACTCCTCCTCAGCATTTGGAAGTCATTGAACTATTTTTTTTTATTCTAATACATTCATGCCCATCATCCACAATACTTATGTGACACATGGATATCAAACCATGAAACCATGGAGGTTTTTGGAGGTGTTTTAACCGCAGGCTTTGTAGGCGGAATAGGTGTGTCCCATTACGAGCATTAATGAGCTGTCTATTTTTTTAATCTGTTTTTATATCTTTAGAATGCACAGAAAATAATAATAATTTTTCTGACAATAAAGGCCATTACATCATCATCATCATTATTATTATTGATGATGATGATGATGGAATGGCCTGATGGAATAATAATAATAATAATAATAATAATAATAATAATAATAATAATAATAATAATAATAATAATAATAATAATAATAATACAATGATAATAATAAGTGGGCGGCACAGCGGTCAAGGGGTTAGACCTCACAGCTTGGAGACCAGGGTTCAATTCCACTCTCGGCCATCTCTTTGTGGAGTGTGAGGGGTAGGCATTTATAAGCTTTTGCTTCAGCCTACTCCTTTTTGGGCTTGTGATCAGATAGTTTTGAATGCAAATGTAAATAATGGAAAGTTATATTTTGATTGATGTAAGAAATGCACTGTAATGTTTCATTTATTTGCCTAAATAAAAATAAAATAAAATAAAATAAAATAAAATAAAATAAAATAAAATAAAATAAAATAAAATAAAATAAAATAAAATAAAAAGACGTGTTTTCAAGTCTCACATAGAGATTGTGGATGATGGGCGACATTTTAAAAACTGCACTGTTCCTTTCAGAATTCTAACAAAGGCTGAAGGGACGAGTGATGGCGGCTTGTCCATGTTGCACTGACCGGGTCCCGCACGCGACTGCAACCAAAACTAACACATGTTTCTTGTCTCCTCGTAAGAAATGTGAAGAAACGGCGGTACGACCCCAACGCCACAGCCATTTAAACCTGACGGGGGGGAGGGAAGGGAGCGAAGCCAATCACAGATGGACTCCTTCAAGGCTTCCTTAGTTCCCTGACAGCTGGACTGCACTTACTGCTGCTGACCTTTGGCATTAGATTTACTTGAATAATAATGACAAAAAAAATATATATAGTGGACATTTTAACAAATTCCATTGTAGTGACATTAGACGCGCAGCCTTTTAGCCTTTTCACATCACGCATAACACCCCCACCCTGATCTATACAATGACAGCTCCTCTATAGCGTCCTCCCTGTTTTGTACGGGAGTGGAGTTCATGCCACTCCCACACCCGGCATGATTGCCCACGCTCATTGCTGGCATGAAGAGCTCCTCCAAGGGGGGCTCTGCATGGCTACGTAATCTATGAATATACAGCAACAAGACCCATCCAAGAGAACGGAAAGCATCTCTTATGGTGGCGGTGGAGCTAAAACAACTGCATGTGAGGCAGGCCCATAAAAAGTCTTGTAAATACGTTGAGGATTTCAGGTTTGAAATGATTACCCTCATTTTTTTTTTTTTTTTTTTTTTTTTTTTACATTAGCATGTTTTCTAGCAGGCTATTGGAACACCGTAAATATGATTTTGGGGACGCAAGTTTCAGAGAAGCGTGTCAGCTCAAGCGAGATCAAAGTACTCTCCAGCGTGACTCAAAAAGCCAAAGAACCAATCACCATGAACATATGGATGTTGCACACAGAGCACTTTGCCCTCTGTCTGCCTCTCGTCGCCATGTGAGGCCATCAGGTCCCGGCACGCGGCACGCGGCACGCGGCACGCGGCACGCGGCACGCGGCACGCGGCACGCGGCACGCGGCACGCGACCAACCAGGGCTCACCCATCGACACCCACAACATCTGAAACTGAAACCCAGTTTAACGGAAACGCTGCATGCAATCACTACTGTATAGTGGGCTTATTATAATTCTATATGGGAGTCCCCTAGACGGCGTAAGAAAATATGCTACAAAAGTTAGGTGCATGTCCACAAAGTAAAACATTTAACTTTTATTTACTATGCAAAAAGAGATATTGCACAAACGTATGGGTAATCATGTCATCAAGACGGACGTGAAACGAGCAAAACATTCTGACGAGTGTCGTTTCCATTTCATCCTGTTTCATTTTGCTTCAAACGACAATAACAAAGAAGTGGAGAAAACAGCATAGACCAGCAACCAGCATGACCAGCATGACCAGCATATAATGTGTTTTCATGCTGGTATGCTGGTCTGGAGACCAGTGTAGCATAAGGAAGCTTAACCCTTAGATGCACGAGTGACCGAACCCTATACTAGAATCAATGCGTTTTTATGCCAATTTTGCCATTTTGGTATAATAATAATCACTTGTATGATATTTAGTATTATATTTAGGACCACATAAGAATGATTTCATGTTAGAAACTTTTTCACTTTTTTCCATCTTTGAAAAAGAAAATGACCCCGTACAACTATAGAAAATGTGAGGATCCATTGTGTGTTGCATAAAGGTAAGTTAAAAATGTGAACGGTATGATTTCAAAAATATGTTTTTTGAGGGATACTTGGAATATGAAATGATAACAATTTGTCATTACAAAGATATTTCAAGACAACAACCTGACCGTTTCATTTTTTACCCATTTATGGAAGGTTGGGGTAGAAACACAAAAACAAAAATTTCTTAAAATCTAGTTAAAAATGTGAACTGCATGATATCAAAAACATGTTTTTTGAGAAATACCCGGAATATGAAATGATGTGTAATTTTTCATTACAAAGATATATCAAGAAAACAACCTGACCGGGTCATTTTTGACCCACTTATGGAAGGTTGGGTAGTAACACAAAAACTAAAATGTCTTAAAATGGATAAAAGATAAGTTAAGAATCTGAACGGCATGATATCAAAAACATGTTTTTTGAGAAATACCTGGAATATGAAATGATAACAATTTTTTATTACGAAGATATTTCAAGAAAACAACCTGACCGGGTCATTTTTGACCCACTTATGGAAGGTTGGGGGTAGTAACACAAAAACAAAATTTTCTTAAAATCTATAAAAGATACGTTAAAAATGTGAACGGCATGATATCAAAAACATGTTTTTGGAGGAATACCTGGAATATGAAATTATAAATGTTTTTAATTCCGAAGATATTTCAAGAAAACAACCTGACCGGGTCATTTTTGACCCACTTATGGAAGGTTGGGGTAGGAACACAAAAACAAAAATTTCTTAAAATTTCTAATGGCAATGTCGATAAGGCTGTCAATGGAAGTGGTATCATCGTAAACTGACACGGACGCTAAGACCTGGTCTGGCATACCAGCACAAAAACACAACGTATGCTGGTAGCTGGTCGATGCTGTTTTTTTCCAGCAGGAGATTCATACTTCCGTGACAAATAAGCAAGACAGAGCACTTGTTGACATTTCTTTGTGTGCGTGTCGTCCCATATGATGTTTTTTTTTCCATCACACGTTCACACTAAACGGTGCCTGTACATACCGAGGCCTGACACGTGTCTTTGGTGCAGGGTCGTTCTTGTTTTTTTCCTCTCCCTGTAAGCCTCCCATTGTTTCCTGTCCTCTGCTGTCCTCTCACTGCATCATGTACACTTGAAATGGTGAATAAACAACTGACAAGTTTTACCTCTCCTTTTCTAATCTGTCTCGGGTGCTTTGCATGTTGGATGACTGATCGGATGACGCATATCTTCAACGTTTGCGTGGAAGTTTGGGGACAGAATATGACATCACATCTGTCACTACGAAGATAAGCTATCCAAAAATCAGTTGCTGACCCTGTCGTTCTTGTAGAGTTGAGCCGAATATGAACACTTTTTTATTTTTTCTGTTTTAGTTCAACAATAGTCCAACATTTTCATGATGTCTGTACAACTTGTATTGTTGTGACTTTATTTCCATAATACTTTGACTTTATTCTCTTAATATTCTAACTTTTTCCCAACATAATTTTCCTGGTTTTGGTTTGATTCTTATGACGCAACTTTTTTAAACTTCATTAATATTAAGACTTTCATGTAATTTTCCCATAAAATGACAACATTATTGTTGTAATATTTTACATTTAATATTTTACATATTATCTTTATTTTATTTTTTTTACTAATATCATAACTTTTTCTCAACTGAATTTACCAAAAAAATCAAACATCATTCTTTTTTTGTTTAATAATATTTGGAAAATCTTTTTTTAAAAAATATAATATATAAAATATTTCAACTTTATGCTATCAAATTATTACTTTTTTCTCACAAAATGAATTTTTTTGTCATTGTATTTTGACTTTATTCTTGTAACATCATTATGTTTTCTCACCTAATTTTCTAAAAATATATATTTTTAAATTTCTCATTTATTATTATTATTATTATTATTTTACCTTATATTATACCTTATTTTTTTGAGATTACAAAGGCTGCTCTATTGCAGGAAAATAAGAAAAGTAACATATAAAATAGAGGAAATTATCTGCCCCACTTATTCAAATTGTGATGCGATCGCATTGTTCACACATGCCTGCATCCACCGGGGGCTCCGCACACCTCGGCCTGCCTCCCCGCCTCTGCCGCCCCCATGAGCGCTCAAAGGCGGACATGCTTAGCTGTCCCTGGCCCCTCTCCATCCTGTCTAGTCTAGTCAACTTGAATTTATAAAAGTTATACATTCTCATAAATCATACAGACGTGATGATCAGTACTTAATAGCGTGGTCCTGACACACTTTATTCCTCAGTAGGATGAGGAAATTCACTTCTAAACACTTTGGAGGGTGGGGTTGCCTTTTTGTTGAATGACTGTGTACGAATGCCATCAGGAACATTAAAAGTCGGCATCTCACTGTGAAGATAATAACATCCGACAGACGCCTGACATTTCAGTAAAAGCACACAAATGGAGCTTGATCGGCATCCTGTCAGAACATGACAGATCTATTTAAAGACGCATGCAGAAAACTCTTAAACGCATCTTCATTCATGGAGTCATGAAAACAGGAATTGTAGGACCAGAAGGTTGTCATAAGACATGTTTTTAATTTTGGCATCTATTTGGTGAATCCATGAGTCACTGAAGTGGCTTTAAAGGTAAGAGGACTACCAAATTGTAATGCTGGATTTCTTTGTGTTTTTGCATTAAATAAATAAAATACATTTAAAATAAATATAATGTCCATCTATGCTTGCTGACTACTGTTGGAATGTGGTCAGGGATGGTGCTGCAACAAAATAGTTGTTCAGATACTGAATAAAGGGATGCTTTGTTTTAAGTGGTACTTAAGGTTGTTTTTTTATAAGATATTCAATAACCTGTTGTCTTAAAGGGGATTTATTATTATTTTTCCACTTTTCTGACCTATAAATGTAGTTCAAATGTCGTATTCTTGTGTTAAATGATGCCAAAGTTTCAGATAATGAGGTCTGCACATTTGTAAGTGAGCCCTGAAAGAAGTTTGGGATGACTCAAAACGCTCGGTTTTAAAAAGGCGTGGTAAAACTGCCTCTTTGTGATGTCACAGAGGGGCAGACTTCCTTATATGGTTCATAGTTAGGAACTGGACATGCCGTTGGGTTGAATAAAACAGAAAACACAAAGTTTTGGCAGGAAGCACAAATCAAAGGAATAGGTGCAGATTCTGGAAAATCTAAAAAGTTTTCTGTTCGGAGACCATAATTCAATACAAAGGGTCAAAAAATTAGCATAAAAGGTCCCTTTTAAGATATTTGTTATTCTTGAAAAAACTGTACAACTTTAAAATATAAATATTATTTTCAAGCAAAATATTATCAGCCTTGCAGCAGACAAATCAGAAGACAAATAATTGCTTCCTCTCGAGTGATTCAAGCAACGCTTTGGTCCTTCCTCCAGCAGGTACTAATGTTGCAGCCGCATATACTACTACATGATCGCTCACTTCAAAGTACTGAAAGGAACTTTAGATTGTGAACAACTTGCAAGCAATAGAGCAACACTGTGGTTCTTTTTCACGGTAAGTTCATCATTTTTAACTCATTTTTGCCTTTTTTGGCAAAGTACACACATTGTAATATATTTTATTTGAAATATCTTCTGGTATTGGTCAATTGCAGATGCCCCCCCTGGCACTGAACAAGCCGGCAGCCGCGGTGTTCGTTCTGAGCTGTGTGTGCGTCGCGCCTCTGCAGAGCCAGAAGGCGGGCCAGGTGGACCCCCTGTCGGTCCCCCGCGCCAACCCGCACTGCTGGGACTCGTCGTCGGCTCTGCTGCTGGAGATGCGCTTCCCCAGGGTCGCCGATACGGTGGCTTCCTTCTGGGACCTCATGGTGGTCCTCAGGTCGTCGGACAACAACAAGCACACGGCCCTCTTCTGGGACCTGGCCCGGGTCTTCTGGGACAACTATGTGGACTGCATCATGTCCAGGAGTCACGGCCTTGGACGCAGACACGTGACCCACGGCCCCTCCCTCAGCACCCACAGTGAGTGTCTGCACTTCATATCATTATGATAAAATCTAATTGAAAATATGCATGAGAATTCTATTACTATTATTATTATTTACTCCAACCTAATTCTTTCATTTGGAATTTAAAGTGTAAAGTTTTGTTTTGTGAATATAAAGAAATTGTATGACAAAAAGTACAATATCCAAAAATGCCAGATTAGGAATTACAAAAAAAACATTAAATAAAAGAAAACATTTAAAATCGATGAATATAATATCATAACTCTTTCTTACATCACTTCCAGCCATAATAATTATAACAATTACAATAGTATTATTGTTATTGTTGTGTAATATGATTACTGTGTTATTGTTGTTTGTATAAATAGTATTATGTATAATAATAATGATACTAATATAATGCTGTTGTGTTTATTGTTATTATTGTTGTATGCTATTATTATTAATTCTTAATGTTGTCTAATATTGTTATGATTAATGTGCATATTAATACGAATAAAGATAATTATGAATAATCATGAATAATATAGTTACCATAATTATTTTGTGTGTAGTAATATAACAATGATAAAAACAATACAAACCTTTATTTAAAGTTTAATTATATATAACAATGTATTATGTATTATTATGTATTATTATAAAAGATTATAAATATAAATTTATGTATATTAACAGTAATGATAATATAATAATATTGCTGCATATTTTTAATAACAATAATAATAATCTGTGTTGTGTAATATTATAATTATTGTGTATTATTATTATACATGAGTATGTTTTTGTTAGCATGATCAATATCACTATAATAATTACGGTGTCACTGATGTTCAGTGTTGACAATGATGATGATGATGATTACACATTAGTGGATATTTTTAAATATGATGGAGTGATATAGAGAACAACACATATTTTGATGAAAAAAAATATTATTAATTCAGCAAATGGTGATGCATGATGATAATATAACATTGCACTTTATGCAACCCATAGTAGTCTATCATCTGAAAATTAATATTTTAAAATGATTTTATTAAATCCTACATTTTTCAAATAGCACATATAAGGGAAAGTTTAAAACAAATTGAGCAGGACAGGATTTTGGATATAATAATTTGACAGCAATAATTGCATGTTGAGTTATATTAGACAATTAAGAACCTTTGCTACTGTTTGGTATGTGTGTGTGTGTGTGTGTGTGTGTGTGTGTCTTGCACCTCCAGAGTCCTTAAAGTTGAACAGCTCAGGAGCAAACTTGTGGCTGCGTCTTCGCTTCCGAGTGAGGAGCAAAGGTCACCTCAAAACCAGGAAGACAAAAACATCTTGAAAAACACACACTGCTTTGTAAATAAACACAAATTCTACTACACAATGCGCTGTTATGTGTTGTTTATTGACAGCTTAACAAAGACACTGTCAACAACAGTGTCACGGCCATCTTGTTTATTTATAGCAATTTGGAATCAATATGTGAAGCTAGGAGAATACACATCAAGTGTAAATTATATGTGTGGAGTACCCCAAGGGTCAATACTGGGACCAAAACCTTTCAACTTGTATGTTAATGATATCTGTAAAGTGATGAATAGCAGCACCCCCCCCACCCCTAGCAGGCCCGACTCCGACGCACACGCCCACCAACCCCTACACACCACCCAGGCCCCTGTCCCCACGAGCGAGACCAGGCCCCACCCCAACACACAGCCCGGTCCCTGTAGAAGCCACCACAGCGCAGCAACCCCAAGCTACCGGAGTACCCCAAGGGTCAATACTGGGACCAAAACCTTTCAACTTGTATGTTAATTACATCTGTAAAGTAATGAATAGCAGCCCACCCCCACCCCAGCAGGCCCGACCCCGAGGCGCATACTCACCAACCCCTACACACCACCCAGGCCCCTGTCCCCACGAGCGAGACCAGGCCCCACCCCAACACACACCCCAACATCCCTGTAGGAGCCGCCACAGCGCAGCAACCCCAAGCTACCGGCAGACTGCTGAAAGCCCGCCCCCAAAGGCACAGAGGTGCCCGCGACCCAGGACAGTCCAAGGGAAGTACCGCCAACCACGCCCCTAGGGCAATCCCCAGCATCAGCTAGTTCCAGCGGGACCCCCAGGAAGGCTAGGCAGACCAAATCATCCCGCAGCCCAGGCCACCCTGAGCGAGCCGCCACGCCCCAGCAGCCAGCGGGCGGGCCAATCGCGGGGTAGGCAGAAATCTCTCCGGTGCTCTGTTTCTGATCGGGATTGCCTCTCCATGACCCCTTGCTGGTCTCTTCAGGGGGGAGGATCTTGGGGTGTTGGCCTCGCTTTGCCCACACCTGGTGGTGGGAGCTGGGGCTTGCTGTGCGGGGCGGGGTTTACCGGGTGGTAGGAGGCAGTCCCTCTCCTTTTGTACATTCTCAGTGACAATTACACATACACATTCACACATATGCGCATATTTACGCACATATATATGTATATACACACCAACAGAAATATACATATCCATAGGCGCATCTATGATGTCTTTATGCTATCGGTATGCTATTATCACAGTAATAATGATGTCAAGCAGTGAGATTGTAGTCACTGCAATTGTATGGTTATAAATCTGTTTACTATCACAGTTCATGTCTTCATTATTACTGTTGCCACTGGTTGGTTTGACTGTTTCATTTCAGCGATATTTGATATCATATCACCCTTTGTAGCCATCATTGACATTTAACTGACCTCAGTTGAAAAGACAAATACTGATTGAAATGGCTGTGTAACTGAGTGTGTTGACAAAGAGAACTAAACTTGAATTTAAAGTATATTTGGTTTATTTATAGTTTTTTAGAGTCTGGCAGCAGAATGGATGGGTTTCACCTTTTATTGTCTAATTGGTGACACAGCCTGGACTGATTTGACGCTGCGTTCACGTGTCCCGGTATAGATGAGCATCCATGCACAAAATCCAACCTGCTTCGCATATCTTATGATATGTTATGATATCATATTTGGATGGATCCACCCATTCTAAAACAAAAGAGAATTTGTATACTAGTCGATAGTTTTAACATGTTGTTACATGTTACGACGCGTCACAAGTGGCGGGTTGCTTACCTCACGCCTGCTTCAGTATTTGCTTTCGCTTTCAGCTTCCCTATCAAAAAAATATTTCGGGGAAATCCACCATAAAAGACCAAGACCAAGTCCGTCTTGTCGGGGCGGTACAGGAAGTTTTCAGGTTTTGAGGACGACGGATACGCTATTGTGTCGGAGCTGCTAAAAGGTAAGCGTTACCGACAAACTTGTGGTTAGTTTGTCAATACTTTGATTTAAAAAAAAAAATGTCACGCGCATGTCTCGTTTCCACGAGACGTGCTGTACTGTATAGCAATGTTTTGGCTAGTTTTGAATTCAGTGAAATCAAGTCTGTGATGAATTCTATCTGACTTCAACTTTAGTTTGATACCTCGTTCACTACCCCCAATATTAAGGAAGTTAATAGAAGAGCAGAAGAGCATATTTTTTATGGGAAAATAGTACCTTTTGACGCTATCGCTGACAAAAGGTGAGTCAGGACAAAAGCTGAGATCGACCTACGGACCTTGGCAAGGACAACCGTACTACACAAGTCCTGTGGGCTTCACGGTGAGGGAGTGGTTTTCACGCAGGCCTCACGACTTGGAGACCCGAGTTCAATTCCACTCTCGGCCATCTCAGCGTAGAGTTTGCATGTGCATGCGTGGGTTTTCTCCGGGTACTTCCGAGTGATTCCTCCCACATTCCAAAAACATTTACATTAGAATATTCCAAATTTCCCCACTGAGGGACGAATAAAGGCATATCTTACATATTATTGGCAACAAAAAATTCAATGTAATAGTAGCTAATATTGTAGGGTGGTTGATTTATTTTTTTCATAGACCCCCCAACTTCACTCCCGTCATGTGTTTTAGTCCAGGTCATGGATTTCCAGAAGTTGCTTCTCCAGGCAGAAAAAGGCCTGAAGGAGGAGGATGTACAAGCGTTGGCGTTTCTTTGCCGTGAACTCCTCTCGTACCACTCAGCCTCAGTGAATTCGGCCAAAGAACTTTTCACCGAACTGCAGCTCCAAGGCTACCTGTCGGCTGAGAAACCTCACCTGCTCACTGAGCTCCTCCTCCTCATTCAACAACGCAGTCTTATCCGCGACTTGAACTTCCAACCATCTCTGACCACCAACCTCATCTCTCCTTTCAGGTGGGCTTAGAGATTAGCTTCAAGAGCTGTGTCCTGAATTGTCATCTTATTTAGATGAGCCTGTTATGCAAGGCAGGTAACAACAACAATATTGTAGAAAACCATCATTATTATGTACGGCAAACTGACGCATGTTTAACAAGACCCACAAAGTGTTTCTCAAGCCACACCTTGTTGTGCAATCACAAGCGTCATTTTAAGTAACGCTGCACTGGAAAGTTTTCAGTCGCCTTCAGTTGTGCACAAATGAAGTAAAAAATACTTTCAGTTCCCTTTTAAAGTTCATGTCGCAGAACTGATTGAAATAAATGCAACAGGAGTAACTACGTATAATTGAGGACCAGTCACCAACACTGATTTCTGTTTTCAAATGCTTCAGGAAGATGTTATACAACCTTTCAGTGGATATTGATGCCCAGGATTTGAGAAGTATGAAATTCTTGCTGTACCGAAGTCTTCCACGCATGAATCTGGACAAAATGGTGAGTGAACATTCTAGGGATGTCCCGATCCACATTTTTTGGCTTCCGATCCATTATGATTTTTTTTGTTTTGTAGTCTTGCCGATGCGATTTTTTTTAAAATAGTAATATGAAAGTGGACCTATTAGCCTTTTTCCACTTTTCTGACCGATAAATGTAGTTAGAATGTTGTATTCTTGTGTTCAACCATGCCAAAGCTTCAGATAATGAGGTTTGCGCATTTGGAAGTTAGCCCTAAAAGAATTTTGGGATGGCTCAAAACGCTTGGTTTCAAAAGGTGTGGTAAAACTGCCCCTTTGTGATGTCACAGAGGTGTGGACTTCCTTGTATGGGCGTGGCTGTAAGCCAGCAAAGCTCTCTGCCTTCCCTCAACCTCTGCTCCTCTGTTTACTTGCTAGCAATGGCTGAAGAAATGAAGAAAAATTTGCATTAAAGGTCCCCTTTTGGCTTTTATCACAAACAATGTGGACTTTAATATGGTTATGAAAAAATATAAAAATATGCAAACTCCACACAGAGATGCCCAAACAGAGATTTGAACCCTCAATCTCCTGACTTCTTCTACTGTATTTTTATTAGCAACTTGGCTTATACTGACCAACCAGGTTAGACGTTAGAAATATATACCATTTGTTTATAAGCAGGGGTTTTCAATGTCTTAAAGGGGACCTATTATGCCCGTTTTTCTGCCCTTTGTATTGAGTTGTGGACTCCTATAGAGCAGCTACACACAATAACCTTGTAGACCGTCCAGAATCTACACCTATTCCAGCTGTATTTCCTTGGATTTGTGCTTCACGCCAAAACAGTCTGTTTTAATTTAATCCGGGCACGCCCACTCTGCTGTGATTGGTCACAGTCCCAAACTACTTCCTGACTACAGCGAACAACACTTTATAATTTAGTGGGTATAGGAGTTGATAATAAATGATTAAAGTCTTTGGAAAGCTAATTGAGCTTTAGGCTAATTGAATTGAATTAGGCACTTGAGCGCCAGTAACACATGAGCACATGAGCTACTGGCTGAAGGCCCCTGAACTCACCACGCCTGCCCGACGAGGAACACTCAGAAATGTGAAAGGGCATAATAGGTCCCCTTTAACATTTCATAAGAAAATATGAACCTATCATCCATTCGCCTTTGTAGCCCCTTTTTGGTTAGCAAATGCAACTACTGTTAATAAGTCGATGCCTTAGCAATGACCCACTGTCACATTTGGTTCTGCAGTCAACACTGGAGGTCTTCTTGGAAATGGAGAAGATGGACAAACTGAGCGCAAACAACCTGACGGAACTGGAAAACCTCATTAAGACTGTCTGCCCAGTGTTGCAAGAAACAATCAAAAAGTATAAAGAATCTCAAGGTAAGAAAAATAAATGGCGAGTAAGCATCTTCATTTTGGGGTCGCCCCTGGCCTCCCATGTGATAAGATAAGATATGCCTTTATTCGTCCATCAGTGGGGAAATTTGCATTGCACAGCAGCAAGAGTACAGAATCAGTTAAGCAGTACAAAAATACACAATATAGAAAAATAAACCATATAAACAACCAAGTATTAACAAAATCAACAGTTTTACCCATAATTATATACAAATACAGTATGCAGATAATATGAAACGCGTTAATATGAGGCATTATAAAAAAAACTTCACATCGAACTTAATATATTGTATTTAAAGCCTTAATATTGCACGTGGAGGTTGATCAGATATTGCACAGTGAATGGAGTCTGGAGTAACTATACTGAATGTAAAAAACAAAGTATTGCACAGTATCCAAATATACAGTACACAGTATATTTGTCTTTGAATTCCAGTGAATTACCGCTGCCCTGTACCTGAGGTGGCGGGTCCACCACGAGACCAGCGATGGCCTGTTGAACAAAACCAGGTAGCCCATTATTATTAGTTTTAGTATTATTTCCATGACGTTATGGCGGCATTCCTGTAGCATCACTCGGTCTAAACTTTTGCACCAAATGCTATGCTGTGCATGATGTGTTTGAACAGTGAGAGAGTGTCACGGTTGTCATGACGATTGCATCACGGCGTGACGTCTTTTTTTTTTTTCTTTATCAATTCCTTTGTGTCTCACAGTCGTCCATGAACTCCAACAACACTTCAATAGGTGAGTGTCACATGGGAGTCACGTCATGACATCGCAGCTGAGCAGATGATTTCTTGCTTTTGAATGTGTTCCTAGACCATGCAGGTGAGGAACACGGTGAAGGCAACTATGAGGACCTGCCATGTAGACTGAGAGCACTGACGACTCAAGGAAGTAGCTGCTGCCAATCCAAATGTCATTATAAGTCTCTTTTTTTTGTTCAATTCCTCTGCAGAAAATACTGTAGAACTTGTAAAAGTTTAGACCAAAGGTCTCAAACGTAACGTAACTGGGTGCTGCATGCTGGGACCCTTCCTAGCATGCCTTGAGGCACATGTTTTGTCACGCCAGAGCAGGGAGCAGCATACATGTGCCTATATTTATACCACTCTATAAAGGGCGGATCAAGGTTATGTCCTTCCTTCCAAAACTAATGTAGAATTTTTTGGGTGTTGCACTTTTGAGGTTCCACTGTTGCAGAGTGTTAGATGTTCCTATCAACCTTGTGATGATCTGACCCCACAGCAGGTAGTGAAGTTCAGCCCACAAGCGATACCACCTCTGTAAAGACTGACCCGCAAGCTTCACTAAACACAAGTGACGAGGTGTGTGGTTGTTGCGTCTAACATACATTTTGACTGATTCTTTTATTATTGAATAGTTTTATTAACTGTTTGTTTCTGTAGGGTGATATCGAAACATATTCCATGGATGCAGAAAAGCGTGGATTCTGCCTCATCATCAACAACTACGACTTCAAACTAACTAAGTTCCTCAGGCAGCGGGAGGGAACCAACATTGATGAATGTAGGTTGGTGGTCGAGTGAAGAATTAACTTATAGTACAGTCATCACTTCAAATCCGCACTATCCCTAATTCATAAATCATACTGTTTCATTGCTGACTATAGCTGCTTACCTGTTAAAAATATGCTTATTTTAGCATTTTTTTAATTTTAATTAGCTACAATCGCACATATACAGGTGAAAAGTTCTGTGTGGAGTTTGCATGTTCTCCCCGTGCATGCATGGGTTTTCTCCGGGTACTTTGGTTTCCTCCCACATTCCAAAAACATGCTCCAAATTGTTCATCCCTTTGATGTGGGGGTCCGCCCGTCTGTCGGAGTCGGGGGGCCCGGTGCTGGTCCCCCGATGGCACGGCCTGCGGCTCCTCCAAGTGTGGACGGCCCCAAAGGTGGCGTTTCCTTGATCCTCAGTGCCATGCCATGTCTGTTTAATGTGTGTGATTGTGGGTGGATGTGTGTGTCTAGTATGGGAGGGGCTTTCTTAGTAGTTGTTCTTCCTTTTAATTGTGGTAATTGTTCCTAATTCTGTAAAAATGCTCTACAAATAAAGTTGATTTGATTTGATTTGATAGGTATAAATGTGAGTGTGAATGGTTGTTTGTCTATATGTGCCCTGTGATTGGCTGGCCACCAGTCCAGGGTGTACCCCGCCTCTGTCCTAAAGGCAGCTAGGATAGGCTCCAGCACCCCCGCGACCCTCGTAAGGATAAGTGATAGAAAATGAATGAATGAAGTTTAATATGTGTTTTCCCTTTCTAAATAAATTCTATGTAAATGTGAAGTCATGTGACAGGATTGTCATTCTGTGTGTCTCCCTCCAGCTTGTTTGGAGAAGGTGTTCCAGTGGCTGGGCTTTGAGGTTCTGATAGAGCATGACTGCAGCGCGGACAGGATGCTATCTCTCATTCAGGGCTTGAGCACAATGGACCACAGTAAGATGGACTGCCTGGTGTGCTGCGTCCTCAGCCACGGCCTGGAAAAAGCCGTGTACGGTGTGGATGGAAGCACCGTCACACTTGAGGAGCTGAAGCAGCCCTTGAATGCGTCTCGGTGCCGTTCCTTAGCAGGAAAGCCCAAACTGTTTTTCATCCAGGCATGCCAGGGCACCAAGGAGCAGACCCCCGTTTGTGTGCAGAATGACGGCCCTATAAAAGGGAGCCTAATGCATGATGCTAGAAAGATGAAACAATCCATCCCGTCTGATGCAGACTTCCTGCTGGCATTGGCCTCTGTGCCGCTTTATGTTTCTTTTAGAGATAAGGAACGCGGCACTTGGTTTATTCAGTCTTTGTGCCAAAACCTGATCAAGATGGTGCCCAGGTACGTTACACATGAGAACACTGACCGCACATGTCATTGCTTAGACTAGGATCCAATAAGATAAATGTGACCGCTGTATATATATATATATATATATATCTACATATGTTCTTAGTTCAATTCACTATCTGAACAATGTTTTGGTTTTGGGTTACAGAAAATGTGACCTCATGTCTATCCTGACCAAAGTGAATGCCGACGTCAGCCAGAAGACGGACCATACAGGCACCAAGAAGCAAATGCCTCAACCAGCCTTCTCGCTCAGAAAGAAAGTCATCTTTCCAGTTCCCCAGCGTGATCCCCCTAAGCTGCCAAATGTTTGACCTATACCTCCATGTATGAAAAAAAACACCTCAGGGACGTTTACTACCGATCACATTCACCACCTCGTCCAAATGTGTTTGTTATATTGTCATGCTGAATGCTGTTAACAGTGTTTTTTCTGATTGTTACCCATGATATTCCATAACTGAACACTCCAGTTGTTTTAATAATATTCATTGTCATGAGATTTGTTGTAATGAGCTCTAACACTGTATTTCATTATCATTGATGTATTTTAACAATGGGATTTAAACTGTAAACCTTTATACTTTTTACCTATTGTTTCACTTTCAGTTTGATATACACAAAGTAGCATTCTTTTTATTTTAATAATTTGTTTTAATTTAATCATTAGTCCAATATAGATGAAATGTTCTGTAATATCGTAAATTGGCGATAGCCAACAGCAGGGGGCGCCGAACAATGTGGCGCCAACATGTGAAAACACGTGACCCGTGTTTACCCGGATGTTGATATCACTACTGCAAGTGCTTTTCCGGTTGGAACTCAACGTATTGTTTTTTGTTTTTTTTTTAGTATTTTCCTCATGTTTTTTTCATATTTGCAATAACTCTGCTGGGTTGCCGGATTGATATACCTTCTTAGATATTCTCCATTATTCATGGAATAACTTCACCCGAAGAAAGCACAAACATGTCTCAGGAAATGTACCAGTCAGGCGTCACCTCTGGCGACTCCAGGTTTGTCGTTTTGTATGCCAAAAAATAAAGATTATATATTTTATGTTAAAGTCAAACACTGATGTGCTCAAATGTACCCAAGCGAATCACTTAAGTTACGCAGTTTAGTGAAAACAAATTAGCATTAGCTTGTTCTGGCGATCTTCTTCTTTCGCTTTGGGCTTTTCCCTTCAGGGGTCGCCACAGCACATCAATCTCCTCCATCAAAGCCTGTCTTCTGCATCTGTCTCATCTATCTATTGTATACATTTTAATTTTACCTGAAACTCTTCTATCACACTAACACTTTTCTCCACTCGTTCCATACTCACCTCCTTTTCACAATCTCCATTGGTAAAATGCTAAGCTAAAATAGCTAACCTAGCTTGACGATTAGCCAACACACACTGTGATGACGTCACCGCCGAGTAATTACTCCAGGTTTTGACAGGCAGTAATTCATTCTTTTTCTATGCTGCTTATCCTCACGAGGGTCGCGGGGGTGCTGGAGCCTATCCCAGTTGTCTTCGGGCGAGAGGCGGGGTACACCCTGGACTGGTGGCCAGCCAATCACAGGGCACATATAGACAAACAACCATTCACACTCACATTCATACCTATGGACAATTTGGAGTGGCCAATTAACCTAGCATGTTTTTGGAATGTGGGAGAAATCCCACGCATGCACAGGGAGAACATGCAAACTCCACACAGAGATGGCCGAGGGTGGAATTGAACTCGGGTCTCCTTGCTGTGTGAGGCCTGCACGCTAACCACAATCTTCTACTTTCCCCCTAAATAACCCTTCATTTTTGGCCTGGCGAGATTGAGCAGACCTTAAATGAAGCACAGTGATGACATTGCAACTTTGTGACTCCACACAGCCCCATAAAAGATGAGGTTCCTGGGACCAATGCCGGCAAGACGCCTATCCAGATCCTGCACGAGTACGGGGCCAGAAGTGGCAAAATTCCCGCCTACTTGATGGAGAAAGCCGAAGGGGAAGCCCACCAGCCCAGCTTCGTCTTCAGTGTGACGGTGGGAGATGTTTGCTGCCAAGGTGAGCCAAACAGGTGTTAGTCCCTAGGTTCAGTGAAAAAAGCACCGAATGGACAGAGTTACGAGTGCACCTGAACTCCTCACACCGCAGTCAGAGCAGAAAGGAATGAGATCATAAAGTTACATTATTAGATTATTTTTTGCATTAAGAGTGTTTAATCTTTTTAATTTATATTTGTGTTCCAATTCCTGCAGGGTGAAAACCTGTCATGTGTGTGCATGTCAGGAGAAGAGAGTTTGTTTTTCCCCCAAAATGAGGCTTATTTTTGTACTTCGGGTTGCTGCTTTATTATGTTTATGAAACATATTGAAGATGGTGTATGGTGTTACTCATGTGTGTTGTTATTCCAGGGGAAGGCCCGAGTAAGAAGGCGGCCAAACACATGGCTGCAGAGGCTGCACTGAACATACTGCAAGCCGACGTGGCGGCTACGTAAGCAGCTCTGAAATTACCATTTACCCTTACGACTTTAAACATACTCATAAAACATAACAATATGAACAAAACATGAGTACAAACCAGGCTGCACAGCGGTAGAGTGGTTAGCGTGCAGACCTCACAGCTTGGAGACCAGGGTTCAATTCCACCCTGGAGTTTGCATGTTCTCCCCGTGCATGCGTGGGTTTTCTCCGGGTACTCCGGTTTCCTCCCACATTCCAAAAACATGCTAGGTTAATTGGCTACTCCAAATTGTCCATAGGTATGAATGTGAGTGTGAATGGTTGTTTGTCTATATGTGCCCTGTGATTGGCTGGCCACCAGTCCAGGGTGTACCCCGCCTCTCGCCCGAAGACAGCTGGGATAGGCTCCAGCACCCCCGCGACCCTTGTGAGGATAAGCAGTAGAAAATGAATGAATGAAGTACAAACCAGGCTGCACAGCGGTCGAGTGGTTAGCGTGCAGACCTCACCGCTAGGAGACCAGGGTTCAATTCCACCCTCGGCCATCTCTGTGTGGAGTTTGCATGATCTCCCTGTGCATCCCGGGTTTTCTCCGGGTGATCGGCGACTCCAAATTGTCCATAGGTATGAATGTGAGTGTGAATGGTTGTTTGTCTATATGTGCCCTGTGATTGGCTGGCCACCAGTCCAGGGTGTACCCCGCCTCTCGCCCAAAGACAGCTGGGATAGGCTCCAGCACCCCCGCGACCCTTGTGAGGATAAGCGGTAGAAAATGAATGAATGAATGAAGTACAAACCATGCAACTTTGCCCCGTAGTAGTAGTAGTAGTAGTAGTAGTAGTACTTAACAAATGTGTGATTTCTGTTCTTTGAGGTTGATGTTGATCTTACAGGAACGGGGATGCAGTTGAAACTAATCCCAACTCGGTGGGGACGCTGCAGGAACTGGCCTTGCAGCGAGGCTGGCGTCTGCCCGAGTACACGGTCTTAAGGGAGGCCGGTCCACTACACAGGCCACAATTCACTATGACCTGCAGGCTGGAGTCTCTGTCAGAAACAGGTAGACATTTGCACCATTTGCACCTTTACATCCTCATCAATTGTTCACGACCGTCCAGCAATAGGAAGCTCCAAAAAAGCAGCAAAGAAGGCAGCAGCAGAGAAGATGATGGAGAAGCTTCAGGCTCTGTCAGGATCCTCGGAAATCACCTGGGTGGGTGCGCCACGTCACTTACGCTACATCAAGATCAGATCCTACGCCGCAACTTTGGTGTGACGCTTTGTGTCTTATTTGATAGACTCCCAAACCGAGGGTGCAGTTTGAAGACCTCAGGAACTCCACGGCAGAGATCATCTCCTCACTGAGGAGGAACCCGCTCAGCATCCCCAACACTGACTACATCCAGCTGATGTCGGAGCTGTCCAAGGAGCAAAGCTTTGCTGTGGCCTACTTGGATATCGGTGAGTAAACACAGAAACAATGACATGACCCGTAGTAGTAGTAGTAGTAGTAGTAGTAGTAGTAGTAGTAGTAGTCGTAGTAGTACTTGACAAATGTGTGATTTGACGGGCATACTTTTTTCACCTGGTACAATTTCTATTTTTAATGTCTGGGATCCCAAGAAGATAAAAAAAAAGTCTCCTTGCAAAAACGGCTATACAAACATCCATTCATTCATTTTCTATGCCGCTTATGCTGGAGCCTATCCCAGCTGTCTTCGAGAGAGAGGCGGGGTACACCCTGGACTGGTTGCCAGCCAATCACAGGGCACATATAGACAAACAATTCAAAACACAAAATTAAAGTAAATATTATTATTTCAACCCGGGCTGCATGGCGGTCAAGTGGTTAGCGCGCAGACCTCACAGCTAGGAGACCGGGGTTCAATTCCAGGGCACACTTGATAGAATGAAAATGAAATGAAAAATGATCTTTATTGTACGCTGGAGATGCAGTATATCAAGGAGGAGCTTTTTGTTTGTGTGCTACTTCCTGGTGACGGCGTTTACCAACGGGTGGTCATCAAACCAAGCGCCTCTCTCACTCACGGTGCGACAAGTAACACATGTGGAACACACAAAATATTTTCCTCATTAGAGCATAGAAAACCTGTTTATTACTTTCTAAATACGATTTTTTAACATTTTTGGTACGGCGGTCGAGTGGTTAGCTCGCAGACCTCACAGCTAGGAGACCGGGGTTCAATTCCACCCTCGGCCATCTCTGTGTGGAGTTTGCATGTTCTCCCCGTGCATGTGTGGGTTTTCTCCAGGTATTCCGGTTTCCTCCCACATTCCAAAAACATGCTAGGTTTAATTGGCGACTCCAAATTGTCCATAGGTATGAATGTGAGTGTGAATGGTTGTTTGTCTATATGTGCCCTGTGATTGGCTGGCCACCAGTCCAGGGTGTACCCCGCCTCTCGCCCGAAGACAGCTGGGATAGGCTCCAGCACCCCCTCGTGAGGAAAAAGCGATAGAAAATGAATGAATTATTTTAACTCTTTAAATGTAAAAAAAAAAAAACATTTTTGTGGAAACGGGATATTTGACTTAACCTGCTCGTTTCCATGGTAACCAAGCCGCTCGACACTTCTTCCGCCCCGCGCGGCTGTGCTTTGTAGATGAGCTGACGGCCAACGGTCAGTACCAGTGCCTGGCCGAGCTGTCCACGTCCCCCGTCACCGTGTGTCACGGCACAGGGATCTCGCACAGCAACGCGCACAACGCCGCCGCGCACAGCGCCCTCCAGTACATCAAGATCATCGCCTCCAACAAGTAAAAGCCAACCTTCGTTTTTAGCATCGGATCAGGGTGGCGCTGTACTAAGCGAGTCGTCCGGTCTTCATATTGTGGACTTTGTGCTGCGTTCCTGTGGATGTACGCAGCTTGTGTGTCAGTGTGTCGAGTTTTAACTGATTCATTTTATGTAAATATGTGGATTTGACACTTTTTTTGTAGTTTTCGGCATATGAATTATAATACAGGCCGGTTCGGGACATGTGGAGTCACAGTATAGTTGTTATATTACCGTATTTTCCGGACTATAAGTCGCACTTTTTTTCATAGGACAGTTTACAATTGAATTCAAACAGGAGTCGATACAAACAATTGCAATGCCAGCACTGGAGAGACTGATTAAGTAGCCAACAAAGCTTCTTCCATCTTGCACTCCAGTCCTTCCCTTACTTGTCAACAAGACCCCAAGATATGAACTCCTCCACCTGGGGCCGAAGACCTCACTCCCAAAAACCTTCACACTCTGCTGTGAAACCGCTCCAGAAAACACTGAAGGTCAGAGCTTGATGCCATCAGGACCACATCATACGTTTCGAAGGACCCCCAAACCGGACACCCTCAATACCTAGAAATTCGACTGCCATATATACGTGTATATGCTGCTACCTGTTTGCTACCTTGCCAGATTGTTGCCAATTTAAGGACTTTGTTGTAATTTTTAGTGAGTCATCAAACCTCTCCAGAAACCGTTTCACAAAAGCAACTCATAACTAGCTTAGCGATGAGATTGACATGAAAGTATGTATCGCTCTACTCAACGAGCAGCGGGTCCTGCTGTGGGCTCGTCCCCATCTAACAGCACTCACAAGCAGCTCCAATAAAAAAACAAAACAAAAAAAAAACATACGCTTTTCATGTTTGTTTTTTTTCTTTACTCAAGAAAAATTATGCTAAATTGCTGATTACTCCTCAAATAGACATAAGCATCTTGCATCTTCACACGTCTTTATCTCATGTATGAAGCCAGAAAATCCTAAAAACAAAAAGCTGCATATATATGTCAGCGTGACTATTTTATGCCACTGGTGTCCTCTAGCAAAGTTATTTTAAAAATATTCCATTTTCCTCCATAGAAGCTTCAGAACATACAAAAATATCACGTTGGGCAAATAAAGCACTCAGTCATGGTCCTGTTTTATTAATACGAGCACTATGTAGCAGCAGTGTACAGTGTTCATGGAAAGATATGTACTTGGTTTCAATTGCACTTTTTAAAAGGTACCAACAGGAGCCAACACGGTCCACGACAAAGTCCAAATGAGAAGATGGAACCTTTCTGTAAGGCATCTGCAACAATCATTGACAGTCTACACATGCATGTGGAACTTTTTATGTTTTTCCTCTTTTTTTTAATTTTTTTTTTTCTCCATAGGCGAGTCAAGATGGCCACTTCTGCTGCTGCGTGGTGATATTTACAGTGATGACCAAGCCGTCTATTGATTGGTTGGACTGGTAGCACAGGTAAAAGCTTTATTATCATCCCTATGCAAGTGTGCAGTGTCTATATAATAAATGGCAGAACCTCTTACCTCTTTTAGTAGTGTGTGTTATTAAATGCATTAAGGCACAGCAAGTGAAACTGTTGGTTGTGTGCAGAAAAAAAGGTAGAAATATGACAGCAAAGCAGATAAACCGTGTACACTGGATGCATATTTATGGCATGTGTGGGACAAAATACACTGACAAACTTCCGGGACTGAAGAAGGCGTCGCTGGTAGTTTACATCAGTTGCTACTTTATGTTATTTATTCAGCGTTAAAGCGTCACAATCCCAGTCTTGTAGCTTGGAAGCTGCATTTTCTTACACTGACCAGCAGGTGGTGCTGCTGCCCCCACCCAGGATTGAGAAGCTGACTGAATGCAAAACTACATGGACTGAAGTAGTCTTAAGTAGGGGTGGCCAAACCTTTGACCCCGGGGGCCACAGTGAAAAATGAAAGGATGCAAATTTCAACAAATATTTGTGAAAATTTTTCTTCATATTAAAAATAGTTTCTTTTTTTTTGCTCAATATTTTCATTTTATTCTGGTAAAGTTAGATCCTTTCCCCATGTAATATTATGTTTTTATTCCTATAATATTACTTTGTCACAACCTAATTTTCCCAAAAATACTGGAAAAAAACTCTCATAAAATACAGACAAAATGACATTATTTTTACTCATAATATTGTAAATTTAATCCCGTGTTTCCTCATTAGAATATGACTTTTCCTAACATTTTTTCACAGCTTTCTTTCTTATAAAGTTTCATCAAGTAATGACCTTATTCACATAATATTTTATTATAATGTTTATATCATATTTTAATATTTCTAAACATGGCAACTTTTTTCACAACCTAATTTTCCAAAAATTACTAGAAAAAAAACCCTCATAAAATACAGACAAAATGACATTATTTTTACTCATAATATTGTAAATTTAATCCCGTGTTTCCTCATTAGAATATGACTTTTCCCAACATTTTTTCACAGCTTTCTTGAGGGTTTTCATCTTATAAAGTTTCATCAAGCAATGACCTTATTCACATAATATTTTATTATAATGTTTATATAATATTTTAATATTTCTAAACATGGCAACTTTTTTCACAACCTAATTTTCCCTAAATTACAATTTTACTTAGTTTTGTTTCTTCCATGAAGTTATTCTTGTAAAATTACCACTTTAACTTTATTCTTGTAAAATGACTAAATGACCAATAAAAAAACAGCAGGAGTGGCCCCCGGGCTGCACCTTGGACACCCCTGAGTTAAAGCTTCCAACAAGCATCCAGTGCGGAAGGAACTCTTTTCTGTGGACCAGGTCTAGTTTGGTTGCTGAGGACTTGACTGCCATCCTTTGAGATGATCTAGTATGAATGTGGTTGTATGTGTGTTGTATTTTAGACCTACCAGTTGACAATCACTTATCTAGAAGATAGATCTTCTCAGAGAACGTCTCCCGGGTCAACATCAACATGAGGTTCTTCATGTTTTTTTATTGATAAAATAGACAATATTTGTGTCTGTGGAGTGTTTTGTCCTACTGTATACAGTGGATCTCCGCTTTTCGCAGCACAGTTATTCCTCGCCACTTTGTGCTTCGAATTTTGTGGCTTCCCTCTCGACTTTTCAAAAATATATTAACTATATTGTGGTGTTATTAGTCGAAAATATGCATACTAAGAAAAGCATTTTCAAGTTTAAAAAAAAAAAAAAAGGCATTCAGAAGACGCATTCAAAGACATTGCGATGATATGTAGTATTCTACACTGGTCACTAGGTGTCAGTAATGTTACTAATGTAATGTAACATTCAAGCACGAGACTTGATCGCCGAAATAATTATTAATATTCTCACAACAGGCACAATAATCCCAAACACGGGTTACTCCTTGCGGTCGTAACAAAAGCTAAAAGTCAACATCACTTCCTGTCCGCACCACCGGAACAAATTTACATCAACACACATGTCTTAGCTATGTCTTATTTTCTGTTACATCTACTGTATTGGCTAATTGGTTAATAAGAGTGTGACAATTTGGGGAAACGTCAGTAAACAGATTTTATATGCTCTAACTATAAAAATATTCCATATATAAACAAGGAAACTCACATCTGGATGAATTAATGGCCGCAAATGGCGAGTCACTGAGACACGCCCATCAAGAGCCTAGTGGAATTTCCCACTCGCTATACGATCCAGGTTTAAGCCCTGTTCCTAACCAACCATTAAAAGGGGGTAATAAAATCTGTATATGTTCTTTATTACATGGGAAAATTCAAGTGAATCTCATTTTAACACAAATCAGAACAAATGAATAAAAATGACCTCGGTGATACTAAAAATGATATTGTTACGTTTCAGCCTCACACACAAAACGTATACTGTACATACCGCTAATGAACCATAATGTACACTAACCCACGATTAAGCTGTGGCCGTGATGTCACTTTGTGTCTCACAGCGACTACGGTACGTTCAAGGACCGGCAAAAAAAAGCATTATCAGTGAAGCATAAAGACATACGCATGTAAATATGATGTACCTTTCACCAGTATTACCACGTATTTGTACATTCTGACCTACTTGTTTGTGTTTTCTGTGAATAACACCACCTATTTTTGGAGGAAAAAAAAATTTTTTTGCCTCAAGATTTTGCGAATATGCGGGGATCCACTGTAGTTGCTCTTACCGTATTTATTTGGCTTTGCTGTTTGTAGCGTTGCTGGAGTGGGTTTCCCTGCCGTGTCAGCCCACAGTATACAGGATATACGGACACAGTAGCTGTTAAAATGAGATAACGTGGTTTTGTTTGTCAGTGTGAGCCAGAATGGGACCCGTGGACCCTTTCTCATGTCTCTGTCACTTCAGAGTCTTACGCGTTGTTCCGCTTGTGACAGACTGTATTAAAAGGCAAAAATAAATGAAAGATATTTTATAAAAATACCTATTTTTTCTCTACAACATGAATGATATATTAATTATGGCAGGATGCCAGTGAGAGCTCTAAACATGCATGCTATTGTCGACAAGATGTCGGAAATCAAACGTCAGCTAATTATGAGCGTCCGTTTAAGGCAAAGGACTGACTCAGGAGTCATGATGAACGTAGCTGAGGAAAGATCTACACGGGAATTGCACCTTTAGTTGTCCTTGACAACCTGACTTCCACAAGCACGATGAAGGTGTGATCTTCGACCGGCGTTCCATGACCTCAGCGGGTGGGGTCCAGTGTGCGTGCGTGCGTTTCTCTTGGCATGTTTTACCGTGCAGAGGTAAATATGACGGGTGAAGGGCCGTGTCGCTACCACAGGCTGACCGTACACTCCATGTTGATAAAGCCGGGGTTTTTGCGGAGCTCCCAGTACATGTTGTTGGACACCCATCGTTCCCTGTGATTGGCATCGACCACCTTCCTGTGGGAGGGAAAAGAGTGCAGGTGAGGACGGTGGGCCCCATTCACAAAGCTATTACAGTCAAAACTTTATATATACTATATATATATATATATGTATATAATATTACATATATAAGGGCTGTCAATCGATTAAAATATTTGATTTCTCACATTTTGTATTTGCTGAACGTTTGTGGGCGAGTTTAAGAGCTAATATGCTAATAATAAAGAAAAATAGTAATACAAAAATATGCTTGCTGACTGTATATTTTTTTAATAATGGCCCAAAGTTCCCAAATTGATATCCCTTTACATCAAATTTGATGTAATTATCATCGTAGTTGCACATCGAATCGTTTACCACAAATATTTCCCCTACTTACTTATACCCATCTGCAATTAAATGTAATTAATTTGAGTTAACTATGGCCAATGCGATTAATCGCGATCAAATCTTTTAATCGGTTGCCAGCCCTTATATATATATATATATTATATATATATATTATATATATATATTATATAATAGTATATATATTATATATATATACATTTTATATATATTATATTATATATTTATTATATATATATATAAGGGCTGTCAATCGATTAAAAGATTTGATCGCGATTAATTACACCGTCCAACATGATTTTGTTTATTTGTGTCAGCGCAAAATAAGATTAAGAAGGGAACTTCCGTTAACGCGTCCTTAACGACGTGTTAATAATCTTAATAACACGGGTTGCTATAACTTCCTGTCCGCCATCGATTCTGCTCCCCTAAAAGGTAAACTGCCTTACATGGCTTATTTTCTTTGTTTTTAATAAATGAGTTTTTTTGTTTTTTTTTGGAAAACCTGATGCGGCCCAGTCTCACCCAGACCCGAGCTCCAGTGGCCCCCAAGTAAATTGAGTTTGAGACCCCTGATTCACAGCTTCCAGTTAAGCTAACGTGCATGTTTTTGGAATGTGGCAGGAATTATCCTGTGTGCATTCTATGAACATACACACACAATCAAAATGATTAAAGGCTGGAATCTGTCTATAATGTCCCAACTGTAAAAGTACCACTATGCATTCTTCATATGAGACTGTGACCAATGCGTGGATGCGCTGACGAACACCATTAAACGAACGGTAGCACCAGGAGAAGGAGAGGGAAGAGTATGTTCTTACTTGAAGAAGCAAGGCTCATGTTTGACGTTGTTCTCCTCGTTCCACTTCCGCCTGGTCCTCTGCATGTCTTCAATGCGCTGCTTCTCCGAGGCAGCCATCTCCAAGTTTCCTTCCTCTAGATGCCTGCGTGAAGAATAACATTTTACTGATGGTGCTGTCCTGTTTGTCCGAATGTAGGCTCAGTCGTCTTGTGACCTTTGATCGGGCCTGAATCGTGCGTCAGTACGCGGCAGGACGTCTTTTAACTCGGGACACAGCTCATTTAGTTCAGTGGCGAATCTGGTGAAGCCGTAGTACAGCTCATAATCTGTGGGCATGGAGCCTAGAAAGAAGAAGAACATCAACATGAGCTGGATCTTCAGTCTTTACAGTAGATGTCACCCAGCTGCCTACCTGGCCTCCAAATACATTTGGCAGAAGGTGGAACGCCGCAGTAAAGACCCTCATGCCATTTCCCAAAAAGCCGATGGATGACTTTCCCTTCTTGGTCCATTACAAATCCTTGGATCTCGTTCACGTTAGAACTCCAGTAGTTTCCCTAACAGACGGACAGTCCAAGATGAACATGGTCGTCCTTTACAGGCTCTGAGCTCGAATGAAAACTCTTATGACCTTGATGAAGGTGAGCTTGCAGAGGCAGGCGCTGCTTTTTGTGTTACGGATGGTGATCTCGCCGTAGTGTTCGATCCACCGCCGTCCACTCAGGATGTTGTGAACGCACGTGGTGACTTTGTTCCATTCGTAGTGATCTCCAAACCTGGAAGAAAAACCACACAGTTCCTGAATCATCTTGTGATGCTAAAATATGGACTACGTTAAAAAAAGCCATAGCATTTCAGTATGTGGAATCAAACTATGGAATGGATTGAGTAAGGAACTCAAACAATGCACAACGATGAGCCAATTCAAGAAACAATACAAGCAGTTGATGTTTGCTAAACGAGGTGCATTATTAAAAAAAAAAGCCTTAAACTGTATTATGGAAAGCAGGAAGTGATCAAATGTAACAGTTGCTGATTGTAAACGTACCAGATGGAGGGGTAGGATTTAATAATCTTTGCTTCTTCCTACTCCTTTTGGACATGTGGAACTGTGAACTGATTATGTGATGCATTCAATTGTAATCTGATGCATGTTCAAATGAAATAAAACCATTACCATTACCATAAAATCGAAGAAAGCCTGGAAGATGACATGCATTAATGATATTTGTGCAGTAAATATGTTGTTTTGCAACACTTGCTGCTCAGTACATTCTTAACTAGTGACATTAAGTCTGCATCGATAATGAAAGAACCACAAAGTCAGCTACATTTCATCTATATGCATGTCATTCATCACATGTGAATAGTTTTACGTTACCTGGGAATCATGAGGCTCACTGTCCCGACCGGCAAAATCTCCATTGATTTCCCCCAGAACTTGTTTTTCCATCTCACATCTGTGGAGATAAACACCGGTACTATCGCAATCCAGATCCACATATTGACTGGAGTTATTGATCTTGAAATCTCCATGCATCTATCCTAAAAAAAACCCTTAGCAGGAAATCAACGTAACCATCTCAACTTTCTCCCAAACTGACAGGCAGCCTACCTTGCCAGAAGGTGAAGTTCTTGGACTCGCAGTGACAGGCAGAGATAGGCGGGTGGTGGCTCACCTACGAGAGACAAACACAGTCTTTCTGTTGTACACATTGAAAGGGTACAAAACAAAGAAAAATCATTCATTTTCTACCGCTTATCCTCACGTGTAAGGGTGCTGGAGCCTATCCCAGCTTTCTTCAGGCGAGAGGCGGGTTACACCTTGGACTGGTGGCCAGCCAATCACAGGGCACATATAGACAAACAACCATTCACACTCACATTCATACCTATGGACAATTTGGAGTCGCCAATTAACCTAGCATGTTTTTGGAATGTGGGAGGAAACCGGAGTACCCGGAGAAAACCCACGCATGCACGGGGAGAACATGCAAACTCCACACAGAGATGGCCGAGGGTGGAATTGAATTCGGGTCTCCTAGCTGTGAGGCCTGCGCGCTAACCACTCGACCGCTGTGCGAAAAGAAAAACAGTTCAGCCTAACTGTGAGTTTACTGTTCACCTCTGTATGTATGTATGTATGTATGTATATATGTATGAATGTATATATGTATGTATGTATGAATGAATGTATGTATGTATGTATGCATGTATGCATGTATGCATGAATATATGTATGTATGCATGTATGCATGTATGCATGAATATATGTATGTATGCATGAATATATGTATGTATGCATGTATGTATGCATGTATGAATATATGTATGTATGCATGTATGCATGAATATATGTATGTATGCATGAATATATGTATGTATGCATGTATGTATGCATGTATGTATGTATGAATATATGTATGTATGCATGTATGTATGTATGAATATATGTATGTATGAATATATGTATGTATGCATGTATGTATGTATGAATGTATGTATGTATGCATGTATGAATATATGTATGTATGCATGTATGTATGCATGAATATATGTATGAATATATATGTATGCATGCATGCATGCATGTATGTATGAATATATGTATGTATGTATGTATGAATATATGTATGTATGTATGTATGAATATATGTATGTATGTATGTATGAATATATGTATGTATGTATGTATGAATATATGTATGTATGTATGTATGAATATATGTATGTATATGTATGAATATGTGTATGTATGTATATGTATGAATATGTGTATGTATGCTGCATATATATATATATATATATATATATATATATATATATATATATATAGAGTGTATTGTATTGTAAGTGTATACGTATGTGAGATACATTACGGTAACATAGTATGCATGTCTGAAATAAATTAAGAAGAAGAAAACCCACCAAAAATAATTATGAATGATACGGTGACGTACAGACACCAAGGTTTGACTGCACAGCCATAAAAATTAACACATACAAAAAAATGTAACTCATCATCTCCTGGACTGTCGTCATATTATATAGCTGTACCTAATGATGTGGCCAATCAGTGTACCTGTTCTGAGAAAAAGCAGAAGCCCTTGTCTTCTCTGATACATTCGTACGTCTCTCCAAGAAGCGGGTTGAATGGCTTACTTCCTGCTCGGTAGTAGGTAGATGAGTAGCCTGAGACAGCAAAGGCAGCGACCAGAACCTGTCGGAACCGACAAAAATATTATATTATATATGTTATTTTGTTATACACACAGAATATACAATATAAATATATACATATATTAGATCTAAGACTGGGATTCCAGCATGGCCTCCTATGGCACTCCAAACCATGGTTTACCATGCGTTCAAAGGAGTCCTCCGTTTCAGCAGCTTTATCCAGCAGCTCGCTGTACTCCAGTTCTTCGCACATACGCTGCAGCGCGTTGAGGGGCTCGTTGAGCTCCACTGGCATGGACACTTTGGACAGGTCTTTACCAATGTTGTTCCGCAAGATATTCCACAGGTTGATGTTGCTGGTGTCGGGGCAGGGCGCCGGCAGACAGGTGCGCCGCCCGTTCCGGAAGGCACAGCCAGCAAAGTCTCCATTGGCCACTGAAAACAGGGCACACTTGATAGAATGAAAATGAAAATGAAATGAAAAATGATCTGCAGTATATGAAGGAGGAGCTTTTTGTTTGTGTGCTACTTCCTGGTGACAGCATTTACCAACGGGCAAACCAAGCGCTTCTCTCACTCACGGTGCAACAAGTAACACATGTGGAGCACACAAAATATTTTCCTCGTTAGAGCATAGAAAACCTGTTTATGACTTTCTAAATACGATTTTTTACATTATTAGAACGGCGGTCGAGTGGTTAGCGCGCAGACCTCACAGATAGGAGACCAGGGTTCAATTCCACCCTTGGCCATCTTGGCCACCCCGTGCATGTGTGGGTTTTCTCCGGATACTCCGCTTTCCTCCCACATTCCAAAAACATGCTAGGTTAATTGGTGACTCCAAATTGTCCATAGGTATGAATGTGAGTGTGAATGGTTGTTTGTCTATATGTGCCCTGTGATTGGCTGGCCACCAGTCCAGGGTGTACACCGCCTCTCTCCCAAAGACAGCTGGGATAGGCTCCAGCACCCCCCTGAACATTATTAGAGCCCTCTAGACAACCAACATATTACCAAATATAGCAGACATAATAAGAGAAAATAAGACATAATACAGGCTCACACATGTTAGCATTGAGACGTCTTTGTTGTTGTTGTTGTTAATTCCTGTTCTGTACTGTACTTCATACTGTCTCATCAATGTGACATTACTGACACCAAGTGACTTTTTTTTTTATTACATATCTTTGAGTCTTCTGAATGATTAATGTTTGTATTTTACTTCATTTAGCTGTTTCTATGTGTGAAAATGCTTAATTTATGTCAAAAATATGTATAATTTGAGCAATAGTAGGCCACAGTCAACCACGCAACAGCGATAATTTATTAATGGATGTACTTTGAAAAACTGTAATTGAAGCTCCGAGTGGTGAGGGACGACATACAAAGCAATACTGTATTAAACCGCAAGGCATGCTGGGAAGCCCGATTCCCCAAAATGAAATTACCCAGCATGCCTTGTGGGTTATAAATTAGCATAAAATAGTATAGTTTACATGTATATTAGTTTATCTACTTCAATACTTGGATAGTCCGTGTGGGAGAGTTATAATGTGTGTTCCACATGTGTTACTTTTGGTTGCACCGTGAGTGAGGTAGGCATTTAGGGTTTTTAATGTTTTCTGCAGCTGACAAATTCGATACCATAACTTAATAAGGAGTTTCCGAAAACTGGAATACAGAGGAGTTCTCCTTGCCGATGTACTGTATAGGCGTATGTGGGGTGTGACAGAGATGAAGGAGGGAGCCCCGTCCCTTCCCACACAGACGACTCTCAAAGGCTAAGAAAAGATCTTGGCATAGAGCAGCCTCGTGAAGTCAGAGGCTTCAGCCACGATGATAAACGAGCTCGCCGAGCGCCTTGCCAGAACAAGTGTGTCAGTGTTTTCGTTCCATGGAGTAGGATACCCTGCCAAGTCATTGAACGCAACTTCTTAGGCAAAACAGTACAGGTTGCTTGGACCTACTTTGTCTGGAGACGTTATCGGTCACGCTGGCGTTGTCCTCTGAGATGTTATCACTCACATCGCTGACGTACGACTCATCGTCCGAGCCCTGTCAGGTAAGCAGGTAGAAAAGGAGAATCAGGATAGGGTGGGGTGCAAACTGATTCAAGAGCAGAGCTGCTGTTTGCCCCAAGGGGAGAAAAGCTGCAGCATAGCATCTGCCCCACATTTTTCATGCAGTGAACACAGCTGTGTTAGCCTTCGTGGACGTCTCCTGCTGCTCTGGGTCTGAATGGTCCTGCCTTTGTGCTACAGTGTGATGGATGTCCTCTGGGAGTGATCCTTCACATGGCTCTATGTGTGCTTGGAGAGCAACACTCTTTAATCGCCCCTTAGAGGCTCCCTACATAACAGCATTAGACGGCAGAGTTGATGGTTTCGAGTGGCCTAACTTTTCAAACTGAGCCAGAAGCTGTGTTCTAATTAAATATAAAGAAATAAAGTCCTAATTGAAACCAAATGAAGGATGAGGCATCCGGTCCAATTAACGAGACCCTTTAAGATCCCAAGACTGACTTTACATTACAGTAATATCAGCCAGCCTTGGCATACAAACAAGCTCAGTATGCATGCAGTCTGGAAATATTTATATTATAAATTTATGTTATAAATATGATCATTTGCGATGGGGGAGTAAGGTGTCAAAGGTGTTAATGCACAGGTGTCATACTCGAAGCGTTAGGGCTGGATTTGGACAGTCATATTCCTTTATGTGGCCCACAAAAGCCTGGAAATAATGCACACACTTACTTCACTATTTAAAGGACACCTACTATGCTTTTTTCCACTTTTCTGACCTATAAATGTAAAAAAAAAAAAACGGTCCAGGATGTACCCCGCCTCTGGCCCAAAAGCATGTCTGTGACTCTAGTGAGGATAAACTACATGGAAAATGGATGGATGGACTTCTCATGCTGCTCCCTTCAGCCTCGTGGTCTGCCCCAAAGTCGGAACTTGCCTCATTCTCCGATGAGCTAGCTGACAGGAGCACTTCCTGGGCATCAAAGAACTCGGAAACAGACTCCGACATGGAGAGTCGGCTCTCATTGGAGGCCTGCTGAGTCAAAGGGATCACCATCTGTTCTCCGACCTGCTGGCAAACACGTGAAAAAACGTGTGAGATGCAAAGTGTTGAGTTTCCCCGTCATTTTTCCATTAACCTTTATACCAGCATTTTCATCACATAAAGATCCTTTAAACATAACTGTCAGGCTGTACTGCACAATCAATCTTTAAGGACGGTGATCAATACCGCAGGAAACCAACACTCCCACCAGTAATTGGCTCTCCTGTTGTTTTGTCAATATGCTAGTCCTAAATTAGCATTGTCAGCGACATAATGAACAGGCAGCTACCTCGTCAGGTGTAGAGATGATATTTACACTGACGACTTGTTCCGTCAAGACAGACTCTGAGTGAATGCGATTCAGCCGGGTTCGAAGTTCAGCGTTTTGGGACAGGGCCTTGGAAAAAAGGAGAAGTACAAGTACAATTTAGACAACACCTAGGTAAGACCATGTACATACTTACATATTAACACACATAAATAGAATGTAATACATATTCAATATTTACATATTAAAATGTGAATTGATACTAACTGACGTGCACCATGGAGTGAACATTACCATGAACAGCCACGAGGGGGTGCTGTAGGAAACTAGACAAGTATATGCTGCTCCTGCCATTCAGTTATGTGGGTAGAGATCGAAAGCTTGGTGAACTTGTTGGACTCACTGGCTTATTATGCTAATCTATCGTATGCAGCCTTTCCAGAATAAATGTCTTTTCTTTGTGATTATGAATCTAGTGAAATACATTCCAAAATAAAATACTCCACTGCGACTTATGGGACGTCTCCACTACCTCCATTCATCTTCAAGGAACCTGCGCAACACGGCAATTTTCGCAAGGTAAACATGGAGAAAAAATTCACATTTGCCGTGTCAGATTTCCCAGAGCTTCTAAAAAAGAATACAGCAATATAGGAACTTGTTGGCACCAAAGTAAACATATCAGGAACGTTTACATTAATTTACACAAACATTCATGTCCTTCAATACTAACATGATCTGGTACTAGCAAGAGTACTCCATCCATCAACTCCTCTGAACTACTTTAATACTCCAAAATTCTCTCCACATCTGACAGCCAATCAAAACAGTGGGAGACTCCGACAGTCCGCCATGGATGTGAAAGCGTTTCATCTTCATCGGGAATCCCAGTTTCTCACCTGCCGTGTGTGACACCCATTCAAGTCCGGAAAATACAAGCGACGTGTTGCAGAATTAGAACTGGGTCATGACCAACAATGCAGGTGAGCGCTGGGGGGGGGGGGGACCTAGATAATCTATTTCAAGGTTTTCGAACGCCCCAATTTACAAATGATTCGGTATGCATACACAGTCCCAGTATACTCGTCCATTTGTCCTGCACCTTAAAGTTGCTTATTTAATATCTGTGCATGTTTTCTTTAGTACTGTAACGATCGCGCCCTCCTATAGAGGTAACGAGGCTACAACGCAAAAAGGAAGGTCGTGGATATCAAGCCAGGAGGGAAAAGGAATCCCGTCAGGTGTCGCTTGACAAAGTTGGTCCTCGTGGCCAAAACGCCGGCTCTCAGCATCCCCTCACGTGTGTGACGTCACAATTTTTCTCTTCCTCCAACCACCACGGCGCACTGGAAGAGCCTCCTTAAATATGCGCCACCTACAGGCGAGTCTGCTCACTGCAGTCGCTCTTGCAGATGAGGAGGATGCATGGTAACAATGATGATGCCCGTATATATGGTCCTGTACCTGTTCCCCCGTACACAGATCATGACAGTAGTTTTTCTTACAGCTGAGTATATCGTAGCGACGCACTTATGGACCCCACTATCTCAGCTGATGGACTTCTGTGGCCATATTTAATATCTGTGCATGTTTTCTTTAGTACGACTACTAAATAACCTGCCATGGCACAGCATTGTTTGTGTTGTCTTCTTTTCCTTTCTTTCTTTATTCCTCTTCTGCACAATTTTCTACCACTGAATGACATGTAAAATGGTAACTTGACCACTTGAGGAAGTCCGGTGAAAGATGTTTACAATACAAATAATACAAAGCTAATCCATGGCAAGGTTAAATATTGCCATATATTGATATTTCATCATACTCCTATTGACAATTATTTTCCCATAAGGCTTTTATTCCGTATAGATCTGATGTCCAGCTTGTCACACGACGGAGCAGAAGCATTTCAGCGGTGTGATGGAAGCAGCAGAGGAACAGTCCAATTACCGCAAGTCACTGGGGCGGAGAAGACGGCTCAAAGGAACTGCGTTAATGAAGTCCGCAGCACATTTCTTTCTTCTCAACAGTCATTAGACAAAAAGATGATTGGACCTCCACGACTCGGGTCTGCTCTGTTCTCACACATCATTTTTACTCAGCAAGTGCTTTTAACACTTTTAATCTCAATGCCTATTGTGTATAATATACTGTACAGTATCTAATTAAACGGCAAATACGATTTACTATCCATTAAAACTCCCAGAGTATCAACATGGTGATAAGCAGCAGATGTGTCAGATGGACATGGAGCTCATTACCTGTGACAGAGACTTCCTGAGGGAGTTGATCTGCGCTGATTGGTCAGACTGGTCCTGGTCGGAGAGAATCTGCTTGATCTTTTCTTTCTCGATGGCCACAGTGTTGAAGGCCGACTTGAGCAGAGTGTGGACTGCACACAGAGAGGATGATGCAAGCATATCACGGTCATTCACGCGGTATGATTCTTTTGGCTTGACTCAAAGAAAATGTTGCATTAAAAAAAAATAAATTATATAACAAATACGTATTAAAAACAGCATTTGTGACTTGCACTGCAGGAAATGTTCCATCTAGAAGTTGAATGTAAATCTCAGAGGCATTTCTTAACACATGGACGTGACTGGATGTGAAAATAGTTGTTTTGGGAGCGTGCAGAGGGATGAGAGAGGGGGATACCGTCTCTGGCTGTGTTATATAATGGGAGCGCTGCCTGCAAGCTCATGCTGGCAGTCAACTGCAGCTGCACGGCATCACACATGTGACATGCCTCACTGTCCACATCTTCCTGCTCATGCCAATGCTCGCCATAGGTTTTAAACCCTAACCCTAGAATTGTACAACTACAAAAACGATTTTTTTGTTAACATTTTTGGCTTTTGGATTATGTCTTATGGGAAAAATGTATTCAGTTAGCATACATTTCGGTCAGAACAGATTAACCAAAGTTCCACCGCATATGGCAGAGAAGTCCAAAGTGCAGCATTTCCATTTCCAGCCTGTGGCTCTTTCCTTATTGGCCACCGGAAGAAAACCAAATACAGCAAAATTGTAATAAATCTGCAGAAAAAATTTACGAGAATAACGCAATATTATGAGGAGTTATTTATGACACGAGAAACAAAAAAAAGAGTATATTATAAAATATCTAAAATATAATATATATAATATAAATAATACATAAATATATAAAATAAATAATACATAATAAATATATATATATAATAATATATAAAATATATTTAAAAAGTCGTAGTCTAACCAGAAAAATAGTACAAGAAAAAAATTTACTAAAATCAAAAAAAGAAGAGAGTTTTATTTGAGAAATATTTGGGGAAAAAACATTAAAGAAAGAAATTTGTTACTGCTTTTATTACTGCTGTTACTATTACACCTTAAGCTAAGAAACTGAGCACATATAGACCGTATAGAGCAGTTGAAATCACTTAAACTATCTTCACTATCCTCTTCTGTCTGCTATCTTGATTTCTGTCAATTTTACACCATGTTGTTTAACAAATGCACATACGCTGATTAGTTCTTGACTGTTGATGCTTGCAGTCTGCATACCTTTTTGGGCAATGGTGCAGAATTCCTCCTGCAGTTTAGTGTAGTCACTGCTACACTCCACGGTGTCTGTCAGCCGCGAGACGGGAGCTTGAAAGTCCCCCAACTCGGCACAGAGGTTAGGGTTGGATGAGTGGAGGCGGACGGGAGACATGCTGGATGAAAGCGGGACCTGGAGAGACATGACGAGGGTTAACCAACTGTGAAGCACATTCAAAGTTATTCAATGGAGGGACACTACAACAGAAATAGATATGACGGTAATATTATATGGCCTCTTTGCAGTTGAACCATAATCATAAAGCTTGTACTATTCCATCTATTCAACAAATGTTTGTATAAACTCCCTTTGCAGAGCAGTGGTTCAGCATTGGGCGTGCATGAAAGCGCATTCCAAGTGTTTTAGCAGCAAAGCAACATGAATATATTAGCAAGGATGGGAAAAACATTGTATGCACCAATAATAAATGAGTGGATAATCTAAGAAAAAAACGAAAACAGCTGATTTTGTTCGCCATTTACATGTGGTTACCAGTTTTTTTGTTGGAATCTGAAAGTCATATTCCTTAAATATGATTGACAGTCACTCTAAATCAGACCTCCGTACCTGAAGCTGGAATTTTGCATCTTTGCCGACACTTTTTGTCCTCCATCTTCTGTTCAAGCGCTTCTCTTTCTTTGACAATTCTACACACGCGGTCTAGTTGGCATCAAAATATCCAAAGGGTGGCTGATTAGACAAAACACTCACACAAAAGCAAAAGTTAACGTACAAAGTGGCTGTTTGGAAGTTGCAGTGATGAACCCAACAAATGAGCAGCAAACAAAATGAGTGGTGCTAAAGCAGTTGATGGTGGGTGGAAGCGTGGCTCAGTCCGAGAAGAATTCAGGGGTGCCCAAACTTTTACCAGCACGGGCCACATACAGAAAAATGAAAAGATGCAAGGGCTACTTTGATATTTTGTGAAAATGCTAAGAAGACTGTCTTCTTAATCTTCCTAAATCTTCTTTTCATAATACTGCATTATGACTTAATTGCCATAATATTATAACTTTTTCCTTAACCAAATTATTCCAAAAAATATTTTGTGTGTTTTTTCTTTAAAGGAGACCTATTATGCTAATTTTTGGCCCTCAGTATTGAGTTGTGGATTCCTATAGAGCAGCTACACTCGATAACACGCACAGAAAGCTTCCTAGATCTTCCAGAATCTGCACTTATTCCAGCTGTATTTCCTTACATTTCCAAAACGTCTGTTTTAATTTAATCCACCCATGGCCCGCCTTCTGGCACGCCCACTCACTGTGATTGGTCAAGACCAAACAGTGTGGGCAGGCTTACATGCCCATATAAGGCAGCCCAGCTCTCTGTGATGTCACAAGGAGCCAGTATTAGAAGAAACTCTCTGAAACTAAGCATTTAGATCCCTTCCAAACTTCTTGAAGCACTTATTTCACCTCATTATTTGAAATGTTGGCATTGTTTAACACGATTCTAACTACATTAGTAGGTCAGAAAAGTGGGAAAAGCATAATAGGTTCCCTTTAATATTTTATGTCTATGCTAATAAAATGACATAATTTTTTTCCATTTGGTTGTTGGGCTTATTAAATTGCCCGACTATTTCAGTTTTTTTTCTTGCAAATTTTCCTTTTTGTAATGTAAAGTATATTTTTTTACTATTTACTATATTTAGTATTTGGACTTTATTAATATAAAGCTTTCTGCCGCCTAATTTTGTTTATTTTGTTTCTCTCATTGTCTTTAACATACATTTTTGTAAAGTTTCTTCTCAAGATATTGTGACATTAGTCTCGTAAAATTTTTACTTTTACATTTTTAGAATTTTCCACAACGTCATCTTTATTAGTTGTTTTGTTCACTTCTCATAATATTAGGATTCATGACGGTGAGCCTTATCCACCCGGTGACTTATTATATGGGCATGCCTGGGTAAAAGATGTACGCTTTTGTGACCAATCACACAATACATTGAGGCCGGCAAAATCCTTGTCACATTTTAATCTTGCGAGTGACGGCTGTTCAATTATATTTTTAGAATGAGCTGCACGGCAGACGAGTGGTCAGTGCGCAGGCCACACAGCTAGGACACCCGAGTTGGATTCCACCCTCGGGCATCTCTGAGTGTGAATGGTTTGTTTGTGTGTTCCACCTGCATATCTGCAAAGTTGGGAGCTGACTGCGTCCTTTGTAGAATCTCCAGACTCTGCAATAAGCCACTCAGTTCGCACAGGTTGGACTGGCAACGTGCAAGATCTGAAATAATGTTGTTATGATTATGATGTCATCAAGGGGATATAAATGCTGCGGGTAAATTGCAGGGCAGCTTTGCACTCCCAGCATGTGGGAAAAAAACAACACACACCTTCTGCACATTTGTCCATCTCCTCAGATTCCTGCAACCAGGCAGCCACTTTGCTTTGACCGTTACTGTAGGAGCCAGGCAGGCTGCTGTTGGTGGGGATGGACGCTTGCCATAGCAAACCACTGGGTTTAGCCTGCTTTACGGCGATACAAGCAGACACGAAGGAGTTGGTATATGGATGCAGTGAGAAGAAAACAAACAAGTAAAATATCACACTTAGGGCCTGGTCTACTAAGATCCCAAATAACGAGTGCTAAATACGACATACTGTGATATCAGTGGGTGTGTTGCGGGTGGCCTATCGTTGCATGGTGTATATCAGGGGTGGGCAAACTTTTTGACTTGCAGGCCGCATTGATTTAATAAGATTGACGGGGGTCCAGACTATATATTTTACATGTAACAGTCCACCTGGATTTAAAAAGTGTAAAAAATGTAAAAGTGTCCCTTTTTTCAGGAACACTTTGTAAACAGCAGACACGTCAAATAACCAAATTGATATAAAAAGCTACTTAAGCCATCAAAAGGCTCAAACCATGATGCCAGGTTAGATGTTAATTTTGAATTAAATACTTTGGAAAGAACAAGAGGACCGCATTCAAACACTTGGCAGGCCGGATGTGGCCCCCGGGCCGTAGTTTGCCCACCCCTAATGTATATAATAAGAGGATTTTGAGCGTAGTATATTGCAGTTTGAATATCGCTCCGCCAGTATATGACATTTAAAAAATAGTAATAATTAATTATGACTGTTTGGTGGTTGACTATGGCGTATTATTAGTAAAAAAAAATATTGAAAGACAAGTTGTATGTGGTATTCGGGTCACAAGGCATCAGTAATGACATCACATTAAATCACCTTTCACACTACATGGAGACACCGATGATGTAAACAAAGTGTAAAAGTGACTATAGGGGTGCTATTTCATGTCTACAGGGTTCTAATGAAAAAAAAACCCAATTTAGAAAGTCACAAACAGGTTATTTACTTTTATTAACATCAGCTCATACTTTGCCGAAATTTGCTTATTGATAAACGAGGGACAACTATACATTCATTTGATTGGCTCAGTGTGGAAGACAGGATGATAAATAAAGTTCTGTTAAAGAATTGAGTGTTTTCCACATCTTAAGGCAGCTCTTTTGTGCATGTTGGGAAAATACTGAATCTTTGGTGTAGACTATTTTCATTTATAAAGGATGCATTCACAGTATTTGTCTGGACTAGTGCAGACAAAGGATTCATTTATTCTAATGCTCAGGATTCATTTTACTTTACTTTACTCAAGTCAAGATTACAGCCATAGACAGCTATCGACCACACATTCCTGGTCATCAGTCATTGCGCTGATCATGTGACCTTTTAATAAAGAGGAAGGCAATTCACTCTTTGAGAAACAATTCGCTTAAGTCACAAGCGATGCACCTTAGCTTCATGTGTGACACTTGAAGCAGCCTGGGGGGACTCTGCAGCAGCCGATGGAGGAAAAGTCCGCATGGAGGCATCGCGAGGCGATCGCACAATCTCGTTCTGTCGGTAGAGGCGGTGATGTCGCAACTTGGACACCCAAGCATCGAAGACCTCTTGGGATTTGACCTAACAACGTACAGCGAATAGTGCTTTCAACTCAGTCATGCGCTTGACAGGTTAGTCAATACGGAAATAACAATATTGACGCCTCCTGTTCACTTTACCTTGAGGTGATAGATATGCTCCTCTGTGTCCAGGTCAATACGACGGGCCTTCTTTTTGATGGACATCACTGAGAGGCCGACATCGATGCTGCCGTGCAGTTTGCCTTTCTGGATCTGAATCACATTGATGGATTGGCATTTTTTCAATACTTATCGAAATTAAACAAGGAACGTTTGCAGCTGACATGATGAACTAACTGACCATTTACCAAAGACCATAGAATGTTATTAACGCTATTTCTTTGGATCTGTTAGCTATCGGAGTCTATGTGCTTCTGTGTGTTGGAAGAAGGCCTTCTATTCATTATTAATTTGCATAATTTACAATCGACAACAAATAGTTATATATAACCCAGGGGTGGCGGCCCGGGGGCTATTTACCAACTACAGCTATTTTGTTCATTGGCTCTCTGCAAATTGTAAAAATACAATTCAAATCAATGTAAAGTCATAATATTAAAATAATAATATTTGCATAAAATTTTAAAAAATTAAGAAAAATGTGAGAAACGAACAACACAAAAAAAATTTCAATTTTGCATCTTTTTTTTCTAGTGGCTCAAATGTGACATGACACAATGATATTTCAATGATAACAGATAGGGAATATCAAAATTATTGACCAGCAAAATGTGTTATTGTGACAGGCCTAACCCACCCAGCCTTATTACCTGCATTTAATTAGTGGCAAATAAGTGGCATCTACTACCAATTATTCTTAAAAGGCTGTAAATTATGATTCTCTTCACTGTTTTCCTTTTACATTTACACTTTTACATTTATAGTCAGCCCATTTTGTGGGTGTAATTTCAATGGTGTAACATACCACGCGAGAACACGTTGAACACTTGCTGCAAACATTCCTACTGACTCATTGTTGCCAGGCTGGCCTGCTTCTTGCCTGCAGGGGGGTTGAGTCAGGGCTACTTACATCAATGGGAGACTTGGAGTACTTCAGGATACCATTGTCCAGAACAAAAAATCGCTGCAGAGGGAACAAAACAACAACAATATGTTGGTTAAAATGGAACCATTATGGTTCCCAAGTGAGAAATCCTATGTTTGCAGCTGTGTTAGCTTTAATTTAGATGTGCTGCTCTCAAAATGGCACATTGTGTGCCGGTTATGTGCAGTGGCTAGGGACTCATTTGGCGTGTCTGCAAAGAAAGCAGGCAAATAAATATCCGGTTTACCTCGTGAAACTGGTACTTTCATCTATCGGTACTGCTTAAAAGTGGAGCAACAAAACATGCAGAGTAAAAGCTACCTTGTGCCAGCCTTTGAGGGGCCATTTCCGCTTCTTCAGCATAAACCCCTCATGTTTATCTGGTCTCTGGACATTGCTCTGACCGATTTTCAGCCCCTCGATGATTTCCCAGCTGTCTGCTTCCTGAAGTAGAACAAAACCATGCAGTGTCAGAACTAATCAGCTCATCCCTCCAGAAGGAATATAGACAACAGAGATGCACAAAAAATGAAGGAAACCCTTGCAATGTCTGTGCTTCCTCAGTCACATCCCTCTTGCTCTCTTGAGTATTTCCCCTCCATTAGCTTCCTCCTGACTACGCTCTTCTTGCCTTTAGTGGGTCTGTAAATCAAAGTGACGTCTCTGGCGCAAAGGGATAGCAGATTCAGGCATTCATTCATTTTCTATGCCGCTTATCCTCACTACGGCCTATCCCAGCTGTCTTCGGGCAAGAGGCGGGGTACTCCTTGGACTGGTGGCCAGCCAATCACAGGGCAGCATTGTTTTTGGAATGTGGGAGGAAACCCGGACAGGTGATACAGGTGATAATTCCCACACTGCCCTGAAAGGACGGCATCAGAGTCAAAGGTCTTCTCTTCAACTCTTTGGTCTCATCTTTGATTGTGTATTGATTTCTATAAAATGTGCAAATAATACATAATACAGTTGAATCAGCAGTGATGTATGATGACTGTCACACTACAGCAGGGGCTCTCAAAGGGTAACAACCTGGGACACACATTTTCCAATGGTCATTAAGTTTAAGTCATGCCGCAGTTTTTTTAAAAAAAAATGTATCCCTTCATTTAAGTCATTCTTATTTTTATTGTTAAACTTTTATTAAATATTTTTCTTTACACTTTGAAGTCATTTTTCAATGTATTTCTTTTCACATTGGTGTAAGTCCTTTTTCGGTTTATTTATTTAGATTTTATTTACACATTTTTATTTATATTTAGTTCCACTTTTAGTACATTATTTTTATTTTTTTTTCTTTAAACCATTTTTGTTTTTATTTATTTTTATTTGGTTTCACTTTTATAAATGTCTTTTTATTGTCATATTTCACTCACAAGTAATTTTTCTTTTACTTTTGATATTTTTTACACTTATTTTTACTTCAATTTATGTTTTCACATATTTATTGTAATTTGTTTTAATTTTTTGCAGTCTTATTTAAGTAATTTTTATTGGTATTTATTTGTTTACACTATTATTTATTACATTATAGTTTTTAGATTTATTTATATCTTTATTAGTTTCTTTCGGCTTTTTTCCTTATTTATTTGTATATAGACTATACATACAAATATAAAAATGTATTTTGACGACGCCTGGCCTTGGTATGCAAGGCACTTAACAAAAAGCTTTTCATTCATTCATTCATTTTCTACCGCTTATCCTCATGAGGGTCGCAGGGGTGCTGGAGCCTATCCCAGCTGTCTTCGGGCAAGAGGTGGGGTACACCCTGGACTGATGGCCAGCCAATCACAGGGCACATATAGACAAACAACCATTCACACTCACATTCATACCTATGGACAATTTGGAGTCGCCAATTAACCTAGCATGTTTTTGGAATGTGGGAGGAAACCGGAGTACCCGGAGAAAACCCACGCATGCATGGGGGGAACATGCAAACTCCACACAGAGAGATGGCCGAGGGTGGAATTGAACTCGGATCTCCTAGCTGTATGGCCTGCGCACTAACCACTCATCCGCCGTGCAGCCCGAGACAACAGCTTGTTTAATCAAAAGACCAGCTGAACAGATCTGCTTGGTAATGAGGTCATGTGTCTTCTGTGAACACGCCTTTGCCCTCCTATGAGGGGTCTTGCGCTAGTGGGGACGTGGAGGCACAACTTCATTAGCAAAAAGCACGTCATCATTGAAAGCAATTACTGTATATATTGTACTGTAAAAAGGAGGTGGTTGCCTCATACTCAGTAAGCAGTAAGGTCATTATCGAGTCCACTGCTTGATGGGCTATGAAACGATCAATACATGAATGCTTTACAGCCTCAGACATGAGGGTGCACCCTCCCTAACTGGCAATGGGAGAATCCCTTTCCGCATTTCCTGTGTGTTACACCACCCATAAGACCGCATGCAGTGCCTAAATTGTTGAGGGTTTGCCGGAAGACCAAACAAGGTGACACCTACTGAGAAGGTTCTGCAGGGATGAGTGGGATGGTTAAAGGTCATGTGATGAATCCATGAGTGGGTGTAGAGTCTGGCTCATTGAAATTGCAGTCAGGTTTCAAGTTTAGTACTTTAGACTCCCTTAAGTAGCTTTCGACTTTTTCTTTTGTGACATCTTTAGTTCTTTCACCCTGAAACCAAAATGTATGTAATTTCCTGTGCCCTGTTCACAGATTGCATAGCTGAATAACCTAAACCTGAATGACTTAATGATAACCCATTGATAACAAATAATCTGGTTTATTTATTTATTTGCATCGAGGTGTCCAAACTTTTTCCAGCGACTGTAACACAGTGAAAAAAATATTACTTTTTTCTGCTAAAATTTTAACTTTATTCTCATAAAATTTTCATATTTTCCATTTAATTTTTAAATGTTCCCAAAAAATAATATAAATATAATTTACTATAATAAACAAGAATATTTGCATGTGAATCAGGAACTTCTGCCTCATTCATGTATATTTCTGTGTTATCCATGTGTGCTATAATGTTGCCAAGTATGCACTGCAGCTGTCCTCACGCTGCACACGGTCTATTAAAACTCTTAAAACACTATACAGAACCTCCAATTTTCTATAGTACCATACTTGCCTGTACAGATATTACAGCCTCATTACAAAATCAACAATAATAATAATTTAGAAATGAGGCAACGCGTGATGTTAAAGTTTCTGTGAATGCCGACAGTGAAGTAGGGCAGCGCGCTACCCACTTGGTCGCCGTGCAGCCGCCTCCAAATATTGACATTTTTTAAATATCGATATATCGCCAAGCTCTACCGTGAAGCAGTGAAAGATTCAGGTCGAGAGTGTGTGTGTCTTATAGTGTCTGTAGATGCTACAATAAAAATAATAACAGTAAAGCAAACAGAACTCTGGTATCACAGTAATATCCAAATTCAGGTATTAGGTTTTATGTTTTCCCCGTGTTAGTGTTGTACTCTAAATAGCCTTCAGGGTTGAATGAAGTGAGTGTAAATGGTTGTTTGTTTATGTGTGTCCTATGACGGACTGGTAAACGGTGCACAGTGTACCCCACTCACATGGGATAGGCTCCAGCTCGCCCGCAACCCCAATAAAGACAAGCGTTTCTTTAAATGGACAGGTGCAAGTGTTGTGATTTGTAGACATACCTGTAGACATACTTTAATGTTGTGAAAGCACTGAATCAAACTATTACATTAACACTCTTACTGAGCAAGGACAAACACTCCTCCCGGACACGTCAGGCTAAATCAGCACTATAAATATCTGTGCAGCGTCCCACTTCGGGTGAGTTTCTCATGCACACATCTTTGGGAGGAGCCAACAATGTACACAGAGGAGTACTGTTACAAAATCAGTCAGTGATGAATCTTTACTGATTCATAAACTCACCTACTATTGAGTCTGAGGGGGTACCACACACAATTAATGTGGACATTGAACACACACTAATTTCAAAATGAACTTTAAAGATTGCATCCCACACATCCTGTTGACCAGTAAATACTGCAATGAAGATTGTAAAAAGTGGTAACACTTATTCTTCTGTTGAAACTGTCAGCGCACAAGAGCATCAACTGTGCAGTGTCCTTTAGGGAGTATAATGCATCCATTATGCATGCCAAAAAAGCACAAAAGACTGTAACTGGCCATGGAATCAGAAAAGGAAAAAAAGCTTCCTGATTTATGACCTTGACCTTGAATGTATTTTTTGTCAAAGAGTCCATCTTTTGAAATGTTAGACTGTTAGACGCATTTGAGGGCCGACAAACAAGAAATAACGTTAGGATTCAAAAAGTGTTAATGTACAAGCAAGCCTGTGTTTACTGCAGGTAGTGCCACTGATTGCTCTCTGGAGGGCCTCCAGAGTGAACAGTCGTCGTCAGCAGATGGCGAAAGTGTCAGGTATTGATTTCTGAAAATAAGGTCCAAATCTCATTGAGGCTTCCTATCTAGAAAATGCCCTGCTAACATTTTTTTTTTTTTTTCAAAATCCGAAGCCCAGCCAAGCTTGCGGAGTCCTCAGAAAGGGTAACCGTGCACAGAACAGGCAAAACACAAAACACTGCCATCATCATCAGGAATGCTCACACAAAATGGGTCTGAGGTGCAGCATCCATCTTTCCAGCCTTGACAAAACTGGACGTCAGATTTGATTTTTATCGCAAATTATTGTCGTTTTTGTGCAATCTCTCCATTACCATACGGCCAAACAGTGCACGTAACAAACTTGCCCACGTATCAATCCACTGAATCGAATGCCCAATTAAAGCATTCATGTGTTGGTGACTCAGACTCAGAATTGATAGCAGCTATTTTCAAGTTGGGACACTATCAACAGATTCCGGCCATGGGATCTATACATCATGGGATCGTTACATCATTTTTTGTGGTTTATTAGTTTATAGAACGAGCAAAGAACAATGAACGACTCCGTAACTTTGACAAAGAAGGTGAGAAACGCTATTGAATTTAAAAAAGAACTTGTAGAAAAGTAAGACGGTAGTGTCTGTTACAATAGAAATGCCATGTAAAGAATAGCACTGATTATAAATAATTGAAAAAATTTTATAATTAATGCAAGTGATCGCTATCACAGCATAAAACTGACTGTCCTCGTAACTTATATGATGCATTCCAATGTAATCTTGTATGTATGTTTGAAATAACGCAAACTCAATGTGATATTAAATGTTAATTTATCCATTTAATTCATTATTCATACATATTTTGCATTGTTTTCTGCATGTAGAACTATAATTATTCTGTATGTGTTTATGTGAATATTTTCTGGTTGTTTGGTTGGAACAAATTAATAATATTTGCAGTACTTCTAATGGGAAAAATGTAATGTTTTTTGTAAGCGGTGATTTTGGTCGGATCGTTTGGAATGGATTAATGACGAAAACCATGTACCTGACTTTTTCTAATTACATTTTTTAAAGATTAAGGCGAAAAGAAACCTCAGAAGATAACCTTAATTTCAGTTGATGAAATACTCTGGCCTTTCCACCCGTGCGCAAACTCTTATCAAGAGCCATTAAGGAACAAGGGAGGGTGTTTAACTGCCTGTATTATCCGGCATCAAGGATTCAACTGCTCGCTTCCTACAGGGTTCAGGTCTCATCAAACCAACTCTCTTTCCTTCAATAAGAATACAAGCTCCCACGCTGTGTACCAGAGCATGCCATGCACCGCAACAGCACCAAGCCTCCGCCAGTCCCTCATAAAACATTCAGAGCCTGGTGCCGAAATAGGAAAGCGACGTCATGGCTTCCACTTTCATTGCTTTTTTCTGGAGTGGCATTAAGTTCAGTTAAGTTAAGGGCAGTCGGGAAAGATTAACATGTTTCTACTGCAGCTGCTGTAATGTTTGCTGGGGCTTGAAAGGTACCTACCTGCCGGCTGTCTCGCTGGGACGAGGAAGAGGAGGATGCGCTCTTGTGCACCGGCGTGGAGGTCTTGTTAACCGTCACATAGCTCCTCTCCTCAGAGCTCAGGGCGCGGCCGTGGGCGCCTCGCTGGGGGTGTTGGGAGTGGGACATTGTAGAAAGCAGGAAAGTCTGCAGATTAGGTGGTTACTTGCTGATGGCTCGTCATCTGAAACCCAGCAGTCAGGAAGTTCATGTTAAGTATTGGTGCCGAGTAAGCGTGTCACAAGGTATCATGTCACAAAATCTTGCAAGATTAAAACGTGACAAGATTTCTTGTTTGGAAAAAAAAAAACGCCTTGTAGGCACTAGGCCAGGGGTGGGCAAACTGCGGCCCGGGGGCCACATGCAGCCCACCAAGTGTTTGAATCCGGCCCGCCAGTTGCTTTCTAAGTATTTCAACTTTTAACATAAAAACTGGCCACATGACTTGCAAGTGGAATGTCTTATTTAATTAAAAAAAACAACAAAAAAACTAAACAAAACTGTCAAATGAAATGACATAGCTTGATGTGGTCTGATGTTTAAAGTGCTCCTGAAAAAAGGGATATGAGAACATACAGCTGATAGTATAACACTTTTACACATAAAATTAGACAAATAATTCAAGGAAAATTATAAGCATAAAATAGTGTGTGTGTGTGTGTTAAATATATGTTCTGGCCCCCCGGGCAATTTTGTTAACTCAATGTGGCCCACGAGTCAAAATATTTGCCCACCCCTGCACTAGGCTTAGAACAGTAAATAATAGAGATGTCCGATATTGGCTTTGTCGATAATGTCCAACTCTCAATTTCCAATACCGATATCAGCCAATACCGTTATGTGTAACATGACATATCTCCTGTGGTCGAAAGGACAAATATCTTTAAAAAAAGTAGCGTAGGTCACTACAAAAACAAAATGAGTAGACTTTTCACAGCACAAGTTGAGGTATTGAACCACCAACCATGCAATCCCCAAGCCAAGTACCCACGGCCAAATCAATGTGAGCCACTGTCGCCCCAATTTCTGCGGGAGATCCTCATTATTACTATAAGCAAACAGATTGCAGGGATGTTCTCGAGCTAATGTGCTTGGCATCAAATCAAAGATTATCACGAGTGAGAAAGATCAATGTGACCACCAGAGAAACAATCGTATGATCAATTCATGTCAATCTCCCAGTTAATCAGATCAACCAAGACTAGTCTAAATCCGTTCCTATTTCCTTGACCAAAAGTATACACTGAATTGTCAAATACGGTAAATCAGGATTTTATGCAGTGTGCTACTATTCTTCTGAGCATTTTGCAGATGGTGGATTAATTTGCAAAGGACAGTTAATCATTCTCAATTATTAATGATCTCTGTTTAATATCAAATGTAATTCACTTTAATAGGATTTCCCTTTTGTCTATGTCAAATGAATTATTTTTTGCTTAAATTGTATGTGTGCGATTTGGAGCTGGATAAAATTATCATAACTTGATTTTAAAGAGGTTTCATGAATTTAAAAATGTCAGTCATTTCCTGAAGATATGGCTTACGGTAGAAAAGTTCTAAGGGCATTGAAGGCAACTCTGCAGTCCAGGTTGTCTTGCCTCCAAGAAGGCTACATCAGTTCAAGCTCAATAACTACATAGGAAAACTCTGGTTTGACTAGACAGGACAAGCCCTAGCCTGAGAATTTGGTGCATGTTCGAATGTATTTATGTGCCAACAGCACAGTTTTCATATAATTTGTTGTTTAATAAACTTTTTGTTCAAAATATTTTTCCTCTGTTCTTGTACACTGTCTCAGTAATCATAAAATAGTGCACATACCCTTTGGTACGTTGAATCTTCTTTATTCAGCCATCTTGGATCACACACCCGACACCACGATGCGTTGTTTGCACATATACATATATATACATACTACGGTTTTCATACGATGTAACAACGTCCGATTTGCAACCATCCAGTGGTTTTGGCCAAATTGTTAATGTCTGTCAAGCCATGGGGAAACTCCAGTCTACTGAGCAGCTCTGCACACCTCAGCATTACGCACTCAACTATGCACTACACTCACACACTATAATCTATTATTCAGATCCTTTAACGTCACCATCCCTTCACCGTCTTAAGCCAACTAAGATCTCAGATGAGTCTTGTCCCATATACTCTAGTGGTGTGTGGTGCTAAGCCTATTTAATAGAACCGCATAAGATAGCAAAGGTGAGAGGCGCCAACTTCTATATCTACATATATGCTTTATTGGCTTTATTTTGCTTTGCTTTGTTTTGTAAACCTGAATATTTGAGGGAAAAAAAATTGTATGCATATAACCTACAAGTGTCTACTTTATAACACAGGAAGACACACTATAAACATTGCAATCCTACCTTCACTTGGTGTTGCCAGTGTCACTCGTTAGTGGCAATGAGATGTGAGAAGTTTTTCATTGAAGTTAAACAGCTGCTGCAGTATAAGCAGTCCAAGCAGAAACTATAGTAATTCTACACTTGATCAAACTTACTTAAGACGTGTGAGATCAAAACATCTTCCCGCACCTCTCATTTGCAAAAGGTTACTGAAACTAACCTTTGCACATTATTCAACCATCCATCCATTTTATTTTATCCTTATCCTGTTTATTGTCACAGGGAGCTGTAGCCTAATGGTTAGCGCGCAGGGCTCACAGCTAGGAGATCCGACTTCAATTCCACCCTCGGCCATCTCTGTGTGGAGTTTTCCCCGGGTACTCCGGTTTCCTCCCACATTCCAAAAACATGCTAGGTTAATTGGTGACTCCAAATTGTCCATAGGTATGTGAGTGTCAATGGTTGTTTGTCCCTGTGATGTGCCCTGTGATTGCCCAGGGTGTACCCCGCCTACTGCTTGAAGACAGCTGCGATAGGCTCCAGCACATAGAAAATGAATGAATGAATATTTCCAATGCAATCAGCAATAGCTCAAATTCATCAATGCTGCACTAAATGCGGTGCATTAAATTGTTGAGTCTCTCTACCTTGTGAGAGCACACAAGATATCACATCTGAGTTTAGTAGTCAAATTTGTGAGCAGAGCTGTCTGATTGGCTCCTCTTTGGATGGGCTGCAAGGTTGCTCCATATGAAGACAGTAGCAATGCGAGGGATTCTCAGCTCAGGACTTGATTAGTCATGAGCTTAATCTTCTAAATCCAGGCACCATGATTATGGCTCTCTGAGCACAGGGACACAGCAAGTACCACAACAGCTGTGACACTATCTAAGCACTCCAAGAAAACAACTCTATCCAAAAAATTGTGTTCTAACTTTGCATGATGTATATGTTACTCCAGTGATTATTGTATATCGGCATGCTATAGGTACATAACCTACAATTGTTATCATTTCAAGACACTTCAGAACTATGAAGCCTTCATTGACATTAATAAAGGCAATAGCAAGCATAAGAGCACCACGAGGCGATGTTCTTCTAGTACCTCAAGTTGCTGAGTGTCACTTCCACTTCCCCACGCCATGCGACATCGATGCTTGACTATCACATTGAGTTAACTCATTAATGCACTAGTGATGTTTCCCTTCATATCAGGGGATTTGCAAGTTACATAATAACGCACAATGGTGTACTGCTGTTGTAACTTGTTCAAAGTTAAAGTAGATGTGGTCTTCTATGACCAAATAGCAAATAAATGTGAGTAATTAATTAAAAAAAATGTCTATTTTTGGCCCAGTAACACTTGGGTTATGCTTCATAGTCAGACACCTCCCCTTCTCTCTTCAATTGCCATTGTTTATTCGTGACAAAGTATGCTCACAAGCAACATTCATAGAAGCACAATCCAGGTTCATGCCCTATAATACACCTCACACACTTATTTATTATATAAAAGTGGCATCACGGTGTAGCCTTTAGACACACTCAAATATGCTGTACATTTTGTGCTTGATTATCACATACATATTTATATAGAATTACAGACATGAGGTGAATTTTCTACCAACTTCATCAACAAATGTAACCGATATGTTATTGAATTGAATCAAATTGTATCTTTGAACACTGCATCGAATCGCTCAGTTTTTTAAATATTATTCAGGTCAATGTTGGTGGTGCATGATGCACAGGAGAAATGTCTCCTGGAAGTGGAAGGGAGCCAAACCCCTGCACACCACCCCGCGTTATTTCTTCATAACCGTTTTCAGTTAGCAGTTATTTTCACCTCGAAGCTCGTGAAATGTTGAAATCAGCCACAACAACAATAGTCATTGTCCTTTTCTATTGTGTTGGTGAACACACCCTGGATTTCTTAATGCTGTCGGAAATGTTTCAGAGAAATACATTTTTCATTATCATCACTGGTGAAGGCTTTACAATAAATGACAAGCAACCTCTGACAACTTAACAACTATTATACAAAACAAGGAGACACTCAAATATGCCTGTAAAGTTAGAATTTGAATATCAATGACAAAATCTGTGTCAGGCTTGAGAGGCTTTGGAATCAGAAGGTAACAGTTCATGTCCTGCTGCAGACAAAATTACATTACAACCTTGAGACACTCGTCTCCTTCCTGACTACTTTTGAGGTGCCCTTGAGCAAGGAATTCAGCTGAGGGGTTGAATATTGTGCAGCCCATTACAGTGACATCACCACGTGCATGCATGCATGCATGTGCGAGGGTTGCTTCTCACAACACAAACTGAGCCGCAGAGTGTAAATGAAATGAAATTCATATAATAAGTATTTGTAGTTGCAGTTTTTGTCAGCTCTCTTCCTGGCAAATATTCCTCGCTTCATGAATTGTTTCCACTTTGATGGGTTTAATTAGGGTGGAAAAAAATCAGCAGCATAACAGCAATCTGCTCTCCAGAATAATCTTTGAACAAGATAATGCCCTCAGGGTCTCGGTTGGAAAATATGCTATGACCTTAATGGGGGTGGGTGGTGAAAAGTCAACATTCTCCTTCAGAGAGGAAATACAGCATCAGGATTAAAGCTCATCTTAATAAGAGCGGCGTCACAAGATCAGAGCCAAACCTTGTCAACAACAGCATGTTACACAAGGAAGTTGGACATTAACAAGTACAATAAGGGCAAAAATATCTTCCTGTTTATATTGCCACCACATGGAAACACCCTCAGTATCACTGGAACAACATACTCTCAACAACAATCCAACTAAAGCAAGCTCACTTTCTTGTTGTGTTATTCAAGTGTGAACAACACTTATTTACACTCATTCATATTTCAGGGTCTGCCAGAAATTACAACTGGTGAATTATGCACATGGATCCATGAAGGCCAGTCGATGTCAGGTGACATCAGGCGACAGCCAGGGGGAGTCAATATTATTCTTGCCTAAATCGTAGCATGAAATGAATAAATGAAGTAAAATACAAATATAAAGCATTCAGAAAACAAGCCACAGACTTGATAGCGAGAACAACAGGCTTTTCTTGCAGGTTTGAATGATCTCACAACAGGCACAATAATCTCTGACACTGGCTACTGCTGCATCCGTAGCCCACGAAACTCAGCTCTGAACCCCAGACATCACTTCTTGTCTGTTCACTCAGCTCCTCAACACACATAAGCAGAAATCTTATTTATGTGTTACAGGCCTTGTTTTGTCTTTCTATGTCTACTATATTGGGTAATAAGAGTGTAAATGTGACTAACTATGAAAATAACCCGTTTATAAATAAGGAACCCTACTTTGCGGAAATTCACAGTCAGGTGTGGAACTTCTCCAGCAGTTATCTGCAGCTGTGTGTCCCAAGGATGCCCCATTGAGTCTTCACTGTATGTCAATCCTCTCCCACTCAAGCTCGAAAGTCACCCAGAAACTCACTTCACTTCGATGGCGTACCAAGCGAATCGCACAGACAAGAACAACAGACATTGGGTCATTCGATTATTTTTGACCAGCCTAAGACCCGCGACCCACCTTTGGGTCCCAACCCGGCAGTTAAAAACCAGTGCTCTACGCTCTTTTTTGTTTTCTTCTGGTTTTCTTGTGCTCTTAGGTGGAGTCGCATTACATGCAAAGAGAAAAACACTTTCCAGCAGTGTTTCTCAAAATAGTTTCTCCTCCTGGAGGGGGGAGTGCTAGAGGCAGGAGCGATGAACTCTGACATTTTTTTTTCAAGGTTGGCAGGTCTGTTAGTGTCTTTGTTTATGCTTGAACGATGCTGGTGCAACTCATACAGTGGTTTGCACACACAGAAAAATGAATAATAATCAGTTGTCAACAGTATTTTGAACCGATTCTGGTGAGCATGAAAGAAAATAACCGAGAACCGCTGCTTTACAGTCATTGCAAACTGGAAAAAACTCTGAGCGACCAAGCACACTGCTCTGTGGCGCGTGTCATCACTGCCGCACAGATATCGTTATTGGCAAAAAAAACAATACTGATATGATCACATATCTTTTTTATTTTTATTTTTACAATGTCTATAGCATTGAACATCCCTAATAATGACAAATATGATTTATATAGCACTCTTGAAAGCAAAAGTGCAGTTCAGTTATTACTGTGTGAATAAAAGGGAATTTTGCACCAGAAAGCATAGAGCCACCAGCAAGTGGGAGGAAAGAATGTTCATGAAAAACTCAAAATATTGTCCACCCATCTCTTTCCTCCAATTCATTCATGTGATTTGGTGCTATTTGAAACAACTGCAAAGTCACTGGCTGACCTTTACAGCAAAAACTGGCAGATATTGGAGAAGCAATCCTATAAAGTGACAGAAGTTGGATAACTTTCTTTACGCTTCCAATACCCTCACGAATATGAATGGATTATTAACGCTGACGATCAAAAGGTTCAAAGGTCACATGAATAGTCTTGTTAAGAAAGCCTCTGTAGTTTGGATGTAAAGAAAGGATGACAACATCATGACGTTTAGGACTGGTCTTGCTCCTATTACAGCGCTCTTGTTTTAAGAGATAGACATGCGCATAGATTAAAAAGACTAAAAGTGATGACATGACACACTTAGCAGAAGCTAGCGAAGTCACCTAGGTGGTCGTGTCTGTCTGGTCCACGGTGATGCAAATACTAAAGGATGCTAGGGTCTCCCCAGCTTGCGGGGATGGACTCCTCCATTCAAAGCTGCATCATATTACACGGATCTCTATTCGACTACTAAAGAGTGGTCTTGACGTAGCGTATTTCCTTACCACAGATGCGGTGGTGGTGTAATGACAATGTCTTTACAGTTCTTGGCGCAGGAAACAATCGAGCTGTTCTCCCCTCTGCCTGCTCGGCGATGGCAGAGCTCTCAAAAAGACGAGCCGTTTTGACGAAAACCCAAATCCAGTACGTCAATTTCCCTCAGCAGACATGTTTTGTACGGACGCCAGGACACAGAGGGAAGTCAAAAAAAGTGCTGTGTTTGCCCGTTTCCTCCAACGCGAGTTGTGATGCTCGGCTCGGCTCAGCCGCACTCTGTTAGCTCCTCCCTGCTGCAGCCTCGGCTTTGGGCGGGAAGAAAGCAGCGGAATGGAGTACATCATGGCGGACACCTGCTGTTCCCAAAACATGGCAATGGAGTCATGCGAGGCATATACTGTACAATAGAAAAAAATGTGCTCATGACACGAAATAAAGTTTGAGGAAAAACCACAAAATAGAAATACTCACTTAATAAACCACTTTGGTAATACTGCTCACATATTTTAAAAAGACTCTAAAATTGAAGTGATAACACTATCAACACTAACTAGGTAGATGCCATCTTGATTGTGACGTCACGTCAAACACGTGCAGCCATGAACTCACAGCACTGCCAATAAAGTGACTTATTCAATAACACCATAATAACATTCACTGGTATTGTGACTATGATATAACACTCATACAAGGCATAGAAAATGGATGGATGGCTAAAAATTTTTTATGTTTTTTTGCCAGTTAGCTCTGGAATTTAAAAAAAAAACAGATTGTATTATTCTAAAATTGGTAGAATAGATCTAGTAAAATAAATAGAACACTTCCAGGTGACACCGGTAATCGGATGCATGCAACAAGAATATTCCCAACAATGATAACATTCACTATGGTATATGGTATGTTTTACTGACAGTAACAGCTACACCTCCAAGCTAGCACGTCAGTTCGTAGGAGAAATGTGAAATTGACACCGTGGCAAGCTTTTTTACGGTCCAACATTCATTTCCTTCTGCGGAGCTGGAACATTTGTCTCACAAAGTTGGCCGATTGGACGAGGTGAATGGTGTGTTTTGGAAATAAGAGCAACCTTGCACCGTCTCCTTGAGTTTTCCAGCGAAAGCCTGCATAATATGCATAAAAAGGTGCATAATATTAAAATAAAAAGTCTAACAACCAATAAAAATTAATCCAGAGCTGCACCAGAAGAGTTGAAAAAGCATTGGAGTAAAACAGCAATTCCGAGCATAGATGTCACTATAGCTACAATGCATACAATAACAATGTCTCTGCAGCTTTTAACATACAGGTCACTTTATGTAAATGGGCATTGTTGGCATTTTTATAAGCGAGTTAGTTGCATCCCATTACGTGCATTCTTGGCTGCCTCTTTTTAGCCATGTTTTAGAGAAAGGCACTTGTGTTGCAATTGTAAAAAACATATAGAAATTTGTTTGTATGATCTGTGGTTTTAAACAATTATTGGTAGCATATGCTCGCCAGCAGTGTGGTTGAATGGGTACAGTCCCTTGAAGTTATTTTTACTTGTGCATGGGTTAATGAGCAAGCTGGCTTCAGCATCAATGTCATATAAATGACAGCTTTGTAAGGAAGATTTGTTTACATGGTGCAATGGGTAAAAAAAAAATTGTATCAAAATGTATCTACATGCCAATCTCCTGTGCGGACGTGGTTTGCCATTTGTTTTGCACTGGCTGTTTAATTAAGAATAGAATGATAAAAAAATAATGGCAAATGCTTCACAGTATAGCAACCACAGCAAATGGAATGCATTAAAACAAGGCCACCACTGCAGGACTGATGAAGAAAACTCCTGAGACACATTCAGCATGTGTGTTGAATGTCAAAACTAAAGGAGAGAAGCCATTGGCCTATTCAGTCACTATAATGTACAAATGGTCAAAGTGACCTTGAGTGAAGGTTAGTATTCAGGCCCACATGAAGAGCTTCCTTAGAACGTAGGGGCCTATCATTATGATTTACTTGTACCTTGAGAGCCAGTCTTAACCATCAAAAGTGTGTCCTGTTCAAAAACGACTGTGTCACATTCCCAGATTCTCTGAGTTAGCTCCTGTCAGGTTTTCACAACAAATAAAGGACGTACCTCACCAGGAAACTCACCCTCCCATTTTGATTCGTTTCGTTTCTCATACAAAAAAAAAAAAATCCTCTGTGGGTCTGCCAGAGTAGTGCTTCCGGTCTGCTTGGCAACACTTTGGCAACATCAGCCGAGGGGTGTCCAAGTTGTCCGGTTTGGGGGCCATTTACAGTGACAGCTGTTTTTATAGGTCAACGGCACATTCTAAAGAAACAACAGTAAAAATGTAAAAATCAGCAGTAATTTTACAAGAGTAAGGTCAAAATATTGAGAAAAAAAGTTGTATTTTAAAGAGGCCTATGCTTTTTCCACTTTTCTGACCTATAAATGTAGTTAGAATGTTGTATTCGCTTGTTAAACAATGCCAAAGTTTCAGATAAATGAGGTTTTGGCATTTGGAAGTGAGCCCTGAAAAAAGTTTGGGATGGCTCAAAACGCTTGGTTTCAAAGGCGTGGTAAAACTTCTCCTTTGTGATGTCACAGAGGGGCAGACTTCCCTTTTGGTTGATAGTTAGGAAGCACTTGGGGAGTGTGACCAATCACAGCAGTGTGGGCATGGAATAAATTAAAACAGACCATTTTGGAAGGAAGCACAAATCAAAGGAAATACAGCTGGAATAGGTGCAGATTCTGCAAAATCTAAAAAATTTTCTGTGCAGGTTATTGGGTCAAAAAATGAGCATAATAGGTCCCCTTTAACAAGAAAAAGTCAGAATTTTACAGGAATAAAGTAATTTTTTAGTATTAAGAGGACAAATAACATAGCATAAACTTGAAATATTAACGCATTCAGTACCAAACGCGTAGATATACATTTTCATAAACCTGAATGACCGATTCCAACAATGTATTTTGTTGTTGTTGACCCAACTTATTGTTGCTCAATAAATTTGACTGTTGTGTAAAAGTTACTGTAACTCGGGTGTTCAATTCAGTCTCAGAATACCACTGGGGGCGGCGGGGGTGCTAAAATTCTGACAATTTTCACATTTCCTATCTTATTAATTGGTAAATTTTAATCGTTTTTCAAAAATTCATAGTAATTTTTGGTGTTTTGATGGTTTCCAAGGTGGAAACAATGACAGAAAGAATTTCCTGTCCGTGGGGTTGTGAAATATGTGTTTTGTGGCTTGCCCTATTTGGTAATCGCGTTCCTTGAACCTCTGTCAGAAGGAGAGTGATGACGTATGGGTCAGCTGACTGGTGACGTATTCACTGGAGTAACCTCACGAGGAAGGGATCGCACGTGTTAGTTACCGGCATCCAACTGAGGAAATAAAACCTTCCGCAGTTTGTTAACTTGACACCGTTTAAAGGTAAGTGAAAGATGGTTCGTTGAGTAAGTTGTAGACTTAGTTTAAGGACTGACTTAACTTTTGTAATACTGAGCCATACCTGTCAACATTTGCATGATAAAATACGGTAAAATTGGCTGAAAATGCGATAAAATGAGTGAAGTCGTGATCTTTAGCAGTTTTCCAACAACGTGTATCAATCGTATTATATCACTGTAGTGCTTCTTTTATTCTGAATGCCCGATTTCACCGGCTCCAAGATGTTTTAAGCCGATATTGCCCGAGTGTTGCCGAGATATCGAAACCCTTACTGATTCTTTTTTTTTGTTTTCACCAAAGTTCAATTAGTGTGGGCTTTGTCTGTTTCGTTACCAAACCAGATTTTGTAACCAGTCAATGGCATACCTTATCGACGAGCTCCCCCTAGTGGTAGGATATGCACACTTACGTAACATAGTCAAACACTAAATATTATTTCACAGTAAAAGCACTTTTACAACATGTAACACTGTAAATAACATGAAATTATATAATTTAATGTGTGTGTTTCACAGAGACAAAATGCCTGGAGACATCAACAAAGGGAAGAAGGCCTTTGTCCAGAAGTGTGCTCAGTGTCACACCGTGGAGAACGGAGGGAAACACAAGGTTGGCCCAAACCTGTGGGGTCTGTTTGGTCGCAAGACAGGTCAGGCAGGAGGCTACTCTTACACGGATGCAAACAAAAGCAAAGGTAAGAGCTTTGCATGCTGGTTCACATTGAAATCTTTTAGTTTGGTGCAAATGTTATTTTCTTGACTTCCAGGCATTATCTGGGATGAAGAAACGCTGAATGTTTATTTGGAGAACCCCAAAAAATACATTCCTGGAACAAAGATGATCTTTGCTGGCATCAAGAAGAAGACCGAGCGTGCTGATCTCATCGAATATCTTAAATCTGCAACCTCTTAAAGAATATTTTGTGATAGTTGCATGAAATCCACGAGGTACCATATTTATCACAGCTGAACCTTTTTATGAAATGATCCATCTTGGTGGAATGAATGATAATCCCTGATTTCAACATGTTTTGTTTTTACATAACTTATTAAACCATATACTATATTCATACTGTAACCTTGATAAAAGTTGTGATAAGTTTTTAAGAAATTAAGTTTTGGTACATGAATCTTCTCTCATTTCTGTCCTATTTTTGTAACCAAAATCTTCAATTGTGAGGACTTTGGTCTTCAAGATAAAAATAACCAATTGATTGATCTGTCTCATTACTGGTGCATGGTTCAATACTTGCAGGTAGCAGGACGCCCTTCATTGGATGTAAAGCTATACATGCTTATTGCACATATGAACACCCCCCCAGAATTCAAGCATGTTTTAAATGCTCATCTGTTGAATGTTAAAATACTTTTTGCACAACTTGCTGTTTTATAACAAGGAGCCGAATGGCAAAATTCACAAAATTGTGATCCATGAGTGGACCAATAAATGTCTCGGTTTAATTTTTTTGAATGGCTATGTTTGTTATTATTAATCCATTTGCATTAAAACCCCAAAAACATTCAATAGTGCCCCTGTATTATATTAACACTGACACCAATGTCACATTTGTCACCAAATTTGCTTGAGACACCAGCCTTGCAGCCTCAATTCAACCAATCCAACCAAGCAAAACCAACTAGAACAATTAAATTCCTGTAGAAGTCAACATCCTGACTCAAAACAGGAAAAGGGAGGTAAATATTATCCATACAGTATAACACTGCATGCTTAGACGTCTCATCATTTGTGTAGTATGGCACCCTCTAGTGTTCAAAAAGCAACAGTGCACAAGTCAGGCATTGCAGAATGTTGCCTGCATTCTTCCGCTCAAGAACCTGCTAGTTACTATTAAAAGAGCATTCAAACATATTAGTCACACGAAGAACATTAGCAAACCGAACTATGGCTGTTTTTTTTATACTTTACAGTATTTTTGGAGCGTCTCAGAGACGAGACACGTCCACAGGCATCGGATGTTCATGGACTGAGCCTGCATGAGCTCCATGTGACGAAGCCCACGTCAGTCCGCCTAGCCAACCACAGGCAACACAGTCATTAGCACACGAGAACACACACACACACACACACACACACACCGCGGTGATGCTCGCCTGTGAATCTCTCTGATGTTCCACACTGCTTGTTTCTTGTTGTCTACCCCTCTCAGCCCGATCACTGATGGACTCGAACAAGGGGGTAAAATATGCCCAAGGGGGGGATACATTAAAGAAGGGCATCATAGAGATGGAAGGCGCGTCTGTACTTCTCTAACCCGGACCTCCAGCCAAGCTTCATAGATGATCTTTGCCTACGCGACTTCGGGGCTTTGGTTCACGGAGGAGCATCTGCAGACCAGGTATGGCAGTGCCGAATATGGTGTGTTTCTCTGACGTGGAAACTTTCCTGGACTCGCACCCGGAGTTGTTCGAGGACTACCTGAACAGAAAGGGCACGTATTGCATGGTGGAGAAGTGGCTCAAGACCCATCCGGCGATCAAGGGTCCGGCGTGTCCTGCGTGTCCGGCGTGTCCGGCTGTCGCGACCCCGGCCGAGCCGAGGGAAGACAAGGGCGCCGCGCTGAGGGACAGCTGGGCCAGCAAATGTGACGGTCTTCAGCGGAGAGCATCGCAGAAGGAGCTGCGCAAAACTTTCGCCCGCTCCAAAGCCGTCAACGTCAACAGAACCTACGACGAGCACGTCAACTCGCGGGCCCAGGAGCCGCTGAGCAGCATGCGGCGGAGAGCTTTGCTGAGGAAGGCGAGCTCCCTTCCTCCCACCACCGCGCATATCCTGAGCGCGTTGCTCGAGTCCCGAGTCAACATCCCTCAGTACCCATCCACGGCCGTGGACTTCAAGTATTACCTCAAGGAGCACAACGAGAGGGAGTTCTTCCTGGAGCTCGTCAAAGACATCTCCAACGACCTGGACCTGACGAGCCTCAGCTATAAGATCTTGGTGTTTGTGTGCATCATGGTGGACGCGGACCGGTGCTCCTTGTTCCTGGTGGAGGGCACCGGCAACAAGAAGACACTTGTGTCCAAATTCTTTGACGTCCACGCCGGCACCACCGTGCTTCCCTCCATGAACTCGGATGAGGTTCAGGTGCCGTGGGGCAAAGGGATCATCGGTTACGTGGCGGAGCACGGAGAGACCGTCAACATCCCTGACGCATACCAGGTGACCCCGACGGTGATCATGTGTCAATCAGATTTTGTGTACCATTTTTCCTGCTTGGTACATCAAACCAGGGGTTCTCCATTGGTCTCAGCATGGGACCCACATTTTCCATTCGTCCGTTTATCTGGATCCAGGTTTCGGGTGCAGGAGTCTCTGTTGGGAAGTCCAGACTTCCTGGTTTGCGATCACTTCTTCCAGTTTCACCGAGGTGTTTCCATGCAGGCCCGCTCTGAGACATAATCCCTCCAGCATCTTTTAGGGCATTCTAGCAGTCGGGCATGCCCAGAACACCTCAGCAGGGAGGCGTCCAGGCAATAAAAGTGTGTTGTTTTGGCGATCAAGTCTGGTGCTTGTGTGTCTCTCCATTACAGTAACATTACTGACACCTTGTGACCAATGTATCCTCACAGTGTCTTTGAATGTGTCTTATATCTGAATTTTAGTTCATTCAGACATTTTTGTGCTTGGAAATGCTTAATTTGGGCAAAAAAGACATAACATTTGCTTAAATACGTACCTTAATGTTCAGGAGCGTGTTTTAGGGCATTCTAGCAGTTGGGCATGCCCAGAACACCTCAGCAGGGAGGCGTCCAGGCCCGAGACACCTCAAATGGCTCCTCTTGGTGGGAAGGAGCAGCAGCTCCACTCTGAGACCCTCCCCCATGAACGAGCTTCTCAAGCTCCCGTATTTTCCAGTGGTCATGAACCCACCTTCATTTCAGTCATTTTCATTCATTCATTTTCTACCGCTTGCTGGAGCCTATCCCAGCTGTCTTCGGGTGAGAGGCGGGCTACACCCTGGACTGGTGGCCAGCCAATCCATGGAGAAAACCCACGCATGCACAGGGAGAACATGCAAACTCCACACAGAGATGGCCAAGAGTGGAATTGAACTCGGGTCTCCTAGCTGTGAGGCCTGCACGCTAACCACTCATCCGCCCTTTGGTCATTTTCATTAAAAAAATATTTTAGTTATTTTAGTATTTTTGGACAAAATAACAATGAATGGACCCGCGACCCACTTTTGGGTCCCTGCCCACCAGTTGAGAACCTTTGTATTCAACTGTATTTAGGCTTAATCTGCCCCACTCTCATGGGTCTCCAATAAATTTAATGAATCTACATTTGGAAAACTGGAACGTTCACACATTCACATGGTGGAATTGAACTCGGGTCTCCTAGCTGTGAGGCCTGCGTACAAACCACTCATCCGCCGTGCAACATTACCCAGTACAGTAGACATATAAAGTAAGACATACAACACAGACTCATGATTTTGTGTGTAGCTGTAAATGTGTTCCAGTGTAGGGCAGCTGAGTAGCAGGTGGACAGGAAGTGATGTCGAGGGTTCAGTTGAGTATTAGCTTAGCACAGGTTGCGGCCGCAACAGTAGCCCGTGTCGGGGATTATTGTGCATATTGTGAGGTCATTCCAAGCTGCAATAAAAGTGTGTTGTTTTGGCGATCGAGTCTGGTGCTTGTGTGTCTCTCCATTACAGTAACATCACAGTGTCTTTGAATGTGTCTTATATGTGTATTTTAGTTCATTCAGACATTTTTGTGCTTGGAAATGCTTAATTTGGGCAAAAAAGACATAACATTTGCTTAAATGCGTACCTTAATTTTCAGGATCGGCGGTTCAGTGATGAAATTGACAAGCTGACGGGGTACAAGACCAAGTCGCTCCTGTGCATGCCCATTCGCAACAGCGACGGCGAGATTATCGGCGTGGCGCAGGCCATCAACAAGACTTCCAGCGTGGAACTCTTCACAGAAGACGACGAAAAGGTAACCTTTCAAGGAGAACATATCAATATTCAGAGTTGATTTTTCTTTGTTTGATTTTTGTTACACTGTTTGTCCGTCCTCAAAGTCGATTAGGTTTATTTAAAGGTCAAGCAAACGTCGACAGTATTTTGACATATTATGTCATACTTTCACATAACACACATATAATTTGAATGCTACCAAGGCGTCGACTTCCACCAAGGCTTTTTGAAACACAAAAAGAAAGTGTTTGTAGTTAGCAGGCTACTTCATGGTCCATGACGGATAACAGATGTTGTGTCTTTAGTACCTAGCATGCCTTGTGGTTGTATGAAATTTTTGCAAAAATGTTGGTCGTTAACCAAAAGACATGCTAACTGATGTGGATGTTAACCAAGGTATATGAAACATTTAAATAAATAAAATATAAATGTAAAAAAAAACTAAAAATAAATAATCTTTTCTAATTTAACAAGGATAAAGTCAAAATATTAAGGGGAAAAAAAGTCAGATTCTAATCAGAAGAAAAGTTGCAATTTTATGTGAATGAATTCGTAATATTATTTATACAGTAGCAGAGTGTTGAAATATTTTCAAGTTGTAATATTAGAGATTAGAGATATTATAAGAAAGAAATAAAGTTGTAATTTTTGGACAATTAGGTTGGGGAAAAAGTTATATTATGGGAATAAAGTTCAAATATGAAGAGAACAAACTCCATTATCCATTATTGTTTCTAAGTCTTAATATGATGAAATATTGTGTGTGCTTGTGTGTGTTTGTGTGTGTGTGTGGGGGGTCTAATATTATGGGAATAAAGAAAAAATATGAGAAGAAAATGTCCTAGAAGAATGAAAGAATTTAAAAAAATAACATTGGGGAAAATTAGATGAGGGGAGTTAGATTTAATAACACAAAATAATCGTAATAATAATTGTTATGGGCGGCACGGTGATCTAGTGGTTAGCGTGCAGACCTCACAGCCAGGAGACCAGGGTTCAATTCCCACCCTCGGCCATCTCTGTGTGGAGTTTGCATGTTCTCCCCGTGCATGCGTGGGTTTTCTTCTCCCTCTTCCGGTACTCCGGTTTCCTCCCACATTCCAAAAACATGCTAGGTTAATTGGCGACTCCAAATTGTCCATAGATATGAATGTGAGTGTGAATGGTTGTTTGTTTATATGTGCCCTGTGATTGGCTGGCGACCAGTCCAGGGTGTACCCCGCCTCTCGAAGACAGCTGGGATAGGCTCCAGCACCCCCTGTGATTCTCGTGAGGAAAAGCGGATGATGAATGGAACGGAAAATGAATGAATGAATGAACCAAAAGACATGCTAACTGATGTGGATGTTAACCAAGGTATATGAAACATTTAAAGAAATAAAATGTAAATGTGAACTACAAACAGTTTTTTTTAAATCTTTTTAAAAAAGTGTCTTTTTGATGCATTAAGGATGTTTTTGATATTTATTTTATTCTAGGGTGAGTGTAGTGTGAATGGTTGTTTGTCTATATGTGCCCTGTGATTGGCTGGCGGAGCCTTGCTATGCCTATCGTTAAGGTTTTGGTCAACATCATAATGATCGTGATCAACACAAATGACAAATACAGTTCTTTGCTCGGCTGAAAATGTGGTTGACTGGTTAAAAGTTAGCATTGTCATATGCCGGATAAGCTCTGTTACCTTGGTTACTTTCCATCACGTGTTCTCCTTTTTTCCAATTATCACAACACAGAAGTTGCATGCCTCTTATCTGATGGACTGCAGGCAATGTTTTGTTGTTTCTCGTTGTACCCAGCGCTCTACAACATATATCATTTCAGTGCTTCATGCACTCCCTTGTCAAACGCTGCAAATATTTGCTGTAATGCTTAGTGCCTGAAGGTGTTTCTTAGGGTTGGTGTCTTTGCGGATGCTGTTTTTACTTTGCTTTTGTGCTGAGTGTTCAGCTTCACTTTGGCGTTATCACCTGTGATCCTAATAGCCAGCAGTTACAGCGGCCGCGGGCCACTTTCCAGGCGAGAACTATGCAAGTGTGATGAGAAACGGGGAGAAAATGGACCCAAAGTGTTGACTGATTGCTGACTGGATGCTTTTTTTATTGGCACCAGCAGTGTTTTCACAAAACAAAACAGTAGGGCACTCACCACTTCGATAGCAGTGACGGCTCTTTTAAGAGAGCTCGTTGTTTTGGCTCAGCTCCCTAAAAATAGCCGCTTCCCAAATTTCTCGTCAGATTTTTTTGCTGGTTAAATTGATCATTAATGATTATCATTAATGGATGTAAATTTTATTTCTAATGTAAAGATATATATATGCAATATATATATTATGTATAGGACTCTATTTACATGATCAATATTGCTACAAAAAATGTTAAAATTATGGCTGCCAAAACTATTTTGATATTTTTTTTAATTTAAATTGGAACATATATTCTCTGATTTAACTTTTTTAAACCAAATTTTCTGAAAATTATATCATTAATTGTCGTTTTGTCCCATAATATAACAACTTATTACTACTAAAATAACAAATTATTTCTGTAATATTTCAGTATTATGCTACTTGAATGACATTGTTATTTTATTTTATTTTTTATTTTTTATTTTATTTTTTTCCATTGATATATTTTTTATTTTGTATTTTTTTGCAACCTAATTTTCCAAAAATGAAATAAAATTCCCAAATTACTTTTTTTTTTATAGTTCAACTTTATGCTACTAAAATGCTAATAATAGCACAGGTTTATTCTTGTTATAATAAATCTTTTTTCTCTTTATATTTTGACTTTATTCTCATAAATATCACAGCTTTTCTGTTTTTTTTGCGTCAACCATTTCAACTTTCTTCATGTAAGTTTTCTTCACATAATCATGACTTTATACCCGCAATATTTTGGCTTTATTATTTTTTTATTATTCTAACTTAAACCCAAGACATATAACTATAACCCATAATATTTTGACTTTATTGTTTTAAATATTTTAATTATTTCATATTTCAGCTCTGTGCTACTAGAATGACGTTTTTCTTCATAATATTACCAATTTTGTCTCATTAGAATGTAACTTTTTCTCTTAATATTTTGACTTCATTCTCAGAAATTGCAGCTGTTTTTTCCTTGTAATTTTGCTTTAGTCCCATAATATTCATAATATTTCACTACCTAATTTTCCATAAATTACATGATTGTTTTGTTTGTTTTTCATAATATTATGAAAATATACTAATGACTTAATATTTCACTTTGATGTTACTAAAACGGCATTATGTTCCCTTTTATTACAACATTATTTTAACATTATTCCAAGCCTACAGCCTAATTGATTACTTGATTAATTGAAACAGCAAACTGACGTGACGAGATATTGCTATTCCATAGACCGCATACATACAAAATACAAATAAAACTTGTCTTGTTTTTTCAAAACTTCAATATCTCAACAACAATGAGCTGCTAGCTAACAGTCACGGCAGCACAGATTTGAGCAAAATCTACGAACGTTTGCAAGGTGATTTGCTTCTCTGCAAAAAATTGTCATATGCCAATGATGCTCACGATGCTCACACCTTTGCTGTTTCCTTGGCAACCCTCTGTCCCACACAGAAAAGAAAGAACAGAGCGAGTCGGCAGGGACACAGACAGCCAAATCCAGGTCCAGAACGTAGACAAGTTTATTCATACGCATTCACTGCAGTGGAATCACAGCTCTGTATTAAACCTACAGTGTAATTCTGCTGCATCTGATGGATCTTGTGTGGCGATGCTCTGCAGAACTGCAACTAAATGGCGTGAACTTTCATACCTTTCTTCAAGGAAAATTGCCCATCATCCACAATCCTGATGTGAGACATCAATATACATGTCTTTCTCTTTTCTGGGCGTTCTCAACATGAAATATATATACAGTACATGCCGTAACCATGTAGTAACAGATGTGCTCATGATAACATGTCATATTTACAGTATTTTGCCACACATAAGGATTGTGTATGACGGGCAAAATTCAAAATAAAGTGTAGTTTTCCCTGAAGTAGCATTACCGTTGCATAAACAGCAGACTAGCATCTCGACTAAAGCTGCCATTGTGCAAATAAGAAAACAGCTTGTAATAAGAAAACGTACCTCTCTCTCCAAAACCATGCGGCCATATTAGATGTCATTACAGAGACTTGAGATTGTCTTCATTAAATGTTTCTTTGCGTGGTGAAACCTTATAGGATATCTAAACACACGAGGCTTGGCATTAAATCCCACGCTGCTTTAATTATGTCGTGATGATCCGCTGCAGGATGTCAGGCCTTTGGGGAGCTTCGGTAATGACTCTGCCTATATGGAATTGCATTATCTTTTGTGTATTGTAGCTGTTGTCTTCCGTGTATAAACCAACTTCATTGCATATTGTCTTCACATATTCATAATTATATAGATATATAGCATTTCCATATGCAGTAGATCCCCGCTGTTTGCAGCTTGACGTTGACATTTTCCTCTGATTTTGGATCAACATTTGCAATAAAAGTGACTGTCGTAATTGTTACATTACATTCAGCTCCAGAACTCTCCCCTTCTCTTTTTAATTGCCGTTGTTCACTTGTAACACAATGCAGGTTTATTCCTCACACTTATTAAACACATTTAAAGTATTAAAGGTATAGGCACTCACCTCTAATGGATGATAATGCAAGTTGATGCAATGGAAGTCACAACCCAAGAACGCAACCCACTGGAAATCGCAGGAGATCATTATATGTAGCAGTATGACTCACAATATCATCTTACAAAGAACACAAAACTCATCACACAGAAATTTAATAACGTATACCTGAGAAATATACAAAAAAGCATGTACATATATAAGCTTAAAATAAAAAAAAATACTTTTTTCCATAATGCATTGCGACTGAGCAACGCATTCATTTGTACAGGGGCACTGCAATGACGTCAGCCTCCCTTTGGGCTCCTCTGGCTCCCTCTGTTGGACAGAGGCAGCACTGCAGCACCATCCATCCATCCATTAATTTTCAATGCCGCTGATCCTCCAATGAAATGCTCTGCTCAGACAAAATGCATTATGGGAAAACATTTAAAAAGTTTTTTAATGTAATTTAATCGTAATCTTGTATTGGTACATGTTTGTATATTATTATTAGGTAATATTAGGTACCTGTAATATTTGTTATCATAGTCATTTTTTCATGTAAATTGAGGCAGCAAAAGCAGTATCGGCAGTATCACAGGTATCGGCGACAAATATCGGCACAAGCAAAATCGGTCACCGGCTAAGGGTGATGGAAAAAAATCGGTATCCATATCGGTCGATCCCTAGTGAGTTTAATGTTATTTGTAAGATGACTGTTATATTACGTAATAACCTCCTGCAATTTCCAATGGGTTGACAAGCTCCTTGTAAGTTTTTTAATTGCTCGTTATTGGCTCCTGTCAATTAAAGTGCTGCCAGGTCTTCACAGATGCCTTTTTATGAATGCATGCCACTGCCTTGACTTAGTATTACATATAATTGTATTATATTTTAATAGTAGTAGTATGGTCCAGGTAAAAAGCTCAGATTCTGCAAATGTAAGAAACAGTGACCAGGCTGCCTCAAGGTTTCTGTCAATGACAGCAGTGAGGATGAAGTGGAAAGGCTGCTGTTGACACCAGATGAATTTGGATCAAGTGGACTATTTTCAGACAGAAAGGAGTAGCCTGCTTTTAAAAGTAAGTTGCTCTTTATTGCACTGTTGTTGCAAATGGTCACCAACGACTGAATTATCAGTCGTACTCGTTCTCTGCGTCAGAGCTACGCTCCCGACGAGCGAGCGTGTATTACTTTGTACGTTGTACAGAAGTAGGCACCGGCTGCATGAAAAATTAATGCCACCTTCAAATGAAGCTGCTGATGCAAAGTGCGTTTGCAAAACAACCTTCCAGAGAATGATTTTTGGTTTGACAACAATGTGCAATGCTCAGAGCTCAGTGAAAGCAACCCGGTAGTTTGCATTCATAAAATAGAGCACAAAGAAATGAAGAGCATAAGTCTTGTCATTTCTCGCAGCATTGCTCATAGAAAGCAGCAGCTGCGGACCACAGAGGCATTGTCGGAGGGTTAAGCATCAGTCTCGTAGGAGCTGGCCTTTGTTAATAAACCACTCTTTTACTACTGGTCACTCCGCAGGTCTCTAGGCAAAAACCTCTGTTTGTAATGCAAGCTTGTGTATAATGGCCTGCCTGGCAGAATGTAATTAGCAAGAGCGCTGCTTTTCTTACATTTGCCTGTTAGTAGCACAGACAGATCCATAGCCAGATCCCAAAAGTCCTGTGCGCTAATGAATCTTCCTCTGCCTCGGCCTATTGATGACTGCTGCCTTTCCGGTAGATCATTATTAGAGAATTCCAGAGGACAGCTGAAATAGCGTTATGGATCAGCTTATTGCTCAGCATCACTTGGCCTCTGGATGCTGGAGAAGAAAAATCTCATCCGGGCGCTTGATTGCGTAACATGACTGAATGTTGGTATCTAGTGTAAGTCAATGAGGAAATGTTGTTCATTCAGTAATTCTATTTGTACCTTACTTAATGGTGTTAATATGAACATAACAAAAGGAGTCATGTACCAGTTGTCAATATTCTACAGTAAAGTCTCGTTATATCGATATTCTCGGGAGTCGGAAAAAATACCGATATAACCGAACTATCCATATATCCGATCCTGCGCCGAACTGCATTAAAAGTGGGCAATAATGCACTCGACATTGTTCTATAGTATAGAACAATGTCGAGCAGCTTAAATCAATCTTTGCTTAAGGATTTCAATACCAAAAAAGAACACGGCGAACGGCTGCTTCCAGTCAACTTTATTTTTCACACTTCCACCACCAGCGCACAGCACACACACCGATTCCCGCACTTCCTGGTTCACAGGTCATGCTCAACCCGCCCCACATAGCTGGCCAAACACATGCCTGTATAGAATCTATAGATTGATTTAAGCTGCTTTTGTATCGATATAAGCAGACCAAATTGGCTGGCGGGAGATGAAAAGGGCATCGTAGTAACCGGATTATCATCATAACCGGGTATCGTACTAACGGAACTAATTATATCATAAAAGACTAGAAATTTGCCGGGAAATGAAAATAGTATCGTAATAAGTAGTAATTCGTTATAACCGATATCAATATAACAAGACTTTACTGTACCTATATGCTACCTACTTAAAATAGTTCCCTAATTCTATATCCCAAATAGGGGTGTTCTGTATTTCAGTCATAATTTATGAAGGAAGAATGTTCCAATTATTTGTTGTTAAGATAAGATAAAATAAGATATGCCTTTATTCGTCCCTCAGTGGGGAAATTTGAATTGCACAGCAGCAAGAGTACAGAATCAGTTAAGCAGTACAAAATACACAATGTAGAAAAATAAACAATATAAACTACCCAAGTATTAACAAAATCAACAGTTTTATATACAGTACAGTATGTAGATAATATGAAACGAGATGAGATATATACACTGTTATAGTTATAAACTCACTGCATGGGCATATTCTTGGTTTGCATTGACACTCTTTGGGCTATTAATGTAGTAATATTTTTATTGTGGATGAACAACGGTACCTCAGATTTCCTTATTTATCCGAGCGAACCGTGTGTTAAAAATATGTATTTTTTCCCCATTAGTTTCTCATTTGCTTATTTTTGTCCTGACCTGCTGATTTCTTTCATGTTATGGGGGTCCCAGGTAAGACCACATTGGCATTATGGTGATTTCCACCTGCACTATTATTATTATTAAGCACCTCTTTGTGCCAACTCTCGTGCGTGCTTGCATATTGAAGTGTATTATGAATCAAGCACGGCCAGGAAGGAAGAAATACAATTTGATTACATTATTTATGTATAGACTGCATTTATGTTACCAGCCCAGGGCACGGAAAATCAGACTCTTCAGTCAAATGGTAAAATGTCAGTTGAGCAGATGGAATTTATTTGTCCCAACAAGTAATGGCGTCATGAAAGGCGCCGACTTTGTGTGTAAATACACATGAAAAAGAAAATTACATAATACTTTTTTTTTTTTTACTTTTCAGTAGAAGAAATTCAGTAGAAGAGCTGAATAAAATAATTATACAGGCATGGTCATTGACGCCCACATTGTTTCCCACAGGACGTAACTGGATTTAATTATCATAATGCTAATGTAATTACTGTATCTTAATTCATGCATTTGCTTGCAGTTATTACTGTTATATCCGTATATGCTTGGTATAATACAACTCACTCATGCAGTATCACTGGGAGCTCTGCATAATGGTCATTTACGTGGGATGGGAAGCATCCATTCATCCGTCCAGTCATTCATTTTCTATACCAGTTGTGCTCACTATGGTGGCGGCCTGTGCTGTAGCCTATCCCAGCTGACTTTGGATGAGAGGCGGGTACACTCTGGATTGATGACGGTTAACAAAAGTGTTTAAAACCCTCCTGTTATAGAAAGTGCTTTAATGTAGTAGTCTTACTTACGAAAGGTGGAAATGTCATGAAAAAACACTGCAGCTGGGGTTAACAGAAAGGTTCATTTATAATGTAATTTTCTCCTTTTGGGGGTCCCTAAACCCCCAAATCAAACAAAAATGAAATATTTTGGTGATCATGACATTGCAATGATTCACTGTATCCATGAGTGAGGTGGCAGATTTGATAATACCAGAGGGACAAGCACCGAACCTTGTGGTACACCTCTCACTGTTGCTTGGTAAAGAGATACTAGTCAAGCCAGTGGAGAGCTGTTTCAATAAGATCATTTGTCTGTTTGAGGAGCATTGCTTGGAGATCAGGAGATGGACTTTATTAAATGCAAGTAATTTGGTGCCATCTGGCATTTAACATGACTGATGCCGACGATGATGGATGGATAAGAGAAGTTTATATATTTGTGTGCGCAGGTGCTGCAGATGTACCTGCCCTTCTGTGGCATTGCAATCTCCAATGCCCAACTCTTTGCTGCTTCAAGGAAGGAGTATGACAGGAGTCGGGTAAGTATCACCAAGATGATGACCCCGCTTTCCATCATTTGCATCAGCATCACTAACCCCGCACTGATGCATACATTGATCATATGTATCCAACTTAAAAACGTTTGTTACCTTTCTAAAGGAGTCAGATAACGTAAGAGTGCATAGTGGTCTGCTTTCTGACTGCAACACTTATTTAATCACCGGCACAGGAATTTCATCCCAACAGAAGCCAAACGCAGCCAGAGGTGTCATGGGAGAGTACTGCTTTTGATCCCAGGGTGTCCACATAGTTTTCAGGATCCCTACTGGTTCTCACTGGGGGGTAGCATTGAAAGAGGAAGTCTGAACTCGGGCTGGGAGATTTTATGATCATGATCGGTGAACACGGTATTTTTCATATTGAATACAGTGATCAGATGGTAGCATATACACATGATCAAAATGTTAGGACCAGCTGAAAAATTGCAAGAATTTACAATTTGCATCATTTCCTCTAAGGGAGGTTGTAAGTAGAGCTGAAAAATGGAAAAAAAGAAGAAATGGGAGTAGCTGATCAAAAGTTTAAACCCCAAACCCCCTAAAATACAAAATAATGCTGATAACGACTCAGTAATGTGTAGCTGTGGTTTGGGCGTGAGTGTTTCCAGGAGGTCCAAGGGCTGCACGGTGGATGAGTGGTTAGCACGCAGGCCTCACAGCTCGGAGACCTGAGTTCAATTCCACCCTCGGCCATCTCTGTGTGAAATTTGCATGTTCTCCCCGTGCACCCACATTCCAAAAACCATGCTAGGTTAATTGGCGACTCCAAATTGTACATAGCTATGAATGTGAGTGTGAATGGTTGTTTGTCTATACGTGCCCTGTGATTGGCTGGCGACCAGTGTACCCCGCCTCTGGCCCGAAGACAACTAGGATAGGCTCGAGCAAATGAATGAATGAAAGCTTACTCCAATTTTTTCTTTTTGCATTTTAAAGCTCTTCTTAGTTCTAAATGTTTAAATTGTTATTTTGATATGTAAGTGACACCTGACAGGAAATCGCAGCACCACCCAAACTACGAAAACGGTGAGAGTGATACTTTGGAAAATACAGTACCTTATAAGATAACGTGTGATCATTATGAGAACACCGTTCTGTGAGAGAGAAATGATTTTGTGCCTCGTATCAGATTGGGTCGGCCCTGTCATACATAAAGGGCCTTATTTGCTTAGACTGACTCACGTTCCATTGTTCTAGAGGTTTGTAGTTCGAGAATAATGATATCACGCTGCAACGGCTGAACAAAGCAAAGCGTCTTTATTGAGGAATGTTTACCGTGCAAGATGCCGAAAGCTGGGAGTGCTTGGGAGTTACGCCCGTGCTGTCTTTGTTGATGCTCAGGCGCTCCTGGAGGTTGTCAACGACCTGTTTGAAGAACAGACTGACCTGGAGAAAATAGTCAGGAAGATTATGCACCGTGCTCAAACATTACTAAAGTGCGAGCGCTGCTCTGTTCAGTTGCTCGAGGACATTGAGTCACCGGTATGTTTTTTTTTTTCTGAATTTCAGCACTCCATCCTTTGATTTTATCACTAAATTGTAAGAGCACATTTAAAGGAAATACTGTTTTTTTTTCTATTTGGATGTTTCAGGTGGTGAAGTTCACTAAATCTTTTGAGTTATTGTCACCTAAGTGCAGCGCTGACACCGAAACGAGGTAGGTATGCCATTTTGTTTAAGATTGACTCTTGCGCTCGTTGTCCGTGCCCTCACAGAAAGACCCTCTGGGTTGCATGTGGCCAAATGGAAAGCATCTCGTTTTGCCTTTCATTTGCTGTCTTTTCAGCTTAGTAACCTTTTCTCTCCCTGTCGCATTTGGCGTCGAAACCTGTGAAGCTTTCATCAAGGACAAAAAGCAAGCAGACTGAAAGTAAAATCCACTCCTCTGCTATGGGGGTACTGAATAACGTGCATACCATGTGGCTTTAATTTCATTTGGAGAAGTCTATCCATTGCCAGGCATGATAGTTTTGTTGTTACAATGTATTGATGTGCATTAGCCACATTTTTATTGTCACTGTTGTGCTCAAAAAAAATCATAGTTGAAGAATCAATTCATATGCAGTAAAGTCTCGTTATATCGATATTCTCGGGAGTCGGAAAAAATACCGATATAACCGGACTATCCATATATCCGATCCTGCGCCGAACTGCATTAAAAGTGGGCAATAATGCACTCGACATTGTTCTATAGTATAGAACAATGCAATGCAAATTTAAGCTCATGTTTACCTAAATTACCGTAAATTCCGGACTATAAGCCGCTACTTTTTTCCCCAAACTTTCAACCCTGCGGCTTATTCAGTGATGCGGCCAATTTATGTAATTTTTCTAACGGCCGCCAGGGGCTCTCAAGTAGAAAAGGTAAGATTAAGATTAAGGAAAATATGCGTCGAGGAAGACTGCAACTTCTTGTCTTGTGCATAAATTAAATTAGCGGAGGGCTCTAATAATGGAATAGCATTGGAAAGGTGACTATAGGGGTGTTATTTCATGTACGGAGGGCTCTAATAATGGAATAGCGGTGGAAAGGTGACTATAGGGGTGTTATTTCATGTACGGAGGGCTCTAATAATGGAATAGCATTGGAAAGGTGACTATAGGGGTGTTATTTCATGTACGGAGGGCTCTAATAATGGAATAGCATTGGAAAGGTGACTATAGCGGTGTTATTTCATGTACGGAGGGCTCTAATAATGGAATAGCGGTGGAAAGGTGACTATAGGGGTGTTATTTCATATATGGAGGGCTCTAATAATGGAATAGCGGTGTAAAGGTGACTATAGGGGTGTTATTTCATGTATGGAGGGCTCTAATAATGGAATAGCATTGGAAAGGTGACTATAGGGGTGTTATTTCATGTACGGAGGGCTCTAATAATGGAATAGCATTGGAAAGGTGACTATAGCGGTGTTATTTCATGTACGGAGGGCTCTAATAATGGAATAGCGGTGGAAAGGTGACTATAGGGGTGTTATTTCATGTATGGAGGGCTCTAATAATGGTAAAAGCCGTACTTAGAAGGTAGTAAACAGGTTTTTTTTTGCTTTAACTCCAAATATATTCCATTTATAAATAAGGCATCCCACTTTGCAGAAATTCGCTCATGACAGCCGTGCAGGTCTGGAAGCAACAAATGCGAGGGCCCGTGTGTAAGATAAATGTGTCTAATCTAGAGGGTATATTTTCTTCAGACAGAGAGAACCACACAGAACATTAACTGTGTCGCTGTTAAAGGGGGGGAAGCCAGCAGGGGAGGTGTGCACTGTTTTTTTTTGTGGCAGGGTGTGGGGGCGTTTGGCAACCAGGAAGATGATCACACACTCAACTTTTCATTACTTTCTACGCTGCAGGAGAAGATTTATGATATCAACTGCATGGAAGGTTCATTAAATGCATCGTAGAGGGATGACACAAATCAGCAGACAGTATGGCTTTGCCATGTTGCAGATACTCATGTGGAAATAAATATAGTATAAATAAATATCTTATAGTCTTTATGTTCTACCCCTAGTTTCAAGGACAGTATGGAAAAGTCTTCGTACTCGGATTGGCTCATCAACAACAGCATTGCTGAGCTGGTCGCGTCCACGGGTCTTCCTGTAAACATCAGCGATGCATACCAGGACCCTCGCTTTGATGCTGAGGTAACCAAACTGTTATCATGTTGGGAGAATGTATCATGTTATCATTTGCTGGGAGAAATTCCATTCCTATGATGAATATTTGAGTCTGAACTCATACCCAAATTAAGCCTAGGTCACATGACCGGTCGTCCGTACGACCAACGTGTGTTTTGCAAACTCCTATGTGTGTCGTGCATAATTATGTGGCCCGATATCAGCATAAAAATGAGATATCGGTATCAGATTTTCCCCCCAATCATTCATTCATTCATTCATTTACTATTGCTTATCCTCACGAGGGTCGTGGGGGTGCTGGAGCCTATCCCACAGGCGGGATACACCCTGACTGTCATCATACAATCACAAGGCACATATAGACAAACAACCATTCACACTCACATTCATACCTATGGACAATTAATATGGAGTCGCCAATTAACCTCGATTAATTCTAAAAACATGCTAACTTAATTGTCGACTGCAAATTGTCCATAGGTATGAATGTGAGTGTGAATGGTTGTTTGTCCATATGTGCCCTGTGATTGGCTGGCCACCAGTCCAGGTTGTAGCCCGCCTGGCAGTTTCACGTTTTTTAAGCATTATTTTCTCCATGCATTTTGGATCAACATTTGCAATAAAAGTGTTGGTTATCTATATTTGTGGTACCACTGTCTGTTTTGCTTAAGTTGTCATTACTAATTAGCCACAAAGGAATAATTGACCAAAGTCATGAGTTACCCAGAAGAATAAGCATGGGCATTATCACCTCCGCTAATGGCAAAAGCATGAAGCAGGAAATGAAGTTAAACACAGGAAGTGAAGGCACGGGATTAAATAAGCTCTACTTCTTCCTCCTCCTTCTCAGACCTATATCAAATAGATGTGCCTTACAGGTTGCTCTGCTGCATGAGCTCTTTATAGCTCCACATACCATCAGAGGGGGTGCACGATGCATAATTAATAACCCAGCGGAGAAAACACAATTTATGAACACTTTAATATTAAACAGGTGTGTCAAATGTTTCTTCTGGAACTTCTGAGGTCTCATTACTTGAAGTATAATGCTGAGTACATAGACTGTATGTAAATATGTACCCGATGCAGATGGATGCTAATTCTTGTTATTTATGTGTTCACTATAATTTTTCTAGGCGGACCAGTTCTCAGACTTCCACATTCGCTCAGTGCTTTGTGTTCCGATATGGAACAGCAATCATCAAATTATTGGTAAGTTAAGCAATAAATTACATTTTTCATGTGAAGAGTAATTATGGGGACTAATTGAAGATTGACAAGTTATCATTTTGCACTGAAAAAGTGATGTGCTTCAAGTCACGATTATACAGCTCATTAACGTGCACTAATTGGACAAAGTTACAAGAATGTCTGAATGGGAGAAATGAAGTTGGTTCCTCACCCAAGCCATTAAGAGCTTCCACTATTAGAAGATGTCTGCAGTTTATACACATTAAAAACAAACACAAAGATCCTCTATATCAGGGGTCCTCAACCATCGGTCCGTGGACGAGGCCGAACCAGGCATTGGAAAAAAAAATAACGATATAACAGCATGATTATGTTGTTTGTTGCAAGCGGTGAGCCGTCCCACTTTGTTCAATGGTCCTTGAACGCACCGTCTAACTTTCTCCCATACTGCACAGATAAGCTACTTGACCTTGCTATTTTCATCTAAAATGTATAGTCAAATATTCTTTAACATTGCTGTTTTTAAGGATCCGCTGCAAAAAAATACACTAGTCAAAGATCCTCGATATGACAGTGTCACTCTGCTGTTTTTAAGGATCTGCTGCAAAAAATACACTAGTCAAAGATCCTCGATATGACAGTGCCACTCTGCTGTTTTTAAGGATCTGCTGCAAAAAAAAACACTAGTCAAAGATCCTCGATATGACAGTGCCACTCTGCTGTTTTTAAGAATCCGCTGCAAAAAACACACTAGTCAAAGATCCTCGATATGACAGTGCCACTCTGCTGTTTTTAAGAATCCGCTGCAAAAAACACACTAGTCAAAGATCCTCGATATGACAGTGCCACTCTGCTGTTTTTAAGGATCCGCTGCAAAAAAAACACTAGTCAAAGATCCTCGATATGACAATGCCACTCTGCTGTTTTTAAGAATCCGCTGCAAAAAACACACTAGTCAAAGATCCTCGATATGACAGTGCCACTCTGCTGTTTTTAAGGATCCGCTGCAAAAAAACAAACACTAGTCAAAGATCCTCGATATGACAATGCCACTTTTCTGTTTTTAAGGGCCTACTACAGAAATGCTTGTCAAAGATCCTCTGTATGACAGGCCTGCAAAAAAATTCCCCAGTCAAAGATCCTCTACTGTATACAGCACTTTTCTGTTGTTAAGGACCCATTGCAAAAAAATAACATAGTCAAAGATTCTCTGTATGACAGGACTACGCTGCTGTTTTTAAGGATCCGCTGCAAAAATGCTAGTCATAGATCCTCTATATGACAGGAGCTCTCACCAGGATTACAAGTGTGTTACTCGAACTGTGCGTATGCATGACATAAATAAACCCTATGGCTCCGAGGTTGTGGTTTTGTAATGAGATCCATAACTTGGTGTTCCCTCATTGTGCGCCTCGTGTTTGTGAATCAGCCGCGGGCCAGAACCACACGCTGACACCGCTATCAGTCATTGATCCTCACTCTCTCCTCGTGCGGCTGGTGGATATTTCCGCCAGGAGCAAGGATAGGCGTCTCTGTCCGTTGAGATCTGGTTCTTTTCATTGCGTGAGAAGCGATCAGCATATTTGTAGCAGATGGCCACCTTAGACGTGTGTTTAAATGTGTGAGCTCGCATTTGTGTTGCGTAGGTGTTAATGTATTTGTCAGGGACAGGCAACAGGAGAGAAAGAAGAGAAGGAATGAGTGGGGAAAAAAAAGTGCAGTGTGTGGGTGGCACCTGAGGACTGGAAGTGAAAAACCATCGCACAAACAAAGCAGCGGAAGATGAATATCTCAAGTCAAGGTTCCATTCCATTCACAAATGGATGTTTTTGTGGTGTCTGCCATAACGACAGCTCATTCAGTGAAACCTCACTGAATGGAGCCGTGACTCCAACTGCAAAGCTGGTGTTCAATGTTACACCAAACGAGGACGGCTTGTTGCAGCACTTCCTGCCGGCTGAAACTTGCTGTTAATAAACCCGGAATGGTCTGAGTTTGAATCACAGATGCTCAATATTGGCTTTCCTACCAATATCCCATATACTGATACTGTCCATCACCTCATTGCCAGTACCGATATTGGTCAAAGATCCTCTAAATGAACAAATACTCTAAATTGTTTTTAAGGCCCTGCTAATCAAAGATCTTCTATAATACAGTAGCCGTGTTTTTTTAAAATACCATCGTCAAAGAGCCTCAGACTGCAAAAATTCTAGTCAAAGATCCTCAATGTTACAGGAGCACTGATGTTTTTAACGACAAACTGCTTAAAATACATGTCAAAAATCCTCCATATGATAGGAAAGCTCTGCTGGTTTTTTTTTTAGGACTTATTGTAAAAATCCTTGTCCAAGAGCCTCTATATGACAGGACTGCTGACATTTTCAAGGACCCACTGCAAAAACTGCTTGTCAAAGATCCCATACTATATGACAGGAGTGCTCTGCTGTTTTTACCGACCGACTGCAAAAATGCTAGTCAAAGATCCTCAATGTGACCGGAGCGCTGATGTTTTTAAGGACAGACTGCAAAAATGCTCGTCAAAGATCCTTTATATGACAGGAGTGCTCTGCTATTTTTACAGACCTACCAGAAAAACGCTAGTCAAAGATCCATAATGTTTTAAGGAAAGACTGCAAAAAAAACCTTGTCAAAGACCCTCTATAGGAAAGCTCTTTTGTTTTCAGGAGTTATTGAAAAAAATCAAATATAATCAAAACCCAATGTGACAGGAGCTCTGAGATTTTTAAGGACCAACTGCAAAAAATGCTTGTCAAAGATCCTCCGTGCTAACCACTAGACCGCCGTGCCGCCCCACTTTTTTGGACTGACTACATAAAACACTCATCAAAGATCCTCAATGTGATAGGAAAGCTCTATTATTTTTTAGGACCTACTGCAAAAACATTGGTCAAAGATCCTCTATATATCGAGACACGCTACTGTTTTTGGAAGGACCTACTGCAAAAAAAGCTAAACAAAGATTCAAAATTACAACTCAAAGAAAAACAATACCCTTGTCAAAGATCCTGTATATAAAAACAGCTCTCTCTTGGTTTTAAGGACCTACTGCAAAAAAAAAACAACAAAAAATGTGAGTGACTGATTCTCAATAAAACAGTTGTGTTCTGCTGTTTTTAGCATTTTTCTATAAAAATGCTGTCATAATGTCATAATGTATAAGGGCATAAAAATGGGTCGCTCACCCCTTTAGCTCAAATGGCACTCAGTAGAGCGTAAAGCCGCCCCCCTGATTCTCTTCGGCACCAAGGTCTTCCACTAACAGTCCTCTTTAATATAATCAATATCACACCCATAACAGCTCACGTTGCTGCTTGCAAACTGTTTTCCCCATTTGTCAGATGCACAGTGGCTGTCTTGGAAGACCGGTTTTGCCCATGAACACACGCGTAGTTATTGTTAGAACGCCTCCAAGCACTGATACACAGTGACTGTAAGGCTGAGAAAAGGGCTCACTCCGTCCATGTCATTGTTCTACAGAACAAAAGCGAGTGAGCTCTCGTACTGTCTGTCTGTTTACTTTATTATGTAATTCATTATTTTATTTTTTCATTCATTTCACAGGTGTGGCCCAAGTGTTGAACCGCCTCGACGGGAAACCTTTCGACGATGCAGACCAGCGTCTCTTTGAGGTATACTTTGCTCTCACCCGTGTATTTTTACTGACTTGGCTGGTGGAAATTGTTTCCATATTGCTGCATTTTTTTTTTTCATAGGCATTTGTGATCTTTTGTGGACTGGGCATCAACAACACCATCATGTACGACCAGGTGAAGAAGTCCTGGGCCAAGCAGTCTGTGGCTTTGGATGTAAGAACGCCGTGATTATAAGAATTGCGTAATTACAGTTAAGCCCCAAATTGTTCATATTGTATAATCTGGACTTTGTAATACCAAAATCTATGTCTACAACGATTCACACCATTCATGAGGGCATAATTAGATTATTCTAAAACATACTAGACTTCTACTACCTGCAGCTACTAGCAATACAGTGGAACCTCGGCTTTCTGGAATGGATTAATCGGATTAATTGGACATGATTTCTTATGGGAAAAATGAGTCAGTTAAGGTAGCACTGTACATATAAAAGCAGTCTGATAACTATAAAACATGAATGGTGCAATTTTCTTCAAATTGTCCTTTTTTTATGAAGATTTTTTTTTATCAAAATCAAAATGGCAAATAACTCCGGTTTCCTCCCCCATTCCAAAAACATGCTAGGTTAATTGGCCACTCCAAATTGTCAATAGGTATGAATGTGAGTGTGAATGGTTGTTTGTCTATATGTGCCATGTGATTGGCTGGCGACCAGTCCAGGGTGTACCCCGCCTCTCGCCCGAAGACAGCTGGGATAGGCTCCAGCACCCCCCCAGTAAAAGCAGTAGAAAATGAATGAATGAATGAAAATGGCAAATACATTGGTACTTTGTATTTGTTATTAATCCAAATCATACCAAAGTAAAATATTTTTTTCTCATAAAAATTAATCCAATTAACCCATTCCAGACACTCAAACGGATGAACAAAATTATTCATTCATTCATTCATTTTCTACTGCTTTTTCCTCACGAGGGTTGCGGGGGTGCTCGAGCCTATCCCAGCTGTCTTTGGGTGAGAGGCGGGGTACACCCTGGACTGGTCGGCAACAAAATTATTGACTTTATTATTATTATTATTGTATGATTACCCAACATGTACGAGTACAGAGGCAAAATTTTGGCTCGATTTTTTTGTCAAAATCCTGCTCATATCAGATGTGGGGTGTTCGAAAACCGAGATTTGGCTGTATTGTTCATTAATATTTATAACACAACAGAAGATAACAACCCAAAAAATAATCTTTCACTTTAAGTCAACGTCTATCCGAGGTATGAATAATTTTGTCTTAACTGTGAGATAATGTTAATGTTGAAAGTGTCCAAGTAAGCACCGTTAAATAATAACATTACGAGGAAAGTTTTGTTGTTTTCAATAAAAACCTGGGACAAAGGTTTATCGACAATCGAAGATCTGCCACTTTGGTGACCCCGACGTGAGCCAGTTGAAACAAACACGCAGTAGTTGGATGCAGCAAAACAGTGTCATGTCACCATCATATTGTTTGCTTGGACGACAACAGGAAGTTGTATAGGGATCATCCAATCAGCACCTTTTCATTTACAGGGGGCACGGCGAAATAATGCATTATGAAGTGATCCGACGATTAAAATCATATGCAAGTGCATCACTTCTGGCAGCGTTGAATAGCAATTTGTGATCAAATATGCAACTGCAGTTTTGTGCAAGGTATTTCTCAGGAGGAATAACAATGGGATTAGGGTTGACGTCGCTACTCACTCGGAGGCGAGCGGAAACTTTGCCAGATGCTGTCAACTAAAGCGCCGTCATTGTAATGTGCCGTGTAGTCTGTCATGGCCGATACCTTCGACGCATCTTCTCTGTGACTCACTGCGTATTTTAATGATTTAAAAAAAACAGTTCGAGTGACACAGGTGTCATTATTTTTCAGGTTCTCTCATACCATGCTACTTGCTCCAAGACTGAAGTTGACAAATTCAAGGTAAATGATTTTATTGTATTGTATCTATTAGTATTGTCATCATAATTCATGTGTGTTTTATTGCATGTTCCGCAAGCCAAGTATGGAGAGGCATATTCAGTATTTTTATATTCATACTCACCTGCAGAACTTGGTTTAGTTGTCTCTCTTGCGCTCAGGTGAATGATGAAAAAGATGGCAGGACCGTGAAAACAGGAGGAGCATGGGCTCTCAGGAAGACCATTATATTTTTCAGGAAAATGATAGAGACGCATACAGAAACTCATTAGGGTTCCTTGGCCATTTTTTGTTCTCATTAAAAATCGCATAGATACTTATGAAAAACTGGCATACTTTTCGTACTCGTTTTGGAAATCTCATGATAATTTCGCTGCAGATTTGTCTCGTTTTGCAGGATGTTATCTTAAGCCCGCATAAATTAAATAAAAAATTAAAGGATTTTCCATTAGCGTTTATCAATTATATGAATGGAATGTAAACGTTAAATTTTTTTTAAATGAAATTCAGTAAGCTTTTTGTTGGATTTAAACACAAACATCTTCAATATGAACAACATTTTAAAGAGGGATGACCGATATTATTGGTCGATATTATATATGATATAAAATGACGTCATGCTCCACAAAGCTACAATTGTAAATATAAAGCATTCCAATGGGGAGGAAGGCATCTGTCTTTTAATATGTGTAATGAAATATCACAACTCAAGAAGAATCACTCAGAGTTCACATGCACGGTGGTCGAGTGGTTAGCGTGCAGACCTCACAGCTAGGAGACCCGAGTTCAATTCCACCCTCATGGGTATAGGTATGAATGTGAGTGTGAATGGTTGTTTGTCTGTACTATGACAGATCCTTCTTGAATTCAATAGTATGTCTTCCCCTTTTTGTGAAATTACTGGAACTCGCAACTTTCTTTGGCACCATGGTGGGTTATTTTTCAGTCACACTCAACAAGAACCGGGTATCTTGTTTGGACACTTGATTCCGTAGAATGATAAAGTAACAATCTGTAAGAAAAACAATATCCAGCATTTCTCATTTCAATATTAAAATTAAAACACACAAAAAGCATTGAATTGCATTGTTATTCAAGATTTCCCTAGTTATTGATTATATATAATAATAATATGACATGAGATGATACTCTCTCATTAACTTTGTACATCCGAGAAACAGACTTAGCATGCCAACATGTAAATGACAGAACTCGATAGACCCGTGCTCTCACTGCATTATTTGTAAAAATTAAAACTGAAAAGACATTTTACATTTTTAATTGGCTTGACATTTCTGAAATATGGATATGACCTCATTTCCTGCCCTTCCAAGTGAGGGATTTTCCCCTGTGACCATTATGGAAAAATAGGAACCCTGCTTTTTTTTTCTGTGTGGTTGTGTGATCTCTTCAGCACTGTGCTCTGCATGCCCCCCTACCCCCCCATCCCTTTCCTTCTTTCATAACTGCTCTACATATGGATCCTTATTGAGTGCGCTTGACTGTGCCAGTGCCAGTAAACAAACCTGGCTGGCATTTGCTGTACCCGCGAGCTGTGAATTAAGAGCGAGGTCATGAACGCTACACCTGAGTGCTGAGCATTTCGTAATGTGAGCTGCAGTTGTAATGCAGTCATAACATGCACTGTGTAGGGCAGGGGTCTCAAACACGCGGCCCGCGGGCCAAATGTGGCCCGCAGGACACTAGTTTGAGGCCCCCGCCTTGATATGAAATTTTAATGTTAGTGCGGCCCGCGCAAGTTTGATATGGATGCTGTATGGTATCATGTACCCAGAAAAAATTATTACATTTGATTAATGCTCATGTTAAAGGTTAAATAACTGTTAATAGTTATCCTCCCTATCCGTGTGGAAGTGGTAAATTTTTGGCTATTTAAGTTTAAAGGAAATAACTTGAAGGCTACCGTTTAGGTCGCTAGTTTGCGAGTTAGCATGTGTCTCAAGACCCTGCAGTTGCGCAATATGTTGTAAATAAAAAGAGTATAAATGTGACTATAGTCGTGTTTTGTCATGTCTACAGGGCTCTAATAATGCTTTGTTCATTTTAATCTGAAAAAAAATAATTTGTCTACCCACCAAATATATGTGGTTTCTTAAGTTTTTATTATTTGCCGTTTTATTATTATTATATTTATTTATTACTGATTTTCTTTATTCTTGATTTATTTCTTTTTCATCTTATTTTGTGTAGAAAAATAAAAATTAAGATATTTGAGAACAGTGGAATGTTTTATCAGAGCTTTTCTTGTAAAAAATCGGAACCAAAGCAAAGTTTATTAATTTTTCTGTTTTTAATAAATGCGTTTTTTTTTTGAAAACCTGATGCGGCCCAGTCTCACCCAGACCCTAGCTCCAGTGGCCCCCAAGTAAATTAAGTTTGAGACGCCTGGTGTAGGGATACTGCCGTATTTGTTATTAATTTGTTCCAAAAGAAATTGAGATAGTAATATAAATCTCATTAATATGTTTCAGACACACAAAAATATGAACCAAAATGCACAAAAACGAATTAGAAATGACAAATAAAGTGGATAAATGAACATGAAATCACTACCATCAATAGTATTCCTTCTCCTTTTCATGAAATTGCTGGAACTTGCAACTTTCTTTGGCTCCATGGCGGGTTATTTTTCAGTCACACTCAATTAAAAACTGCACGAACTTCAGCATTACGATTGATCAGCCTCAAAATCCCTTCATTGCACACTTTGTCAGTCTCTCCCTCTCTCACCAAAAGTAGCACCTTCTACACAGAAATTACGTTGTGTTCAGTAACCAAAACAGTATATGAAAAGTGAGGCGATATTTTGGCAAAATTGTTCTTTCAAGAAAACCGGGCGCATACGAAAACCGAGATTTGACTGTATGCGTAGTAGAACTTTACTTAAAGTATCATCATCTACAGTAATTATCAAACAGATAAGACAGCCGTTGTGCTCATTAGACCACACTTGACGATGGATACGTTTAATTGGGATCATTTATGTGAAATGTTTTTTTGCTTGACTAATGATGCCACATTTTTAGTTCTAATCAGCTGTGAAAGTAAACAAGGAAATCTTGTTTTAATACTCCCTCATTAATGTCAACCCTCTCGGAGTGAGCCCTCTCAGCATCCTCTGACCCTGCTTTGCCAGTAACAGTTAAAAATTCTGTTTTTCATATAGCGGGTAATATTATGAATTACTATTTTAAATGCCATTATCGTTATGGACAGTGAAACGTGATGTGTTATTATTCACTTATATTTGTTGTTAAGCATCTGGATGTCCTTTCAGTACTAGGATTCATTCATTCATTTTTTACCGCTTTTCCTCACGAGGGTCGCGGGGGGTGCTGGAGCCTATCCCAGCTGTCTTCGGGCGAGAGGCGGGGTACACCCTGGACTGGTCACCAGCCAATCACAGGGCCAGTACTAGGATTCAAGAAGCTAAATAGAGAGAGAATAGTGGTCGGAAAACACTGCCCCCTAGCTTTTCAGTAGAGAATTGCAAGTCATGATATCTTCCTTATTACTACAACGTTTGTCCAGTCTATTTTTAGAATGACTCCTATCAGTAGTAAATATAACTAATTACTTAGTAGTGTAATTTTTGGTTTATAAACTGCTTTTTTCATGCTTTGAACCCTTCAGATTATGCGGATAATGGAGGGTAGCTGGAGCCTGGAGCCTATCCCAGCTGCACATATAGACAAACAACCATTCACACTCACATTCATACCTATGGACAATTTGGAGTCGCCAATTAACCTAGCATGTTTTTGGAATACCCGGAGAAAACCCACGCATGCACGGGGAGAACATGCAACTCCACACAGAGATGGACGATGGTGGAATCATACTCCGGTTTCCTAGCTGTGTGGCTTGCGCGCTAACCACTCGACCACCGTGCAGCCCCTACTGAGTTTTTATTCCAGTAAAATACTAAATATCCCATGTTACTATGTGGACCCCTGAAGCTTACATATGTTTGGATGTACAAATATTTTTGTCTCTTTAAATTTAGTGGGTATGGCTCACCACTGCATTCTCCATTGTCCCTCTTGATGTTTCGTACTGCAGGCTGCAAACATCCCCCTTGTGTGCGAGCTGGGCATTGACAAGCTTTCCTTTGACGATTTCTCCCTGGATGTGGATGCCATGATAACCGCTGCTCTGAGGATGTTTATGGAGCTGGGAATGGTCCCCAAATTTAAGATTGACTACGAGGTGATGGCTTTCTTTATGTTGTTTCCTTTAAAAAAAAAATTCACGACTCCTTCCTTGGGCACTGAAATCCCCACTTATCCTGCAGACGCTGTGCAGATGGCTGCTGACTGTTAGGAAAAACTACCGGATGGTTTTGTACCACAATTGGAGACATGCCTTCAATGTGTGCCAGTGCATGTTTGCCATGCTCACGGTAAAGCGCACACACTGTAACCAATGTCGGTTTGACAAGAATTTGTTAAACGCTCGTATGGCGCAAGAATGGAAATAGGCGTAGTGGGCTATGTAAAATACATGCAATGCTGAAAAAGCCTAAAGAAAATATACATTATTTTTAAAGGCGTAATATTATGAGAAAAAAACAAAACAACAAAAAAGGTGTAATTTTCGGAGTTGTAAAATGCAACATATAATTTTAAAATTTTTAATTAATAATTAAAGTATGTAATATGTTATTTTATGATAATAAAGTCCAACTATTAGGTGTAAAGGTGTAATTTTCGGAGTGGTAAAATGCAACATATAATTTAAATTTTTTTAATTAATAATTAAAGTATGTAATATGTCATTTTATGATAATAAAGTCCAACTATTAGGAGAAAAAAGGCAAAAAAAATTCTAACAAGAAAAAAGTCATCTCATAAGGAAAATGAAATGCAGCACAGTTGAAATATTAAAGGAAGATTAGGCCCACGACACATTCTAAAAATATATATTTTTTCATAATCATCTATTTTTGGGGCACTTTGACAGTCTTACATTTCTTTTATGTCATAAATGGGTTTAAAATGGTCGAAAAGCAGCACTTTTCTACTATTTTTGTTGCATTATGCAAATCCTACTAAACTATCACAGGAACAGATCAGAAAGTGGAGACTTGTTGGTGCTGGATTTAAATGGAACAAAAACGTAATGAGTTCAACATCGATCACTTTTGGAAGTCAGCTGGTCGGTCAATTCATGAATAGTAATAGTCTATGAATATGTTATATACTGGATTTCAAACCTTGCTGTGAAACATCAGGGTCATTTGTCAGCCATTTCATTTTTTTATAGCGTTTTTGTACATTGAAAAAAATTTGGAGTGCCATTTACTTGAGAAAAGCTAGGTAACAAATTGCACGCACAATTCCTAAGTAACCTTTACTTGGGAAATATTCAAGTAAAATTTACTTCTCAGCAAGGATTATTTTTTAAATTAAAAATACTCTTTAACATTACTTGAGATTTACTGTCACAGACACAAAAGGTACTCTGTTTGCTAGTAAATTTTACTCAAAACTACCTTTGAATCTACTTAAAAATCCATATAAATATACTCACTTTTAACTACTTTTCCCTTACTTAATTTGGAGCAATTTATAAATAATATTTACATGAGATTTAAGCTACCACCTACACCGCTTTTCTAATATGATTGTGTTGTATTGTTGTAAGATGGCCTTCTTTGAATTAAATGAAATTATCCGAACACATCTTCTGCAAAGCATTCTTTCAAACCAGAACACCTTTACTACGTTTGTAGTAACGCTGTATTTACTTCCAGCAGTGATGAGTGCGGTTAGAAATACCATAGAAAACATTAAAAAAACATTTGAGATTTGTTTTACATTCACAATTATGCAAATAATTACAATTAAAAGACACGATAAAATGTGCTGAACTGTAACTTAACTTACAATAACAGTGAAATCGTTCATCAAAAGGAAGGACATAACGTTATAGTTAATATACAGACCTGATCTTAATCTTCATCAAAATCTTAAAACCAGTTGAGAAATAGCTAGAATTTGGATTGTTTGGATCTTAATGAGATTTTAAGTAGAGCAAGAAGGGGGGAATTTGACAAAAAATACACTTTCAAAAGTAATTTATTGAAAACAACAATTAAATTAAAATAAGCAGATAAAAAGTTTAATACTGTTGCTCAAAAAAATGACCAAAAACTCTCCAAACCAGGACAAAAATATGTCTTAATGAGTCAATAATGAGTAGCTCCATCGTTCTGGTTAATCACTTCAAAAATTGTGTTATTGGGAACATTGGTGGCTCCGATTTCGTTTTCTCTACAATACTGACTCACTCAGCACCTGACCTCCGGAAGTCATCCAAGTCCTATAAACGTGTGTCTTCCAGTCTATTGTTTGTTCTTCTTGTCGTCTGAGCGTTTTCCATTTTCATACAATAACTCGTTCGAATACGCTGTCAAGAAACGCTGAGTGTGCATGTTTGTTTTCTCATCTTCCAATCAGACGGCCGGCTTCCAGGAGACTCTGACAGAAGTGGAGATCTTAGCCCTCATCGTGGGTTGCGTGTGTCACGACTTGGACCACCGGGGCACCAACAACGCCTTCCAGGCGAAGTGAGTGTCGTCTATTTTTCCCTGCCAAGCTCTCGCAGCCTCCCACGCACTGTTTGTAATGTGTTGCCACCTGCGGCAGGCAGCAGATCGGCGAGAGTCTAGTGACAAGTTGTGTAAGACTTACATAAATGTCTGTTTGAAGAGGATATTTACATGAATGGGTGACATTTGTGTTTCTTTATCTTACCTATCGGAGACAGCAGTGCAGTAGTGAATTTGATACGGTTTACCCTCGTTTATAGCGGTTAGTTGGCTCCAGACACTACGGCAATTAATGAATTTCAAAGATATAGGATTCAATGTTAATAAATGGAATATTTTTATAGTTAGAATACAGACTAACCTGATTATCACTTAACATTATTCATTGTTTACACCACATTGCGCTACGCTTATGATGCCACTAGCTCGCCAATGAGGGTGCTAACAAGCAGGTGAGCTAACCAGTTAGCCTTCTAAACTTTTCATTCATTCATTTTCTATCGCGTGGGTTGCTGGAGCCTATCCCAGCTGTCTTCGGGCGAGAGGCGGGGTACACCCTGGACTGGTGGCCAGCCAATCACAGGGCACATATAGACAAACAACCATTCACACTCACATTCATACCTATGGACAATTTGGAGCATGTTTTTGGAATGTGGGAGGAAACCGGAGTACCCGGACAAAACCCACGCATGCACGGGGAGAACATGCAAACTCCACACAGAGATGGACGAGGGTGGAATTGAACCCTGGTCTCCTAGCTGTGAGGTCTGTGCGCTAACCACTTGACCGCCGTGCCGCCTTCTTCAAAACTTTCATTCATTTTCTACCGCTTTTTCCTCACGAGGGTCGCGGGGGTTGCTGGAGCCTATCCCAGCTGTCTTCGGGCGAGAGGCGGGGTACACCCTGGACTGGTGGCCAGCCAATCACAGGTCACATATAGACAAACAACCATTCACACTCACATTCATACCTGTGGACAATTTGGAGTCGCTAATTAACCTAGCATGTTTTTGGAAAGTGGGAGGAAACCGGACTACCCGGATAAAACCCATGCATGCACGGGGAGAACATGCAAACTCCACACAGAAATGGCCGAGGGTGGAATTGAACCCTGGTCTCCTAGCTGTGAGGTCTGCGCGCTAACCACACGTCCGCCGTGCCGCCTTCTTCTAAACTTAAGAAGCCAAAATGTCACCACTTCCACACGGAATGGGAGGAGTACTTTATTCACTCTGTCATGGACAGGCCATGGTTGACTTCATGCAGTGTTAAGGTAATGTAATGTAAGGTAATGTCTCAATGTTTTGTGTCATTACTGCTACCTATCTACCGACCACGTACCGTAGTACTTGTAATTCAGTATTTTTTCACTAATACTGCAGTAGACCATCATTAGATCATTAGATAAATCATTCATTCATTCATGAAGATTATATCATATAAAAAAGTAGCAAAAAGTAGCAAAATCGGTGGAAAAAAAGCAAAGACCAAAGCTCATACTAATAGTTTTTTATATTTCAAAGTAGAGATACAGTTTTTTTTAAGTATGTATAAATTCTTAGCATATCTACCGTATTGTTGTTTTACATTGAATCCTTTAATTTTTCACTATGCTACCCCTGCTCTAAATGATCCATAAGCGAGAATGTGAGAATTATTGATGCAGCCTTTGTATTGTGCAGGTGTACTCCAGTATATTTGGTGGCTGGTTGGAGTGATTTCATCTATAAATAGAAAATGAACAACATCATTTAGGTGCAGTTTGGCTGATGCGTCTCCAATGAATGTTGAATGTTGGATGCTGATGATCTTATAATGTGTGTGTTTGTGTGTCTTTTGAATATATTCCCGCCAGGACGGGCTCAGCTCTCTCTCTGCTTTATGGGACCTCAGCAACACTCGAGCACCACCACTTCAACCACGCCGTCATGATCCTGCAAAGCGAGGTACGCCATCTTTCTGGTCTTTTGTTGTTTTTGTTGTTTTGTCGTCTCTGCTGCAATGCAGCGCTCCAGATGTTCTGCTCCAGCTAATGACTTGCACATAGCTGCACTCGTGCAGCACAATGACCTGCACCTGGGGCCCATTCAAACTGCATCCATGGGTATGTCCCGAACCCTTTCTTCTAGGATGCACCGTTTGCTAGAGCTTAGTGTCCTCATTTGTTGGATTTTTTTTCCTTTGTGCTATGTCTCATAAACCATCAACAGTGGAACCTCTGGTTTTTGCTCTTAATTTGTCCCTGAAGGTCTGACAAAAACTGAAACCAGTTTTTCTTACAGGAATTAATGCAAGTCACATTATAGAGAAGTGACACACTCCTATAGAGAAGCAACACACAATAACCAGCACAGAAAACTTTCTAGATCTTCCAGAATTCAGATGTAAATATATTCCAACAGTATGTTTAAATGTATTCCACCCACAGCACGCTTCCAGGAACGCCCACTCTACAGTTGTTGGTCAACCTCCGGTATTGTGCCGCTTTAGGTCCCCTTTAAAACAACTTTTTGATATATTTTTGAAAAATGACAGCGTTTGACTATACTTACAAACAACCAGATCTTCTTTTTTCCCAACCTAATAATTAAAAATATTATCATAGTTTAAACAAATATTTATATTTAATAATAATTAATAATATAATATTTATAATACTATTTTTCCTTCTTATTCTCATAAAATTGTGACTGTGAATTAATTTGCCTTTATTTTTCTAAAAATATTATCTAAAAATACAGTTGATTTTTCCTAATTTCTGCTGTTTTTAAATATTTTTGATTTTGTAATTATTTCAATGTTCTTGTTTTTTTCTAGAAATTATGACTTTATTTCTCTTATAATATTTTGTTCTATTTTTTAAAATACTTTCCGTAACCTTATTTCTAAAAATTACAGCTTGTTTTGGTTTTGTTTATCATATTCAGACCTTTTCGAAAATGCCATACTTTTTCTATACTAATAATATTTTTCCTTTTTATTCTCATAAAATTTAAACTTTTTTCTGTGAATTATTTTTCATTTATTACCAATTATCAACTTCTAGAAATTTTGACTTTATTTCTGGAATATTTTGACTTTATTCCCAGAATCTTATAACATTTTTTAGAAAAAATACAACTTTATTTTTGTTTCTTATGATATAAGATACCTTTTGAAGTATTTATATTTTGCCTCATTTATATATATTTATTCTTTAAGATTTCAACTATATAATATAGTTTATTCTCATCAACTTTTTTGTTATTAGAATACACCTTTCTAGTTTCTACATTATTTTCATAAAATTAGAGCTGCCCTCATTTCTGTTGTTGTTTTAAATATCTATACTGTAAATTAAATATTTAATATTTCCCACTTTCATGCACAAATATGAGAGGAGTTCATTGTTCATTGCAAGGAAAACCTGCAGCGACTGAAATATGTGAAGCGAGTAAACAAATAGCTCACGCTGCCCTCCAATCAATGCAATTACCGAGGCGATAGATTTAGAGGTAATTGGTTGAGAGAGAGAGAGAGAGCGAGACATTTTAGCAGGTGACTGGGTTTTGGCGAAGATGTAATTAAAGACGTTTTGCGGGAGCAGCAGAGGCTTAGTCGCCGAGGTTGCGGCTGCTTCATTATCACGGTGCTGACAACACGCTAAGCTGACAAATGTTTGCTCGGAATATCATAATGGCTTCTCTTGATACTGCCGATGAGCTAGAGCTGTCCCATTAGCATATAAATGAGTAGTGTCGCTAATTCTAAGAGAAGACAAGGCTCAGGTTTCTATTGCGTCGTCGCTCCATCCCCATTGTGTGGTTTCCTTCACTCCCGTCTTTGCTTATTAGTGCCGCCCTTCCCTTCATTAGAACGTGACGACTTCTTTATGAATTTTGCTGCCATTTGCTGCTCGGTTGAAGTGATGACTGCAGTTGCAGACTTTGGAGAGAGTTGGAAAGTAAGCCAAGCAAATTAGACGGATGATGAGTGGAGCTTTTAACGTCGCTTCAGTCCAGCCTCAGTCTTGGCCTGGAAATATAAAGGTGTCCCTCTGAGCCGCAGGTGTCAAACTCCTATTATCATATTGTTTGATGTGGTCCGTGGAAGCCGAGAAATAATGATCATCAAAAAAGACACTCATTGTTCCTATTATTTCATTGGATTCTTTTAATGGTTTAATTTTGTATACACACAATATCTGAATTATATTCCTATTATTTATGTGTGTATATCTTTATATATATATGTGTGTGTGTGAATTTTAAACTATTATTATGATTATAAATTTATCTATATTATCATCATAAATATTGATAGTAAAAAACAAAAAAATACAATCATTTATTTTATTTAAATTTGTTCATTTTATTGTTATGTTTGTTTTTAAAATATCTTTTTATAAAAATAAGTTGCAATCATTTATGTACATGTTTTTAAAAAAAAATTTAAATTTTAAAACTTTAAAAATATTATTTTATATATATATATAATAATAATAATATATATTATATATATATATTATATATATATATAATATATGTATATATTATTTATATTTTATTGTTTTTAGTATATAAAAAATATTTATATTCATTAATTATTTAATGTTAGAATTTTTTGCAATTTTTAGTATTTAGTAGTATTTTTAGTATTTAAAAAATATTTATATTCATTAATTTATTGCTATTATTTATGTACATGTTACAATTTTTTTTTTGCAATTTTTGCAATTTTTACCAATTCAAAAGAGTAAAGAATAAAATACATTTAATAATGTGTAAGTAATAATTGTATTACTTCTTTTATTTTTACTTTTAGTGTTATTTATGTACATGTTTACTTTTTTAACATAAAAAATTATAAATAAAAATAAATAAAAACACTTCAGTTGTCCTGCTAAAGGATTCAGGTTCGAAAATTTGTACTTGATGCAATTTGAGTTTCTTACTTATTGGCTGTGAAACCTCATTTGAAATGAATGATAACATAATAACATAATAGTTGTGGCATCACATTTCTGCTTGGCACTTGGACTTTACTTGTTTACTTGTGTGGATTCATCATTCGGGCTGCGTACCCACACTCAAAAGTTGTAACCAAACGAAAAAAGAAGGGGCTATTGATACCTCATTTGTGTGTGAAATACTTTGTAGACACTGGAACACAGAGTTTGACGCTCTTTTTTAACTTTATTGCCAGCCTTAACACACCAACAGCAGTGCTCAGTTCCGACACCGCACACACATTTCTTCCTCGCTTCCCACACTGGGTACCCACCTGTCACACCGACGGTAAGCGAGGTGCCATTCTGAACAGCAACACTACCACACACTACCAAACACTAACGTCATTCTCCTCGATTTATACACGTCTACTATGGGCTGTTTGGCTCCGGACCCCAGATGCAACATTTACATCCCACAATGTACAACAAAGCCAACAAAGGAGGGAGCAGCAGGCACTGGCTGAGCTTTGTCTTCACTGGCATAAGGCACCATGAATCATACTGTTCTAAAACAAAGAAAAGCAAAGGGCCAGGGATGGCAGGGAAGCAACCAGCAAGTAGAAGATGCCCTGCTGGCGCCTCCTCCCAGCTTGGGAAAAAGGACCGCCTCCTCCCAGCGACAAACAATTGTTTTTAAGTATCGTGAGACGGAGAATCAGCATGTGAAATGGTAATGGTAATGGTAATGGTAATGGTAATGGTAATGGTAATGGTAATGGTAATGGTTTAATTTCATTTGAACATGCATCAGATTACAATTGAGTGCATCACATAATCAGTTCACAGTTCCACATGTCCAAAAGGAGTAGGAAGAAGCAAAGCTTATTAAATCCTACCCCTCCATCTGGTACTTTTACAATCAGTAACTGTTACATTTGTTCACTTCCTGCTTTCCATAATACAGTTTAAGGTTTTTTTTTAATGTAACCATTCTGCTGGAATTGTGCACTTAGATAACTTATTTTTTGTGTTCTGTTATGCTAATGGTTTGCTGTGCTAATAATTACAATTTGTTATGAATTTGACTTCATCATCGTTAATTTATCAATTAGTTACAAGAAAAGGTTGTACATTTACAAGAAAAACTTTCGTCAATTTATTACCAAAAAGTCATCATATTACCTTTGCCGAAGGCCCAAGGTCACATACATAAGACCTCCTCTTTGCATAGCTGTCTCCGGCAATGCCTGTAATGAATGTAACATTTTAAAATAATCAGACATTTTGAGAATAAAGTCATAAATTTACGAGAATAAATTTGTAATTGTACGAGAAAAGGGGAAACGAGAAGTGCCAGCCATGCTAATCTGTGTGTGCTCAACTTCTGTTTTGCTGCCACGTTATAAATTAATGTTAATTTAAATGTTAAATTAATGCCTCAGTCACGTCAAATATATTTTTGTGGTACAAAATACAAGTAGAAAATGTATGAAAAATAATTCCCAGTGCAATACTTTTTTTTTTTGTAGGCGCAATGTTGACACATTATGTTGCTTGATTAACACACTTTTTGTGTGGCCTCTCTCCTCAGGGTCACAACATCTTTTCCAACCTCTCATCCACCGAGTACAGCAACCTCATGCAGCTGCTCAAGCAGTCCATCCTGGCAACAGACCTCACGCTTTACTTTGAGTATGTGATACACGCAAAACCAGGGGTGCCCAACCACAGGCTACTGGACCCTTTATAACAGGGGTGCTCACACTTTTTCAGCATGCGAGCTACTTTTAAAATGACCGAGTCAAAATGATCTACCCACTACAAAAATGCAAAACATCTATTTATTTTCAAATGTATTGAGGATTATTTGTACGTACAATGTATGTTGATGTACCTTACATAACCAAATGAGCCAATATTGCAAAACACACATAATTAACTATTAACATTTTTTGTAATTACCTGAGTTTACTTTGATGACTTGCACTGTATTGAATCAGCCAGGGATGCATAGTCCGGACAGTAGCTGCTGATAGCCAGGTTAGCCAGGCAAACGCACTTCGAAAAAGACATTGTGAAAAAAAAGTCCACCTCCCATTCCGTATGGAAGTGATATGTTTTTGCCTTTTTACTTGGTCCAGCTACTTCATTCATTTTAGTGACCATAAACTTTAGCGAGGGCTTAAAATCTGACGCAATTCGCCGACTAGCTTAGCACTTTGCATCGTTGTTTACGCATGAGCGGTGACCTAAAGGTCAAAATTCAGTTGTCATCTGATTGGTTGTCCTGTATGTCAATCAAGTAACGGGGATGGATGATAGGCTGACATCGTAAGTTCTGCTGCACTTAGAGGCGTTGTTTGATTTGATTGGTCACCCGAAGGGCAACATTCAGTTGTCATCTGAATGGCTGCCCTGTATATCAATCAAGTGACGGCATTGATGCTAGGATGATATTTTTTTAATGTCACGCCGCGATCGACCAGCGATCGACCAGTACCACCTCCGCGATCGACCGGTAGATCGCGATCGACTTAATGAGCAGCCCTGCTTTATAAATATAAAAAAATATTTAAAAAATGATAAATATAATATTTAATTATTTAATTATGTTTTTAAATATTTTATTTGATGTCGGTAATATGGGCCATTTTCTTTTCAAAATAACAATTACATTTACAAACCCCCCAGTTTTTGCACGTCTATGTTATTTTGTTTCGTTGTGTTTCAACAAGCGACGACACCGCTTAGTCGGACGGTCCTTAAACGCATCTCTCTCGTGTACTGTATGTGTGCTGTCTTAACTTTCTCCCAAGCTGCACAGATAGACTACTATAGACTACTATGCTGTGTAGTTCCCGTTTTTTCTTTCACCTCAAATGCTGATATTATGCGGGAATACATCAAGATAAGGTCTGGTGGCGCTATAAAGTGCTAATGTTTATATTTGTGCTGTGGACAACTACAACCAAGTGAATTCTTGCTAGCATAGTGCCAGTTAGCGCACACGTAACACAGCGACTTTATAATCTTTCTCTTTGAAAAACAAACTCCAACCTGCAAAACTAGATCTATTCATTTAGTGATTTTAATTGTGGTCTACATAGACGGGGGACCGTGTTATAAACTCCAATATCACCGTTTGAATGACAAGGCTGGAGGGCATTATAATACTATGTAGCCTTAGTTTGGTTAACAACGCCCCCTGGTGGATTTAATGTGACCTAGTATTTCTCCTCATCAGGAACAGAAACACCTTCTTTGACCTGGTCACCAAAGGAGAGTACAACTGGAACGTGAAGGCCCATAGAGACATGTGCAGGTGAAACTTTGGATGCACATATGTCTCGATGTTGCCAAAACTCCAAATAAAAAAACATTTTTTTTAATTTTATTTTTTTTACCCCCTCTCAGATCGATGATGATGACGGCATGTGATCTTGGTGCTGCCACCAAACCTTGGGAAATATCCCGCAAGGTGAGGAATGCAGGGTGTGCAGGTATTATTGTTACATATGATATACAGGTGAAAATGTATTTCTGAGGAGGTCATATTCCCCTAATTCCAGGTGGCAGAGTTAGTGACCAGCGAGTTCTTTGAGCAAGGCGACAGGGAGAGATCAGAGCTGAAGCTCACACCCTCGGTGAGTGTATCACAACATCTCAATGGTGTTGGTTCCATCGTCGTGACCTCCATATGGGTTCAGACTGACTGACCTCGTAGTGAGGGAGAATGAGTCAGCGCTCCGCTTGCTGCCAGACTGGATTCAAGGCAAACACTGACCTTTATGTTCACTCGGCAGGAAACACGCGAGGCATTTAGTGGTCTTCTTCAGCGTCCTGTGTGATGTTGACGTAACGCTATCCATCAAAGATGGAGCATTGCTTTGTGTTAGCGTGAGAGTCCAACCAAACAATAGCCCTAGTTCTCTCAAATCTAAATCTCACTTCCCCTTTACCACCTGCACAGGTGTGGCCTAGCAAGATGCTGATTAGACTGCACATGTGTGCCTTGGGCTGGCCACAATAAAAGGCCACTATAACATGTGCTGAAGAATGAATGCCACTTTGATACTAAGAAGATTTGAGCTCAGCTTTGTGATGTCGGTGAAAAAGTGAAATGGTATGAACTTCACTCTTTTCCCCCCAATTTTTGCTGTTATTTCGTAAAAATTAAATATATTTCAACTTTTTTTGTAAATACCATCACAGAGTCTGCACCTTGTGACCTGTTGTCATGATAATTTAGTAGGATTTGTACAAAATATAATGCATCAAAAGAAGCAGAAAAAATGCTATTTTTACCATTTAAAATTCAGATGTGACATAAGATGAAAAATTAAATTTTGATATTTTGAAAAACAACACATGTACTGCAGATACAGTATGCTAAGAAGAATGTACCTCAGCTTTGTTATATAGTAGGTGAAAAAGCCTCAACTTCACTCTTTGCTCTTTTTTTCGCAATTGTTGTTGTATTTTTTTAATTTTCCAAATATTTCAACTTTTTTCTTTAACAATCTTTCTGCATTTTTATCTTGTAACATTATGGTTATATTCCCATCGTATTTTTATTTTATTCCCATTATATTATAACTTTTCCGCAACCTATTTTTCCAAAAATGTATTTAATATATATTTATTTTGGTTTTTTTCCTCATATTTGTAACTTCTAATATACTTTTTTAATATTTCAAGAAAAATGACATAATTTTCCACTTTTTTCTTTTAATGTTAAATTTTTTTTTTTTTTACTTAATTCTCAAAACAGTACAGTGGATTCCAAAAGTATTCATACCCATGAGCAACACTCAATTTCTCTGCACAGAACAAAGGAAAGGTGTGTTTCTTCTGTTTACATGAAAGGAAACATGACAATCCTTCACTGTTTTCATTCATAAGTAGGCCTAAAGGCATAAAGATGTCGAAATGAATGCAGTAAAATACAAATAAAAGGCATTCCGAAGGCGTATTCAAAGACAGTGTGATGATATGTAGTATCATACATTGGTCACTAGGTGTCAGTAATGTTACTGTTGATCAGGCAGGTTTGGATGATCTCACAACAGGCACAATAATCCCTAACACGGGTTGTGTTGCTTATTTTCTCATATTATGTTTACTATGTCGGGTAAATGGAGTGTAAATGTGAGTATGAGGTGTTATTTCCTGTCTAGAGAGCATTATTAATGTTAAAAACTTTATTTAGAAGGTTGTGAATAGGTTTTCGGTGCTCTCAATAGAAAGTATTCCATGTACTGTATAAATAAGGATTCCTACTTGGCGGCAATCCATTTATCACGGTCGGGTGTGGACCGCAGTATACCAGGGATTACTGTACTTAGTGTGACAGTAAGTAATTGTGTCATTATATGCTACCTTTTGGACTTGTGAATGAATGTATGTTTGCTGATGTTGCTTTGACACAACAGCAGCCTTTCATGAGCAATTAAGCACAATAACTAATCAAACCAGGCCATATTGCATGTGCTCTAATTCAGCACCCCCCCGCGGTGCTCTTCATGTCAAACTTGTTCTGTCTTTTGCGTGGGTGTTGTAAATTAAATATTAACTTCTCCCGTACCTGGCAGTAGCTATCTCTGAAGCCCAGCTGGCCTGTGTGGAGCCTCTTAGCATAAGCTACAGAAGAAAGAGGTGGCAGTGCAAAGGAGAAATGAGGGAATTTTTCATTTAGAGCATTTAAGACCTTTTTTTTTGTGGTTTGTGCGACTCACTGTTACTATTTTGTTTTAGGCCATCTTTGATCGAAACAGAAAGGACGAGCTGCCCGGTCTTCAGCTGGAGTGGATTGATGGCATTTGTGCCCCCCTCTATGAGGTAACTTGCTTCTCCACAGTTCAATGGAAAGGAATCTAGACGGGAATGCAAAATGTGTATCTCTATAATGTGTAGGTTTGCCACCAGCTGCTTATAATTATATGCCTTATCTGCCTTCTCTACATGCATGAGTTTTGTCCACTTCTAAGAGAGAGATTTCTTCAAATAAAAACAAAACATTCAATACTCTAGACCAGGGGTCTCAAACTCAATTTACCTGGGGGCCACTGGAGCTAGGGTCTACGCTAGGCTGGGCTGCATCAGGTTTTCAAAAAAAAAAAAAAACGCATTTATTAAAAAATATACAAACTTTTTCAGTGCTTTTGTTCCGATTTTCTACAATAAAAGCTCTGATAAAACATTCCACTGTTCTCAAATATCTTAATTTTTATTTTTCTGCACAAAATAAGATGAAAAATAAATAAACAAATCAAGAATAAAGAAAATCAATCAATCAGTAATAAATAAATATAATAATAAAACGGCAAATAATTAAAAATTAAGAAACCACATATAGTTGGTGGGTAGACAAATTATTTTTTTCAGATTAAAATGAACAAAGCATTATTAGAGCCCTGTAGACATGACAAAACACGACTATAGTCACATTTATACTTTTTTTATTTACAACATATTGCGCAACTGCAGGGTCTCGAGACACATGCTAACTCGCAAACTAGAGAGCTAGCGACCTAAACGGTAGCCTTCAAGTTATTTCCTTTAAACTTAAATAGCCCAAAACTTACCACTTCCACACGGATAGGGAGGATAACTATTAACAGTTATTTAACCTTTAACATGAACATTAATCAAACGTAATAATTTTTTCTGGGTACATGATACCATACAGCATCCATATCAAACAGACATTTTGAATTCTGAATTGTTTGCCGCCAATTTTGCGGAAACCGTTTCAAGGTGATGGGGACAGTTGCAAGGTGGTGGATGGGGTCTTCCATTTTCACTTCCTGTTGCTGGGTCTTCGTCCTTCATCTGCTGTTGTTCACTGACGCAAAACGTTCAAGCCTCCGCCCACTTTCCCATTGAGAATGTTCTCCCGCCAACATATTCCTCGTTGAATAAAAACCCTCCAAGGTTGGATTCTGAGCAGAGTGAGGCTTTGTGGGCGTCTGACTGTTCTCCAGCTGAAAGTGACTTACACTGAATTTATTGACAGATTAGCCTTTGGGGAGATGCTGGACAACAGTAAACAGTAGTAAACTGCAGCTTAGCTATCTGGCCTACAATATTCTGACAACGTTTATGGGTCAGAAACGTGGAAAAAGCATAATAGGTCCCCTTTAATTAATACATTTTGTAGTTGAATATAGCTTATTATTAGTAAATAAAAATGTATATTTAAACAAACTAAATATTATTGGCCTAAATTAAATTAAATTAATCATATTCAAGCATAACAGTGGCAAAATGATCAAAAATACAAATCTAAGGCATTCAGAAGATGCGAGCAACAGGTTTACCAGTGTAGAGAGTGGCCGACAGCAGCTCCTGTGTATGTTTCCACGCCATGACAGTCGCTATTTAGTACACCGAAAGATGTTAAACACAAAAATTTATTATAAATCGTAGTCCACCAGAAAAGTCCTGCCGGAAGTGAGCCCTGAGCAGATGTCTTGTTGAATGAGCTTGCAATTTATCAGAATAAAGTACACATTTTGAGAGAAAAACGTCATATTTTAATGATAAAAAGGTTGCATTTTTTGACAATAATAATGTCATTTCAGTAGCGTAGAGTTGAAATATTAAATTATTATTATTATGATATTATTTTTTTAAGTCCTACAAAAATAGTTTGGTGGAAAAGTAATAAAGCAATGAAGTCATAATGTTCTGACAAGAAAATTCCAAAGGTTCATTCATTTTCTACCGCTTTTCCTCACGAGGGTCGCGGAGGGTGCTGGAGCCTATCCCAGCTGTCTTCGGGCGAGAGGCGGGGTACACCCTGGACTGGTCGCCAGCCAATCACAGGGCACATACGTATAGACAAACAACCATTCACACTCACATTCATACCTATGGACAATTTGGAGTCACCAATTAACCTAGCATGTTTTTGGAATGTGGGAGGAAACCGGAGTACCCGGAGAAAACCCACGCATGCACGGGGAGAACATGCAAACTCCACACAGAGATGGCCGAGGGTGGAATCGTTCGATTCCACCACTAGACCACCCGGCCATTTTAAAGTTATAATATTACAAAAAGAAAAATGACTAAGCTTATTTAAGAGCAAAGTTAAAATATTTGGAAAATGTAAAAAAACAGCACCAGCAGAAATGGGATGGAAGTTCATACTATTCTAATGCTTTTTCACCTATATGATAAAGCTAAGATGCAGTTTTGTCGTGAACTATAGATAGGTTCTTTGCATATCTTCACGTGTTACTTTACAAAGTGACCCTTGCATCCTTTCATTATTCACTATGTGGCCCCCTGCTGGAAAATGCATTAGACAAAACACCATTTTGGTTTTTATTTTTAAATGGCAGGGTATACGTTTGGGGTGTTGCAGTGGAAGAGGCCTGTATGAGAATGTGCGTTAGTCAATGACGTCAATAAGCGAGGCTCCCGCCTCTCCTGCTGCGTGGGAGACAGCAGGCGTAGTGAGGAGACGTGGAGGCAAATAGCTGAAGGCTAGGCGAGTAAGAGATAAGATGAGGAACACGCACACATGCACGCACACACAGCCGTCATGGGTGGACAACACAAATCAAATCTCCCGTCGCATTTATTCAATTAGTTGAAAGTTAGGCCTGGTTTATTGTCTGCGCGGTGCAGATGAAAAGCATCAAAGCAGGCATGCTGCTCGTGCGGGGGTGTTGTGCCGGCGCGGCGCTTGCCGTACAAACTGATGTCGGGAGGATGATGCAGATATGGAGCTCACAATCACGTCGCCGCCAATTAAACTTGGGAGGGGTAGAACAGAAGGAGTTGTGAGGCAGCGGGTGGGGAGGGAGGGTTTTTGTGGGTGGAAGATCTCCTTCTTGATCTTGCTGATCTCTTTCTCCTGGTGGTGTCTTGATGCTCCATGGAATATTAATCCCCACTTATATAACTGTCCGTTTTCGCAGCCGCACTGCTCGTCTTCCTCACGCTTCCTCTGAGGAATAATGACACTTTCCCATGGTGGATGTGGACCGTGCAGAAAAGTGGTCTAGCCATCGGACAAATCCTTGCAAAGACTTGCACTGGAGAGCTCTAGTTTTGTTGCAGGGTTGGATGATTGCGGCTTTGCATGCTTGAAGCGTAGGAATTCACACAGTGTAAAATGTGTTATTAATTAACAATCACGCTGTTTTATTAGTGAAAATATATACATATTTCATACAAGTGTAACCATTCATTCGCTTCATTGATGCATTGTTTCATCCGATCCAACTACATCAATCTGTGTTTAGCAGGTTTCCATTCCTGACGGCATATATTGATCTAATATTGTTTAAAAAGGTAATCAATCGGTTTAATCGCTATTAATCGCTAATATAGCTTTGCATTTAAAGGGGATTTTTTTTTGTCCCTTTGTTTTGAGTTGTGGACTCCTATAGAGCATCTACACGCGGTAACCAGCACACAAAGCTTTCTAGTTCTTCCAGAATCTGCACCTATTCCAGCTGTATTTCCTTGGATTTCGTACTTCCTGTGAAAATAAATGAATGCAACTGAAGAGCGATACTAACTCTAATATTTTTTACAAATACTGAAAAATCCCGACCTCACAGCTAGGAGACCAGGGTTCAATTCCACCCTCGGCCATCTCTGTGTAGAGTTTGCATGTTCTCCCCGTGCATGCGTGGGTTTTCTCCGGGTACTCCGGTTTCCTCCCACATTCCAAAAACATGCTAGGTTAATTGGCGACTCCAAATTGTCCATAGGTATGAATGTGAGTGTGAATGGTTGTTTGTCTATATGTGCCCTGTGATTGGCTGGCCACCAGTCCAGGGTTTACCGCGCCTCTCGCCCGAAGACAGCTGGGATAGGCTCCAGCACCCCCGCGACCCTCGTGAGGAAAAGCGGTATAAAATGAATGAATTAATGAAAAATCCCAATTGTCTTTGAATGCTGTGAACATAGGCAGCTCGTTTGATTACAGGTGGTATGTGAATGCATCGCCAACAGGGACTTATAAAATGGCCAAATTAGAACAAATGAAGATGAAAATGAGCCATCCAAAGTGATACATATGGTGATAATAATGAATATAATGTCATAAACACACAGTAATAAAGCCGTTTAGCCAAGTAAACTGATTATTGTGCAGAGAGTTCCACATTGCGCTCTACTTTAGTTCTTGACCAGGCAATAATAAAAACAGGAAAACCTAATAATAAGGACAAAGGGTATGTCTTCACCAATTGTTTTATGTAATTTGTATTAATTTTTATTATGGACACATAAAATTGCAATGAAAACGTGAGTGTCCAAATTAAAAGAAAATTACTTCTTTCACTGTTTTTGACTGATAAGGAGCTAGCGGGCCGACTGAGGAGAGAGCCAACTCTAATTGACGCGTTCAAGGAGTCCACAGGAACAAGTAAAACTGAAAGCTTCTGGATTCACAGCTTAAGCAGAATAAGCCAACAAGATGTGGATGAAGAGAAAAATATCTTAATGGATTCCCGGACTTCCCACAGAATATCACATCCACCTTTGTGGAAAAATACATGCAACGTATGGTCTTTCCCATCATGCATTTCATGCATGTTGCTTGCTCACAACGTACTGGATGTCCCAAGGCCTCGGATTGCAGGTTTTTATTGCATTGTGAGTAGAGCACATTTCATCGGAAGCAGGGTTAATGGATCCAGTAGACTCTGCGCCACGTTCAGACTGGGATGAATAATGTTTGGAATAATGTGCTGATGTTCTAGTTTGGCCTTTTATACAGCAGTGGTACATCAACCAGACAACCAGAAACAACCAGAAAGAATAAACACGTAAAGGCAGCGTTTGCAATCATCTTGTTTGGCAGAGTGAACCGTGTATCTCAATTTATGCCCCAATCCTCCAATTTAAGTACACCTTAGTGGTGTTTTCATATTACTGTCTTACTTTTTTTTTTATTTGTAATTTCTCCCCCAACAGAAATGTTCTCAAACCAAACAACTTGGCAAATGAACGATAAAGTTAATAAGCAGACGCAGCAACAAAATAGCTGGACTGAACTTGACTTCCTTTCGATGTCTTTGGCCCAAAGCCTGTTAAATGTTAATATTAATAATGGCAATACACCGCTACATCTGGAGCAGACAAAGGACAGGGAGGGTTGGCAGCAGCAGGAAGTCAGTTGTTTGTCTGTGTCGCACAAAAAAAAAAGAACACGTGGGGCCATTTTGATATATTGTACAGCAGCCCGTTTGCGCAGTTTGGACACCCCTGCTTTAGGGAGGTGGCAAACATTGAGTCGGAATGTTCTGTGCCTCCATTGTCGAGGCGGTTGATCGAAGCCATACCCCTAAGTTGGTTGGTGCCTGTCGTGGCGGTAATCTCAGAACCCGTTGGTTGGACACTAGCGGTGAGGGATGCCAAAAAATTATATTTTTCAGATTAAAACTAACATAGCATTATTAGAGCCCTGTAGACATGACAAAACACGACTATAGTCACATTTATACTCTTTTTATTTACAACATATTGCGCAACTGCATGGTCTTGAGACACATGCTAACTCGCAAACTAGAGAGCTAGCGACCTAAACGGTAGCCTCCAAGTTATTTCCTTTAAACTTAAAAAGCCAAAAACTTACCACTTCCACACGGATAGGGAGGATAACTATTAACAGTTATTTAAACTTTAACATGAACATTAATCAAACGTAATATTTTTTTCTGGGTACATGATACCATACAGCATCCATATCAAACTAACATTAAACTTTCATATCAAGGGGGGGGCCTCAAACTCGTGTCCTGCGGACCACATTTGGCCCGTGACCCATGACCCTGACCTTGGATAAGCAGTAGAAGATGCATAAACGGATGAATGCTTTAGTTTACTGTTTTTCCCACTGTTGCCATGTTTTCATGCGTATTTGGAACCTCTCTCTGTCTTCTAGACTCTGGTCAAGTTGAATCCTAAACTTCAGCCCATGTTCGACATGATCCAAGCCAATCGGGCCAAGTGGGAGGAGCTGAACAACAAGCGAACGCAGAGCCACAGCGTCTCTGCCCCAGCAAGCCCCTGCGGCGTCAGTGAAGTCTCTGAGAACATCGTCTTCACGGTTCCCAAGACGGGCAGCTCTCCCCGCTGTAGCGGCGGCGCTGACGACGCGGCCTCGAAATCCGTCGGTTAGCTTCCACCAGCGCGGAGCCCGCTTCCTGCTTCCTCTTCTCCATGCAGCCTGCAACTTGTGCGGCGCATGCGAGGGCTCTCACTTTTTCCTCCTTAGTGATGAGCTCCGGTTTTTGATGCCCGTCCAGGCGGCTGCAGATGTGAGGAGACCGCCAACGTGTCATCATGTCAGCTGACTATTCCGGGCATTGCACAACAAGGCATGGCCAAATATTGGAGAGGGGAAAATTCTTGCGACACTTGCTCTCTGTAAATGTGTACATAGGCTACCGAGGACCGTGTTGCATTCAAGTGCTGTCCTGAAACCCGAAAAGAAGGATAAAGCTTTGCAGGGCAGTGCTTGCAATGTTCCACTTCCTTCCCTCTTGTGCCTTGTTACAAAGACCCCCATGAAAAATGCATGCTGTCCTCACACACACACACACACACACACACACAGACACACACACACAATGGGAAATGCCACCTGCGATGGATTTTGGTGCCACCGTTGGCAAAGACACCACTCACAGTCACTAAGAAAGTTTTTATCATTGTGCCTTTATACACCACAGCGATGGATTTGAACCAAAAACATCAAAGAGTAGAGAGGTTTACTTTAATTCAAGAGCTTTTACAAATCTATTAGACAATACATTATACAATACATGATACAATATACCATTCAGGAATTACAGCTGTATTTGGACATAAAGACATCATTGTAAATTGAACATTTGTCATTTTTGATACACTGGAACTTCGTTTTTTGGCATCAATTTGTTCCAAAAAGTACAAAAACCAAAGCAATCCATTCCAGACACCCAAAAATATTCAATTAAAAAAAGATTTGTCCCCAGTAGGCGATCAAAGGCACATAGAGCAGCAAGCAGTGTAACTACTCTTAGTACGATATCGACTGTTTTTGTCATTTATTTTATTGTATTATCGTCATGTTTTATTTGTTTAAGTATTATTTTAACAAATATGAACAAAATAGAGAATAATTATTTGTTATTTATTATTTATTGTGTATATATATTTATTTATATTTTTAATTCTTATTTTATTAGTATTAATTCTCAACAAAAATACAAAAATATGACCCAGGGGAAAAGTCATATTAGGAGAGGAAAAAATTTAATTTTTTTGAAAAATTACTCTGGAGAAAATATACGACGGTAAATTCCAAATAATATAGAAATTAAGTCATATTAGCAAGAAAATGAACAAGAAAGTTTCAATATTTGGACATTTAAAAAAGAAGCAACAAACATGCAAATAATTGAAGTAATTTAATGGAAGTAATGTCAAAATATGAAAATAAGTTAAAATGAGAATAACTAAAATATGAAGAAAAAGCATAGAGTAGAAATATTATTATTTTTTAATGAGGTTGGGGGAAAAGGTTCTAATGTAAAGCCTGGGGCCCCGGGTTTTAGGGGGCCCAGAACCAACAACAATTTGCATTGATGATGCGATTATGAGACAATGACGCTGCAACACCCATTGGGGGGCCCCCAGCGTCCAAGAAATTGTGTGCAAAAAACATTTTTTTTTTGGTATGCATGTATGGGGTGGGGGCCCTATGAATGTCTTGCTTTGAGGCCCCAAGGACAGCAGGAGGAACTATAATATGGGAATAAAGTCAAAAGAAAACAAATATTTAGAAAAATAACTATAAAGTTCTACACAACCATGGCGGTTGTTTTATTCTATTTCGGTGGTGTGTAAAGGAAAAATCCTAAAAACTGGACCTTACATGAATACATGATGGGTGTAGTTTAACACATTACCACACACACACACACACACACGTGCCTTGATGACGTTACCACGTGTTTTCCTGCTAAAGTAAGCCATTGAGTCTACCGAGTTGCATTTACTTTACTAAATATTTGGCATTTTTCCTCATCAGCGCTCATCAATTCTTCTGACTGTCTTAGCTTTTATTAAGAAAAAATATCGAGACTTGTACTGAAGTGCCAATGTAATATCATAAGCTAATATTTTCACATGTCGTATTATTTTTTTTTTGCCTTATGACTTGTAGTTTTGTTGTTTTTGGAAACGTGACTTTTGTGCACTTTGGCAGGCATGGATGTGCGCGTGCTACTTGACGTGTTTTCATTGGTCGACGGAAAGAGACGTTCAAGTTGCATGTTTTTTCAGTGCGGCGTGTGACGTTTTCTAAGCACGCCGAGGATGTAGCAGCCACGGGAGTAAAAACGAATACCTCGGATTTCCAAGCGTCCGTGAACATGCATGTGTTTACGTCTGTTGCATGAGGTTATGCTAGTGATGAATATCGCTGTTCTATTTTTCTATCAGTCTCTTCATCAAATTGTCTTATTTTGATGACGTAACGTGTTTTCTTGTACGTGTGTTCAGACCAGAGAGGGGCAAAGTGAAAAGAAAAGCCCAGGCATGACATCTCTTTCAGTAATTTCAAATTAAATTAAAGCGATGCTGCTACAAAATGTGTATTTTACTTGTTTTTTTTATTTACATGAAACGCCACATTGTCCTCCAGGTCGTATCACTAGGTAAGGTGCTGCCCTCCTGTGGACACAATTATAACAGCACCTTAAATCTGTCAATGAAATGCAACAGTAGAGCAAAAAAAAAAAATCATCTAAAATAGCAATAATGTAAAAAATGAAATATATACTTATGACGTGAATGAACATGTGATTTAAATCTTATACATGACCTACGAATCCAGAAATTAGAACCAAAAAGGGAGGCGGCATACATTCATGGAAATGCATGAATTGGAAACGCGTTGCTGCTGCTGATGACGTCATCAGGCAGTATAGGTGGCTGCGTGATTGGAAAATGACTCCCAAATGAGGATTCGTTGGGGGGATTTGCAAAGAAAACCTGCCAGGAAGCGACTGGATCACCATGACTGCTGTCTCTCCGCGTGGACTATTATAATAAAAAATATCACGTGATGCATTGTCAGAAAGAAACACCCAAATGGGAATGTTTTATGTGGATTTATTGCACAAAGGGCGTTGACAAAACACAACTGCAACGTTATCGTATTACCTTGAGAGAATAGCAAAAGGGAATCCCCGATACGGTCCAAAAGCACACGTTTAAAAAAAACAGAACTGATCGAAAAGGACCTGGTGGTCATTAGAAGGCAGGAGATTAAAGGTGGTACACTCGCACACAACCATGATTCAACACATCAATTCTGCCATGATGAAATATCCATTCATTATTTTAGACGGTACTTTTCACTGGACAATGGCAGTACACTTATTGTATTGTATTGTATACTATGTAATAGGGACAAAATACTAGCAACTGCTTCAACAAAACGCCACTTTAGAACACAGCAATAAACACACTGTCATTATTCACCTAAAAAAAAAACCTAGTTATGCACCCCAAAATTATTCCACCCCCACTGTAATTGACTTAGCTGTGTGTGTGTGTGTGTGTGTGGTTTTCCTGCAACTTTGTAGAATTAACAATGAAGAGGGAATCACTTTGACTTCAAATGTAAATATAAAAATGAGCAAAATTGGACATACATGCACAAAAATCAAATAGGTAAATACATTGTAAAAAAAAAAAAAACTTGTTCATAGCCCAGAATGGTTAAATAAATTATTATTATTTTAATCCTAAATGAACATAACTGGAGATGCATTGGGGCAGAACTGGTTCAATAAATTCCTTGTATAAAAATTCCAAATTACATGTTTTTTAAAGGCCAGAATGCAATAATGAAATATATTCTTTAAAAAAACATCCAAATGAACACAAGTAGAGATACATGTTTTACTTAGAAATTAGTAAATTCCTTTAAAAAAACAAAACAAAACACTATTATGTCTGTAGAAGCAGAATTGACCATCCAGATGTTGTATTGGATGGCAAAGGAAGAAAAGATGAGGAAGCCATCGGTCCAATTAGAAGAAACAATGCAACACAAACACGATTCTTGCATCCAAAGTGTGCATATTCCACACAAAGGGGCCTCCATTTGCATAACGCTGATTACAAAGAAATTCGGTGAAGTCGTTTGCATGGTCGCGTTTGTTACAGTCTTTGGTTCTACAAGAGCGACGTCACGCACGAGTAACATGGCCGCACTAAAGGAGGCGGGGAGGTTACAAAAAACAACAAAAGAAACCCGCACCTCTTGCGTGTCAGTAACACACTGTAGGACCGTCGGGTCCAAAACACACACAAGGAACAAACGTGAGTCTTTATTATGGCAGCACATTAGTTGGGACGCACACGGAGGTGATGTTTGCACACACGGCGAGGAAGGGGAAGGCAGACAGAGCTTTAGAAAGGCACAGAGCTTCAGTGACGGTGATTTAAGTGCGAGAGGAAACAATGGCACCCGATGACACAAAAGATGACACCACACCACGCCATCACTTGCAGAATCTCTTAGCAGGCGGTCTGATGGAGGACGGGTGGAGATGAGATGAGTTAGAGGAGGTTCCTGTTGCCAAAGATGTTCCCGGGGTCCACGTAGTCCTTGACAGACTGGAGCATCCCCAAGCCCACCTTGGAGATGGTCTCCCTCATCCACTCCTTGCGAAGCTTCCCCACTGCATGGAGACACAGAGAACAAAAATGAATGGATGGACGAGGGTGGGGGTCGGTGGGGGTGGGGGTGTGCATGGGCACGGCTGATTGCTCGGCAGGCTGCTGTGAGCCAATCAATCTTGTGAGAGTGAGTGAATAAACAGAGGGTGATAAATGCTTTTATTCAGCCAGGAGAAATGTTTTGCATGGCATGATTTATGGAGCTCAGCAGACTATCAAACTCATTAGTGTGTGTGTGTGTGTGTTCCCACAGGAGGAGGAGGAGGAGGAGGGAGGGAGGAGCCGCCTGCCGGGCTGGAGCGCACCCGGACCACGCCTGGCCACCCTCGCTCCTCTCCTGTCCTCTTCTCTCGTCCAGTGGACCACCGCCTTCCCTCCTCCTGTGCAGAAAAGAGGGGCGGGGGGCAAGGGTGGGTGGGGCTCCAACTCGCATGTCCTGCTCCGCTCTCCATGACCTTTGACACCAACAATCCCACCCCCCCCCCAACCGCCCAGAAAAGCACAAGAGGCTCTCAGCTAGCAAGCAGGTCATCATTTCAAAGAAAACAAAACAAATAATTTAAAGGCAGCAGACAGGAAGTAGAGGTGAAAAAGTAGCGCTAATGCTAATGAGCTGTGCAGTGGCTATTGTCACATGACTAACACCTAGTGACCAGTGTAGAAACATGAAGCACGCAAAATTGGAATAGTCCATTTGTCCTGTGCTGCATCAAGTAGCCAAATAAAGGCCTGCTATGAATTGCTGTTTGCCTTAATAACCCACCATGGGGCCAAAGAAAGCTGAGAGTGCCAGCAACTTCCTAAAGAAGGTAAGAAAAACACTAGTGAAGTCAAGACATCACACGATAGGAACTACCCCTTTGGGAGTTAATTGCGAAAAACAGGTATCCAATCAGAATGCAGGAAATCATGCAAATTGTAAACGTAAATCTATTATTATATTATATGGAAATCAAATTGTTTGCGTGACCTTTTGGTCATATATTTTTTGCTTGCCATATATCACATATAGTACAGCAGTGTAGCATTGGGCTAGGACATGCCTGTCAACTTTGACACTTGATATTTTGCTATGCTATGCTATGCTAGCATTGCTATGCTAAGATGTTATACAGTATATTCTTAGACAAACTGCATCTCAGCTTTGTGAAAAAGACCATTTTTAATATCAACTTCACTCTTTGCTCATTTTGCTGCTTAGTACTAATGAAAAATGTTACCATGCTAATGTTAGCATACTAAGATTTAGCAGGATAGCACTGTAGCTGCTCGATCGGAAACCACAACGCAATACAAAGGGTCGAAAAATGAGCATAATAATAATTATAATTGTTACTATAATTATCCACTTCGGCTGCGTAGTTAGCGCGCAGGCCTCACAGCAAGGAGACCCGAGTTCAATCCCAACCTCGGCCATCTCTGTGTGGAGTTTGCATGTTCTCCCCGTGCATGCGTGGGTTTTCTCCGGGTACTCCGGTTTCCTCCCACATTCCAAAAACATGCTAGGTTAATTGGCGACTCCAAATTGTCCGTAGGTATAAATGTTAGTGTGAATGGTTGTTTGTCTATATGTGCCCCGTGATTGGCTGGACACCAGTCCAGGGTGTACCCCGGAGGATAAGCGGTAGAAAATGAATGAATGAATTATCCACTTATTGTTTGTCTTTCGCATAGTAGTTGTGATGTTCGGAGTGTCCATGAATGCATCCCTTAAGGAAGTGTGGTCCCGGATGTGTTTGTTTGGAGTTGGAGATACATCCATGGTGTTCGGGTTGGGATAAAGTTATAAAAAAGCAGTGGACTGTGTGTGGACTGTGTGGAACTACACGGAGCCTTGGTTTGCCATGATGCATATCCGTTAATTATGCAAAAAAATGGATACTCCCGTTAACAGACTATTTTGGACCTTTTTTTGTGTCGCCCTATGGTGCGCCATGTATCATACGCCGAGATTTCCAAATGAAATATAATATGTCAAAGTATCAGTAGTGAGTTTTCAGGTGAACGTTAACTTGCGGAGGAGGTGTGAGGTGGTTCATACGCATTTGGGAAAGAACAGGTGCTCCTCTCTGGGCAAATACTTCAAAGTAGCACAGTAATCACTTGAGATTAGATGGGGGGGTGGAGGCGGGATAACGCACCGCCCGCTGCTTGGCGAGCAGGGGAGAGCTCCCGTGTTGATAGGCCGAGCCGTGACATATTTGTTATCAGAGTCCAGCCGCGGGGGCGGGGCTGCGAGGGCCTCCTGACACAAGAGGGCAGACAAGGAGGTCACTGGGGGGGCTCTGATAGCACATGCAACTCCAGATGGTGACAGAGGGACCAATCAGCTGGTGCCCCATAACTAAAAAAAAAAAAAAAAAAAACTCTCCCGGTGCACCCCAACCCCCACCCTCTTTGGTTCCACCTCCTCCTGGGAAGGAGAGAAAACAGAAGGTGGCGGGACTGCATCATTGCCTCCATCACCGTGATAATTTACACATCTATCTTGTCGTACTCGCTCTTTCTCGCTCGCCATCGCCATCAATCTCTGGCGGCCGTGCAGCTGAGGCGAAGGAGCGAAGGAGAGGTTGCGGCTCGCTCTCCCGAAGCCGGACTAAATCATCGACGTCATCCCTGGCTATACATTCAGAGATCGGAGGTGGGGGTTGGTGACTTTTTTTGCACGGGGGGGGGAGGGGAGGGTTTGAAGGTGAAGGCGGCTCACCGATTGTCAGGCAAATGGAGGTCACGGAGTGAACGGCAGGTTGAGGTAGCGACACTGCGCCCCTGCGATAGGGGCCCAGTCCAGGTCTTGATGGATGGACGAGGGTGCGAGTGATGGATGCTCGGATGCTCCATGCCGCTGCTACGCCAGTGACCCAGTTAAAAAGGGACGCCGCCGCTCGTTTTAGAAGCAGCCATTCTCTTTCTAGAACGCTTATCCTGTTCAGGGTCAGGAGGGGAGCAGGAGCCTAAATCAGCTGACTTGGGGTGAGAGGCGGGGTATCGACCGCATGTCAATCATCGAGTTGAAACAAAAATACCAGAAAATGGACTGAAATTCCTTAATAAAAGTATATGGTTTCATACTGTACTCATTGATTTAACAAATATTAGTTATAATTATTCAACAACATACATATACTTCTGAAAAAATACACATTAATAAGTTGATGTGATTATATTGCTGGAGGCCAGAGGTGACTTGTCTCCAAAACAAGTCCTCCACATGCTTATCACCTAATGGCCTAAGTGTGTGTCTAGGCATGTGAGCCTACTCTTTTTCGACTCTCAATTCATTATATACATCATTTTAAAGAGTGGAATGCCGTGAACGCTTGTCATAACTTCCCAGAGACGTTATTTTTAACCCTTCTGCTAGCTTCACGTTGACATCCTCCAATTTTGTATGGTTTGCTTAGCTAAAATGCACAACCCAAGCTCATGCATCGCACCCTTATTCGCCATATTTTAAGTATAAAAGATGACATAATCCACACTGCCTGCCTGTTGTAACTCCAATAACGACAGTTTAAACGTTTGTATCTCACAGCAAATATGGTGCATTTGAGGCCGCCCAACAAGTGCGGAATCTAAACACTTGATGGAAAAACATAAAAATAAGTAAAGCATAGAGTCAAACATGTAAAAAAATTTTTTTTTTTTTTTTAAATTTATGTTAGGGGTGTCCAAAGTGCAGCCCGGGGGCCATTTGTGGCCCGCAGCTGTGGGCCATTCTACAAATCTAATTTAACTTCTAAAGATTCCTGACCCCTGATGTACAATAATACTGAAGCAAAGGTTTAATTGATGAAGCGTATTGTAGCACGTTGGCGTTAGGTGGGCGGAACAGATTGTTTTGCTTGTTGTAGAGTGGGAGGGTTTTTTGGCACCATGAATGAGACATGACGACTACAAAGACGACTCTGGTATTTCTCTGGCTTTTGTGATAAAAAAAAAAAAACGTACGTAAGTATGGATGTACTCAGAGAAGCACAACGTACAAACAGTCCAAGCGCTCGTCACATTGTCAAGGGAAGTGCGTGTTAGCATTGTTTTATGTCTCGCAGAGACATTGTTGAATTAGTCGACATAAAAAAAAAAGTGTATTTCCAGTGGTGCCCTCCAACCTGGCCATCCTTGACTACATCTGTTTGCTTTGATACACCAAACCCCGAGAAAGTAGCTCCATTTGTCAGCGGCTGATTGTAGCCAGACAAACCGGTGTGTCTGCGGCCAGATAGCGAGCCCCGCTGTTATTAATCACAATTACAGAGTGGGCCTCGCGCACGGGAGCTGCATCAATACCTCGCCAGGCCCCTCCCCCCTTCCTGTCACCTCCCCAGGCTGCTCGGGGTGGCCCCGGCCGCCGTTTGGAGGTCAGCATTCAACCGGCAACACTAGCGGCATCATTTACCTCGGCCCCCCGCCTTTTTATTAGCAATCTTTTAATTTTGAAGCCGTCCTCGCCGTTGGGGAAAAATTGCGATTTAATATCGCAGCTGATTCGCTGCATACTGTTTTTGACAGGCGTGATGAATAGCCTGAAGTGATGTATGAAAACAGCCAGGCGGATGGCAATATAGATAAGGCAGGCGTTTCACTGAGCCCTGATGGGGCCAGCAGACTCGCTTCGCCGCCCTCCCCGTGCTCACGTTTCATTTGGCCGCTGCTGAGATGAACAAATAGCCGAGGCGCAGCTGCCGGGACAGTTTGGACCCGGGAAAGAAACGATGGAAGATCTTGGAGTAAATGTGCCATCGCAGCACGACCAGGACGCATAAACGCTGCGGCAATGCTCTCAGTGCTGCCCATACAACCGCCTAACACATGTCCTGTAGAACATTCTATAGCTTAAACGTGTTCCTGCTTGGCATACCTCCATGGTGATGTGATAAGCTGCCTCCATTGGCGAGGATCTCCTCTCGAGCTGCATGCTGAGAAAAACGAAAAAAAAAAAAATCACACTTTATTCATGGAAACACTTACTGGAGAGGCAGCATATTTTTGCATTCATTGTACTAAACTTGCGAGTACACCTACCTCCACTTGTTCATGTACGTGCACCGGATCGGAGAGACCCCTGTAGTTGAAGGCAAAGTAAAAGTAGACGCAGGCACCGCAGTCATAGGTTTGAGTCACCCTGGAAAAGTGAAAGAGGATGTTAAACCTTCACGGCGGCTTCAACATTTGTCTTCTTCAAAGTCAGAGAGTGAAAAGCTTTGCTGGCGGCACCGACTGTAAATAGAAACACAATGTAATCTGACAAAATACAGTGAAATTAAATAAACTACACAGTAAAATACAACACAATACAATTGAATCAATAATTCCCACCATGTGAGTAATCTGTATGACATCCAGTTTCTAATCCTGTTGACAGATTCTTCAAAGGCAATAAAAACCATATAAATAGGCTTTAATTTCTTCTTCTTAATTTATTTCAGACATGCATACTATATTACATATTATTATTCTTTCTCACATATACACTTACAATATATATATATATATATATATATACATATACACACATATATATATATATATATATATATATATATATATATATATACATATACACACACACCCACATATACATACATGCACACACACAACACCTCATTACTACACATGTCTGAAAAGGGAAAAGGAGCAGGAAGAAGCAAAGCTCATTAAATCCTACCCCTTCTTTGATATTTGATCTTATTTACAATATATTACACACAACTTTGCTGATTAATTTGGGCAATAAAATATAAATGTCAAAAGAAGAAATATCAAATAAAATGTTTATAAAATTTATACATTTCATAATGGATTTTTTTTGTAAATGTTCATAACTAAATACAACTAAATACACGTCTTGTTTTTTACCCTCATAAACAGTTAGTTATCACATTTTAGTTATTACATTTTAGCATATTATTCCATCATATCAATTAGCATGAACTATATGAATGTAAATATATATATATATATATATATTATTACACTATAATGTAAGTTATAACCAAAAAAAGGAGCCCAAAACAATTGTAAATCTATGCACCTAACCATCACCTGATCACCTGATTCCCCCTGGCCACTATATGTGCAAATGAGGGAATTTAGCAAAAGAATCCTGCATTTTTATCCCACTAAGCCAAATCCAAACATCAGTCAGGCAAAACATGCTCACACGCTTGTCCTGACACGTCACCCGACAATTTACTGAGAAATGTCTCATGTTCCAAAAACAGACTCAAACAAACGACCACTTGTAAATAATTTTTGTTTTTAAAAATCATCATAAAGAGTAAAGATAACCCCTCCAGCTCTCAAGTCTCAGCCCCGGTCTCGTGGCCTCGCTCCCTGCCGAGGCCCTTGTTCATTTGACATGGCCCATCACCTGGCACGCTGGCTGCTCCAGAGGTTAAATGGACAAATCAATCATGTGACAGACCGTGGCCGGGAAATGAATAGCTGTGGCATAATCAGGCTGAGGCCTAATCTGTCCACAAGCATAGAGCAGCAGCCTGCTTGCCGTCTGCTCGTCAGACTCTGGCCAACGTGCACGGCCTTTGTGGAGGGAAGAGCCGGTCCTCTAATAATACTTCGTTGAAAGTCGCATTTTGACATTTCTTTATCCAGTTTTGCTGTAATGCATGTTAAGAATGTGTCTGCTATAAGAAAAGCTCATATCTAGATATGCCTTTTCAGTGACTTTTATTGTTGTGTGAACGCAACTTTGAATGTTAAAAGTGAATAGATGGACCATCAAGCTGTTCCTTTAAATAAAAGTAATTACATATAAGTATCTGAACTGCTACGTAACAATAACAGTAATCACTCGTTTATCAGGGTTCATTGGCTCCAGACTCTACCGTGATAAGTGAATTTCCACTAAATAGGATTCCTTATTTATAAATGGAATATTTTTGTAGTTTGACGATACAAAACCGGTTTACAACCTTCTAAATATGATTTTTAACATTATTAGAGCCCTCTGGACATGATCGAACATCCCTACAGTCACCTGTCCAGTCCTACTAAATATAGTAGACCAGGCTTGAAGGCCATTTATGCCCTGAGGATGTTTTTTTTTTTTAATTATTTATTAAAAAAAAAACAACAACAGCAAACATGGAAAAAAGAGCAGTAATTTTGCAGGAATAAATACTAAATATTTTGAGAGATTTATAATACTGGCAACCCTCCTCTCGCTCGAAATCAGCTGGGATAGGTTCCACCATATGCCTAGTCAGGCTAAGTGGCATAGAAAATATGATATGATATGAAGTATGTAGTACAACCAAGTAAGAACTAACAAAAAGAATAAAGTTGCATTTTTTGGAAAATGAGGTTGGTTAAAAATGTACATAAAACATTATGAAAATCAAACTCATAAAATTATGGGGCAAAATGTACAAGTACATTTCTATGATTAGAAAGTTATGTTATTAGCATGTTAGGGAGTATTGCGCTTGTTGTGAGATCATTCAAACCTGCAATAAAATCCTGTTGTTCTGGCGATCAGGTCAGGTGCTTGTGTGTTTCACCCAACATTACAGTAACATTACTGACACCTAGTGGCCAGTGTAGAATACTACATATTATCACCGCATCTTAGAATGTGTCCTCTTATTTATGTTTATTTATGTCATTTGTGCTGAAATGCTGAAATGACGCAAACAATACATCACTACGTATATTTATTTCTTTGTATACTAATGTTGGTGAGTCATTACAAAGTCTAAATGTTACCTGCAAGTGGAAAATGGAGGAAACTGGACTCCTTTGTCTTTACACTCCCTGATGATGCGAGCCTTTACGTTGCGGCAAATATCCAAAACCCTGCATGTGAGAGAAAAAAATAATAATGTGAGACTTGGCGCTTGATGGAAATGTAAATATCTGTGTTGGACATTTATTGCATTAGGAAAACTTCTGTGTACAGATATGATAAAAAGAAGAAGCCCAAGAAAAAGAAAGCGGAGAAGATTGCATGAGCCGTTCCCATCGGTGCGAAAACGGCCGCCAGCCCTGGGCATGTGCAGCCATGTGGAGGATGGCGAGGAGGCGGGGTAATGAGCCAAACTCATGTGTTCGCCTCGGTCGCTTGCTCTCTCCGTTTCTCCCGTCAGGCATGTTGCGCAACACGGGAGCGCCGCATGCTCCTGTTGTCCAGCAGCCAATGACAGGGAGGAGAGCACACTACAGTTGGGTGAGACTTGAACCAGGGGCTCATGTTCCGTAGGGCAGGAGTTTGCATCAATATCATGCATGACGTCACACAAGACATTACCGTACGCCTCCATTGCTTACTTTTTCCGGATCGAAGGTGGAGGATGAAGACATGAACATGCAAAATTTCTTTTATTAGAAAATGAATGAATGAATGTAAACAATTCTGAATCTATTTCCTAACGATTATCGATTCCGATGCTTTTTCGAGCTTTCGACTTCTACTTCAGCAACATTGACATGACACAGACATCATTTATTGTTTGACATCCTTTATTGCGATTCGAAATAATCTTTGTAAATATTCTTCTGATATTATATTCCCATAATATTCTAACTACTTCCTTGCCTCATTTCCCAAAATATGTTAGTTTCTCATAATAAAAAAAATTCACCTCTAAAATTACATTATTTTTCCTCATAATAGTAAGAATTTATTCTTGGAAAAAATGTGACTTTTTTCTCTTAATATTTTGACTCTAGTCTCATAAAATGACAGCATTTCTTCTGTTTATTGTTTGAAATATTTCAACTTTCTTCTTGTATATTTTCTACTCGTAATTATGACTTATCATAATATTTTGACTTTATTAGTCATTCATTCATTTTCTACCACTTATCCTCACAAGGGTAGCGGTGGTGCTGGAGCCTATCCCAGCTGTCTTCAGGCGAGAGGTGGGTACACCCTGGACTGGTGGCCAGCCAATCACAGGGCATATATAGACAAACAACCATTCACACTCACATTCATACCTATGGACAATTTGGAGTCGCCAATTAACCTAGCATGTTTTTGGAATGTGGGAGGAAACCGGAGTACCCGGAGAAAACCCACACATGCACGAGGAGAACATGCAAACTCCACACAGAGATGGCCGAGGGTGGAATTGAACTCAGGTCTCCTAGCTGTGAGGTCTACGCGCCAACCACTTGACCGCTGTGCAGCCCTGACTTTATTATAACATAATTTTTTTCCGCAACCAAATTTTACAACAATTGTTGTTTTGTTTTTCCATTTTACAAGAAAAGCATCTTTAATATTTAAACTTTGTTACTAAAATGATAGTTTTCCTCATAATTTTACACAGTTATTCTGCTTTGAAATACAAGAGAGACTGATAATATCTATTAATGTATTTGTGCTGTACAGACTGAACTTCAAAATGAAACCAGAAAAAAATTTGTGTACCCCAGAGTGTACCCCGCCTCTCGCCCGAAGACAGCTGGGATAGTCTCCAGCACCCCCGCGACCTTTGCGAGGATAAGCAGTAGAAACAAAGAGTAGTGATGTGTGATGCAGAAAATAAATAGTATTTACCTGTCCCAGGGTACCGAGGTCTCAAAGGACTCCCCGATCACATAGTAGTCCATTCCCAAGTCCTTTAAAAAAAAAAAGAATACATCAACATACTTTCATACATAACATTTTACTGTATTTTAAAAGGAGATTCCTGAACTTGCTGTTACGTTTGTGTTTTGATGTCCTAATGACAACATTGAGGGCAAGTACAAGAGGTGGGTATCTGTGCTGATGCAAACTGGGATGTTGGAGGAAGTCTGCGCTCAATTAAGTGTCAAACTAGTTGATAAATAGTTGGGACTTATTTAGACACATAGAAACTACATGAATGGATTCACTTGTGTCCGGACAAAAAGGGAAAAACATCTCAATTCTCTGAAAGAAGAGATACACTCCAGGGTGGTAAAAACCCTGACAATAAGATTGACCACATCAAATCGAGAGCCTTAGAGGTCACATTCTGCAAGCTTCTAGGGTTCCTCGCTACACTATCTGCTGTCAGAGGCCCGGTCCACCTGCCCGTCATCTCAGCCTGCAAAAAAAAAAAAAAAAAAAAAAGCGCAATGACCCACCCGGAGGTAAGCGATGACAAAGGTCAACATGTAGCCCCTCTGCCCATTGTCCTCTCCGGCTGCCAGGCCTCTGGAAAAAGATAACAGGGTTAATATTCAACAGTGTCTTCTTTGAGCTTTGCAAGCCGCTTTCACACACAGCTGCCCGCCAGCCTGTCAATCCAACAATGTACGGATCAATGGAGCGGCGTCGTGTGCCTCGCCGCAGGTCAGCTACGCATCCATCACCTGCAGAGTGTAATCAAATTTTCATCTCGCACCCAAACTAATCAGGCCAAGCTCATTAGAAAATCACTATATCGACTCATCCTGTTTCCCAACACCACAAGCAAATATCCCTCACTTATCCATCACTGGCACTTGGTGTGATGGCCGATTGTCCTTTAGGCCAAATAATGTCATCAGGCTGAAGATACCATGCTCCTAACTGCTGCTTTTTGACAGGTCAGCCCTTCAGCTGAGCCAAGAATCCAACTGTCATAAACAATCAATATACTGTATTCCACAGGTCAATGACATAAAATACAGTGAAACCTCAGTTAGCGTCATTAATCTGTTCCACAAAGATTCTAACCCAATCAGTTTTTCCCCATTAGAAATAATGCAAATCAAATTAATCTGTTCCAGACAACCAAAATTGTCCACACACATAATGTGGCAGCGAGATCTACTCAGATCTACCACTTCCTGTTTTGCATTATTCCGTGCATTCAGTAGAGACTTGTGGGGTAACCGTGTTACTAAGCAAACAACAAGTCTTCAAGGTCCTGAAGCAGCAAAACAACCCCTGACCATTACACTACCACCACCATATTTTACTGTTGCCATTATATTTTTTGCTATGATATTTTTCTGAAATGTGGCGCTAGTTTTATGGTAGATATTATGGGACACGCACTTTACAAAATGCTCAACTTTTGTCTCCAAAGACCACAAGAGTATTTTCCCACAGGTCTTGATGGTCATCATTTCTGCATTGACCATTTTTCTTCAGCCGTGGTTTTGGTCTTGGAACTTTTTGCCCTGTGTCTTTCTTACTGGCCTTAACTGAGGCAAGCCTGCAATTCTTTGGATGTTGTTGTGGGGTATTTTGTGACCTATTGGATGATGTGTTGGGGGCATTTTGGTTGGGCGGCCGATCCCGGGAAGATTCCCCACTGTTCTGTGTTTTGGCCATTTGTGGATAATTGCTCTTACTGTGGGTGGCTGGAGTCCCACAGCTTTAGAAATGGCTTTATAACCTTTTTACAGACTGATAGATCTTAATTATTTTCTTTCTGGAGGCGTGGGGCCAATCACTTTTTTACACAGGGCCATTTTAGTTGAATGAACATAGCATTCTGAATCTCAAACACTCAAGTGTAATTTGTTGCATTTCTTACTGTTGCATTGGCAAAACATACATTCTGCTTCCGTCGTGTGGTGACATGACTGTAAGTGAAGGTTTTAAATTGGCCCAACATCATCTATGGAGCATCCCAGTGAGCCTGATGGGTAACTGATTCCCCCCCAAAGACCTCATTGATCAGCACCCACAAAGGCGGGCCTGGCAGGAGGACATCCACAGGTGATCCATCACCGTAAACTAAGACAAACAACTGAGAGGAACAGCAAGCCAAAAACTTTCTTTTTGTCGTTATTCATAATGTCTGGTTAAGTATGGTGTTGTTGGGTCTGATGTGTGAAGAATTTTAGGGCCAAACTGCAAAAGAAAAGGACTGATTGTGACAGCTTTTTTAGTTCCTTCCTTGCCTCTGCTCCGGTTTTCCATGCCCTTATTTTATAACTACTTCCTTTCTTGTTCCCTTCCGTTTTCTCTATCCAGGCTCCTTTCACGCACCTGTCTCTAATTTCCCACTCCTTATTTAGTTCAGGTGTGTGCTCTTTTGTTTGTGGCTTCATTGTCTTTGGTTTGGCTGTTGTGTTATCCTGCTGCTGCCATTTTTGCATTAAACTCAACCTTTTATCTGCACTTTTGGTCCTGCTCTCTGCGTCCTGGGGGTCGCATCGCAAAGCCCTCAACTCAAGCCCGAACGTGACAGACTTCAGATCAACATTTGCAATAAAAGTATTGTGATTATTACATTAGATGCCGTTCCAAAACCATCCCCGTTCTCTCTTCAATTGCCATTCTTCAGTCACCACCCAATCCAGGTTTAATCCCTAAATATAAATATGTATATGAATGTGAAAGACTAATGTAATGGATGGATGAGCTACCGTGCGTTGTGGGATATCTAACAGTGTGGGATATCTAACAGTGGTACATTTATTTTATTTTCATTATCATGGACACATACATTATTAAGATTTTTTTAAACTAATTTTACTAAGGTTTTTTTTTTTAACTTACTATTTAAAGTAAATGAGATGCAGCAAATTTATGTGGGAGTCCACAGTAATCTCACAGAATAGGGATTAGTGTAAAGTAATAATCCATGAATTCAATAGTACTACTACTATTAATATTTTTATTATTAGTCTATATTATTAATTAGATGCCGCTTCTGAATTTTTTAAAGAAAAAAAAAAGTTACTTTTTAAAATTATTATTTTATTTTCTCCCCTCAAACTCACTGGAATCTCATTTTGCAGTTTCTGTGGAAAAAAATATTTTAAAAGAAAAAAAATGTTTAAACCTTTAAAAAATATATATTATTAAATAAAAACAAATGTTACTTTTTCCTGAAAATTTGCAGGTCCATGAATGCCGAATCAATGCACCCAGCATATTATTTTTACTTTTTTTGTCCCTGTGGGGATACAAGTGATAGGGACAAGCAACAAGGCAGTACTGACCCAAATTTGGCGGCGATGTCATAAACTTGCTTCTCGTGCTGGAGGACCTTCTCTCGATCTCCCTCAAACAGCAGGGTGGCCACGCACAAGCGGTTCTGGTCGAAGCCTTTGAACTTAGGATTTAAGAGGCGGGGTCATTTTTCACGGCCAACAGTTCTAAGGGCGCCGCTGACACAGTGTGCTTCCGCTCTCGGGTTTACCTTGGTGATGTACAGTTTCTTCAGGCCGTCCAGAAAGGAGGTGAAAAGTGACGACACCTGAGGCTTGAGGGCGTGACCTGTGAACACACCAGTTAAGAGTTAGCCATAAAGATTTGGTTTCACACGCTAGTCACATTCTTATGCTCGCACTGTCCGGACATTACCAAAGGCAGGCGAGTCAAGAGTTATTTGGGCTCTTAAACAAAAGGACGACAAATTTGAACACATTTGAATGCGTTTACAACAAGCCGATGGCTGCCGGCAACGGCGTCAATAAATCAGAGTCTTTCTGAAGGGAAGTGGGGCTGATGCAGCGATATCCGTCTTCCTCACGCGCACTTTTTTGATTTATTCCTGATCGGACGTACCAAAAGTGCCTGTGGACAGGCAGGAATGAGGGCCAATGGGACGGCTATCAATCAACAGCGGGGGAAGTCACGGGTGATGTCACAGAGACTTAACAGTTCATTTATTTCTCCCCGTGTATGCGGCTGTCTCTTCATCACCTTAGTGTCCTAATTGTGTCCACTTCCAGCTTTGACTGCATGTCTTTTCCACTGGTTCTTCTACCATCTTCACACTGCTCATTTAATAATTGCACGCCACACTGCGTATTGCTCCTCCTCCCTTTTGCACATAAAAGCTCAGTGACCGTGACAACAGTCTCATTTTTCATCCACACTACTAAAATTGCACATGTAATCCCAATCTGCGGAGGACTTGTGAACGCATCAATTGTTCGTACTCAATAGCCGACATGATCAAAAGTATGAAATACGCCACTAATAAGCCAGAGAACGTATCATGGAGCCATGAGTTTTAGTTATTAGTGAAAAACCTGGTCGCTTCATCTTCTTTCCTTAATGCTCAGAACTGCCTTCTTGGTGAAAAGCGGAAATGTAGGAGAGATAATGAGATCCCTGGAGGCTCAAGGGAGTTTTACTGAGATCTCTGGTGATGCCAGATGCATTTGGTGAGACCTTAAGGAGCAGCGTCATAAAACTTCAATGGAACTACTACTTCATTTAGGCAGGGAACAATTTTTCATCTGGTTTTAGCTCTTTGGCTGTGCGGCCAACATTCAAGTGGAATAAAAAATAAAACCTATGCTGGTCATGGATGACAGCAAATGAAAGAAATATTATAATTAGGTAGCTGGTTCAAATCAAAAGGGGGAGAAAAAAAAAAAAAAAAGAGTAGAAATGAACAAAACTTACCAAATTTAAATTGCTCATTATCCATAAGTCGGATAGATGCAGGAGCACATCTCTAAAAAAATAAAAAGAAAACAAAAAAACAATGATAAAAATTAAAATCAATGTAAAGTTGACTTTTTTTTAATGCTTATTATGATGTTGAAATTGTACTTAAAAATAATAATAAATCAATTGGACCTCACAATTCAATGAACCCATCATTTCAATCCCAAAAAGAAACATAGCGGTCTTTATGTTTTTATGATTTATCAATCATATTATATTAAAAGGGACTGTATGCAGCCGCCCCTCCGGATACCTAGAGGGCGCCAACAGTCAAAAACACTGCAAGCATTACATCCCACCTCTTCCTCCTCCGAGGTAAAACACGCACACGCTCACTGGTTATGTTTGTTGTCAGCTAATGATAGCAATTTGGCAAAGTTTAGCTACTAACATCAGCTATCATTGAATGCGTTGCCAATAACAACATCTATTTTTTTTATATAATCTGTTTTTTTAATCACTAATTGGTATTGTTTGGTTGAAAAAATAAACAATAATGTAATATAATGTGATATATTGTTCATACATACATATAAACACACTTCCATGAAATCAAACATGGAGGCCAAACACACCCACAACTGAGCCTCATTATGACTGGTTTTAAAGACTGGATCAGACTTGAGTGTGTTTTTCCACTTTAGTTTAGAGTGTGATTGTAATAAATCTAATAAATTTCACTTCCATTTATAATTTTCATGCGATTTTGTTGTCAGCATAAAAGTATTTGATAAGAATATTTCATTCATTCAGATGTAGGCTGTGTTATTTTAGTGTTCCCTTTATTTTTTTGAGCAGTATATAATATTTCATAATATTATATATACATATATATATAATATAGGTGCTGACGAATGAATGATGATATAAGATGATCTGTGAACAGAAGTATTTATGTGGCAGCATTGGAATTTTGAAAGTTATGGATACATAAGTTTCACTTTCGGTTTGCCTCATGCATCCAAGATGCGTTCAAGGACCGCCAAAGTGCGACATTGGCGAAAAAAAGCATCATCAGTGAAGCATAAAAACATAAACATGCAGAAATTTTACATTACCATGTATTTATAAGTTATTACACACCCCAGGTGAATGAGATGTGTTTTTCAGTGTAAAACATTGCCTACTTTCAGAGAAAAACTAAACATTTTTTGAACAAATATCTGCAAATGCGTGGGGATCCACTTTAATTCTGCTATTTTATTTTCATCGCATTCTTTTTCAATACGGTCCTAACAGTCCTTTGTATGTTTTTAAAGAACTGACTGGATTATGACACCACTTTTTTACGGTTAAATCCCAAGTAATGTGATGAAGGGAAATGTGTACACCTTCTATTTTCTATCCACATGTAGAACAGTTTCATAGTTACCTGTTTGGCAACTTCTCGAAGACATGCAACTCCCTGCTCAAAGTTAGGGAACACCACAGAGCCGTACTTCTGATACTCCGGCATGGGCCGAATCTTCATTGTGACCTCAGTGACCACGCCCAGTGTTCCTGTGGAAAATCACAGTGAGACATGAGGAGAGGGAGGGGAAAAATAAGTATGTTAAGGCCAGTCATTTATATGATTTCAGTGCTCTCGGAGCTGTGTTTTAAAGGGTTCTGGTAAATGTCTTGAGGGTCCTTCTGGTGACCTTCGTCTCACATTTCACCAAGGGGATCTGGTTTTCTACTGGGGGCAGCTAAGATTTATCAGCATGGAGCATGAGGAAATAAAGCAAGGCTGTATCAAAGGCAGACAGGCCCTGAGCAGCAGCATGTGTACAGATACAACTCAACCTCTGACCGACCTTATGGCCTCCAAAACTCTTCATTAGCTGCTGCTGCCAGGGAAGGAGCCCCGGTGCGTGTTTGAATACTTCAGGGTGGGAAATACAGATAATAGTTTCAAAAACAGATGCACCGTCAGACCAATCAGCATTTCAGAAATTGAATTTCTTGCTGGCCGGAAACAAGCCACTACCAATATTTTATGTATTATACATACACAGTGGAATCTCGGTTTTCAATAAAAATTACTGGTAAAAATATGTATCGGTTGGCCAAACAGTGAGTGCCCAAACAAACATCCAGGCGTTGGCCACTCGAGTCTCTGCGAAGAACGGATAGTGGTTCTTTTAGAACCACAAAAAACGCTTCTTTTAATATTATTTGGAAAAATACTTGTATTTATATTAAAATATTATTATTACTTTAATTATATTGCATGTATTATATAATGTTTAATATTGTATATTAAAATAATGTATATTAATTTTGTTTAAATGTACATATATTAAGTTAAAAAAAATCAGAAAAAATAAAAATTAAAAAGAATGGTCAATTTTGACAGAAAATTCAAATTTTCAGTTGTCACATCTAATTTAAAATTATTGTTTTTATTATTTATTAATAATATTGTTATTATTATTAGAATTACACAATAGTTGTACAGTCAATTTGCACACTTCTTTCAGTGTAGGTTTGTTGGTAAAACAATCCAAAGGGAAAATTATAATAATGTTTTATGACATCATGAATAGAACATCACAGTTAGAGGTGGCCCTCTGAGGATAACCAGAAATTGCATATGGTCGACAGTGAAAAATAGTTTGACTGCCACTACTATAGACTTTACGTGTCCATAGAATGCACACAGAACAACTCTGTCTCTAAGAAACACAGTGCTGTGCACTAATGAGGCGTTCAGGTGCATTATGCAAGTGTTATTCTTAAAGAAAACATTTGATTTTTTTTTGCATTCATTTGATTTTCATTACTTGATTCAGTTTTCAAGTTTAGATTTTTGTCCGGCGACTTAATGCCAAAAAACAAAGTTATATTGTATATCTGTACATATGAAGGCGTATTAGTGCTGGCGCGTGTAAACTGATACCGAGCAGCGACTCCCTGATGTGGCTTCAAGGTGTTGTTTTGCGACTTTGAGCAAACGCCACTGTGCCCACACTTTACACACATCAAGGCTCAAGTCAATCTCATCTAAATCCTCTCGGTGTCTACTCTGCCAAACAGCAGATATTTTTGGGCAAATGTTCCGTTGCTAGTAGCAACTGTTGCTGTCACAGTTGAACTGTGTACTGTCACCAAACAAAACAACAAAAAAAAGATCATAGCGGTATGAATATGAATGGTAGGGCACTTTTTGCAATGCATGTTTTTAGTGGTAAAACTCTCCTTCTGTGGAGCCACTCCAGGCGTAATGGCAGCTCTCTTAGAAATGTAAAATGTTTCATCACTGATAATGGTCTCAGCAGCTGATCACATGCTGTGTCTTAATACAGACAGGGAACATAGGGGTCTCTTGTTAGAAGGCATCTTTGGCCTGTAATGAAGCCTAGAATGGGACACTGCATGGCACAGGCTGCTCCCCAGTGGCCCAGCAGAAAGCGTGCAGCTAAATTACAAAAGACCCTCAAGCCCCTCCCACGTGAAACAAGGAGGGAGGGTCTTTGGATACTGAGGGAGGTGAGAGAGTGAAAGACGGAGGAGGTGCTTGAGCATCTTTATGATTATTAGCAGGGTTGTCAGCTCTTATTGTATTAAAAATGTACCAAAATAATGTCATAGCGAGACCCATAGAATGAGATGAGTCTACATTCGAACTTAACTGGCAACAAAAATTGCAAAACATTTTGGGTGAAACGCATAAGTACTAGTTTTGATTTAGGTGCACATAATCATAACTTACATTGAAAAAATACCTTTTAAGCAACCCAAGAATACTAATACTATTCTAAAGATCAAGGGTGTTCAAAGTGTGACCTGCAGCTGTTTACAAGAATAAAGTCAAAATATTAAAATAAAAAAAAGTTGTGATGGAATGAGAAATGGTTGTGATTTTATGAAAATAAAGCATAAGGCTGTTAAATAAATATTAATAAATACATTCTGAATACATAAATATTAACAAAAGACGTTATATGTTAAGAGTTGTAATATTATCAAAAACTAACAAACATTTTTTAAACTAGGTTGCGGACAAACATAATCTTATGAGAATCAAGTAAAAATATGGCAATAACGTCAAATGACATGAGGAAATAGACAGCTGTAATTTTACAAGAATAAAGGAAAACTATTAAGTTAAAATTTCCTTCTAATGGAAAAAAATCCATACTTTGACAAGAATAATCTTGTAATATTATGAAGTAAAATAACATCTTTAGTAGCATAGAGTTGGAATAACAACGAAAAGTAAAATTTTAGTAGTAGTTTTGATAAATTAGGTGGGAGAAAGCTATAGTATTATTTTATTATTATAAGTAATATTACAAGACGACTATTTTAGAAGAAAAAGTAAATATTTGGAAAATTAAAAAAAAGAAGTTTATACTAATAACATGCTTTTACTGAGAAAGCTGAGATGCTTTCTTGAAATGTACGTAACATCTTCGCTTCGTTACTTGTGCTGCTTTCATTTTTCACTATGTGGCCCTCGCTGGTAGGTTTGGACACCCCGGCTATAGATGGTGTAAATAGTGGTGAACGGGCTCTATCAGGGACAGGGAGGACAAATCTACTGACTCCTCCCCCTTTAGTTGAAGTGTGAGCATGAGAACTGTCCTCATGTTGCGGTGTTATCGTACAGACACGACCCTGCAAAGCAGCACACATGCACAAACCCCCGATACAGAAACACATGCAGACCTTCCGATCCCATGATAAAGTGGTGAACGTCCGGCCCCGTGGACATGCGCGGGCCCTGGCAGCTCTTCTCAATCACCCCGCATGGAGTCACCATCTTAATGTGTACCACCTAGGACACAACAGTGGAGGAAAAAGCAAAGCAATTTGTTGCTTTTAGACAGAAATATACACTAATTAGAACCAAACCTTTACACTTTACAAACACGCGGCCACGCACCAGGTCTTCAATGTTGCCATAGATGTTCTTCTTCATGCCTGATGCTCTGGTTGCTACCCAGCCCCCCACAGAGCTGAACTCCATGGAGTCCGGCTCATGGCCTGTGCAGTAGCCGCTTTCATTAAGCTGCCAAACACAGAAACACTCAACAGTTTTTAATAAAAATTATGACCCAACATCACCAGCTATTTCAGTGCTGCTGTCATTGTTATTGTGCACGGCCAACACTACGCTTCTATGCATTTTTCCCCTTAACTATTAATAATCATATCGGTCCTGAAAAACCTGTATCAGTCCATGTCTACTACAAATATATTACTATTATTTATACAGTATATACAAATAATAATCACATAATATCATAATTTCTTAATATTGTATTATTATTATTCATAATAATGACACATCCTCATTGTTATAGCATTATGTGTTGCATCATTTAGATTCAATATAATTAAATATTGGTCCTTGCCTTGTTACATCATGTGTTAAATATGACATTGCTGTCTGTTGGAAGAGGCCTGACAGTAAAGGTTCAATATTAAGATTCTTTGTATAAACTTTTTTAAACTCTGAATTCATGTAACAGAATATAACATTTCAAATGTGTGACCTGATATAGATATTGTTAGATAGATAGATATTATTAGATATTGATTTTGCTAAAAAAAAAGTTTTATTCAATACATTTTTCCGCTTAAAATAAAAATAGGGAGAAAAAAAACAGTTCATATGCAAAGTATTCTGTTCTATACATTTAGTGTCTAAAAGAAGCTTTGGTAATAAAGCAACAACCCGGCTTATAGAAGCTGTGAAGAACACTCCAAGTGACAAACTCAACACTCACCTGACGCTCCAAATCCTGGCCAATGATGCCAGCTTCCACGTGGGCGGTCAGATTTTTCTCGTCAATCCATAGGATGCGGTTCTGCATGAAAACAAAACAAACAACTTGGGTGAATCCTTTTACACTCACGCTGCAAATAGTACAGTACTGCAGGCTTGGTTCTGCCACGCCCTTCCTGGCGTCTGCCAGATGAATGCGCTCAGCGAGGCCGCAGGAAGGCCACAACAGTCGGCGGCTCCCCAAGGTTAAACTCAATTTAATATCTAATTTCAAATATATGCCTCTTATTTGGACCGCTAAGCACTGGGCCTCGCCTTACCTGCAGGGGGTCAACGTGCCTCCCTGTGCCATCAATTACACTGCAGAGGTAATAAAGTTTATGTTGCTGCTGTGCTGCTGCTTTCACATGCCGGAGCCACCTCACCTCTGCCCTCTAGACTTCTGTGCAACAATCCGCTGGTGGGGCAGCGGCCTATTTATCATCCTCACTCAGTTCAAAGAACAAGACTACTGGATATTTCTGCCGTTATAGTACCCTTTTTTTTTTTTTTTTTTTTTTAGCAATTTTTGTAAGTACAAACGATCAACTACTGGATATTTCTGCCGTTATAGTACCCTTTTTTTTTTTTTTTAGCAATTTTTGTAGGTACAAACGTATAGAAACACTGAGCGCAATCCTGCTAAATCTTAGTATGCCAACATTAGCATAGTAGCATTTTTCATTATACTAACAGCCGCAGACACTTTGCACTACACTATCATGCAAGGTTTTGCATGCTAACATTAGCATTGCCCACATGCTAACATTAGCGTAGTAACATTTTAGCCATTTTCATAAGTAGAAACTTAAACAGTGCTATCATGTTCAGTATTAGCATGCTAATATGCTCATGTTAGCACTACCGTATCAACATTAGCATAGTGGCATTTTTTTTGACATTTTCATAACTATAACATACGCAGACACTCAGCACTACCATGTTAGGTGTTGCAAGCTAACATTAGCATGTTGGCATTGTTATCATGCAAACAGTTATTGAGTCAAATGACTGGCCATGGGGCCAAATAAAGTTGTGAGTGGCACCAAATGGATGAAGAAGATGAGAATTCTAGGATGTGCGAGAAGTCTGCGTGAACAATAAGTTTAATTCATTTGTTATTTAGAATTATTCAATTTTGTTTCTGCACATAAAACTGTAATTAGTCACAAAAAAAATTTATGTATTACTTGTATTATTACTTAATGTATTGCTTGTTTCTTCATACACCTTTTTTATTTTGACATACAGCTCTTTTTGTCAACTGTTTTGGTTGTTTACATACCATCTGTGACGTATCCAGAGAGACAATACAGCGAGATTCCTCTTGGGGGCACTCAAGAGCACTGGAAACGCTTGTCCCACCTGGACAAAAAAAGGATATATATTTAAATAAAATCTAATCTTAATGAATTTAGATTTACATTGTAATGGTTTGCAGTAAAATATAAAAAATGACAAAGTAATCCAATGACTTGACAATAAGGGAATACATAGCAAAGACATTTAAAAGTAAACAGGTACTTTCATATAATTAATATAATATTGTTGCCTCTTTAATATAACTCACCTCCATATGGTATTAAACAAACGTTGTGTTTACACGCCAGTTCCACAATTTTTACGACATCGTCGTGGCAGTCTGCAAAAAACAAAACATCATTTTCAAAAACGGAGGGTTGTTTTACGCTTTAAACTCTTCTATTGCAGCCATGAATAAAGTATTAAAGAGTAGTAAAGAGTGAAAGTAAACACATCCTAAAACAAATGAAATATGACAGGTGATAAATAGTGTGTTTGTACTGGCAGAGCTGTCAGAGAGGCAAAAGGCAGGAAAACAGGGTGTGTTTCCATTTGCTTGAGGCTTTTCCCAGGTGGGGTTCAGCCGTATGAAGTGTTGCTCTCTGTGGTGAGATGATGCGAATCAATACAAATGCATTTCACCCAATCAGAGCCCACGTCGGGTCACAGTAAGTAGTGGGGGGGGCGGACAGGGAGTAACACAAAGCTTCAAGGATGCACTTAGCCCGGCTCAAGTGCTTTTAGCAGCCGCGAGTATATTCTGCTGACTAATTATACACACTGCTCATCCCAAGGATCACAGTTCAACAAAAACAAACCCCCGCATAACAGCTGGGCTTGGAGACCTGCTGGGGGACGTAAAATCTAATGGAATTGAGTAAGCGCTGCTGGTCGTAAATGACTGCTGTGATCGAGGATAGTAATAACTAACGTAAGGAACAAGCGAATTTGGGTAATTTGGCGACACATTCTAAAAATAGAATTTAAAAAGGAAAATCAAATTTAAAAAAACAATGAAAAAAATCAGCAGTAATTTTGCAACACTAAAATCCAAATATTACAAATAACAAGTTGCAATCTCATACTTTTACAAGAATAACCTAGTAATATGAGGGAAAATGGCATTTTAATAAGTGCAAAAATTAAAGAAAAAATATATTTTAAAAAGTTGTAATATTAAAAGAAACAAACAAAAAAAAGTTGTAATTGTTGGACAATTTGGTTGGTGAAAAGTTATGAGAATAAGCTCAAAATATTAATGGGAAAAGATGTATGATATTAAAATAAAAAAAACATGAATAGAGTTGAAATTTTACAAGAAAATATAGAAGAGAAAAAAGTCGTATTCCAATGGAAACTTTTACAAGAGCTCCTAAAATTACAAGGAAAAGTGTTTAAATATTACAGAATAACGTTGGAATTAAAAAAAAAAAATAGGTTGGGGAAAACATCATTATATTATGGGAATAAAGTCAAAACGTGATGGAAATAAAGTCATCATACTACCAAAAGAAAATGTCAAGTTTAAATACTTAAATGACTACAGAAAAAGTGGGGAAAAATAAACTAATGTGCTTTTTCATCTCCAGTATATTGCAAAGCTGAGAACAGTATGAACAGGATGAAAATGTGCGAGAGCCAGAACCAAATTTAACATTCCTGCCATCCACTGTCACACTTTGCAAGACCGTGTAACATTAATGAGTTACATAAACCCCCGGGGAGAAAAAAAAAAGGCTAACTGGGTTGACAGTTGATGGTTTAACATAAAGGGCGTACTCACTTTTATTGCCAACGGTTTAGACATTAATGGCTGAGTGTTGACTTATTTTGATGTTATCCAAGCTGTACATTGACTACTTTACATCGCATTAACATGTCATTTATTTTGTATTATTTATTTAGGAGTTGTACTTTGTGGAAATTCACTTATCACGGTTGGGTCTGGAACCAATTAATTGCAATAAAAGATGGATTAGTGTAGTCACTTTTATAACATAATGTAAAACCACTCAGAGATTTTACAGTATGTGCATATTCTTTGAGCCACAGTATCCTGCACTCATATCAAACCCAAATCTTCTACACAGGCCGACACTGGGTGTCAACTATCCTCCTTCTGACACTTCTTGTTAAGCCTCCACTCACGTATTAATATGAGGATTTGAGCAAAGATTGATCCTCCAAATAACATAAGCTGTTGAGTGAATCAGCCATAAAGCGTAAGAGAAATGAAGCAGTGCAGTAAAAGCGCAGGCGTGATGCAGCTTCTGAACTCACTGGGCCACACCACCACGTCTGGAACGCGACCAAATCTGCCTTCTCGCAGGGCGAAGATCTCATGTAAGCAATGTCCTGGAAACACATCAGAGGAGAGAAGATCAACTCAGCCAAAACGTTGGCAGAGTGGCGTTGTCTAGTTTCCTCTTGAGTCTCACCGTGGCTGCGGAACACCCGGTCTTCTGCATCGTGTGAGAAGGCAATATCGGCGGACTTCAGATCATCCACAAAGGCCTTGTTAAGGATGGGAGCTTGGATGGCGTTGCTGTTTAGAATGGGCTGAGACAAAACAAAGTGTCGATTTAGTCGGCCGGGTGTGATTCACAGAGAATAGGATGAGAATGAATGAAGTGCGCTCACTGTTGCTGGAGTTTTGTGCTGCAGACTGGCTCCAAACGTGCTTTCAAACCAGTCTTTCAGACCGGGGATGATCAAACCACTTAATCTGTATCTGGATTGGGATTAAAGAATAGAATAGAATACATTTTTTGGTGTGTTGAGATGATGTAGAACTGCGTGAGATTGCACAAGAGTGGTTGAACAACATCCCGTGTTGCTTCCATTATCACTTCCTTCTACTACTTCCTTGCTTCTAATCTACACAGCTTACGCGAAACATTCACTTCTTCTTCTTCACATGCAACTTTCACACCAGCACAAATACTACAATGCTTGCAGTGCAAATAACATGTTAAAATGTAATAAAATAAAATAACATGTAATAAAATGTTAAATATGAGCACCAACTCGGCCATTGTGCATTTCTACAAGACATCAAACTACAAATAAAAATTTTCATTTAATGTCTCTCTCAGTCAAATGGAGAACTCTTATCTCATTTGTTCTCGTACTAGATTAAAATCAACTGGTCTCAACTGGGACCCACATTTCCCTATGGTCATTCAGTGGTGACCCATGTTTGTACATACCAATGTATTTTTATCGCTTTCAAAACATATGCGTGTCATCTTTTTAAACAAAACTACACTTTAATTTCATGTGCAAAATGTATTTCAGAGCACAATATTAAGAGGAGGAATCTTTTTTTCAAGGGGAGCCCAGAATTCCTGGCTGCACCCCTGGACCCACCAGTTGAGAAACACTGCACTCGATAAAGGAAAAGTGCAAAAGACATCACGGGGCTTCCACAAGCAGTCACATTAGGTCAAATCTGCCACTTCCATCCATCCAGGAACATCTCAATCATTTCCAAAGGGTTTGCCCAACTCTTTCGTTAATGTGCAACCCCGGCTGAGGCAAGCAGGCGAAACTGGTTGGTGGCGTTGTAGCAGTTACAAATACCAGCCACTAGATGGCAGCAGTGCGGCGCGAGTGTGTGTGTTCAAGCCGGAAGCCCTGTTCACTGATGGGGAATCAGTCAGTGATGAGCAAATGATTCATTCATAATTCCAGAAGAAGATAACGTTGGAATGTTTATGAAAGATCAACAAATGAGTGATTGAGACACTACTTATGTTATCTGTTCTTGGGCACAAAAATGATGTCATGTGATACACCGTCGCTTACCTTTTACCAGTAAATTCTGCTTGACCTTTCTTATTGAAGAGGAACCTGGAATCACTGTATCCCCAACCGTTCCATTTCATAATATCCTGCCTGAAACACAAATAAAACCATTAAATGTATGACAACAGGAGGTTTTTTTAACATGATTTGTTCTCTTTTCATTGATATCTGATTTTAGTTAGCCATTCACGACTTTCCATCCCATTCAAATTGTTTGGCACGCTCGCAATACAACAGGGAGCAGACAGCCACACCTCCTACTGTATCCGGAGATACAGTATTCAATAACAAAGTTATGTGCAGCCCCTAAAGGGTATGAGGATTTCAATTGCACCACAATCTCTGCAAAAATATCCCTCCAAAGATGCATGAAACCTACGTACTAGGGGTGTGCAGCCCGTATTTGTATTTGTTGAGGTTGGGACTCCAAATTGTCCATATTTATGAATGTGAGTGTGAATGGTTGTTTGTCTATATGTGCCCTGTGATTGGCTGGCGACCAGTCCAGGCCAAAGACACCCCTCGTGAGCGTCGGGAGGAAAAGTGGTAGAAAATAAATGAATGAATACATTGACCAATGTTTTTCATAAATCCACCAATAACCAGACAGGAAAAAAATAACCCTAAACCTAAAAAGTAACACTGAGGTGTAGACGTCACAATTAAGCAGCGGTAAAAGATGGCTGCATTCAAACAAATACGGTGCTATTAAAAAAAAAAAAGCCACAGAAAATCAGACTTTTAACAGCAACTGAACCACTAAAGTGTTTACCTTGTAAGGACCTGTGCAATACTCTCCACTTTAATGGCTTGCTGCATTGACTAAATAATACAATACCAGAAGTCCTTTTCATTTTTCTTCTTCCTGTGTTTTTAAGTTTGACGATGGTATCATTCTGTGACCTTCGATAACGCACATTTACCTGAAGAAAACACACTCACATTGAAAGCAGTACAACTACATCAACACATTCTGATTTTACTATCAACACATTACACCATCATTTGTCCTTTAAGTTATTAACACTTATTAGCTTATTTTTACACTTGCATGACAGTTGAGAAGGTGAAAATGTTACTTAAAAATGTCTGTAAAGTACAAAAAGGAATGGATTATTTGTAGTTCCTATAGGGAATTGTTCAACCGTGTTTCAACTGTTTGTATACAAACAACATTAACATTAAGCCAAAGAAAACATGTCAAGCAATATAGCCAAAACAATAAGAGATACTGGCTATAGCGCATTCCTAAGACAACTGTATAGACTATAAACTAGAACTATTAGACAAAAACACACACTTGACTGCATTCACGTGTCATTTTGGGGTGTTTTACCCCCACAGTCATTAAGAGTGGAATTTGTCAGGCAAATACTACAGAGGTCACTGACCACATGACCGCCAAATGATGATGTACTGCATACTTCCAAGCAACTTCTAAGGATTTCTATGTCTCAGAAGCAGATTTGCACATCTGCTTTTACGTGAGACAGCTCAACCAGCAATGCAACTTCATCAAACTATGTATGTAGACAAGATAGGCAAAGGTGAGGACCCCCCCCCCCCCAAAAAATAAATAAATAAATATATTCTGCACCGTTTGATAGACAATGAGGGTTTCAGTTTTGTTTTTATTTCCCAACATTGTTACTTTTGAGTATGAACATTTTCGTCTTCTAAACATACTTTTAATCAAACAGGACATGCCACCTCATTAACAATATCAGTGCAGAAAAAGAATGAAAACTGAATTTCCATTATAAAATATTGCATATATTTACAACAAAGTTGTTTAAAGTAAGCATAATTCAAAAGTAATCATGCATAATAAGATAGTGTATTATTTTGAGCAATAATATAGGCCAAGGTGTTATATGGAGCAGAAGATAATCCGGTGACTTTCACGGGGCGAAATTCTTGCAACTGGGCTGCTCATTGACACTCAACTGCAGCTGTTAAATCTGATAAAACGTCAGATGACGTCTCTTTAGCTGCCAGTACTTCCTTGAACGCAACCCAGCTGCCAATAGGTTGAAAGTCAGACCACCATGACTCTCAGCCAATCAGAATAACCGAAGAAACCCAAGTTGTATTTAGTGACTCTTCTCTTTGTTGGAAAACGTTCAACTATAGTGCCAAAAGTAGAAATCAGACAGGAATCGTCGAAATAACATTCGGGCTGAGTCAAAAAACACACTGGGGAGTCTGTTGGTATAAACTGTGCACGTATTAGCTCGAAACAACTCACAGAGTCCGTTCAATACAAACGCTCGTACGGTATGTAGCGAATTTTCACCACCCACTTGCTATCCTCACACATTAGACAAGTCTCCATTGTTCATTGTGTTGTCTGTTTTGTTCTTAAACCCAAGCGAACACAGAAAAGTGCAATGCAACAACAGCTATACTGTTTATCGGGGATGAATGAACTGAAGGGACTGAGAAGCCGCACCCACTTATTACAGAACTACAGCTAGCAATCTCACCCAAACCGTTTTTCATGTCTCCATCTTGGAATAGCGGTAAATATAAACACTTAATGTTATTACTGATCTCTGTTGTATGCTGCTGTCATGCAACGTTTTGACGTAACGTAAATGAGATCTACAGATGCTGAAGATCCCCCCCTCAACCTCCGTTCCATCAGAGCCTTTATGTACCTCCTCCTCGGCATCGTCTTCTCCTCCCGGGAGACGTCAGCTTTGCATTCGGCGGCGACAATGGCGGAACCGCCGTCCAAAGGTGCTTGTAAGTGGCCAGCAATTATCCTCAATCTCTGCTGTGCAATTCGTTGCCTGTCGGAGCCGCTGCTGTTACCGCCGTTGGACGCCATGCTGCTTCCGTGTTTGTGACGGGAGGGAGCGGAACTGTCATAGGTCAGAGGAGGGAAAGTGTGCGGCGTTCACTTCCATCGGAAAATGCACCATCTTATCGCATGACGCCTTTTATCCTTTTGGAAAGGGTTACTTTCTAATACTAATTCTAATAATCTATCAGAAAGTATCGTTTCATATACATGTTGTAATATGTACATGGTAATAGAAGAGAGCAAATTACATGTTATGGTTCATGTAAAAAAACGACTGTGATTAACCTTCTCTCTGTTCAGTTTTTACATGGGTGCTGTTTTTACTACATTTGGAGGAGCACTTGAAGCGACCGCCATACATTTTTTCCCCCAGAATGCTTTGCTACACATGACTGGTTACATATGCTTCATGACTGCAAAGACTGTAGACTTTACAGTTGATTTTCATCAGAAGGCAACATTGTTCTTTATATTTGATAAAAAAAAAAAGGTTAGCATGCAAATAAACTTTGACAGTTTAAAAGATAGACTGTGGGATTTTTAGTAAAATGTTGGCTATTGGTAAATATTTTATTTGGCTAAAAGACAGGGGGAAATATATTTTGTTAAAACATTTGAACATCATTTGATTTGCATTAATTGTGTTTATATTTGATTTAATTGTATAATTGATCGTTTTCAGTGCAAGGACATAAACTGGTTATGCTACCTTGCAGCTTAGGCATGCATTAAGAAACTGGTCAATATTTAAGACTTCACCACACAGTTAACGGAACATGTTCTGTTGTGAACTCTGTTATCTCCATGCCCTTGTTTGGTGGCCACATGTTTTTTTTTTTAAACCTCAAATTAACCTGAACCAACATGAGTTGACTGTTTACTTTTCTACCTCACCTCCACTGAGTCACTAGACCAGCATGACTACTGTTTCCATATGGCACACTGCAGCAGCTCCACAGTAATGATTTAAACGCGTAGGAACGAGCAGCAAACACAGGATTCTAACTCAGTCATTTCTGAACAGGAAAGGCATATGGACACATCGAGGAGCTTTATTTCATAAAAAACAAACATTGTAGCAAATATCCAGATGTTTGTGGATGTATTTCCCGTATGGCCAAAAGACTTAGCTTCCAAAACAAAGTTCTGTAATGCACTGACTGCGAGCAGTGAGAGTCTGAGTGTATCACAGAACTTTATTTGGAAAGCCACACTGCCACCTCATAGGTTTGTCTTCATCCAGCAGAGCGACATGGGGCTCCTTCGACCTGCAGCAAAGCACAAGAACCAGCGTATATATATATATATATATCATTGTTGAAACTTTCAAGCTTAAAATGTATTTCCATCAACTTTTAGTAGCAATGAAAGTGCAGAATTCTCCATATGGATTGGGCCTCCAGGAAGGTTTGAAGCATGGCAGTTCCTCCAGACCATCAAAGCAGGTACAGCAGGCCAGATGGAGTCCTTTGCACATCTGTGCATTAGTTATAATAGCATGACCATATGTTTGGTTATAAAGATATTTATTCTAAATGATGGCTTATATGGCTTAGTTCAGTTTAGTCCTGCTACCTGTTGAGCCTTGAGGATTCAACAGGCCTTGCAGGGGAACCAAAAATAAAGTACACAAAGTGCAAAGCAGCCATTTGGAACACTTGCCACCCCAGCAACATTCACTTGACAGCAACTTTTCCAGTGCAGGAATGTCTCAATCATATGTTGTGCATTATAGGATAGAGTTAAAGTGGCTAAATAAGTAGCCATACTGTACCTGCGAGGTAGACATAAGCGGTCAGCTGCAGGAGCCAAGCAGTCTGCTTGTAAAAATGCACAAAGTCTACCCCCAAAAAAGTGAGGACGTAGCAGGCCACGGTGAGATCACCCACGCCACAGGACCGTCTTCTTTGCTTGCAGTTGATGTGCTGACGTGCAAGCGCTCCCAAGTCGTGAGGTGGGTTTCAGTCGCCTTTTTACCTTTTCTTCTCCTTGCCAGTCCTGCGTGCAGTTGACTAAATGCAGCTGGAAGAATGTCGACGTGGAGCTGCCAAACGTGAACGCGTGTTCATGAGCGCGCTTCACAGGAGAGAGAGAGAGAGAGAGAGGGAGAGAGAGCGAGAAAGAGAGCATGCAGGGCTGGGGGGGAGAAAGAGGCTTTTTTTGTGTCATTTCACGCCAGTGGACTGCACTTTACTGTGAGCTTCTTTGCACGTAGGTGACAGAGGCAGCCCTTTTAGCCTTTTTTTTGTCAAACTGCTTTAATTGCATCCCCTAAGCTGTTTTAGGATACTCAACTTTGAAGAGCTGTATCAACAATTGTGCCATTGCAAAGAAAGCAATGCTTTAAAATGACACTGACATGGTTACTCAATTTTGTGGTTTTTACTTACATGACAATCACCAGGGCGGCTTGAGCTCCCCTATAAATGTCCTAACCCCCCTAGAGCTACATTTTTATTTGTGTAACAAAAAAAATAGTTAAGCATGCACTTAAAGATACTTTTATGCAACTTGCTCCAAATTCCAGCATATCTTGCTAATAGTGGTTTAAAAACACAGATGCCAAAAGTGCAGTCCAGGGGCCATTTGCGGCCCTTGGCTGTTTTTTATTGGCCTGCAGCACATTGTGAAAATACAATTAAACTATAAAACAAAAAAAAACACAACAGTAAAAATGGAAGAGGGTAACGTCACAATATTAAGAGAAAAATAGCATCAAGTTGAAAAATTAAAGGTGGCATGGCGGTCCAGTGGTTAGAATGCAGACCTCACAGCTAGGAGACCAGGGTTCAATTCCACCCTCGGCCATCTCTGTGTGGAGTTTGAGTGTTCTCCCCGTGCATGCGTGGGTTTTCTCCGGGTACTCCGGTTTCCTCCCACATTCCAAAAACATGCTAGGTTAATTGGCGACTCCAAATTGTCCATAGGTATGAATGTGAGTGTGAATGGTTGTTTGTTTATATGTGCCCTGTGATTGGCTGGCGACCAGTCCAGGGTGTACCCCGCCTTTCGCCCGCGACCCTCGTGAGGAAAAAGCAGTAGAAAATGAATGAATGAATGAAAAATTAAAGGGCTGCATGGAAGCCGAGCGGTTAGCGCGCAGGCCTCACAGATTGGAGACCTGAATTCAATTCCACCCTCTCTGTGTGGAGTTTGCATGTTCTCCCCGTACATACGTGGGTTTTCTTCCTCCCACATTCCAAAAACATGCTAGGTTAATTGGAGACTCCAAATTGTCCATAGGTATGAATGTGAGTGTGAATGGTTGTTTGTCTATATGTGCCCTGTGATTGGCTGGCCACCAGTCCAGGGTGTACCCCGTCTCTCGCCTGAAGACAGCTGGGATAGGCTCCAGTTCTCCTAGCGACCCTCGTGAGGATAAGCGGTAGAAAATGAATGAATGAATGAATGAAGGCATACTATGAGAAAGAAACAAACAAAACAAAGAATAAAGTTAATATTTGGTTGGGAAAAAGTTTATTTTACATTCATTCATTTTCTACCGCTTTCTCCTCACGAGGGTCGCGGGGGGTGCTGGAGCCTATCCCAGCTGTCTTCGGGCGAGAGGTGGGGTACACCCTGGACTGGTCGCCAGCCAATAACAGGGAACATATAGACAAACAACCATTCACACTCACATTCATACCTACGGACAATTTGAAGTAGCCAATTAACCTAGCATGTTTTTGGAATGTGGGAGGAAACCGGAGTACCCGGAGAAAACCCACGCATGCACGGGGAGAACATGCAAACTCCACACAGAGATGGCAGAGGGTGGGAATTGAACCCTGGTCTCTTAGCTGTGAGGTCTGCGCGCTAACTACTAGACCGCCGTGCCACCGTTTATTTCACAATAAAGTCAAAATATCATGACAAACTCATCATAAAAAAATCATAATATGAGAAATAAAGAAAACAAAGAATAAAGTTGCAATTTTTGTTATGATCTGTTGTGCCGCTTTGCTGCCGCACACCTCTGAGTAGCAGGGGAGGAGCTACCTGACCACACCTGCAGCCAATTATATCTCCAGACTACTTATAAAAGACTACATATGAAATTTTAATGTTATCCTGGGAAGAAATTATATGATTGTAATTGGATATGTGTTTAGCAATAGTGGGTGGTGCATTTGTTACCCGGGCCTTCAGTGGGGAATTAATCCACCTCTTAATCCCGTGACGGCCCCGCTGAGGCCCCTGAGGTTCTCAGGTGTCCTTGACCGTCTTTGTCCCACCCCATGAGCCAGGTTGTCACAATACCACCACTATTACAACGCGATTATACAAACTATCAATAATGTATTACAGGAGAGGTATTGGCAAACTGGTTGAACACCAATATTACTTAAGCATGAAACCCTTTATTTCGCAATTCATTGTCTCCCATAATCCCGAGTTACATTTCTACTCGTAACTTTGAGCATTATTTAGCTGATCCCATTGCCTATAACTTTGGCACTCGGTACTTATTATTATCTAATAAGATGGCAAAAACATAAAAACTCACCATAGTATGCTCCAGCTTGTAAGAACTGGTTTGGAAGTAGCAAGCAAACTCTGAGACAAGCCAGCTAGCTTAGGGGTATGTTTAGCTTTTCTGGAAAAGTCCGCCTTGAAAATTGATTTGTAGCAATACCCAATTTCTCGGGTGTTAATTAATGTGTGCAAATCGCTACAGACCATTCAGCTCCTCCAACGGATCAACCAATCAGCGGTTATTGTGGGCCAGCTGGCTCAATGGTTAAACAAATAGCCTTATTGCTAATAGTGTTTAATTGACACGGGCCAGCACTACTCATTCCGAAGGCCCAGGCCAGGTTACATTGGCATGGAAACACATAAAAGCTGAAATCTGACTGGACAAAAAGAACATAAAAAACTAACTTTTTTCCACCAGGGGCCACAAACAGAACAATTTGTCATCATTGGTGTTCTCTCGGCGTGGTTAGCATGCAGGCCTCACAGCTTAGACACCTGAGTCGATTCCACCCTCGGCCATCTCTGTGTGGAGTTTGCATGTTCTCCCCCGTGCAAGCGTGGGTTGCAGAGCATATATAGACAAACAACCATTCCTACTCACATTCATACCTATGGACAATTTGGAGTCGCCAATTAATCTAGCATGTTTTTGGAATGTGGGAGGAAACCGGAGTGGAAGTGGGTGTGGCCGAGGGTGGAACATGGTTTCGAACTCATTTCTCCTAGCTGTGTGGCCTGCATGGCAATAAGTTGATACCTGAAATGTCAAGATGGAGAGCAGGGTGGTGGGAAAGTGACCAATGGTGGCCACCGAGCTCTTTAATTAATTAATTTTAATTTTAGTATTTTTTATTTACACAAAACATAAACATAACATAAACATATACAACAAGTTTGGCATAAATTTCACTTCCAGGATGAAATAGTACCACATCAGGTTACTTTAAAGCAAACAGAAAGTGAAGTTAAATATAGAAATGAAAGATTACCTAATTAACAATAGGAATAGTAAATAAGAAAAGAAATGGAAAATAAAATGATAAATTAAGTTTTTTCTGCAAGATCCAGATGTTTCATTCTTTAAGACCATGGCTTGTTTTGTCTGATGTAAAGAATAAAGAAAGCTACACAGTGAAAACCTCCTTGTCGTACGTTTGAAACCAGTAATGTGCAAAATATGACAGAATGGTGGTTCTCATGCAACCTTCAACAAGCTTATGGAGCTGACTAGTACGTCCCTTGTTTGCACTAAATAACCAGCAGGGGGCGCTGTTAAACTACCAACACTTCTTATGGCGTACTCTAGTGTAACGTTTTAATTCAATCTGTCATCATTACGAATAATGCAACTCGTAGTGAGATGTGAAATGTGTCTGCTAATAAAAAGATGTATTGTACAAGTGTACATAGAAATTTCATTCGGTAATCATCGGGTTAAGGTGCCGAGTACCGGCCGGCCCACACGAGGCATGTGGACCGGCAAGAAGGGGCGGGGGACAGCCCGGGAGCGGAAGCTCGGCTTTGTGGGCAGGGCTTGAATTTCTCGTAATGTTGGTTGGATAAGAGGAAGCAATATTTTCCCCACAATTCAGACACTGACACGGACTATCCGCTGGTCGTTTTTTCCCCCCACCGAGAGACCGAGGAAACTAAACCATTTTGTCCGTTTTTAGGCGAGTGTTATCGGCGGGCCAGATGTCCATGATGATGGAAATGGAGGCGATGCATTCCGGCCAACAGGTACATAAAACGTCAGGTTGTTTAAATGACATGTACTGTGCTACCGTTCAATGTGTATTTTGAATATTGTGTGGCTAACTCATACATAAATACGTCAAAATGTACATTTAAATAGATATTCCTTCTGTTCTGCAAGTCATGAAGTTGTGACGTATTTTCTTGACAGGAAGTAAGGAAGTAAGGGAAAGGATATTTAGCTGTTTTGTTTTGTTAAAAAAAAACACCACATTAGCCTTCATCTCGTCAGGTTTAAAGAGAAGTCAAGTTTAAAGCGTATATTTGTTTTTCTTTGAAGTTGTCTGTAGACATGACTGGGACATGTGATCTCCTGTCTTATACCGCTAATAACGTGGAGGCGGAACCAGTTCCAACCAGTGTCAGCTGAAACATAACTTATTTCGATGCTTCTGGAACTAAACAATGTATCATCACAAATATTTTAAACATCCTGTATGGGGACAGGAAAGTAGAAACAGCCTACATTCTATATTTGACGCTGAATGGAACATGCTAGAACATGCCCACCTTCCCTTTCACTGGACATAACATTAGGTACACCATCCAATAAAAGCCCATTTTAAAAGACAAAACAAACAAAGATAACAAAGATAATGTTCACTTTGTGCGTAATATGGGTTGATGTCTACCGAATATAACAGTCAAGCAAAAGCCTAAATTGAATTATTGATGAACATCAAGAGTGTCCTATGTGCAGACCAGGGGCCATTTGCTAAGTCAAATTAAACAACAAATATATAAATATGAGCAAAAAGAGGCATAATTTATCACAAATAAGCTGAAAGGATGTCTTCACATACATATACACTAGTACCTCAGTTTTTGCCATCTTTCAAACAATGAAATGTACAAAAACCAAAGCACCTTCTCCATCGGAAATCATAACAGTCCAATTAATCCATTCCAGACGCCTAAAATTCAAACTAAGAAATACATTTTGTAGGGCATTAAAGGCTTTTGATGCACAAAATAATGCAAAAATATGAATCCATTCTAGGAGTGTTTCTCACCAGTGTTATCAAAGTGCTGACACTCGCAATTTACCTTGGCCCCATGGCTGGTTATTTAACAATTGCACTCGATACAAAATCCCACAGTGGGTAAACACTGCACAGGGTGCTTTTTTGGGGTACTTAGTTTGTTCTGAGCAGTATTGTACTATAACCGGGATGTGTACGAATACATTTGCAGAAAATCATGGCATTGGAAGACTTTTCAGTAAAGTTTTTGACTTTTTCAGCTTAGCTGGTGAAGACTGTGAATAAGTAATGTGGGGCTCCAAATGTCCAAGGATCAGTGGATGCGTTCCGGGTTGTTTTGGAACATGTGTTCCGTCATGCGTGGTCAATGGTGCCTGTCTGCTGTCGTATGATAAAAAAGGCACACTACTAAGTCCCCTTTTCAGGCCCTTCAAGTTGTTGTTTTTTTTGTTGTTGTTGTTGTAAAACAGTACTGAAAGGAAGAGTTCAATGAACAACCCAGACTGCAAACACAACCACACTTTTCAACTCTCACCCAGTTTGTGTTTAAGTGTGAAGTGTTCTCCTAATGTATTAGTAATGCTTTAATGTTATGGTTCCTGTTAAGTCAAGTTGTCCCACAAACATAACACTGATACAGAGAACCGGGAAATATGGCTGTATTTATTTCCACTAGTTCCTTGTTGTGGTGCCAAGTGAGACTTGGCGACGGTTTATAGACCGTTTCGGTTTTGCACAACCTAAATGCACAATATACGCAGTGTTGTTCATTGTCTGTGGTGTACAAATAACCTAATGTATGGATAATGCCACTGAAAGGAGTCTCATATGACCTGTCACGTGAGATAAAGACCAGCAGGGTGTGTCCTGTCCCTCGGCCGATATGGCTGACTTATATAGAAATTGTGTTGTGACATCCCCTCTATTCCACCCCGGTGGGGGCAGATGTCCTTGCGAGTAAACTTGGCATTGTTCAGGTGATGCAACACTGAGGAAATAGTACATACACAGTATTTGGTTCAGCTTTGGGCCCCCCTCAAGCTCATTTCTGGTCCCTTCTTTGAGGTATGTCTGAAAGAAATACAAATGTTCCTCCACATGAAGTCACATGCTGACACATTTGCATGGAGGTTTGGGTTGACGCAACATTCTGGGGGCCTTGTGAAATGGTTTCCTTCTGTAAATAAGCTCTGGCTGTGAACTCTGAAGGTTTATCTTTGAATGTCCTTGTTTAAAAAGGCCATCTTCTTAAATCAAATCTCTTTAGCTTTTAGTGTGTTTTATGTGTAAACATTAAGTTTTGGCAGCTCGATGAGCTGTTTTCAGTTTGGAGTTGAGTCAATTTGACAGTAAAGACTGTGGTTGGTTGGCTTGGAGTACATTATTTCTTCCCACATGTACAGTAATCTCTACTGTAATTGTGGTTAATTGGTTCCAAACCCGACTGTGATGAGGGAATTTCTGCAATGTAGGATTTCGTATTTATAAATGTAACGTCTGTAGTTGGAGACGACTTTATAAATGTGTTTAACATTATGAGAGCCCTCTAGACATGAAATAACACCCCTATAGTCAAGTTTACACTCATATTACTCAAAATAACAGACATAATGAAAGTAAATAAGACTCATGCTTTTGTTTATTGCTGTAAGTGTGTTGCAATGATAGGGGAGCTTTTATTTGGTTGTAATTGAAACCTGCCAGAAAAGCCGGTTGGTCTAGAGATCAAATCTGGTGCTTGTGTGTCTCACTGAACTTTACAGTATTACAGTAATCAAATCGAATTGAAAATGCTTAATTTAAGCAAACAAGTAAATGTAACAATTTTTGAAGAAAACCACATCACGTGAAAAGAAGAGTACAAAAAACAAAGCAAAATTTGTCTAAAATGTTTGACAAAGACCGAATCATATGAAAATTGTGGCATATGATTGTGGAACGATACAGCGCAGTGCAAAAAGGACTAGTTTGTTACATGTTACGTGATTTTACGACTATTGAGACAGTGTACAAAAAGCAAGGCAACTTTAGGGTGTTGCCTCGGAAATCCGAATCATCCAAAAATGCGAGCCAGTGTATGAAAATCACATGTATTCAAATCACATGAAAATGGAGTGTACAAAAACCAAGGCAACATTTTGGCAAAAATATTTGAAAATTGTGGGATATGGTTGTTTAAAAAAAAATGCACAGGCAGTGGGTCCACATAGGGTGCTTTGATTCCGATGGGAAATTACAAGGAAATAGACTAGTTTGTTACGTGCAGTATTGTTCAAAACGGTGTAGAAAAGCCAAGGCAAAAATTTTGGGTAAAATATCTGAATTGTAGCATATGATAAAAAAAAATGCACAGGCACAGGTGAGCACCTTGTAGGGTGCTTTGTTTGGGATTTCGCAGAACAATACAGCACAACGCTAACGGGGCTAGTTTGTTACGTGCAGTTTCTTTCGTCTTTTTCCTGATTTCAGAGTCGCCGTATTGTACGAAAACTGACACAGTGCCAAGGCAAGGTTTTGTCAATTGTTTAAAAATTGTGGCACAGGATTTAAAAACAATGTACAGGTTTTGTTTGGGCACTCGATTATGTGACACAACTGTGTACATTTTGAACAAAAACCTGAGGTGCATGACATGAGAAGGCTTTTTAAGTAATAGTTCAACAGGGAATGGGCCTATGATAATGGTAGCGTGACATGCATGTGTTGGGCTAGAAGAGTATCAAGGGAGAAATGAAGTGTGTGTGTTGGCGACAGGGTAAAGAGAGAAGTCCATCATCCATTATTCATGCTCCTCCTTGCTCGTGACATTAACGCCACATTGCTGTGGGTGAACTTGCAGCATAACGAGGGACAGGGTGTGGCAGGTCCTCACAGCGATTTGACATTTCATCTCATCGTACCCTCTTCCCCAGAACATGGACCTGATCGACATCCTGTGGAGGCAGGACATCGATCTGGGTGCCAGGCGTGAGGTCTTCGACTACAGCCACCGCCAGAAGGAGTACGAGCTGCAGAGGCAGCAAGAGCTGGAGGAGGAAAAGAGACTGCACCTCCTCCGGGAGAAGGAGAAGGCCCTGCTGGCACAGCTGCAGCTCGATGAAGAGACGGGAGAGTATGTGCCGCGTCCTCTGCCCACCGCCCCTCTGCAGTCTGCCGCCACGCCTCTGGAGATCACACAGGTAACGTGCATGTGAATGCGCTCGCGCGTGCAAGGCCCCCGGCCACTCCCATCTGCTATGATAGGCTGCGGCCTCGCGGTCGCTAGGTGACTGCTTTGTCGCGAGTGAGGCAAAGGTGGCCGCGTCCTGTGCAGTCTTAGCAATTGTTAAAGGAGTTTGCTAAAGATCTACCTCCATTGCAGGATGCCGAGACTTTGTCATTTGACGAATGCTTGCAGCTCCTCGCAGAGACATTTCCCGTAGAGGAAACTGAGGTAAGAAAAAGCATAACCACGTCTTTCATCACCGACTTCGACATAGCATTTGTGAAATGGGCACAACCACGTGCTTTTACCTCATAGGATGCTCCAGTCCGCCCGGACGCGACTGCAGCTGCTTCTACAGACTGCAGCAGCAGCAGCAGCAGCAGCCGAAGCGTCGTCATGATGTCCCCCGAGCAGCCATCTTTGCCCTCACTCACACTGTCTCCTGCACCCCAGCCGCAGAGGATGTCGCTTGATATGGAGCAGGCTTGGATGGAGCTTCTGTCTCTTCCTGAGCTGCAGGTATGATCTTTGGCCTTGGGTCGTGTGTGTGTGTGTGTGTGTGTGTGCACAGGCCGCACGTACACACACACACACACACACACACACCTACCTCCAATTGCATAAGATTTTGGCATGCATATTTCTAGCTTGATATTGGCAGTGCAACAGTAGTGTGGCAATCTTTAACCGTTTCTTTTTGTAAGAAATTACCAAAGTGCGGGACAACAGCTCGGGGTAATGGGTGAGGCTTTGCCAGGTTGTTTGCAGATCAGTCACTTGTGCCGACAGGCTCGTTTACCCTCTGCTGCTGCTTAAAAGATGATAACTTGACCCACCTTTAAAAAAAAAAAAAAAAAAAAACAAAAGCAAGAAATGCGAATGGCAAAAAAAAAAAGCTCCAAGTAACTGACAGGCCCATAGAAATATCTATTTTTGACACTTGCTTGATGTTGACATTCTCCTACAGTTTGGGATCAGCATTTTCAACAAATCACTGTTGGCTCCATAACCCTCACCCGTAACACAATCCAGGTTTAAGCCCGAAAAACACATTTTAAGTATATAGTAGTACTAGTAGCTATATAGTGTAGTTGTATATAGATAGACCAACCAAGCTAGTAATGCTTCAGCTGTGGTGTGTTCAGGGCCCACTTCTTGATGAAAAATAGAGACATGTAAAAATTGTGGGCAGTTAGTATCCTGTATTATCACATTTTTATAAATGACCAACTTACGGTGAATTAAATGTTTTGTCTATGGAAAAAAAATGCCTATTTTCAGAGGGGAAAAAATAGGAATTTGTTGCAAAATAAATGTACATCATGCACTGTGGAATACAAAGAATCATTTTATGTCTGCAAAAATCTACAAAATTACGTTTTCTGATACTGCGCCGACTCCAAGATAGGTACAATGTTAAGTTCTGAAAAATAATAACTATATTTAATATTTTTTTCTCTTTTTACCAAATTTGTATATCTCAATATGAAGCACATAAAAAGTTTTGATCCCATCTTTTTCCCACCCCCCAGCAGTGTCTGAGCCAGCAAATGGAGGACACGCTGGAGATTGCAAGCTATCCAGTGGCTGAAGCACAGGAGCCAAACTACACCTTTTACCCAATGCCCAGTCTTGCGGACAAGGAAAAAAACACTTTAAATGATTTTATTCACACATTTGATGGCTCAGTTCCCACCGTGCCGCCACCGGACAACCTGAGCCAAATCAAGGCAGAAGCTCCCCCGTTGAACACCAATTTCAGCCTAAATAGTTTTGGCAGTAGTTTTTACCCCGCTGCCATGTTGGAGGAGAGCGCCGGTCAGCCAGATGTGGAGAGAGAGGAGTGCAACATCATGTCTGATGTCCAAAACCTGTACAGCCTGTCCCCCGGCGACACATTTGAACGAGGCAGACACACGTCTTCAGAAGTGCCGGATGTGGACTCTGGACTGTCTTCAAGTACGAGTCCTCGCACTTTCTCACCTGGGAAATCTCTCTATGGAGATGAGGGCTTTGGTTACAGTGATTCAGACCTGGAAGACATGGACCAGAACCCCGGCAGTGCAGAATCCGACTACTCTGAGATGTTCTCATTGAATTTCCAACCTGATGACGTTCAGCATGTCGTGCCTCTGTCCATGTTAGTGGGCCAGCCTCAGAACCAAAAGGTCAAGCTCCCCAAACTGGAGAAGATGGAGCCGGCCGAGGAGAGCGGCCACAGCTCCGCCCCTTTCACCAAAGACAAGCGCAAGAGAAGCTCAGATGTGCGTCTCTCGAGAGACGAGCAGAGGGCCAAAGCCCTCAAGATCCCCTTCACCGTCGACATGATCACAAACCTTCCCGTCGACGACTTCAACGAGCTGATGTCCAAGAACCAGCTGAACGAAGCCCAGCTGGCTCTAGTCAGAGACATCCGCCGCCGCGGCAAGAACAAAGTGGCGGCCCAAAACTGCCGCAAACGCAAGATGGAGAACATCGTGGGGCTGGAGCAGGACCTTGACTCGCTCAAGGAGGAGAAGGAGCGCCTGCTGAGCGAGAAGCTACGCAACATGAGCGGCCTCCGAGAAATGAAGAGGCAGCTGAACAGCCTCTACCTGGAGGTGTTCGGCATGCTGCGAGACGAGTCCGGCAACGCCATCTCCCCGTCAGACTTCTCGCTGCAGCAGTCCTCCGAAGGCAGCGTCTTCCTCGTCCCTCGCACTAAAAAGACTTTTATCAAGAGCTAAGACCGCGTCTTCAGACCTTTGTGTGGCGCGGTACAGCGTTCATGTAGAAGCACTATGCAATAACTTCCTCAGCTTTACTCAGCACTAGAACTATTGTATAGTTTCTTTCTTCCTCCTGTTGTAATATTTTTATCTCTTTTGTACTCTTCATATGCTATACCCCATTCTCTGTACATAGCCATTACATACATTTGAGATGAATGCAAATGTTACTGTAAGTGTAAATATACTGTATAGATATTATTTGTTTTATAACTAGACCCTATGATTTGCTGCGCAGGTTCTTTGTGCTTTTCAATAAACCCTTCCTAAAGCTTTACAGCCCACCTGTGTAGGACCTGAAACAGATGGATGCCAGATGTATACACAGTACACTCAAGATGGGGTGTCCAGTGATGCCATGTAATGGAGAGGGGGGGGGGGGCATCTCAGCTTTGCGATATAGGTGGAAAACATCAGTATGAACTTAAGTCTTGGCTCTTCGTGGTCTTTATTTTCATAACATCACCCCCCCCCCCCACACACACACATTTAGCTTTAAAAAAATCACATTAAAACTCCTCAAATATTCATCTTTAATTTTCTCTGCCGTTCGTCCTCACCAGGGTTGAGGGGGTATAAGCTGGAGCATGCTCGACAGGAAGGGGGGGTACATCCTGGACTGGTGCTCAGCCAATTGCAGGCTAAAAGTCATAATGAGTGAACTCTTTGCTATATTTTTACTTTATTCCCATATAGCTTTTGCCCCGTCATAATTTTCTAAAAATCACTTTAATGCTACTAAAATGTGTTTTCCTCAAAACATACAGCATTACATTATTCTTGTACAATTAATTTTTTCCTCTTAATATTTTTACTTCATTCTTGCAGAGTTACTGCAGATTTGTCCATTTTGCGGTTAATATTTTTGGAATGTGCCACAGGCTATTAAAACAACATGGCCACACTTTGGACACCCCTGGTGTAAAAAGTACTATTACATAAGCTACCACATGTTCAACTTAGTCTTAATAGAACTTTGTGTAGCAATATATATATATTAAAAAAAAAACACCTTTATCGGCTTTAAACCATTTCACCCAATCAGCTTGCCATAATTAGCAGCACTGTTTGTACAGTAACCTAAATCTTTTAATACACGTCACTGCAGTCACACACGCTGTGTGTTGTGTTGCACAACAAAAGCCACAATTGTTGACAGGCAGTATAGAAGAATGCCCAATGTGAACCCGCATGACAAACCCCACAATGGCCCCACCGGGGCGGCGTTCTTAAAAGCAAAGCTTTTGCACAATGACTATTTGCCCTACATGCACTTTCACACACAAACATTACCTTTACCCGCCAAGCCCACATTCTGCGTGTGCGCGCGTCTGTGACCAAATAAGACACTGATAATGAAAATGAAAAAAAAAAAAGGTAAAAATACTTTTGAAAACAAAGAAAATATCTGTTGGACTTTACAGGAAGTAATAAGACTTAATGATTGGAAAATTCTTTATTCCAGGCCACATCATACTTGACATATTGCAAAGTAAACGTTTGAGCCGCACCGTGATGCGGTTTATGTAATGTCTAATTGCTGGGTTGTTTTGGCTCTTTAAATTTCTGTGTGTCAACACCGCCACGTACAAACTCTGTCTATTAGGCAGATTAAAAGACAAGTACGACGCATGCCGCTGAATGATTTGCGTGGGGTGTTGAATAAAAGACATGAAACCGGTGAAAACAAGGCCATCAAACGGCTGTGAAATCTGACCTTCCACGTCGGACATAATGAAGGTAGCAGATGAAAGCGGCGGTTCAAGCTTGGGCGTGAATACATTTGTGTGTTATTCTGTGCCATTGGGTGTGGCACAGAAAAGGTGAACTGCAGTAGCCTACATTTTCGCTTCAATTTCACTCAAGTACGCAACATACGACAACTGGAAATGCGTGAATGACAAATATATCCATATAATAAATGCATGGTTCCCATAAACTCTGAGGAACTAATGTCAGTACCACTTTGTCCAGTATCGGAAGCAAGACTATGAAATGTCTCGGGATTTCATCCAATCTTCTTTGAATACAGCAACATTACCGTAAATGGACAGCGCCAACGGTGGCGTTTTGACGAGTCATCGTTTATCTTGTGCCAAGGCAGTGCTTTCATGAATGCCAGGCGAGGCTGAATGAAGCGGCGCCAATCAAAGTGGCCGTTTTTGTATGCCTGTTAAATGCAATTAGGTTTAGACCCTCAAGACCTCATAAATGAAAATTACAGATTTGGGGGATTTTTAATTTGACTCGACTGACCACGCTAGTCATATTTGGTTAGAATACTTCATTCATTAAAGTATTTTTCATAAAAAAAAGTTTACTTGTATTGTCCTGGTCTGGCTGCTCTTGGTCTCATAAGAAAGTGAGCTAATTAGTACCATTATGTTAACAGGGCCAGCTATTAACAGTAACTACTGAGTCACGTCGCCTTCTTTGAAAAGGTTATGTTAATAGTTACCTTTCAGAAGACAAACTACCTACACTGAGGTTTAACATGCTGCATAACCTGGCTAACTGGTATTTTCGTTTAAAGCTGGAAATGAATCTGTCCTCAGAGATATAGTACAGCTATTTTTAGAATCCTTTAAAAGTCGACAGTTCCATGTCCAGACATCCTTACAGTTGATCAGAAGGTTGACGCTACCAAGAAGCTTCAGAATTGTGCAAAAATACAGTAATCCCTTGCCATTTTGCACATATCACGGCTTTTCAAAAATATTAGTAAATCATGCCAGTTCGTGGTTGAATGGCGCATTAGTCCAAAAAATTGTTTTTTTTGCATAAAAATGGTTAAATGTTTACTGCAATTCCACATTTTGTTTACTGTATAGGTTATTGTTTTTGATGTACATATATTTACATTTATTCTGAACAGCACCTGACACTTTTTATATTTATATCCTTATTCCTTATTTTATTTTCCCTTATTTTTTATTTTTACTTTCTACAAAATGCACCTACTACAAAATTCATTGTATGCAATACACTGACAATAAAAGGAGATTCTGACTCTGATTCAATGACGTAAAATACTAATTAATATAATTCCTTCAGAAGATACAGTCAAAGACGTGATGTTGTATTTGTACAGGCCACTAGGTGTCAGTAATGTTGGGTGAACACACGCTTGACTGATCTCATAACAGGCACAATAATCCCTTTTCTTGGGATACTGTTACCAAGCTAAAACTCAACTCTGAACCCCCGTCATCACTTCCTGTTTATTCCTATGTCTACAATATTGGTTTATTTCATGTTTAACAATACAGTATTTAGTAGGCTGGGAACAGGCTGTCTACAAAAATATTCTATTTTCTAATATGAAATCCTACTTGGCAGAAATTCATTTCACAGCTGGGGTTCCAACCAATTAACCCTGATAAATGAGAGAAATTAATGGTTTTCACAATTATTTTTTTAATCATATTTTTACATTTTAGCTACCCTTTTGTCATTTCCAGTCAGAGTTTTTTCATACAAATACAAGTGGTCTTCGTGTTACGTACAAGTTTTGGTGCAAGACGGCTGTCCACACCAAAACATTTTTAGGTCAAAACAGCAAAAGCGACTTCCACAGTGGGATTATCTGAAAACGCCGGCTCGTCAAACAAATTTTTTATAACGATGACGTCACCGACCTTTCGCCGTCAAGTGACCAGAAGTGAGCTTTGACGACAAGCAAACATCGACCTGCCATTTTGTTGTCTTATACTTCATAAATGACACACGTGTCATTCCACTTGGTCATAAATGTAGACTAGTCGTTGAAAGTTGAAGATGGACATATGGGGATGCGTTCCTTCGTCCATGGTTTGGAGGAGGTGAAGGTTCACAGCGCCACATGTAGGTGTGCCTTGTGTGTTACATAATTTTTTTGTCAGTTATCAGTTTCTGTTTGGATGCAACTACAGTATTTACTATTGCAGTGGAGCTTGGATTAAACCTTTTTAAAGCCTCCCCCCCAAAAATAAGTGCAGAATTTGTTTTTTTTTTTAATATGTTCCACCCATTTCAAACTTAAATATTTTCCTGCCCATAATATTACGCCTTTACCACCATATTACAAAATTTTCCCCAAACAAATTTTCCAAAAATTTTACTCCACAGCAAATAAAATGCAGTTCTTCACACAGTCTACGGTGGCTAATACTTTGACTCCTGTCACAAGACAAGTTTTTACTTCAGTTTCCAGCTGGGGTAATTGTTTTACTCGCAACTGTTGTTGGTTCAGTGGAAAGTAAACCGGTTTATACCACCTCCCTACTCTGCCTGCATATACAAGGAAGCGTGTTGTGAATGGTGTAAGTCTTTTAAATACGTTTCTCTGTGAAGGAATCTTTCACGTGAATACAATGTTTTCACTTATTGCTACATTAGAGTATTTGTCATTTTAACTTGCAACGTGTAGTGTCAATACACGCGATGAAATGACATTTACGATGTTTACGTTAACATGCTAAAAACTGTTATGTGCTTACACATTAGTTGGATAGCTGCAAAGCCATGTGAAATACACATTAAATCCACACGCTTCGGGACGCAAGACTCCACAAAGTCATATCACACTGGCGCCGCTTGTGATGCTAACGTTGCAATGCCACGAAGGTTAAGTTGCTGACTTTCGGCAGCATATCAAAGCCCCGTTCCAACTGCGAGGACTAACGGCATGAGATTTTGTATTTCCACAGTGACCGTGCAGGGCCTCCCTGTGACAGTGACTATTTTTGCAATTTTTTTAACTTTGAATGAAAAATGAAAATTTCATACCACGGTATAGTACCTTGAAACTGGTAAAGAGCCCATGCCTACTTAAGTGTAGTGGAGTTGTGCATGAGTGGCAGAGTCTATTATTATGCTGTAACTAGTTCTCCAGCAAGTCTCGGTTCATGGATGTAACCATGAAACAAAAGTCGGTACGCCGTAACCTGAGGACCACGTGTATCTGAACAATATCAGAAATAGTCTGGAATACATAAACGCGAGTCAAGACATTTTCGGGTTGTACTTGTCATGAAGTGCAGTTACAAAACATGTTCAACCTTGGATAATATTTGGAAAAAAAAAAGTCTTACCCATCCAGACCCTTCCATGTTATCGTGCCTTTACAGATTTTCAGCAAGATTGCCTCTTTCCACATCTGCAAATCAAGCAAAGTGATTACTCTTACCTTCCCCCGCTCTTAAAAGCCATACTCACTCCCTTCGCAAGACTCAAACCTATTTGTGGGTACATTTCAATATGTCTGACTCAACAGGATCGGGAACTAGCCTTTCGCTCACTAGCAGGCGCCACACTGCAAGCTTCCTCCATGTTGGCGTTGTGCTCCACGCTGCCTCCTCCTCCCTTTTCTCTCTCACAATGCTGACTGGTCCACTGTGCTGGCGCTGAAGGCGTGCTGTGCTGTCTGACCGTCCTCACTAGCGATGCTGCAGGTGCGTGCGGCTCCTATAATCCTACATGGCTCAACACGGGAGGGGATGGATGGCTACCTACAATTCCCTTAAATTCTTCATAGCGTACAAAAAGAGTACTCTCGTGATGCACTGATCCTCATGTGCCTTTCACAACTTTATTCATTGTCTGCTGAGGGAAATATAGGAACAAACTACAATTCCCTAATTCTAATCCAAACTGTTTATTTGAGGGACTTATTTACTGTGCTTCACATACAAAATCAAAACACTTGACTTATTAGAGGGTTCTTCAAACATGATTCAACTGGGAAAAAGGGGGGTCTGTTACAACTCGGCGAGGTTAAAAAGACAGAAATCAGAAATCCAAGCCATATAAAAAAATGCAAAATAAAAGAGCTTAAGAGAATGAAAAGCAGAAATGTTGCTTAGCCCTCTGACACCACAGGCACATACGCCACACTTCAGACGCACAATAGGGAGAAGTTGCATCACAGGAAAACATCTATCACAATAAGATCGGGGGTATCATGTCTTGATTATAATGTACAGTCCTTTGTCCATAAATTTGTCCCAGTTAGCTGCAGTAAAGTCTGACTTGTGCCGCTCTAATGCTTTCGGCCTCAAAGTAACCTGCAGCTTTCCTGACAATTCCTTTGCTCATCCTAGAACTGAAGCCTGTTGAATGGATACAGGATAAAACAAACAGTTATTCTGCACTCACGCTGTACTCTTGCTACAAGGGTTGCTGCGAGAGCCGATCACAACTTACCGACATGATATTTAATAGCGACGTGAGCCATAACCGCCACCGCCACTTCCGCCAGAGCCGTAGCCGCCTGAGAATAAAACACTTGACTAAGTTCCGACTTGATTATGGGGTGATGTTTGACACTCACCTCCATAGGGTCCACCTGAGTTTCTGCCCCCAAAATTGTTTCCCTTCATGGGCCCGTAGTTGGACTGACCACCTCCGTAGTTTCCAAAGTCATTGTAATTTCCACCCCCTCCATAACCTGACAAAAGACATCGCCATTTCCCTTCAAGTTACTGAAACGCAAACCTTCGGGAGACAAATTAAGACTTTACCTCCGCTATTTCCTCTGTACCCTCCATCGCAGCCACCGCCAAATCCACCACCTTGATTGCCGTAGCCAGGGCTCCCGCCTCCATAGTTTGATCGACCTCCGTAACCTCCTGGTCCACCACCATAACTTCCACCAGGACCTAGAAACAGGACATTCAACCAACACCAGTTCAGACCAAAGTCGTTGTATGTACGGTCTGCCTTGTGTCTTTTCTTATCATTTACTCACCGTCATAATCATCATAACCCCCTCGTCCTCCACCATAGTTACCTGACAAGCCAAGCAGGGGAAAATGTATTTAAAATAAAACATTTTGAGGCATAGCTATAATTAAATGAAGATGTTCAAGCTTAACACGACTAAGGTTGTGTCCACATGGGCACATTCTAGGGTTTTTTTTTTTTTTGGTGCATCCACGTTGTACATTGTCAATATCTGTTCATGGCTAAGATGAACTGTGTTCAAATATAAACGTGCTTCTCGTATTTTCCATTCAGAACTTCATATCATAGGCCATTGTAAAACGTTCCGTACAACTCGTAAAACACAACGTGGTGAAAATATACTCATTCAGCACAAGTCGCACACAAACACTTGGGGTTTGTATCCGTTTGCATCTGCCACAACTGACCCCATATAAACGTTCCTTCTCCTTACGACAACAACATTCATTCACATGAGCCCGAGTCACACACACACAAGCATGCTAAACTAAGTTACCCACTTTAGCTTCCATTCGTGCTCTGTAGGATGACTCTGTCAGCTTTTGCAGTTTATCACCATTTCAACCCATTTAGGTCCAGAAAGGGCTGTCTCCGCCACAATTTGAGCCATTCAACGAGGAAATACTCTCCCATATTCACATTGTCAATTTCAGCAAGATTCCACATTAAACAGTAAATTCCATTTTTCTTGGCCAATTCCATGAACATGGAAATCATAGGGTCCTACTACACATGTAAGATCATTAACAATGTAGTTAGTTTGTCTTTTTTCCACTCTGAACCTGCACATTGTAATTGGTTATTGTAAAACTTTACATTAAATAATGTGGTGAAAATATACTCATCCAGTCAGAGTTGCACACGCATACACGCACACGCACGCTAAATAAATCTTACGCTGCTAGCGTCCATTCACGCTCTAAGAAGAGGTTCCGCTAACTTTCACTGGATACCCCACCATGGATGAGCTTCCCTCATCTTCCTCCCGCTTTGCTAAACTAGGTAAAAGTGATGTTTTGCATTATTTTCTGCATGTAAGAAAAAAAGTGTTTTGTTTTAAAACTTTGGGGTTTAATTGGATTTAAATTATTTTTATGTGAAACTTGCTTTGGTTAGAGTCAGACCTTCTGGAATGGACTGACTCAAATCAAGGCACACAGTATTTTCTGTGCCATTGCATCAGGATTATACTACTCACCTCGACCATAGTTGCCACCGCCTCCAAAATTATTACTTCTGCCCATGAAGTTACCAGAACCTCCACTCCTGCCTAAAATAAAAGTCAGTCTAATTAAAGTCAGCAAAGCAACTTGTATGATTTGTCTACTTTGTGCTTACTTACCCCTGTTATTGGACATCACGTTCATTTCTTGCTTAGAGAGGGCTTTCCTGACTTCACAATTGTGCAAGTTGATAGTGTGGTATTTCTGAGCTGTGAGGTAAAAATTGAGAAACTCAATACATCCTATAGAACAAGAGTCACTAGACAGAACACTACTACTAGTACTGGAAATCAAGTGAAGTCTAAACACAATTTTAGTACCACAAGGCATGTTGGGAAGCTGGTCGCACTCTGTGACGCTGTGTAAGAGGGGCGTAGGAGTAGTAAGTTGCTCTGAACTTAAGTATTGAATCAGTTGTACTTTTTGGGGAATACATAACCCTGTTATGTGAAATACTTGATGTAGCCCCCAGGTAAGTTGACTTTGAAACCCCTGCTCTAAAAGGTACTAGACGGCGAGCCAACTTTGCGTACACTTACCAACAATTTTGTCCACAACGTCATGATCATCAAAGGTGACAAAGCAGAACCCTCTCTTCTTGCCCGTGGACCGCTCTTCCATGATGTCGATGCATTCGATCTTCCCGTATTTCTGGAAATAGTCCTGAATGTGGTACTCTTCTGTGTCCTCCTTGATGCCGCCCACAAAGATCTTCTTCACTGTCATGTGAGCGCCTGGTTTGTTGGAGTCCTGAAGAGGCATGAACAAGCAAACATCCCGATTCATGGCGAGCGGCATGGCGCATGTAGAGTGTGCATGTTCCTGCGGCACAGTTGGGGTACCTCTCTGGACACTGCCCTCTTGGGTTCAACAAATCGGTCGTCAACTTTATGAGGCCGTGCTTTCATGGCGTCGTCAACCTCAAACACTGAAGAATAGGTCACAAACCCAAAACCTCTTGACCGCTTGCTGCCCGGCTCTCTCATCACCTAAATAAGCAAAATTGTTATAAGTTGAACTACTGTACATAGACGTCCAGTCATGAAATTATAGCATTTTCCTTATGTGAGCAATGAAATCAATTACACTTGGCAACTCTGAAATACATACCACACAGTCTGTCAGTGTACCCCATTGCTCAAAATGGGCCCGTAAACTCTCCTCTGTTGTTTCAAAGCTCAGGCCGCCAATAAACAGCTTCCTGAGCTGCTCTGGTTCTTTAGTATCGCAGTCCTGCGTGGTTAACAACAATTAAAAACACGTAACTACACAAAATAAACGTACTCTGTATCTTTATGCAACTTTGACCACATTGGGTTACACCTGATTTCCGTACACAAGGTATTACATCACTAGCTTGTGTGAGAACGAAACATACAGTGTAGCATAACTAGGCCTGTCCAATTTGAAAACCTTCGACTTGCTTTACTTTAACTACTTCACTTTTGTTTCAATCCAATACAGTGTACGCTTTTAAAAAGCCGCGCCTTTAAAACAAATTCAAATAACAATGCAGTAAATACCTCATGCACATATTTGCGTGACAGTGATGCTAACGCTAACTAGCTAGCCTGCTACTTCCGGCCACGGCTGGTTTTGTTTGTACGAGAGCAACAAAAGAGCGAGGATGAAAGAAGTATAATGCAATAGCCGGTATCAAGGCGCACGATGGCGTCACCGACGCGGACATTACATCAATTTACATAATCAAGAATAAAGCAGAAAGCCCGACCTCCATCTTGATTTTCATTTCACAGCAGACGTCTACAGGTTCGGGCGGGGGACTGATCACGTGATGAAACATGTTGGCTCCCTTGCGTCAGAACGTTCTCGATGAGACGGCATAGACTGTCTTATATAGACACCACACAGTACACGCTTCATTACTAAATAATTAAATACATACAAATAACATTTGGGACGCTTATTTCGTGTAGTGCTGTTAAAGCAAAAAATATTTTATGTGAAGGTCGGAAGTGTGAAGTGTGTTGTGCGGTGGTGAGACGAAGCTGGGTGTTAAGTCCGTGTTAAGTGTCTTCCTTGCTTTATGTTAAGCTTTCACAACAAGACGTTAGATCACAATATGTTGAATTGTTTCGTCTTAAAAGCAACTGATTTTGGAATTTTACCACTTCTTTGCTGCCGTAGCTGGCTATGGAGGCGTTTGGGTAAACTTGCGCCACCTTGTGGTTGTCGGAAAAAGACAACGCTGATCTGTGAATACTGTAATTCAAAGTAATAAAATGAATGTAGACAGCACGTATTTATATTATATACTGGTCAATAAATAGATCATAAATCAATGAATAGGGATAAATTATAAACACACATGTATTCAGTATGTATATATACACACAATACACGCATAAACACAAATAAGATAATAAGACCTCTTGAAACCAGTCAAAGATGCATAGAAGCCCCATTTCATTCATTTATAGTGTGGGCTGATATAATGGAAAAATATGACATTTTTAAAAATCTGCAGTAATCTTACAGGAATTATGTTAAAAAATATATGTTAAGAGAAAAAAGTTGTAATCTAACTGGGGGAAGTTGTAATGTTTTAATATTATGTGGAAAAAGAACATAATTTTAGTTGCGTAAAGATGACATATCAAAGAAAAACTATATTTTGCAAATGTTACAAGAATTAAGTCAAAATATTAAGTACAAGAAGAAAATGAATCTCATTCTGACAAAAATACAGTGAAGAAAATAAGTATTTGAACACCCTGCTATTTTGCTATTTCTCCCACTTAGAAATCATGGAGGGGTCTGAAATTTTCATCGTAGGTGCATGTCCACTGTGAGAGAGATAAACTAAAAAGAAAAATCCAGAAATCACAATGCATGATTTTTTAACAATTTATTTGTGTGATACAGCTGCTAATAAGTATTTGAACACCTGAGAAAATGAATGTTAATATTTGGTACAGTAGCCTTTGTTTGCTATTACAGAGGTCAAACGTTTCCTGTAGTTTTTCACCAGGTTTGCACACACTGCAGGAGGGATCTTGGCCCACTCCTCCACACAGATCTTCTCTAGATCAGTCAGGTTTCTGGGCTGTCGCTGAGAAACACGGAGTTTGAGCTCCCTCCAAAGATTTTCGATTGGGTTCAGGTCTGGAGACTGGCTGGGCCATGCTAGAACCTTGATATGCTTCTTACGGAGCCACTCCTTGGTTTTCCTGGCTGTGTGCTTCGGGTCGTTGTCGTGTTGGAAGACCCAGCCACGACCCATCTTCAATGCTCTGACAGAGGGAAGGAGGTTGTTCCCCAAAATCTCACAATACACGGCCCCAGTCATCCTCTCTTTAATGCAGTGCACTCGTCCTGTCCCATGTGCAGAAAAACACCCCCAAAGCATGATGCTACCACCCCCATGCTTCACAGTAGGGATGGTGTTCTTCGGATTGTACTCTTCATTCTTCTTCCTCCAAACACGCTTATTGGAATTATGACCAAAAAGTTCTATTTTGGTCTCATCTGACCATAAAACTTTCTCCCATGACTCCTCTGTATCATCCAAATGGTCATATGCAAACTTAAGACGGGCCTTGACATGTGCTGGTTTAAGCAGGGGAACCTTTCGTGCCATGCATGATTTCACATCATGACGTCTTAGTGTATTACCTACAGTAACCTTGGAAACGGTGGTCCCAGCTCTTTTCAGGTCATTGACCAAGTCCTGTCGTGTAGTTCTGGGCTGATTCCTCACCTTTCTTAGAATCATTGAGACCCCACGAGGTGATATCTTGCATGGGGCTCCACTCCGATTGAGATTGACCGTCATGTTTAGCTTCTTCCATTTTCTAATGATAGCTCCAACAGTGGACCTTTTTTCACCAAGCTGCTTGGTAATTGCTCCGTAGCCCTTTCCAGCCTTGTGGAGGTGTACAATTTTGTCTCTGGTGTCTTTGGACAGCTCTTTGGTCTTCGCCATGTTACAAGTTAAAGTCTTACTGATTGTATGGGGTGGACAGGTGTCTTTATGCAGCTAACGACCTCAAACAGGTGCATCTGATTCAGGATGATACATGGAGTGCAGGTGGACTTCTAATGGGCAGACTAACAGGTCTTTCAGGGTCAGAATTCTAGATGATACACAGGTGTTCAAATACTTATTTGCAGCTGTATCACACAAATAAATTGTTAAAAAATCATGCATTGTGATTTCTGGATTTTTCTTTTTAGTTTATCTCTCTCACAGTGGACATGCACCTACGATGAAAATTTCAGACCCCTCCATGATTTCTAAGTGGGAGAAATAGCAAAATAGCAGGGTGTTCAAATACTTATTTTCTTCACTGTAAGTGTCACAGTAAATGTATCAGTGATAGGAAGAAAAATAATGTCATTTTAATAGTAGTAGTAGTCGTATCAGAAACAAAAAAATGTGATTTTTTTTAAATTATTTTTTAAAAATTATTTAAGAAAAATGTTGAAATATTTGGAAAATAAAAAAAAACACAAAAAATGGGGGGAAAAAGCATACACAACAATCTGTTCATACTAATATTACACACACTTAAAAAAACAACATAAAAAATGGGCAAACATATGAGATGCATTTTTTTCTTATAACTCCTTAAGGTCTTTAGTTTGTCAGTATGTGGCCCTCGGTGAAAAAGGTTCAGGTACTGCAACAGTCATTAGAATAGCTTGGCAAATTAGAGCATCATTTGGACTTCCTGAGACACTCTCAGCCAAATAAATGTCCCAGAGATTTGTGTCCGACTGCAGCCTTATTTATGATAGATTAAACAAACAGTGTGCTGTCATCATTACGTGCAATATCTTACAATAAATCAACTCACAACATTGTTTCTGAAAAACATCTTCAAATAGCTGCTACTTGTAATTGAGGAAAGACATAAACTGTGCTGGAGTCTGACCAACACAGATGATGTATTAGACAGATGCTGCTAAGGCTGCCCAGCACCTCCAAATATATGACTGCCTTATCATTAACTTTATTGTCCCGTGTGAGGAAAATACAACCCCGGTAAAAAACGCTAATGTTTTTCTGACACTCTTAATGATGAGTATTTATAATCAGTGCACAATGCAGACATGTGTTTTGACATGTTTATACCATAGCCGGTTTTGTGTAGCGTGGCTTTGAAATGGAAGGATCCACTATCAGAATAGTCACTATTCACTCATCCTTATAAGACAGTGATTCCCAGCCACTGCGCTATGGCGCATTGGAGCACCATAAGAGATGATTAGGTTATTTCCGACAATAATACATCTTCCTCATAGAGGCAGAACACACAGAACAATGAAAAACGACAAAAGGTGCATAATTAACCATTCATACAACAGAATAAGATTTTTCTCATGTAAAAAATATGTGTCTTGGCTCAATAAATTTGGGGCAAAATGGAGTGCAGTACTTGATTACAGCACTACTTGGTTACAACCAGCAGAGGCACTGTTGATTCAGTCTAAACTAGAAATGTTGAATACAGTCATCCCTCATTTATGGTGGTTCCAGACCAGACCGTTATAAGTGAATTTCAGCAAAATAGGATTGTTTACTTAGAAATGGAGCATAGAAAACCTGTTTATGATCTTCCAAATGCAGTTTTTAACATTATTAGAGCCCTCTAGAGATGAAATAACACCCCTAAAGTTAACATTACGCTCATATTAGTAGACATAATAGAAAAGTGGGGCCGATCAGAAAGTGACGTCCGGGGTTCAGGGTTTACTTTCAGTTTGGTTGGTTAGTAGCCTATATTAGGGATTATTGTGGCACCATTCAAACCTGCAACAACATCAATTCTGGTGCTTGTGTGTCTTACCCAACAATAGTGACTAATACAGAATACTATATATCATCACAATATATTTGAATGCGTCAATTTGCATACTTTTGGACTACTAATAATAGGCAGTATTCAGCCGCAAAATAGCATTTGCATGATTTACAGTATCGGTGTATCGTTTGGGAATTGACGACTATCGTTTTGCACCACAAAAGAGTGAAATTGTTTGTTTTTTAGAGGATAAATATTAGCATACATCCTGAGCCATCCACTCAGACTAGAACTGTCCTATCCAGTCTTTTAGGATGAACCGACAAAGCCTGCTTGAAGGAGTGGCGAAACGCCAGTCGTTAGGACCCTTGACCTTTTTATAGTCATTTGTATCAAACAATTTCTTGCAGTTTTATTGACTTTTTGATGTCATATTTTTGTACTTGTCCTGTCACATTTGTGAGAGTCGAAGGCATTACATATAAATGTATTTTACTCCCTGACTCCCGGCTTTGAAATCCTGGATTGCGGTTTGTGTCACCTTTCATTTATCCAAACGTTTGAGCAGACCGGAACCATACAGTGCTTTTGATGAACGCACTGTGGCTCTTGTTTTACAGCGCCATATAAATAACGCTGATGTATTAGCGCTGCTCTATACTCATCATAAACTAACACCACAGTAACAGGTATGCCGTGTTGCCAAATGTACTTATATTTCACAATGACAACACATTGCAGAAATGTGCCGTCATCACCGCAGAAAAACTGCAGTCCCATAAATAATCCCTTAATAAAAAGCTTCTTTTTGTAATTTGGGGGTTTACAGCTTGATGAATGCTGTTGACGATCACAGCGCTACGTCTTAGCTGCTAACAGCTTTCTTAAACACAGATACACTATATATATACACACATATGTATTTCTATATATCAGGCCATTTAGTAACTATGTATCACAGCAACATTAGTCCACCATTGTAATTAACTATTTTCCCTTGAAAAAGAATAAGAATGAATATTTAATGGCCATCATTAAAGGCCTTGCTGTGCTCTGATTTATCAGGCAACTTTACAATCTCCGCTTTGTGTGATAAAACAATCCCTCCAAACAACCCGACACATCCGTGTGTGCGGCCTAAAAAGCTGCACTTAAGAGTCTAATTAAATAATTAATATGGTTTTATACCCATCTTACACCTCCAAATAATGGTTCGCTATATATCTGGGGTGCGGCCACTGCAAATGCACCGTGTCAGGAAAAATAAAATGGACAGTAAATCAGGTGTGTGGTGACAGGATACCTGCGTTGATAGGTATGGGGGGTTTGGTGGATTTTTACTATACTGCATATAATACTATTATATAGTATTGTTATTGTATTTGTATTGTATTTGTTATTATCATTATATTATAATCTATATACATATATAATACATATGTACTTTCTATAGGGGAATGTTCTGGAGCTATGAGGGCAAGTAGGTGAAATCACAACACTAGGTGGCAGCATGCAAAAAGGTTCAATGCAGAAGGGTCACATAAAAAAATACAAACTGTACAAACTTTGCATAAATTCTCTCATTTCAACATAAAAAAATCATGTAAAAATGAGGCCAGATATTCCTTAACCCCCCCCAAAAAAGGCTGTAGTGGCCACTTTTACATTTTTAAATGCAGAGACTTTTAGTATGAATTATTTCTCTCCTTAAATCACGCTTGTATATTTTTTTTCTCCTAATATTATGACTTTATTCTAATAATATTTGGACTTTATCATAAAAGTGTAACTTATTTTCACACCCAAGTATTTGTTTGGTTTGATTTGTTTAGGACTTAGTTCTCATAATATTTGGTCTTCATTATAAAATGTAAACTTTTTCCCAAGCTAATGTTCCAAAAATTGCAACTTCATTCTTTGTTTCTCATATTTTCCCTTCAATTTTTCCTTTCAACTTTAGCTATTTTTCCTCTTCATATTTTGAGGTTACTCTCTTAATTAACTTTCTTCTTGTACAATTTCCCCCCCCCCATTATTTTATGACTTTTTTCTCAAAATATTAACATTTTTTTCCCCATCCCAATTTTGCAAAAAATACAACTTCATCTTTAATTTTTCAACTTCATACAATTTTTTTTGTTTTAAAAGTATGACCTTACTCTCTTAATATTTCAACCTTCTTGTTGCACATTTTTTGTACAATTTTTTGTATGACTAAACTCTCATAATATTTAATCTTTGTTCTAAAATTTAAAGTTTTTCCCAACCTAATTTTTCCAAAAACTGCAACTCTATTCTTTATTTCTCATATTTTGACTTTATTTATTGAATTTTTCAACTTTATGCAATTGTTTCCTCATAATATAATGCCTTCACTCTCTTCACATTTCATATTTATTGTAACATTACTGCTCTTTTTCCCAGTTTTACTGTTGGGTTTTTAAAATAATAAAACCAAACAGCCACTGGTGGTAAAGGACCCCAAGCCACACTTTGGACAGCCCTGTTTTAATCCCTCAATGACACAATGCAGTCCAACTATTACGATGATACCATTAGCATCCACTAGATGGCAGCATGGTCCATGAAAAGAGAAACATTTCACTTCACAAAAGAGAATTGCTTAACATGAGAAGATGATTTCCCCCTCCCTTGTGATGGCATGTCTGGCACATTTCAAAATGTAATTATATTTCAGTTTTGTTAACTTCCATAATCATACCAAAATGATAGTGGTATTTGTTATTGAAAGGGAATCCATACTTTTCATAGACTTTTCAGTTTAACCAGCATTTCTGGAACATATATTCATATTCCATGATTAGATTGTTCCTCCCGCTAAGCACTGCAACAAAGCCACCCTCCAAGTGATGTTGTTGACCTTGTCGCGGGGCATCATGGAGGCCTGGATGATAACCCGTGTGTTGGCCAGACGGACATACGCAAATGGAAACTGTGAGGAAATGGATATAGAGCACAGGGAACCCCATGCAGTCAATTTAGATACTGTCTACACCTTTTCACATGCGAGCACAAAGCCCGTCTCACACGTCGGTGTTGACGAGTATCCCTCCCTGGGGAGTTTAGGGAAAGAACAATTCCTTGCATCTGTTTCCTGTTCACTTGCATGGAGGAAACTGGGTGTAAATCACACCAAATATAAATAGCAGCAGCATTCAATTTACAAGAGATTGGCATCGCCTTGCATTTTGGTTGCATTTTTTGAAACTGAAATGTATATACAGTACATAAGGATTCAACTGAGGATGCATCAAGTATAGATGCCCCAGGATTATTATTATTATTATTCTGCTGACAACTACAAGTCAGGCAGCAAAAACAAATATATGAAACAGAATGGAAACTAGCATACAAATACTCAAGACTTGATGCAAATTTAAATCCAATGCATTCAAGCTGCCAACATGTTTTTTTAATGATTACCAGCACACATCTGATATATGAGTGTACAGTAATCCCTCCTTTATCATTTTTCTGTTTGGTTCCAGACCCAACTATGATAAGGGAATTTCCACAAAGCAACGTTCCTTACTTTTGCAGTTAGAGCATAGAAAACCTGTATACCATATTGCATCTTTAACATGATTAGAGGCCTCTAGACATAAAGTAACACCCCTATAGTTAGCCTTACACTCGTATTATCTGATATTGTATGCAAAATAAGCCATTTAAGACATAAATAAGACTTCAGTTAAGACTAGAGTTCAGGTACAGTAACCGTGAGATCTGGTGCTTGTGTGTCTTACCCAACATTACGGTAACATGCATCTTCTCAAAGTCTTTAAATGTGTCTTCTGAATGCATTTTATTTGTATTTTACTTCATTTAGCTTGAAAATGCTTAATTTAGGCAAAACAAATCTGAAATACACACATATATCAAATAATAATCCACAAAACAGCATGATTTATCAGTGACTATATATTTTTTAAAAGTTGTGAAAGAGTCAAACTGCAATAGCTCGTGCAGTGTTACGGAAAAGAAAGCAATTCCATCGCAACGACTGTCGTTTTGCATCACAAAATATGTGACTTTTATGTGAATATGCATATTTTTGCTGCTATAGCGACCCCGCCCAAAGTCCAGCATTCCCCTGCGACCCTAATGAGGATTAAGCGGCCTAGAAAACGGATGAATGGATGGACTAATAACAACCACAAAACAGCGTGATTTATTAGTTATTGTATTTTTGAAAAACAGTGATAAAGTGAGGCGCAAAATTTGAAACACAACGTTATTACCCCACACACAACGTTATTGTGTGTGTAACTATATATTTGTATGATTTTTGTCTTTTATTGTATTTCTGCAGAGATGATGAAAGTATTTGTTTTGTGGTATCTCCTGAAAAGCTAACATAGCTCATATCAGAGTGGATTAGCATTAGCTTATAATATGATGGTACGTGGCTGCACGGTAGTCGAGTGGTTAGCGCGCAGGCCACATAGCTAAGAGACCACGGTTCAATTCCACCCTCGGCCATCTCTGTGTGGAGTTTGCATGTTCTCCCCGTGAATGCGTGGGTTTTCTCCGGGTACTCCGGTTTCCTCCCACATTCCAAAAACATGCTAGGTTAATTGTCGACTCCAAATTGTGATGTGTGAAGGGTTGTTCGTCTATATGTGATTGGCTGGCGATCACCCGAAGACAACTGGGATAGGCTCCAGCACCCCCGCGACCCTTGTGAGGAAATGAATGAATATGAATGATGGTACATCATTAGTGGAAGCACAACAGGCAAGCAGTGTGGATGATGTAGACGTGGCTTTTCTAGCCTGCTAGCCTCAATAGCGCTAGCTCGGCGATCGGGCTCAAGGCTACACCGTGACTCCTTCTCCGTGTCTTCATCCATCATTTTTCCTTATGAATAGTAATACATTTTATATATTAAATGTGTTAAATACGTGAGGCATATTTAGGGCTTATAGCTGCATTGTGTGACGAGTGAACAATGGCAATTGAAGAGAGAAGCGGAGGCTTCTGGAGCTTCATCTAATCAAATTTTCCGGGCGTATCACTTACTTGTGGAAAAGAATCTACTGTATAAGTTGCGGATATATCTGATAAACATCCAAAGCAGTGCAGTGCAGCTAGTTTGTATGCTAATATTGACTGACAGGGTCAAGCAGGCCTGGATAAATCCTTTTGAGGTGAACATTATATCTGTTTCTCAAATGCATGGGTACATATATCACATGTTTTGTTCAATTGCTGTTTGGTTAGTCAATGTCCCAGAGTGGATGTGGTTTTGGTCTTTGTTAAGGTCGCTGTGAATGAAAGAGTTCATCCAGGCTTGTGCTTAATTAATGAAATGAACCCCGTCTTGTTTTGTTTCAGTGCCAAATAGCAAGAGAAGCGACGGCGCTGGGAAACGATCCAATGCATCAGTCTATTGATGAGGCGGGAGGAGGCGCAGATAGCGTGCTGTAATAAAAACCTTTATTGGCAGCTCCTCAATGGACGGCAACACAGGGGCGCTCTGGCATTAATCGACTGCCTGGAGGAGAAGCAACGTACAGTCTATCGCCTGTCAAGCCCTCGCTATAGCATACCTCTCACATATGGAATCATAACCAATATGTTGTTCAATCAATGGACTTCCAAAGTCATGATAAACAAGAATCACTCATATGTATTTGCTTACAGGACGATACAAATATTAATTTTCGCAATGATTTAGGCTGGAGGTCCAATGCATCAGACTCAAACTAGTCAACCCAATCAATTTATTTGAACTTAATACATTTTAGAATGTAACACTCTTTGTTGTTTATATATTTGTGTGCAGGAAAAACTCATTTCCCACCCATTTATTAATTAATATTTTTTTTGGTGTAATTTGACATGCAAAGAAACAAAAAGAAATACTCCTCCAGTGTGGTAGAGGTCATAAAAAGAAGACTTCCTGCAATATATGTAATTTATTGTGTTTTGGGCGGTCCCGTTCAAGTCCCAGCCCTCCCTCCGGGGTGATGGGACTGAGAGAGGTGACAGGGGAAAGGCCTTTCTTCCTGCCACTAATTTTTGTGTACAGGCAACAAATGATCAGAAAAGTGCTGCTTTCACACTTTTCTGCCGCCCCGATGTTGAGTTCCCCAGCAGAATGAGACAAAGGGATGGCGGGATGATGAAGTCCCGAGCAGCGCTGGGCAGGTGTTTCATTCGTCTCTGGAGGGGGGGGGGGGGGGGGGTGTGGGAGGGTCGGGAGTACACCTGCCCACTACAAACCCACCGTGATGGATCGATGAAGCACTAACTGACTCAGCGCTTTAAGAGCTCTAGCTGGGATTAGAGCAGAGAGGACCTGATTGAAGCACACTGTCATCCTGCAAACAATAACACACATTCATCTTGGAGCTCCTCTTCCTCTTCCCACCAACACCCCCACTCTGCGTTTCTATCACTGAGAATGATCATGCTGCTGATGCTGAGAGGAGTAAGACAGGGATATTTTCATAATGCCGATTGGCATCACTTGCTGAAATAAATACAAGTCTAAGGTAGGAAACTGGAGCTATTATTCCCATAGGAAAAAAGAAAAATAAATTCATCTGTTCCAGGCACCACAAATATGATCAAAAATACATTTTATAGAGAATAAATGTACTTTGAAATGCAGAAAACTTGAAAAAACAAAACTCCAGTTCAACATTAGAGCAACATTACTGACATCTAGTGACCGTGTACAATACTACATATCATCACAACATCTTTTTAACTTCATTACATACAAAAAAGAGGACATTTTTCCCATAGGAAAATAATGTAAATCCAAAGCAACCCTAACCCTAACTCAGTGGTTTTCAAACTGGGTGGGGCCTGGCGTCGAGGGGCTACCATAACTGAGACAATGTGCAAAAACTGTGACAAAATTTGGGCAAAAATCATTCATTCATTCATTAATTTTCTACCGCTTTTCCTCACGAGGGTCGCGGGGAGTGCTGGAGCCTATCCCAGCTGTCTTCGGGCGAGAGGTGGGGTACACCCTGGACTGGTGGCCAGCCAATCACAGGGCACATATAGACAAACAACCATTCACACTCACATTCATACCTATGGACAATTTGGAGTCGCTAATTAACCTAGCATGTTTTTGGAATGTGGGAGGAAACCGGAGTACCCGGAGAAAACCCACGCATGCACGGGGAGAACATGCAAACTCCACACAGAGATGGCCGAGGGTGGAATTGAACCCTGGTCTCCTAGCTGTGAGGTCTGCAAAAATATTTGGCGAAAATCAAATCAATACAAAAACTAGTTCATGTGAAAACCAAATTATGACTGTATCACAAGGTTCCACGTACCAAAAACAAAAAAAGACAACAGTTTGTTAGGAAAAATGTTGTATGTTAACCAAGAAAGTGTACAAGAAGTGAAGCAAAATTTTGGCCAAAAAATGAATCATACAAAAACTGGTTTGTACAAAATCCGATGTTTGACTGTATCTGCAAAATGTTAAATCCAACAGTTTGTTTAATGCAATATTGTACGATAACTGTAGGAACATTTTTGGACAAAAAACTGAATCATACAAAAAGAAAGTACTTATGAAAACCAGTTGACTGTTCCAAAATTCAACATACAAAGAGTAAAATACAAGTTTGTTGCATGCAATTGTGTACGTATAACCGAAAGAGTGAATAAAAACAATTGTAGCAAAAACTGTACGAAAACTAAGGTGGTTGCCGTGTGGTTACTAAAAGCCATTTCATTAGGTACACCTACATAATACGTATAATAACTTCCATAAGCGGCATACAAAAATGGATGGATGGTTGGGCCTCCAATAGAAAAAACAGATCTACCTTTAGAAAAATAGCAATGCTCAGTTCTGACTGACACTGTCGGAAATAAGTTAATGGCTGCCGTTTTGCAGTCAAATATACTGCCTCACGCCGAGAGCTGTTTCTAATATGTTGACCCTTTTAACACTCATTTTACAGCTCGCTCGTACTCGAACACAGAAAGATTCAAGCAATTCAGTAATGTTTTGAATTAGACCACACGCTAGTTCAAGAATAAGCATAAAGCGTCCGCAGTCCCAGGAGTCAGTGACTAATGTTGTTTAATAGCCGGTGCTGGCAGGGGTCATTTTTATAAGCACACCCATGCAGGAAAACCCTCACCAGGCTTCTCACACATACAATAATATCAACGTATCGATGGGACATTGTACAATCATCATAAAAGTGGGGGAGGTATATTAGGAACAGTGTCATGAGTGTACTTATGTATACTTATGTATTTAACAAATTAGTGGATTCACGCTCATTTGCCGCTAAGCATTCATGATTCTGAAAAGATCCATCCATCTTCAAGTATCCTCAGTAGGGTTGCAGGAATATGCTGGAGCCTATCCCAGCTAACTCTTGGGTGAGAAGTGAGGTACACCCACTTCCTTAAGTCTCCCAGGTGGCAGCGCTCAAAAGAAAAGGATATTGGGCACCGATATTGGGCGCTCGACTGCCACGAGCATCATGATGGATAATGATTATTGAATGCTAATGAAAGCTAGAGGGGGTCATGGATTCTGTGCGCTGTTACAAACTAGACAGACCTGCAAGACAACCATCAGGGCTACAGAGCTGTTCCTTTTTATGACTCATTCTTGTATTCATTCATTCATTCATTTTCTACCGCTTTTTTTCTCATGAGGGTCGCAGGGGGTGCTGGAGCCTATCCCAGCTGTCTTCAGGCGAGAGGCGGGGTACACCCTGGACTAGTTGCGAGCCAATCACAGGGCACATATAGACAAACAACAATTCACACTCACATTCATACCTATGGATAACCAATTAACCTAGCATGTTTTTGGAATGTGGGAGGAAACCGGAGTACTCGGAGAAAACCCACGCATGCACGGGGAGAACATGCAAACTCCACACAGAGATGGCTGAGGGTGAAATTGAACCCTGGTCTTCTAGTTGTGAGGTCTGCACGCTAACCACTCGACCACCGTGCCGCACCAACCTCAAGCATAAAGCAAGAAAATTAAATCTTGAAATAAAAACATATATTTTTGGCAAAAAAAAGAAAAAACGAGTAAATATTTGGAGAGTGACCAGGTGGAGGTTCATCTGGCAGAGGCATCACAATATCTGAGTGAACTTTGCTGCAGCAGAGCAGCTTCCTTATCTTGTCCTGTTCTGCTTATCAGTGTGTGTACACACACTCGGGTCTGTAATGAGCGCTCATGGCTGCAGCCATTCTCATGTGGATGGGCCAGCCGCTGCCCCCCCACATCCGTCCACACACGAAATCAGCGAGGAAGGGGTCCACAGCTAGGTGTGTTTACGTGTGTAATGTTCCATTCCCATTGGTTTCTCCATATGCACGCACCACAAGCGCATGACAGTGGGGGTGGGCGTGGGGTGGGGTCGAGGTGGCATGACAGATTTAAAGGATGTTGCGGAATTGAGGGGGTAGGAGGATATATGTGACATGCGGCATGCGGCGGTGGCGTGGAGTGATGACATCCTCTCTTTAATGACACACGCCCTTGCTTACACACACAGCTGCAAATCACTGCTCCAATACAGGAAGTATTATCTAATAAGGGCAACTAGGACCACTAATTTCAACTCATACCTCCCACAACACTGCACACCACCACCCACCCAGATCATGTCAAACAAATATAGTACTTGGAAGGCGCATACGTCGATCAGACGTCTCCATCAAATGTTAGCTGCCGGACGTATAGCCCAGATGGCCTGAATAGACCTTAAAGCCCCTCTGTCTTATAGTGCCCCCCCTCCTTCCCAGGTCTGCCCTCCCAGCCTTGATTTGTGGAGTGCTGGTGTCAAAAGGGGACTACTTTGTAGATGGCGTGCTCTGCTTACCTGTTTCCTTGCAGAAAGGCCCGTAAATGTCACCCCATGACACTCTCTGGACTGTCTCACTTTGACTATTAGAAGCTTCTGGAATGGATGCACAAACACATCCACAAAAGCCGGGCTAATTCAACTTAAAGGTGCTGTCCGTCAAGGGTGAGGTATGGCAAAGGGGGTGCTAGCCTTCCAATGTACTCTCACTTTGTGCTTTGAATTTTGTGGCATCACGCTATCATTTTTAAACAAAATACATTAATTTGTTCGGGTTTAGGGTTTGGGTTTGACGGTTAGGGTTAGAGCAGGGGTCTCAAACTCAATTTACTTGGGTGCCACTGGAGCTAGGGTCTGGGTGAGACTGGGCCACATCAGGTCTTCCCCAAAAAAAAAAACAAAAAAAAAAACAGAAAAATATACAAACTTTTTTCAGTGCTTTGGTTCCGATTTTCTACAATAAAAGCGCTGATAAAACATTCCACTGTTATCAAATATCTTAACACAAAATAAGATGAACAATAAACAAATCAAGAATAAAGAAAATCAATCAATCAGTAATAAATAAATATAATAATAATAAAACAGCAAAGAAACCACATAACATTTTTGGACCAATCGTTGTGTGGAGCCACTGTACAGTACATCTAAATATGGCTCCCAGCCATTTTTCAGAGACTCTTGACTCTTCACAATATGGCTGGTGAAACTCCAAAGAGGTTTTGGGTCTCAGTTTAATTAGATCCTGCAGCGCTAAATCTAATCAGTCTAAACGAGAGCAGAGAGCCAAATCCTCCCCACGCAAACAGGCGCCTCCGGTCTTCCCTGCATGCTCGCCACCCTGCCAGGACTCGGTGTTTAGTAAAGCTTTCCTGTTTATGCATCCTTCACTTAGTCACTACTGTTTCAGTAACAGTAAAGATGGAGTCGCTCCCTGACACGACTTAACCATGCCAGGTCAATATGATGCAGATGCTCCTGACTACCGAAATTGTCCAGCACTTCATTACCGATACTGATATCGTGAACTGACATCTCCTTTTTATGCCCACATGAGCCAATAATGTCGGATATGCCTAATTGAAGTTCAAGAAGGCTTATAAAGTTGTGTTGTGTTTCTGGCTCACCATGGCACGCAGTCAAAAGCGGGTTGTGGGAATCTACCTGTGTTTCAGGCGGGTGAACTGAGCCCCTCAGCATCTGGCTGCTGCTCCCTGGCTAGAAAAACACTCAGGTCCCTGGTCTCCTACTGCAGGGTGGCTTGAGCCCAGGTCCATTAGTCACCAGGCCCCGGACACCTCTCACTCATCCCACCGCATAAGGTCGTGTAATTGATACCCATCAGCCACCACAGCGGTACACACGAGCATTTTACATTTTTGGTAAGACGCGGGGTCCACAACTCCCGGCCTGTCTCTTTGCCATCACTCCACTTGAAGGTGAGATGATTTAGGAGGCTGGGAGAAAGTTAATTTCTCCTGATCATTGTGTGCAACCTGGAGCCTTAATGGCGGGCGTAATTAATTCTGCTGATGTTAATCACCAGGGCTGGTCCCCACAATTATCAGCCCTGTGCAGATGGGGCACAGTGCAGACATGAAAAATTAGGAAAATGAATCTGTAATGGGGTGGCAGATCTAATCTGTGTCAGAGAAAACAAAGTTAAGGAAGAGCAAAGAGCCCCAAGATTGCAGGTGAAAGCCACTGAGGCCGACAAACCTGTGTGGCGCAGCTGAAAAATGGCGTGGTGTCCAAAGTGTTTGGTAATTACTGGGCCATTGAATTGTGCCGCTCTTAATGTATCGCCGGAGCAGAGATCAACATCTCCTTCCTGAACGATGCTTTGGAATAGGGAGGGCAGCAACGCTGGTTGCGCCTTTACGGGGACTGAAAGGTTAATCAGGTTCCACTCAGGCTTGTGTGGGCTCTGCAATCAACATGTGTACTCACTGAGGGAAAACAAACACTGCCAGAAATAAATACGGTGCAGAACCCCAATTTTTCCAGCACATCTGATTTTGTATTATTTGGTTTTTGGCAAAAATTATTGAAAGACACAAAGCATGGTGACTGAGTTTCTGCAAAGAATGGACAGTGGGTTTCTTTAGAATTGTGACAATTTCGACAGATTCTGACTGGGAAATCCTTGAATCATCTTTATTACCGGATTTTGCTGAATGCCAAATACCAGCCCCCGCGCAGAACCATAACTTTAAATTATTGTTATTTATTCTAAATTATTTAAATTATTTGTACAAATTACTGTTTACGCTGTACATTGTTCATATTTGATGTAATCTATTTATTATTTATTATTTATTATTTATTATTTATTATTTATTATTTATTATTTATTATTTATTATTTATTATTTATTATTTATTATTTATTATTTATTATTTATTATTTATTATTTATCATTTATTATTTATTATTTATTATTTATTATTTATTATTTATTATTTATTATTTATTATTTATTGTTTATTATTTATTATTTATTATTTATTATTACACGGGAGCCAGGCAACGACATTTTGTTGGCAATTTTGCTGCTGTGTTATTGTGCAATGACAATAAAGAAATTCTATGTCTATTTTGTAGACTTTAAGTCATATATAAGTATAAATATATATAAAGGTACTTTAGAACATTATTAGAGACTTTTGGACATGAAATAGCACCCCTATAGTTACCTTTTACACTCCAATTACCCAATATAGTAGACAAAAGAAGAGAAAATGATTATTCAGCATAAAAAAAAAGCTTTTGTTTATACACGGCTACAATGCTAACAGGCTAATGTTATCATGCTAACCGTTAACACTGAACATGAAAACTCTCTATCTCTCTATCTAAGTTTATACATTTGAAAATAGCAACAATTATGGTAATCTGGCCATTATTAGAGGCCTCTGGACATGAAATAACACCCCTATAGTCACGTATCCACTCCAGTTACACAATATAGTAGACAAAAGAAGAGAGACATTGAAAAAATTAGGCAAAAAACGCCTTGTAAATACACTTTTGATAACTATTAGAGCCCTCTTGAGCTGAAATAGCACCCCATAGTCACATTTACACTCATATTATATATAGTAGCCACAGTTCATACTCCAGGACAGTAATCTGTCACCATAATTCCTGTGCTTTGAATGTTTGAAGGTTTTTCAAAACGAATGAATAAATCATTGCTGTTGTTTGCCTAAATAATAATAATAATAATAATGACTAAATGAAGCATTTTCAAGCATACAAATGGCTAAAGTCAAATAAATGTAAGGCAGTCAGATGATGCATTCAAAGATATTGTGATGATATGTAGTATTGTTACATTACATACATACATTACATTACACATTATGTCTTATTTATGTCTTATGTCATGTTTTCTTTTATTGGGTCTCCTATACCAATATATATATATATACCAATATATATATATATTTTATTATATATATATATATATATATATATATATATATATATATATATATATATATACTATATATGTCAGTAATGTTACATTGGTGAGACAACACCAACTGCAGGAGGTACTGTACAGGTATTTTCTCTTACTATGTCTACTATATTGGGTAATATGAGTGTAAAGGTGAGTATAGGGGTGTTATGTTGGGGTGTTATGTTAGGGGTGATGTTGAAAATCATATTTAGAGGGTCGTAAGAAGTTTTTCTATGATGTAACGACAAAAATATGCAGATCACGGTTTGGTATGGAACCAATTAACCGTGATAATTGAGGGATTATTGTATTTCCGACAGGGGAAAAATATGCTTCGATTTTCCCATGTTCAGGTTTTCGTCAGATATTTTGGAACAGGTTAACAACTAAAACGGAGGCTGCTGTGTAACTGAAAGGCGGTTTTATGATATATGCACATAGGTGATGTATCCACTTGAGCAGGAAAGAGGAAACGGTGGCGGCAATCAATGTGCGCACACACACACACACTGATTGTTTCAATCATGGGCCGTGCCGATGAAAGAATTACCAAAGCATTAATGGTCAAAGGACACATACTCCCAGAGGACATTTTCCTCTGCCAACGTCAAACAAAATTAAGCAAAATACAACTGATTAATTGAATTGCAGCGGAGCCATTTTTCAAACGCTTACTTGGGCCTGGCAGTCAGGGCATGCCGTCATTCCTATTTGGTCTGCTTAATTAGTCTTCAACCTATTTTGGTTGTCTGGAGGATGATAATAATAATGAATCTAAAGTCATCATAATTGTTTTTAGAATGGTTAAAAAAAAAAAGCAATAGACTCCACCGCTGGAGTTATTAATGAGATGTATAACCAGCTCTGTTCTCGTGTTGTTACTCGGTGCCACTGGTGCTCAACGCTTTGGAATATAACGCCTAATAGCAAGCAATGATTACTTTAATCCGATCCGATTCCTGCGCTTTGATTTATTGTGTTCCTAAAGACATCCTTCAAACACCAGCTCGCCGTCACCGTCAAGATATTTAGCCGTAATTACGCCTGCGATCGATTCACGCATATTGACGAGCTTACAGTTAACTCCAAGTTTTTTCCACTCTCAATATACATCAAAGGTCAAAGGATCATTTTGTCGTAATTACTCACAAGGGGCGGGGGGAAGGGTGGTGGGGGGCTTTTGTTGAGGTTAAAGCCAACAAGGAATAATGGATGGAGCGGCCACCGTGTTCATTGTTCTGTGGTCAGGTGTGACCAGGTGTTTACACAGGCCACAGCCCCGTACGCGGCAAGGACGTACGGAGCGTTTAAAGACGCCCTGCAAAAGCGGGAGGGCGCACATTTATCAAACACAAACACAAGGCCGACTCAAACAAACATTTGTTTTTTTTTTGTATTACAGAGCAATTACGGGGATGCATTTGGAAAGGGGAGAAAAGATGCGGAATTCCTTTGAGAGGACTCGGTGATGGAGATTAGTATAGTCATAATTCCCGGGGATTATATGCTAATGTACTCGCCTGTTTGTGGGAGGAAATTGCATTGCGGTTATTAGCGTGACACCCGAGCTCAGAGATGCTGCGCCCTCATCGGCTCTCAGATGTCCTCCAAGGATTTACATTTTTATTAAAACATGGTGATATAACACCACACACACACAAACACACACACACACACACACACAGCCTCAACGTGAAAGATTTAATTGAATGTATTCAAATGTGATTCATTGAACAATTACACTCTCATTCCGCTAGTGCAATTGTTTTGCCTATACCGGGCTCTCCTTCCCCTTGCCTCGTTCTCCCGCGAACACTCCCACTCCCTTTAAATTAGAAATCGGGCTGGCCTTTGAGAGGGAAATCAATAGGTGCATTAATTACAGCAATTCATTACCCAAATAAACGTGGGACTCAACCTTTGCTGGATACAAATTTAGGGGGCGGGCTGGCTTTGGCCGGACACAAAGACCTGAATCGGGAATCCCTGTTGCATTAATCTCGGTCGGGGATCAAACTTCGGGGAGTGTCCAACGTGGGATCAATCCCCGCGCACAGACGGTGACTTATAGGCGCTGAATACAAAGGTGGTCATGTGACATGCAGGGCACAGATTGCTGTGCAGGAGAAGTGTGAATTCTCTCTCTCTCTCTCTCTGTGGTGTCGTAATGGGAGTCCTACCGGCCCACAATGCACCGCGGCTGACATGGCACGAGGCTCCCAAGCTCCCAGCTTGCCGGCTCATTCCAAGGTTTGGGTCTGGAACATTCATACACCGCAGAGACGCTTCTCAAGGCTGCAGGCAGAGGACGGACCTAAAGGACATCGCTCTCTCTCGTTGTCATCTTGACAGTTTGTGCCAATTTGTGCGTGGTATCTCCATCCTGGGCCATAATAAAAGACGAGAAGGATGGATCGCACTTGTAAAGGACCGCATAGTGGATTGTAAGGTTATAGGGTCAAATGTCCATTTTGGCATCTCTTTGTGGAGTTTACATCTCCCCATGTGTGTGTGTGTGGGGGGGGGGGGGGGGGTCCAGTCTGCGTATTAAGGTCAAACCTTGGTTTTCCAATGCCCCAGTTTTCATATTATTTGGTTTTTCACAGAAAGGTTGGCATAAAATTTTTGGTCCCTCAAAATCAACCTCCCCAAAATGTGTCTGCAACTGCTACATAACCCGCCATGGGGCCAAAGAAAGTTGACAATTTGATACAAACGGAGGGAAGAAAGAACGCATCGCAATATTCATAGATGGTGTGCTAGTCCTCCCCTTCCCTCGCAGCTCCTCACCGTTCCCGTCAACAAGAGTCTTCAATAAAGGTAAAAATCATGTCAAATGTTCATTTATCCATTTCATTACACATTCATGAATAGTAATAACAATCAGACAAGATAGTGGAAAATGTATTTGATTTCAGATGCCTAATTAAGACACATTTTTTATTACAGCAGGGGTGTCCAAAGTGTTGCCAGCTTGTTTTTTGCACATTAACCCCCCCAAAAAGCCATCAAAAACATATATGAGTATGTCTTTAAATATACAGTGGTATGAAAACCCTTAGACACCCCTGGTTATTTTTAAGATTTGATTTATAAGTCACTGGTTGTTGGGATCAGCAAGTTCAGTTAAATATATCATACAGCAGACGAACACAGTGATAGATGAGAAGTGAAATTAAGTTTATAGAATAATTATTTAAACAAAGGTAGCCAGGTGCCTAAAGTTATTATTATTTTTGATTGGGGTAATAAAGGGTATTTAAGGTGGCTGATTGCAAGTTGCATCTTCCCTGAAGAATAGCACCATAGTAGCATCAAAACAACTGTCAAATGACCTGAAAGCAAAGATTGTTCAACATCATGGTCTAGGGGAAGGATACAAAAAGCTAGATCAGGTTCCATGGAAAAGTATTGAAAAGTTTACAAAACTTTTCCCACATTTTATGACCCATGTAATTTAATCATCATAATCTTACAAATGATTAAGAAAAAAATACTTATAGTATATAATATGTATACATTATATATTAGTAATATATAATAATTATTATATACAGAACTGTTATTTTGTTTTCTGCATGTAAAAAAAATCATTATTTTCTATAAAATGTATTTTATGTTATTATTTTAGAATAATAGAACACATTAATTGGATTTCCATTGATTTCTGTGGGAAAAAATAGCTTGGATTTTTGTACGATGGACGCTTCGGAACGGATTAATGAAGAAAAGAGTGATCCACTGCACCTCTTTCACAGTATCAATAAAAAGTCAGTCTTATAAGTTTTGTACAGGCATATTTTTTACTACCTCCCGTGTAATGGATGTTGATGTATTTGCAGGTTGGCCCAATGACGTGTCCTGTGTAACAGTCTCAAAGAAACGAGCCGAGATGTTGAATGTGTGTGTCTAAAAAAAAAGTTGCTTCTGCCTCTCATCACAAGTCCTGACCCAGTTAAGCTAAGTTGGGCAGACTTTGGGTCCAATGAACTGGTGCCACATGAACTCGGGGCACATCTCATCTGACCTGCTTGTTTAATGTGAACTGACGTTTCATTGGCCCCAAATTTTCACATGATCTGACCCGACCCACTTTTCACGCCGGTGGCTGCACGCCCACAGAGGTATTCCCAGAGCAGGAAAACTTTTAGAAGAAGTGATGATTCGTATAAATGTTGCCTTGTTTATGACTTTATGTTTTGGTTTTACTGCTCGGGACTATTTGTACAGCAAATAGAAATTTCTACTTTTTAACACTTAAAACTAAAAGCTGATCTGTTTTTCATAAAAGTCCATTTGAGTTGGCTGGCGTCCAGAAGTGTTGCTAATTAAAAATCAATCTGCGGGCCATTAGTGAGAAGGTGTGTGCCAAGGTTGTGTGTATCAGAGGATCATTTGTAATGAGGCGGGCGTTTGGAAGGGGCGCGAGGGGGGGAAGCGGGGGTGTCGGAGGTACACAAGTCAGATAATCTGGGGACCTGCTGTTTCTTAACTTAACAATTGCTACTATGTGTAAAGATGCTGAACTTGTAGTCTGCACTAATTGATCCACTTTGCCTCATTGGGAGAAAGCTGTGAAATAAATGTGGGTGTTCATTGCCTGCGAGAGACTCCATAGATAACTATTAAAGCCGGAGCTGCTGCCCTGATTCTGATGGCATGGCGGAGCAGGAAGACATTTGTCTGCTTTAGCACGAGTGGTCTTGGATGTTTATGTGATAAATCTTGCCTAACTCAGACCAGCATCTTGGGAACAAAAACCTGGAACCCGGGACTCTGGAACTTATTAAAGGTGCAGGGGTGTATTTCACAGCACCTTTCCAAAATCTGCCCAATTACAGAGGTGGAGCGACTCGTGACAACAGCAAATTTGTCCTAATGGTCTTAACCATAAAACGCTCTTGTCGAAATGAACAGAACACTAGTGTGTAGAGAATTAATAAACAATACATTTCAAATGAATAGGCTTTACTAATGCATATTAATGACAACTACACTGTACATGTCTTGGAACATAATGTAGCTTGCAGCCAGAAAATCAGCAAAATCACATTCTATTATAGAAATAACTGCTCACATTACATTTTATTTGCTTATTTTTTATGCTGTGTTTCAAATCAACGACCCACTTACAAATTTACCGCTTATCCTCATGAGGGCCGCGGGGGTGCTGGAGCCTATCCCAGCTGCTTTCAGGTAAGAGGCGGGGTATACCCTGGACTGGTGGCCAGCCAATCACAGGGCACATATAGACAAACAACCATTCACACTCACATTCATACCTATGGACAATTTGGAGTCGCTAATTAACCTAGCATGTTTTTGGAATGTGGGAGGAAACCGGAGTACCCGCAGAAAACCCACGCATGCACGGGGAGAACATGCAAACGCCACACAGAGATGGCCGAGGGTGGAATTGAACCCTGGTCTCCGAGCTGTGAGGTCTGAGCGCTAACCACTAGTCCGCCGTGCCGCGGTTGTTTCAACCTTTATATGGGGGGTCATGAACAGGTTTTCTATGCTTTAACTATGAAAATATTTCATTTCTAAATAAGGAATTTGGGGTGGCCTAGTGGTTAGCGCGCAGACATCACAGCTAGGAGACCAGGGTTCAATTCCACCCTCGGCCATCTCTGTGTGGAGTTTGCATGTTCTCCCCGTGCATGCGTGGGTTTTCTCCGGGTAGTCCGGTTTCCTCCCACATTCCAAAAACATGCTAGGTTAATTGGCGACTCCAAATTGTCCATAGGTATGAATGTGAGTGTGAATGGTTGTTTGTCTATATGTGCCCTGTGATTGGCTGGCCACCAGTCCAGGGTACCCCGCCTCTCGCCCAACCCCTCTCTGGAACCAATTAACCGTCATAAACAATACACTAATAACACATAAACACTAATCAATGCAAAGAGACTCACTGCAGCCTCATGGGTTCAGGTTTCTGTGCAAAATATTAAAAAAATATGACGGTAGAAATATAGAAAATACATTTATAGCACAGTTTAATTGAGGTATATTACACTTTTATTTATATTTTGTACCTGCCTCCCCAGACTCCACCAAGTGTTTGCTCTTTTACTGTCGCTTGTGAGTACTTAGCAGTAATTCTGTGCACCAGTCTCCATGTAAGAAAGAATTTGTCTTCATTCTGTGAGTCAAAAAGTGAGTGAGATTTCAAAGAAACGACTGGGCTTGAGCTTTTCCATGCGACTGCAAGGCAAAACAGAGGAATGGACTGTGAGGGGCAGAAGTGTGTCAGGCAGAGAGGGTGTTGCGTGCTTTTGATAATGCATGAGTCTCCAGAGCGACGGCTGCTGCTGCGGCGGAGCGAGCTCAAGGAGAGCTCAATAACAGAGCTGTCAATGTATTCCCTATTTGAGTGTATTTTTAGTGGCCGCCATCACGGGCCCTCATGCATATTTCAATAGATCTTTTGTATATTAGGTGCACGGGCAGCCACAAACTGCAGCGAAGACGAGAGCACAACGCGACTCGTAAGAAATATGGGCTTGATTGTGAGATTTGACAGAAGAGCTCCTCGTGGCCCTTGATAGCTTGCCTTTGACTTTGAGTGGATGGGCCAGCAGGAACGTCATTGATTGCATTTGGAGACAACAAAGAGATGACATTGAGCTCACGGCGAGGAACCAGACGAGAAAAAAAAGATGTACAACACATTAAAGCAGCCAGGGTGTAATAATACTAGAAAGAAAGAAAAGAAAAATGAATGGATCGCCCGGCAGACGGGTTTTCATTTGAGAAAGATTGTTTGTTTAAAGCTCTTATTGGATTCTGGATTGCACGCAAAGGGATGAAATATAATCAGTGCATGTCATCTTTCACTTGTACTGTCAGCACTTATGACAGCAAATTTATTATTATATAATATATATGACTTTGTTTCATATTTGTTGCAAGTAGTTATATTTATAGTGAGTATTTTAATAGATAGATAGTCTTTCTGGTGTGTTTATTATTTACCTTCAACATCAATACGTGTACAAGTGATATATGTAGAGAGACTGACACCGCTGTGTTTTTTTACATTTGTTGATGAAAGTGTAAATATTCTCGGTGCTCATTGACAACCTGTTTGCTCTCCGTGCTGTAAACGTGTTATGGAAAATTGAGGAGCAGCAGGGGAGTTGTACGGCCGCATGTTAATGTTGCATTGCAAGCAGCATTATTTGCTACACTTCTTAGATCTCATTAGATTGTACACGTGTACGTGCCATATCGTACAGTGGAAACAATCTGACAAAAGATGTGCTTTAATAGGTCCACAAAATGTCAGAATTTCAACCAGGATCGAAGCATATGTCAGGAAAATACGGTTTGTTATTATAATTATTGCACTTAAAGGCTAATTTTCTTTTAACATATATTTAAAGGCAACACTTTGTGTTGTTAATTGTTAGTAGAAACATGTCTGCCATTTTCTGTACATTGTGCTGTTTTGCTGTATTTTAACAATTTTTGCTGTTTTTGAATTTCTAAAATGTCTTGTCTCCGTTATTCCATTTGATTTGATTAATATTTGTAAGAATTCATTCATTCATTTTCTACCTCTTTTTCCTCACGAGGGTCGCGGGGGTGCTGGAGCCTATCCCAGCTGTCTTTGGGCGAGAGGCGGGGTACACCCTAGACTGGTGGCCAGCCAATCACAGGGCACATATAGACAAACAACCATTCACACTCACATTCATACCTATGGACAATTTGGAGTGGCCAGTTAACCTAGCCTGTTTTTGGAATGTGGGAGGAAACCGGAGTACCCGGAGAAAACCCACGCATGCACGGGGAGAACATGCAAACTCCACACAGAGATGGCCGAGGGTGGAATTGAACCCTGGTCTCCTAGCTGTGAGGTCTGCGCGCTAACCACTCGACCATCGTGCAGCCCATATTCACATAAAAAAGACTTAAAAAAACTAAATCTAACATAAAAACAAACTCTATAGTAGCCATGGCGAAAACCTGAGACTACATGAGATACAAAATTACTATTTTTAACATCCCCCTCAGACCCTCCTTGACAGTCTCCTCCAATTTTGGATCAACATTTGCAATAAAAAAACATAATAATTTGTTTAGATCACCTCCCGATCCTTCTCCTTATCTCTTTACGTAAAGTAAAGTATCAAGTATTGGGCTTTTGTAAGAATTATGCTCTAAATTAGACATGTATTTCTAGTAAGACACAATGACTTGAGCTCTTTCCAAAACAAGTCCTCCACATACTTATCACCTGATTCAAATACTCATGTGTGTCTGGGTGTGTGAGTCTGACCTTCATCATCCCTGGCCCACCCAGGAGGAGGAGATGACGACTTCTATTGCTTGTTGTGTCTCGGCCTTTGAGAAGTGCTGAAGATTTGCCAAAAACACTGGCTGCTTGGAGTGTGCGCCCCAATACAGTGCACCCTGCTGGGGCACGGTGGCTCCTCCCGGTCTATACTTCGGTTGTCCTGACCTCCATAGCGGCACACCGACTGCTTGGAGCATGTGTCCGAATATAGGGCACTTTGTTGGGCCACAGCAGGTGGCTCCCTCTGGTCTATATTCTGGTTCTACTCATCGTAGTCATGGGTACAGGTACAGTTGGTCATATCCAAATTAGTTTGAGCCCTTCTTAAATTTGTTTCTGTGGATAAGTGACACTTTTGTTGCAAGAGTCGTAGATCAAATCAAAGGTTTAAAGCTTAATTCTTTGCAGATGATGGCTCATGATTTTGCAGCCGGCAGCAAGCAAGGAAGGGATAATGCTTGATGACATTATCTTGACATTGGAGCAACTCCTCAAATGCGTATTTCATATTCTTCAAAAGAGCTTTGGGGAATCCAGACATTTTCCATGACATCCAAGTCTTGGAATTTGATGATTGCTGGATTCTATCAAAAGGCATATGTTGCCTTTAAGGCCTTACTTTAATATGCATATAACCCATTTTGGCAAATGTGTTCTATAATGGCCGCCAATGCTGACATCTTGTGTAATGCAGGGGAGGCACCTCCATCTCCACATAAAAATGGTGGAAATTTGGATTCAACAAGCCTGGCGGGGTTAAATGTCCTCAGATGTCAGGATGTGTTGCTTCCCGTTGGGGATTGTACTCGAAAACACTGCCAGGAGAGGGCGTGCTTCATTGGGCGTGTGCATGACTTGTCTTGAATTGAGACACAAAAAATAAATCATCTTAGCTCCTCCTGAATGTTAATTCTCATTTTGGACAATTGCACGCGACAAACTTTTTGCTAACCACTTTGGGAACGCCTGTTTCTGTTCCAGCACGACTGAGCCACAGTCCATCAAGTCATGCTGTGTTTGTTGTGAAAGAATTTGAGACGACTGACACACTCTTGTAGAACGTCTTCCCAGAAGTTGTTACAGCTGTTATATTTGTTTTTCCATTTTCACTTTCTGTTCACCAGATGTCCCAAGATACTCTGTATCTGGCATATAATTGATCATTTAGTACATTGAAGCCTGCTTTTCCAGTACTTGTGCATGCAGGTGAGTCTGAGGTCATTGCATGTCCTGGTGAGGGGAATTACAGAGGAACCTAACCGTGGTACTTTTTTTTATATTATTGTTCTTATTACACTTCTACATTTAGTCCTACAGGAAGTAGTCTTTTGTCCTATTGGAGCTTTATGTTTTCCTTTATATTGACAATTAGAGACACTATGTACCGATATTCTGCATGGCGGACAAGTGGTTAGCGCATGGGCCACACTGCGAGGAGTTCCGAGTTTGATTCCACCCTTAGATTTTATTGTTCTTATTACACTTCTACATTTAGTCTAACAGTGCAGTGCATTGACAGTCTTATTCTCATAGAGGCCTTGACAACACACAAACTAGTCTAGCACAATCAGAGTTGCACAACACTTACATAGGACTATTGGAAAAAATGCTGCTAATTGGAAGATTTAGCAATGTGTTGTTTTTTAAGCTATGTTGGTTATTTTATTTTATGTCGTAAGAGTGGTTAGCACGCAGGCCTCACAGCTAGGAGACCCGAGTTCAATTCCACCTTTGCCCATCTCTGTGTCTCCCCATGCATGTGTGGATTTTCTCCGGGTACTCCGGTTTCCTCCCACATTCCAAAAACATGCTAAGTTAATTGGTGACTCCAAATTGTCCATAGGTATGAATGTGAGTGTGAATGGTTGTTTGTCTATATGTGCCCTGTGACATAACATGAACATTAATCAAACGTAATAATTTTTTCTGGGTACATGATATCATACAGCATTCATATCAAACTTGCGCGGGCCACACTAACATTAAACTTTCATATCAAGGCGGGGGCCTCAAACTAGTGTCCTGCGGGCCACATTTGGCCCGCGGGCCGCATGTTTGAGACCCCTGGTTTACAGGGTATAATGTTTACCGTTCACATACATGTCTATGTACAGTATGTTTACCTCTATTCATATTCCATCTAGGAGCGTGGTTGAAACGCACAGTTGAATGTACAAAAGGATTTCATTGAAGGAGCGGCGCAAAGTGATGTTAAATGGGTGATAGATAGAATGTAGGAAGGGAACGAGGGAGGAGTGAGAGCAAGCTTATTTAGCGGAGTAATTACACACAGAATAGCAAAGTCAAAATAGCCTTGCTCCATTGGAAATCTATGGAGTGGAAGGACTGCCCTAGAACTTTCAAGGTGCTCTAACGAGAGGGAGAGGAGCGGTCACATTGATGGCACGGGGGGGGTATCAGATTTCCATTATTGACTGCAGCAGATATTGCACTGTGGCGCTGTGTAAATTGGTTCCTGAGGGCCTTTCAGCTTTCTGCACAGGGGCAAAGTGTGGAGGTAGTTCACCCCCACCCCCTCACTGTGTAAATCCTTGTGGCGGATCGCTTCCAGTGCCTCCACCGAACGCCCCCGGCCCCCATTCCTTTGATCAATACCTAATTCCAGGCTGTGCAATCAGCCCATGTTGCCCCGGCAACGCTGATGTCACACAAGTAGGGCTGTTGCAACAAATCATTTCCTTTAAGCAAACGTAATTGAGTATTTGCACAGTCGGCTGAGACCATCTACGATCTGCAGGACGGGCTCTCTGAGGGAAGAGCTCGCCACTGACCTCACAAGGTATAGGCAGGGGGAGGTAACTATGGCAACGGCGGGGCCTTGGAGGATTGTAAGTCACCGTGGCTCCGATCCTTTTGACATAACACAAAGTCACAAAAAGACGACGCAACACTCACCGGACACAAATATTCAAAGTGTTTGCACACTTCAAACCTCAAAAATGTTAAAAACCATATTTAGAAAGTCATAACCAGGGTTTTCTATGCTCTAAGTACAAAAATATACAATTTTTTAAAGTCTGGAAAAGAATTAACCGCCATAAACAACGATGACTGTAGTTGAAAAAGTACTTACTGTATATATGAGTGGTATTTATAATACCTTTTTCTCCTTATTTACACTTTTAATGTTTACATTTTCTTGTAATGTCTGACTTTATTTAACAAAGTGATTGAAAAGTAACTCCCTGTTTTTAAGTATTTGTAATTTATTTCCAAACTAATTGTTACAAGAAATGAAGATGAGAAGAAAGTGCATTGCATGGAGTTAGTTAGGACTGGAATTGTGGCTGTAGGTGACAGTGGCGTAGAACTACACGTGGTGATCAAAATGTCACGTTCTCGGTTGGGCCTGGATCCTAAACGCGGAGGCAGGAGTCAGGTGAGTACGGTCAACAGTTTATTTTTATTGAGTCCAAAAGGTAACAAAAGGCGATGGTGTCGAAAAAGGATACACCATGGAACTAAACACACAAAGCAGGGCTGGAGGAGGCTCGAGCCGCTGAACGCATAAACTACACCAACAGGGTTTCGTAGCATCGGGTGGCGGAAGAGAATAATCCAGCGATGGCCAGCTGTTAGAGATGAGCTTAAGCACAGGACAAGGGTCATCAGCTTCAGGTGCGTTCAACAGCTCCGCCTCCAGACAGGTGCAAGAGATCTGGAGCAACAGAAAAGGACATTAGGGAGACAGAGGCACAAAACAAGGGCAACCGGACGTGAGCTGTTACCTCAATAGAAATGTTAAAGTCCCGACTTAAGACTTATTTTTACACTTTAGCATTTAGTTAATTGTATTCCTGGTTGCTACTGTTTTGGAACTTGCCCTGACAGAATCGGACCAGATCTGAGGTGGTCCACCTCTCCGAGGCGCTCCCACGGATTGCTCCACTTTAGCTGATGATTATCCGGCTGACCAACTCTCCTGATGGCACTACATCTTAGGAACTGGACTATTATGCTATTGTCGTCTATTGTTGCCTGCTTATAAACCCCTTTAAGGTTCTTTTGTGATTCACGGCTTTATAAATAAACTTGATTTGACCTCACAGCTAGGAGACCAGGGTTCAATTCCACCCTCGGCCATCTCTGTGTGGAGTTTGCATGTTCTCCCCGTGCATGCGTGGGTTTTCTCCGGGTACTCCGGTTTCCTCCCACATTCCAAAAACATGCTAGGTTAATTAGCGACTCCAAATTGTCCATAGGTATGAATGTGAGTGTGAATGGTTGTTTGTCTATATGTGCCCTGTGATTGGCTGGCGACCAGTCCAGGGTGTACCCGGCCTCTCGCCTGAAGACAGCTGTGATAGGCTCCAGCACCCCCCCGCGACCCTTGTGAGGAAAAGCGGTAGAAAATGAATGAATGAATGATTTGACAGCCATTTTTGCTGCTATCATGCTATGCAGGATGCGTACTCTTGTTTGGTGTTCTTGGCTTGCGGGTGCCTTCTTTCAGCCTTGCTACCACATCGGTCAGATGCCAGACTGTGTTGTCTTGCATCTGCTCATGCATACTTTTTCCATTTCTGCATTAGCTATTTTGGGCTTTGCAGAAGCTTAATGTGTTCATTCATGCATTAGTTTGCGGGAGGAGCAGGACAATAGCATTACATGACATAGTAAGCCAATACGGAGCATGCATGAGGGAACATTTTTGGATCCGTGATTCAAGAGTGATATGAGGTATTTTGAGAAAAGAATCGGGACAAGCACAACCGTGTGTACATTTCCATGCCTTCGTCTGTCTCCAGTCAGGCAGACGTTGACTGAATGACCTGAAAGTCCTGAAACATTGTTAGGACAGATTCAGGCAGAAGGGGAAGGAGCCTGCTGCTTGGCTGTAGATGAACTCTCCCCTGAGCCACCACGGCCCCCTGATTCAATCAGGGCGTCTCCGCGTCCAGCGTTTCCTGGCAATGATGTATTGCAGGGCGCGAGCGGCGGTGTGCGCCATCGGTGCGTGGATCAAGTTATGTCATGATGATTTCACGCTCGCTATGATTTTATTCAGTGGTCGTGCGGAGACGCTGAGAGGTGAAGACGTTATTTTGATCTGCTGGGTGTGATCCCTTTATCTCAACATGGATTGAGGAAGGCGGCATGAAGGTCGACCAGCTTGCCTAGTACGCCCACAGATAGCAGACAAGGTTCAACAAGGTTTGCTCGGTGCTCTTCTGAGAATTCAGTGGGGAATTCTACAAGAAAATATTATTTCTTTCCAATTTGTTTTCAGTTTGCAAATAACTTTTTTCGCTGCACGGCGGTCGAGTGGTTAGCGTGCAGGCCTCACAGCTAGGAGAGCCAAGTTCAATTCCACCCTCGGCCATCTCTGTGTGGAGTTTGCATGTTCTCCCCGTGCATGCGTGGGTTTTCTCCGGGTACTCCGGTTTCCTCCCACATTCCAAAAACATGCTAGGTTAATTGGCGACTCCAAATTGTCCATAGGTATGAATGTGAGTGTGAATGGTTGTTTGTCTATATGTGCACTGTGATTGGCTGGCGACCAAATTAATGAAATTATTTGTAAGCACCTTTCAAGGAACCCAAGGACACTATACATAAACCAAATTAAATCAAGAACATTACCAAAAAAATAAAATATTTGGGGGGGAAAAATGTAAAAAGAAATGAAAAACCACTTGACCCACAACACTGGTTGTCCAAAAAAAATGCTGTAGAAAACTAAAAGCTAAAATGCTAAAATTACTTGAGAGAAAAAGTAACTTCTTTTGTTGAGAAATTTCAGACTGCCCACTGCCTACTTCTGGATCAGATTCGCTATCCTACACATTTGACTGTGTGTTAAAAGCCGACATTTTAAAAAGATAAATCAAATTTTCTGTGCTTTTCTGTGCACACGCTCACCACGACCGTGCTCACCGCACCCTGCCAAGTGTTTGACAACCCAAATGCCGCACCAATCTAAAGCTTTTTAAAGCGCCACCCCAGTGAGACAAAAAAATGTCACAAAAAATGTCACAAAAGACAGGAAGTCATGCTTGTTGTGGATGCTGCAGTGGGGGCGGAGGGGATATCAATACCGTATTTTTTCACTGATATCGTCCAATATAGATCAGTGGCGGATCAATCGGAGCATCCTTGGTTGTTAAGAAACAAAGGAGCCATATATGGCCCGCAAGCCATTGATTCCCAACCCGTGGTGTACTTAATGTAAAATACCAAGTGGCCCGTCCAACCTTTGATTTTTTAGTATGCGACCTCTGCCCTTGGTGGTTTAAGAAGCTGGAATTCCATACACAAAAATGAGAAAGCGCCTCCATACCAGATTGGAGTCCTAGTCAGTGTTTTCCTTACTTGATCCTTACTTGATAGAGTATGAAGATATTCTAATTCTCCAAAGCATAAAGTGCACATTTCCATATTATTACCCAAATGTATTCCTGCTCTGCGTGGTTTATTCAAGGTGACATTGCGTTGTTTGCATTATGTTATGACAATATGCTGAATATGATTATGCGGCACTTATTCAGCTTGTCATTTCCCACAAGGAACATATGAAATAAATAGAAACAGAATGAAATGCAAATATTCCTCAAAGATGGTACTTTTGTATTTTCCCTGACACTTCCCAACTAACAGATGAGACGTCATTCAATAATCTGCCTTGTTTTCTTTTCGCTGTCACTCTCCTGCTGCTATTATTTATGGCTTTGAGCCATCTTTTCATTCCAGACTTTTGTGATATAAGTGTCAGTCTGACCCAGGTTTATTGGCTAAATCCCTATTGTTCATGGTCGGAATGAAAAAAGACGGTCGGGGGGAAAAAGACAAGGGGAGTGTTAACATTAATTAATATTTGTTGCAGTGAAAATGAAACCCAGAATGTGCTAATTTCAATAGACAATTAATCATGCGACTCGGTAATTACACTGGGGAGTTTACAAATGATTTTTTTAAGGGTGGAAGAGTAAAGGAAAAGAGATAAACCCCTACCCATCCCAATCACTGGCTTCCCACCAACCCCTGCAGAAAGAGCAATTAGAGCAAACAGCAGCAGAGCACTAATTGTCTACCAGGAGAAGATGAAGGTAGAATCTTAATTGCATGTTGGCTTGGTCTCACACCTCCAGGTGCTCCAGTTGCCACCTTCCGGGGGCACCAGGGGTGTTCATCACCTGACTCACCGGGCGAGGTATAACTATTTCAAACCCCCTTTTTTCCCCCCCATAAATGATTTCTATTGACTATTTAGGGACTCAAGGGGGAGGGTGACGTAATGTATAAAGGGATGCTGTGCACTCCAATTCATTACAAGGGACTGTACCCATATTATTCATGTTTAGGCTCAATTTAATGCAGGAATGCTTTATAATGACTGAAAAATTTAATTTATGAGTAAATGATTGTTATTGTGTTGACTGTGGGCTATTATTAGCCCAACAATATTTTCATACAAAGCATACGTATGCAATATATTGGTCCCTTCAGTAATGTTATATTGATGAGACATTACCTTAAATTACATTACCTTTACACTGCATGTACTCAAATCAGTAGTCATGGCTGACTTCTACTACCACTACTACTACGTCTTCTCTTCCCATTCCGTGTGGAAGTGGTAAGTTTTTGACATTTTACTTTGTAATTCTTCTCCACTACTGCATACCTACAGGGCTCTAATAATGGTAAAAAAAATATTTAGATGGTCATAAATAGGTTTTCTGTATTCTAACTATGAACATATTCCATGATTCCATTCCTGACTTTTAAAATTATTAACAAAAGCCAAGGTACCGCGTTTTTTTTTAACTTCCTGTCCAGCAAAGGCATATTTCTTCTTAATCACCAAGTAGGTTTTTTTGTATGAGCAACAAAAGTATGCAAAGAACAAAAAAATCAATTTCCACCAATGTGCAAAGTTATTTAATTAAAATGACGTCTTTTTGGGGCTAATAGCTAATTACCTTAGCTTTGTAGAATTCAATTCTGGATTATCAGATGCTACTTTTTTCACACACTTTGAAGCGGTTTAAGCAATAATGTGGCTAATATACGACTGAAAGAACTACAGTTCTCATGATGCCTGAAGTCCAGATTCAGGAAGTGTCTTGATGTGACAAATCTTAAGTAAGTTTGACAAAGTGGGGAATTATTACAGCTTCTATTATGATTGTTTGGACCGCGGCGGGAGTTGAACTCGGATGAAAAAAGCGCATGCACGGGGACAACATGCAAACTCCACACAAAGATGGCAGAGGGTACAATTGAACTCGGCTCTCCTAGCTGTGAGGCCTGCATGCTAACCACTCGTCCGCCATGCAGCCCTAAATTGAAGCTTTATAAACATAATAACTAGCAAGGGAATAAACACATTTTAGTTCCTGTTGTTTCAAAGTAAAAGCGCGGTGAGCTATTAAGGAAATCCAGGCTGCTGTGTGTTTATGGCAGACCGGCGGTGGCTCATAAAGTCAAATATTAAGTTGTGTGACTGTAAAGCGCTGTTGAAATATTGTGCTGTCAGCACCAATTGAGCGTCACAAAATGAGACTGGACTGGAGCCTTGACTCCCACTGCAAAATCCATGGGACCAGTGCACATTTCATACAATACTACAACTAAACTACTACATTTCTAGTCATTTATACTATAATAGCGGTTTGAATTTCCGGTATACTGAGTATACCGCGTATACAGGACACATTTTCCATCATTCCATCCATCTAGGCAGCAGCCTAGGCAGCAGCCGGCCATGTTTTGTTACGGAACATTTTTAAGACAATGTGTCTGTAAGTAATGTGCAAACTGAAATGATATGGGAAATGTGGTATTTTAAAAAAGCGATGTTGTTTAATAAGGATGCTAATTATGTCTATCTTGGAGATTACAGCTGCGTAGGATTTTCAAGCTATTTTCATTCATTTATAAATTAACAAAAATTCAGTTTTGGTGTTAAAATACTGGCTTTTTGATTTCTACACACCAGGAATCTTGTCACATATTCTTTCAGAACATTGTGACATTTATTAAACAGGTAAGTTCTTAAATAGATAAAGGTAGCCTTTGATCGGTCTCAGTGCTTTATCAAAGACGTGTGCCTGCTGAGACGCAGATAAAGATTTGAGTGGCTTATTTAAAGAAGTGTCTCCATCTTGGGAGCGGCTGACAATCGTTAAGAAGTGAATTAGACGGACAGTGAGTGATCAGTTGTGATATCTACTGAGTAAGAAGATCCAAGGGCAGAAACACTGGAGCCTTGCGCTTCCTGCGTAACAATATCTGTTTAACTTTATAATCAGGGCTTTATTAATGCCGTGCTTTTCTTCCGCCTAATAATGAAACAACACAAATAAAATAAATTGTGATCAATGGAGGAGAGCAGAGACAGATGAGGAGTCTGTCACGCCGGGGATGATACCAATTTATCTCTTTAATGCATCTCCATGGGGTTCTCTCGCTAAAGGATACAGATTACTGAAGCCCTCGTCTCACTGGGAGATGCGTGAGAAGAATAGGAACAGCGTGAAAAGCTGGAGAGCCTTTCTTTCACTGTGGATCATTCATGCTTCCTCGTCGCTCTGTATACACTCACACCTCATTAGGTACACCTGCACGGTCCCATGAGCTCCGGTACAAGGGCTGCATGGAAAAGCCTGCCTAGACAAACAACATGACTCTCACTGATGATGGACACTGTCTCCACATGTTTACTTTTGTGTTTGTACAGCTATTTTATTGGATTTATGGACAGAAAAACAAAAAAACAAACAATCGAGACACTGTGTTGCTTAGTTATTAGTGTCACTTTCATAGGAGCAAATGATTTAAGTGGACCTATTATGCTTTTTCCACTTTTCCGATCTATAAATAGTGTTAAACTATGCCAAAGTTTCAGATAATGAGGTGAACGTGGAATTGAATTGAAAGGAAATAGTATTTTGATTGGTAAATTTAGCTTGAAAACCCTGGCAGACTCATGGACTCAACAGAAGATACAAAGTTATTTTATCTACTGTTAAAATAACTAAATAATATAAATAATAATAATAATAAGGACAGCTCTTGTCTGAATCAAGCTGTCCTTCCCAGAAAGGATTGCCACTGAACTATTCAGACTGTCTGAGAAGGCATTTGGCCTCTCATCCAAGCAGGCTTCATCACTTCATGCTTAAAGACTAGATAGGACAGCAAAAATATTCCTACGTATCTAGAATCAGTTGCAACTGGGCTGTTCAGGTTGTCTTAAACATGTCGTCTCTCATAAGCAGCCATCATCAGTTGATGCTCAACGACTAGATAGGACAGCTCTAGTCTGATTCAAGCTGGATTGCTCAGGTTGTCTTGTAAGACGTTTGGAATCTAGTTTGAGCAGGTTTCTTCACTTCATGCTGAAACACCAGATAGGACAGCTCTAGTCTGATTCAAGCTGGATTGTTCAGGTTGTCTAAGTAGATGTTTGGCCTCTCGTTCGAGCAGGTTTCTTCATTTCATGCTGAAACACCAGATAGGACAGCTTTAGTTTGACTCGAAAACAACTTGCAGGTCAGTTGTGGTCCTGAGAATATAATGACCTGGATGACCTGGATATTGACAAAAATAAAACTAATATTCATCAGTGAAGGTAAAATGGGTGCACTACTTGGCCACAACCAAGGGAGGTGCTGTTGAGTCCGTACCTCAATTATTGCAGTGTCAAAAGTGGGCAAATTTATTTTGATCAATACCAAGAAAATATATAAAATGAATATTCAAAAATGTAAAAAGCTGTCCTATTTAGTCTTTGAATGAACTGATGAAGCCTACTTGGCTGAATAGTCAATTTGCCTGAATTATGACAATATTCACAAGCATGAAATAATTTATTTTTACAGTGTTTTGATGGTGGTTCAAACCAAACCTGTGGGAGGTGGCAAGGGAAGCATAGAATGTGAAATCTAACCTGTGATTTTCTGCTGCTATAAACAACAGTGAGTGGAAAGAGAAGGATGTCCAAACGTGCTGGAGGAGGAAAAGGAGGAGGAGGAGGCGAGGCAGTAAATAAGCAGCACCCTCCAGCTCTCCTCTCCAAACAGAATGCAGCAGTCGACCGGGTCAACATCAGCATCAGTGATGAAAACAACACAAAAGTCGCAGTCCGAAATTCACAACACATGCAAAAATGTCTTCACATGTGTGTGTGTGTGTTTTCTTGGGGAAGAGGGGACAGTGGCGGATCAGGAGCCCCAAGGTCAAATTGAGACTGGGCCATAAATTGTTTTGTTTGATGGCCAGCATTTGCCTCACGAGCAAGGGGAAGGCCAAGACCATAAAACCATAAAAAGGGCCAGCAAACTGTGGGCTTGTTGTCCTGGGGATGACCAGCCACTCCCAGTGGGGCTTGGACTCGGCCAAAGATGATTCTGGTCCACCCTTGGCACACACCAGAGCTCATGGTCATTGTTACTGTTAGCCAGGGTGGAGATTCGGCACATTTTGAATTTGGAAATATTACTGATAGGATTATTGGCATAGATATCGGGATCGTATGTCTGTATGATTGTATGTCTATATTGGCAATATCAAATAATGACATTTGCAAAGAGAAGTCAGGAAGGTATCTTACTTTAATACTTTGAATCTATTGTCTATCTATCTTTCCATCCATCCATCCATCCATCCATCCATCCATCCATCCATCCATCCATCCATCTATCTATCTATCTATCTATCTATCTAAAATCAACCGGACATGCTGAATGAGCCCGGATTATAATTTCACTGATTGCATTAGTCCAGAGTTTCATACTTTGCACTTTAAATTTTTTTTGGAATGTGGGAGGAAACCGGAGTACCCGGAGAAAACCCACGCATGCACGGAGAGAACATGCAAACTCCACACAGAGATGACCGAGGGTGGAATTGAACTCAGGTCTCTAAGCTGTGAGGCCTGCGTGCTAACCACTCATCCGACATAAAATAAAATAACCAACATAACTTAAAAAAACAACAGATTGCCCAATCTCCCAATTTTCCATCAGTCCTATGTAAGTGTTGTGCAACTCTGATTGTGCTAGATTAGTTTGTGTGTTGTCAAGGCCTCTATGAGAAGAAGATTGTCAATGCACTGCGCTGTTAGACTAAATGTAAAAGTGTAATAAGAATAATATCTAAGGGTGGAATCAAACTCGGATTTCCTAGCTGTGTGGCCCACGCGCTAACCACTTGTCCACTGTGCAGAATATTGGTACATAGTGTCTCTAATTGTCAATAGAAAGGAAAACATAAAGCTCCAATAGGACAAAAGACTACTTCCTGTAGGTGTTGTGATAAAATGTCAGCTTTTTGTGTTGATGTTCGAATAAAAACGACTCAAATTTGCTTGGGGTAAAATATGGCTTGTTATTAACAGGTGAGCAGTGTAGTAGAGGCTTTTTTGGTAGGATTTGTAGTCATACAGTAGAGTATATATTGCCAGCTTATAGTGCAATTAAAGTGCCTCGTTCAGACATCTTCATGCAGGTTTAAATCCTGCCCAAGCTCACTAATATCCCAGTAGGCCGTGCATGTAAGCAAGGTGTGGAGAGGCCCACTAAATCACAGCAGTAGGCAGATTTGGGGGTCTGCTAATAGCCCTTGCTGAGTCGATAGTAACAAATGAAGAGCGGGTGCGGCGGTTGCAGTTAGGAGGGGGATTTGGGAATCCCTGGACAGGACCCCCATGTAGGCTCACACTGGACAGGCTACACCTCATTCCTCCGGCCGCACGCCGATACCCGTTTCGCTCCCCCCACCATCACCACCCTGCCTCACTCAGCTACATCTGCTCCTCATTAACGCCGCCATAATGAGAATTTGCACCTGAGGTAAATAAAACATCCACATGGCCAAAACGGGCAATACTTGTGTCAGCACAGCCCCACTGCTTGAATCAGGGGTGTCCAAAGTGTGGCATCGGCGCCACTTGTGGACAACAGCTGTTTTTTTATTGGCTTACGGCACATTAACAAAATGAAAAAAATCGGCAGTAATTTTACAAAAAATAAATTAAAAATATTAGGAGAAAAAAGTTTTAATTTAACAAGAAAAAGTTGAAATATGATAACATTGTAATGTTAAAAGAAAGATGAATAACATAACGTTGAAATATTATAAGACATTCTTTTTCAAAGTTATAATATTATGAAAACATATTTTGGGTTGATGAAAAGTTAGAATGGTATGGGAATAAAGTCAAAATATTAGAGGAATAAAGTCATAATACAGTATTACATAAAAAGATATTTATTCTTAAACCATGAACACCAGAAATGGAAAAAACAACAGTAATTTTATGGGAATACAGTTCAAATAGTTGCATTATAATGATAGATTTAATCCATACAATATGGGGGGAAAGTCATATTTTAACAAGAAAAAAGTCACAATTTTAAGAGAATAATGCCTTAATATTATTCAAACATCATATTAGTAGCAAAGTGTTGAAATATTAAAGAAAAAAATGTTTTTTTTACATTGTTATATTTTGAGAAACAAACTGAATGTAATGAAGTAGTAAAAATTTAAAATATTATGGGAACAAATTCATAATATTATAAGAAACTTTATGGAGACTGTTAAATATCTTGAAAAAAACTGCAAAAATGGGGGAAAAAACAAAAAATGGTACTAATAACAGGCATTTTCACCTGCGTTACAAAGCTGAGATGCTGTTTTTGCTTGAAATATATAACTTAGCACATCTACATGTGTGGCTTTACAAAGCATCAAAGTGGCAAAGTTCCTTTTTGTGCATGTGTGTGTGTGTGTGTGTGTGTGTGTGTGAGGGCATTAAATGTGGTCAGTGGAGGAGCCACCGGCTCCACATAAAACCCCCTACAGGTTCTCCATTCACAGCCACGGCCACAAAGCGGATAATGAGTTGCATAAAACTGTCAGGAGGGAAGAATGAAAGCGTATGGCATGCACCGGCCGTAACTCACATATGCCTCAAAGTAGCTGGAAGAATGAAATAGTTGATCAGACATTGGAGAAATATTTACTAAAAAGTTAGTGGCCACCCCCAAGAGCTGCCGGGTGGGCTGTATTCATTTTTTTATAAAAAAAAAAACATCTCAGTCATTAGTTATTTGAATGTATGACGACTCAGATAAATTGCATTTATGGAGATCTGTTGTTTTATTATTAGAGCATTATCACAAATATGACACCCAAACAAACCCCGCCCTCTCACCGCCACCCCAACTCCAAAATCTGATTTAGCGGGACGTGCGAGTTTGAGCGAGGCTGTTTTGACAAATGAACGCGACACGCGAGGGGGAAAATAATTTGACAGGTGACAAATGTTGAGCGGCGATACAATCTGAGACGCGGGCCACCTGAAATATGACTCGCTCTATTAAAATCATTCACGGAGGATATTAAATACCTCTTTAAAAGACTTCCAACAGCCGATAAGGTGTTTGTGCGCTCCAGTAAATGTTTTATGATGATTTCGGTTTGCGTGAGAACAAAAGACGCGCTTGGTGCGATTTGCGTATTAGCTTTTATTTAGCGTTTATGCTCATGAGATGTCAGATCAAACTTTATTGATTCTTCCTTCAGCTCAATCGCATTAAAGGTAGAGATGCCCGATAATGGCTTTCTTACTGATATGTGACATTGTCCGGCACTTCATTACAGATACCGATATTGGCAGCTCTTCCCTGAAACTGATGTCAGGTCACTTGTGGAGTGAATGAACACTTTATTCATCAAAAGTCCTTACTGGAATGACAACAGGCAAGCAGTGTGAATTATGTAAACGCAGCTTCTCTAGCTTGCTAGCCTCTCGCGCAGGGGTGTCAAAACGGTGGCCCTGGTGCGGGAGTAATGAAAGTAAGTTAAATATCACTTTAGTAGTATGAAGTGGAAATATTTGTTATTTGTTAATATTGTAATATTTTAATATTATAACAACAACTGAAGTTGGAATTTGGGGAAAATTAAGTTGTGGATAAAGCTATAAAGTCAAAATATCAACTATTTTGGTGCTTTCCAGACTACACTTCACAAATACAAGATCGGAACAGATTCTTTGAAATAAAGTAGTTACAAGCGCTGACAGCTTCTTGTAAGCTAAGCTAACTGGCTAACTGCTGAAGTTCATAGAAGTCGCCTAGCAACAATGCAAGCTAAATGATACCGGCCCTGAAACTCAGAAACCTTAAGTAGGAAAATAAAGCACTAAACAAGGATACCAAGGCATTACCAGACGATACCAAGGTACTACAAGATGATAATCCTGCCTTGTCCACTGTTCTTAAGGAGCTTAAAAACCCTATGGAAGAAAATAGAACATTATGTAATGATATCATGGTTCTACAGAATGATATCAAGGCACAATTGGAAGATAATACTGCCTTGCATGCTGCTCTTAAGGAGGTTAAAAACCCTATGGAAGAAAATAGAACATTATGTAATGATATCATGGTTCTACAGAATGATATCAAGGCACAATTGGAAGATAATACTACCTTGCATGCTGCTCTTAAGGAGGTTAAAAACCCTATGGAAGAAAATAGAACATTATGTAATGACATCATGGTTCCACAGAATGATATCAAGGCACAATTGGAAGATAATACTGCCTTGCATGCTGCTCTTAAGGAGGTTAAAAACCCTATGGAAGAAAATAGAACATTATGTAATGACATCATGGTTCCACAGAATGATATCAAGGCACAATTGGAAGATAATACTGCCTTGTCCACTGCTCTTAAAGAGGTTAAAAACCCTATGGAAGAAAATAGAACATTATGTAATGATATCATGGTTCTACAGAATTATATCAAGGCACAATTGGAAGATAATACCGCCTTGCATGCTGCTCTTAAGGAGGTTAAAAACCCTATGGAAGAAAATAGAACATTATGCAATGATATCAGGATTCTACAGGATGATATCAAGGCACAATTGGAAGATAATGCTGCTTTACATGCTGCTCTTAAGGAGGTTAAAAACCCGTATGTAATAAAACAAAGCATTATGTAATGATACCAAGGTTCTACAGGATGATATCATTATTTATCACGAGGCACTATTTGAAGATAATAATAAGGACCAGAAACAAGAGTGCTTTTTATTAAAGATATCAACAATCTGGATACATATTAAAGATCATATTATCATGACAACAAGGAAAATGGAGGATGCAACCCAAAATGAAAGAACCATGCAATTAGAAGAAGTTATATAAAAATGCCATATTTATATAAAATTGTCACACCCACCCAAAAACCAGGCGACTTTGTGTGTGTGTGTGTCGTTTTTATCGTCAAATATAACTGTGAAATGGTTGAAACCTATTGGCGAGGAAACCACCATTAATGACAGAGAAATCCATACCATAATCCATACTATTATGAACCAATATCTGATTTTTTGGCCAATTATCAACCATGGCTAATAAAAGGGAATATGCAAATCAAATGTTTTGCAACGAGAGATGTAAAATGATCAGTCATTGTTCATGCAAGCTCATAATGCTGATGTTGGCTGTTCTGTTTTTGTTTCAACGGTCATTCAGGATTTTGTGATGTTATTTCACCGGCTAATCAGCAAAAAAAAGGAGCTTTGTAATTCCAACAAATGAAACAGATTTATAATATCATATTCTTTCCACACATGAGGGCCAGGCTTAACAATGATTTGGAGACACACGCTGTGTATGATTTAGAACTTGTGAGCAGAGATCAATAGACTTTCCTCCATGCCTCAACCTTTTCTATGCCAATGTAAACGCAACATGCACCGTGACGGTCACGTGTGCTCATTTTCTGTGAGTTCATGTCCCAAACACCGAGTCAGATTTTTACAAAAACCAGATCAGCTTGTTAGAGGTCATGAAATGGTAAAAAGTACAGCCAAGTGAACCTGGATTCATATGCAAAAAAGGACTATTTACAGTAATATCGGCTCAGTGCTTTTCCACGTCACAGCAGAATTGCAAGAAACAACGAAAACCAAGCCGCATTGAACGCATCCTTGACAACAGGAACGCTATCACATATGAATAAATTACACTTTTTCGTTGCTACATTGCTGTTCACCTTTCGTGGATTCACTTTTTCGCATTTTTTTAAAGTGCAATTTTGCATTTTTCTATATCAGTGTATGAACGTGCCTTGTGTTCTGCGTCCTTGTGGTGTATTAGTGCAATCTATTGGTGCTCTGTTCAATGGGTCTGTTATTGTATTTAATACTGCGCCCAGTAGAGGGTTGAAAACGTGTCCTATTTCGTCTATCTCGTCTGAGTATGTGTAGCTAGCCACAAAAATCCTGATTGGCTAGGTTATATAGAAGCCGCCTATTGTGTTCTGCATTCTGATTGGCTGGAGATCATTGTCTATCAATCTCCTTCATCGACAAGTGCCGTGTTTTCCTGTTTCATAGAGGACTACAAGAAGGAGTAAAATACTACAACAGGAGCTATTTGTTTTAACAAGGATACAAAAACGCTACAGGTGAGTTACTTAATTTCTTGTGTCCAAGAGGTTGATCATTAAAATTCAAACGTAATTTGAACTTTGAGAGTGTCAAAGTCAAAGAGTCATTTCGCTTATTGCGGACTATTTTGGGAACCTGTCCCCTTCGATAAACAAGGGAACACTGTAATACCAAATTATGGTAAACAAGATGTATGTATTTAAAAACCTAAAAAAAAGCCTATTTTCGGAGACTCTTTAAAATCAAAATTATTTTTATTTTATTTTGATTATCATTTGTATTATATTATGTTTTTAATGTTTTTAAATTTATTTAAATATTTATATTATTTATTTTTTGTTCAATACCATCGCTGTATGTCACATTAAATGTACGACATACAGTATATGGTATCATTGTCAAATAATACTTCACTGAAGCTGCTTTTGCTAATGGAACTGCATCATTTGCAAGGAGAGCTGAGCCAAATCGGTAACGAGCATTTAGAGTACAAGTACTGTAGAAGTACTGTTTTGCTTCTCCATAGGTGACGCACCAAGCTCAATACTCGTTGCACTGATTTACATATAAACATTCTTTCATCGAGAAGCTCCTCTTCTTTTCTTTATTGTCCATGAATACATTTACTTTCCACTAACTCACTCCTCTAGCTTGCTCGTATTACAATTTAGCTTAAAACCAAAACACGGGCTGTTTTCCATATGTAACATACATACTGTACATCAGTTACATGCGCCTAATTAGCTTTTATGAACCTGCTTTTTTTTTTTTTTTTTTACCTTCTTTTGTTTTAACTTTTTCACAAGCTTGTCGGTGATTTAGTGTTCATGAATTTATGCAACAAGAGAGCGCAGCGGGTTCCGCAGGCCATAACTCACAGGCCAAAAGTTGGCCTTATTTACATCGTACACAATACCGTCCTGATTTCTCATTTTGTCGCGAGAAACACACAATGTGTAAATCCTCTGGGGAGTAAAAGATACGGTATATGGTTAAGTCTAAACAAAGAGCACATGAGCAAAAACACATTTGTAACAATGCCATGCCGTGTGTTATTGTGACCATCAGCAGTTGCATTTGTGGGCTTTTATCGGACGTGTAGCCTGATTGGCACAACTGGAAACTTCTTATGGTTTCTATGGTTAGAATTCCCATCAGAAAACACTGAGAGTTGGTGAGATTACGTGTGATATTTCAATATTTAGTAAATAAATGTAATATATAATATAACTTGCAATGAGGGTGGAATCATTTTCAGTGTACTCTGAGATTGATGGATAAGCAAAAGGTTTCTCTCCAACCAAATGTTATTTTCATGGCCTTTGGCAAGGAGCCTTTTGTTTCATTATGCGACATCGTTATCATTTCTGCATTGAAGGTTTTGGGGTGAGAGGCACTTCACACTTGTCTAAATGTCTTTCCCTTAGGCTCAGCCTAATAGCTTCTGCTGTTCCCTACTGTTCTGTAAAATAAAATACCATAGATTCTTATTCTTCATATTCAAAATACTCAATACAAAATGGAAATCCATTGCAGAAATGTGACTTTCCATTTATTTGTACAGTCAAACCTCAGTTATCATACGCCCCAGTTTTTGTTGAGTTGGGTTTGTCAGAAATTTTTGCCAACATTTTGCCGCTTTTTTCATAAGCTCCAGTTTTCATGTGATTTGGTTTTTGTCAAAAATTGTTACACAAATTTTGTTTCAATTTTGCCTCAATTTTTCGACATGCTATTCTTCTACGCCAGTTTTTTGTATGATTTAGTTTTCGTCAAAAATTCTTGCAAAAGTTTTGTCGCAATTTTCATACACGCACACCCCAGTTTATCGTTATGATCCATTTTTTGCCAAAGGATTTTTGTTAAAATTTTATCTCAGTTTTTGGACACTGCGTTATTGTACATTGCAATTTTCATATGATTTGGTTTTCATCAAAAATTGTCACCACAGTTTTGCAACAGTTTATGCATGCTGTGTCTGTTTGCGTATGATTTGGATGTTGTCAAAAATGTTTGCTTAAATTACTTTTCATATCTCCAGGTTTTGAATTGTTGATGAAATTTTGAGATGATTGTTGTATATTGTTTTTGCTGCTCTTGTACGCCGCAGTTTTGTTAAAAACCTTCACCAATGTATGCCCCAGTGTTTATATGATTCAGTATTCATTGAAAATTGTTGAAAATGTATAAAATTTGGTTGAAGTTTATTGTCAGGTTTCTCGGTTCTTGTACACCACAGTTTTTATATGACTTGGTTTTCATCAAGAAACAAATTTTAGCCTTGATTTTTGGAAAGCTTCAGCTTTTATATGATTTGTTTTTTGTAAAAACATTCTGCCAAGATTTTGCCTCCAATTTCACACATCCGTGTTTTGACATGATTTTGTTTTTGTCAAAAATTTACAAATCACAGATTTTGTTTGTATTCATATGCTGTCCCAGCTTTGCTTCCATATTCCACATAAAAAAAAAACGAGCCCGCTTGTCTTGTACTGTATGGTTCAGCTGAATCCAGTCCCCAGACAAAGCACCCTATGTGCTGCTGACTCACTTGATTGTGAGGCTAAATAACCTGCCATGGGGCCAAAAGTTGTGCGGCACAGCAATTTGATAAAGATGGAGAGCAACACTATTTTGTTCCTTATTGCCAGGAGGTACATAAGCCCACATCAAGAATAAGTCCCATGCATTCATCATTTACATTAAAATTATTCTTTCTGAATGTAAAACTATAATTATTCTCCAGAAACTGCATATTTTGTTCATATTTTTCTGCGTCTAAGGATGACATTATTTATATGTTTTTTATATGTTTTGCGTTTCCACTCTGTAAGGAATTTGCAGTCAACAATTCCACAGGCGATGAAAGCAAATTGCGGATGTGTTACATATTTCATATTGATCGAGTTGGTGTATTTAATTCAATTGCTGCATATCCTAACTTGGAAGGGGGAGTAAAAATCGTTGGCGAATCAATAAGCGGAAGGGAGCAAGACCAAAATAATTGACTGCTTTCAAACTCCTGCAGGCTGCTGAATAACAAACCCAAAGAGCTGGCAGGGATGTGTGAAATTGTTTTTTTTTTGTTTTTTTTTTTTTGCAAATGCACCCACCCCAAACAATGACGTGTGAATCCATCTGAATGTGCATGTTCTGACACTTGTACAGAAGGAAGCATGGCGTGTGCGAGGCTGTGTGCTTTTATTGTGGCGGTGCACAGACCAGATGCAGTGAGGTGGAGCTCTTCCCCGTGGAGCTGCCTCCCCGGGTGCCTGCAGGTCCGCTTCCAATCTATTTGCTGTAATTGCCGTCAGAGTGTACACCTTGGAGTCGTCTAATTCCCTCTTTTATTTCAGCCACCATGAGAGAGACCATCTGTCCTCCTGCCGGCACCTCCCCCACCCTTTGGCGGCAGCTCTGAACAAAAAAAACACACATGTACACACACACACACACACAGAATGCCAAGATTTTTGTCTGAGACACCAGAGCCTGAATGCATCACACCTTGAGTCCAGCTCGTGTCACATGACTGCTTGCGTTTTTATGAGGTGCTGCTGAGGATGACCACAACGCTCTCACCAGATAAAAGTTGTCCAAATAATGAAAGTAAAGTGACACCATTTCCCATCTGCTGATTTTTTTTTTTTTACTTTCCTGTTCCCAAAATTGGAGAACCTTTCCTCACACTCGCCCGCTTGAACTTCTGATGATCCACTCAGATGTTTCGCTTCTGCAGACGTACCTCGGTTTTCGTTATTATTGCCTCCTAAAAGGTGCGACAAAACCATATTATGTGAAAACCGAAGCATTGTTTCACATAACAAATAATACCCCATAATACCCCACACACCCCAAAAACTCGGAGAGCACAGACCTCCGACAAGCACCATAGTTACCCCACATTGTGATTTACACCATAAATATTATCTACATATTTACATTGCTAATGTTAGCATTGTGGTTTACACCATAAATATGAATCCTATATGTCTACATAACTACTTCAGAAGACTCTGAGGAGAAGCCTCGCCTGGATACCAGGGATACCAGGGCCTCACCCTGGAGCCAGGGGAAGGTCCTCCCAGGCGATGGTCTGGTGGTCAGACCTGCACCTGTGGGGCCCAGCCTGAAGACGCCACATGGGATCTCAATACCGTAGACCCAAGCATAAGGGTTCAGTGCATTGCATTTTGGGTGGCAAGTTGATGGTGGGCACCTGGGCAACCTGGTCTTCGGGGGCCGAATCTGGTTCTTGGGGAAATGGAATGTCACTTCTCTGGTGGGGAAGGAGCCTGAACCTGTGCATGAGGTTGAGACATTCCGACTAGATATAGTCTGACCCACCTCGAATCATAGTTTGGGTTCTGAAACCGAACTCCTCAAGAGGGGTTGGACCTTTTTCTACTCTGGAGCGTGCTGATGTGATTATTGATAGCCCCTTGGTTTGGTGTCTCTGTGCTGAACGAGAGGGTCGTTTCCCTACCCCTTCGGGTTGGGGAAAGGTTCCTGACTGTCAATCGGCATTTCAGAGTACCCGGCCTCCTTGGACTCCATCAGAGGGAGACTGGAGAGCACCCCATCTCCTGACTCCATCGTTCTACTGGGAGACTTCAACGCCCATGTGTGCAATGACCTTTGTCACCGCTTCAGTTCATAATTTTCTTGGACAGAATTTCAAGGTGCAGCCAAGGCCCTGAGGGAGTCCGGTTCGGGGGCCTTAGGATCTCATCCCTGCTATTTGTAGACGATATCCTGATGGTCTCTTCGGGCTGTGACCTTCTGGGGTAAGAAACCACCTCTATGTTCCCATGACCTTGTGGGTCAAGACCAAAAGAGCAAGATCACGGATACAAAATTAGTTTCCTTAGCATGCCTCCCGGATGGCTCCCTGGTGAAGTGTTCAGGCATGCCCAACCGGGAGAAGCCCCCTGGGCAGACCTTGGAAAATGCTGGAAGGATTCTGTGGTGCCTTGGTGTCCACCCGGTGGAGCTGGAGGAGGTGGCCGGGGACTGGGAAGTCCGGGCTTCCCTACTGAGACTGCTGTCTCCGTAATAAGCGGAGGAGAATGGAATGGAATAAATGACACAAAAACAGACACTGTACGAAAACATGCAAATTTATGTCAAAACAAATATGGAATCATACAAAAATGGAGGCAGTGTACGAGAATGAGATAATGTATGACAACAGGCAAAATTTAGGCGAATCTTTTTGATGAAAACCAACCAAAAAATCAAGACAGTAAACGAAAACAGGGAAAACTGACTTATTTTTTACACGTACTATTGTACAATAACTGAGACCGAGCAGAATTTTGGTGAAAATGTTTGCCAAAACCCAAAAACAGGGGCATTGTCCATTGCCACATCACCCCCCCCTGACAGTGCAGATTCAATCTGTTAGTTGCAGTTACCAAACATTTGACCCTAGCGGGGCTTGACCCCCACCCAGGGTGGTCACCTTCACATCAATTCTCTTTCTATGGATGATGAAATTTCCAATCAAATGGCATAAATTTAGTACTGCTCTTACAAAAAAAAGGTAGAAATACAACAAATTATACTTGGCATTTTTCATATCCTCCCTGCTCCCGGCCCGTGTCTTTGTTTGTGGCTTTCTCGCCAGCGTCTGGGGCGCCGCTGATTTAAATACCATCCCAGCTCATTAACATGCGCAGATAGAGCTGCGAGGGCCAATTACATTCATCTTGTCATGTGGCCAGGCTTCCGACTCATTAATATTTTATGGCAATGCGCTCCCCCGGCCGCGCCGGCAACACACCAGTGCTCTTACATTATTCTGCAGCTCGGGACAGGAGATCAGAACCATCCCCTGAATACACACACTCCAGCAGGTCATGACAGCGTAAGCATGACAAATGACTGGGGGAGCACCAAGGGGGGGAGGGAACGCACATATAGATATGGAATGATAACTGATGATTACCGCATGACAGAAGCTGAGGAACAACAATGAGGAAATATGTTCATGCTTCTTTATGTCAACGGTGTCTCCATCACAAGTGATGAGGGATGATTCTACGGAAATGTCTCACCCAAATTTCTTACACAAGGATGTCAAACCTGAACCAGAGCCATAAAAGATGCAGTGATGACAAAAAAAATTGTCATGAAGACGAAACATACTGGATATAAAGTTTGGAGATACTTTATCAACTTTATTTGTAGAGCACTTTTCCTGCAAAGACATGCAACACAAAGTGATTTACAGAATTAAAAACAACCACCCCCCCCCACAATAAAGGGAGGAACCCCGAGCCGGCCGTGTCGAAGGGACCCAAGGATGGCACCCCCTCAGCAGACCCGACACAGCCCCCATTGTGGAGGACCCCCCTTTAGCTTTTAACACTGGAGTTAAAAGCTAAAGACTAAAAGCATAAAATAGGACTAAAAAGATAAAAACATAAGAAAAGTTTTAATAAAAATATTTAAATAACATAGTAAAGTGACTCCAAACTTTTGACTAGTTAAATACTGTATGTTACAGGTAGTAACTCTGCTACAAGTGGAATTTAGCAGTATTTATGTATTCTAAGAATAAAATTTTAAAAGAAAAAAAATTCAGCAGTAATTTAACAATAATCAAAATATTAAGTGAAAAAGTGGTAATAATGTAAGATTATAAGAAAAAAAATACATAATTTCAGTAATATTTACAAAATAAAAAACCCCTCAAAATATCAAAGTGGCCCTTATATCCTAATTTTTCAGTATGTGGCCCTAGCTGCACGGCGGTCGGGTGGTTAGCGTGCAGACCTCACAGCTAGGATTGAACAGCCAGGGTTCAAATCCACCCTCGGCCATCTCTGTGTGGAGTTTGCATGTTCTCCCCGTTTTCTCCGGGTGCTCCGGTTTCCCCCCACATTCTAAAAACATGCTAGATTAATATGAATGTGAGTGTGAATGGTTGTTTGTCTATATGTGCCCTGTGATTGGCTGGCAACCAGTCCAGGGTGTACCCCGCCTATCGCCCGAAGACAACTGGGATAGGCTCCAGCACCCACGCGACCTCGCTAATTTAAGCAGTAGAAAATGAATGGATGAAAAAAGTCACACATGACTATGAAATCGACATTGTGCAGGTGTACCTAATGAAGTGGAAGTGGTGGAACAGTCGCTGTGGCGCTACGCTATCCGAACTGAACTAAAAACCAAGGGCGATCATCTTATAAAAATCTATGGCTGCCCTGCTGTAATTCCTGTAATGATTTCTCTAATGAAAAGAGTCAGTCTAACAGAAGAGCGGCCACAGAGTTGTGCGGTACAGAGCGGCGAGCGCCCGAGGAGACAAACTCAACACCATTCCGAGCGGGAACAGCAGCCCTCGCCAAAGTGCCTCCTGGCACCGTGGCGATACACACGGAGACTGATGTGTGTTCCAGACAAATAGGCTGCGCTGCCATTTGTATGCAGAGACGCTGCTCAGCAATGCGAAGGGAAGAGTCACTTAGTGGGACAATTTCCTCACACAGCGTGATCCTCTCGCTTCATCTTGCTCGCAGAAATTACATTTCGACAACTTTGCTGCTCAACAGCACCATTTTGTACCTTTTTCTTTAACGCAGCACTTGGATATATATATATATATATATATATATAATATATATCGCAACATGTAAACACAGTCAAACCTTGGTTTTCCAACGCTCCAGTTTTGGGACTAAAATTTTAAATTAAATTAATTTTTTTAATTAAATTAAATTTTTACATTTTTACATTTTTACATTTTTACATTTTTACATTTTTACATTTTTACATTTTTACATTTTTACATTTTTACATTTTTACATTCTTTTATTTGAAAGTATGACATTTTTTCCACATGCAGAAAACATATCTCATTTTTCTTAATTGGATTTTATTATTTAAAAAATTTATAAAAAACATTTATTTTTTTTAAAATCTGAATATAGGCAGTTTTTTTTCCACAGAAAACACATCTCATTCACAGTTACAGTGAAGAAAATAAGTATTTGAACACCCTGCTATTTTGCTATTTCTCCCACTTAGAAATCATGGAGGGGTCTGAAATTTTCATCGTAGGTGCATGTCCACTGTGAGAGAGATAAACTAAAAAGAAAAATCCAGAAATCACAATGCATGATTTTTTAACAATTTATTTGTGTGATACAGCTGCTAATAAGTATTTGAACACCTGAGAAAATGAATGTTAATATTTGGTACAGTAGCCTTTGTTTGCTATTACAGAGGTCAAACGTTTCCTGTAGTTTTTCACCAGGTTTGCACACACTGCAGGAGGGATCTTGGCCCACTCCTCCACACAGATCTTCTCTAGATCAGTCAGGTTTCTGGGCTGTCGCTGAGAAACACGGAGTTTGAGCTCCCTCCAAAGATTTTCGATTGGGTTCAGGTCTGGAGACTGGCTAGGCCATGCTAGAACCTTGATATGCTTCTTACGGAGCCACTCCTTGGTTTTCCTGGCTGTGTGCTTCGGGTCGTTGTCGTGTTGGAAGACCCAGCCACGACCCATCTTCAATGCTCTGACAGAGGGAAGGAGGTTGTTCCCCAAAATCTCACAATACACGGCCCCAGTCATCCTCTCTTTAATGCAGTGCACTCGTCCTGTCCCATGTGCAGAAAAACACCCCCAAAGCATGATGCTACCACCCCCATGCTTCACAGTAGGGATGGTGTTCTTCGGATTGTACTCTTCATTCTTCTTCCTCCAAACACGCTTATTGGAATTATGACCAAAAAGTTCTATTTTGGTCTCATCTGACCATAAAACTTTCTCCCATGACTCCTCTGTATCATCCAAATGGTCATATGCAAACTTAAGACGGGCCTTGACATGTGCTGGTTTAAGCAGGGGAACCTTTCGTGCCATGCATGATTTCACATCATGACGTCTTAGTGTATTACCTACAGTAACCTTGGAAACGGTGGTCCCAGCTCTTTTCAGGTCATTGACCAAGTCCTGTCGTGTAGTTCTGGGCTGATTCCTCACCTTTCTTAGAATCATTGAGACCCCACGAGGTGATATCTTGCATGGGGCTCCACTCCGATTGAGATTGACCGTCATGTTTAGCTTCTTCCATTTTCTAATGATAGCTCCAACAGTGGACCTTTTTTCACCAAGCTGCTTGGTAATTGCTCCGTAGCCCTTTCCAGCCTTGTGGAGGTGTACAATTTTGTCTCTGGTGTCTTTGGACAGCTCTTTGGTCTTCGCCATGTTACAAGTTAAAGTCTTACTGATTGTATGGGGTGGACAGGTGTCTTTATGCAGCTAACGACCTCAAACAGGTGCATCTGATTCAGGATGATACATGGAGTGCAGGTGGACTTCTAATGGGCAGACTAACAGGTCTTTCAGGGTCAGAATTCTAGATGATACACAGGTGTTCAAATACTTATTTGCAGCTGTATCACACAAATAAATTGTTAAAAAATCATGCATTGTGATTTCTGGATTTTTCTTTTTAGTTTATCTCTCTCACAGTGGACATGCACCTACGATGAAAATTTCAGACCCCTCCATGATTTCTAAGTGGGAGAAATAGCAAAATAGCAGGGTGTTCAAATACTTATTTTCTTCACTGTAGTTGGCTATAATTTTTAAATGTTTCACAACCTTTTTAAAAAAAAAAAGAAAAAAATTTTGCAAAACAAAAAAAAAGTGCAATGAAGACTGGAAAAAAGGGAAAAAAATGAAAAAGGGGAGAGGAAAGGGAATAAAAAGAGGAGAGTTGAGCAGTCACCTCTGCAACCTGAGCACAAATAAGCACACTTTACAACATTACAACAAGAATTTGAAGACTTGCACCAGGGGAGGGGGAACGGGGTCGGCAACCAGCCACAGCACTAGCATCCATATTTCGGCAGGTTCCATGGACCCCGCCTGTCTGTGTGTGACATACGTGCAAATGCGTGATTGTCTTTGGATGCGTGTGCGCGTAGGCCTGGAGAAGTCGCACAATCTTGGTGACTCTGTGGATGGCAATAACACAACAGTTGCCATGGAGACAACAGTGAACGGGCCTCAGACTGAGTCAACAATCAACAGATGTCCGTGACGGAGGTTGTGGAGGATCCAGAGCGTCTCACTGGTGCAATCAACTGCAGCGACCTTGGCCAAGGCAGATTAATTCTATTGTTTGGGTTAATGCAGGTAGCTAAATTCCAACGGACTTGGCTACCCAGTCATGACGGGCAGCTGCCGGGCATGTTGGACTTCTCGCTCCATCTTCTGAATTCTGTGATATACCAGGGCGGTGCCTAATCCAATCACCAACAAATCTGAATAGGTAGATGTTTTCGATATCTTCAACGGAAAGAATCGCCAGTCACATAAAGCCCCACTTCCGCCAACTCTCCGAGAACTGGCAGTGAACGTTCCATCAGGGCAGACAGGTTCCCCAAACCCAAGCCTCTCCTCAAGAAGATTTTGTCAATTGTGAGGAGAGACCAGTTGATCAATTCCATTTGGAATTAGATTCCATGCAGAGATAGGCTCTAAAAAGTATGGGAGAACAAAACGAGATGTGAGAAACAAAGCAGGCAAAAGAAGAATTATAAAGAATTATTTTTATTAATTTATTAATTATTATAACATTTATTATATTATTATAAAATATAAAAAATATAAAATGTTTCACATAATTTTTTTTATTTCTTTCTCAAAAATAAGCTAAAATGTCCCATAAAAAACACATTTAATTCACCATAAGTCAGCAATAATTTATTTTTAAAAATTATGGTCAAAGTAAAAAAAAATATTTATACTGAAATTTATTTATTTGTAATTTTTTCTCTGCCAGCAGAAAACACATCTCATTTACCACAAGTTGGCAATAATTTATGTATATATTAAAACATATTATTTGTATAAAAAAATATATTTTTTTCATACATTAATAATTATTGTATTTCTGTAAAACATTTTAATTCCTATTTATTTCAACAATATTTTACAAATACTTATTTTAAAAAGTATGATTTTTTAAACAAACATTTATTTTATAGTTTTCTCCAAAATAGATGATGAACACATAATGGCACAATAAACATAACATAATAAACCCACATCTCATGCACCACTAGTCAGCAATAATTAATGTGATGGTAAATCATAACATTTATATCCGCCATTTATATATTTATATCCATTTACATAATACATAGTAGGATACATATACTGTACATAGCTGTACATATACAGGAGAACAGAATGTTGTTTTTATCACATGGCAGTTTCAGAAATTGTCACCTCAGATTTTGACATCTGACGTGTGGTTGACTCAAGATGCCAACCGCTTCTATTAGTGTCACCGTTTTAACAATGCTTCACATTATCATATATTTGTATTCTATATGTGCATATAAATGTTGATACATTGATAATTCTGAGTATCCTTAACACATAAAATTGAATTTATCCTTGAAACAACCCAAAGTACAACACTTTCTCCTTTTTGGTGACATAAGTCCTAAATATACTCGGTGGAAATAATAGATATATAAATGTAATAAAGAGTAATAACTCTAAAATCTTCTGCCCATTACTCATGTGTCTTATCGGTGTTGTTTGCAGCAGGGCAATCCTCGCGTGTCATTTCTCAAACAGCCAGATTTACCAAAAGCGTGCGGTGTGTGCGGCGCGCGGCGCGTTTTGCATATCAACAATCTTTCTGCTGACAAATGTTAGCTTTAATAAAACCACAAAGCCAAGACGGGAGTCGGGGAGGGGGTAAGCAGAGACAATTTACCAGGAAATGAAAACGTGGAATTGTCTGTGGGAAACATCAGAATCATCATAATCATTTGTCAAAGCACGATGTGTATCTTCGCTCCAGATCGCCATTGGATATTTCTTCCATGCAGGAGTTTCGAAACCTAAAAAATCTTTAGCTTTCTGTCTCCATCCTGTGCTAATCTGTGCTAATCCACGTTTTCTACAACGTCATGTGCAGTGGATCCCCGCAAATTTGCAATGCAGCATTTGTAACACAGGATTTTTGGGCATTTTTTAAATAAAAAAAAAGACTATCCACTACATTTTGCATGTTTGTGGCTTCACTGATAATGTCTTTTTATTTTACTATTCAGCGGTCCTTGAACATACCATACTTTTGTGTTGTGAAATAGCAGACATATACATACTTGTAAACACCTGAAGGCCAGGCTAAAAGCTATACCATCGCTCCCATTCCATGTGGTCGTGACCAAAAAAGTGTAACAGAGCCATTTTGAATGAGTGACAGTCTTTCCTTAATAACAATTAAGAAATGACCCGATTTCTGTCAATGCACCTCATGTGCTTTGTGCTATTTGTTTGCTAGGTGAGTCTCATATATATGAACAGCACACAGCTGCAGATATCTGCAATGAAAAGAGAGGCGAAACAGAGTCTCAGTGTTGGAGCTCACGTTGTGTTGAGTGGAAGAAAAGTTAGCGCCCTCTAGTTAGCGGAGGGCAAACCGTCCCTTTAAATACCGTCCCTTTGTTTCTGCAGTGACTATTCACTAAGTAGACTTGCAGGCTATTGTTGCTGCACATTCCCTGATCTCTAGTGACTAGTTTTCTGTGAACTTTAGCGATATATTCTAAACGGGATCTATTGTCCTCGCTCATTTTCCAATATGCCTGGCACAGAAATGCTGCGGCTGGCCTTTAATAGCTCCATCTGTACCATACCCATCGGGACAGTGCCGCCTCAGATACTTTCCATGCAGACCGTGCAGATAACGTGCAGCAGGACACTTTATTAACATCAACGGCGAAGCAAAACCACTCTTTTTTTTAGTGATTAGATGTCCCCAACAGATGAAGCGTGATGCTGGAGGCTGACGCCGTCTGCCACATTCACCGAAAGGAGGTTTGCATCACTGGCGAACCATCTGGAATCTGCTCCTTGATGTTTGTGTGTGGTCCATTCCCTTTCCGACCGCCACTTGATGGTCTGCGTGAAGGTGATCTAAACACTCAGCACAACTTTCATTTCGACTTGGATATCCTACAAAAGCGTGTGTTCAACTTTAGATGGGATCATTTTCAACAACACGAGGATGTTGATGTTGAAATTTATTTTAAAAAATGTATGAGAGTTGTAAACCCTGCAGCAATGCATTAAAAAAATATACAACATTTAACAAATGATGCACCAAAAACACTAAAAAATTAAGTTTAATCAATGTTCAATCAATCTGTTCCATGCAACCGTGTACATATATACATATATGTATATGCAGAATTAAATGAAATGTTAAATGAAAAATGTATTTCCACTAAAAAGAGGCAACATTCTTCATTTTCAATATGAAAAATTCCGCAAAAAATACTAATTACCAGTTGGACGTTCCCTGAACACTTTGTTCGGTGCTCAACAGGCATCCTGGTCAGATGCTCGAGCGACCTCCTCTCATTGAGAAAGGTTCTACTCTGAGTTTCTCCTGGATGACAGTGCTCCTCACCTTATCTCTAAGGGAGAGCCCAGCCCCTGTTAGTACCCACAATCCAAGTACCCGTGGAAACGACTTGATTATCACCTGCGTGTGACAGGATGGATGTATTATCAAACGCCATTAATGTGTCAGCGATGTTTGCGTGCCAAGATGGATGATGCCCAGACGGTGACGAGGAGGAAAAGCGATATTGACCTGAAATAAACCCTACTCCCCGCTACTTGACAACTATCGCCCGAGGATACGTTTTATTGGTGAAATATGAAATAAGTCTTTGTTTGTTTGGAGAGGAAGTCCAAATACTTAGAAGCCATCATTTGCTCATATAAAAAAGGACAACAGCTATTTGCAAGCTGCATCCTGATTGGCTAAAAGCCTTAACACCCATCCAGGATGTTTTCATCCTCAAGGCTCTCCCTGTGTAGTAAATACCACACGTCTTTATTTACAGTCAAAAACTCCAAAGCCTGTGCATTAGTAGAAAAGATTTATCACTCAAGGTGCTTACATTTGAAAGGTGCAGTAACTCTCAAGCTGCGGTGCTGCGTAATAAGGGTGCCAAAGGATGTGTGTCCATGTGGCCTTCCCAAGAGTTTCCTTCAGATCTGCTCTTGATTGACGGCGTGGACAGGAAGTGCTAAAAAGGGCAAAGGTAATTGGGAAAAATAAGATATGAGCTGCATGCTGGAGTTAATGGGGGGGGGGGGGGGGCACCTTGTTTGGTATGAATCACAGATAACTGACTTGACCGATATTATCCGTCACTTCATTTCTGATACTGATATCAGCAACGCCACGGTGATAACGATGAATCCAAACTCACCTGACGTCTCCGTCATCATCAACATCATGAAACGACCAAGTTGCACCGCATCAGTTTCATTAATCATTTGTTTTTGGGGGTTTAAGGACCCCCAAAAAAAACAAAACCAAAAGGGGGTAAATTATATGGTAGAATGACCGGTATTGAATAATGGTGTCTTGCAAACTCGACCACACGACTGGTTAAAAAGGAACTAAACACACAGTCAAGGTTTGGCCTTTAGCCGGGTATCAGGCTAGCGTTATGAGCTAACAGGCTAAAGAAGCCGCTTAATGTATATTAACTTGTGTTCACCTTACTGCAGATTTTGAGGCAAGTTTGACTGTGGAAGCTAGTGCAAACTTTGACTTCTCACAGGAATTATGGTGTGTTCAAGGACCTCCAGACAAAGTGTGGAATTTCAACATTTGAAGCTCAGTGAAGCTGACATTATGGGCTTATTGATGACATATGGTGAATGAAAACATGTGGGAAAAAATATCTATTTTTTAATCCAAAAAAATACTCAAAATTTAAAAAATAAATATAAATAAATATAAATTTCTTAAAAATGGGTTTGTTTATTGAACTAGCCAATTACACTGCAGCCCTAAAATAAATACAAAGGATAGTAAACACATTTTATGTCAGACTAAATGATGCTGAGTGACATTGTTATCAATGCCTGTGTGTGTTGGTGATAATTATCATTTCCACAGGAAATCCCAGTATCCAGCCACAAATTCCACCTACCACACTGACACGCACACACACAGACACACACACACACACACACACAGGCCCGATATTGAATGCAGCTGCATCTCCCACAGGGGAAAGGGTAATTTGTCCAGCTCAGAAATAAGGGTCTCTCCATTTCTCTCAGCAGGATGATGAAAAACACCAAAGCATGCTGCTAATGAAAAGAACACTCAGGATGTGTATTATTATTCCATCAGTCTCACCTAGCGAGCCCTGGCCTGAGGTCCTCACCAGGGGCAGGGCCAGGGCTTTTCCACCGCCCGACTCCCAGAGAGCGCTTATGGGTACGCTGCCACTCTCGGGCTTCCTCTTCATTCATTGCACAGGAATTTGGCCGCCATTTCCTGCGCGGAGGGACGAGGTTTGCCTGGCTCGGTGCATGTGGGGCCGAGCAAGTATTTATCTAACCACACACTGGGTTTGATTCATGTGAAACAAGCACGCCCTGTAAACAGTCTCATTACTGAAGTCCAACACTTCATCACTCACCAGGCTCAAGTCACATGCTGGAGGAACGGGGCCCAAATTTCACGTTTGCCTGCTTGGAACTGATGGATTTATCTCTTGGCTAATATGATTGTAACGTGTGTGCGGCTTTAAGAGCATGACCGCGTTGTATGGCATTTTTACCTGTTGACACCTCAAATAGGGAAACTGAATCCTCACCTGAGGTTAGAGCCGGTAGCGCCACAATGTTCCTGCCAACAAAACCACCCATGCAGCAGCTCTGAACCCCCCCACCGACCGCCTCCCTCCCGTGCAACAAATCATCACAAACTTCATTTGACGACATCCCGATGACAACAATTCACGGTCCCACCAACAGCATTAGCTTTCAGACGGCACTGTTTCAGAATATCCTCTGTCGTTTCATCCCTCCACAGAGAATCATTTCCGCTCCAAATCTACCGGTCACAGAGCTCAGACCTGCAGGACTGCGGGCCACCTGTAATTTGTGCTGCTAACTAAAGGCCATTTCATTTCCTGCAGCACTGCATCACATTCCCATGCACCGCACATGACGCGAGGACGCTTTGTGTTTATACGCGCACGCAAAGATGTATGAGACTTTATGAGCACAATTAGACGCATAAGTCATTCTTACCTCGGGAAATGTACGCATGATGCATGCTGGGTGTAAACTGTGACGACATAATAAGAGAACTGAACAGGTTGGCGGTGTCCAAAGTCCAACCCCCAGCATATATTTAAATTTTCATATAATAGGCAAACTCTTGAAAAAAAAAATTGCAGTAATTTTACAAGAATAAAGTCAAAATACTAAGATAGTTTTGCAAAGAAAAGTTGCAATCTAACAAGAAAAAAATCTTAATTTTATCAGAATAACATTATAATATTTTGAGAAAAAATAACATTATTTTAAAGAACAATGCTAAAACATTTTTTGAGTGTTTTTGAGAAATAAACAAAACAAAGTTGCAATGTTTTGAACATTTACCTTGTCTTATAAATGTTCATGTTAGAAGAATTGTCACACCCTGTGTTGGTTCCCAGTTTGAGTTACCGTCTTGGGCTTTGGTTTCCATTTTGGACACTTATTTTGTATTGGACTTCCTGTTTTACCTCATCTGCCTTCGTTGCCATAGCCACCCACACCTGTTCCTAATTTGTCCCGTCTATTTAGTTCAGGTGTGTGCTTCTCCCTGTGTGGGATCATTATAGTTTGTCCTTCTGCTACCTGAGTTGCCTTTTTCCTGCTACTGCTATTATTGCAAAAAATAAATATTTTTACCTGCATTCGGTCCTGCTCTCTGCATCCTGGGGTCGCATCGCAACACAGACATGCCGAACCGTGACAAGAATAAAGTCAAAATATTATGCAAATAAATTAATAAGTACAATAATTAATTTTACAGGAAGAAAGTTGAAAAAGTTTTTACATTTTTTTTAAACACACCAGAAATGGAAAACAATATCAAGAGAAAAAAATCATATTCTAACAAGAAAAAAAATCACAAAAATGACAAAAATTAGCTCTTAATATTAGGAGGAAAAATTATTTCAGGAGCATTGAATAGTATTCAAATACTAAAAAATTATATTAAAAAAAAGTTTTTTTTTGAAAAAAAACAAAAATAAATAATTGTAATTTAAAAGTTAGCTTGGGGTAAAATGTCTAAATATTCTAACACAAATGGAAAAAAAATGAGCATGTCTGGAAAATAGGACTTGTTATTGCACTTACAGTATATAATATTAAATTTTATTGCCATGATTATCTTGTGTTATTGTCTCCAAAACAAGTCCACCACATGCTTATCACCTGATTCAAATAATAACCGTAGGTATCTAGGCATGTGAGTCTGCACTTCGTTGTCTCTATCCCTCACAGGAGGAGGACATTCCCTCTAATTGCTGGGACGAGTAATTCAAATAGTAGAATTAGTAAGCGCTTCAAACAAAAATGGAGTAAGTTATCCTAATGTATATTAATTACATGCTTTTTTTAATGTTCACCATTTAAGGAATCACAGAAATAAAATACATATTCTCCAGTCATCATGTCCAACATTTCTCCTAACACAAAGTGTCTTCTTGGACAGCGGATAGTTGAGAGCTTCCGACTGGCGCAGTCTTGAAGAATGAGTGTCTAGCGTCGCTCCTGGCCCTGTTGCAGCGTGCCGGCGCTGTTGCTGTCTGCCTGAGTTCACCTGAGCTGAACAAATGGTCGTGTCAAGCTATCCCGCTTCATGTAGCCCTCCGGTTCATTTTTCAGCTGGAAGGCTGTAAGCGGCTGGAGTAGGGAAGTGTGTGACCCGCATGAACTTCGTCAGACCAACTTTGACGCAGCCAGGCAAGGAAGGAGTCAGACAGGAGACACCGGAATACGACCCACGTATCATGACTGGCATCAAACATACGCTGTGGCCAGTGACGACATTTTTTTCACTTCATGAGTATTTCAAATGCTTGCGTTCCAATTATTAGTGTTAATCAATAAAACAACAAAAGTGCTCAAATTTTGTTTACATCATTATTGCACACTTTCTGGCTGCACGGCGGACTGGTGGCCAGCCAATCACAGGGCACATATAGACAAACAACCATTCACACTCACATTCATACTTATAAGGAGTTGCCAATTAACCTAGCATGTTTTTGGAATGTTTTATCTTCAGTCATAACTCTCCGGCCCCTCTCTGTCCCCTGCCAGCAGGGGGCGCTGCTACAGCATTGCTTTGCCATCCTGCTGCAAAAGAGAGACAGACTCAGGAAAACCTTACATCACACATCAGACATGAAGTGCTTGATACTGACTTAAAAACAAAACAATGTACTCCTTGGGAACAAAAACAATGCTGCTGACATGCACAGACAGCATATGGAATACAAGACATCACATCATCAATAACATTACAACATAATGAATATCATAACACACTCATATTCCGTCTTCACAGTACACTACTTTGCAACAATTACATAATTACACCTTGCAACTACTAACTGTACCAAGATAATATTCATAAAAATGCTTTAAAAATAATTTCAAAAAGCAAAATACTAATAATTAAAACCCGGAAGTCAAGTGAGTAAATATTGAATTGAAATACAGGAAATGACGTCATATATATTTTGCACCCTCTATTAGGTGGGTCTTGGACAGCAAAAATTACATTAAAACATTTAGTGTCTTATATGTTTTAATTTAATTAAAAATATATACTCCACTTGAAAAAAATATTATTCTTCGTTGGTAGGCATTCCTCCTTTTAATAATTACATTTTGAACTCGCTTTAACCGCTATAAAAGCAGGCTGAATGGCACCACCGAATGATATGGGTCCCGGGATGAGAGGCCCTGTTTTAACACAATCAGCCACAAGGTGGTGCTGCTGGGAGGGACTTGAATGTGTTGAGAGGCTGGAATTGTGTTAATGTACTGTATGAATTGAAAGGCAAGCTCCATGCAAGCTGATTGGACCTCAAGCTTGTCTATTTATATATTTATTTATTTATTTATTTAGGTGCCTTTTTGGCTCAGCCTGTTTCCTGCCACCAGGACCAGACGGGACAAAGGCAGACCATGGTAGCCTGGACTGGAATCGTGTTTGTCTGACAACAAACAACATTTACAACCCCTAGAAAGAACAGGATACATCCAGCATGGCGAGAGAGAACACTGAGAACTGGAGGGACGGGGTGGGGGCGCTGGGGGGTGGCTGAACAATGCAGCAGGGCGGCTGCCAGGTTTTATGGCTTGGGATCTGGCTCCCAACCCCCCACCGCCAAGCCCCTCTTCCTTCCTGCCATGTACTGTAGTTTACACTTGGGCCGCTATGAAGCACGCGTGTTGAAAGGAGCAGAACAATGAAACAATAAGAGAGCGGCGGCAGGGTGGGTAGCGCGTGATCGCAATGGATGTCTCCCACCCTCAGTGATGAGTCATACCTCACATCCTTCACAGGGAGGTGTTCTGGAGCCCTGACACGCTTGTTGCAATCAAACACGACATTAGGTGCACCTCTCTGATCCAATATCAAAAATTCTACGTTGACGGTAAAACAAAGTACCAAACATATAAAATATTGTGCTTTTTAAGTATCATACGTCTATACTACTAAGGACTGAAGCCAAAATACTGTTTTCGACTACAAAATACAAAATGGATGGGTGGAACGGAGTATTTGGATTAACATGATTTCCTTAGGGGGAATCATCCCAGTAGGCTTCATCAGTCCATGTTCAAAAACTAGATAGGACAGCTCTAGTCCGAGTAGAGCTTTCTACAATTTATCACAACTGGACTGTTATGGTTATAATAGGAGACATTTCACTTCTCATTTCAGCTGGATTCATCAGTCAATATTCAGACTAGATAGGACAGCTGCAGTCTGAGTAGAGCTATCCTGTCAAGAATCAATGGCGTCATGATTATACAGGGTTGTATTAGGTGACTTTTCACCAACCATCCATGTAGGCTTCATCGGTTCATATATAAAGACTAGATAGGACAGCTCTATTCTGAGTCGAGCTGTCCTATCTTGAATCGATGGCAACCTAACTGTTCAGGTTGTCTCAGGTTGTTTTGCCTCTACTCCAAGACTAGATATGAGAGCTGTTGTCTGACAAATGCTGTCCTATCTAGAATTGGAACAACTGGACTGTTCAGATTGACTTAGGAGATGTTTCACTTCTCATCCAAACAGGCTTCATTGGTTCATGCTCAAAGACTAGATAGGACAGCCCTTGTAGAGCTAGTAGTCATGTCAATAATCAATGGCATTGTGACTGTTCCGGCTGTCTTAGGAGGTGTTTCGCCTCCCATCCAAATAGGCTTCATCAGTTCATGGTCAAAGACTAGATAGGACAGCTCTAGTCTGGATAGAGTTATCCTGTCAAGAATCAATGACATCTTGACTGTTCAGGTTGTCTTAGGGGATGTTTCACCTCTCATTCAAGCAGGCTTTATCAGTTCATGCTCAAAGACTTGATAGGACAGCCTTTGTAGAGCTAGTAGTCATGTCATTAATCAATGGCATTGTGACTGTTCAGGCTGTCTTCGGAGGCGTTTCGCCTCCCATCCAAGTAGGCTTCATTGGTTCATGCTCAAAGACTAGATAGGACAGCCATAGTAGAGCTAGTAGTCATGTCAATAATCAATGGTACTGTGACTGTTCAGGCTGTCTTAGGAGGTGTTTCGCCTCCCATCCAAGTAGGCTTCATCAGTTCATGGTCAAAGACTAGATAGGACTGCTCTAGTCTGGATAGAGCTATCCTGTCAAGAATCAATGACATCTTGACTGTTCAGGTTGTCTTAGGGGATGTTTCACCTCTCATCCAAGCAGGCTTCATCAGTTCATGCTCAAAGACTAGATAGGACAGCCCTAGTAGAGCTAGTAGTCATGTCGATAATCAATGGCATTGTGACTGTTCAGGCTGTCTTAGGAGGCATTTCGCCTCCCATCCAAGTAGGCTTCATTGGTTCATGCTCAAAGACTAGATAGGACAGCCATAGTAGAGCTAGTAGTCATGTCAATAATCAATGGCACTGTGACTGTTCAGGCTGTCTTAGGAGGTGTTTCGCCTCCCATCCAAGTAGGCTTCATCAGTTCATGGTCAAAGACTAGGTAGGACTGCTCTAGTCTGGATAGAGTTATCCTGTCAAGAATCAATGACATCTTGACTGTTCAGGTTGTCTTAGGGGATGTTTCACCTCTCATCCAAGCAGGCTTCATCAGTTCATGCTCAAAGACTAGATAGGACAGCCCTAGTAGAGCTAGTAGTCATGTCGATAATCAATGGCATTGTGACTGTTCAGGCTGTCTTAGGAGGCATTTCGCCTCCCATCCAAGTAGGCTTCATTGGTTCATGCTCAAAGACTAGATAGGACAGCCATAGTAGAGCTAGTAGTCATGTCAATAATCAATGGCACTGTGACTGTTCAGGCTGTCTTAGGAGGTGTTTTGCCTCCCATCCAAGTAGGCTTCATCAGTTCATGGTCAAAGACTAGATAGGACTGCTCTAGTCTGGATAGAGCTATCCTGTCAAGAATCAATTACATCTTGACTGTTCAGGTTGTCTTAGGGGATGTTTCACCTCTCATCCAAGCAGGCTTCATCAGTTCATGCTCAAAGACTAGATAGGACAGCCCTAGTAGAGCTAGTAGTCATGTCGATAATCAATGGCATTGTGACTGTTCAGGCTGTCTTAGGAGGCATTTCGCCTCCCATCCAAGTAGGCTTCATTGGTTCATGCTCAAAGACTAGATAGGACAGCCATAGTAGAGCTAGTAGTCATGTCAATAATCAATGGCACTGTGACTGTTCAGGCTGTCTTAGGAGGTGTTTCGCCTCCCATCCAAGTAGGCTTCATCAGTTCATGGTCAAAGACCAGATAGGACTGCTCTAGTCTGGATAGAGCTATCCTGTCAAGAATCAATGACATCTTGACTGTTCAGGTTGTCTTAGGGGATGTTTCACCTCTCATTCAAGTAGGCTTCATCATCAGTTCATGCTCAAAGACTAGATAGGACAGCTGTAGTCGGATTTGAGCTGTCCTATCTAGAATTGATGACAACTGGACTGTTAAGGTTGATTTAGGAGATGTTTAACCTCTCATCCAAACAGGCTTCATTGGTTCGTGCTCAAAGACTAGATAGGACAGCCCTAGTCTGAGGGGGACGACAGTTGGGCGAGGTCTCTGCAGTACATGCAGTACATGTACCTTTGGGCTGAATGAATTTGGCTAACTTGATTTTCTTTAAGAATTCAATTCAGTTCAGCTGAAAAACATCAGTCTTGCTCCCATGAGGCCAAATGGAGTGCAGGCCTAAGAGAGGACAACAGCTTCCATCACCTACCTTGCTATCAGAGACCAGCCAAGGTTGATGGAGGCTCCACACACCCTGTCATGCAACACACAAATAAACACACACTTGGCAGACCGGCCGGGTGGGGTGGGGGGGTGCGGGTGTCCGTGACAGCGTCTTAACAGCTGGAGCCGAGGTCATCCGTCAGCATTGGGTTTGATATTAGGGCCGACTCCCTAGTGGGTCATTGGCGCAGATGACAAACCTGTCTGAAGGAGTTATCGTGCTGCCAGTCTCCTCTCTGCACGCCAACTTGTCACCTGACCTTCACCCAATCACAGGCCAGGGACTCAATTCGACAACATGCTTGTAGTCTGTCTCTCTGCTGCAGACAGTCGCTCACTACTGAACGCCATCAGGCGAGGACATAACACCACTAGAGCTGCAACAATTAATCTATGGTTAATCGATTAAACAATTAATCGACACCTTTTTGAAATGTAAATATCCTCTGATTTCAGCCTCTTAAATGTGTTTATTTTTTATTTCCTTAGTCGTCGTGAAAGCAGACCTATTAGTGATGAACATTTTTTTCCTCTTGTCCGTTCAGATTAATTCGGTCCGTCTAGGGCCCAACCGATTACTCAATTAATTGAAACTATTAATCACCCCCAATCACCACAATCCTAATTATGATCAGAATTTACGATTTTGAATAATATATATATATATAACAATTATGTTCACTCTAAAAATGTACTTTTGTAACTTTTTACAAGTGCTGCAAGTGCCGCAAGACATTCTTGGAATGCTCCCAGCATGCCTTGTGGCACCTTTTTGCAACCAGTTGCTCAAAGTAAATAAACTGTTGGGGTGATGGGTATTAAACTGGTCTCTCTGCAGTTGTACTTTTTGTGTAACCCTTTTAACAAAACACCAAAAGAAATCATTGCACATCATCTCCAAAAATACCAGGTACCAAGATCCAAAACAAAACAGTTAGCTTGCAAGCAAGGGGTCCACCTCCCACCCGACACGAGACAACAATCCACATCCACATGGGCATTTACAGCTCTAACTATATGACTGCAATAAAAAACAGGGCAAATGAGCCAATCTCAGAGCCCCCCCAAGCCAGATGTTGTGAGAGTGTGGTGGGTGTAATCAGGCTTAATGAAGGGTCGGACTTAGCAAAGCAACCGGGGCACGACAGGAGAATAAACACAACATAAACAAGTCCTAAAAATTAAACTTGCCAATCGGAAACATGTTGTGATCGGTTAGCGCAATCGGAAAGCATCTTTGTTGTTTAATGGCCTGTAAGAATGGAACGTATATCCACTCAGGACCTGAAGGTGGCAATGACAGGACCTTTCCCGTATAGGAGTTTACAACTTCTGTCTTGTGGCGACAATCCTATCAGAATTATAAATGTCTTGGTAATCTCAGTAATCTCTTGTTTTGTCTCCGTTTATTGGTTCCAGATCCAAATTAAATATTCATTCATTCATTTATTCATTCATTTTCTACCGCTTTTCCTCACGAGGGTCGCGGGGGGTACACACTGGACTGGTGGCCAGCCAATCACAGGGCACATATAGACAAACAACCATTCACACTCACATTCATACCTATGCACAATTTGGAGTCGCTAATTAACCTAGCATGTTTTTGGAATGTGGGAGGAAACCGGAGTACCCGGAGAAAACCCACACATGCACGGAGAGAACATGCAAACTCCACACAGAGATGGCCCGAGGTTGGAATTGAACCTTAGTCTCCTAGCTGTGAGGTCTGCGCGCTAACCACACAAAATGTTCTTGTAGTTACAACACATAAAGCCTGCTTATGACTTTCTAAATAAGATTTTAACATGATTAGAGCCCTCCGGATATAAAATAACACCCCTATAGTCACCTTTACATGCCTATTACCCAATAGATTAAATATATTCATCGAAACGCCTGAACACATATGTCTAAAAAAACAGATAAAAGTGTCAGGTAATTAATACACATACCAGGGCACACCTATTCCACCTACAAATCCTCCTATTAAAATACCTCCAACAAGGATTTATGGTTTAATATCCATGCTGTAACCATGCAGTAACTTATACTTCATGAAAACATGTCATACTTATAAGAGTACTTTGCCGTATATTGGTCATTTTAAGCATTACTCAAACATTTTGCATTGATTTCACATACTGTAGAAAGGCTACACTTTAAGGCTACTCAAAAATAAAAACACAGCAGTATTAGCGGCAGCCCGAATATGTAGCATTACCTTTCGCTAGTGTCTGAAGCATTGTGAACCAGTATGGCGTGTTGAGGTGCCACGATGCCAGTAATGTAGTTATTCGGTGTATCACATGCATTCCATGCTGCCTCTTTTTATCTGTTTTTATATCTTTATAACACACCGAAAAGAAAAAGACATGTGCGTTTATGTCTCACATTAGGATTGTGGACGATGGGTAAAATCGGCAAAAAGAGCAGTTTTCCTTTAACTCTAAAACAACACATTTCCAACACATTTTAGGACATTGACAACAATTTTTTTTGTTTTGAGTTTTTTTTTTGTTCCCAAAATTGCAATGGAAGCTGTAGTGTTTTCCCCAATTGTAATGAATTGTGTAATTAAATAATGTAAAACTATAAAAATGTGTTCTTTGTTAACATTTTTGGCTTTGTGGAACAGATTTAGATGGTTTCTTAAGGGGAAAATGGATTGGGTTCGAGACCAAGGCTCCACTGTACATTTTCCCTAAGACTGTGTGTGCCATTCAAGCATGTTATGAATGAGTGAGCTTTCAGAAGCCGTTAATGCGGACCCCTCCAGCTGCAGATATTTAGGAGATCTTCTTGGCTCCATCACCCCGAGATGACCCCCCCCTTATCAGCTCTCTGCTGACACAAAGTCTTTGATGTCGGTATGTTGGAGGCAGGCAGTGAAAGTGGCAATAAGTCATTCTTTATATAGGTCGTTTGAATGACGATACTGATAACAGGAAGCATCCGTCCTATTTTTACTCAAAGAACTAAAGACGGGAAAAACATCTGGATCTCGAACTGAGCACAATGCAGCCACGTTCTTTCAGTTGTACACCAAATGTATTGATCGAACAGAAAAAGGTGCTCCTACAATGTTGAAATCCTAGAAAACGTACAATATGATGAACTCGATATAGACTGCAGTTTAAGCATGGGGGGTTGAGGGGGGGGGCAGGATGCTGCTCTTCTCAGCGCTCATAGCACAAGACAAATAAAGGAAAGGTTAAGAGACGCGACTCGTGACACAGAGGGCCACTCACTTAAAATGATGCATTGCAATATTGCCTTCCTATTGGCCACAGCATTTATTTTGTCTGAAGGCTGTTTGCTTACTGTGTCAGCAAGCAGAGATGATCTGGTGTGTGTGTGAGTGTGTGTGTGTGTGTGTGTTGCAAGGGAGCTGTATCACTTGTTCATGCATTGTGGTGGCCTTGCTTAATCATTATCACAGGGTCCATGATGACAAAGTAAATCATAGATTCCATCATGATTCACGCAACGGAAAAAGCATCAATTGAGTTTGGACAGTTCTGTGACCTTTAAAAGTGAAAGCAGACATAAGATTATTATTATAAAAACATTATTAGTACATTTCATCATGATCATTGCAGCGATTAAATATGCATGTACGGTGGATCCCTGTAGAGTCAGCATTTACGCCCTGCATATTTGGAGATTTTAGGTCAAATGGTCCAATTATTTCTTTCTTTGAAAATAGGTTGTGTTTTTTTACACAAAACTCACATTTCATTCACTCCAAGTTGGGAATAATTTATGAATATGTGATAATACAGACAAAAATGTACAGCATACAGTCATCCCTCGTACACATCGCTCATCTTGTGCTGCAGGGACTCCAGACATCCACTAGCTTGCAAGCTAACAAGCTAACCTCAAATTTATTTCTTTTAAACTTAAAAGCCAAAAACTTACCACTTCCACACGGAATGGGAGGAGAAGCTTTCTTTCACTATATCATGTCGGACATGCAATGTTAAGATAATACTATGTAAGGTAATGTCGCATTTCTGTTGTGGTGTCATTTCTGTTGCTTAGCGACTAGAATACTGCAGTACATTCATTCATTCATTCATTTTCTACCGCTTTTTCCTCACGAGGGTCGCGGGGTGGGGGGCTGGAGCCTATCACAGCTGTCTTCGGGCGAGAGGCGGGGTACACCCTGGACTGGTCGCCAGCCAATCACAGGGCATATATAGACAAACAACCATTCACACTCACATTCATACCTATGGACAATTAACCTAGCATGTTTTTGGAATGTGGGAGGAAACCGGAGTACCCGGAGAAAACCCACGCATGCACGGGGAGAACATGCAAACTCCACACAGAGATGGCCGAGGGTGGAATTGAACCTCGGTTTCCTAGCTGTGAGGTCTGCGCGTTAACCACTCGCCGCCCCAGCCTCAAATTTATTTCTTTTAAACTTAAGAAGCCAAAAACTTACCACTTCCACACGGAATAGGAGGAGAAGTTTTATTTCATTTTATCATTTCGGACATGCAATGTTAAGATAATACTATGTAAGGTAATGTCGCATCATTATTTGGTGTCATTTCTGTTGCTTAGCGACTAGAATACTGCATTACATATCACTTGTATTTCAATATGTTTTGACTAATGACTACCATGAGTCATTTATTCATTAATTAGTTTTTATACTGATAGTGAGGCAGCAATAATGAATGGCTATACATGACTGTTGGTATGTAATCCCACACTTTTTTTTTTTACATGTTTACGTCTAGATACTGTGTATCAATAAGACATTACCAACACGACACATGGGGGTGTTCCATCCGGGTGACTCCATGTGGCTGCTGGTCATGTGGCCGGGTGTGAGCTGACCAATGCTGTGCCAGAGAGATAAGCCAAAGCTCAAAGGTGGACCTGTCCAGTTGGCCGGGTCAAGCGTCTGGGTCAGACACCAGTAAATGACTCTCCGACTCAAGCCTCACGTTACGTCTGTCAAATGAGCTTTTCAGCAACACCAACTACAATTTCAGACACAGACATACACAGGAAGTGCATGCAGGAAGTAGCTCATCACAACCCTGTGCTACAGCCAAGAGCCGCTGCTTCAAACTTCTTGTCTTTTGAATGACTCGTGGTTGATAGTCCATAAAAGTAATCCCACACACACACACAAATACTGTACATTACTGTACAGTATGTGATAGAAACATCATGCAATCAGACACAATATATTTATCTCTTTTTGTATTGAATTCTTCACATAACATGATGTCGAGCCGGCTTGCCCTTTAGGCAATAAATGATAAAGTCGCCGTGGATTCCAGGGGGGAGCCACAAATTACAGCAAATATTCACCTCAAATATAATCACATTCATTCAATTTTATAGATATTTTTGCATATAGTGATATTTAGATATGGTACTTTTTATGTTGAGAGAGAGAAAGAGAGAGAACTTATTGTTTGCAAATGTGTTGTTATTTAAAGGTTTGATGTTAATTGCTTATAAAAAAATATATTTCAATAATATAATTATATATATTTTAAATATAATTAAAAATAATATTTTTTTCAATGTAAAATAAAAAAATTACAAATAAATACCAACAACTCTAAACACCCATACAAAAAGGGGTGTAAATAAAAATAAGTAATCCTGTAATAATAATAATAATAATAATAATAATAATAATAATAATAATAATAATAATAATAATAATAATAATAATAATAATTTTCTCTTCTTCTTTTCTGTTCTTCTTCTTGCTCCGGTCCAGTCGCTCCAAATGGCATAACAAAAACATCAAAAAAAAAAAAAAAAATTTTAGTACTCTTAATCTCAAAAAAGGTAAAAACCTGAACTACAGTACAAACACCCGCAAATATAAAACCTTGTAAAAAATTATTACAAATAATATAAAAAAACAAATAAATAATAATAATACATTATAGATCATGTATTATTCACAATAAATTCAGAAATATTAAACTAACATACTATATTAAATATTAAACTAACATACAAACTAACTAACTGTAAGATTTATAAAATATTTTTAATAAAAATCTGAAGTACAATATAAAAACTCACGAAATAGAAATCCTGTAAATATGTGGAAAAATAACACTAAACATAATAAGACATACGTTATGTATTTATTTGTAATTTGTTAAACATGTGACATGTTGGGTGACATGTTATCCAACAAATGAAAACCAATGGCATGCCATATAAAATCTGGCCTCGGGCGCCATGTTGGGTTGGACCGACTGTATGCATGTCGGAGTTGGTGTAACTATAACAGACGATAAAAGCCATCAATCAAGTTGAACACTCACTTTGCACAGGGGCCCTCCGTTGTCAACATCAACCACAGCATGTCACTCATGATGGAGCATTGTTTTTGACAGCACTGCACATATCAAAGACGGCTTATGAAGTTGCACAAAAGTGTGGAAATCTTCAACAGCTCGTTTTCTTTAGTCATCCCTGCAAAGAGCAGCCAAGCTGTGCTGGGAAAATCATATGCAGATCATTTTATGACATGTTCAAAGTGTGGACATGTGGCTCATACACTGGTTGCATGCTGGCTTTGTTATGGGGGGGGGGTTGGGCTCAGTGTGACGCCTTGCCACTAGAGGGCAAAGCAGCTCCAAAAATCTCACATGACTCAGTTGTTGGATGAAAACCCAGTCACAAGGACGTCAAAGGCTAGTTCCAACACATTAATATGACTCTTAAAATGAATCATTTGCAGCAGGGATACATAAACACACACACATATGTGTGATGACTAGTGATGACTTCCTTTTGATATTACTCAGGGCTCCCATAAGCTTTCATAACAGTGAAATGAATGACAACCTGAAAAATATATTATATATTATATAGATGAAGGAGCTACATGCACACATACACTGTCTACACTGGATGTTTCATCAGGATGTACACAGTTACAGTATACTTTCGCCACTTCCTGTTCAAAAACTTTGCAGCTTCATTCTATTATGGTTTTTCAAAAATTGATTAATTAATAAATCATGCCATCGTGTGAATGAATAAGGCCTATTATTAGTCCAAAAATATACATATGTAAGTTATTTTGCATATTTTAAGGCATAAAGTAAGCACTTTCAAACATAAAAATTGATTAAAAAAAGAAGTAAAATACAAATAGAAGTATATATATTATATATATATTATATATATTCAGAAGATGCATTCAAAGACATGATATGTCTTATACGTAGTAGTGTAACTGCTCACTTTACTGTAATCTTGATTGAGACACACAAGCACCAGACTTGATCGCCTGAATAACATGCTTTTATTGCAGGTTTAATCCCTAACACAGGCTACCATGCTAAAATTCTGAACCCCCGATGTCACTTCCTGTTCGGCCCCCTTGCACCGGAACACATCTACAGCAACACATATGAGAATTATGTCTTAAATGCCTTATTTTTTCTTATTATTGCGGCTCTATTAGGAGTAATAGGACTGTAAAGGTGACTACAGGATGTGTTATTATGTCTCCAGGGCTCTAATAATGCTCTAAACCGTATTTAGAAGGACATAAATAGTTTTTCTATGCCCTAACTACAAAAGTATGACATTTATAAAAGGAACTTGACTTATTAACTGTGATAAATGACAGATTACTGTATATGAAAATGTGACAGCCATTATTTTATTTGTGCTAAATGACACTTTTCATGCAAAATATTTACTTTTTTTACATTTTTGTGCAATCTTTTAAACCACTATTGGTAACACATGCTTGCTGGTCAAAGTGTATATCCCTGTATATCCCTTTTATTAATGTACACTGTCCCTGTCAAATAAATCAATAAATGTAAAATGTAAAATATGAATACAGCTTCCCTTGGCTGTGCTGCAACAGCGAGCCCGGCGCATCTCCTGTGGGTCTCACCACAACCTGAGCCAACAGGCGGAAGGAATGCACCCACTTAATGATGCACCGTAAATCAGAGGAGCCACACAAGGATCCCAGGCTCGCCATCGGGCAGCACAAAGCCCACCCCACTCCGAACTTGAGCTCTATATGCGGAAACAAAAAAAACACATCCTCACGGACTCAGTCCAGGAAAGAGAACCTTTACATTCTGCGCTAAGACACTCCGGTGACGATCCCAGCGGTCACCTCCGCTGAGGTCAAGGAGGTTTCAGCCATGCAAGGCAGCCAGCGTCGAGGGTTGAAACAGAGTGTGAGAAGCTGTGACCCCTCAAGGCTGATGGGATGCGGACTGGGGGCCACAGAGGGTCTGAGAACGGAGGGAGACTGACATAAGTGATTGCAGCTGCTGCCGAGGCCTTGAAGTTGGGTTCAATAACATCCAGCCAAGTCGGACAGATGACAAGGTGCGAGGAGGCGTGTTTGCTTAAACCTTGCTGGAGGTGACAACTCTACGCTCCGTGCAGCATCAGGGAAGCAGATTACTTCCACTTTGTTTCATCACAAAAAGTTAAAAAAGTATTACGTCCAGTTAGCATTTGCTATCAAACGTTACCGATATACAATAACTGAAAATGATTATGCAATAGTTCGCAATTCAGTCGGAGTCAAGTGGATTCCACTTTCCCTGATATCTTTTCTCCACAGCTGCAATGTCCTGGTGGAATCACTTATCACTAATCACTAATCACTTATGTCCCTACACTTCAATGGAAAGAAAGTGTATCTTCAGTGACATGTTGCAGCCAAAGGCTTTTTAGGACTTCAAGTTTGCCACCAGCTGCTTATAAATGTCTACCTTGTACTTTCCACAAAACTCTGATGCAAAAGTAAATTTCATGACATTTCTCGACATGCATGCATTTTGTACACTTACTTTTCTGCAAATAAAAACAAAACATTTTATGTAAAAACTTGACTAGATCTAGCAATAGGTATGGTCCTTAAACTGTGGAATCAAACTATGGAATGGATCGAGTAAGGACCTCAAACAATGCACAACGATGAGCAATACAAGCAGTTGATGTTTGCTAAATACAAGGATGAAGAGTCTTGAAGCAGTCATGATGTGCTATATATATCACTATATTGACACTTACTATGGTAAGTGTCAATATTATGTCATTGTATGGTCATATCACCTCGTACTTCGGTACGAGGTACATTATTAAAAAAAAAAAAATAAATTATGGAAAGCAGGAAGTGAACAAATGTAACAGTTACTGATTGTAAAAGTACCAGATGGAGGGGTAGGATTTAATAAGCTTTGCTTCTTCCTACTCCTTTTGGACTTGTGGAACTGTGAACTGATTATGTGATGCATTCAATTGTAATCTGATGCATGTTCAAATGAAATAAAACCATTACCATTAGCATAAACTTTTGAACATCCTATTTCACTTTCCATGCTTGTTTGCTTTGTCCAATCCTCTTTTGTCTCACTCCCATTTCTTCTTCTTGGATTTTAAACCTCTACTTAGAACCTCCTTAAGATCCAACAGTGCAAAATGTACATTCAGAGATATAATTTTAATAACTTTGGTTTGCCGTCTCTTGGCAGGAGTGAGTAAACCTGCTCATTTAAGTGAAGGAAAGCACGTTACGCTTAATCTAGAGGTAATCCATTAGGAATGGGAACTGTAGTAGATCAGGTGATTAATTGTACATTGAGTATCATTTGAACCGTCTTGAAGCAATTGAGTGCGACTTGGCCGCAACCAGCAGCGGTGCTGTCGATTCAGTCTCAACCAGTTTGTGGTCTGAAGAAGAAAAGCATGACGTCAGCTGTGGTTTGTATTCACGCGGACTTCCACCATGCCAAAAGCTCCCCCAGGCAGCATTAATCTGCTCAGTGGACACTGGCATCAAAACAGGAGTCCAGCACTTTCAAAAAGAGATTTCCCCTTCCCTAATTGTAACATTACACTCTGATGGATGGTGAATAGGGGCAGTTTATCCCAGCTGTCTTAGGGCGAGAGGTGGGGTACACACTGGACTAGTGGCCAGCCAATCACAGGGCACATATAGACAAACAACCATTCACACTCACATTCATACCTATGGACAATTTAACCTAGCATGTTTTTGGTACCCGGAGAAAACCCACGCATGCACGGGGAGAACATCCAAACCCCACACAGAGATGACCGAGAATGGAATTGAACTCGGGTCTCCCAGCTGTGAGCCCTGAGTGTTTTTAAATTTCTAATTTATTAATGACAAATAAAAAAAAACTGATACTACACTGCATTATATACTGTTCGGAATAATTAGAATCATTATTACTTATTATTAACGGAGTATCCCTTAATCCTCAAATACATAAAAAAAAAACTACAAACTATAAACCTCTACACTACAACATCATCTGGAACTGGTCAGACTCAATATTTATGACATGACAAAAACTTTTTAAAAATCCTTCTACTCACAACTCAGCCTCTCCCAGGTTGACGTCTATATAAAATATAAATCGATTAATTGCTGTTGTTCATGAAATGAAGCATTCAAGTACACTGGTAACTTTAGTGTTTGACACAGGTTTTCAGAAATCAACCAAACGGTGAAAAAATGATGACATCACAGTACACCTGCTAGCCGGCCCTGAAAGCTGATTAAGCTGTTTAAGTATCACGAACCAGCACTCCTGATTCTGAAGGCCCTAGTTAGATTACGTTGGCAACACACTGAAGCTGAAATTTGATTGGACCAAAAAAAAATACATACACTACAAAATGAAAATAAAAGGCTGGGAATGAATGAATACAATTTCATGGAGCAAATACTAGAATTAAACTCGTAAATGTGGGTCACTGCTTGTGATCGGACCTCAAGCAACAAACTCTAAGATGTTTTACGGAGCAACGGCTGCCGCATTTGCTGAACAACTCTTCATTTCTCTCCCCAGGACCAACTTGTACTAATGACAGCCATGTTAACGATGTTGACACTCCCACCAGCGCCAGCCAGCATCCAGTAATGAGGGGAAGTAAATAGCAGGTAGCTGACAAGGCGCCTGCTTCCGTTTCTACAGAACTAATGGTTCCTTTCACACCCACTGAACATACTTTGTAAAGATGACAGTACACTTTGAGGGGCTAAACCTGCCTTTTGGAACACCTTCACCCACCTGTCAGAGGGCTGCGCCTCTGGTGAAACATTTGTTGTCTTCATTTCTAACCGGGGACCGGATCCATTGGTATGCAGGGGTCTGATTGGCTTAATCTGTGACACCCGGCGGGTAGAGCGTGATATTAACGCCGCAGGGTTAAAGCGTGTTAAGGACAGCTACTCTCTCATCCATAGTTGATGTTGCTGTGAAAGATGTACGCAATTAACAGCAGCTTTGCATAAAAGGTCTTTTTGGCATCTTATCAAACACCATCTGCAGCTGGAGAGCGTCATACATCTGTATTTAGGATCAGATGTTCTCCTCGCAAAAAAAACGTATCCGTGCGCTCAATAAGACGATTAAGCAAAGCAAGCGCTGCGGAGACACGAAAGATGGAAAAGAAAAGAAAAATGACTGGCGCATGTCCTGCGTTTTACCTGCTGTGCTCCTCTCGCATGTGTGTGCGCGTGACCTCCCTCTGAACTCCAAAGTGAAAAATTCATTCACCTCAGGAGCGCCGATACAGCGTGTGAAGATTGATGCCTGTGGCGGAACACATGAGTAATGGTGTCAACACGCATCTCGGCAGCGGCGGCCATTTTTTATCACCTCCGCTTAATCTGATCCCTAAGCAGAATACCGCTGCTCTGCCTTTGAATAAAATCACTTATTCTGTGGAATCAGTGGAAATGTGACTTCTCTACTGTTAATGTCTTACAAAAAGAAAGGATATCCATGATTCAGCCTCACACGCATGTGAGGACATCGGAGATATTTAGCCTCGTAGCAGCATGTGATACCGCATGTGAGGAGCAGAAACCCCATTGCCAGCAGCGGTGCCTGAAGCTGCAGAGCAGCCTGAAGGCCTCATAAGAAATAACTCCATAAGTCCATCAAAGCTCATCCAGTCAAATTATACCAAAATTATTGCAAATGTTTGTGCCGTTAAAATAGGCGTGGCCTTTTTCTTTTTGAGTTATTAAAAATTATACTGAAGCACTATCAAAGTTCACCAAGTTCACCATCATTTGCTCCAAATTAGGCCAAAATAAACACCATCATTTGTGCTATGTTTGTGCAAGTTTGTGCTGTAAAAATTAGCGATTTTGCTAAAATACTTCTTGATTTATGATTGATAGTGATGTCTTTACTCATTTGTATCATTTGTGCTAGATCTGTGTCGTTAAACCAGCTGTTTGTACTGGTTTGTACTGGTTTGTACTGGTTTGTTCCATAAAGTGATGGAATATGCTAATATTTTATTTTTTATTTTTTTCAATATTGTGACCTGCAACCCTCATGAGGATAAACGGCATAGAAAATGATTGGGTGGATGGATTCAATATTGTGTCTGGTGACCCAATTTGCTACAAATATTCCCAATTTTGGCAGCGTTTGTGATAGGTTTGTGCAGTTTTGTGCAGGTTTGTGCCCTTAAAATAGTCAATTGTGCTGTTTTTGATTATGATTTAGATTATTTTCAAAAGGTCAACAACAGTTCACTCAGGTAAGATCATGACGATGACAGTCCCCACACCATTTTTTCCCCCCACTCTGAATCATTTGTGCTGGTTTGTGCTATATAAATGACACATTTTGCTGCTATACCCTCTTGATTTAGTAAAGATTGTTTCGGTTGATGATGTCTCACAGCCCAGTTGCAATCACTTTTTGCTGGGTTTGTGCCCTTAAAATATTTGTTTGTGCTGTTTTTGAGTTTGTACAACCCATCATGACGGTTGCGACACCATTTTTTTCTTCAAAATTAAGTCCACTCGTATTATTTGTGCTGGTTTGTGCCATATAAATGACCAATTTTGCCTCTATGCTTTTTGATTTATTATTATAGATTACGTCTGCTGATGACCCCATTTGCTCCACATTAAACCAAAATAGTTCCAAAAATTTTTTTTGCTGGAATTGTGCCAGGTTTGTGCTGTTTGTTGCCATAAAAATGATCAATTTTGTTGCTATACTTGATTTATGAAGTGTATTTATAGTTGCATTTGTTATGTGTGTTATGTGTTATGTGGTTCAATTAGAGGTCACTTGGGTAAGACCATCATGTGCTGGGACCGGATGACGTCACGGTCCTAAATCCTTTAATTAATCAAAAATAGAAATCAGCACAATTGAAAGCAGATTAGCACAAAGGCCACAGTAGAGAATGAGACTATTTTTGTTGAATTTAGGGTAAGTTCAGGGGGCTGGGTGACGTCGCAACAAAATTCATTATTTTGAAGGCACAAACCAAGCAAATCTAGTGAGACTATTTTTGAAGTAAAATTATTATAAAATAATCTTTAATCACTAAGTGTAATGGCAAATCTTTACACCAGACTTTTGTGTGGGGTGCCGACTTATCATGTGGGCTTGAAATGTACAGATAAAAAGCTGTCAGACTTGAAATATTCTCCTAACCTGTATGCTCACATGATGTGTGTGTGTGTGTGTGTGTGTTTTCATGGTCGTGTGAGTGTGACAGAGACAGAAAGACAGCATCACAGAGGTGGGGGGAAGGGACAGAGCTTCCATCAACACAATGTGTGTGCGTGGACCAGGACTCTCTGACCCTCCTGTGAACTTTCAGCTGGCTTAGGAGAGGTCAAAGGTCAGAATGCATGCTCATCACAAACAATGCACCACTTTGCACACAGCAGCATGCAGGATGCTTGTACAATATCTATTAATATATACTGTATATATAGTTTTTTGCAGCATAATAATAATTAATCCACCCTCGGCCATCTCTGTGGAGTTTGCATGTTCTTCCCGTGCATGCGTGGGTTTTTTCCGGGTACTCCGGTTTCCTCCCACATTCCAAAAACATGCTAGGTTATTTGGTGACTCCAAATTGTCCATAGGTATGAATGTGAGTGTGAATGGTTGTTTGTCTATATGTGCCCTGTGATTGGCTGGCCACCAGTCCAGGGTGTAAGACAGCTGATTTAGGCTCCAGCACCTCCCGCGACCCTCGTGAGGAAAAATCGGGGGAAAATTTATAAATGAATGAATAATAATTAATATGGCGATGGGAATACTGTTGTGTGTCGTACAGACGGGAGTGTAACACAGATGTAGTGTAACACTGTACCACACTATACCTTCACTTACACATCACTTGTTTTTGCTGTAACAGCTTCAAATTCAGCGAACGTCACACTGATGCATCCATCCTAACATATTCACGTTCGCTCAAGTAAATGTTAACGAGTGATCTAAACATAGCTCGTCCTAGAGGGTGCTGTTGAAGTTGTAATGTCAGCAGAGAAGCATTGCTGAGTGCAGAAATGTCCACTTTGCCCTTGCGGCCACATGTGCACCTGCCTTGCAGCCGCCAGCTCTGAAGGTGACAGATCCCACAGAACCAGGAACGAGGAAAAAAACATCATTCTTGTTCCTGTTTTACCTGGAAACATCATGGCCATGAAGTGACAGAGAGGAAGGAGATGTGTCAGTTGCAGGAGGACAGTGATAGTCCCCCCCCCCCCACCCTTCCGCCTCTGGAGGCCCCAGGAAATGCTGAGCAGCAGGAAAGCAGCACACCAGAACAGAAAGGCCCAGGGGTGCTCCCAGTCCACCGCAATGCAACACCACAAGCCACCGAGACAGCTGTTGTGCTCTGTGTGCACGCTGCATGAACATCTGCACATGAATGCAACACAACACACTGGTTGTTGCAGCACTGCATTAGTCACGGGGGAACAATTCATGTGCATACACATAATAAACACGCTTCTGAATCAATATATCAATAGTTTTTTTCTTAGTTTGTATCTGTTTGCCCTTGTCTGCAAGGCCCTTTTTTTGCCATGAGGGAATATCGGCAAATAGTAAGGGCACCCTGGCCTCCACAGGGGGGCCAAATAAATAGAATAAAAAAATCACCTTCAATATACAGCAGTCCCTTGGACTTCAAATTCTGCAGCTTCACTCTTTATTCAGTAATCAAGTAATCAGTAAACAATATGCATATGTCAGCAAATTTTGCAGACAAACAACCATTCACACTCACATTCATACCTATGGACAATTTGGAGTCGCCAATTAACCTAGCATGTTTTTGGAATGTGGGAGGAAACCGGAATACCCGGAGAAAACCCACGCATGCACAGGGAGAACATGGTCAAGATTTCCTTCAATATTTATTTAAATTGTTTGATATTATTTGTTGTATTCATGATTTACTATTAATATTCATTCATTCATTCATTTTCTACCGCTTTTTCCTCACGAGGGTCGCGGGCATGCTGGAGCCTATCCCAGCTGTCTTTGGGCGAGAGGCGGGGTACACCCTGGACTGGTGGCCAGCCAATCACAGGGCACATATAGACAAACAACCATTCACACTCACATTCATACCTATGGACAATTTGGAGTCGCCAATTAACCTAGCATGTTTTTGGAATGTGGGAAGAAACCGGAGAACCATTCAATATTTATTTAAATTGTTTGATATTATTTGTTGAATTCATGATTTAATATTAATATTATATTTTTGTATTTAGTTGTAATGCGTTTTGGGTGACATGTTATCTTGCAAATTAATTCAACAGTAAAAACAGTAAAAACAAAGGGATGCGGTGGAGGGGGTGCCATTTGAAATGGGTGCCACTTTGGGTAGACTCGTTTCCGGATGTGGCTGACCAATGCATATTTTCAGGGCTGGTCAATTCTGCCTGGCAACATGTCTTCTTATTACACCAGCTGGAAGCAGTGCTGGTATACCAGTGCTGTAATTGACCCCTTCAACCACTAGGGGGTAAAGCTCCCCACAGATGGCTGCTGATGTATGCAGCAGGTCCACCAGGAACTAACCCTGATCACCCCCAACCAGACCTCCCGCTGCGCTGTTATCCAACCACCTAAATGATGCAGTCCACCTCCGCTTGATTATCGTGATGTAAGGCTCCCCTAATTGGATTCACCACAGAGTAATGCCTTATCTATTTTCTAGATTTCTACTGCAGCATCTGGGAGATGTTGTCATTCCAGTGATAAACACCATTTTCACTTGAGCGTTTATTACTAGACACTGTGTGCGGTGAAATGGAGATAAATGAGTGCAAATCCCCCAGCTCTGATACGCTACTATAAGCTTTCACCTCCTGTGCACCCCAATGCTCCGCCAGCGGCCTCGCCTCCACGTGGGAGATGCAGTGGCTAACAAATGACCAGCAGGATTACACACTTTGAGCAAGGGGGGGGGGGTTGTTTGGGAAGCACAAGTTGAAGAAAAATAATAACTTTGGCTGTCAAACCTCCATTTAATGCTTATTTTTTGACAAATTTTGGTTATCATACAAAAGTTGGCATAAGAAAGTAGTCTGTTTGCCTTGTACCGTATCATTACTGTATCGATATTTATTATTATTATTATTATTATTATTATTATTATTATTATTATTATTATTATTATTATTATTATTATTATTATTATTATTATTATTGTGCCCTGTGATTGGCTGGTGACCAGTCCAGGGTGTACCCCCCCTCTCGCCCAAAAACAGCTGGGATAGGCTCCAGCACCCCCCGCAACCCCTGTGAGGAAAAAGTGGTAGAAAATGAATGAATGAATTATTATTATTATTATTATTATTATTATTATTATTATTATTATTATTATTATTATTATTATTATTATTATTATTATTATTATTATTATTATTATTATTATTATTATTATAATCGGGTCGCGGGGGTGCTGGAGCTTATCCCAGCTGTCTTTGGGCGTGAGGCGGGGTACACTCTGGACTGGTGGCCAGCCAATCACAGGGCACATATAGACAAACAACCATTCACACTCACATTCACACCTATGGACAATTTGCAGACAAAAACCGGAGTACCCGGAGAAAACCCACGCATACACGTGGAGAACATGCAAACTCCACACAGAGATGGCCGAGGGTGGAATTGAACCCTGGTCTCCTAGCTGTGAGGTCTGCGCGCTAACCACTCGACCCCCCGTGGCTAAAATATGCGAGTGATGCACCCATAAAATTGTCCATTTTGGGTATGCCTGGTGCCAGTGTTTCCAGGAGGCTAGTAGAAATGCTGCTCCAAGTGGTGAAGATACCTTCACGGAAGGCATCCACTGTCTGGAACTGATGTCCATTTTTTATAAACTCTCCTTGCCATCCATTCCCAAATGTTCTCAATTGGTTTTAGATGAGTGGAAGATGCAGGATCATCCAAAAAGAGTGAGCTTATTCTTCTGGAAGAAGTCTTTTGTGAAGTGCAGTGTTGTCCTGCAGGACACAGACCAGGGCCTTCAGTCATGACGATGCCTCCTGCAGTATCTCCACATAGCCATCAGCCATTTGACGCCCCTGAACAAACTTAGGCTCCATCGTTCCATTTAAGGATCATGATCTCAGGTGGGATCTCCTTGTCAAGCCAGTAACATTGGAAACCATTAGGACCCACAACCTTACATTTTTTCTCAGCAGAGAATAAAACTTTCTTCCACCGTTCAATGTCAAATGTTTGGTGCTCTCCTGAAAATTCCAAGAGGGCAATTTAGTGGCACTGAAGGAGACAAAGTTGTGTTGTTCTTAAAAGCTTTCTCTGGCAGATGCCGTCTGATAGTTATTGGACTGCACTGAGCCTCAGTGAAAACCTTCATTTGGGGCGAGATCATTCCTCGTCTTTTTCTTTGACATTTTTCGGGGTCTTGGATCTTCTAAGAAGTTTCAGATAACTGTCAATGGAACCTCACATCTGCAAAGGCACGCTGTGAGAGGCCTCGCTTGTGCAGCTCAACAATCCCAACGCATTCAAAGAGATCACAAGTGTGAATAGAATCAATCCATCCATTGTTCTCAAACTTGGTCGCAGTGGTATGCTGGAGCCTATGACGGCTGACTTTGGGCGAGGTGCATACAGGCAAACAACCATTCACACTCACATTCGTACCTATGGACAATTAACCTAGCATGTTTTTGGAATGTGGGAGGAAACCGTAGTCCACACAGAGATACCCAAGTGGAGAATTGAACCAAGGTCTTCCCAATCTCCTGACTGTGTGGCTTACATGCTAACCACTCATCCACTGTGCGTCTCTCCTTAAGATCCAATAGTGCAAAATCTAATGCAATTTTCCCATTTTAATCAGGAGTGTCCATGTTATGTATTTCATGTATATTTTATGATATTTAAAAATTATTACTTGACTTATTAGGGCTTGAATTGAATAAATGAGATGTGTTTTGGATATCGTAAAACTTTGTCCAGTACACTTATTCTTACTTTAAAACTAATGCGCTTTATTTTACTGACAAAAGCCTGAAAGTGGATATTCTTCTTGTCTTCTTGGCTGGATTAAGAAATGCTAAACAAGAACCGCCCACGCATGCTAAGTAACTCCTTACGGCAACAACTGAAAACAATCTCTATCCTATCGGATTTTAATTAGGAGCAACAATTTTTGTGGTGCACCTTTACATGCGGGTGAACTTTCTGGTTAATACTCAGCAGCTATTATTTTACCATCCGTCAGCAGCCAGGCCGGCGAGCAGGCTGCTCCCTCACCTCGCTACGCCGCCTTGCAATCTAATTGCGCTTCAGCTTCATCAGCATCCACAACGATCAATTCCTCCTACAGCTGGACGGGGGCCACCGGGATCTGGACCACAACACTGCCTTTTTAATAGGAGCTTCATTGTCCAGGCCTCTTAACCAGAAAGCCAGTAGGGGGGGAAAAAAAAAACACAGTGACAGACCTCCTGGCCCTCAGCCTGCGCTCCATCATACGCCTTTTTTGTGGTATCTCAACTGACAGGTGGCGTCTTTCTGCGAAGCTTTGAAAATCAAGATGTGGTGAGAATGTGACGAGACCCTGGAGGAAGTGGCTGGACTTTTGACCCGTGCATTTTGGGGACAGTTGGGGGCGGCGTGTGTGTGCGGGATTAAGTAAGGCCGACTGCCTCGGAGCTGTCATTAATGGGCAAAACATTGACATACGAGTGCGGGCCAAAAAGCGACCATTCATCTGAGCCACGTCGCTAACCTTGAGAAGATGTTGATGCAACACCCTCCTGTCAGTGACAGCCCAAAACAAATAGAGACTAGATCATTTTCATAAACACATCTGCAAGAGGAATCATGTTTGACTAAGATGCATGGACCTTAAAACCACACACTTTGTTTCTTTCACCAAGACGCGCTTTAAAGGTGTATTATGATATTATAAACAGTAGGACAAGTGCACACCTGTCTAATAGCTTTTTATTGATGTGCTTGTCAAGTCAGAGGTTTATATTCATTTATTTTGCTAATTCATGCACAAACCTCGCTATAATGGCACAGTATGTAATAAAGTAACCATGTGGTGTGCATCAGAACGCTAAAATGCTCGCTTTGGGTCTGAGGCTCATACAGTGTGGTAAACTTATTTGTAGCACGTATGTCATTACAGCAGATGAAGACGTATGGCTCTTTTAAGGCTGCTAACAATACCAATCAATAACGGCGAGCGTCTTGGCATCGTCACATTTCATAAATCACCAGCATTGTTTGGGGATGACAGTGATCATTCTCCGCAGAGTCGCCGCATGATAGCATGCAAATAATCTCCGTCTTGATCTCGCTCTGATCAGGTGGCCAGCGTGAACTGGGATTTGAGGGGTGGATGATGCTTTGTTTAGGTCTTATTTACAATGGGAAGTCATCATTTCTTCCAAAGGGTCAAATAAAAACGCAGAAATTTTGCCTCAGTTCATGCAAATTTCCGGTTCACCAACCAAGATGAAACCCATCCTACGGGGTTAATAATACAAAATGTGAGTTCAACTATTTTTTTTTATCACAAAACAACCCTGTTAGCAGCTTGTTGTTAACACTGACCTCATGAGAAAAGATGATCCATGAGATGAGATTTTAATATTACTTTTATGAAAAGTCAAATTACAAAATACATGACAATATACTGCAAACGACAAAGTCCATTTTTTACTGTGTGACACTCTTCTGCACTCTACTAACCGAGCCTTAACCCACCAAAACAAAGAGACTGACTGACAACATGTCTCACTCCATTCATGCCATTGTTTTTTGGCATAAACCTGAACTTTCTTTCTGGCTGCTTGGAAGCGAGAGATGAGAAAAACAAACATTCATGCACATGGCAATATGTTGAGGCTGGTTTATTTTCATTTATTTTGTGATTAATTAATTTTTAATTAATCTTTTTTATCTGAATGAGAAATGTTTGATTCTCTTAAGACACGCCTTGTGATACCCCTTATTGGGTATATCCGGTAATATGTGTGTAAATGTGACTATAGGGGTGTTATTTAATGACGAGAGGGCTCTAATAATGTTAAGAAAACACAATTAGAAGGTCATAGCTATGAATTAATCCAATTCATACATTCCAAAAACATGCTAGGTTAATTGGCGACTCCAAATTGTCCATAGGTATGAATGTGAGTGTGAATGGTTGTTTGTCTATATGTGCCCTGTGATTGGCTGGCCACCAGTCCAGGTTGTACCCCGCTTCTGGCCCAAAGGCAGCTGGGATAGGCTCCAGCACCCCCCATGACCTTTGTGCGGAAAAGTGGTACAAAATGAATAAATGAATAAAAGTCGCCATGCATAGTTTTGCCATTTTTACACATTCCTTACAACACTTTATTATAACAGAAACCAAACTCCACTCTGGCCATTTCCAAGGAGAAAAATCTATGTTTGAACATGTGTGACAACAACGTGTGAACATAGTGTACCACCCAAATGACCAGGCACCCACGATATCACCACAAGGAATCTTTTTTTTTTTAATGAAGGAAATGCTTGCATGCACACAAACCCGACTGAAAGCAAGGCTTCCTCTTGCATACAGTAGGTGATGATAGACAACGGCGGAATGAATGAGGCCACGTCACACACTGCAGCTCACAGACACATTCATTCGCCCAAAAATAACCAAAAGTCTCTTCCTCACACGGGCATACAAAGTACAATTCATGCAAAGGTTTGACATACGTGGGAAATGACACAGGCTCGCAACCGCCGCTAGGCAGAGAACAATCTGTCAGTAGAGCTTTTTTTTTCCAGGGCTGTGACAGAGCAGCTAAAAATGACAATCTAAGAGCCTGGATGACATTTTGTTTAACAACTTGATGACAGAATGATCCCATGTCTGTGTAACTGTAGCTGCGCGCTGGCCAGGAGTTGGGCTATTATTCTCTATTTAGCCTCTGTATGTCTCTTACGCTGGGTCACCATGACTTTGTACTTGTGATGGGATCTCCCATGCCATGCAAATATTTATGCCAAGCTGGCGTGTGCAAGCGCATACTCACAGATAGATTGCAATTCCCTGAAGGTGGCGGAATGAGGTCTATTTCCTCTTTCTCTCTCCCCCGTTGCTTGGCCACCAGCGCTGTACCAGCCCTGCCCTGACCCAGCTTCCTCAGAGATCCTAGGATTCAAAGGTCTGATCTATTTTGGATACACCTCAGACAAAGGTTTGGGGAATATTTCAGAAAATAAGGGAAATGCTGGTCTTTCCACCAGACCACTGGATGCAAGGGGTAGGATTTAATAAGCTTTGCTTCTTCCTGCTCCTTTTCAGACATGTGTAGTAATGAGGTGTTGTGTGTATGCATGTATGTGTATGTGTATATATGTATATATGTATGTATGTAGATATTTGTGTATGTATATGTATGTATATATTTGTGTATGTATATATATATATATATATATATATATATATATATATATTGTAAGTGCATATGTGAGAAAGAATAATGTAACATAGTATTCATGTCTGAAATAAATTAAGAAGAAGAAGAAGAGGGTGGAATTGAACCCTGGTCTCCTAGCTGTGAGGTCTGCACGCTAACCACTAGACCACCGTGCCGCCGCAATATAAATACAAACAAAATTTATTATTGCTCTTTAACAGTTGAAAAGCCAGCATTTCAAGAAATGCTGCAAATGTTAAACAGTACAAAATTGCCTGTGAAAAAATACGCAAAATAGATTTCATTGTTTTGTGATGTAGTAATATAAAACTGCTTGTTTGTCAAGTCATATTTTTCCGTTGTAGTTTTCTTAAAAATGAATGTTAAAATCACGTCTAATTCTAGTGGACCCAATCTCGTACATTGTCTCGTCTTGTCTCGTGTCACCTCTAAAGAGGCGCCGGGAGAAAAGAGCAAAATACGGAAAATCAGGAGGGTTAACAGGTATGAGCGAGTGGGCTCTCGTGTGATGAAATAGTGTCAAACAGCTTTGTAGACGTACAGGTCAAATTTGTTTATGTAATGTCATGAGTGGGATTTAAAAGGAGTAATTGATGATAAATACTGGCAGTGTGTCCTCAACCGCCGCCCCCGTGGTGAGGGAGGGGTCTAAGTGCTGCAGCCATTCTTTCATCCAGTGCCTGTGGCTTTCTCAGGCGTCGCATTCTTGCACTTATCTTTCTAGCCATTAGCGCTGTCAGCCTTCTCGTGTCTCTGCTCAGCCTCACTGCCTGAATTCCATGAATATCACTTGACAAGGCTGCAACAGTGACCTACAAACAAATTGACTTATTTGTGTTTCTCGAGAAGTAAACAAATTAAAAACGTGATACGGACGTGTGGGTTTTACGTTTCCAGTCTCTGGTCTGGACTCTGGCAAAGTAACATAATCACCTCTCAGTGTGTAAGACAATGTTTAGCACCATAGAGCCGGTGGTGTTGGAAGGTTCCTTATTTTTTCTTATGCTCCCCTTGGAGACAGACATATTTTCACAAAATACTATTAAGAAATTGATTTATTTATACATCTGTACAAACCTCTGTATGACTTGCTGGCAGAAATGTTATGAGCAGTACCCTCTCCCAAACATGTAAACATTTCCATTATAAAATAAGGGAAATGTTTCCATGAGAGACAGTGTTGGAAAATTCTGATCTTGCAAGAATTGCCACCAGCACCTCCCCAGTCCCGCATGGTATCAAGGTATCAAGACTTCTGACTGTGATGCAAGTTATTTTACTGACCACTTCTTTTATTTTGAAAGTCTGACTTTACCGGCAACAGGATACCAATGTTGGCTGGAAAAAGGAACATTTTTAAAGTTATTAAAACTGGAAGGTATCTGCAAAGACTGGCAAAATACAAGAGTTTCCCGGTATAAACGGGAGACTTGACACCTATGTAAACCCTCCACATGCAAATCTATATAGTGTCAGTGTGCAGTTGGCCCATTTGCTTATCATAATAAGTATTCCTATTGCGCTCTGAATTCCAATCATCGTCTAATCTGCAAAAAAAATGTCTAATGTTCTTGAATTTTAAGTGGTGTTACTTATGGCAAACCAGTCCAGGGTGCAACTCGCCTCGCACCCAAAGTCGGGTGCGATAGGCTCTGTGACCCTAGTGAGGATAAGCAACATAAAAGATGGATGGACTTACAGCATGACACAATGTAAAACTTACTCTTGTACTATTACAGGAACTAAAGGAACACATTACGATTCCGTCTGAATCCATTGCAGCATCAAGTGTGTCAGCGCATGCTATGTAAGATGTCATATGTCATAAGAAATTATGTAAAGTAAGTAATATTTGTCTTGTAGAAATGATTAAACATGTTGTTCATTATCTAGCAGTCAGCTGACTGGAATAATAAAGCACAATCCTAACTTAAAATACAGTACACAGTCTGCAAGGAACTTCACCCAGTGTCATGCAGTACTAGCACCGTCCTATAGGGGGAGTCTGGCATCACTGCTGTCTTATGGGTGGACAAGCAAACACATACACACTCACTGAACATGTCATTCGACTGCCAGCAGCTTGCAGTTTAACAGCATGTTTTGCCTTAGGAAACTATAATGGAGAAGGGAAAGTTTTGAGGTTCTGCCAAAGTGACATCATCCACACCTTCACACACACTCTCCTTTTGTTTTACACCACGTCGTGAAGCCGCTGTGCCTTTTGAATCCAGTTGGAGCTCAGGAACGCAACACGGACTTAAAGCTCAGCCTCCTCATTTATCTTACCTCAGGCACAGTGGGTCGTCTAATCCCCGGGTGTCATCCACTTTTGGACAGGCAACACAAGGATTTGGCTAATCCCCTATTAAAGAGTTCAGTAATCCTCTTGAAAGCCCTTGTATACACATCAGGTTAAATATTGGACTCACACAAAGGTCAGAAGGATTAACCTCACAGAAAGTGAGCCGATGCTGAAGGGAAAGTATGTACGTAGAGTTGGAAGGGTGCCTGCTGGAAACTAAACATGCACGTTCATCCAAAATAGACACAATCCTGAAAAACATGACATTTTGTGAGCTTGATAAAATTGTCGAACCTTTTCAGTACTCTACTACCTTCCCTTCCTTTTAAAACACTTCTGCTAGTTTCATGTTGGCATTCTACTCTGATTTCAGATGAACATTTGCAATAAAAGTGACGTAATGATTAGATTTCTCTCTATTTTTGCTATTGTTCACTGGCGACAATCCAGGTGTAACCTATAAATTTGCCTCACACACTTATTAAACATATTTAATGTATAAAAATGGATAGCTACTCACTTCCAATGAATGATAATGGAAGATGATGGATGAACACGTGGAATGGGAGTCACCGTGTAGCCTTTAGCCCAGTCGTCAAGCTAGCAGGCGTTTTTTTTTTTTCGTTTAAATTATCCACAATGCTTACCTGTTGTAATTCCCGTAACGACTTAACATCATTTATTAAGTTTAAAAGCCAAATTGATGGTCAAAATAACTTTTGCTTCTCAGCACACAACTTTGGTGTATTCAAGGACCGCAAAACAAAGTAGGAAATCTCAGCGCTTAAGAAAAAAACATTATCAGTGAAGCACAAATACATAAACATACAAAAATTATGGATTTTTTTTGGATGATGTACATTATACCTGTATTATCAGGTATTTATAAATCATTACCTACTTATATATTATTATTATTATTATTATTATTATTATTTATATAATAAATTGGCTGGACTTCCCTTTAGAGATAAGGTGAGCAGCATTGTCATCCATGGGAAACTCAGTAGAACCACAGATCCTCCACATTGAGAGGAGCCAGATGAGGTGGCTAGGGCATCTGGTCAGGATGCTTCCTGAACGCCTCCTTGTTGAGACGTTTAAGGGGAACTGCACTTTTTTTTTCCCCATGTAAAACATAAACACATTTCTTTCCCTTTTCTGTGCATTATAACTCTAGAAAATGAGTTAATATGAGCTTGCTAACAATGCACGTCATTGGGACAAATCTATTTAGACTATGAAGCCCTGCAAAAAAAAAAGTTTTATTGTTTGATATCCATGCTGTGCGCATGCATTAACACGTACACTGATAATAACATGTTTGTGTTAGCTGCTACAAAACAATATTGCAGTAGTTTGATTAATATACAAGTCACTTATGTAAATGGAACAATGTTTTTTTGGGAGAGCTTTAGCATCAAAATATAGGTACTTCCCATTATGCTCATTGTTAGCTAGCTCATATTAAGCTTCTCTGCTTAGGCTTCTGCCAACCTTTAATATGCAGAAGAAGATGGATACCCATGTGAAGTAGATGTGTTTTCTGCTGAAAAAAACTGCCTATTTCCTGAGGGAAAATTATATATATTTATTAAACTGCTAAAAAAACCGTCATGGGGCCAAAAAAAGTCGCAAGTTTCAATACTTTCATGTAGAAGGTGAGAAACACTATTGAATTCAGTCTTGCCAGAATGTATCAAGTCTGCATCAACAAGTTCCATGAATTCGTCATTTCAAATTTCTGAATGTGAATCTATAATTATGTTAAATTTTATTATTTTTTTGCAATTTATTTTTTACCTCAGCTTTTGCACGTTTCGGATTTCTGTCGTAAAGGAACTATTAATCTATTAATTTTTAATCATGCTATTAGAATGAGTCAAAACTGCTCTTTCCCCATAGTGCTGGTCAAGTGGCAGTGAATTCGGGCTAGCAATGTCGACGCAGGTGGAAGTGGAGTGCAAGTAAGCGCCAGATCTTCCCACAAGAAGCTCAGGTCGCCTGGGCTGGCTGCCGTTTAGACACAGCGTTGAGATATGAGCTATCAAGAAAGACGCCATAAAACCATCCTTGGCCTACAAGTGATGGTCGTCGCTCATATAAATATATATTCAAGTTTTCAGTGAAAGACTGTTGAAAGCGTAACGATGTTAAAGTACCGTCGAGGGAGCCTCAGTCTGATGTTTTATTGGCTGTTTATTTTAAAAGGGGTGGCCATGAATCCACGTAGCTACCGTCTGCATGAGACCGGTTTCCTGCTAAAAACGTTTGTTCCTCTTTTCCCAAACACACTCAGGACTGTGCCGTTTCTGTTCAGTGGCCAAAACGGAAAACAGATGACTGTTTGTTTCCAAACCTTCTCTGCACATCAGTGTTACTGCATTTTTACGCTATATAAATGCACACCATGCACTACCTCTGGCTGTATTTCCTTTCCCATAGCAGCTTATGATGAAGGATATGGCCAATTAAAATGTGCGGCCTGGCACAGCAGAGGCTTATTGTACTGAGCGTAATTGATTCTCATAGAATTAGTGTGCTGAAGACAGACTAATACTGTCAGCGACATGAGTTTCTACGTGTGTGGACAGCTGTTTACGAGTGTTGCAAACCCCCCCACCCACCCGGAATGAAATCATCATTTTTCTCACTATGGCGAATGCTTCGCTCTATAAAAGTGGACAGGGCGATGGGCAATTTTCCATTTAATTTTCCCACCTCACTAACCGTTGGCTACATGGCAGTGTGGGATAGTCAGTGTGGGATGCCAGTAATATTTGGTGTGTGGGACTACATCCATTAGAAGCATTTGCATAATACAATTCTGTCATTGAGCAAATTAAGAATATTAAATGAAGCAATCTGTGAGAATGAAGCCTGCAAGTAAATATGTAATGATTCTCACATGGCTGCACTCCTGACATGAGGAACAAAAGCCTTCGCTTAAATTAGAAGACACTCATCTCTCAGTTGTCAAGTGGCAGCACTCAACGCACTCAGCTGAAGGCGGGAAAGAGGCAGAAACAAGGTAAGCGTCCTCTTGTGTGCAACTACAGCAGCTATAAGCCTCGGGAAGGCATGTAATCAGCGCAATGATTACTTAGCGGCTACTCGTGCAAAGTGACAGGGCTGACTGATGCGGCTGCAAGGGAGCGGGCGGAGTGGATGGCACAGATCAGGCCGGGGAGGTCAGAAAGCAACGCTCGGGCTGCATTTGGCCCAGCTGATCTTCAATTAAGGGGGGCACTGACATCACACAGAGCAGGCCGCGTTGGCTGCGGACTGGCAGCCAATACATGTCATACACACCATCTTTGCATTTACTGCAAAGCCAAACAGGCATGGAAACACATTCACGTAATGGAGAAGACACTACTACTTCACCTCACGTCATGAAATGCTCCACTTTTCGCCACTTGTCCACCGTGCAGCCAAATTTGATATTAATATGAAATAATACCTAGAAAATCAACATAAATAAAAACTGTTTCGGGCCATGAAGATTATATAACTAATTTTATAATATATATTTTTTGATGAATATTAAAATAAATTATAATATATAATAAATAATATAAATTTGGCTGCACGGTGGTCAAGTGGTTAGCGTGCAGCCCTCACAGCTAGAAGACTCGAGTTCAATCCCACTCTTGGCCATCTCTGTGTGGAGTTTGCATGTTCTCCCCGTGTATATGTGGGTTTTTTCCGGGTACTCCGGTTTCCTCCCACATTCCAAAAACATGCTAGGTTAATTGGCCACTTCGAATTGTATGAATATGAGCATGAATGTGAGTGTGAATGGTTGTTTGTCTATATGTGCCCTGTGATTGGCTGGCCACCAGTCCAGGGTGTACCCCGCCTCTCGCACGAAGACAGCTGGGATAGGCTCCAGCACCCCCTGTGACCCTCGTGAGGTTAAGCGGCATAGAAAATGAATGAATGAATATGAAATTCTGAGCTTTTTCTCAGTACATTATGTCTTTTGTTTTATTTTTCAACTTTTTTTTAGTTTCTTTGGTATACAGCCAATTCGTTTCAGTTTGGGTCAAACATCACTTGCTCACTCGATCGCGTTTTGTTTTTTTTTACATTAATTAATGACTTAATTATCGACATTTCATGGTTGACTGCAGCTTATTATAAGGACAAAATATGTATCTATTCAAGCAAACAGTATGTATTTTTTGACATATATTTGAAATATATTCTAACTGACGTAAAAAATAGACATATATACTATTAAGCTTGTTGGCTTTCTTCGTGGGGAGTGAAAATTAAAAAATGAAAGATAGAAAGTGTATAGATAGAAAGTTATAATTTTAGAATGTGATCAACGGGCAAATGTTGATCTGTAATGGGAGACGGCGTTCGTGGAGATGGACTATATGAACGTATGTCACAACGTATTGTGAACTGAAACCAGCAAAATGAGTACCTCCAGAGCAGTGAATCGTACAAGCATAGTCGGGGGTCAAAATGAAAAAAAAATATGCAGGTCTTAATACAGAGTTCTACAAGCAAGGGGGCACTAAGTAGTATAGCCCAACTTCCAATTGATTCATTGAATATTGTGCCTCAATAAAAGACCCACATGAAGACCTTTTTAAGACATTTCTATGTATATTTTGCCTCCAATCTGGGGGTCCCGTGCCCTGCCAGTGGCCTGACCAGGCAGTGAACTCTTGCATTCCTCAAAAACACGGTCATCCAGCCTCTGTAATTTGTCATGTTGGAAGCTGACAGTAAAAGGTCATCCACTCCCATCGCTGGAGGCAAGAAAAAGCACCAGGATGAAAGTGCACGTTCAGACGACGGCCATCCTAGCACTGGGAAGACACACACCCGCGCACACATCTTTATCTAATCTAGGCAACCTATCTGTCTTATATTTCCCACACTATCTGACTCGAGACGAGCGAGCGGGTCCAATAAAAAGCAAGCCAGCGCTTGTAATCATCCACCGGCGGCACGGTTGTGTCTGCATTTATAATGTGTGGGAGAATGAGTAAAGGATTTACGCCTCCTTTTCACATCTGAATCTAACATCTGTAGATCCAAGACACCCTCCAAGACTACAATGAAATATGGTGCCTGTGAGAGTAAGTAGAATTGAAGAGGAGACGGCGTCGCACCACTCATCATACTCTTGTTCACTGTCCTGACATAGTCGGCTAACAACACCTTCCGCTGGCTTTATATTTCATGTTGCAGGATAGTTGCACATTTAGTTTTAAAGCCGACAAGCTATCCATTACATCGGGCCACCTCTGACTCGCCTCCAATAGAGAGGGCAGCTCTCGCAGCAGCTCATCCATCATGCACAATATCAATTGATTCCGAAACATAAACACAGCATCTTTGATACAGGGGGGCCCGGCTGAATCAGTGGGGGGTGCCGCACGGGAAGTGCACATCCCGCCTGAATAGTCCGGCTTCTGTCCGCTGTCCTTCATTTCCAGACCGGCATGATTTAGCCGCGTCCCCTCGCTTCCTGCAATTATTTTACTTCCGAAGCACAACACTCCCAGAGAGTCTATAGCGCCGCGACACTGCGGGCTCGGCTCTAATGACTCCTTCAGTTCATCCGTGCGTGGACATCCATTAACCCATTCTCCTCCCTGCAGTGCACCTTGAAAAAACAGCATACCCGTGCAAAACCATGCATGCTGCTAATAGCTGAAGCTATGGAAAAAAAAGGGCAGACTGCATGAAAAACATATTGAAGGACAATAATGAGGAGGTACTGGGCGGGGAACGTGCTGGACACATGGTGTGTGTGGGCTGCCTTTACAGACAAAGGCCAAGCTTTGCATCACCAAATGCTAATGAAGACCTACGAGAAACATTGTGAACCTCCTTTTATTGTCTAACAGGCTGATAGAATTACTTCATATAATTACTATAACTTCTTATATACTGTAGCTGGATCTATATTTGCAATAATAGTGACTGAGTCACACATTTAATACATTAAAAGTATAACATGTGGAGCTACTCGCCACAAATAGAGGTCATACGTAAGTTTCGGTTTTGCCTCTCAAACAACCATGGTGCGTTCATGGCATGTACACTTTAAAATACTTTTTACCTTTAATGCAACTTTTGGTGCTGCATGGTTTTGCACCGTTCTCCTTATCTTTCTTTCTTTTTGCCATCTTCTTCGATAAAAAGTTTTTTTGGTTTACTTCTTGACCCCTCAGTGACCCTCAGCATTATTCAGTAATAATCGGGTTTTGGTGTCTGACCTGGAAAACAGCTGGAATTGACTCTGGCCAACAGCATTGCGGTGCAAAATGGATGCATTAAAATGCATTAAAAAGTTTCATAGTAGGACGACAACACAGAACAACCATCAGACAACTAAACAGATACTAAATACACTCCCAATACTACATGGAATGACAAAAAAACAAAGTAATATTAAACACATAACATTAACAACTATTTACAGAGCAGTACAGCAAAGCATGCTGGGAAGCTTCGATGTTTTTTGGAATTAAAAAAAATACAATATATGTATTACTGATTAATAGTAGTATTGTAGTAATTATTACATTTACTATATCTTAAATGATTAAATCACATCTTAATACAGAATCTCAAAGGTTAGTAAATACTGAATTCTGATTTTTACAATGCCATTAAAATAATTAAAAAAAAAATTTTTTTAACCAAAAATCCACAAATTTGTCCTGATTAGGAGACAAACACACCTTTCCACCATGATTCCATATATTTAGTTATTATAATTATTTTAATGTTGCAGTTTTAAACTTCGACCATTATAGGAAACTTTCATTTCAGAAATCCTCCAAAAGTATAAATTATTCACAAACAAACCGCTTGAACATTATACGCAGCAACTCCAATCACATTGAAATATGATCAATTATGGCATTTTAATTTTTACCCAATTGCCTCCCCTATCTCCACTTATATTGCACTCGTCCACTGGGCCGTGCAGCATTAGCGAGGAGTCATTAGGGAAGACCAAGCGGCGAGGTTGGCGTGCGCTCGGGCAAATGGAAGTCGTAAAGCAACGCTATTCATGCAACAGACATTACACGCCGACCCTCCCTGTCCCTCAGCCACAGCAAATGGCTGACAGTGCACCAATGACACGGTAAACCGCAGGCTTTTCAGACTCAATTTAGTCCAACATTAATTATTCCTCTAAAGTATTCTATGCCCCTGATAATATTGGAATTCATAAATGTATAAGGTTAGGAGAGGCGAACATTCCGTGCTACATTCACCAATGTGATGATACAAATCCCATTTGATGGTAACTACCTAATTAGGACTAGCGAGCTGTGCACTGGAAGACTCATAAATCTGTGTTATATCAGACAAATGCCCCCTGACTACCTGCTGGTTCAAAACCAGCACAAGTTCAGAGCTTTTTTATGACTCCAACTTTCATGATCTTATTTTATACTATGGCATATGCACTACCGCCACACCTCTATCTTTATCTATATATATCTTGAAATGATCATTTCTTTCTGTTGCTAAATGGAATTGTGGTAGTAGAACAGTCCGACCTTCAAAATATTTCATGTTACCTAAAAACATGCACACAAATACATGGTGCTCAGCTTCATGGTGACCCTGAGCTGCTCTTTAGCGCTCTCCCGGTAGTTGAGGAGGGTTCAGATTTGCTGCCTGAAGGCCTGTCATTGCCCATTTGAACCCGTGACCTCTGTGTTGGGTTCAGAGGTGCAGACGATGCTCCATCTCAGACGTCCAAAATGTGCCACTCACATGTACGCTCTTGCCTGAATCCAACAACAAACAGGTTTTAGACTTAGAACCACAGAGGCAACCCAGGTGTATATGATAGCACTCACCTTTCATAGAAGAGATCCATCAGGAGGTCCAAGTCAAAACCAACTGCACACTGACTGTGACAATAATTTATTATTATTATTATAATTTATTTCTTTGAGTGACGAAGTGAACGGGGATTCGATTCACTTGAGTTCTTGATGCCCAGCAAGTTCTGCCGGTGAGTCAGTGAATCTCCAGTCTTTGTCAAGTATCCGTGAGTCAGGGAAACTCAAGTCTTCACAGATGACCAGTGAGGCAGTAAAACTCGAGTCTTTGTTGAGTACCCGTGAGTCAGTGAAACTCAAGTCTTTGTCAAGTATCCGCGAGTCAGTGGAACTCAAGTTTTCACCCACGACTAATGAGGCAGTGAAACCTTAGTCTTTCTTGAGCTTTCTGTGAGTGGGTGAAATTCAAGTCTTCACCCACGACCAATGAGCCAGTGAAACTTGAGTCTTTGTTGAGTGCCTGTGAGTCAGTGAAACTCAAGTGTTTGTACCCACGAGTCAGTGAAATTAAGTCTATGTCAAGCACTGGTGAGTCTATGAAATGCAAGTACCCGTGAATCAATTTTATTTTATTTTATTTTATTTTATTTTATTTTATTTTATTTTATTTTATTTTATTTTATTTTATTTTATTTTATTTTATTTTATTTTATTTTATTTTATTTTATTTTATTTTATTTTATTCATTTATTTTAAGTACTCACAAACTCAAGTCTTTATCGAGTACACATAAGTCAGTATAACTGGAGTCTTCTTCATCTGTCCAGCACACATTCCACCCAGCTGGATGGAATCCTATACCATTCATGTTATTGTTTATTCATATCCTTGTGTCTTTTGCAAATATGCAAATCTATGTGTATTTGTGAATATTGTCAAGTGAATGGACAGCATGGAAAAATAATGTTACTGCATTCTTGCAGGTCGTTTTCTTTGTGTTGATGATGGCACAGAACCAACGCATGTTGATCATTTCTGGGATTGCCTTTAGCTTCCTGTGATTGGCTGGCGACCAGTCCAGAGTGTAGCTGGGATAGGCTCCAGCACCCCACGCGACCCTCGTGAGGATAAGCGGTAGAAAATGAATAAATGAATGAATGAATCCCTTTCGCTTGAGTTTTAATGTGACCATAGAAGACTGAAACATCTCCTTCCTTGTGATTTGTAGTAGAGTTGGTTGACGGTCTGAAACATTTCGGGCCGCCATCTTCTGGAGAAGAGGACATATTTGACAAAGTTAGCAGTCAAGTTATGAAAGTCATCGTCGGGACTGCACTTGAATTGTTTGCTTTGACTTTCTGTCACAGGAGATTTATCGTTCTAAAGTAAATACTGCACACCTATTCCGCTCGTTCCTCTTCCCAAAAGAAAGAAAAAAACCTATGGATGCTTTTTCACGAGTCCAACTTGAGCCCATCGTATGTGTTCACTCTAAGATGAACTACTTCATTTATGAAGAGGCAAAATACTGTTGGGACAGAACAAATGTGTTTTTGTCTCATCTATCATTTGGGCCGAGTAGAAGGCGTCAACATTACCAGAGGGTGATGTTACTATCGCCGAGTGATAGAACATTCCTGAATGTTGCCATGGCTCCTGTGCAGCTGCTAATGAATTAGTCTACTGTACACACTCGACACCATACTGGTTACATATGGCTCGACTGCATTTCACCATACTGTCATGTCGTTTTGATATTTTTACTTTTTATTTTTACTTTCTTGTGTATCTCTATTTTTGCTGCAACAGTTGGTATGGACGGTGATGGTTGTTTTTTCTTTCTCTGTGGTCTTGCTGATTCCCAGGCTGCTCTTTGATGGTTGTGATGGTAACTTTGTCAATTCCGAAGCGAACTTGCAATGTTTTGCGCTCACTTGTGACGTCCTTTTTGGACTTTGGCAAGGGTTGCTGCCATCCAGCCCACTTCGTTGTGGTTGAGACCATGATTCACACAGGGGTGGCAATAAGTTCTTATAGCTCCGCCCCTGCCTGTTGTTGTGACCATTTGGGGCTCTTTGAGATCGGGACCCAAAAGTGGGTTACGGATCCATTTTTATAATTATTATAATTTTGTCATCTTCCTCTTTGGTATCAGTGATCTGGCCTTTTTTAATAAGATTTCACTGTTAAAATTTGTGGTAATAAAAGCAGGTGCAAGTGCTCACAGTTGTGCAGGATAAGACAACAAAAAAACATTCCAAAATAAGAGCACAGGACAGGAAGTGATAATTCTTGACCTGTGGGGTGTTCCAATGTTTATTGGAAAATGTGAACCCCTGGTCAAGGGCCGTGCTTCTCCACTACCATCCCTTAATAACAAGCATTACAGAAATGGTTCCACTCAAATATCTCATATTAGCGTGTGTGCCACAGTATGTACCACAAGGTTACCCAGCATGACTTGCGGGTTGTAGATATGGGTATAGTCTTGGTAAGTGTTTGATACCCATATAGTCTACTTTATTGCCTGGATTTCACCTGAACAAATTGATAGCAACCTTTTTGCATCAGTTTGCGGGACGATTTGCTGCATATTTTGGTTGATATCTGTAAGAAAGCCAATATTAAATATCTCTTAAAGGATATAACACAATGGTTTCTGAACTTGTGAGATATTGTATGTTGCTAAATGATTGATGATATTAAATCTTACTCATGTGTACCAGAAATGTTGAGTCTCATATGCAGCCTGCAGGGTAGCGACGGTGCAGTAATGGTGGACGGTTTGTGACATTCAGGGGCAATAGAGGACATCATTTCACTGGGGACCTTGCAGCAGCCGTACAGAGCAGGCAGAATGTGACCAGATGGAACTGGACTAAATTGTCAACATTTCCCATTAGACCAGCCGGCAAAGTGTGTTCTACAATGCGGCCTTGTGTTTATTTTTGTATTTTCATAACCAAAACATGTAGAAAGCCAACAAAAGCCACGCATAGCGAGTGCACTGCAGCCGGGTGTCTCATCAGAGAGGACAAAGGTGAAGACTGGCTGTAATAAAGCCGTATGCCCGCTGTTAAGAAATGAAATGTAAAGCCATCACTGTGATCCATCTTCATTAAACAATTTCCTCTCTCCCTTACTTTCCAGGGTATTTTTTTTTTCCAGGGGTCAGGTGCTGTGTCTCCGCCTCTTGGGTGTCGGCATGCGTTTAAGTGTACTGTGGAGCGGCAGCGCCAACGGACGGCTGCTGGTCTCGTGCCTACTGGCTGCCATTCAAGTCTTGGAGGGTTTCCCATCGCCCCCCTCTATGTGATACATTGCAATGTGACAAACGCAAACAGAGACATTTAGGGAAGCAGTGGGAGAAAAACTGCAGTTGTGTTGTTAATGTGTGTGCAGTGCCAAACTCAATTGGAAGCGTTACAAGCTTGATGTCCATTACACTGTTGGTTGGAACAGTGCATAATCTCAGTACTTATTTTCCTTCAAGCCTGCCACTATTTTATTGTATTATTATCACTATTATAATGGAATAATATTTCATTTCTATAAATTAGCCAACTGGCCTATGACTCATAGCAAAATAAGCAGTGCAAACTGTATAAATAATATAATAACGTCAAACCTTGATTTTCATATGCCACAGATTTCGTATGATTCTCTTTTTGTCAAATATTTCTGCTAAAATTTGTCCTTTTTATTTAAAAAATTACAATAAAAAATGTGTTTTTCTTGTCCAAAAGTAAGCGTAAATACTTGATTGTGTGTATATTGGCTGAGTCAAGTGGCTAAATAATATTAAAGAAGCAGCGCTAACATGTTGCAATAGCTACAACCACAATATTCTCAATGAAACGTATCATGTATCATTATGTATTTATTTATTTAATAAATTCATATGATTAACTTCTTATTTATTTATTATTATTTATTTATTGGATTGTATGGTGAATCTGTTTTCTGCAGATTAAATTTGCAAAGGAAAACAAATGTTTTAAAAAAAAAATCTGTAATATATCTTTGCCCAGACCTCACAGCTAGGAGACCAGGGTTCAATTCCACCCTCGGGCATCTCTGTGTGGAGTTTGCATGTTCTCCCTGTGGTTTTCTCCGGGTACTGGTTTCCTCCCACATTCCAAAAACATGCTAGGTTAATTGGCGACTCCAAATTGTCCATAGGTATGAATGTGAGTGTGAATGGTTGTTTGTCTATATGTGCCCTGTGATTGGCTGGCGACCAGTCCAGGGTGTACCCCGCCTCTTGCCCGAAGACAGCTGGGATAGGCTCCAGCACCCCCCGTGACCCTCGTGAGGAAAAAGCGGTACAAAATGAATGAATGAATATCTTTGCCCATAATATAACACTGCACCAATTAATCAATGAATGGATTATTGTTGGTATTTATTGAATTTTTTCCCCCATTTTCTAAAGGGGAAAACGCAGCAGAAGCGATGAGAGGAAATTTATTTCAGTCAAAGTTGCGTTTTCTCACAGCACAAACTCTGCAATCAATCTTCAGCTGCTCGGTTAGGTGCATTGCTCTGACTGCAGCCATCTCCTGTAATAGCTTCAAAGATTCCCTCAACACCGCAGGGCAAATCGGTTATAATATCACAACGTAGCAACAAAAGCGACACTTCACAGGCAGAATAAACACAGCAGGTTAAACCTGGATGCATGTAGAGGTTTGTCAGTATAGCACCTTCCATGAATGAATTCAAGGAGTGCATTAGCACTGACGTTCGCTAAGATGCTCTACTGATGCTGTCACAAAACCACTACAATATCACAAATCCGCTCCTGATTTCCTGTGCCATTTTTCTGCAGCTTCTCCTCCATGGTGCATGGCGATAGCGCTATTATGTGTGCTTTATGCAAATTGCCAGGCGAGGTGATTAATTCATAATGTGCTTCAGTGCAATTGAAGGCAGCGGGAAAGTGATCAAGGGCAAGGGCATTATGGAATGGTACAGGCAGCATAGAAGTGGCTCTGCTGGCTCCGCACTGTACCCCCAGCACGACAACAGCTCATTACACGGAGACAAAACACCTCCCCCCATTGATAATGAGATGCTTTCGCGAGGATTCTCGCTTGTTGTTGTCGTACGTTCCTTGCCCGGGCTGTGCATCATTCTTCATCAAAGTGAATCGAGTATTGATCCAGCTCTATATCTCATATCCATGCGCCATAATTGTACCGTAGAAGCAATATGTCGGAGCGATGTGTCACATCTAGCCTTGCGACATATGTGCTGTAATGCATCAGCGGCTGCAATTTAATAACAGACTATAAATGAGATGATGGAAATGAGTTTGAAGAGCTTCCAAAAATAAACAGACAAACATTGTTTTCCCGTTTCTTGTTGATAGAATTGAGAGTGCAGAAAAGAATATCCTCATCTGGGGAAATAAAACAGAAAGAGTTTCTTTGTATCCAGCCGGTGCTGTGCTAAAAGTGTATGTGGCAGTTGTGCTTAGCCGTTATGTGATTATGTACGATATGAGAGACAATATTAATACTTATATGGCGCTAGTTTTTTCACTTTGACAATAAATCTCGCAGACATACATATATCTGTTTTATATCGTCTATGGAACGGAACTAATGTAGATTTAAGCAAAGGCAATGCAACTCTTGAATTAATTTTTTACTAACAAGACGTATTGACGGGCAGCACGGCGGTCTAGTGGTTAGCGCGCAAACCTCACAGCTTGGAGACCAGGGTTCAATTCCACCCTCGGCCATCTCTGTGTGGACTTTGCATGTTCTCCCCGTGCATGCGTGGGTTTTCTCAGGGTTACTCCGGTTTCCTCCCACATTCCAAAAACATGCTAGGTTAATTGGCGACTCCAAATTGTCCATAAGTATGAATGTGAGTGTGAATGGTTGTTTGTCTATGTGATGTCTGTCCTGTGATTGGCTGGCCACCAGTCCAGGGTGTACCCCGCCTCTCGCCCAAAGACAGCTGGGATAGGCTCCAGCACCACCGCGACCCTCATGAGGAAAAAGCGATAGAAAATGAATGAATGAATGAATATTAATATATAATAATATAATATAATGTAATATAATGTCAAGTCTCATAATGTTACTGAATTCTAGTGACCATAATACTACATATAACTTTCAGCGTTTTTTTACTAATATAGGCTATAGTCAAGAGCTGCTACCTACAGTATATCGGCATCGGTAATGAAGTGCTGGACAATATCGGTATATTGGATACCGATAGTAAATAGAGTTAAGTACGGAGGTGTGCATATATAAAGATGCTAGATATGATATCATTCATGTCTATGCTTTTCCTCCGGGACAACAGGAGCCATGCAACACCCTCAGAGGCTCAACAGCGAGACACAAAGCTGCAGTGGCAGCACTCATAGCTTCAGGTGACAGAGTGCTGATGATTATAGCAAGGACAATGCCCTGCATGTGTCAAACAATTGGCAAATAATTTATGTCATCTTTTCCACTGTTATTTCCGTGGAGGGGCGCTAACTGTGTTGCCAATATCAAACCTCCTGCAGGGGAGAAGCAAAGCGAAGGACGTGCTGGAAAAAAGAGTGATGGAGGTAGCGAAGAAGTAGAAGCGGAGCCGACTGGGGGAGGGGAAGAAGTGCCAGGCTCAGCTTTTTTTTTCCTCCCCTCCTTCTCAACCGAAGATGCACCGCCGCCATCTGCGAGGAGACAAACATGTGGTACGGCCGTCATTTGTCCAACGTCTTACGTGATGTGAAGGCCTTCCTCTCGCCATGCCAACCTGTGTGGCAGATGATGTATGTGTTTCTTCAGTCCCGTGATTACTAGCATGGAGCTGCAGAGCAATGCTCTTCACCTCATCAGTTCCATAGGCTGCGCTCCAAGGTGGGTGAGGGATTCGCTGCGAGATGCCTTCTGACACGCAGCACAACCAGGGCGGGCCGGCGTGAATATTATACAGTGCATTTCACCACAGCCACCCAATGTGAACAGATCAATCGAGGTGGATGAGGTGAATTACAATTTTAATAGAGTGCCTAGGAGCAGTAATTAAAAAGAATGATTATATTTTCCCTAAATATGAGAAAGTGAACGCTCCATTGGGGTAGTGCAACCCTGCTTTTGTCTACAATGTAAAATGCCTCTTGTGTCCTTTGTGGAAACTTACAAAACTGAGCTCAAACGGTACAACAATATTCCAATGATGATTATTTTTATATGTAACAGCGCACTGTTAGGAATGGAATATTTTGCTTGCTCATAACAAAGAGATCACAAGCCCTTTCACTTGGAACAAACACACGCTGTTCTCATACATACGTATATCGCTCGTTTGCTATATTGCTTTTTTGTTCAATTAATTAATTAATGGTCACTGTTTCGTGGTTGATTATGGCCTATTATTAGTCAAAAAACATTGAAAGACAAGTCATATATATAGTATTCTGGGTCACTAGGCATCATAAATGTTATGAGACATGATGTTAGATTACTGGACGTTTCACACTGCATGGAGAGCCGAGCCGAAATACTTGAATGTGTCAATTGAAAAGGCTAACTAGTTAGCTCACTAGCTTGTTGTTCTAGCGGTGGCCGCCTATTATGCCTCTGCAGCGATCCCATTCTGCACAATATGATGCAAACTGAGACAAATAGGAGTATAAGTGACTATAGGGGTGTTTTTTATGTCTACGAGGCTCTAATAATGTTACAATCCATAGGTTTTCTATGCTCTAACTACAAAACTATTTGGTTTATTAATATTGAATTCTACATTCAATATAATTCTACATATTTTAAAACCAATCCCGACCAACCAATCACCTTCCTGTCTCCTGGCTGAGATGCACAGCCACCTAGCCTGGACTGGCTGAAACCAGAGCAGACCAACACAGCAACAAACAGTGAATTGGAAGTTTCCTGATCGTTGGGACGCCTCTACAGAAGACAGTATTTGTTTTCAGACCACTCAGACCAGACACTTGGCTGTGTGGCTGACAGCTCTCTCCAGCACTGGCGTTACAATTGCTTGTATTCACTCCAAGTAGACATTGTAAAATGTACTTGTTGAGTCAGCCATGATAAAAGGGCTGGACTGAACACTACCCATCCCTTTTTTTAATACTGTTTATATTGTTTTATGGGCAAAAGGTGGGATCCACTACCGGGCTCTAATAATGTTTAAAAAGGAAACACATTTAGGAGGTCATAAACAGGTTTTCTATGCGCTAACTCCAAAAATATTCAATTTAAAAATAACTATTCCTACTTCAAATTCACTGATCACAGTCAGGACTGGAACCCAGTAACTGTAATAAACGAGGGATTACTGTACTTTAATCATTACTACTTCATATCGGGAAATTACCATTTGGAATCCAAGTTAAATAAGTTAAATAAATTGTGTATATGATGACACACGATCCAAGGGGGGCCCCAATTTGTGCCAAATTGCAGAATTCCCCTCATACCGCTCATTTCTTTAAAATTATTTATTGAACAATTAATTTCCTATATGTTACTATGACTTAAAAACAATTACTAAATACAGATTCAAGTCAAATAGCATAAAAAGAGCTTCAATGCGTCAGTCAGTCAGAATTCCTAGCGGCACCCCGAAATAGTCGGTGCCAAGCTATTATCAGTGCATCCGTCTTCACAGTACTCTTTTTATTTTTTACTTTCTTGTCATGAAGTTTTCTTGCGCTCTTAATGTGTTTCCCAATATATTATTTGGAGTTGAGTTATAATCGTGCAGCATTACAATGCATTGTTTGCACAGCGCAGCAGTTGACCTGTAAGTAACACTGACGCCTTGTCTTCCCACAGCCATTAATCACTGCCAAGATGTAGTCGAACTTCCGTATTATGTTTCATTTCATTTGGACTATCAAAGGCCCCGATGCTGCTTTTGGTCTTTTATAGATGATGCATAATGTAAGACACGGCTCGTCCAAGATAATCATTGCAGTCTTCCATCGCAGTTCTCACTTCTTGATACCTGACTTGCTCTGATTTTGTTCCAAGCGGATTCTGCATGGCACACAGGCTGCCATAATGAGACTAAGTTGAACAGCAGGACAGGAAGGATGTTGTCACTTTAAAGTTCACGACTAAATCTTCCTTCGGTGAGCTTGGAGTCATTTGGAGCGCTGTGGGCTGTCTGTCAACAAAATATCTATCTGTCTATCTGTCATTGTTCGCCCGGAGAGAGAGAGAGATGTTTTTGTAGGGTGACCTGGCCCACCATTCTGTGTCAACTGGTGTCAGGCTACAAGTGCAATATAGCAGCATGCCTCCAGGCTCCACCCCAAACGAGGCCCCTTGTGTCCCAAACAACAACTAAAAGATAAGGCACCTCGTCTGCTCCATAAGGGGGTCCTGGAAAGGTGACAGACAGGAAGCGGCTCAGCCAACCTGTGTTTATGTCAGAGATGAGCCAGGGCGCCTGCGTGCTCGTTAAGATACTCGCATCATGTTGTCGTCGTTTTACGTGCCCCAAGACTTGACACAGAAAAGGGAGTAATGGCCAAACTATGCCATGCATCCCTTCATGTTGCAGGAAGGCCCTCAGTATAGCCACAAAATTAGGTACACCAGTACGATCCATTCATTCATTCATTTTCTACCGCTTTTTCCTCACCAGTGTCGCTGGGGTGCTGGAGCCTATCCCAGCTGTCTTCGGGTAAGAGGCGGGGTACACCCTGGACTGGTGGCCAGCCAATCACAGGGCACATATAGACAAACAACCATTCACACTCACATTCATACCTATGGACAATTTGGAGTCGCTAATTAACCTAGCATGTTTTTGGAATGTGGGAGGAAACCGGAGTACCCGGAGAAAACCCACGCATGCACGGGGAGAACATGCAAACTCCACACAGAGATGGCCGAGGGTGGGATTGAACCCTGGTCTCCTAGCTGTGAGGTCTGCGGGTTAACCACTCGACCGCCGTGCAGCCCAGTACAATCCAATGACAGCCAATTAAAAAATTGCCGGTACAAAAGACAATTGCGTTCAATTTTGATTGACACTGTCAGACAGGTTTTAATTTCCTCCCCGCACAGGTTCGAATCCTGTCTGTGACGCTTTCCCTTTGGAAAAAACACGCCATGTTTTGATTGGGCATTTGTCGCCGCCATGCTGTTTTCCTTGTGGTGGTGTACTGTTGGTTATGAGGGCCGGGTTGTTGTCGACTGGGGCTTTTGTGTCTTTGTTAATGTAATAACCCAGTGTTCATGAATGCACCAGCTAAACCAGTTGAGAACCACTGTCCTTCAAGATGTCAGTCTTTGAGCATGACCTGATAAAGTTGTTGTGTCCATACTCGCCATCCTCCCTGAACATGGACACCGCCTGCTAACAAATGAGCACATGAGATAAAAGATAAAAACCGAACTACAAGTGGGAACGCATGCTGAAATACACTCAACAAGGACATCAACCCTTCCAAGCAGATAAGATACCAAACAATGTAAACTGGACAGACTAATATTCTGCTAGCAAAGTTTCTATTATCATTTTTGCCTTTTGGGTACAAACCAGGCCATCCAGTTGAGTGATTCTCAAAATGGGATGCAGAAAAACTCATTAGGTTCCCCCTCAACCTCCCTCAGCTGTGGTTGAGCTGCAGCAGGTTAAGTGTCATTCAGAAATTAGCTTTCGCCTGGTGTAATGCTGGACGCCACCATTTTTTGTAACTACATTAAACAAACCCTCTGAAGACCTCAATGATGCATGCAATCTTAATTTTTATTACAGCAATTTATTATACACTCCCCAAGCTTATGACAGCCCCGACTGTCATTAACAGATTAATTATAATTTCCCCCCTGTGATCCGAGTTAAAGGGAAACGTGATGCGGGCGTCCCTTCGTAACGCTGAGAGTCGGACGGTCGTGCTTCAACATTTGCAAGTGAAACAAAAAGAAGCGGGAGTGCTGTTCATAACACAGCACTCAGAAAGAAGCGATGCACTTCAGAGAGGACACAACCTCCTCCCAATTCATCATGTCAGCTCCTGCTTGCTTCTTCAACAAACTAACAGAAAGTCGCTGTCCTTCACCTGCCCACACACACATTTACGTCTAAGAACTTTCAACAAGAGGCTTCTACTAAGTTAGCAACATTTTCTTGTCATTTCTTTCCTACGCTCGTACAATACAAGTGTGACCATACTCTCAAAATCTGAACATATATGACATTATATTCAATCAGCAGCCACAACATTAGGTACCCCTGCACATGAGATCCAATACATAGGAGAGGCCATCCACCACTGTCAAAAAAGGTATACATCTTTTTAATAATATGATAATTATAGGTTATCACCTTCGGTCTCGGGCTGATACTGGCACTTGGGGGCATGATACTGGGGCTGATACCGGACTAACCATGTGATGATCTTATTATCACATACTATTTAATCAAAAGACCATTTTATTCCAAGAAATTTTTCTGTTTATTACATGTATTACATGTATATGTAAACAATGTAAACACAATAATTTCAACAACATTTCAACAATTTATCAACAGTCTTATCTTATCAATATGTCTTATAATTAAGTTCTATTAATCAAGTTTTGTTTTTTGGCTACTGGAAAAGCATTAGGAATGTACACGCTAGTGCGCTGTTCTCTGATTGGTTGTTTCACATGCCTGATACCAGAGCAGCACGCTCTGAGTGGACAGCTATTAGTTTTATATAGATATATATATATACAGTAAAGTCTCGTTATATCGATATTCTCGGGAGTCGGAAAAAATACCGATATAACCGGACTATCCATATATCCGATCCTGCGCCGAACTGCATTAAAAGTGGGCAATAATTGGTATTGAAATCCTTAAGCAAAGATTGATTTAAGCTGCTTTTGTATCGATATAAGCAGACCAAATTGGCTGGCGGGAGATGAAAAGGGCATCGTAGTAACCGGATTATCATAATAACCGGGTATCGTACTAACGGAACTAATTATATCATAAAAGACTAGAAATTTGTCGGGAAATGAAAATAGTATCGTAATAAGTAGTAATTCATTATAACCGATATCGATATAACGAGACTTTACTGTATATTCTTTTTTAATAAAACTGGACTTGTGAATAAAGTATAGAAGGTTTAGATTCTGTTCCAAAGATGGCGGTAATGCACACCGAAAAGTGTATAAAGCAGGGGTGCTCTGATCGATCGGACACCGATTGGGATCGGACGATATCAGTGAAAAAGCCAATACTCGCTTCATAACGCCGATCCCATCGGCAGATCAGCTCTGCCAGAACAAGCATGTCTGCCGTGTGTGGGACTTCCTGTCTTTGTGAGAGTGACATACATTTTTTTATCCTGCAAAACATGCCACAAAAATATCTCACCAAGCTTTAGATTTGTTTGGTGTGGTGCGTTTGAGGTTCAATCAGGCAGCGGCTGTAAAGGTCCGGTCCCAACCTTCTGTACTTGCAAGTGTGGGCACAAAATTGGGAATGAGTACCACCTCAGTACGGATTTGGGAGCATGCAGACGCTACGTATGTAGCACTTTTAGTGCAGGAGGTACTTTGGTTGTGTGACGTGTAATGAGACGGGCGTTGTGCACACTGATATCACACTGATATTTGATCTCTCGGGCATAGAAGAAGTAATCAGCTGCATCTGCGCTTCATTCTACTATATTCATAAGTTGAATGGCGGTCTTAATTGTCACGATCGGGCTTCACCCCCTCGTGACAGCTTTCTTAGTTTTCGTCTTTCCTCTTTGTTCCTCGTTCGTGCCCTTATTTTGTATTCACTTCCTGTGTTGCTCTGTTCTGTTTTCCGTTCCTTTCCAGTTTCTCCCACACCTGTTTTCAATCTGTGATTGCTATTTAGTTCAGGTGCACGCTCCCTTCGTTGTCGGTTCATTGTCTTTGGTTTGAGTTTATCTTTTTACTTGCATTTGGATCCTAATCTCTGCATCCTGGGGTCAAACCTTACAACTCTCAAGCCGCACCATGACACTTAATGCCTGTATAATAATAACATAATATATTGTATTTATATTTAAGTGAATTTAGACATTTTTATGTTTGCAAATGCTTCATTTGGGTAAAAAAAAAAGACAAATTTGCTTTAAAAAAACATCTTACAATTTCCAGAAAACCGAGGCACACTGTACACTGTCATGTAGTAATATGACCTGCTGTAACTTGGTCTTTCTGCCTAAAGGTCCCAGTAGTGAAACAAGTTATTTTTTTTCTGCAGATGCCATAGGATATGGCAGCATATAGAAAGTGCTTCATGCATGCTCATTGAGGCTTGTGTATGAAAAAAATAAATAAAAATCTACCTCGCCATGCATGCAGCCCGACTCTGGGGAGAAATTGGATTTTGCCCGCTGACTTTTCATGCAACCAAGCAGGGACTGTGTGAGTGCTGTCAGATTCTCAGAGAATGCTGAGCCAGCAAAATACTCGCTTTGTTTCCACTGTAAATGTCACCTTTTCACTTTCATGTACTTTTCTCTTTCAAGAAAGCAATAAACACATATATATTTGAAATGTGATCAGTGCAGAAATAAGCTCATTCTAAATAACAATGTCTTTTGAAGGGTTCTTTGGTCCTTTTTTTCTTCTTCTTGGGTCTTCTTTTTAAATCACAACTTCTGTAAACCGGAAAATAAAAGACGTGGTACTCGCCCAATAGTTTTTTTTTTTATTTGCAAACAGATATGTTTGTTTGATTGTTTTTAAAGGGTACCTATTATGCTTTTTTCCCACTTTTCTGACCTATAAATGTAGTTAAAATATTGTATTCTTTTGTTAAACGATGCCAAGGTTTCAGATAATGAGGTTTGAAAGACGTTTGGGTCTCAAAAGGCTTGGTAAAACTGCCCCTTTGTGATGTCACAGAGGGGCGGACTTCCATAATTTGGGAATGGGTCGTGGGTGGAATAAATTAAAACAGACAGTTTTGGCAGGAAACACAAATCAAATCAGGGAATACAGCTGGAATAGGTGCAGATTCTGGATGATCTAAAAAGTTTTCTGTGCGCGTTATTGTGTGTAGCTGCTCTATAGGAGACCACAAATCAATACAAAAAGTCGAAAAATGAGTATAGTAGGCCCCCTTTAGAGTAACAACACTCTTTGGACTTCTATCCCAACTTGGGACATAATTGCGTCCATCAGCGAGTCTGCCGAATTCTGTTTGTTTGTTGTCTGGTTTTATTGAAACATTTTCTGCTTGGCGTTGACGTTGTGTTTTGGAATTGTGTAACATCACTCTTTTGGACCATCCCGCATGTTCCCCTGATTTAAATCCCATAGAGAACATTTGGGGATGCATGGCAAGGGGAAAGTTTATAAAAATGGCCATCAGTTGATACAGTTGATGCCCTTGGTGAAGCCATCTTCACCACTTGGTGCCACCAATGTTCCCAATAGCCACCTGGAAACACAAAAGCCATTTTTTAAGTGAGTAACAATGATGGACACAGATTTTTGTTCTGGTTTTTTTGTATTTTTTTTATATGAAATATTGATTCAGCAAGATAAGATGATCACAAACTTGCCAGTTGAGTCGGCTCACCGGAAGGATCTCCAGCTTCGGCGCTCAAATAAAATATCCCAGTGACAGATTGATACATGACGACGCCAGACATGTTGATAGTTGTAATCAGTATGAAGCGCAGACCTGAGCGCCAACAAAAAAATTACTTTTTTTGTGTTTGATGCATGGATCCCGCTGTTGAGCCTAGTTCATGGAAAGTTCAGCCGAGCAGCCTGCTCTGTCATGGTGCTTTCTGAATAGATTCCTTCTCTGCTATCTCCCTGGCAGACTTCGGGTAATGGATGAGGTGCAAGACTTGAACAAAAAGCACATCTGCATGCACACGATAACGTGTTTCACAAAGCAGTGGCGGCTTGCTTTGAACAAGGACCCTCTTGGACATTTCCACACATGGTACTTATAAACAGCTGAGATGCGATGGACTGGCCATGTTCCTGGTCTGATATATACGCCTTTTTAATATGAAACTTTTTTTTTTTAACTCAGAGACAGTCGGTTTTGTTTTTGCCGGTTGGAATAACTTAAATACAAAGAAAATCCCCATCTTGAATACCAATTGAGTCGTATAATTTGGAATTGGATTAAATTTTTTGGTCACATTATTCCCATAAAGTGGAAAGTTGTGTGTCTTGAGTGCAAACTTGAGTGCACCCCTTGTAAACCACTGTCATGTTCAACAGTTCAATGCCATTCATTCATTTTCTACCGCTTATCCTCACGAGGGTCAGGAGGGGTGCTGGAGCCTATCCCAGCGGTTTTCGGGCGAGAGGCGGGGGTACACCCTGGACTGGTGGCCAGCCAATCACAGGGCACATATAGACAAACAACCATTCACACTCACATTCATACCTATGTACAAATGTTATTAAAACATTAAAAATGTGATCACATATGACTTAAATATAAAACAATTAGAGTAATCCCTCGTCAATCCCTCTGGATTTCAAGGCTTCGCTATTATATATTAATTTGCAGGTGTCTAAATTCTGTCTTAAATTATGTCTTAATTCTGAATTTCCAAGCGTAAAAATTGCTAAATGAAGTATAATACAAATATAAAACATTCAACAGATGCATTCAAAGACTTTGTGATGCTAAGTGAGACACACAAGCACCAGACTTAAAAGCCGGATCAACAGGACGGATAGCCCACAATTTTCACTTCCTGCCAACGCCCCCTTAGGCAACACATTTACAGCGACACGCGAGCACAAGTTTTATCCGTCCACATCTTTAGTAATGTTACAAGATTCAACAAATGCAATTTTGTACAAGAGCTAAGGTAAACCTTAAACTGTATTATGGAAAGCAGGAAGTGAACAAATGTAACAGTTACTGATTGTAAAAGTACCAGATGGAGGGGTAGGATTTAATAAGCTTTGCTTCTTCCTACTCCTTTTGGACATGTGGAACTGTGAACTGATTATGTGATGCATTCAATTGTAATCTGATGCATTTTCAAATGAAATAAAACAATTACCATTACCAAAAATGTACCTAATATTTTCGCCGAATAACACATTGTATGAAAATTAGGACATTCAAAAACTCAGGTTCCATTTTAATGTAATTCTACACAAATTGTACTCAACTCAATAATATCGGAACACTAATACTGTAATAAATGTGGCCACGAACTTTGAGATGAAATTCTCGTGCACTATGGAGTACATGCCATAGCTGGGCATGCACGGCATTGTATAATTGACTGGCTGGCCCTGCGGCAGCTGGAGGTGTTCGCATCTCTCTGCGGTCACACCTCAGTGCCTCACAGTTGGCGAAGCCGACCGCGCCACAAATCACACCCGGCTGACAGCCACGCTCTTTCCCTCGCATCCTGCGGAACAACAGCCGCCGCAACAAAAGGCCTGGGAGCTAAAACATTTGGAGCACTACAGTAAAGTTTTCCCTCTGCTTTATCTGCAAAACCAATCCTGATTAACTGTGAGCAAACGGTGGTGGCATTTACCCTGCCTGTAACCTTTAAATATGGCTGGGGAAAACCTCTGCTCCGGCAAATAGGAGCTTCTGGCCAGAGAAACTCATTGTTTTACACTCCAGAGAGAGAACAGAAGGGGGCGCGTGCTTGTGATCGAGCTAGGAGGGTATAGAGAATGAGTAAATTGTACATTTAACATGTAAAAACCTAAACCTAAACCTAAACAAAAACAGACTGTGCACATATATTTATACTGTTATTCTGTATATTTTGTATTTTCATATTTTGTATTTCATATTTTGTATTTTTCATTCTTTTTTAATAGATGTGTATGCACCTACTATACCAAAACAAATTCCTAGTATGTGTTTGATCATACCTGGCAATAAACCATTTCTGATTCTGATAAGCAGAGTGAATGCATAACTACATTTAATACATCCATATGTTTGCACATTTATTGGTGCAACTTCCTGTTTGTATTTTTTTCTATTTATTATTTATTATACTGCATTTAAATGTCAATGAATCCAATCATGAATGAAGAAAGAAAATTAAAGTTCAATTTTCTGTCTGATTTATTCCTAGGGCATTGAAAGACTACAAAAGGACAATATTTTTTGCTGTCCTATCTAGTATTTCAGCATGAATTGTGAATGTTGCATGAATGAGTAGTGAAAAACAGAACCAAACCCCATCAGTCCAGACTTCATTCATTCATTTTCTACCGCTTTTCCTCACGAGGGTCGCGGGGGTGCTGGAGCCTATCCCAGCTGTCTTCGGGCGTAAGGCGGGGTACACCATAGACTGGTCGCCAGCCAATCCCAGGGCACACATAGACAAACAACCATTCACACTCACATTCATACCTATGGGCAATTTGGAGTCGCCAATTAACCTAGCATGTTTTTGGAATGTGGGAGGAAACCGGAGTACCCGGAGAAAACCCACGCATGCACGGGGAGAACATGCAAACTCCACACAGAGATGCCCGAGGGTGGAATTGAACCCTGGTCTCCTAGCTGTGAGGTCTGTGCGCTAACCCCTAGACCACCGTGCCGCCCATCAGTCCAGACTTGCACCACATAAACAATATACGCTCAAAATGTGGCGTCCAATAGAGATTTGAACACAATAATGCATGTTGTTGACCCAGCCTTGCCATTTCCCAGTCAAGTTACTACACCCTCGCCTACATTACAGCAAACTACATTTCATGCAAACATAATCATCACAAAAAAGGACAAGAAATGGCTAAACTTAAACAGAGGAGCCGTGCCAACCACCGTGCTAACCACTAATATCGTTCATTCGTTCAGTGCTGGAGCCTATCCCAGCTGTTTTCGGGCGAGAGGCAGGGCTACACCCTGGACTGGTCGCAAGCCAATCACAGGGCACATATAGACAAACAACCATTCACACTCACATTCATACCTATGGACAATTTCGAGTCACCAATTAACCTAGCATGTTTTTGGAATGTGGGAGGAAACCGGAGTAAAACATGCAAACTCCATACAGATATGGCCAAGGGTGGAATTGAACTCGGATCTGAAGTGTTGGTTTTCATAAAGTTTGCTGCTTCAGCGTTTTTAGATGTTTTTGTCAGATTTTAGTTACTATGTTGTTCCCCATGCCACTTAGTTATCACTTTTGCCTGTGGAAAAGGCACGGTTCGTCACTAAACTACTATTGGATAATTGGAAGACGTTGCTTTCAGTGGTTGGTTTTGTGCCATTCTTTATCCTTGTTCTTTGGCAGAATTGTGATTGTGCCCACCCACTCGGCTAAGAAGCAACCCCACACATGAATGACTTCAGGATGCTTTACTGTTGGCTTGACACAGGACTGATGGCAGCGCCCATCTTCGGCTTTTTGGAGACCGTTCAGACCACTTTCATGGGCACCCTGAAGCCTTCTTGACAATAATTGAACCACTCTCCTAATGGGCTGATAAATGGTTGGTGCCATGCTCGTATTCTGGCATCTGAAGCCCTTTTTGTGCAGGGCAGTGATGACTTCACGTGTTTCCTTGCAGGTAACCTTGGTTAAAAGAGGAAAAACAAAGATTTCAAGCACCACGCTTCTTTCTAAAGCTTCCATTCTTTCATTACCAGGATAACGGTCATCTCCAGCCTTTGTCCTTGTCAACATCTGACCTATATTAACCAGGGAATCACTCACATGATGTCAGCTGGTGTTGTTGTGGCAGGGCTGAAATGCAGTGGAAATGTTTGGATCTTGGAACCTTGCAATTAATTGCCATTCATCTTATCACTCTTCATAACATTTAGGATTATATGCTAATTGCCATCATAAAAACTGAGGCTGCAGACTGTGTGAAAATTTATATTTCTCAAAAGTTTTGTCCAGGACTGTAGATTAATAAGAGTCTGGATAGAGAATAATGTCACAGCTACAAAGACAAACTACGTTGTGCATGCATACATCTGGAACAGAAAATGACGCATTACATCACCGCATGCGTCAGTAGGCAGAGGAGGAGCCTTTGTAACCTGTCTTGAAATGGTTGTATTATAATTTATACGGCAAATAACTATTATATTATATAATTATATATTATGATATAGCTTGTTCTGGCAAGAGGATGCAGTATACTGTATATCGCAATATAGTGTAGACTTTAAGGCCATCCCTCACCTGCAGGATGAATGAGAAATATTAACTGATACTGTTTGATTTACTATCAGCAAAAACACTCTTCACACCTCTACATCACTAGTCTCCAAAAGGGCATCCTACATGTTCACTGCTTGTTGCATTTTTTGTTGAAAAACTATCTTGTGCAAGATGAGGACCACACATGTATTCCGGTAATATCCGGTGGCTTGAGTGCATCCCGAAATTCCTTAAGTTTGATTGTTACCCAATTTATCATTATAGTCTTTGGCAAACACAATACCAGCGCTTCCCAGAGGAATTAGGGCAGAACTGCAGAAGACAAACAATTTACTAGCACTTTGCCTCACTGAGCCGCGCTGTCAGCCTGCCAGGAAGCCACCGTGTTCCACAATACATCTCCTGGCGACACAATAACTCACTGCATCCAATAAATATATGAAAGTTATGACAATGTCAACATTTTCCAGCTTTTCAAACTCTGAAATAGGCTATATTTGTTTTTTTATTTCATTTCCTTAAGTACCAGGAAGAATAGTTAACATGTAACACATTAAATGATTTCAACAAACCTATGACTGCTGCAAAACGATGCAGAATGTTCAAAATGATACCTTTACCATTAATGTGCATAACGATACAGCTCCATAGTCATCTGTTTATCTACAGTCTGCCATTTATTGGTGTGTAGTAGATCCCACTTCTTGGGGGACTTCCTTTCCGGATCCACCAGCGATTAAGAAATTGAGGATCCTGTAAAAATATACATTTTTAACACACTGCTCACTCCCCTGCCATTGTTCACTCCCAACAAAATCCAGCCCTAAATATGCCTCACCCACTTATTAAACACATATGAAGTATAAAATGTATAAGGACTCACCACTAATGAATGATAATTTATGATGATTGATGAATAGATGGATTATTGAAATGGAGCATGGTGCAACAAGAACCATAGAACAAATGTGCCACATCAGTAGGAACGATTTATGATAAATGACATTTCTTTTCTGCAGAAAAAATTGGGGAAAAATGTCCTTTCACAGGAAAAAAGTAACATATTTTTTTATTTATGTTTATATTTTTTAAAAATGCTATATTTTTACCAAAAAATAAAAATAACAATTATTTTTTAAATACAGTGGTACCTTCAATGCCACAAAACTACCCATTTAGACTTTCCCAGGGAGCATCAAACATGGGACATTGAAAGGTGGAACAAAAGTTTTATTCTCTGATGAGAAAAATATAAACTTGATGGCTTCCAACGTTACTGGCATGACAAAGGGATCCCACCAGAGATTTTTTTTTGTGTGTTATTTTGTTTAATTGATAATTTTGTAAGGGGGTTCCAACAAAACGAGGTAAAAGTGATGTTTCATTTGTCATTTGTAATTACTTTGGTATCATTATCTGCATGTAAAACCACAATTATTATCTATAAAATGTGTTTTGTGTTTCCATTTTTTGGTGTCTAGAACGGATGAATTGAATTGACATTAAATTCAATGGGAAAATTTGCTTTGGTTAGAGTCCGTTTTGGTTTGAGTCTGAGCTTCTGGAACAGATTCATTATGTTAACCAAAGCATTGCTGTAACAAAGAAAATAACATTTGTGACTTTGTTTGTCAGAAATGCTGAATGGCGAGTTCATGTAAATCCACGCTAGAATCAACACCACCATTCATAAACTTCTTACATCATACTTCAGGAACTAGGAAGCCTCCAGCAAGTGAGTGTCTATCACTTTTGTAGCCAGTTTGGCAGAGGTTCAGCAGAGAACTTGGCTCTACTAAGCACCATCTCATTTGTTAATGAATTCTGATAAAACATAACAAAGATGGACTCGGCAGCCATGATGTGCACAACAAAATACCCCCAGCCTCCTGCAGAAATTGTGCTATTTAACTGGCTCCCATTTGATAAGATCCCACTTGGCAGCCTTTTCTGCAATGACACCCTCTCCTAGCAGAAAGTAAATTAAGTGGGGAGCGAGTGCAGTGTGCCGCGGCAGGAATGCGGGGCCTGAGGCAGCCAGAGGCGAGGCAGCTGATGCTCCAGGGGAGCCGGAGTCCACATTATGCTGCAGCGTGGGCCACAGCGGCTATGGCGGCTGACAGCCAGGCGCCCTCAGCGGACGCTCTCGGACCGCCGCCACCATATTCTCGGGGCATTTACATTATTCAAAGATAAATGCATTGTCAATTTTGTGTCTCCAAACACTAGATATGCGCCCCGCTTCACTCCTCCCGCAGCCAAAGGTGGACTCACCTCTACCTGCTGCAAGACACTCGACAAATGAAATCAAATGTCTTCCTCAGTGGTGCGGAATTACTTAACCCTGCGAGCTGCTGCTGTGCTCTCAGATTTTAGATTGTAAAGTAAAAGCTTGGTGGAGGAAAAACACTTATGGTAAGCGGCTCTCTATTTTTTAAAGGTAGTTGTCTGCATCGCAATAGAGCCGAATCAACAAATTCATAGTCCTACCTTGTTTACTCCATACAAATCAAGCCGCGGTGTATTTATGATGTGTCTGTGCCATTCCATGGTAAATGAGAATACAGTATCCATTAGAAGAGCTGTATCAGAACTCTACCTTAAAACATAACAATGCCCATTTTTATTAATATTGTCCTATAATAACTTTGAAGGTCAAATATCCACAATATGAAAAATGTCAAATAATTTCAGTGTCAAACTGTCATCATCACATAACCAAATTGTGGAAGTGTCAAACACAAAAAGCACCAAATCACGGAACATTCGAACCCAAAAGCCCAACGCCACCAACTCTTCATAAGCAATGCATGCCAGGAACGAGTACATGTTATATAATAATACCTTAAATCAGATTCTCAACTGGTGGGCCGTGAGCCCAAAGTGGGCTTAGCTTGTTTGCCACACAGTCTGGAAGATCTGCGTTGGACATCTTTGTGTGGAGATTGTTCTCTCCTCGTGTGGGGGTGTTTTCTTCAGGGACATTGATTTCCTCAATGATAAAAAAAAAAACTTGCATGCTCGGTTAATTGGTGACTCCAAATTGTCCATAGGTATGAATGTGAGTGTGAATGGTTGTTTGTCTATATGGGCCCTGTGATTGGCTGGCCACCAGTCCACGTCCCTTTAAATAGAAGATATTTGAGAAGTTTGTGCCAAAATAATTCCTCAATTTGGTTTACCGCTTGTTATTGAGGTGTCATGGTGGGTCTCGTAGCCAAACCCCTACCTTAAAGGTATAGACATGAAGTTGTACGATATCTTAATGTTATAATCCAATGTTGTAGTGCATCACAAGTGACTTTTCCTCCACTTGGTGCCGAGTCCTCATTGGGTTTGAGTGTCGAGGGAGGTAATTCAAGCTAGTTGCTGGGGGCTCTTGCTTCTCAAAACAATATGCGTTCAAAAGAGTAAAATTGTTTTTTGTATATTATAGAAAAGGTGCAAAGTATACGTCTTCCTCGAGTGTCGTTAGATTAGAAGTATTGAACGAATCTGGTTTTCTGTTTCCTTTAAACTCAGTGCAAATTATACTTTTACAGTCTGAAGGCAAAACTTGGACATAATTCCACACCACGGACATTCTGAGCTTGTTGCTGATATGGTTTTATATGATTTTATGCCAATATGAGCCAATAATATCTTTGGGTTGATAACGATATTGCTATTATCCCTAGTTTTTACCAATGTTTTAATGTCAATTTTTCTTCTTCATTTTTGTCAAATGTTTGTTACAGTAAATACATTTATTCTGCATAGTTTTATTTCAAATTTCAATTCATTAAGTCCCACACATGATTGTGTATTCAAGGTGTCTCATCTCGTAATGCAAGACGTTCACGTCAAAAACCTTCCGGAACCTTTGGGAATTGTTAACTTTCAGATTGAAAGCTAAGAATATTGTTATTCATTCCGCAATCATGCTCATATCTTAAAGTAGCAGGCGACTTCATTGAAATAACGTGTCCGGGATTACAAATGAAAAGCGTGCGGGATCATTCTTTATCCAGAGGACAGATTAAATTCCAAATCCTGTTACTGAAACAGGCACACTTGTAGCTTGCCATGAATTAGAGCTCTAATTATATTAGGTACTATTTTAAACAAAATAACACATTTCTTATGATCCATAGGTGTAATTTATAGCAAAGCCAGGTTCATTTTCCCGGGCAATCAATTTTGTGCTGTAGCAGAAGACTAATATCATTATGGAAAGCGCTGAGAGCCGAGTATCGCACTGAGCACAGGAGGGTTTTTCCGAAGATAAATGAAGATGCAATTTATTCACTCATAATTTCACACAGAAGATGCCGTGAAGGAAATCCTTATGAGCATCACAAGAAGGGCGGAGGTGCTAATACTCGGTGATGTCGTCTAGCAGGGCTTTGTGGCGGAGGCGTGGCTAATATACGAGTGACTTCAAGTTATCTTTCACAAGAGAGGAGGAGAGGAGCATCCTGGTCAAGCCCTCCTAAATCACAGCCACAGGAGAGAGTCATTTATTACACTTACAATTATATCTATCATCCACACATAAGAGCTGCCATAAATCCACACACATCAGCGTGCGGCATCACTTTCGCTTTCCCAGCGAGTTACTCTTAGCCGCTCACACTTTAAGTCTTTTACGAATCGCCGTCCTGCATTTTATTGGTGTTGAAAGAACCAAGATTTGGGTCAAACTCCTTGATGATCAACATGCAGTTCAACATTTGCCTTTTGTCTTACGTTTTAGCATCCTAATGTTAGCATGTTAATATTTCTAGCTTCATAATATTATCATCGTATTTGTAGTTTTTAGCCCGATGAAAAGGACTAATATCTATCATGCTAATATTAACATGTTAGCATTGCTGCCATGCTAACATTAGCACATATTTAACTGTTCATGGGTAGGCCTATTATATACAGCATTATTATGCTGGATGTTTGCATGCTAACGGTTTATTAGCATTGCTAGTACACTAACATTAGTATAGTAATTTTTTAATCCGTTTTTATAGGTAGACAGGATTGTGCTATATGTTAGCATTAGCATGTTTGTATTGCTAGCATGCTAATATTAGCACAGTAGCATTTTTAGCCGTTTTCTTGGGTAGACACTGAACACAATTATGTTGGGTGTTTGGTGGCGAACATTAGCATGTTAGCATTGCTAGCATGCTAACATTAACAGTATTATTTTTAGTGATTTTCTTAGGTAGACACTATTATGTTATGTAAACATTACTATGTTAGCATTGCTAGCATGCTAACATGAGCATAGTAGCATTTGTTGTGTTTTTCACTTAGCAATCTCATGCAAGCTATTAGCATGCTAACATTAGCATGTTAGCTTTCCCTTCCGTGGTATGTTTTCATGGTCAAGGACTCTAGGTAAAATAAATAGTTTTCTAGTTTTGCAGCTGTGAAGTAAAAGGTGGGAATCAATATGAATTCAAGAAGTTTTTGTTTGTTTCTTTCAGCTTTTTCCTAACTCTGGCAAAACAGGAAGGTGGTGTCCATGTTATCTCGCCAAAACTACGGCCAACAGCAATGGCAGCCCCGGCCGCTGCAACTTGTAACATCAGCAAAGTAGCTTCCAGCAAAGTGTCAGACTCCCCCTTTGACATGCCATAAAATACATAGCACATTTTACAAGATGTCAACGCAGTTACACACACGAGCTTGTCAATGACAATAGCAAACGCTTGTGTCATTTTTCTCATTTACAACATTGTTGTGGTTCTTTCAGCACTAAATGGATTTGTTCAATGTTAAAGGAAAATATATCATATTGGAGTAACTGAGATACAGGAAGGTCGAAACTTTTTTTTCCCAATGAGAGCCACAACAAAATAAATATATACTCAAATGAATGAAATTGTATGAGTAAATATATTTTAAAATATGACATAATAATACTATTTCAGTTGATGTATTTTATGTTACTGTAATGTCTAACATCTATCAAATATCAAAGCAAATGTATGTCTTTTCTATTTGTTTTAATAACTGTCATCTTTGCAAACATGCATACACATAATGACATACCCAAAGTGCATTTTATAGACATTTATTAAGGAATTATTGCATGCATACAGATAATGTGTACATTAAAATTAAATTATTATTATTATTATTTTGTTCTGTGGGCCAAATATATGTATACAGTTGCTGTTATTTCATGCAAATCAGTATTATCATATTGTCAGTAAGTGTGGGGGAGGAACTTTTACTGACAACAAAGTATATAAATGCATATCTTTATAATAAAAACTCATGTATTTTGTGTATGTAGATATACTGTGTATTTTTGTAAGCAGAGAAAGGCATGTAATTCATTGACTTTGGTCCCTGCCATATTAAAGAACAGATAATGTCATTTAATTGTGCAATAAAGGTGACTTTTAAGCACAATAGGAAATACAACACACAAATATCAAATTTCCAAAAGTACTAGAGTTCATGCAGAAGAAAACTCCCGTTCAGTCCAGACCGGTGGTTTTGTAGAGATTTTTTAAGTCCCTCTTTGGGTCCATTTTAATCGGAAATGAAAGTCTTGATCCATCGCGTGAGCATCCACCACCCTCACGTGCCACCAAAAAAAAAGCACCACGTGAGGACGCCACGAGGACAAAGTGCCAGTTTGTTTCGCTTTCTAAAATAAGTTCTCCCGCGGCGATGTAAGCCCCTCAGACAGCGTGCAAAAATAAAAACATTCCTCCTCACCAAGGGATGGACGTGGATGCGGACCCGGAAGTATCGCGAGATCTTCAGGCTTCAGGCGTAAAACCTCCCTCTCATTCTTTACCCCTCCCAAAAAAAAACGACAACAACTTGAGTCAACTTGTGTCCCACACCGCGTGGAAGACCAACACAAACGTTACCAGTCGGTGGTCCTCCTCCCGCACATGTAGACGCTGGAGCCCTAGTTTGGCATCAAGCCACTGCGCATGCGCGGGCTCATCTCCAATCAGGGTCACGAGCAGGAGCTGATGGTGGGATGCTCTTCTCTTTATTGTTGTTTTATTCGTTTTCTAGAAAATATCTCCATAAATTAAAATATATGTTTGAACGTATGAGTTGTTGAGATGTTTCTCATGTGATTAATAAGTAAAACTTGTATTCCATATCATTATCGGCGTTGAAAAACATATTATTTTTGTAGTATGTTAAAGTGCATGAACATACGGGTATTTTCTATTGTGCATATGTTTATATTGCAACCTATGTCACTTCATACTCATTTTTTAACAATACAGTTGCGGGTTTTAAGGAATCATTTTGAATATACATTACCCAACAAGTACGTGTGTACATAATTTATAGCAAAAATTTCTCATCAATTGTTTTAAATCACATTTTCCACACACAGAAAAAAATGACATTTTCGAGATAAATTTAATGCAACGTTTGGGGGCCGATGTGCACACAGCGTGTTTATGGCCTCCCCCCTCCCCATTAAAGATTAGCCTGCTCGGTTTGAAATGTGTTCCTTGGATTTGGAATGCAGATGCTTTGTTGGCGAGGAGGAGGAATCAGCGAGGAGTCTGAAAGCGACGAGTTTTTGATTAATGAGCTTTGAAATGGCTCTCCAGGAGCAATAAAGGATGAACTGCTCTCTCTTTCTTTCTTTCTCTCTCTCTCTCTCTCTTTCTCTCACACACACATTCACGTGCACGCGTGCATACACATTAAAACGCGCGCACACACGGACTTTGCTTTTCTTGCTCGTCGATAAATTGGATATGTTTTTAAACGTCCACTCGTCTAACTTTAGCAGCGCGCTGATCAATAAGTAATGGAGCCCATTCTCTTATTATAATAATCATCCAGTAAAATAACACACCCAGGAAGATCATACCGATAAAACATCAATAAGCTTATTCTTTTAAAATGCACTTTGCATTATAGAGGTGCAGTCTTGCTTGGATATCCTGGTGTCTAATTTATTGATCGGGTCTCCTTCTTGGCTGGGCGTCAATGGGCCGCAGGAAACCAAACATAATATTACAGAATTCAAATCATATTCATATAATAATAATAATAATAATAACAAACCGTAAAGTTTGACCACTTTATTTACAAAATGCTCAACGCAATAAAATAGAACATTTCAATATAATTAAGGTGGACTTCCATGGGGTGGAATAACGATGGGAAAGAAATTTTTAAAAAAAAAGGAATGGAATACACAAAATGACATGCTGGTGTGTACAATATTTGATACTTCGATAGTCTACGATTTGCACACAAGATTAACCATGGACACATAGTGGTGCTTATACACTATAAAATGCCCCATTTGTCCCCCCCAACCCTCATTTACAATTACAAATCAATTTTTCAAACCCTGTTTCGCCATCAAGTGCACTGATCTGTCCAATCTTACAAGAAAACAAACACACGTATAAATACTCGCTTTGAAACGATAAATAATGTGCAATCGTTGAATAATAAATAGATAGAATAGCCAAAAAAAACGCATGAGAAGAAATAAATACCATGATTTGGGATGAGGAGACAAAAAAAATGGGACTCCAAAAAGTCCTTCTCACTATGAGTTTCTACGTTCATCATCTACAAGCCTTACTTTCAAGTCAAATATTCAGTCCAAAATGCGCATTGCACTTGTCTATCAAAAAGAAGAAAGAGGAGGAACATCCCCAAATATCCAAGAACATGGGAGAGGCTGTATTCTTTAGAAAAAATACACAATAATACTCATTAATACTGTCATCGTAATAATCATAATGCACGTGACTCGCTGCGTGGGAGTTATTCGACTAATGAGGTAATAACATAATATTGGCATACACGCACACGCACACGCACACACACACACATACACACATGCGCGCGCGCGCTAGGAGACACCTCTATTACAAGTGCGTGAGTTTAGGCGCTTCCTGAATCCTTCCCTGAGTGGCTTGGTGAGAGGTGAGGTCCGTGTAGGTGGGGTGGGGGTCACAGGGTCCGTGGTGGTGGTTCCCCGGGATCTGGGCTGCGCAGCTGTAGTCCACGCTGGTGGACGAGGGGTGGGGAAGGTGGCCCAGGTTGAAGACGGGGCCCGAGGCTGGCATGGAATCCACAAAGTTCCCGCCCACGTAGACTGGGCTGCCTTGCAAGTTGGCGCCGGCGAACGTGCCGCCGCTCTGCATGCCGTGGTGCTCGTACTCGGCGCTCTGGTAGCGCTTTTGCTGGGGCATGCAGCCGCCCAGCGGGGCCGTGTAGGCGGCCAGGCCGTACATGTTCTGCTGGGGCTTGGCGAAGGGCGGAGGCGAGGGCGCGTCATAGGCCAAAGTGTTCTGGAGCTGGCCCGAGTATCCAATGTGATTGGGGCCGCTCAGCGGCGGGCTTCTGTCCGGGGAGTGCCCGAGAGGCGAGTGCGCCAGCCCTTTGGACTTCTGGTCCTTTTTGTACTTCATTCTTCTGTTCTGGAACCAGATCTTGATCTGACGCTCGGTGAGGTTCAGCAGGTTGGCCATCTCCACCCTGCGTGGGCGGCAAAGGTAGCGGTTGAAGTGGAACTCCTTCTCCAGCTCCACCAGCTGCGCGCTGGTGTACGCGGTTCTCACCCGCTTGGAGGCCGGTCCGGACGGGCTCTTTTCATCGCTCACCTCGCCTGCAATTACAAATATTTATTAAGACGTAACCTCCGCCCCCACTCCCCCCACGCACGCCCATCTCCACTGTACCTGCAGAGGGGCAGTTATTGCTCTTCTTGTTGGCATTCTGCCGGGTCTCCTTCATCCAGGGGAATATCTGCTTGGTCAGTGCGGGTGTAGCGTTGCTACCGCCAGGGGAAGACTTCTTTTTCTGCGGTGCAGAGCCGTTGGAGCCGGGTGAGGGTGGCAGCGGAGCCCCGGGCTGCTGTTCCCCCACACTGCTGCTGTTGCTGTTGGTGTTGCTTTGGCTGCCGCTGCTGCTGCTCTGCCGCATGCAATCCCCGTTTAAGTCACTTTCTTTCAGGGTCGGTGGCCGGACTGCGGGGGTCTGAATAGGGCACACAGGGCCCTGATAGTCCCCCTCGATGTTGGCTGGAGGGTACGACTGGTGAGCGTAGTTGTACGAGTCAGCTTTGGGGTAGCTGTAGCCCCCAAACAGTGCAGAGTTGTCGTAGTATGTTGCTTTCTGCATTGTAGTTGTTCACTCAAAGACAATAAAGCAGGGAATGTAGCTCCAATGGCATGGGTATATTGGCAGCTTTATCACGTAATTGGCCTCCCCCACTTTTGCTCCAGTCTGTCACCTATAAAAATACAAATAAACATCATTTGACTCCTATATCTTATTTTATTTTACACCTATCTGCATGCAACGAGCCTGTATTAAACTACCATCATATTACAGACCCAGTATTGCCTTTTTTCTTTTTAGACAAAAACAGTTAAAGTTTAACTTTCCCTAAAAAGGCCCTCTGTGGGGCTTTGGTGAGCCCTCAGAAAAGGAGCTGAATCAGCGTTTGACACACAAACACAATGGCCTTTTCACTAATCACAAGGTCTGACAAAGCGTTGCGTCATGCCTTGTTCAAGCTTTGGATCACATGTTCACACACACTACTCTACAGCATTCATCTCAATATAAATATCATTTCTGTGTGTGAGTGCGTGTGTGTGTGTGTGTGTGTGTGTGTGAGAAGGTGGCATAGCTGTGTGTCGGTTGGTGTGGGCGTGGTTGGCAGAAATGTGTGATCATTTGTCTTTTCGCACGTCTCCACCTATGTAGAATATTAGGTACACCTTCATAATCTCATGCCATTCAATACTAGAGTGATGCTGAAGAACCGTCTTTTAAAAAAAAAGGAGGGGGGGCATTTTATTTAATTGTGTTTTTGCTGTGATGGTGGTCTTTTGTTCTTAAATCCAACCTATGATGCGCATTTACGCACATAGATAAGCCCGTTTTTAAACGTTAATGTGATTTGTTATTATTATTATTATTATTATTTTCAGTAAATCCAATGCAGGCCGGTCCTAATCGCTGTAATAAAGTTGCATGATAAATATGAGACGCGGGGGCTACTGTATGTTGGTGGTAAAGTCCTCGCCGTGCTGCATAACAATTGCACCTGTCAGTGTGGGCCGCCGTGGCAAAATTTATGACCGCAAATGTTGGTGTTGTAAACGCAAAGCAAAACAGTGCACTCCACTCGCAGCCCCTCAGAAGTGCAACACAAAAAAAGCGTAGGTGGAAGGGTAGAGGGAAAGAATCCCACAACCTGACCCGAGATGCTTTTATAAAGCAAGGCTTTAATATGCAGGCTTGCAGCATTAGTCGACTGCACTGCTGCAAGAAGAGACGTTCAAAGTGTGAGTAGCCTGCGGGAATAAATGGATTACAAGAAGGACTTCCACCTCATTTTTATTATTCATTTTCGGGATGTGTCTACTTCCGTGTCTATTCCTAGTTATACATTTTTAATGGGAATTTCCTTCCTAAATAAGGTGCAAACATAGTAAATACATTTGCAGGATATATAGGCAATGTGTGCCTTCTGCATGTCTGCTTTGGTCATCGACTCCTCGCTTTATGTGGAAAAACAACAACAACAAAAGGGGCTTGTTTACTTGTTATTTATACTCACCAAAATTTGCGCAAATGGGTGTTCTGTTCTTTACGCTTTCATCACTGCTCGCAGCTCCACCTGAAAAACACACGCCACAAAATATAGCAGAAATATTTCTGTGAAAAAACACATTTTCCCCCTCAGATAAATAAATGTGAATGATACAATGATGAAGATTCCCTTGCAGGCTTGTTTATGGAACTGCGATGCCTTCAAGGCTTTAAAAAAAAAGCCCTGCATGTGCACTTTTTAAATACAAAGAATAGGCCAGATATTTAGCAGTCATAAGCTGTTTTTGGCTGACCTTTGGGTCATGCGGCGTTTAATGAACAACGAGAGGAGCCGGTTTAGCCTTCAAGTAGACCGGCCGCAAAATCACAACCACAAAAGGAGAAGATGCTCTACACACACACGCCGGCTCCGAGAAATTCACATTTAGAAAGAAATAATAATATAGGAATGGGAACCATTTTGTCGTTGATGTGTGGATTATTTGCGTCAAAGTAAGGCAGATTTAACATCTGTTGGATGTGGAATATTTGTTAATGCTGGTCTGCTCAAGGGCTTTGGCCCACTGGGCTACTAGTAGCAGACATGCTCCTCTATTCAAGGCGCAGTGTTCTTCGCCTACGCGCTGTTACGGTAAGTTTGGTCCACACAAAGGGCCGGGACTCCATGTAGACACTTATTATCTCCATCGCTACTTGAAGGCGCATGGTGCATTGTTTTTGCAGAAAGTAATGCATATTAGTTATTTATGTTGCAATTAATGTTGTTTTATTATTATAGGTATTTGTATTTTTTTTCAATATTATTTTAAAATGCATTTAAAAAAATCTAAACTTATGCGTAATCGTTCCAAAGGTATAATAGTTGGATTAAATTGGAATATCGCTGCAAAAAAAGCTTCACAAATGGTGAGAAAATCGAACTCGTCCCCTCGTCCAGCACATGACTTGATGTTTTTAACAAAGCCACGCAGCTCAAAGCACATAAATCACCGCAAACGCCATTGTGACGATAAGACAACAAATTAATGTGATTTACGATCCGCGAGTCAAAAAGAAGAAAAGTCCCCTCTACTTTTTTCCTTCGTGCTGCTTCTCGCAGAAACGAGCTGAAAAGTGCACCGAGTTCCGTTTCCATCATAAGCCTTTCTTTCCTTTCCTTTCCCAAACGACGTAGCAGCCTTTTGCTCGACATCCTCCGCAAGCAGCCTCCACAGGCGCCAACCTCCTCCAAGTGGAATAAATCACCCACCCGTATTTCCTCGCATCGAATGAACCCGCTTAAAGGTTGCTTTGCGCCATGCAGCTGCTTACCTGTGCGTCAATTCATCATTAATTTTAAAAAAAAAAGCTATAGCAGGTCACTCTTGCAGCTTGTGGAATAAATCCTTTTGTGTGGGAGACGATGCTGTCCTAAACCTGATCTTGGTCTTTTTCAGACATTTCCATACACCAGTGGATGTAGTATTCCCGGAAGAGTGGAAGGACTCAGCTACCAATAAAAAGCCAACATTGGGTATCCTTATTTCTGCACGGAGAGGAAGAAAAAAAACCGTCTGGCAATCAATCACCAAATGAAATAGCAGGAATTTAAGTGTAGGCCTGTGCAGATTTGGGAGCTAAACAGTAGAATATTTGGCTTTAAGGGAGGGGGGGAGGCTTTATGATGACAAATAAAGGCACTGCCCTGCAAGATGCAAGCATATTTGTTCACGTGATTGCTCTTCCTCTACCTCACCAATCCATTTTTGACAAAGGGTGGCGTTTAATTCCTCGGTATATTCCTTTTTTTATATATTTATTTATACCCTGCATTGCTGCTGGGAAGTCTGGTATCTAAAAACCTACAGGATATTTGTGTATATTTATATTTATATTTAACATTTGTTGCCCCCCATGAATGAACGTGAGGTATTGAAATATATCCTACATTGAAAAAAGATTAGGCCTTTGTTCTCACAATGTGGAGCACTTGGAGAAGAATGATGAAGATTTGGAGCGTCGGCTTTTGCTTGCTGGGAAAGAAAAAGATTCAAGACTGGCTGCCACATATGTTCACAGGGTAATAAAAGTGAAAGATTTACAGTTTTCGCCCCCCCCCCTCCCTGTGTCTCCCTCCCTTCCAACCCTTTCAGGAATTACTGGCAATGATTTACAAGGATGCAGAAGTGTCAGCCGGGCCAAACTTCCACCTCCAATCCAAGCCAGTGACCATCAAACGGCGTTTATTTACACTTCATGCAAATAAACGCCTCTTCGTTTGCTGTATTTTGCACCACAGCTAAATTGGACTTGAAATGGGCCAGAGAGCAATAAAAAAAATCCACAACGACCATGCATTCATCTGCAAGATTCCTGCAAGAGCCACACACACTCACACAGCAATAGCACAATAAATCAAATAAGAGCACATTTGGCTCCGGAGCGAAGCCATCCAGCATGGAAGATGCAGTAAATACAGACCTTACCCGAGCATCCTTGGCTTGGGGATGTGTCGCTCCCGACGCCGCTGTGCTGTTTAAAGCCTATTATTGTTTTTTTTTTCTCTCTTTGGCGGATCTCTTCAGTTTTTCAAGTCTAGATAGAGTCCTCGCGATTAATGACGACGCCAAGCTTCGAGGGGGTGGGGGGGCCGGTGCTGCATTAATTATTGGGCCAGTCACGTGATCTGGGTGGAGGTGGCGAGGGGGTGGTGGTGTTGGAGCTTACAGCGCGACAATGTCGAGGTGAATTTCTGCGAATGCAAAAAAAGACGACGCTACTATAACGCGATGCCGGGTTGTTGTCAGGAGGAGGAAAAGGAGGAGGGGAAACGAGGCGAGCGTGAGGGAGAGTCAAATATGGCGGGATGGCGAAGAGCGGCACTGGCGCATGCTTGTTCCCCGGCGGTGGATGCGGCTGTCATTGGAAGTGGCACAGCGCCCATGGCTGCCATTTATTGGCGCGCACGCATGTAGGTCAGCGTGGCTGCGAGCACGTGCAGTCCAATCACACCTTTTCTTCTTATAATAATAATAATACATTGTCACCCCCCCCACCCCACCCACTCCCTGCAAAATAAGTACTAATGTAGCATGTTAAAGCCATCCATCCTCTGCATATAAACCCACCTTCATATATGGCGTGGTGCCTTCAAGGACATCACTTTTGTTTTGTTGGAGTCCGCATTAAGTGAACATACATGGACATACATTTGGGTATACGTGCAGAGTGGATCACGTAGTGTGTGTGGGGGGGATGTGGGGGGTGTATAGTGAAGATTGTCTTTCCACATGTCTTCTTCGAGGCCTTTTGTGTGCTTGATAGTGGACGCAAAGTGTGGGGTCCCAAAAGTGGCGAGAACAAACAATAAAAGGCTTGGTGATTATATAACTTGAAATATATGATACAACTATAATTTTAATTGCATTTGAACACCTCACATGATAATCGTCAGGTTCGGGAAACCTCTGGTTTCTACATTGTTTTCATTTTGGAGCAAAGAACAGCAAATAATGATCATATATATATATTAAACCGATAGTATAATATAATATGGGTGCATTAAATACACGAAATGTGTTTAATTTTGTGTTTTATTAATTTTTTTTATGCAAAGAAATAAAAATTGGAGCTGGAATGTGAGAATGAGAAGCGAGCATCAGCCAAAAGGTAAGACATTTGGGGTTGAGGGGGGGGGGTGTTTTCAAGCATTTGTCTCCTCGTACGTCAACAAAGAAATGTCTTTTCAACGATATTCTTAGTTCACAATTGTAAAGTGTGCTTAAATAAGACAAGTCACTTAAATGCATCATCAGTAGAAATCTTTATTTCGTTTCCAATATACTTCTCACATCCCGATGCACAAATACAAGGTAGAAAGCATGTACAAAAATAAGAGCAGTAAAAGAGATTGCATTTTGACATTACGCGTATATTGGAACCTCTGTCTTCAAATACTGGGCAGTTTTTTGTTTTGTGTTTTTTTTTTTTAGATAGAAAGAACTCTGTTTCACAAGTCACGCACTGACTCGCTTTGAATGCTTCACAGAGTTTTTTGTCTCAAAAAAAAGGAGAAAATGCTGCCTGTCCGGCCGGGTCAGGGGTGTTGGGGTCATCCCTTGCGGCTCCAACGTGTCCCCTGGATGAACCTGCCACCGACCTTCGCTTCAAATACCTCCTCCACAAGACCTCCAAGATCCGGGTGAGAGCTTCTGGGCCTTTTCTTGTGTTGAGACAATGACGGTTTTAAAACAAAAAAACTACCAAAAAAAATCTTTTTTTCTGACTTGACATCCCCCCCAACTTCTAAACCTTTTGTTTAAACCGAGAAAGAAATAAAAAATACATTCTCACATCAAAACTAAGACGAAACTTTACATAAAGCCATGCAGAAACATATATTTGGAAAAGGTTCATTCTTAACCGGGAGCATTCGTTTCATTGGGTGTGCGCGCGATACGAAAACGTTCACTTATATTTTTAAACAAATAAATAAAATGTAACACAAATATTCCTAAATATTTCAAACAATTCGATGTCATGCAGGAATGGAAATAAAAAAACGAGCATGACAGAGGTTGAAAACGTTTAAAAAATGCCGAGGCGAGATTTATTTCTAAGGAAAAAGGAATGTTTTGAAGGACATATATTTCAAGAAAAAAAAAAGCTTTTATGGTACAAAATAAGTTAAAACATACATATGACCAAGACGAGCGATATTTGGGACAATAAGGTTCCGTGCTTTTGGTTGCACTTTCCATCAAGTACATTTGCGAGCTACTGAGACGTGTGCGTAATTCCAACCAATGTTCTTAAATGAAATAAAAACGACGCTCTTAAATCCATAGAAGCTGAAGGTGGACGTCCTCACAGAGCCCCCCCACATCCAAAAAAAAAAAAAGTAAAAAGTTTGGTTGTAATATTTCATGGTGCATCTTTGCAGTAAGCGAACCATAAAAGAGACTCGAACCTGTCCGTGAAAATACTGATTGATTTTTATCTTTTCCATCCCAGCCTCAAGTCAACACGGATTTATTTTCATTAAATTAAAAAAAAATGTCTAAAAACGACTTCGGTCCATGCAAAAGTCAGATGCGACGCCTTTGCTCGCGTCTCGGTCTTTACAAGGACGTGATGTCAGTCTGGTTGTCCTTGTGGAGGCTTTGTAGGTGGCCCGGGGTCGGTACCGACCTTCCTTTAGTGTTCGGCAGTTTGTGGTCCTTCTTCCACTTCATTCTCCTGTTCTGGAACCAGATCTTAATCTGCCTCTCGGAGAGACAAAGCGTGTGAGCGATCTCGATTCGGCGCCTCCTGGTCAAGTAGCGGTTGAAGTGGAACTCCTTCTCCAGCTCCAGAACCTGCTGCCGGGTGTAAGCTGTTCTGGAGCGTTTGGGCTCGGAACCCGTGTAATCCGGGTTGACTGCGGGAGAGAAACAAATATAGTTTTTTTTAAAGGAAAGAGGAATACACACACGTTTATTTAGATTTAGGGTTTTTACGCACAAAATTACGCAAATCCACTACACACATGCACACTACACGCTTTAGCTTCCGCGGCCTGCTTCCAGAGCAATAAAATTTACGACTTGTGTAATTGGCGAGGCCCTTGAAAGCCTCTCATAAATAGAACACTGAACGATTCGCAAACTACTACAGTGCGTCAGGAGCGCGTAAAAGGGCGACCTTACCCGTAGTGACGTGCACTTTCTTCATCCATGGGTAAACTACCGCGGGCTGCTTGCCTGGCATCCCATTCGGGCTCTTTGTGTTCTGCTGTGCACACGTCCGTGCTCCGGTCACATGGACCGGCTCCGCTTGCTCAGTCTGTGCGACGAAGGGGCTCCCCTGGCCGGCTCTGTCGTGGACGTGACCCCGTGGCTGCACAGGGGGCTCCTGCACGGCGTTGCAGCCGAAAGCTTGCTCCGTGTAGTTTGAGCGTGGGTAGATCCCCGGGTGCTGAAAGTCAGTGTCCTGCGATGGGCTGAAGTAGTCCGAGCCCTGCTCAGGTATGTAGTTATTCTGCGAATATTCCTCGCAGGGGGGGAATTTGGGATCCACATACTTGGAGTTCACCATATACGAACTCATGGCCATTAATTTGTGAAGGTAGAAAATACTAATTTTTCTCGAGTTGTCTTTTTTCCTCCCTCCATAAAGCCCTCCTACTTTGGTGTCAACTGAATAAAGTTAGCGGACCATGTGACTGTGTCGGCCAATGGAGGTGACGCTGCTCCTCACACGGGTAAACATACAACTAAGAGCAATTTCACCCACTCCAAATATGCCCTAATTGCACTCATGGTGGAAAAATAAACCCTCAAACATCTGTCTGCAGGTTAGGAAAACAAACTTCCACCCCGAGAGAACAAAAACACGTTATACCTTGCTGCAAATACTTTAAAAAAAAAACATAAAATACGCTTTAAATAACAAACATTTGAAGTAAAATGAGATATTTCATGTGTGCTCTAAGCTCTGGCATCTGCGCCACAAAAAAAGAAGCCCCTCCGGTTTAAAAGCAGGGGGATATAATGAGTGAGGACAATTGATGGCGACTGTCTTTGTCAAGGAGGGGGTCATGCAAAAGTTACACCAATCTCATCCCTTCATCTTCTGCAGGCTCCTGGAAACAATTGGCCAATGGCCGCCTCTGGGAATCATTCATGGAGGTATAGAGACAGGAGGAGGGAGGCGTGCGGTGCCATGCAGGAGTGTTTTTTCTTTCATTCCAACATGTTGCTTTATTAATACGAGTATGCACCCCCCCCCACACCCCAACCCATCCTGGTTATTACACTCATTACACCCTAGCGTCAACAAAGGTGTCAATAAATCGAAGTTTTTTCATCGACCATATACTCCCCTAGAATCGAATCTGTGACTGTGTTTTGATCACACAAATTCGGTTCTACAGGGTATATATAGACGACGGGAGGCGTCCCACAGATGCAAGAAGAGGAGGTGGGCATGCAAGTGAGGAGGTTGGCATGCAGTCTTATAAGAGGTCATGCAAATGTCTTCATTTGAGGCGGTCTTTACTGGTGCTTCTGCACTTGGACTCCTTGTGTCTGTGTGTGTGTGTGTGTGTGTGTTTCTGCAATTTTCGTCATTTCCTTGTTTATTACTACCTAATTATTGGCCTGGAGACACCCCCTTGACGACACATTTAGTTCCAAGCAAGGGACCTAAATGTGTCTTCTCCTAAAGTCCCTGCAATTCATTCATATTATTCTTACATAATAATTCTAAATAATCATTTTAATGTATAAACATTTGAGATAACGTTTGTTTTTGTTCACGTTTTGTTTTATAAATGTGTTCTAATATGTAGTCCATGCAATATATGAATATTTATCCAACACTATCACTTCATTTCTGTAGATTTTTCATTCATTTCAATGTATATATTTAATATACAAGTTATAAAATGGGTCAATTTCATATTTTCTAAATTTAAAGATATGTTTGATGTATTTTCCTATGGTACATATTATTAATAAACAGTTGGTAAACTTCTGTAGATTTAATTTATTAAAAATATTTTTTTCATTATTATATATTTACATTTATGGCCCAAAAAAAATTGTGTTCGTTTAATATTTTCGAAATGTGGTGTATTTTCCTATAGTCTGCGCATTTTTTTACAAATATTATTCATTGCTAAATGTTAAATGCTGGATTTAAGTTATTCAAATTAATGTATTTTTTAAAATTATTTTATGTATTTAATATATACATTTATACCAATAACATGAAGTTGTGTTAATGTTATATTTTCTGAATGTAAACAAACCCATCCACCAAAATATTTGACGTATTCTCCCATATGCAGTTTATTCATGTTATTCATAAACTGGAGCACATCAGATAAAAATACATATTATAAAATGATAAAATATTTAAAACGTATAAAATGAAATGTTTCTGTTAATGACATATTTTTTAAAAAGTGACCATATAGTCCAAAGTGTCCTTTCTGGATCCATAAAAGCTACCTCCACATGTCCACGACATGAGGCCACGGAGGTCACACCAAATCGCTTAATAAAGTTAGCCCCCCAAAAAATTATTTCTCAGCCTCTGTGACAGCTCAAAAGGGTGCAAAAGTTGAGCAATTCCATTTGCGTCATTAACTATAAGCTCAGTGGCAGCTACTCTGCCTCCTCAACGGCTGTGCATCCGAGCTTTCAGTCTTATTGATTCATTATTTCGGATATGAAACAGCCTTCATCGATTCTCCTCACTATTGCAACGTTTTGGCAAATAAATATTCGAATATTTTAATGCTGAAATGCTTGTTAAGTCAGTGCAGTGTGTAAGCAAGTGAGTAATATAATAACATTACAATTGTGTTATTGTGACTTTTATTGAAGCAAACTGCTTTATATTATTATTATAATAATAATATATTTCTCCATAAAAATAATGCATTATTGATTATAAAAATATATTATTTGTCTATGCAAAACGAATGATTCTGATAGCACTCAACGTTGCACAACTGGTTCCGAAATTGGATGTGGTGTCATGTGACAAGTCCACACCTTGAATCAAGGTACGTGTTCGTGTGAGACAGCCTGACCTGCCTTTCACCTTCCCGGGCAAGCACTTGGGACGGGTCAAAGCCGGGATGCAGCACAAAAGAAATATACAGTCAGCGTTTTTCTCCCACTTAAGACTAAGCGGAAGTGCTGGGGGCTCTTTTCAGTCTATTTGGGGGGTTTACGCAGGGGAAAAAACACTCAAAATGAACACTAAACTGGATGTTTTTTTTCTGCGTGTAGGCTTTTAAGTAAGGAAGGATATCCAATGTTAAATTATGAACATAGTATTTAGCAGATATTATATTTAATTCCTGCGTGATAACAACTGAAACATTAGGCCTCTGCAGTTTAAGGCCACATTTTTGTTTTTTTGTATAAAAAAACTACTTGAAAAGCAATTAAAATGAGCAGATAGACAAATGAAAAGAAGAATAGTGCCACATAGTTTTCATAGACCTCATTAGAGGCAGTTTATGCTCAGTGTTTGAGTCCAAATCCAACAAAACAGCCAAAAAAAACACCCAAATCAAGTCATCAGCAAGCAAACAGCAGCACGTCATCTGTACAGCACCCCCCACCCCCAGCCCCTTGAACCCCCAACTGCAGCCAGGCAGGAAACTACATCAGTTCTGACGTCTATGACATCATACATACGCCCATACAACAACAGTTAAAAAGCCACCTTACCGCCTAGCCAGCACCACCAGTGCCACCGGTGCCTCCACAGGCAGCTTCGCCGCCCTTGGTGCCACCACTGCCGGCAGCAGCAGCCCGCAGGCCGCCGTCCGCGCTAAAGCTCCGTGGTTGCTCTCCGGCCCATCTGGAGCCACTTGCCAATACACAATGAGAATTATATTTTGTCTTGTCAAGCCGAGGGCCATAAAGCAAACTTTAATGGCGTCACGTGTTTCCTCGCAGCCACTCACGAGAGCGAGACGCTCCATAAATAATCCTCTAAAGTTGCACTTCCTCAATAATGGCCGTCAGGCTGCAGAGCTTGCAGGGGAAAGGAGGAAGGAAGGAAGGAAGGAATGAGGAAGGCAGGAGGTCACGACACCGATTGGAACACATGTACACTGCCACAGTCGACACTTTTTAAACTTGTGTGGTTGCACCTTGAAATTATTATTATGAAATTATTATTATTTCAAATTATTGCACATCCCTAACATTACATCCGGGTTCAAGCCTGAGGCGTAAGGGTGACAGGAGATCACGAAGATCTTATTTCATGGATAAGACCATTTAAATAGCCTAATAATAACTGTAACATAGTTTATTTTCAGTTAGATTTATTAGACTAATACATAATACATTTACAAACATAGTAATACATTTAATTACATTCTTAATTATAAAATAAATACCACTCAAGTAATACCTTTAATATCGATTATTTATTTTTATGTAAAAATATTTTTAATTTGTTTATTAATAATGTATTATTACAATATTATGTGATTATTGCTACAGGTGCATACATTGAATAATAAAAATTATCAATTGTATTATTAATACATTTATAGTATTATTTATAGCAATAGTAATAGATAGTGTATAGTATTATTTACCGTATTCATATTCTTAAATATTAATATAACTACTAGTATCTTCTTTGTGCTATTTACTGACTTGAACCTACCACCAAATGTGGTGACGTCACTGGTGCTTGTAGCCAATCCCCCTCCCCCTGAGAAGAATCTGATTCTTGCCCTTGTGAGCCAGGTGCTTTTAGTTTGTAGTATTTAATATTTAATATGTATGTATCTCTCTGCAATATAGCAACATCATGGACATGGAAAATGTAGAAAATGACCATGTTTGGGGGGTTTTGGCTGGCATGTATTGAAACGAGTATTGAAACACACATACTTCACAAACAATGTGGTGATTTTTTTTAACCACATGGCAACACAGTGACTGGCGAATGTCCCCCGAAAACCTCCAGGGACAAGGTAGTCACATGAGCAATCGACTCAGCCAATCATAGAGCAGCTAGACTGTTCAGCAGTGGCAGACTGTTGGACAACAGCGCCTTCTGCTGGAGGCAAGCAGGTTGGCCCAGTTTCCCCTCCACCACCGCTGTAAAAAGTGACCCCACACAGCCCAAATGTAGACCCGGATGCTAAATTAAAATGCACCTGCTTGAAATGTGAATTTAAATCTATTTTTGGGATATTTTTGTTGATACGGTTTCCTGTATTGGATTGACTGACTGGAAACGATGATGTACAATGTACAATGTTTCAAGCAAGACTCCCCATGCAGGCCTTTCCTCCAAAATATGTTTTTGATCATGAAACTGAATGTTTAACAATGATCACGTGACCTCGATAATAACGTTCAAAATAGTGACAATTGCTAACAATTGCTGATAATTGCTAAGCAGTCAGAGAATCTTCATTTCTGCACTGACATATCTCTCAATGACTGTTGGGAACAAGCAAAGCATTTCAAAATAATCTTATAAATGCACATTATAGAATCTAAGCCTTCCAAAAAACACGTAAAAGTGTCTTTTTTCCCAGGCTGTGTACTGTGTGTGTGTGTGTGTGTGTGTGCAGGCTCCATTTTGCCGCATTGCAGTCAGGCTGTAAATACTTTCGCAGCTGCCTGTCAGTGAACAGTGAAATACTGTCTTTGTTCAATTGGACCCCATCTCCGTGCAGCTCTAAAACAACCACGCCAACTGCACTTCCCAGGGAAGAAAACAAAACATATTATGCAGAATATGAAGCAAAATGTGTGCAATTTTTTGCAGCAGTTTCACCAAGAGCACGTGCAAAGATATTGCTGACTGAGGGCCTGTATAAAACATACATAGATGCACTTTTTTTTTTGCAAAGATATTCACAGTGAAATGTGTTTAAATGTTTTTTACTGACAGGATAAATCCTCTATAATCAAATATAAACCTCACAGACAGAAGCAATCGATGGCTAAAAGCACGAACGTCATCTTATGCCCAAGCTACATAGTGTAATTGTTAGCATTAATGTGTATTTCAGTGTAATTTCAACGACTTGTTGTACACGAGTGCAACAGGAAGCTGTCAGACTTTTCACAAAACGTCATAACAGAGCAAAAACTCACACATAGCAGAATGATAATCCGTGTTTAGCCGTCCATTGGGGGCCATCTTCCGCATCTTTTCGGCTGCTGCCGGAAAGTTGAAGCTCCTCGATGACTTGAGTGCACGTGCGATCATACCTCGATGAAGCAGATGACTGGCAGTTTTTAAAGAAAGCTTCGAGGCGCATATAGACGCAGAATGAGGTGATGGTAAGGGGGGGGTGGTTCAGGGGAGGGGGGGTCCAAGTTGGGGGGGGGTGGCCTCGCCTGGGAAATGAGGAAAAAGAACCATTGCAGCCTCTCGCGCATGACCACGGGCGTCCAATGACAGGCCTCGCCGGCACATTAAAACGTCTGCTGCCAAGTTGTAAATTGTCCGCTCACAAAAAAAGGAATTTCCATTGCAGTAACTCTTCCTAGTTTTTTGGTGCATAAAGGCGAGGGGGGGCCCAACTGTGTCTTTTGGAGGGAAACAACGTCCTCATTTTCCTTTTTTGATTCCTAAATACGACTAGTGGGAGCCCTAGAAGTACTTATATTTAAGCAAGGTCCAAAAAATAAAAATGACCTGAAACAATAATATGCATTACATTTATCTTTCGATGTGTGAGTCCATTCAATTAATGTTTAGTTTACTCGAACACTCTTACATGCATTTCCCACCCCATAATGATGTTTAACAACAATTACACGCCAGATAAAATATATTGTATAATGTTATTTGTTTGGCTCAGTCGCTGTCTTTAAAAAAAAAAACAAAAAAAAAAAACGTCTGACGTCTATCAGTGGCTGCATCTTTTTTCTTTGGTGGATGCCGCAGTGCGGGCCTTGTGCATGCATGTGTGTGTGTGTGTGTGCTGTTGTGTGTTTTAAAAAAAACCTGGCATGGTAGACATTTTGTATATTATTAGATATTATGCATACTTACGATATACTTTTGTCTCACTGTTGCTATACTGTTGCTATATTATTATTATTATTATTATTATTATTATTATTATTATTATTATTATTATTATTACTATTACTATTACTATTACTATTACTATTACTATTACTATTTCTATTACTATTACTATTACTATTACTATTACTATTACTATTACTATTACTATTACTATTACTATTACTATTACTATTACTATTACTATTACTATTACTATTACTATTACTATTACTATTACTATTACTATTACTATTACGTTACAAAAACAATTGGTCAGTTTGTGGTTAGTGACTTAAAAAAACACAAACAAAAAAGCAAAACAAATAGCTCGAAAATAGTTGGTAGTATATTAGCATATTGACTTTTTGAAAGAACAGATTTAAAAAACTATAAAAATTCCGTTGAAATGGTAGTTGGTGGTCTATTAATCACCTTTTAAAAAATAAAATTATATTTGTAAATGTATTTATCATAATAATACACTGGTATGCTGTTATTTTTTTTATTGCATTTGCTTACGTTTCCTACAATCGTTCGCTCGTTTACGATTGGCTGATAGAAATCACATGGTCCCAGGAAAACAGATTGAAGTACTGACATTCGTAAAGTTGAATTGTTTTTCATTTAATCGTTCTCATTTTCAGTTTATTTATGATTCCATAACCACATGAAGTACAAATAATTCGATCAGTGGGCTTTGCTTCAAATCTATATCAAACCCTGGAGTCCAAAAAAGTAAGAAAATTAGCAAAAGTATGTGATGTAAAATGAACACTGCTAATCCCACCTATATAGTGCTGACGTTAATGACTCAACGCATGCGCATAGAAAAGTCTAAATAGCTCAGATATATTATCTTAAATATACAGAGGCGTGATGGTGACGTCACATGTGTGCGCCTGCTCTACTTGTGTTGCTTTTTAAAATGGCATGGATGCTATACTTAGTATGTTACTCTAAACAAACTTGACAGGCGCCATGAGATGACGTCACAGTCACGATGCACCAATGATACTGTATATTTTGGTGCTTCCTCTTGTTAAAGTGCTTATAAAAGGCCTCCTAAATATCAACTCAGTAATGGAGTCACACATCTGATGTTTTGTTTTGAGTCCTTATCGGCATTGCGTCTTGCTGCATTCAAATAACAGTAAAAGCGATTTAAAAAATTGTTTTTGAATTAGTAGGTTAACACTTTGTAAAGACTTAACGAGCACTGAGTGTTGAGGGAGACCCCCTGCTTGCCAAATAGTCAACCCACACCCTCTAGCCTTTTTCCCTTTTACACTTAGAGTGAGTAAGCATTTGTCACACTTTACAGAAGATAAACATGTAAATAATATCAACATAGCCTGAGATTACCTGTTATTAATAAACCAGAAGGCCTCACATCTCCAAATAGCAGCTCATTTATGAGTCACTGGATAAGCTGCCAAATAGTGACTGCTGTCAAACTGCATGGATGATTTCATGAATTTAGCAATATTTTGTCACGTTTTGAGAACACGCTTTGTAAAGTTCTATCAAAACATGTTTGCACCCTGCATGCTACCACCTTTAGTATATTTAGTCAAATATAATATAGCTATAATGTACTGGGAGAGCTAGGAAATATATCTAAAATGCATCTAAAATGGATGTGTCATAAGGGTGTGCATGGGGCAAATAAATAATAGACCCAACATAGTCCTTATTGGAGAAAAAAGTGCATGAAAGTCCCCTTTCTGCATGCAAACAAGCACATGAAATATGAAATGTGCTTGGGGTCACAGCTCACTTATGCTTCATTTTCATTATGGAAAATCATCCCTCCTATATAGACCCGGTATAACATCCCAATTCATTATCCCACTGCTGAAGGATTTTACATTTCCTGTAGTGGTCGTCAGCCCTGTGCACGAGACGTTTATTCTCATGACAGTAATCACTTTTACGGCAATAGCTGAACCGGTGTTGACCCCCCCAACACACACTAGTGATGATCTCTTGTTCTTCCTCGGGTCAAAAATAGCTAACAAAACAAGGAAAACATGCCCGTACCACCCATTTTTTTTTGCTGTTTTTTGTCTCTTTCTAGTACTCTAATGTCCTGTGGTGTCGTACAGTAGAACTACACTCAACAAAAAATGGAAACTCATAACACATCTATGTACACATCTCTCTCAAATATTGTTCCCAAATCTAGTGATTTATCATTCACAGTCCATCCACCTCAAGATGTTGACAGTCGTATTGGCGTCCAGTACTGAAGGCTGGCCACACTAAAAGGCCTCTCCAAAATGTGCCCAGTTATCGGTTTCAAGGTATACAACAAAATCGCAAACCCTGTGATATGAAAGAACGTGGAGGTCCGACTTTGTGTTATTTCTCTCAGTCGGAAGCAGGCTTGGTTGTGTTGCCAAAATATGTTAGCTGCCACATTGTCAACATATTACTCACATGGTATAGGTCACCGGGAGTGGAGGATAAGTGGTTTATTCTCCACTGAACAACAAGCAACAGCACTTAACACTGCTAACATGCTCATGGATGTTGAAATGGAATGGGATTCACCAGGCTAAAGGCGACACCTGTAGGCTAGAGCGCTACAGGGCTAGCGCTTTAGAGCACTAGAGGCTAGCAAAGCTGCATCCGTGTTATTGTAACTGCTAATGGATGATGAAATGGAATGGGAGTCATGGTGTAGCTTTTAGCCTGGTCATCAGGCTAGTGCTAGAGGCTAGCGCTAGAGGCTAGCACTAGAGGCTAGAGCGCTAGAGGGTTAGTGCGAGAGGCTAGAGCGCTAGAGGGCTAGCGCTACCGCACGAGAGGCTAGCAAAGCTGCGTCCGTGTTGTTCTAACTGCTAATGGATAATGGAATGAAATGGGACTCATGGTGTAGCCTTAGCCTGATCATCAGGCTAGCGCTAGAGGCTAGTGCTAGAGGTTAGCGCTAATGGCTAGCAAATCCATGTCCGTGTTATTGTATGCTAATCGCATGACCCGAAAATGTAATTTCATGGAATAGGGACTCAATTTACTTACATTTTAAAAAAATTTAAGAAAATATTTCTAGTGCTTTTTTGTATTTTTTAAAATAAAGATATTTGATAATAACACCTATTAGCGATACCGTGAAATTGTCAAACAGCAATATTTTTGCCCAACAGCTGGGATAGGCTCCAGCATACCACTACAGAGAATAGGCCGTAATATAAACACACACATGCTTTAGCTTTCACTATAGGCAGGAAATACTAAAAAATATTATTTTTTTATATTTTAATTTTTTTATTTTTTGTATTTTTATTAATTAATATAATATATTATTCAATAACAATTTTAACATGTTAAATATGAAATGTACGTTTGATATTTCTTTAAAAAATTACATTTCCTGAAAAATTATTCTTATCGAACGATATTAAACAAGGAAATAAACAATATTTGATAGTTATCCTACAAATGTTTCAGCAGGTCAGCAACTTCCCCTCTTTATTCTTCCCCCTCACAAAAAACATATATTTGAGAGAGTGCTCATAAACACCATTTTTCAATTCACAATAATGATTATTATCATTATTGTCACTATATAGTATAAACGGTGTGTTGTCACTGTGTTCATTGGCTGTATTGCTCAGACCAAAAGACCCACAGCGCCCTCTAGCGCATCACAGCTACTCCTCCTGGTTCATAAATGCAACAGAAAGACTGTGAATGCAGCATATACACCAAAATAATAATAATAATAATAATAGTGTGTCCTGTCCTGCCACAACATACACACACATACACACACATGCAATCAAAGTAAAGTTTTGTTTCCCATCAGCGGGGAGTTGATGAATTCAGGTGGCCATTAAGATGTGGGGGTGATTTCCTGTGAAACAATCCATCGACCAGACACCCCCGTGTCCACATTTTGTTTGTCAGCAGGACGGGCAGAGAAGGGCCAAGAGAGGGAGAAAGATCTTTCAAAGGGCCGGTCTGTGTAATTACTGACAGCCAGGGCCAATAAAGTCATTTAGGCCAGACGTCTAGCCATCTCTATATGGCTTTATTTCTTCCTGCTCTAAAGCCATTACGCTCACAAGTTGGATCATCCTAAACACCCCCACTAAAGTTGCCACTGTATATGCTGTATAGCCCCCGGAAACCTTTTAATCCAGCTCCTTAGCAGCAAAAAACGAGGGATTAATTCACATGAATTCACTTTACTTTCAATATTTTATATTAATATTGTATGATTAGATACTATATCTTTTTTGGTGTGTTTTTCCACACTTACAATATGTAAAAAATACATATTTATTTAATGTTTGTGGCTTGGATTTTAAGTTTTTATTTTTTTTTAAAGACAATAGCAACAAACGTGCGTTTTAACGAAAAAAACAAATATGCATATAAATGAAATATATAGTATTTCATTACAATATCCTAATATTAAAATGTTTTTAATTAAAAGTATCAACGTATACTTTATTTTTGATTACAACAATTTAAACACAAGCAATAAAGATACTTTTAAAATACAAAAATAGACTATATTGTGTGTAATGCTATGTAATTTGGGACTCTAATTTAGAATTGATAGGAAATGATTTTATTGTGTTTTGTCACACACATACACAGTACACACCGTAAATGTGTGTTTGTGCTGAAATTGGGTCAGATGCAGCCTACATTCGTTGCGTATTCCACATTCCATAACAGGCAAAAACAAAAGTGGAAAGTTTTTACGCACAAATATATACACCAAATAAATGTTTTCCCTCTTTGCCACCATTGCAAAAATGGGGGGAAAGTCACTCTTTCTGAAAAGTCCTGATCCATTTTGTCTCAATATTACCATTAGGTGCCTAAAAAAATTCAATTGCCAAAAAAAAGAAAAAGTAGAGTAGTCCTTAGTGCACTCATAGCGGCTCCTTGCCGCCTCTCTCTCGGTTCAGCTTCTTCATTTTCATCCTACGGTTCTGGAACCAGATCTTGACTTGCCTCTCGCTCAGGCTCAGTATGCGGGCCACCTCGTATCGGCGGTCCCGGCTCAGGTACATGTTGTACAGGAACTCCTTCTCCAGCTCCAGAGTCTGATATTTGGTGTAGGGGCAACGCTTCTTCCTGCTGGAGCGCGCTTGGATCCAGTTGGCAGCGGGGTTGCCTGCACAGAACCAACAAGGCTGCAATCAGTGGGCACCTTGGATTCTCACTAGAACCGTAACAGAACCATATTTCCATAATCTCGCTGTGTCCGTGTGAGGGTCTATTTCAGGGGTGTTGGGAATCCTGTCAAACAGGGCGGGTTCTGTTCGTCTGTAGTGGACTCCAGGACACTTTTATGGGTTAGTAAAACATTCAGTTTTACGCAGTTGTAAATCAGCAGAGACTATTTGCATCAAGTACTTACTTGGGTCAACGTGTTTCTCCTCTTTGGGTTCGCTGTGGATGGAAAGCTCACTTCCACTCTGCGCCCTTTCTGGACCCTCGGAACCGCTCCGACACGACTGGACCCCGTCTGGGGGTCTAGCCTCCCGGCCTACTGGCTTGGTGCTGCTTTTCGGCGGGGAAGGAGCAGGCTTCGGGGCGCTGCACGACGGCGGACGTCGGCCGGGGGGGAACCCTGCGAAGGGAACGTGGTTGGGGACCGGGTCCATCCATGGGCGCACGCCGACGCATCTACTGTCCGACTGGTGCGCGTAAGAGTGGTAAATCCCCTGCGGGTGAACCGAGCGCCACGGCGGCGAGAAGACGGCGGTTTTCGGGGTGAAGCTGCAAGAGGAGAAGTCAGCGTGGCTCCCGGCGCCTGGCGGCCTTGTGGCCATGGTGTGTGGGGGCTGCATGAAGCGAGAGCCGTACACGTCCTCCGGTTCTGAGCCCACATAGCAGTTGGCCAGGGCGCCACTGGAAGACATTTTGGTTTTTGGATGCTCGCAGTTAAAATAAAACGAGGCGCACCGTAAGGGGAAGCTCCTCTCTATGAACAATCATAGTATTTTTCCTGGCCTGCATGGACTCGGATTGGTTCCATGGATCACGTGGTCATATTTACCAAATACTGACAGTAAATCAAGCCTACCCTTGTGCGCCCCCTGTTCTTTTTTTTCTCTTATTTGACTTTTTATTTCTCCAATAATCAAAACGTGATGGGAGGGGTTAGTAATTATAATTACACACACTCTCACCACAGAAACCACTCCCCCCCTTTTAAAATAAAGCTTTATAGACTTGAACCATCCTCGTAAAATAGATGTAATATATATTTTTAAATAACACACCCCATTTCTGTGCTATTGTTGCGCATATTTTCTGCTTTAGTTTCACTTTTTGTGAAATATTCACCGTAAGGAGCGTTCATAACAACCTCTTAATACATATATTTATGCGTCTCAATAAATGTTTTATGAGGTGTGTGTGTGATTATACATGCCACCTATAAAAAGCAAAGGCGTTGCCGTTTAAAATAACATTCATTTGTGCAAAAAAAAAAAAGTTGAGCAAAAGATAAATTAGTGTTATAGTATTTCTGACCCCCCTCCCCTCCTTTTAATAGTGCATACTCTTTAATGCTGGCAGTAAATCAAAAATAAAACACGCTTATTTGATTTAATGAGTGATTTTTTTTGTTTACTGTATTTTCAGTCATTATACAAAATCCTGCACAGTACTGTATATTCTGAATATTTCACAATAGCACACTTTTGCACAAATGAGACACTTTTTTTTTATTCCCCAATGAACACAAGTTGGATCATTTTATTGCAAGAGAGAGTACTTGCTACACACATGCAACATAACCACACAGGAAGTGTGTGTTGGGGACTTTTATAACACCGTATTACACCGACAGCAAACACTTTGACAACGAAACAAACGCACCCTCTGCAGCCCAAATATACACTCCACATTATTAGGTACATGACAATGACATCCAACACGTCAAATGATGATGCTTGTGTTTCTAATGTGTTGCTTATGGCAGTAAACTAGAGAATGCAGTAAAAGTACAAGTACAACAATAAACACATATAACAGTGTCAGTCAAAATGGAGCTTTTTCATACAAAAAAAAATTCAAAATTTTCCAGGGAGGGCCTCATACTGAACAGTGAAAAGATTCATGTTTTATTGTTGTTCATATTCATTGCAGTTAAATTTTTTCCTTTATTTTTATGATATTTTGACTTTATTATTATAATAATATAAGCTTAATTGAACTTTCTTTCTTACAATACAACTTATTTTTCACCTTTATGCTATTTTTTTCAACTATTATTATGACTTTTTGTCTTTATTCTTGTCATAATACTGTCCCTAAACCACGTGGTGTAAATGGCTCCGCCCACACGTTCGAATTTTGCTGCTTCACTCTACCAAAAATTATTTAACAAATCCTGCTGCTTCATGGTTGACCATTGTTACAAAAAAATTACATATTTCAACAAATTTGACAATTTCTTGCCCAAATTAAGCATTTTCAAGCATAAAAATTGCAAAAATAATTAAAATACAAATTGAAGGCATTCATGACACCTATTCAAAGACATTGGTGATATGTAGTATTCCACTCTTACTGTAATGCCGGGTGAGACACACAAGCACCAAACGTGATTGTCGAAACAACAGGCTTTTATTGCAGGTTTGAATGATCTCACAACAGGCTCAATAATCCCTGACACTAGCGAGTCCCTATGTTGGCTAATAGGAGTGTAAAGGTGACTATAGGGGTGTTATTTAATCTCCAGAGGGCTCTAATAATGTTAAAAAACATATTTTACAAAGTTGCAACCGTGGTTTTAGGTGCTGTAACTGAAAGAATTAAATTTTCACTCATCACAGGCATGATAAACGAGGGATGACCTTATTAGATGTCACTGGGTCAGGTACCTAATAAAGTGGTCGATGAGTGTCCAATAATTTAAGAAGAATACGTACGACAACAACACCAATCCACGTAAAAACAATGTCCAACGCCACACAAATGCACCAAGATGATGAAGGTCGTTCAGGAGAAAGTCAGATTGCAGTTCAGGTCCCGCACTCGACATTCCCGACTCATTTTCTTCAGCTTCATCCTTCGGTTCTGGAACCAGATTTTGACCTGTCTGTCGCTCAGGTTGACGCTCCTGCTGATTTCCAGGCGGCGCTCGCGGGTCAGGTACATGTTGAAGAGGAACTCCTTCTCTAGCTCCAAGGTCTGGTGCTTGGTGTAAGGACACCGCTTCTTCCTGCCGCTTTTGGCCGTCAACCAGCTGCCGCTGGGGGCGTCAGTCTTGTTCTCTGCAGGGGGCGGTGGGTGGAACCAAGGACATGTTGGCTTTTAGAGGTGATATGGCCAGTATATTTAGCATGCAAAGCAATTTAAGTCCTTTAGGGTATCCACTATAGGGTTACTTCTTCTATTGGTTCACAATTCAGCACTTTTTTATGCAGAAGTTGGTAATAATTTAAAAGCTCAATACATCTTTATGTCCAATCATTGATTTTTTTTTTTTTACAAAGACCAATATGCCAATATTGTACAACTCTCAATTTCGGATATTGATCCCGATGTGTGTAACATGACATATCTCACATGTATTTTCTTGATGTCCGTTTTTATGATGGGAAAAATATCCGATACTGTTATGAACCAAAATCTAATTAATATGCTGAAATCGGGCTGATAATGCATAATTAACCGACATCCTGAGTCTTCATGCTTCACCTATAATGTTTTTTTCATCTTGCCTTGAGATTTCCCACTTTGATTGCGGTCCTTGAATGCATCATATGTGTGCTGAGAGATGTAAAAGTGTGGCTAAAGGCCTGCTAGCATGATGACCAAGCTAAAGGCTACACCGTGACTCCCATTCCATCCCATCATTCATTTGTAGTGAGTCGATATATACATGCTATACTATATACATATGGGTGTGGCATACTTTGGGCTTAAACTTTGATTTTGTCTTGAGTGAACCAAGGCAATTGAAGAGAGAAGGGGAGGGTTCAACATCAACGTCAAGCTATCAGGGTTTAGAAGCTGTATGTCAAAAATAGACGTTTTTATGGGCGTATCAATGACTCACTATTGGCCGGTGGCTTTGGTAGGATTTACTGTACTTAGTAATATTTTCCAGGGACAAAAAGGGCACAAATAGGTTCTCCGACTCTTACCACCCTGTAGTCACAATCCGTAAGACCGTCTTGTTGTACGCACAGTGAGTGAATACACCAGTCGGAGGTCATTTCTGGCCTGTACCTGTACCGTGACCACCTGACAAACATATTTATGTCTGAAATAATGTAAAAACATGACTATTTTGGACTTTGACGTCACTATTTGGACCAAAAAACATAAGCATGCACATTTGGGCCACCTTTTCACACAATTCTTGACTAGCCTATATTTACGTAGAATATATTTTTGTACTCAAACGTACATAAAGGTCACTTTGTAGACTTGCTCCCCAACGGCGTTTCAAGCTACACGCCTAAATTCAACTTTAATTTTCATTATTCTCAATGTCTTATATCTATACCAAAAGTATTCACTTGTAGCGGCTAGTTATGTCGAAAAAAAAAAGTGTATTTGATAATGTTGCTTCGCGTCATGAACTCCATTAAGAAAATGCGTGTTTTCTACACGCCTGCTTGTTAAATTATTATTACATAACAAAATGGAAAATGTGTCCATTGCTGGAAGCTTTTCAATATGTTGCCTTGACTTCGGCTGTCTTGTCTTTTGCATAATACTTTTCAATTCTTGTATATTGATATCATTTGATAGCAAATGCTAACTGGATGTAATGAAGGCTCTGTAGCTATTTTCACTGGAGGTACTCAGGTTATGTACACAACTATTGAGGAAATATGTATTTATCATATCAACTACTGTAAACTTTAAAAATGTAAAATAATAATCATGAATATTTACAATGATGTTTCAAAGTTTACTGGTTAGATTTTGTTCAATGTTTTACAGAAAGTTGTCGCACCCAGATATATATTTATAATGTACACAAAAATGATTAAAAAAAATAAATGTACGCGTATATATTATTTTCTTTATTCATCTTAAGTGGTAGATCTTTTTAAAAGTAGATCACAGGCTGAAATAGTGTATACTATATAACTGATATCACCCACAATGTAAAATATACATAAAATATTTGGATACTGTATAACAGTAGTACACTTCAAGTACCTTGTGGACTCATTCTGCCACAATTATAGTAACTTCATCCAAAATAGTGTTTAAAAAAATGAGAATTTTTGTCACGTTTTTGCAGGGATTGATGTTATTCTACTAAAGATAATCAAAAGCAGCAAAGAACCGAGTTTTCCGTGTACTGCAAACGTGTGCGCGCCCACCGTGCATGCATGCATGCATGATAAGAATAAAAGCGCGCGCCTAGAAAGCCTCTCATTAAACATTACGACTGCTGAGGCTTGTTTGTCTTTTATTCCCCGCGTTTACGACACTGGAGGCCAAACCCACCTTTCCCATCCCGGGGCACCAGCACATCGGGGCTGCACTCTGCGGCTTCCACGACGCACTTCTCCTCCTCTTCTTCGTCCTCCTCCTCCTCCTCCTCCTCCTCCACGGATGCGCAAGGATCCGGGTCCTGGCTTGTGGGCTGAGGCTGCGGCGTGATCAGAACCGGGCTGCGATCCGGGTAGTTCTCCTCCTGTCTACCGTTGCAGTACTGCTGGCTCAATCTGAAGTATCCCGGGACTGGAATCTCTGGGATTCGGTTCTGTTCGGACACAAGGGACGGGTATGCGTGGACGACTTCCTGCGGGCTTTTTTGCACTCTTTTCTCCGGGAACATGCAGCAGTTTCCCTCCTCTTTGATGCCCTGTGCGTATGTACAGTTCGGACTGGGCGTCTCGGCCCAGTTATCAATTTGAGCGATATACGAGTGCGCACTTTGGTGGTTCAAGTCCCGTCTTTTGGCGAAAGAAGGCACGAGTCCACAGGTTTGCATTCCGTAGCTTCCCGTGTCACACGCGGGGGACATGTGCATGTTGGCGCCAAAAGTCTCCGTCCTGTACGCGCCAATCAACGCGTCCACAAGGAATGGGTTTGCAGCAGGAGAGCTATTGGAGAAGGACATTTTTGGGGGCGAGTCGGGCGTCCTTTGTAAGCAGACATGTCTCTGCTCTGACTCAGGATGCGTGCCGACCACATGACAAGCCCACCAATGAGCTTTGAAAGTGGCCTTGAGACGCAGCCTCCTCGCGCCTGTGCGCAGGCTCCGTACTGCTTTGGCAAGGCGCAGTCTGCAGCGACACCTAGAACCAGGACTTGAAATTGGTGGATAGCCTTGGCGGGAGGGGGGATCGAGGAGGGGGGGGGGGTGCATGCAAGCGTGCATGCATGCTGCAAAGAAACACTGTGTTACAAAGTCGTTCTACAACACAAAATACGTCACATGTCACCTCATTTGCTGTCAAATACTCCATATACTCCAATAATGTGTGTGTGTGTGCGTGTGTGTGTAGTCGTCTAAGTGCGTCAATATGTGCGTGTGCGTCAAACAATGCCACCTCTTTTCTAACACAAACTCTGATATTTCTATTCACCTCGACCTAGCGTGCAAATCCAGCAAGAAATAATGGTGTGTTTTGTGTGTGCATCATGTTTGCCGGTCCAATGGGGGAATCGAACCCAAGCTGATGAGTTGGTGGGATTTAACGGGCTTTTTTCACCAATTCGGCCTTGCATTTGACACCACAACATGAATTCTGTTTGACTATTACTTAATTAATTGTGCTGAAAAAGACGCTGTTAGACGTTTTAAATGTACTATCGCATGTATTGTCAATATCAAATTGCAGAATGCTAAACATATATTATTTATGTATTAATAAATATTTTCCTGTTTTTTGAATAACATCATCTATTATGTGGAAATGTGATTATTTGGTTCTTTATTTTCTGCAAATGTGTACAAAAAGAGCAAATAAAAACACACTGTTGAATTTTTTTTTCCCCTCTGTGCTGCAAATCCATTTAAGAAAATGCAACAGAATGATACAATTGTGGTGGTATTTAATGTATCATTATTATTATTATTGTAATTTGAACGTGTGATTTTAACGTGTATTTAAAAATACATTTTCTCACTACATAATTTAAAAAAAACGCTGTGATGCACTGAAATGACTTTATTCATGCGTCACCAACAATTCATACACATCGAATATGTACACACGTCTCAACGACAAAGCATAAAAAAATAATACATGTGAGAATAATTGACTTTTATCATACTGGAGCCACTTTGTAATATGTTTGAGAGCAAAAATACGACAGGAAAAAAAAAGACGAGAACTCGGCGTGTATGTTACACATTTACAACGTGACGTTTAAATGAGAGGATTTATATAAGTAATCCTCTCTAAATCCCAGCATTTTGTCATAGTACCCGAAGGAAGAAAGTCGACGTTTTGTGCGTTGGAGGTATTAAAAAAAACACACAATGAATACAAACTGAGAATATCGCTTAGAGGATACAATCATTGCATTTTGTTACCTTTAAACATTAAATATAATTTCAAAAAGAAGAATAAAGGAGGTTAAAATGAAGCAGTTGGTCCATTTAAAAGGTAAAAAAGCCAATCCAAAGCCAACATGTTGAAACAAAGAGACGACGAAGCTTTTTCACTAAGCAATGACAAGACTGCCCTCCTGTGGACACTAAGGGGATTACATCACAGTCACTGACATGGATTCCCTGCTGGACTTTGATTGCAGCACAGTTAAACGCTTCATGAAACGTGTTATTTAACATCCAGTCTTTCCTGACAAATAATGGGCGCTGAAAAAAAACAGACAATTCGACTCACTTCCGCCTTGGTCCTGGGTATAGTCTCTCTTTTAAGAGGTGGAATAAGATGTCTCCAACGGGGACCAGAACGAGACAGGAAAGAGGATCTTGTGGTCCCGCATTGGGGAAGGGGTGTGGAGTTGGACACCAAAGTCCAATAGCCCCTTATTTAGACCTTTACAGCCGCTTTTATTATTCTGTCTAGACGGTTCAAGGTTTAGTAAACAATCCAGTGTTTGAAAGAAGCGGAAATAAAGGCCATGATGGCCACATTTCTCCTGAGGCAAAGCTGCAAGAAAGTGTCCAAAATGTTCCCTGGAAGCTTTTTTTTTTTGTTTTTGTTTTCACGGGACACTTATTTTATTTCACACCACATGGCATGCATCTTTTAAATGCACATACACAGGAATAAATAATGCTGGCTAAAATAGTTCCTGATAAGAGTACATGAGAAGAAAGGAATAAATAAATGCATTATAGACATTTCAAATACATATAACTCACATATACCGTAGTAAGTAGAGGGGGCAGTCTTTGGTGTGTGTGTGTGTGTGTGTGTGTGTGTTGTGTATCAGAACAAAGGGTTGCCAGTAAAATATTGTAAGCGATCGCGGTTGAGCTTCTTCTCCTTCATTCTTCTGTTCTGGAACCAAATCTTCACCTGACGGTCCGACAGGTTGAGCATCCTGGAGAGCTGCAGGCGTTTCTCCTTGTTGATGTAGACGTTGAAGAAAAACTCTCGTTCAAGTTCTCGGATCTGGTACTTGGAGTACGGACACCTCTTCTTTCTGGACTTGGTGGATAAGGCTGCAGAAAAAACACCAGAGGGAGATTAGACATCTATATCTCCATCATGGAAACCCGAAATTGACTTTTTTGTTTGTGTTTTTTTTTTGCCCAAGAAGCGCCATCTTTTCTCTTCATAAGACACGTGCACACTCATGTAACCATTGCCAGCAAGCTATACAGAAAATATATTTTTAAATATATTGTATATTTCATGCAAATAATAACAAAGATAAAATTACAAATAAATATAATTCTAATAAATATATTTTTCTAAATTTATTTTTTTTATTACATTATTTTTATATTATTATTTTGAATTTATTGTATGTATTTTTGTTGGGGGAAATAAGCAATGTCACAGGTAACAGGCAAACCAAGTCAAGTTTTTTTTTTTGTGGAGAAATGTATTTAAATACTTTGATTTTTGCAGGGATAAAGGTGCTTTTACGTCTCACGACTTCGATTGTAATTTCACAGCGTTCGACTGACCCAATTTGAGCTGTTTGATGATGATATTTAAAGGGGTAAATTGTAAGAAAAAGCGTATTCATTTTTTGCCCCGCTTTGACGTCATGTGACGCAGTTGCCTGACCCAAATAAGCAGCTCAACAATACTATATCCTATCCCTTGGACAGAAATACACACAAGTCATTGCACTCAAACCTTTCTTTTTACGCAAGGGACAGCTTTGTGCGGATATACACACTTGTCATGACCAAAAGGTGCTCTTAAATGAAGCTGTTCATCCCAAGAGTGACACTGCAGGGGTGTAGTATCTCTTTGACATTTTTTCTTCCCGGGTTTGTCACTAAAATTGCACAATTTCTCACTTATTTTACCACACAGTCAGTGCAAATGTGCAACACAGGCGAAATTACGCAGTCCTGCATCCATTCAGTGCAAGTGTGTTATTTCCACCCCTTAGATTGTCACTAAATTGCATTTATTTTGCATACATTTAATGAAAATGGAGCAAATGCGCACTATATTTGAAAAGCATCTTTTGCACAGTCACCAAACAAGAACTAAATTAGCAGTACAAACAAAACATCTCAGTATATCTCAAAATGACACCACAGTAGTCATAAATGTATTTGTTTCTCTATCCTGTTTGACATTTCCTTCCTCGGGAAGGTGATATTGTCACTAAATTGCACTTTTTTTGGCACGTACTTTTGGAAAGTACTGCACTTATTCCAGTCAGTGCAAGCGTGTAACGTGAATGAAATAATGCAACTAAATACATACAGTATATTTTCTGCAGTCCTGCATTCAAATACAATGCAAGGGTGGCGTTTAACTTCCTCAGATTGTCGCTAAGTTGCACTTAGTTGGCTCAAAGTTCATTAAAAATGGAGCAAATGTGCGTTGAAAATGAAAAGTGTTGTTTTGCATTTTGACTATAAAGCACTTAAATAAAGCTGATCTATAGTCCTTGCTGTCAATACGGTGTAAGAGGGATACTGCACAGTCCTAAGTTGGACTTTTCCATCCTCGGTATTCTCACTTAAGTGCACTTAGTATGCACACACTTAACTAACATGGACAAAATATGCATTCCGTTTGACAATTATTGTTTGCACAGTCACCAAAATGCATTAATTTTACGCAGGGTCAATGCAAACATGAAATAATGCACTTAAAAACGCTGAATGCAATTGAAAATGAAACTAAACTGCGCTTATTTTGCACAAACTTGTGTGTTTGATCCCTCTAACACGGTCGTAGGATCAGTACAAAGATGAAATAATGAAGCTTTTCCGTCTCCCAGGCTGTTCTGAGAGCTGCACGTGAAGACGCCGCCATTGTAAATAGCTTTACAGCCGTAAAGAACATCTTATTGGGATATAAAACGCGTTTGCATGCTTATAAACGAGCGTGCGCGGCCACGGCGAAGATCACGCCATTGTCCACGACGGACAGGACCAATAAAGGACCGCAGGGGACCCACTCTGCTGGTTGCTCTTGTCGCCGCAGTTGGAGGACGAGTCCTCGTCCACGCTGGCCGCAGCGTCCCCGCCTTGCTCCTCCACTTTGGGGTCGCCGTGGCTCTTTTGTCGGGGCTGCTCCGCGCCGCCTTTGTCCGGGTTGGAGCCGTCGAAGAACTGGTCGAAGCCCTGCGGCAGGACGCCGTTACGGCCGACGTTGGTGAAGAGGTTGCAAGGCGAGCCGGTGCCGGCGTGGGGGGCGCCGTACAGGGGCTCGTTCTTGAAGGAAGACTGGATCAGATCCCGGTGCATGATCTCCTCGGAGGCGTAGTAGGACGCGTAGTTGCCTCGGTAGTGCCATTTGCTGGGGTGCTCCAGTCCGTAGTCCCTGAAGGAGACCTCCCGCACAGGTTGTCCGATGTTGGCCGAGTAGGGGAAATTCACCTGGCAGGAGGTGCTTTGCGGCAAAAAGGAGGAGACGGAGGTGAAATCAGGCGTGGAGACGTAGTAGGTGCAGCTGGGCAGGTACATATTGGACGCGCGTTCGTCGTAGTCCGTCATGGCTGCTCCCGGTTCCTCCTTGCCGCCGCGCAGGACCAGGAGAGGCTTTGGCGGCTCCACGGTGTTAAACTTGGCCCATCTGGCGCAGCCGAGACGCGCGCAAAGGGGAGGAAAAATCGCACGCGGGCTCGCTATACATCTTGATCGATTCTTGAGGTAATTGTGTCATGTGATCCCCGGCCGAGAAATTACCATACATCAATATCAGTCATTAAAAAAAGTGTGGGTAGAAACTCATGTGAGGCCGTGAGAGAGCCTCCATTGGCTCCCGGGATGCTGGGAACTCCTCTCGCGCGCCATCACGCCCGAGGAGGGAGGAAGAGGAAGACTCTGGAAGATTTCAATGGAATCTCACTCACTGAGGAGTGACACATGACAGCGGCCATCATTTGTGAACCGCAATCCTGGTTTCTAAACCCCCCCACCCCCCACCCCACCTCCACCCCTCGCTACCCCACCCCACCCAGGCATGGAAAGCATTGACGTTGACCTCCAGCCTTATTAATGAAGGGCGAATACGGAGGAGAAGAAGAAATACATTCCCAGCCAAGGCCACATGCGCGTCCATGTTAAAATACAAGCCAGCACAAAGAGTCACGTGGTGTGATTACCCATTTGAAGCCTCATTGCGTGGCCCCAATGTGCGCACGATGGTGCTTGGCGCAGTTAAAGGCGCATAAACAAACGTATGATGGCTTGTAATTGCACATTCTTTATTGTCTGCCGCGCAATCAAACACACCCTGCCCCCCCACCCCCACCCCACTCACCCGAGTGCAATGACAGAAGGAATTTAAAAGAAACATGTTTTTTTTTTGGAGATTAGTTAAATGCATGCAGGCAATATAGTCTGCTATAAAGTAAGATACAATCAAATAAACAAAACCTCTTAACTTTTTCTTGCACTGTTGTTAAGTGGATCTTGGATTCTCTTTGAAGGCCACGCAGGCACACAACAACGTGGTGTGCATCATGGCCACCCGTGAGTGTTGCAGTGTTGGTGTGTGTGTGTGTGACAGTCTTCTTGGAGGTCACACGCAATGTGGCTGGCTTGAAGGCGAGGGCCTTTATTGTTGGGTGGGTGGGTGGGTGGGGGGGATCAGCTCTGTGTTCAACCTCCACTGCACCACATTTTGTCTCCAATACTGCAGGCATGGAAAAATAATAATACACACGAAATACACGGAGCACCTTTAAACTCTTGTCACCTAGAATTTGAAGTCAGTACAGTAGTGGCTTTAAAAAAAATAAATCTACTTTTGTCCACGTTTTAGCCCCCCCTTATGTCACCATTTAACCTGCACGTGTCCGTGTTTTTCATATAGAACCTGTGCAAACCTGTGCAAGAAAAAATACTATTACTAAACGACAAAATATCATGAAGTGTAAACAAATAAATTAAAAAAAATATTATTTATTTTATACATTTTGTTGTATTTTTAAAATATTTTTATGTTGTACTTATTATATATAAATATATATTTATTTATTTGAAAGGGTGCTATGATAAAATATAGAAAACCTCATTTTTTTTCTTGCATTCTTTTAGAGTTTTTTTGATTGTATATTTTGATTTATACTTTGTCGGAGCACTTTTGCAAATGTAAATGTAAAAAAAATACATTTTTTACACATTTTAATTGACATCATTTATAGCTTTTAAATAAAAAAAAATATTCATCCTTATTTGTGACTGCTCCTATACAATAGCTATACATATTTGTCATATGACCAAGCATGCAATAAAGTCAACTCACCATCAAAATAATCATAGGAAATTAGAGTATAAATTCGAGTGTAAAATAAAAAAAAAGCATGGACTCGTGGAATAGTTGCAAATACTGCAAAAACAAATACTAAAATACCTCCTTACCTTACATTGAAACACCTTGAAATAAGTGTTATTTTATTATGTATTATATGTAAACAAATCCAAGTTACTGTCAATGAAATACCGTATTATTTTAATGCACATATAATGTATAGTTCATATATAAAGTAGAAACTACAAGATACGAGTTAGATACCAGCTATAAAGGCTTGAGAAATATATAGCCAATATAGAAATGATCAACTACACTACAAAAGATGAATGAAATAATCAAAATAACATAATAACTACAGCTTACTGATGTATTTTTCCTTTATAACCAGCTTCTTTTCTGCATTTTAGGACACCTATCAGCTCAGTGCGTGGGAAGCAGCAATGCACAGTCCACTAACTTGACCTTAACTTTGTTTGGCACCCCCACTGTCTTTAGGGCCCGCAGCTAAATGACGCTGTCTGGCTGCGTTTTGCCGCAATAAAGCAATAAAGTCACAAAATGGGGGCGGAAACGTTGCACAGAGGAAGCTCTCTCGCCATTGCCGCTCCAAATAGTCTCCAGCAGTAAAAAAAAAGGTCTTGTTTAGCATCCTGGACACACTATTAAAGATTTAGACTCTATTATATTCCAATGTCCTTGAGGGTCGTCACTCTCCTTAACATATTAAATACCGCTCGGAGTGATGATGAAACAGGGGTAGTTACTGCAATATTACATACTGGGATGCATCCCAATGTGGAATTGTGGTTTGTTTAGCTGCAGTCACCTTCAAATGACTTTGCAACGGTGCAGCTCCAACCACAGGGTGCATATGCACAACACAAGCCGAGGCAGTCGGTTTTTTTTTTGCTTTATAATTGAGATTTCTGTGCAAAATGAGGTCAGGATGACGTCTTTATTCACAATGCACACAATTCAAACAACCCGGATGTTATAGTGGTTGCTTTTGTTGCTTTTCTGCAAACTACTGCAGGTTTGTCAATAAATAAAATGTATCGAATCGTCTTAGGGTTGCACAAAGAGTGCAGTATTTCGCCTGTTATGTGTGTTAAACGGCAAAATTGTAAAATAACGACGCAGGCAAAGACACTCAAACTACTCACGGGGACATTTGTGAAATAAACACCAAAATAATACACGTTCACTTGAGATAAACTTTGTATTTATGTTTGTATTCATTTGTATATATGTTTTTTTGACACAATGCAATAATAATAATAATGTAATGCAATGTAATAATAAGAAAGTACTTTTTTGGGGCATAAAAGTTATCTAAAGTTTCATTTTATGAACTTTACTTCATTAATATTCACTTTCTTTCTGATAATTATTCAAATATTTGTTTAAAAAAACACGTAACTTCCACAAAATGTTTAGGGTTGGGAAAAAAAACAATTTATTTACAATAAAGCATTGAAATGAGAAAATAGACGTGCATGCATATGAGTAGAATTATTTGGATATATTTATGTCTGTATAATTGAATAGGCGTAAACAGGAATTTAAGACACATGATTTTAAGACACACACGACACAAATACTTTAAAATAGTCACGTAGGCTGGTGTCCTCCTGTCCAAAACCGTCCATGGCTGCGTGACTGTGACGTATGACGTAACGAGAGGTTTATAAATAAAAAAAAAAAGTCCACGTCAGCGGTGGTCCAAAAAAAAAAACATGAGGTATACTTCTCCATCAAGCCCCAAACTCGTCATCATCAATACGCACCGAAGGCTTGTTCTCGCATCAGGAGCCGTTTCTTCTTCATCCTGCGGTTCTGGAACCAGATTTTCACCTGCTGGTCGCTCAGGTCCAGTCTGTCAGAAAGCTCCTTCCGTTTCTGCCTGTTGATGAACTCATTGAGGAGGAATTCGCTCTCAAGTTCAGCCAGCTGAGGTTTGGAGTACGGCTTCCTCTTTTTTCTGCTCCTAGCCAGGTGGGATGAGCACCATGGACCACCTGCAACACACACACACACACACAATATTGACTATTATTGCTGCACCAGCCATTTTAAAGGGACACATGCATCTCAATAAATGACAATAGTCAAACTTTTATAATCTATATTTTTATATTATGTTTTATAGCTTATTTCCCAGTTATCATGACTCAAACCAGCAACACAAGAAAGCCTACAAATGACCAACAAGTAAAGAATTATGTTTTGTCTCCAATTTCAATGTCTATTTCTAAATAAAAACACTTTATTTGACCTTGAAAGTGCTTGAATTTGAACACCAGCCTTTCCAAAATGGCCATCAGCAACACGTGAGCTATTGTTTATAATATAAATAATATAGTGTACACGTGACATAAGAGGTGACATAAACAGGTTATTATATGACTATGTCATTTTTCCAAACAACAAAAATGTACTTGACCTTCAGCAAAAGTGGACCTGGTGCACGTGACAGCGGAAGGAGGCCGTTTGTCGTCCGCATGGAGCCGACCGGTAGAGTCCTGCTCCAGCTGGCTGGCAGAACCGTGCCCTCGGTCCTCCGCGTCGAAATACCCGCGCAGCCCCACGGCGTGGCCTCGCAGCTCCTCCGCGTATACCTGATGGGGTCCGGGGGGCTGAGGCGCCTTGTGGTCGGGGCCCTGCGGACACCGAGGTGCAGACGGAGGCTCCTCCGGGGCGGCAGCCTTGGCTTGGTTGTTGTTGTTGTTGTTGTTGTTTACAGGCGCTGCCGGGTTGGCGCGAAACGGCGGGCAGTAGGCTCCGAAGGCGCGGTTCTGTGGTGGCGTGACCTGGCCGGACGTGCACGAACTTGAGGTGGGCCACGGGAGCGTGCACAGCTCTGCCCTCCTGTTGAAAGGGATGTGGTGGTGGTGGTGGTGGTGGTGGTGGTGGAGCGCGGGCATGTGGGCCCCATTGCCCCGCAAGTTGGACAAATAGAGCGACTCGGGGGTGGGGGCCAAATTCAACAGAGGTCCAACATAGCCCGGGTTCAGAGGGTTCCGCTCGCACATTGCCATGGAGCTTCGCGCACACGCTTCTTGCAAAGCTTTTTAGCAACTCCCGAAGAATAACCGCTAGCTAATTGGTGATTTGTCGATGGGGAGTCACGTGACGTGCTGCCGCCCCACCCTCAGGCTCCAAATAGAGCAGAACCAAAGTCCATGCTGCTGTGTGTGTGTGTGTGTGTGTGTGTGTGTAAGAGAGAATTCGTCTATTTTCCACCTTTAGTGTGATTTATTAGAATAAAAACACCGTAAAACCTCTATAGCAGGAGCAGGAGCTTTTTTTTTTTGAAAACTATGCATCAACCAAGATTCTCACAATCTACAAAATGTCACCCAAAGTAAAAAAATTATATACTATAATGTCTCACAAATACACTTTAGTACAATCAGAAGGAAATTACTGTTTTTTGTATTTCAAAAAGTTTCTTTGCCTCATACAAATACCCAGATAGATATTTTTTGCACTTAAAAATATATATATCAAGTGTATTTTTTATTTCTAAAAAGTATAAAACATATTGCAAGACATCTTTAAATTGGCTTGTTATTATTATTATATATATTATCATTTTGATTTGTACAATATGAGTGGACCAATAAAAACAAACAGGCAACACCTTTGGACAAAAGGCTGGAGCCTATCCCAGCCAATTTTGTGTGAAAGGTTCACTAACGCACCCTGAACTCACCACCAGTCAACCCTAAGATACATTAATATGATGAAATCAGAACATGAAGTATTCATGCATCGTGTTCGTCAAAAGATGCGTTCGTGGTCCAATAATTGCACCTTACAAAATGTGCATCTAGTGCTCCTGTTTGTGCTTTGATGGCGACTCCTCGTCCGGTTTCATCCTGCAGCATCAGGATCGATCACAATGAAGTCCTTCTGCTGCCATCATCAGCAGACATCACGCGCCTGGTTTCCATGACGCACAACCATGACAACCTTGAACGTACATCTATACATATTTAGTCACATGACTCAACTAATCCAACATATTCTCTACTGTATTGTTGGCACCGTTGATATTACGCACGTTTAGAACGTCTGGAATTTGATTCAATCGTGTTGCATTCACGATCTGTCGCTGCAAAACTATTAATACTGTTGCAAAAACACCAAAAAAAATAACACAAGCATAATTTTCGTCTTTATTTAACATTTTAAACATTTATTCTCAGTCAATGAAAGCCTTTTACAGGAACAACAAGGAATCTTAATAAGAAAAAATACATTTTAATTTGAAATCCTGTCGTGTATATAATACATTTTAAATACATTCCTTTAAAAACACGTGATTATTTTATCCTTTGACAAAAAACAAAGTGTGCAAAGTTCGTTCATTTCGTAATGTAAGGCCAGAATAATTCATCAGTGGTGTTTTTCCCATCAAAATAAAGATTATTATTGGTCCTTTTTGCAGGGAATGACTTGGCTACAGATGTTACATACACGAAAAAAATAAAGATTTGAAGAGGAAAACTATAAATAGAACAAATAAACAGGTAAATGTACTCTTTATGTAATATCTAATTGTGTAATTGTTTCACACAGTGGTAACCTTGCGCACACACACACACACACACAACATATAAGTCTGCGTTTTGTCTGAAATGGTGACAATAGTATATATAATAATACACCCCACTTAAAAGAAACAGTAAAAACTATATTTTTTTATATTTTCCACCTCCAGATTTCTGGTGTTGGAGCAGTGGAGGTGGGAAATAAAGAGTGTTGTGTTTGTGTTGTGTTTTTTTTTTTACTGCTCTTTGTCTGTTAGAGAAGCCAACGTGAGGAGCTTCACTGTGCTCGTTTCCTGTGAAGGAAACTATCCGCAGTATTGTCCTTGGTAATAAACTTGCTGCTGCTGCTTCCCTCGTTCAAGTTCTCTGCTGGTCTGACGCGCACTCACACACACACACACATGCACTCACACACACACACATGCACACACACAATACGCCACATATTTGCAAAGCATTTAACTACATAGTATTAGTTTTATTTGTTCAAACGTGGCAACGTTGCTGACCTTTACAGGAAATTCAACCAATGCTGTAATTCCTCTTTTTCACCCAAGCTTTTTTACAGGCTAAGCTGACGAGACTTTTTACAGACTGCAGTGTGGCTCTACAGGTTCTAAAAAAAGCCAACATGAGACTATATAACCCTGACGAGGAATCCTACAAAGGTAATTCACTTTTTTATTATTTAGGCCAAAATAAGGCCAACAAAGCATCATAAAAACATTTATATCAAGCGTAAATATTTAAATTGTATCTTTTATGAATGTTTCTAAAAGGTTATACACACTTTAAGACAAATATTTGTGAATTATTTATAAATTATTACAACCTTTTCACTCTTTTTCACTAATTTTTTGCTATATTTTATTTCTACAACGAGCCTGGGCTCTATTGTAGAAACACAGATTTTATTGCTGCTTTAATTATTCGGACTAAATAAGGACAAAATTACAAAATTAGCACTAAATATACGCCTGGTAGCTATAGCGAGTAATAAGTTCATTTCCTTGCATGTTAAAATAAATATATTCATTGAAAAATACATTAATAAATATCCATTTATTTTCTATGCAGCTTATCCTCACGACAGTTGCAGTTATGCTGGAGCTTACCCCAGCTGATATCAATAAATATATATTTGTCTAAAATATAAAGAAATAAAATACCAAAAAGTAGAAATTGGCTCCAAAAAAGACACGTCAGCTCTTTATTGTAATGAAGTCATGAACGCCGTCGCCATCGTTAATTTATATTCATACTACTCAGTACATTTACGTGCACAAGAAGAGCATATTAAAGTAGTTTAGTGTCCCCCTAAAATAGAATTCAAAGTGCTACTAAGTCAAATAATCATTTAATACTCAATCAAGAAGAAAGCAGCGTAATCACCAACCTGGTCTTGTAAAAATGAACAGTAGGCCACCATTAAGTAAAGAGCGTCAAGTTTGCAGGCAACTTCTTTTCTAAAAGCCACTTTCAAATATTAAAGGGGATTTTTTCGCCCCCACGTGTGTTATTATGTATTTAATTCAGCTGAACTGTGAATCAAATAACATTTTGAAATAAATGCCCTCCCCACAAAAAAGAAAAAAAGTCATTAGTGACCGCTGTTTTTATTGTTGTAGTTACATTAAATGTCCACAAGATGGTGGTGTTACTCAAGATAAGCACAGACGCGCAGGCGCCATATGAGAAAGCTACATATAATACACAATGTTCATATATTACTTTATCATAGCTTGCAGGGTGTTATATTTACACCCTTCCCCCAAAAATATAAAGGTGAAAAAGTGCATGAAACAATCTATACAGAAAAATACATCTATAGTACTACGATACACATATTAATCAATGAATATACCTTTCTGACATGTTGTATTCGCTTCTCAGTAGATATAGAGTGTGCAGTATGTACTATATATTCAAGTATTTCTACAGCTAGTTGATTTAAATGGATCTAAAGCGGTGCCAATGTCAATGCACATCTACAGGAAGAGCTTTATTGGCCCCAAATTCCATCCTGGACACGTGAGTGAGCCTGGTCGAGCCGTCTAAAGGCTGAAGTTCTTCTAATGACCACAAGATGGCAGTACGTCCACAACAGTTTCACATCAGTCAAACATGTTCAATGGGGGCTTCACAAATAGGAACTTTAGAAACATAAATAAGACTTTGATATAAATACTCGGGTATTGAGTGTTGTGAATCTTAGTCTATATTAGTGTTTAATTGATTTTCTTGGAAATTTAAGATGTATGAAATCAAATACAAACCCAATACAATTTCTATTATTAATATCCACAGAATCAGATGCAGAGCGATAAGGTTGTAGCTCAGAAAGGAGAATAATAATAGTAATAAATCATAAATATGACAATCATTTGAAATAACCACACAGTTTGCACACAATAACTCCATTTATACTATGAAATAAAGATATACCAAAAAAATTATATTAGAGCATATTGCCAGGGCCCCAATTATGGGTACAGCACAGACGCTTATGTATGGGGGGCACACAAGTACTTGTTCATGCAGTACTTCCTCCTCACTGTAGGGGGCAGCAGTGAGTCATACATGTCACAATGAAGCAGCAGTAGAAGAAGACTGCTCACATTAAAAAAGGCTGAAAGAAAAAGAAAGTTGCAATTTTATGAGCAAAAAATATATATTTTAGAAACATAAAATATTCAAGGGTCGTGAATCAGGACAAATGGAAAATTAGTTTTGAGAAAAGTTGGATTACGAGAATGAAATGAAAACATTTTGGGACCAAGTCATAATATTATGACAAAAAAATGAAGTTAAAAGGTAAAGAAGAAGAATAGAAGAATATCTTTATTGTCATTGTTATCATACAACAAAATTAAAGTGCAAACCAGTCAGTGCATGATTGACGACCATACATAAAAGCTATAAAGAAAGAGCCTAAAAACATATAAGTGTAGAAAAAGTTATTATAAACGACATGCGTTTATATCTTACATATTAAAGTGATCTCATCCTCTGATTTTTCAGTATGCGGCCCTTGGTGGAAAAGGTCTGGGCACCCCTGCTGGAATAAGATCCTGCAGTGCCCACAAGGCCCCCCCTGCTCAAGACCTGCATGAACGTTTGACATGAATGTGGTCACGTCAGACCAAAATTATCTAGCGGTTTAGGCGGAGAAATGCTGACTTCAACATGCAAAACAGGGGAAAAAGACCTTTCAAGTAGCCCTCCCATGAAAGAAGCACAACAAACATCAACAAATGGACTCCATTTTTGTGATCTGCAAAAAACGGAACAATACTTCATGGGTTTCATGGTTTAGCGAGGTGTGTTGAGTGGAAAGCCGGGCTTGCCTGTTCAACAAAGGTTGCAGCTATATCACCATGGTTAGGGTTAGGGCTAACTTAAACTAAACAACTAAACTAATAACCTGCTGGTAGTAGGGCTATCACCATTTATTGAGGACCCGGTGGACATGGGACCAAGAATAATTGACAATGAAGAGATAAGAGATATAGATTTCCAGGCCAAGGAATACGCTATATTTGTTCACTTCTTGAGCCGTGCATCAGGAATAAAATGCAATAAGAAATATGAACTTGGCCGATGTTAGCAGAAATATATGTCACAGTAGTCCTTGCGTGAGTACTCAGTCTGTTTGTCTTCTTAGATTACAATATTTGCTGGAGGAATAAGCACTCTGAGCTATCAATCAACAACAACAACAACAAAATACTTCCTTATTCTGACAAACATGTATGTAAAAGTTGTGTACATATGTAAAAGTTGTGTAATGTTGAGCTTTAATGAAAAGACTAATAAGGTAAAGTTAGTATAATGTTAGCTTGCACATTTGCAACAAAAACATTTGCACAAAAAAAAAGAAAATGTGAGGATCCATTGTGTGTTACACAAAGTTAAAAATTATGGAAGGTTGGGTAGTAAGACTAAAACAAAAAATTCTTAAAATGTATAAAAGGTAAGTTAAAAATGTGAATGGCATGATATCAAAAAGATGTTTTTTGAGGAATACCAGGAATATAAAATGATTCCAAAAAAAATTAATTACAAAGATATTTCAAGAAAACAACCTGACCGGGTCATTTTTGACCCACTTATGGAAGGTTGGGGTAGTAAAACTAAAACAAAAATTTCTTAAAGTGTATAAAAGGTAAGTTAAAAATGTGAATGGCATGATATCAAAAACATGTTTTCTGAAAAATACCTGGAATATGAAATGATAAAAAATTCTCATTACGAAGATATTTCAAGAAAGCAACCTGACCGGGTCATTTTTGACCCACTTATGCATCTAAGTGTTAACGCTTGTTTACTTCCTGTGTCACCATTTTCTAATAAAAAAATAATAATAAAAAAAAACTTGCACATTTCCACACAGTATTATTCTGCCAGGGGTCCTTCCTCGCTCTATTGGAGGTGACTGTGTTGCTTTTGGCAGTGACAATCCAAAGTGTGGGAGTCGAATAACATGAACCAGACTTTACAAAGTAAGTCAATAACCAGGCACCGCCCCCTTTGTTTCGGGGACTTAGATTTGTTGAGCTGCATCTCCAGCACAAAACCCAGGTTTGTTGAGACACTTTCACAGTATATACACCATCGCTCCTCACTTGAATGACCCCCAAAACTGTGAAGAATGTGATGACATCAAATAAGACCAAAACTGAGCTCAACTGAGCACTGCCTGAACACTGAACATGGATGTTGGATGCATCCAAGAAGCACCTGAAGGTGCAGAGAGTGACCTATCCGGGCTGCACAGCCAGGAGATCAAGGGTTCGAATCTCCCTTTGGGCATATCTGTATGCTGTTAGATGTTCTCCAAGAACCTCAAGAAGCAGCAACAAACACAAATGAACCAAAGTGAGCCAAATGATATCATGAAAACATGATATAAACCTGAGAAATCCACAAAATCAACCTGATGGCAAAACAATGACAGGTGGTGAAGACACTAAGGGAAGAAGATGTCCCAGGAATGCATGACAAATGACACCAGTCAGCTCAAGACTCGTTGGGAAAATGACATCAGGAAACTTCACCAAAGATAAAAGAACTCTGACATTTCTGTTATTACCGCACCTTTACAGGTACGATGGCATGCCACTTGGGTTTTAACATAACAACATGGACAAACAGCCTGGCGAGTGTTCATAAAAGAATTGAGTTTCTCATTCATGCCATCAGTTAACTTACATTCTGCCAAATTTTCAACTAAATAGATCTTATTGGTCTAAACCAGGGGTGTTAAACTCAATGCCTATTTTAGGTTGTGGCCGGAACTGGACATTACGCCAGTTACCGTGAAATTTGAAAAATTTAATTTAATTTAATTTAATTTAATTTAATTTAATTTAATTTAATTTAATTTAATTTAATTTAAAGAAATTTTATTTAATTTTAAAAAATTTTATTTTAGGAAATTTTAAGAAATCTTAAGAAATTTTAAGAAAGTTTAAAAATTTTTAAGAAATTTTAAGAAATTTTAAAGAAATTTTAAGAAATTTTAAGTAATTTTTTAAAGAAATTTTAAGAAATTTTAAGAAATTTTAAGAAATTTTAAGAAATTTTAAGAAAGTTTAAAAATTTTTAAGAAATTTAAGAAATTTTAAAGAAATTTTAAGAAATTTTAAGTAATTTTTTAAAGAAATTTTAAGAAATTTTAAGAAATTTTAAGAAATTTTAAGAAATTTTAAGAAATTTTAAGAAATTTTAAGAAATTTTAAGAAATTTTAAATACATTTTTAAGCTACATCAGCTGCACAATAAAACAAGTACATGAACCATTGTCAATGAAGGACTGGCCTAAGACTGGGAGGTGGACAAAGGGGGTATTTCAATGGGCTTCTGCCACCGTGACAAAACATCCAAATATTTTGACTTGCGGTGCTTACACAGTACCAAAGGGAGGATGCATTTTGGTGACACTGACAATGTAGTATTTGGGAAAGGAATGTAGTTTTGACACATGAGTGATATACAAGCAGATGAACCATGGTGCTGTGATTTTGCTATAAGAACCAAGACTGTTGAGAAAGTCGGGTGTTTCAGTAAATGAGCCAAAGCTCATAAAGCATGAGTGAACAGTTTTGGGAGAGATATACGCTTTTGCGAGGGAGCGAGGGAGTTCTTTTTCAAGAAAAGAGTCAAATAAAAGGAGAAAAACTGGAACGTATACCTCAGTTTTTGTTATGAATTTGTTCCAAAAACCGAAACATTCAAAAACCGAAGCCATCGGAAATCATGTCAATCCAATTAATTTGTTCCAGAAACACAAACAAACACCCAAATGCTTTATTAATACCGTTCGAGTCAACAGCAGTTTTGTAAAATCAAATCATTAATCATCATATCAAGATTTGACTGTAGGGGATGATGCAAAACATACACGAGATGTTCTTAGTTGGTCTCAACCTGGGAATAACAAATGAAGACTGTGCACTAAATAAGTCTACAAAATCAGATATCACACTTATAACTGCATTGAATGTACACCAAGGAGGAGAGGACTAAATATTGATATATTTTACTGCACAATAACAAAAAAGCAACATAGAGTATTTTCAATACTTTTCAATACACTCTCTCTGTACGACCCAGTGCACTTCTACACCTTTATAACTCTTATAGTGTGTTCTCGTTACGGTTATCTCTTTTTACATCCCAATACTAACTGGAAACGCCCTCAAAGAGAAAAAGGTTGAGGCCTCTGTGTCAATGTAAATGGATGCAATGCACACTATCACCTGCGGGAGGCGCCAAAGCACGCTGAGAAGATAATGCTGATAACGCTGATGCCTTCACAGTCTCTCGGAGAAACAAGACACTAATAACAAGCTTGTTTGACTTTACGGGATGCATGCATTTAACTGTAAACAAAGCAAATGGACAATATAGATATGTTTAACATAATACACTGCTGATGTAATGGAAGATAATATAATAAGTACTGAGGATTGGAATATTTTAATAGCCACCCACTTTACTTATGTTGTAAAAATGTGCAGTGTGACTTACATCAAAGTGTGTCTAAAACGGGGTGGGAGAAAATTCTTCTGTAAGCATAAAAAATAAATAAAAAAATAAGGTTGGGAAGCAATAAAGGCTTGCAGAGGCAGAGGGAGGGCCAACAGAGCCGGGTAGGGGAGGGAAACAATAGAGAATCAAAGCATAATAATATTCCTAAATGAAGAGGGAAATGTTGCTGCGCTCATTTTATTAATCAGACTGTCAATTTGACCCAAGAGGCCAAAGCCGAGGAGCCGTGAGAGGCAACTCAGACATCAAGCCGGACCAGCACCTCGCTGCATGCTCTCCTCCTCACTCCTCTTCTCCTCTCCTCTTGGATATTATTCGTCTGACCGAAGGCCGCCTCCATCATCAACTGACAGCCCTCTCCTATTTATTTGCTTATAAAGCTGTTACAATAAATGATCATTGGAGCCGCGTCAGCCCAGCATTTTCACAAGCCACAGAGAGCACTTTTTTTTGATGAATGACATATTTCTGCCGTGGGGAGGATGCAAGGCACATTTTGAGAGCGCCTCTCCTTCTCTTCGAATTCTATTCTTCCATTTATTGCGTCTTGCTTATAAAAAGCTTTAGAGACTCTCTCCGTTTTAGAGACACTTGCATGCGGATTTCGCACCAGCATCCAAACCCGTGGACCACTTTTTCCTCTGCATCCCCTTTCATCCTCACACGGCTTCATGATGGAGAGGATAAGAAAGGAGATGATACTCATGGAGAGGGGTCTGCATAGTCCGGTGGCGGCAAAGAGGCTCGCAGATTCGGCTGGGAATTCAGTCCTGGAGGCCCTGGAGAACTCCCAGCACGGAGGACGACTCAGCCCGAGAATAACATCCGCTTCCCTGCATGGGAGTCTGGGGGACATGCCGAGCAAAGGCAAGTTTGAGATCGACAGTCTCTTTGGTTCTCATCACGGCGGCGACAGCAGCCCCTCGGCGGAGATTTCCTCATCGGAGAGCAGGAAGAAAATGAGCATTTATTCGGAAGTTTCCCAGGAATCGGACATCAACAGTGATGTGGAAGTGGGATGCCCCACGCATCGCTCTCCCAGCCAGCACAAAGAAAACAAAGGTATGCTTTTATTCCACTCAATATTGCAATTTCTGCTAAGGAATTATGATAAGAAAATATTATTATGAACATGAATTATCGTCATTGTTGCTGTGAAACTCATTCATGATAATAAAACAACATTTTTACTGATTTGCCAAACAATTTGTAGGTTTTTCAGACAGTAATTCCGGATCCTCCAACACAAGCTCAAGCTCCTTATCCGGCATGAATGGAAACTCCACGGGGGCATCAAACAGCAACTCCAACGCCGACCAGGTCAGGAGGTACCGGACAGCCTTCACCAGAGAGCAAATTGGGAGGCTGGAGAAGGAGTTTTATCGGGAAAATTACGTTTCCAGGCCGAGGAGATGCGAACTGGCTGCTGCTCTCAACCTCCCTGAAACAACCATTAAGGTACCCAAAATATGTCCCAGAAATAACGCACTCAATTTTGAAAAATAATATTTCATAGTGCGTGGAATTGTAATAAATACTTAGATTAAAAGTATAGTACAAATATTAGTGCTGAGTGTCCGTGGTGTGTGTTGCAGGTGTGGTTCCAGAACAGGCGCATGAAGGACAAGAGGCAGAGGTTGGCCATGTCGTGGCCCCATCCAGCGGACCCCAGCTTCTACACCTACATGATGACGCACGCTGCCGCCACAGGAAGCCTCCCGTACCCCTTCCACTCGCACATGCCCCTGCACTACTACCCCCACGTCGGCGTCACGGCAGCCGCGGCAGCAGCAGCCGCCACGGGCGCCGCCTCCTCGCCCTTCGCCACCTCCATCCGGCCCCTCGACACCTTCCGAGCTCTCTCGCACCCTTACTCGCGACCGGAGCTCCTGTGCAGCTTCCGCCACCCTGGACTCTACCAGTCGCCGGCGGGCCTCAACAGCTCCGCGGCGGCCTCAGCTGCAGCCGCTGCCGCTGCCGCCGCCGCTGCGGTCAGCGCTCCGTCTGCCGGCGGGCCTTGCTCGTGTCTGAGCTGCCACAGCAGCCAGGCGGCGGGCGCCTTGAGCTCCAGGGCCGCCGGCGCCGACTTCACCTGCACGGCCTCGGGACAGAGATCCGAGAGTGGATTTTTGCCCTACTCGGCGGCTGTTCTCAGCAAGACCTCCGTGCCGTCACCGGACCAGCGAGAGGAGACGTCACTCAACAGATAACTGTAAACGGCCATCTTTTCTCCTCTTCTAAACGCTCACATTCCCTGCACACACTGGCAGTAGTATTATTTCTCTTATTGTAAGGACACTAACTCTTAGAAGAAATATTTTCTAATGGATCCACTTTAGCCAATTATTATTATTATTATTATTATTATAGACAGACACGGATTCATTCATTCATCCCACACATCCTGTCTTCACGCCTTTCATTTGGAAGCCTTATTTAATAATCTCTTGCAAGTTAAAACACAAAATACACTCTTAAATTGTGTTCGATTCACTAAAAGTCACTTTTTTTTCTATAATAATAATTCTTTAAAGTATAACCAACCAAAAATGACTTCGTGCCGATTACTTTGGCCGTTTTTCTATACAGGTCACAAATTCTAATTCCTAATCTTTTCTATTTTGAAGGTATATTTTTTTGTGGAAAATAATCAATTAAAACCCAGTTCAATAGTTACCTAGTTCAATACCTTTACATTGTGAATTGTGAAACAGTTAATGGTGTTTTCACATTTCAGTCATTCTCACAACACGTTTCTGTATTTCTATTTCATTTGAAAATCCCTCCAATTGCGTAAAAGTAACATTAATTTTGCATAAAAACGGCACACATGCATATATCTACACCAGATCCTCGGAATTGTCTGCATTTGTGCCCTGCAGCACATCTTTCTTCACTATAGAAACCGAGCAGATTTTTTTTTTTTTTTTTTTTTTTTGGGCAGCAGAGAGCATCTTTGCAGCAGCACCTCTGCTCTGTGGGGACTCTTCTAATCAGCTTTGCAGGCGCACATCATTTTGCATCGCCTCTTTCTTGTCAATTCCTCTCTTAATAATGCGAGAATGATGACAAAAAAATTGCCAATCATGCACCCCTAGATGGAGCTCCTTTTGGAAGAGGCGGCTGCGAAGGGAACTTGCTCGTTTGGAGACCCGCTGTCAAGTCCTAACAACCCGCGGAGGGAAGTCATTAGACATACAAAAGAGCTGAGACAAAGCGAATGCTGGTACACTGAAAACGCTGTATATGTATATAAATAAATATATATATATATATGGTTAATAAGTCGCTTGCAAATGTGAAGCCAAAATACTACAAGGAAGCCCTCGGATGTGGAAAATACCTCAATAAACCCAGTAATTCCTCAATTATTTACAGTGAAGACCATTATGTCAAAAACAGTTTTCCATACAAACCCCTACTGGAAATCCTCATCACACACACACACACACACACACACACACACATTCAGACAAGCCTGTTTTACAAACTGTGTACTATTTTATTCGTTCCTATTTGGGACATCACCTATATGTTAATTATCCAACATGTGAATTGTAAATTGTGGAATATTTTGCAAATATGATGGGTAGTTCTACTGATAGCTGGAAGCTGAATCTTTTGGGGAGGGGTGTACTTCATAAAATGTGGATGTTAGAATCTTTTTTTTTTTTTTTTTGGGTGTGACTTTCTGAATGTTGTCAATGTTAAAAACACTGGATGTGAGCCTGTACACAACATTGGCCTGGACCAATTGCCCATTTCAGAAAAAAAATGACAGTTGAATATTGTTTTTTTTTTTTTTTTTACAGACACCCCCCTCCCTCAGACCCCAAATGAGGCTTTTGTTCTTTTTTTTTTTCAAAAGGAGCTCATGAACAAGCACTGACTGAATGAAAATAATATTGACATTTTTTTTAAAAACCTTCTGGGGGGTCTCTATAACTATCTCTGTATTTAAAATATCAATGACTGTATGGATTGAAATATTTTAACTTGAAAAAAAGTGCAATATGAAATGTAAATCCTGTTATTTATTGATGGTGTTTGTTCTTGGAAAAAAATAAAAAAAAATCCACATATATCTATTTCTTTTAAAATAAACAATAATAAAATGGATCTAAAATTAAAATAAAAATACTGGTACTTTACAATTAACATGACACACTTCTTTCAAAAATAGTGTGTATTAATCAGAATAATGTGTAATTTACCTTTATTTTTTCATGACCTTTATTAGCTTTAAATAAAAAAAATCAATATCTTTATGTAAAAATTAAATGTATAATTCACAAAAAAGCCCATATTTGAACCTACAGTTAAAAAAAACATGGCACACTACCATGAAAATTTTTAAATTATATTTTAAAAAATCAATCTCTTTATTTAAAATCTGCTTAATGTAATAATAATAATAATAATAAAGCAAAAATAACGGCAAGCCTACATATACTCATATATTCTCATGTACTATGCATAGCATGACACAGTTCCATCCATGAAAGGCCTGCAATGAGGGGTCACTCCAGCCCCTATAATTTACCATTATTTTTACATTACCTTTAAATGATACGAGCTGATCCTGTCGTTAATTGCGCTTGGTTAAAAAAATATACACAGCCTGCGCCAGAATGCCCCCTAGGGACTTGAAGATAAGTTGCTTTTTTGAACGTCCCCATTAAAGAAATAGGATTAGGGCGGCAAAATATGGGCGTGATATATCACCGTGTTTCCTTGCTCTTTAAAGCGAGGGGTGCATTGAGATAGATGGGGGTGTAAAAAGGAGAAGACAGAGGCCAGAAAAACACTGGCCACAATAACACGATTAGTTTTGTATCCAATGTGCAAAAGAGTGAGAAGAGGAGGGGTAAAAAAAAGCGTCATAACGCCTGTCACCTTCACTGAATGCTACACGACATGAGAATAAATCTTTGGCTTGTTTAATATTCTTCTATATTCTACTTTATTTGGGTGCTAATAGAAAAAACAAATTAAATGTCCACAAGCGAGATAGAAATGCAAGGATCGATGATGCAGCCCCTACTGTCCAATCAGGCCGCCACTTAATTGACTGTATTTTCAGGGTAATTGAACTGCTTGTTGTAAATTGAGGATTTTATAGAAACGACATGAAAAGTGCGTTTACTGACATTCATCGCGTCTTTGACATTGATTATCTGATCAGCGCCGTGTCACGCTCACCTCCAATTCTTCATTACACACTGTTTATGAGCTGTTACTGCACAACTCGCTTGTTCCACTGTGATTGATTGCCTTATTAACGCGTGTTCTTGTAAGTGTGACCGGACTGATTACGATGCATATGTTTAGAATAATGTTTCATTTAGCTGACTGCGAGTAATGCGGGGTGACAGCTGCTGCGGGAGGACAAAAAAGAGAGGGGGGAGAGGCGGTATGGGAGGTGGGGGAGGGGGGTACTACAGGGAGCAAGTGGGGCCAAAACGCATTTAAGGTGGGACGTCGTGGCTGCTAAGGAACAAGTGTCAGTGCACTCATGTAAACAGGCCCTATTCACTGATCTGCACATTTTTTTATATGTTTGATTATATATTTGAGTCTATACTTTCCAAATGGGGGCACTGTGTAAGGCCAGATGGGGCAGTGCCCCACCACATGGTGCAAAATTGATACAACATTAATTCATTCATTTTCTATCGCTTATCCTCACAAAAGGGGGTGGGGGTCATACCTATGGACAATTTGGAGTCGCCAATTAACCTAGCATGGTTTTGGAATGTGGGAGGAAACCGGAGTACCCGGAGAAAACCCACACATGCACGGGGAGAACATGCAAATTCCACACAGAGATGGCCGAGGGTGGAATTGAACTCGGGTCTCCTGGCTGTGAGGCCTGCGTGCTAACCACTCGTCTGCCATGCAGCCTTCAAATACAGCAATCCCTCAAATATTACTTTCATTCATTCATTTTCTACCGCTTTTCCTCACAAGGGTCGCGGGGGTGCTGGGGTACACTCTGGACTGGTGGCCAGCCAATCACAGGGCACATATAGACAAACAACCATTCACACTCACATTCATACCTATGGACAATTTGGAGTCATTTGACAACAGACATTTGTTTATGCCACACAAAAGCATGTGCAACCTTTAAAAGAAATGCTGTCCTAAATAAAATCCAGTTTGCAGATAAGGACCAATGTTTGTATACTGCTTCCAGACATGGTGTTCGTGTTTCAGTGAAAGCTATTTTCCACACATTTGGTGAAGTATTTGCATCGTACATGGCAGCTGTTCCATGCAGCCCGAGTCCATCAGGTACATCCGAGGCTGCCAAAACAGCTCTCGCACCTCTAAGATTCCATTTAACGCTTTAAAATGCGAAGGGAAGACGAGAGCTTGATGAGATTTATGCCGCCATTACGCTTCTAAAGTAGTTTCTGCTCTGTTTGTCTCAAATCATTGCCTCTGTTCAAATGTTACTTTCATATATTACATGGCATTAATTCAACTATAGCTCATTAAGACAGAGCGAAACGGTTAAATTAGCTTATCAAGTCATAATCATGATGAATGGGCTTTTAATTCTGATACAAGCTGGGCAAATTGCAATTTTTTACGTTTTGATGGTTCTCAAATAACATTTAACATAACAGGTCATCCCCTCAATCAATTACATGAGCCTCTGAATGGGTTGTATGGGGGATTTTTTCATGCATATGTATTGAAACATGTTCCCAATTATCTTTCGAAATTGCTTTTATTGGGTTAACGAGTAATTCTTCCAGGCGTTCTTTGCCCTGCATATGGCTGTAGTGCAGTACATTGGTATTTTTTGATTTACAGTTTAGCTCTTTTACTTGCACCAAAATGTGCGCTTAAATGTCTCTTAAATTATGGGACATTTTATGGTAAATGAGGGAAAATTAGAGAAATTCTGGTCTTCTGCCAGAATTTCCACCAGCGCCCACTGCCATCGAGTCTTTGTAGAGTCGCTGAGCCAGTGAAGCTCAAGTCTTCATCAAGCTCCAATGAGTCAATGAAACGGAAATCTTCATCAAGTTCCTGTCACTTGGTGAAACTTTAGTCTTTGTCAAACACATGTGAGTCGGTGAAACTCAAAATTTCTATAGGTACCCGTGAGTCAGTTAAACTCGAGTATTTGTCGGGCACCCGTGAGTCAGTGAAACTTGAATCTTTGTTGATAATGTTGAGTCAGTAAAACTTAAGTCTTTGGCGAATACTTCCAATGAAACTCAACCTTTCTTCGGGTACCTGTGACTCAGTGAAACTCGAGTCACACCCGTGAGTCAGTTAAAGTTGAGTGTCTGTTGAACACCCATGAGTCACTAAAACTTGAATCTTTGTCAGATTACGTGAGTCAGTGCAACTTGAATCTTTGTTGGGTAACGGTGAGTCAGTGAAACTTGAGTCTTTGTCAAATACTTGGGATTCGGTGAAACCCAACTGTTCTTTGGGTACATGTGACTCAGTGAAACTCGAGTATTCATCGAATACCCGTGAGTCAGTGAAAGTCGAGTGTCTGTTGAACACCCATGAGTCACTAAAACTTGAATCTTTGTCGTGAGTCAGTGAAACTTGAATCTTTGTTGGGTAATGGTGAGTCAGTAAAACTTGAGTCTTTGTCAAATACTTGGGATTCAGTGAAACTCAACCGTTCTTTGGGTACCTGTGACCCAGTGAAACTGGAGTATTCATCGAATACCCGTGAGTCAGTGAAAGTCGAGTGTCTGTTGAACACCCATGAGTCACTAAAATTTTAATCTTTGGCGGATTACGTGAGTCAGTGAAACTTGAATCTTTGTTGAGTAACGGTGATTCAGTGAAACTTGAGTCTTTGTCGAATACTTGGGATTCAGTGAAACTCAACCGTTCTTTGGGTACCTGTGACCCAGTGAAACTTGAGTATTCATCGAACACCTGTGAGTCTGCTATGTCCTCCAAATATGATGTTTTATGGGCCTGCAGCTCTCCAACTAAGATTTCCACAACAATTTCGGTGAAGTTGTGCTTTTTCGTCTTCGGCTTCTCAAGTAGCCATGATTCTGAAGAATCCAGCGAAATAGTGAATAGTTTTTGGTGTACGCACACTTTTAGTACAATTACTACGCAATGTTTTATAAATGAGGCCCCTGGCGTCCAGTCTGTCAAGGTATGAATATTTTGTTCATGCACCCCCCCCCACACTTTATTTATCTATATTTATTCATCCCTGCCCAGTTGGCACAGTTTTGGTGTCGAACATTTGGACACTCCCCCTAGCTTTACATTTTAAAGCCAGAACAAATGCACTGCTGGCAGTGCAGGTCTCGGGCAGTTGAAACCAGTCGGTAGCCAAGGTATGTCCATTTAAAAACTAAATTGAGTTGCTACACGGCCACTTTGCGTATTAAGGTGAAATTGCTTTTTAAAACGTTAGCACAGCACCGCAGTGCTCAAACTGCACTTTGTTGGCGTTGACTGGCTAGCTAGCTAAAGTTAGCTTGTGCGGCTAACAGTTGTTGGAAAAGTGGTTTAAGAAGTTACCTAAGTATGATTAATGACGCATTTGAACCATGCATTGAGGCTGGTGGATGCAGGTAGTCCGCGGACGATGTTAATTTATGTCTCGGCAAAATGAGTCGAAACGGTGCAACTTCTGGGGGATGCTAACTAGTGTTAGCGCATGTTAGCACCCCGCTAGCCCTCGGCTTGTGAGAGTCTGACAGCTTCATGGTGTACAGTGATCAATAGCAGATAATAATTTAGAAGGTTGGAACCCTATATCAAGTGTGCCCTTGTATAATATTTTCCATGTATAGGCGAATACTCACGGTTGTCCACAGGTGGAACGTTGAGGGAAGTCTATCATAACCAAGAGAAGCTCTAATCGTCAACATGGGGGCTGTCATCTCACGGTGGAGGGTATGTATTAACATTTGTACACGTATTGTTTTCATTCTACACACACAATACTAGGCACGACTGCATATTCTAATGAACGTCCAATACAAGCGCTGCATTAGTGTTTGGATGTATTTCAATTTGCACACGTAAATTTAGCATTTTGGGGGTACAAGTGTGTTCACACAAAAGTATGGCAAAATACCCGGATGTTGCACCCCAAATGCTGAGTGTGCAGCAATGACATCTAGTCAGGACTAACAAGTGGTTTCAATTCACACTTAAATGGAAGGGAAGAAGCAAAAATATTGCAGTTTCGAGTAAGTACGCAAGTAGCCTGAATGATTTGGGATGATGCTGTTAACATTTGCACGTTTGAACTAAGTACAGTCGATCCCCCACTTTTTGCCTATGTCTGACATGGCTCATCCCCCTTACCGCATCTGCTAACTTGATGTTGCGTTCTCCCGTTTTGGAAAATGGAACTGACCAGCGGAAATCACAATTAAGACATTTAGTCCCAGAAAAAAGCCCTTTAACTATGTATTTTTAACATGCGGCTTGCTCGAAACCCTCCTCTCATTGTTCATTCACCACATAACGAGTGATTAAGACCATTAGGCCCATGAAAGATGTCTTATTTTTGACACTCCTCCCAAAAAAAACACTTTCAGTCATTGTTCACTCGCCACAGTCATGTTTAAGCCCTAAATATCCCTCACACTTAAGAAACACAACAAGAGCGAATACTGGAGAGCTGCATGTAATGGTTATGCCCATGAAATTGTCAATTTTTAACACGTCTTGCGCCTCACCCTCCAAAACCCTCCTACTAGCTTGATGTTTACATTCTCCTTCAATTTTGGGTCAATATTTTCAGTGCTGTAATTATTAGATTAGATTCAGCTCCAGAACCCGGCCCTTCTCTCTTCAGTTGCCATTGTTCAATCGCGACACCATCCAGGTATATGCCCCAAACATGCTTCACACAGGCTAGCAAGATAGCCTCTCCAAGCTGCAGCTACGTAATGTTAATCAGTGTTGTGCATCTCATTGACTGTACAGGTATCATTTTATGGCGAGAGAGTACATCGTCCAGCTGAGATAATGCATGTGTAAATAACATTGTGGATATGAAACGGGAAGTTGTAGCAACTCTGCTTGCACAACCGTTGACTCCTGCCAAGGTACTCTCAGCTGTTTTTATATGTCCTGTTTTTCCCTTGCAGGCCAAACCTTCCACTGTGGAGATTTTGGAGGGAATAGATAAGGTATGCATCATATAAGGAACATTCTGTGTTACTTGTGTACACATGCTGACTGATGGAATACTTTAAGATGTCATAAAGTTTAACAGCATCTAATTGGCTCTCGGGGACCTATGCGCTATGAGGCAGGCCATCAGGTGTGACCGTTGTTAATGATCATAGTAAGGTAGCTTTCAAAAACACCGCTCACAAGTCTTAAATATGTACTCTGGCGTGAAACCATCCAATGTGTGCCGAAATACTTCCTCATTTGATGACGGACGTGGCTTTAGTGCTGTGCTACAGTTAAGCTTGCAGGCTATTTTCAGCAACTCTCCTTGGAGCACTTGGCACTGCTGAGGTCAAGTAGCATCAAAGCCTCAAAGCATCCGTTCCTAAAAGGAAAAATAAAAACCCACATAGAATGATTTTTATTATGGCCATTTGTACACCCCCTTCACCTGTCTTACTCTTTGGATGAGAGAAAGCAATGCATTGGTGTCGTGTGACAGACACACATGTCACAGTGAGGAGATTTTACACTGTTGGTTATTTTTGGATTGAGTAAGCAAAAGTTTGAGGGGTTGCACCAAGCAGTACTTGGCTGTCACTGCTATTGCAAGTCAGTCCCAGTCTGTGCAGTACAATGCCTTAAATAAATGACCTCAAATGTTGTTATTGGAGTTTGGTAATTCTGCTTTCTGGTGCATTATTTAATAATCTTAATTTTAAGGTGTCGTACATTTACCCAATACACAACATTGTGACAAAATTGTGATAGTGTTAAGAATTTGACCAAAGAAGGATAGGATATTTGGAAGGATATAACATAACATAAACGACTCTATGTATGATGGAGCTACTGTACATGGAACAAAAATTTAAACTCAAAACAATATTGTTTATGGTCCCATTTTTCAGCTGAACTAGAATGTCAAGCCTTTTCCATCTGTTCATAATTCATCCACTTCAGCGCCTTAGGATGGCTGCAATAAAAGGCTGTTCCAAAATGTGTAGCTGAATTGTATTGGGTGGGGAGGGGGGGTCTCTAAACCTCCAAAAACTAGTCAGTACCTGGTCTGGCCACCATTTACCTCAAATACCACTTCTGGAGCATCCCAAACATACTTGGTGAGTAACACATCAGGTGATTAATTTCAGATCTTTATAATCAGTGCATGAAATATGGAGCAAAAAATGCTAAATGTATACTATAGGCTATAAAAATTTTCACACGGATTATCAACAAGCATAAACAATTTATAGTAGATAAAAATGATTAAATAATTTATAATTTCAATGACAACATGTGAGTGATGGCCACTATTGTTTTTCAGGACATCCAGCTTCACGAGGAGCATGGTGCAAAGTACCAAAGGCAGCTGAAGATCTGGCTGGGCCGACTGCTGCTGTACTCCATCCTTCTCTACCTGATGGCCTGCATAGTCGTCTACTGCTGGTACCTGCCAGAGCAGCTCATGGGGCGCCTAATTCTCTCCCTCCCTCTTGTCATATTTCCTTTACTGTAAGTACACTACTAATAATACGCTGTTAGCAATTGGGAGCGTCACCTCGATGAAAATAATTCACCCTTTTGCAAATCATTTTCTTTTTCATTTCTTTTCAGAGTGTGGTTACTTCGAAAACTCCTGATTGTCATCTTTTCACGAATAACGGAAAAAAATAGTAGGATTTATTTATTATTTATAAACTTAACATTTAAATCACTTCATTTTTTTTTTTACTTTTTTTCCCCTATAGATGAAAAACTGGAGAATCTTAAAGGACAAAAGAAGAAAATAGTAAGTTTAATATTTTAGCTTATATAGTACATTGCTGAACAGCTGTCGGAAGCTCTCAGTGTGGCGCCTATTGATCCTGTCAGTAGTTTGTATTTGTTAATCAAGGTCCTGTTCAGATTTGATTGGTTATGAAGACTTAAGCCGGCAAACTACTCTGCTAATGCCACTGTAATAAATGGCATGTAGTGCCTGAAAGAAATAAATCTGAGAAATGACGTGTCATCCTCTGTCAGCTCTAATAACTTTCAATAATTAGGCCTGATGGATTTTCACCATCTCCATTATCGAAGTAGTGAATGTAATTATTCTTCATATTACGTATAAACATGTAGAAAGAGGTTTGGGGATTTATTGTAAATGAAGATATGCACAGAATTGCACTTGTTTGATTAGCAATATTAATTAGTATTAATACGCTTTTTCATGAGTATACAGTCTTTCGCCGAATGGAAGCTTTCATTATAAACATCTGCTTTCAGCTTGAAGAAGTTATGGAAACGGAGACGTATAAAAATGCTAAAATGATTCTGGAGAGATTTGATCCTGATTCCAAGAAAAAAATGGTGAGCATTTATTTTTCTTTTGTATATATATATTTGCTATATAATATATATATTTTATATAATGTATATGGCGGCTGGATATATATACAGTATGTTAAGGTACCCTGTTAAGTACAACAGGGTTGTCCAGACTTTTTCCATGGAAATATTTTGACATACATTTCAACTTGCTGCTTCATTTTTTTTTGATATGACATGATTATCACACGTTACCGTTTTTTCCAACTCAACCTAATTTTGCAAAAATTGCAACTGTTTTGTTTGTCATTATTTATATTTTTCAGTTTTTTAATATTATGACTTTACTGGCTTAATGTTTTGTGTTAATATCTGTAAAATTACTGCTCTTTTTATCATTTTAACAGTTAATAACAAACAGCAGACACCCCTTGTATTACACTATAATAATGCTCTAGCTAAACTTCTCAACCCCTCCCTTTTTTTAAATGTAGGTGTACTTAATGATGTGGCTGACTGTAGCAACCAAAATTTTTTTTTCATATTGTATCTCTTCTATTTGTGAAGGAGCTGGAATCTACTCCACTCGGACCCCATATGACTCCTAAACAAGGCCAAGGTAGCTATGAGTAATGACGGCTCAGTTTCCTATCCCTTCCTTTCCTCTGCTCCGCCTCACCTGCAGTATCTCCTTTTGTTAGAGCTTCGCCAGCGCAACATCGTCCCTAAAACGCCACCAGTGGTGGCGCCGGCCGCAGTGGTGGCAAATCCTGGTAGCAGTGTAGCGGCCCGCCCTCCTCTTGCCAGCGGGCCCACCTACCCCGGACGGTCTTCACACTCTGCTCCAGGTGGACCCCCGGAGAGGCGCCTGTCGGCCATGGCTGCTCAGCAGAGCTTGATGAGGAAGCCTCTGACCCCTGGAACACCTGCTCCTGGATTTGGTGGGTTATCTGCACACAGGGGGAACACATCATAATGTGAACAATTACGGTGTGATTTACTCTTCCCTGGTTCTCTCTCCCCAGTTTCTCAGGTGCTATAGTGTTCTTTGAAAATTTAACAAGAAAGAAATATTGAAAAATCAGTAATTTTACAAGAATTATGTCAAAATATAAAGAGATAAAATTGTAGTATAATGAGAAGGTTTCAATTTTACAAGAGAATAGAGAAGACAATTTAAGGAAAAATGTAGGAAAACTTAAATAAAAAAAAGAAATTAAAACCTTTTTAAAAAGAGATTTAAAAAAAGAAAAAAATATTCAAGTATTAACGAAAAGTTGGAATGAGAAACACTAAATAAAGCTGCAATTTTTGGAAAATTAGTTTGGGAAAAGTTTATATTATGGGAATAATCATAATTTTGCCAGAAGAAACTGTTTAAAGATTTAAGAGTTTAAATATGTGGGGGGAAAAAAACAAAAAGGTGGGGAAAAAATACAAAGAGTGAAGTTGATAGGCTTTTTCACCTTTATCACACCTTTATCACAAAGATATGCAGTTTTTTAAAAATATGTATATACAGCATAACTTTTGCTTTACAAAATATGAAAGCATCCTTTCATTTTTGATTATATTACCATCTCTGGAAAAACTTGGGACAGCCCTGTTCCAAACTATGTGCATTTATCAGGCATAAATTAATTAACCGTTTGGGTGAGGCTTTTCATATTAATATTTCAAAAGGTTGTAGCGTGAAAATGGTTTGACGTAAAGCCATACTGTAAATGAGAAAACTCATCAGTATGACACAAAGTTTGTCAATTCAGTGATCTGATTTACATATTACATCACCAGGCTCGGAGTTTGTCAGATTCCTGTTTCTACGATACCCACTTGTGATACTCTTCCTTGTGTCTCAAGGAAACACAGCCATCATTTACAGCAGGATCTTGAACACTGCTGCCGCCTCAATAGATGTAAAGTACCTATGCCTGTGAATGTTTTCATTCATTCAGGTTAAATCCATTTATTAGTGTACCGTGTGTGCCGCGATTTCCAAATTTTCTTTCATTACAATCACACTATCCCCCCCTCACCATTAGCGGTGTTTTGACAACCCACCATGTCCCCTCCTACCACCCCGATCACTGCTCAAGGGGTTTCAAAGTCTATGCATTTCTAAACTTTGCATGGAACACACTCTCAAATGCTGCTCAAATTGAAGTTACAGACGTCCACCATCTCCTGGTGTCCAGTATTAACTTCGTGAGCCGCCTTATTTGCCGAACTGGTTTGTTAAATTCAGCAGTGTTGCTTGTCTCAGTTTTGCGACTTTGCGGCGTAAAGAGTTAAACCACTTACCGATGAAGTCTATCTTGCCATTGTGAATAAATAAAGTAGACTATAGATAATTACACACTACAATATTTATTATTTTTGTTCAAAATGTCTAAAAGACAAAAAAACAGCCAATATACGTAAAACATTCCACAGAACAGTTGTCCTGAGCGGAAGACATCTGCGTATCTGAATCGAGGCACTGAATAGTCAATATAAATTATTTCTGGACGATGAACACTCAATAGAAGATGCAAATGGATGCAAACAGTAAAGGAAATGTGCTCCTAGAGGAAGCCGCAAGCTGTAATTGCCATGTGGAATGCCAACTGTGTGGTATGCACGGAGCAGGATTACATTAACTATGATTAATTAGCCAGAGCGCCGTTTGTTCTCTGGGCAATGCTGGTGGAATCTCAGTAAATGTCTTTTAATGCTTGGCAAAATTGCCTTTGGCATTGGCAGCGCCCCTGCAAATGGTTTACATGACTCGATATCACCTGCTTCTGCTGAAAATTGAAAGTGAAAAGCAATTTGATACACAGAGTCACCGCAGAGTTTCCATATGTCGACGAATTAATAACCAGCAGGGCACTGAGACTGTGCCAAGTCTCACAGAAATGACCAGTCATCTTCCTATGATCGCTCTTGATGTTAGATTATATTAATTACTACTCTCCGACACCACGGGGGATCTGGACGTGCTTTGCAAGTGCGATGTAGGTAGGAGCCATTTCCCAGCAAGGATTTTTGTCAAGTGCATCTCTGTTTGCACAGAAAATGATGTGTGATGTCGACTCCTGCCTGCTTGTAGTCTTCGCTGTTCATGACAAAACTCTGATGTTTTGTTTTCAAAGGAATGCACCCCCCAGGCCCGCCCTTGGCCAGACCTGTGCTTCCAAGGCAAAGAGGCGCCGTGGACAGAATCGTCGAGTATCTTGTTGGAGATGGCCCACAGAACAGGTATGCGGTATAATGTGTGTTTATTACTATGGATGTCTGATATGGGCTTTTTTTTGGTGAAAACTGATATTTTCCAACTCTAAATTTCTGATACCGATATGTGTAACATGACATATCTCCTTTTCCTTATTCTTATTTTTACTTTCTATAAAATGCACTGTGGAGTTGCACTCAAATTTCGCTGTATGCAATACAGTGACAAAGGCGATTCTGATTCTGGTGGAATGAACACGTGTTGTATACAGCATTTTTTAATATTGGTTTTCATGATCGGGGGAAAAAAAATCACATTTTTATGTTGACATCGGGCCGATAATTATCGGGTAACAGTAAGTAACATGCTAACCACAGTCACCGTGCGCCACCAGTATATGCCTTACACATTTATTAAAGGCAATTAAAGTACTCACCATGGCAAAGCCATAGAGAGTTGTTTAAGTTTCACTTCTGGCCTTCCACAACTGTGGTGTGTTCAAGGGCCGCCACACAAATGCTCGACAAACATGTAAATATAACTGTTCATTCTACCTGGGTTGTCATGTAAATTACTATTGACTCTGTGTCAATGAGATACGTGTTCTGTGGAAGTCATTTGTTGCCTTTTAATGTCCTGAAAAATAATCCCAACACCTAAAAGTGGAGTCTAAAAATAGACATCGGCGCATCATGGTGTGTTTATTTCAATATAAAGTCACGTCTTCCCATTCACATTGATGTCTTTGCTTCCTCAGGTTCGCTCTCATCTGCCAGCAATGTCTGTCCCACAACGGCATGGCCTTAAAGGAGGAATTTGACTATGTTGGTAAGACTTTGTCAGTCTCCATCAAACGCTACACCGTCATTTGCCCTCTAGTGTTTGGCAGCGCAGTATATCATGCGGCTTTTTCCACCACTCCACCAGTGCCGACCCCCGCCGGCGCGCTCACACCCAGATTGAATATGCAAACCGATGCCGCGCATCAATCTCACCGTGTTTATGCATCTTAGGCGGTTCTTCAAAATTGGCTCCTATTCATGTATATTCATCCGTGTCTGTTTTGAAAATGTCTGAGAGATGACGTCGGCGTGTTTTTGTCTTTTTTATTTGTGTTGTTTCAGCATTCCGATGTGCGTACTGTTTCTTCCTGAACCCTGCGAGAAAGACCAGACCTCAAGCACCCAGACTCGCCGAGGCCACTGGCGAGCTGAAGATGTCATCTGAGGCGTCCCCCTCCCGCTCCTCCTCCTTGTCTGGTGCCGACAGAGACTCCCCCCAATTGTTCAAAGGTGACAACCACTATTTGGACACAAGTCTTAGGACGTGGCTTATAATGTCATTCCCCACCAAAGACGTATTTACACCCTTTTTTTAAAAATAAATGTATTTAAACTGGCACGGCGGTTGATTGGTTAGCGCGCAGACCTCACAGCTAGGAGACCAGGGTTCAATTCCACCCTCGGCCATCTCTGTGTGGAGTTTGCATGTTCTCCAGTACATGCACCAGTACAGGGTGTAACCTGCCTCTTGCCCAAAGACAGCTGGGATAGGCTCCAGCACCCCCGCGACCCTCGTGAAGAAAAGCGGTAGAAAATGAATGAATGTATTTAAACCGACCGCTTCCTCCCAAAGTCGTTACTTTGAAAAAAAAAGTACATTCTTCCAATGCAGGGGTGTCCAAAGTGCAGCCCAGGGGATATTTGCGGCTTATTTTCTGTCATGCCACCACCCCCAGGGGACAGAAATATTTTCACGCCCTACTCTTGAGAAGCTGTAGTATTTATCTGAACAAACTACTTGCTGAGTTGCTGGCACCAGCAGCATTAAAGCATGAATAAATACCCCTGCATTGGCAGATCATGCTCTAAAATACTGATATATATATATATATATACTTGGATATTTTGAAACACAAATATATCTGTAATTGTTTCGTCCCAGAGAAAAACGAGCATGCAGACATCCCTGAAACTGACACCCAAGAGCCTGTGCCCCCGACACCTCCAGAGCCCTGTCCCGAGTCCGACCACCAAAGCACTCCCGAGTCACATGACGATGAAGCCTCTGGAAAGTCTGACGGAGAGCAGGACTTGTCTGCCATGGAAGTGGAGTAAAGAAGGTCAGAAGCGTAACAAACACATTTCACGTCTGGACCGTTAATGGAAGCAATTGCGTAAGAACGACACGTACTTTGGAACCAGGGCTTACTGTGCTTTTTCTTTGCAAATAATTTTTATCCGTGCAGCAGCAGTATTGAAGTGTTTGCTGCTAGCGTGTAGCAGCAAACCCACCAAGCTGTTCTATGCAGCATGAGGCGAGAGAACAAGTATACTGTCTGTATTTAATGTATTGTCTTAATAGGATAAAGTCGGTGAAATACAAAATATTTTATTTATGTCAATTTATGAATATTCTCTTTGTAGCAGTGCCTTTAACAGTGATGGACTGGGTTATTCTGCAGCAAGGTGGTGCTACCAGCATGTTTACACACGATGGTACATAAAGAGCGCACTTACAAAATGTATTTATTTCTATAAGGGGGTGAAGCAAATGAATGTTGCTACTTTTACATTTTAAACGGCTTCACCCGAGTGTTGTTGATGCAGTCTATTTATATTTAGACAATCCCTTTAACTGTTTGCTGTGAATGTGTCCGTTTGTAATGTTAAAATAAACTTTTTGACAACATGCCGGTGTAATTATTTACTTTGCGGTATGTGAATCAGGACTCTTATAGCTCGGTTGCAAATAGAAAAAAGGTAGCCCACGTAAACAGCCGTGATTACAGCAGCTGCCGCGTATTCCGTATGTGTGTCAGGCTTTATAAATTGCCGCCCCGTTTCGGCTCCGGTCGGCTCCTCACGGCGAATGTTTAAACAGTCGCTTTTCATTAGCCAGCCAATTTTAGCTTGTGATCATTTTATTTTAGCTCATTGATCATTTCAGACAGCGTAACATAATGGTGTTGACACCGAGCCCGAGCAGTCTTGATTGCTTGACCCTCTTCATTTGCAAGCAGAAAGTCATTGCGGCTGCAAAGTTGCTCTCTCGCCACCGCCTGACCCGCTCCTCCCCCCCCTCCCCAGAACATGCACCGTAAAGTATGGGGGAGGTCAGCAGCACACATCTTCTATGGGTTTTGATAATGTATGTTTACAGAGACGTGACCTCTGGAGCCTTGTAATGCATCAATGTGACACGCACAGTAACGCCTGATTCCACCGCATGCTGTTTGGGGTTGACCTCTGACAAGAAAAGAAGAGGGGGGAAAAAAAAGCGGGACATCAATAGGACAATGTTTGGATGTTTTCACACCATTGGGAGATGGTTGCGTATACACAGGCTGGACAAGTGAGCATCATCTTTAGCATGACGTGACACTGACTGAAATTGTCGACTCTCAGTGTAACATATATCTCTTCGGTGACGAATGTCACATGTCATTACTTCAATGAAAGTCAAGCTGCTTTTTGGTTTTCGGCAGTATTTTGTTCCAAAAATTGACAACCTAAACAGGTAATTTTCCTGTAGAAACTAATAAATAATCCAATTAATCTTCGAAAGACCCCAAAATATGAACAAAAATACATTTTATAGAGAATAATTACAACTTTACATGCAGAAAACAAAGCAAGATTCATTATGATAGATGAATGAATGGAATTTCCCGTACTAGTTTGTTACGTGCAATATTGTACGAAAACCGAGGCAACATTTTAGCAACAAAAACATGGAATCTGGACCATACAAATAAAAACAGATCCCTGCTTTTCGTCAGGTTTCCTTTCCAGACTTACCAGCGAAAACACCAGTAATTGATGTGGTCATAAAAATGACCATTTTTGACACAAAGTCCGCCCACCACAGGCTTCCCCACTTCCCAACCCTCCTGCCTTTGTTCACACGCAACACAATCCAGGAAGTAAATGCATTATTTACACCAGCGAATGGTGAAAGACCCCAAGTAATTGATGCAGACGGCCCGCACTCCCTCCCCTCCAAACCCTTGACGTTAACGTGGACCTTGGATTTTGGATAAACATTTGTAATAAGTGTTGTGAGCACTGAAGTGACTTAATGAAGTGTAAGTCTTCATTAAGCACTGACTTGATGAAGACTTGCGGGAGACCGTTGGGCTCCCATGAGTCGGCAAAAATCGAATCTGTCGAGTACCCACAAGTCAGTGAAACTCCAGATTTTGAGTACTGACAGTCAGTGAAACACGAGCCTTTGTTGAGTACCTGAGTCAGTAAAACTTGAGTCTTTAGTGAGTCAATGAAAACTTGAGTCTTCATCAAGCATTTGTGAGTCAATGAAACTTGAAGCTTTTTGAGCTCCCATGAGTCAGTGAAACCAAGTCTGTCAAGTACCGATCGAGTACTTGTGAGTCAGTGAGACCACAGTCTTTTAGGACAGAGAGTTTTCGTCGGGTACCATAGAGTCAATGAAACTTGAGTTTTTGTAGAGTACCGCGGAGTCAATGAAACTTGAGTTTTTGTCGAGTACCGCGGAGTCAATGAAACTTGATTTTTTGTCGAGTACCGCGGAGTCAATGAAACTTGATTTTTTGTCGAGTACCGCGGAGTCAATGAAACTTGATTTTTTGTCGAGTACCGTAGAGTCAATGAAACTTGAGTTTTTGTCGAGTACCATACAGTCAATGAAACTTGAGTTTTTGTCAGGAACCTCTGAATCAGTCAAATTCAAGTACTCGTGAGTCAGTGAAGCGTGAGTCATTGAGCACCTGTGAAGCAGTTATACTCAAGTCTTTGTTAAGTACTCGTGAGTCAGTGAAAATGAGGTTTAATACCTAAATAAGCCTCATACATCTAAAGTATAAAATGTAATGCTATTCAACACTAATCTATCATAATGTAAGATGAGCCATGAACACATGGAACTCTTGCTTTGCCTTGCAGTAAGTATAACTATGGTGTGTTCAAGGACCGGCAGACAAAGTGTGACAATGCTTTGTAAAAAACACCCCCAAAAAAACACATAAACTATATGTATGTTGTACTATTTATACATTCATACTGACTTATAAGATGTGCCTATTTTAGACTAGACAACAATCCGCAAATGTAATGTCCGTCCTTTCAGGTAAAGCAATATGCCGAGGACGGTTTGAAACCACCATGGACGTGTTTGAGGAAAGTGAGCGCACAGAAAGACACAGGTACACGACTTTAATCAGGACTTCTGTCAAGGCAACACTAATTGATTTTCACTGTTGGAAGAAATGAAATCCAAAACGCCTGTGCCGAGGTGGAGCCGTCCCAAGGTTCATGGTTTCATTTCACTCCCATCTCTCACAGCCGTATTCCCGGCCACTTCCCTTAAATTTATACTGATCTTTTATTTATACCCAGAAAAAATGGCAGATAAGAAACATAAGCGTTCTTGATATTGTGTTCTGTCATATCTTGCAGCCAAAGATTGAAATCCCCGCGAAACAATTTTCTGAAGAAATGAAAGAGCGCGCCCTCCTGAACCTCGGAGGAAAATAAGCCCGCCGTGCGAAGCGGAATATGAAACAGAGGCCCGGAATAAGTAAAATAGACAAGTGCACCGGGCTTGTCACTTTTCCATTTGCTGCCCCCGAGTGAGAGCACTTTAAAAATTCCCCCCTCATCCCAGTGGAGACCTTTATCGTTATGCTCTATCTACTGTACTGAATACAAAGACAGACCATATCACACAAAGGTATTAAAACAGGGTATTTGATTTTAAAGGCTTGCCTTGAATTTGACAAGCATTAAGTAGCAGCAACAACAAAGTCATGATGGCGGCGCCGTGCTAAACGTGGAGATGAGCGAGAGAAGCCTTTTGTGATATTAGACGTAACGACAGCCTCTCGCCAACAGCATCATTACCCCGTAATAAGAGCACCATCTCCTTCAGAGGAGCATTAAAATGAAATTAGAGTATACAAGAGCTGGCCTTGATGAGCACTGAGGGGCGGGCCCATAACTTGAGGGGGCCTGAATTGCCACTTGACAAAAGGTCGTCAGCGTCTTCTGAGGAATTAGCTGTGGACATTCGAGCCATTTAAATGCTGAGAGATTGGATTGTATTAAAAACAAAAAAACATTCATGTCCAATAGCGAATGCATGATAAGACATTGTTTATATAGCAGAATGACATTCAGGGATCAGAGAGCATCGCCATTCGTAGTCAGTCTCGAGGTTGTTACCGCAATGAGTGATGACGTCTCTTGAGCGTAGACACAGTTTGACAATTATTACTGTCAACAATATGTCACTGCACTGGATTTCCCTACAGAAGTTATGATAAAAATGATGTTGCATTCATTCATTCATCCATTTTCTACTCCTTATCCACACGAGGGTCTATCCCAGCTGAACTGGTGGCCATCCAATCACAGGGCACATATAGACAAACAACCATTCACACTCACATTCATACCTATGGACAATTTGGAGTCAACAATTAACCTAGCATGTTTTTGGAATGTGGGAGATTGCCAACCGGAGTCCATGCGTTGAGCATGCAAACTCCACACACAGATGGCCGAGGGTGGAATCGAACTCGGGTGTCCAAGCTGTGAGGTCACCGTGCAGCCAAATGATGTTGCAATACAATACAAAAAGTTTGCTAGTTAAGCTATAATGACCACATACAGATACAATGTCACCCATGCAAGTACTGATAGGGAACTATTTTTACCGATTCAAGTTCCCATGAATCATTCCTGAATCGGGTACTCCAATTACTGCTCATGTGCGCAGAAAGTCACATAACAAGTTTGTAGTTTGCCATAGTTGTTCAAGGGAGCACCCGTGAGTCATTGAAACTTGAGTCTTCATCAAGCGCCAGTGAGTCAGAGAAATGAGTCTTTGTTGAGCACCCGTGAACCAGAGTACCTGTAAGCCAGTGAAAATTGAGTCTTTGTCGAGTATCTGTGAATCGGTGAAACTTGAGTCTTTGTCGAGTACCTGTGAGTTTCTGTTTTGTGCATGTGACTCAGTGAGACTAGGGTCTTTGTGGGGTACCTGTGGGTCAGGTTTTTACAAACTTCAGTCTTTAGCAGATACTTGTGAGTCAGTGAATCTTGAGCCTTCTGTGAAACTTGAGACATGGTAGAGTAATTGTGAGCAACAGAAATGCGAGTCTTTGCTGGACACCGGTGAGCCAGTGAAATTTTGTGTACCCATTAGTCAGTGAAACTTGAGCCTTCATCAAGCACCACTGCATCAGTGAAAGTCAATTTTAGTCGAGTACCGTGAGTCAGTGAAACTTGAGCCTTCATCAAGCACCACTGCATCAGTGAAAGTCAATTTTAGTCGGGTACCGGTGAGTCAGTGAAACTTGAGTCTTCACTGAGTACTCGTGAGTCAGTGAAACATGAGTCTTTGTCCAATACAAGTGACATTGCTGATATCATCCGATTTCTGTCAATTTTGCACAAGTGAAATGGTGATTATGAGATTAATTTCCACTATGGAACCCTCCCTTTCTCTCTTCAATTACCATTGTTCACTCACCATACAATCCAGGTTTAAGCACTAAATATGCTTCCCCACACTTATTAAACACATCTAAAGTATAAAATGTATAGAGATTCAACACATAGCATAGCATGGGAGTCACGGTGGAGCCTTTAGCCTGGTCGCCAGGCCAGCTAGCAGGCTGGAGAAGGCGTTTCCCCAAGCAGAGTCTACATGTCTACTGGGATGGAACTGGTTTAGAGCGGCAAAGGTTCTAAGTGTGCGTTTTCCAGATAAAGAACATGACAGTTTCACTTTGGCGTTACATAGTAACTATGGTATGTTCAAGGACTGGTGAAAAAAGTGTGAAATATCCACACTTAAGCTTAAGGACGTAAATGTAAAAATAGCGGTATCTACGTATTATTTATGCAGATGTGTTTTCTGCCTACATTTGGAGGGAAAAGGTGATATGGGGGGGTCCGCTGTATATATGCACACACCAAATTGGGTTTGTTGCCCTTTAAAACGCCAGAGAAGTACTCGTCGGATGAGGAAGACGAGAGACACGCCACCCCTGCCCAAGCAGCTCATGTGGAAATCATACAAAGCATCCTGCAGGCGGCAGCTTCATTTTATGGCTCCATCTATTACCACTCTGTCATTGTTAATTGTCTTCTTTTTACCTCTGCAGGATTCTCCAAATTGGTCCTATCGAATGTGACAGGAGGAAGAGCATTAAGCATCTGACAAGATGATATCTAAGTTCAATTTCCTCCTCCTCACCTGATTTATACCTGCAGCACATCATTTTCCTTTCTGTCATAAAGACCTCTATAAATCAGTGGTGCTTATGGAAGCGCTGCACAGCAGCCTTTCCTGGATTTGTATCCCCAGTGTTTGCTATTAGGAAGCCATTACAAGCACATTTTGCTCCCTCAAACAAAAATGATCAAATCTAATAGAGGCAAGATTAGAGAGATAAAAGGAGAAAAGCGCTGGCAGAGCCGCTCCAAACAGCCTCCACCTAAACAATATGTGCTAAACTCAATAAAAACAGCTTTTTTTTCATGTCGGTGACACCATTATCCATCTGTTTGGACAAAATTGCTGTATCATGGTATAAATCTGGCATTCAAGTGACATATCCTCTCAAATAAAAGGGAACATTAACTGCTCTATCTTGTAGAGGCCACGGGACGAGCGGGCTATAAGCCCAGTCGAGTGTGATGGCAGTTATGCTGTGTTTTTACTAGACTGCAGACAATTATACTTTGCTCCCCTCGCCATCACAAGACAAACGGCTCAGGCTTCAGCTGAAATGATTTCAAATAGATTTTCCAAAATGTCTCTTGGCAGATTGCTTCCATACATTATTTCACTTAAATGGAAAAGGGGAGGGAAAAAAGAGCGAGCCGGCGCTACAAATCAATCACGCAGCTTTAGTACACCCAGAGATGAGAGCTTTCAGTGTGTGTGTGTGTGTGTGTGTGTGTAGATGTACTACATACGCACACAAGGACTCTTGACAGGATGGGCGACATCTTTGCTGAATGATGACACACGGGACGCTTTAGTAGAGAGCTGCCGGTGGCAAAAAGAGAAATAATGCATCTTAAACTCACCCGCCGACTTTGGACCACACTTTAGCAGAGGGAACCGTTCAGCCAAGCCTATACGGGATGGATAAAATACATGTCACATGTCAGCGCACACATACTACATGCTACTCCTATTGCCAAACAACACATGCTCAATGCTTTTCTCTGATATATAACCCCTGTTTATTGTGGTTATTTTCATAAGCGCGCAGACCTCACCGCTAGGAGACCAGGGTTCAATTCCACCCTCAGCCATCTCTGTGTGGAGTTTGCATGTTCTCCCCGTGCATGCGTGGGTTTTCTCCGGGTACTCCGGTTTCCTCCCACATTCCAAAGACATGCTAGGTTAATTGGTGACTCCAAAATTGTAGGTATGAATGTGAGTGTGAATGGTTGTTTGTCTATATGTGCCCTGTGATTGGCTGGCGACCAGTCCAAGGTGTACCCCGCCTCTCGCCCGAAGACAGCTGGGATAGGCTCCAGCAACCCCCCGTGACCCTTTGAATGTTTTTGAATATGCTTGAATATGCAAATTATTTGACTAATGGCTGTATTCAAGCACTAAATAGCATGATTTATGCATTCACATAGTTTTATAAAACCCTGGAATTCAAACTGTACTTATTCTAGAGTACACATACACTCATACCCAACTACAATAACTACGGATGGAAAATATCGGCATGTTGTAGCATAAAATCCATGCGGTGGACTCTTTTGTTGTTTTAGGCCTCGGGGAGAAATGTTGAAAAAGCATCCAAATGGCAATCTTGGTGGTGTCCTTGATGTTTTAACGTGTGATGCTCGTCACATAAAAGTCAAAGAGTGTATAGTACCCGGGATTTATGGCATATTTTCATCATAACTGCTCGCTGGGCGCTCTTGCTGTCTGCAAAGTCAAAAAATCTTACAGCGACACATCAGTGACAAAAAGGCCTAGCAGTACAGAGAATGGAATTTAGGAAGATTTGCACAAAAAAAAAATGCCAGACCCCCTAGATAGCATGAATGAAAGTAATTATCTCAGGAAAGGTGCAAAAACAAACCGAAGCCTCGCTTTGGTGGTGGACGTTGGCCTGTTGGCACCACGGTGCTGCGCCAGAGAGATCTTACTGCAATATTCCCTGTTGCCAGCCATAATTAATTGCTTTACAGTCTTCAAGGCCATAATGCTCATCAGTTATTAATTAGAAATTCATTTCACTGAATAAATAATGCTCATGATTGATGATGAAACTGCTAATTAGGTTCTCGGAGCAATGCACAGGGGAAAACGCCTTTACACTTGAATCTGGGCTGTTAAATAGTTGCTCCTTTAAAGGGGCGGCGGTACCTCTCGTCGTAAACCCTCGCTGTCACGGGAGCCTCTGGATTCACGGAGTGCTAACAAAAACATTGGCTGAGGTTACATTTGGCAATTGCGATGATTCCTTTGTTGCAGCTAAGGTTGCAGAAATGGTCCGAGCAGGGCAGCAAATATGCCTAAAATTGATCTAAAACAAGAAAAAATCAAAATGTTTGTCAAATAGCTTCAGAAAAACAATAAATACACGGAGTTATAGGAGCTATTTTTAATGATCAGACACCCCTCCATGTGTAGAAACGTATGAAATATGTGTTGCTCCTTTGTCGCTGGTGATTGGTTCCAGACTCGACTGCGACAAGTACATTTCCGCAAAGTAGGATTCATTATTATTAAATTTATTTTTTTTGTAGTTAGAACAAACCTGTTTAATCTACTTTTTTACCATTATTAAAGCCCTGTAGACATGAAATAATAACCAATATAGTCACCTTTACACTCCTGTTATTAGTTGTTTAATAATAATAATACATTTTATTTGTATAACGCTTTTGTATGCATTAAAATACAACATCCATACATTCATTCAGAGATAAAAACAAGGCTAAAAGCAGGTCACTTAGCCTCAAATGTATTTATTCTAAACGTAAAGGGTTTCAAATGTAGTGGGGAAGAAGGACAAAGTAAGAGGCAAAAAGTATACCACTTCCACACTAAACGAGATTTCACTGTATCATTCATGTTGGACGTGCCGGACTATATATTTTACACATATAGTAATTCTAACAGTCCACCTGGAATTATTGTATCTGTAAAAGTGTCATGCAATCTGCTATATGTGCTTGTGACCCTTTTTCAGGACCACTTTGTAAACAAATAACCAAATTGATAAAAAAAGCTACCTAAACCATCAAAAGGTTGGCTCAAGCCATGATGCCAGGTTGTATGTTAAGTTTCAATGAATACTAAAGAACGGACGGGCCGTATTTCAACATTTGGCAGTTCGCATGTGGCCCCCGGGCCAGTAGTTTGCCCACTTCTGCCCTGCAGGTTGGGTTCCAGAAGTTCAAGATGATCCTCTTTTAAGGGACCTTCTGCCACAGTAAAACATGACCACAGACGGCGTATAGTTTTGCTTATATTGCAAGTTTTATAGCAAAACAAAAAAACTGTGCCTTCACCAATGTCAGCGCAGATTAGGTTAACAACGTCCAAGAATCTCTCATCTCTCTCATCATACCGCCTATAATAGTCCTTTTTTAAATGACGAGAGAGAAGTGTGAAAACTCGAGCCGTCTATGGCTCACTATTGATTTTACACCCAAGACCCAAGTGTTGTTGATAGCCTCTTTGATATATTTTCCAGTGAGCACCAGTCCCCTCGGACTTTGGTGGAAAATAAACCGCTCAATATACACCTATTAGGATTTCTTGATCTGAGCCCATAAAGCTACGGTGTACAGCGTTTCCGATGCTCATTGCATCATAATAGCAACCAGAGCAGCAGCTATTACTTTCACAAGATGAACCGCCTACATCCAATTGAGCGGCTGGCTGAAATGGTGTTGTTCGAAAACAATTGATGAGATGGACCTGCGGTGGAAAAGAGGCAAGGTGGAACATTAAAGGTGGAACACCGTCCATTCCCGGTTGCCAGCCGGCCTCTAGTTTGTACCCCAGAAATCTGTATTAACAATACATGAAACAAGAAAACACTGTTTCAATTCTGATATCAAGTGATAATAATCTGTAAGGTAGAAATATTTAAAAATGATTTTAACAGGAAATTTCTCTCTGAATGTCATGAACTCCTATTTACATGCAGCACATATTGAGCAACACTATAGTAGATTCCCACTTTTTTCCAAACTGAACAGCAAATAGCAAAACTGAAGACAATTAGGCCCAGAAAAGGCCCAGAAAAATGTAAATTTTTTGCTGATTAAAAAAAAAATTGTATATTTACAATAGGGTTGCAGCTACCGATAATTAATCTGAAGCTTATTTCAATTAATCGAATAATGGGTTATAGGCTAAGCAAGTCACATTTATTGATAAATTGATTAATTGAACAATGTAAAAAATAAAATAAAAAACAAGTCAATAATTTTGCCGGCCTCTATAAATTGACATGTACATGTATGCATGTTTATTTTCCTCGAATAAACAGAGAGGCAACGGGAGTCACCCCCCCCCCCCCCGTCAGCCTCCTACTTAGCCTCTTTGTCTCACTACATGGACGCTGGGCTACTAGTGCTAGCAGCAGGTTAGCAAGCCAACGCTAATATGAACCGAAGGTACAAAAGCGATGTTATCTAAACCGAATGCCACCAGTGTGGAGCCTTCGTCCTGACAGTCAATTCTTTTCTTAGGCGTGAATTCAAACAAAAGTAAATACAAACAAAGCGGTGCAAAATAGTGCGCGCTCATAGACAGTGTCGCTTGCACAAGAAATGCAACCTTTCAATACGGATGAAAAGCCAATATTTGGGGACTAGAGCTATTCCTGAACTGTAAGATGACTTGTTGAAGGACATGAGCAACATTGCATTGTACTCCGCCACCACAGATATGTGGCCCAGCTCAAATATGACACCATACATCATTTTAAAAATACACTACATAAACGCATGTGTGTGTGTGTAGTTTTTAACATTTTGTCTGCATTCTGAGAAATCAAAAGCCACTTTTATTTCTTACTTCTTTTAAACAACCCAAATGTAAGATTTTGAGTTGAAAAACAATGGCCTCTTACTAGCCCGGGATAGCCATAGCAGCTGAAATGTACACCAGACCAGGGCTTGAGAGCTTTTCGAGTTTATTTTACAAGACAGTGCAGCAGCATTTCTCCCCCCTCCAGCCCACACAACAGGCCTCTCCCAAACAATTTCACCCAGCCCCTTTTACCTGTGAAGGGCCAACCACAGTTCCCAATGAGAGGGTGAAGCAAGTCCAAAAGGTACCCGATTTACATCCCCAACACCCTTCATATTAAATATAAGTCCTTCAGGAGGGTCACTTCCTGTATATATATATATAAACACTCAAGTACACCTAACAACTTGGATTCCCCAACTACCACCCAGTCAATCCCCCCCTCCTCCAGGTGGCACTTGGGAGAGTCCAATTGAGGTGATCAGCCTCTGGCCTGCACTCCCATGGGTGCGCCTCCATGTTTGTGCCGCGACCCATCACCTCAAACAAAAGGAGAAACTAATGAGAAATTAATAACAACACAGATGACTTCTAAATGAAAAACTAACTAACTAAAGTAGCACTTAAACTTAAATGGCAAACAAATATAATTAAAGCACTAACCAAAATATATGTAAATAACTAAAGCCAACTATATACACAAAGAGAAACCGGACAGTGTTGGCGGGGCATACACCTGATCAGTGAGGGAGGATTGGCAGCTCCCTCACAGTAGACATGCTGAGTTTTTTATATTGAAAGAAAATGACTTTGTGTTATATTTGACAAGCACATTATTAGTATGAAGGAACTTTTTCTTCATACCTTACGTTTTTTTTTTCCTTTTTCCCCTTTTTCTTTCCTTTTTTGTACTGTTTTTTCCCTTTTTCTTTTCTTTTTTGTACTGTTTTTCCCTTTTTTTCCTTTTTCTTTCCTTTTTTGTACAATTTTCACCCTTAATATTATATCTCTATTGTCATAATAGTTTGACTTTATCATCCTAATATAACGTTTACCCAGCTTAAAAGGGCAACTTTATTCTTTGTTTCTCATATTTATGAAAAAAAAATAGTCTGTAACTTTATTTTAACTTTTTCTTAATAATGTGGCTTTATTCTCTTAATATTTTGTCTTTATTTTTGTAAAATAAGTGCCCTTTTTTCCATTTTTTTTCTACCAGTCAAAAGTTTGGAAACTTATACAATAACATGGCAGAGTGTACTGGTTGTGCACGTTATTATATGTTTTCGTAATGTAGGATAGCATATGGGATAACTGTGCAATAACAATGCAATAAACAAGTGCAATAAACCAAAATCAACATAATGTAAATAGTGTATAGAACATCTGGATTAGTATTAAATTGATTTTACTCTTTCTATGCTGTTGTGGGTGTTTTATATTTGGTTCTTGCTGTGTAAATCTGGAATTTTCCCTTGTGGGACAAATAAAGGCATATGTTATCTTATATAATGATTTTGCCATCATATTTATCAATCGGGTTTCTTTTATCATAACATTTAGTATGTTTGAGAATGGGCCATGTCCGATGTTAGCACTGTACACACCAAGATTCCCCCAATGGGAGAAAACAGCAGCAGATGATGGTTTAGCCTCATCCAACAAGGATACTATTACCGGTCTCTTTCGCCTGTCATCGCGGGGGGAGTGAGCAATGGTGCCCCCACCTCACTCGTCCTCCCTCGCTAACCAGTATCTGTCCTATTAGCAATTTATAATGGAGATCAAGAAGTAGTCTGCGCAGAATGAAGACAACTGTCTGCACCCTTTCCTAATTGGCTTTATGTTCACTTTCTGATAAATGGCTTGCCACTACCACAGAGTCCCGTGGTTTTTATTGCCCTAATAGGCCTCGCTAACTGGATTTACTAACAGATAGTGGGTCAAAAAGGACGTAGAGAGCAAAAATGTTAATTAATATCAATAATGGCCAATTATTAGTTTGACAGAGGGATCTCAGCTAGTTGTGTGTGAGCTAACTTGAAGGGGAAACACTAGCAAATTAGCATAACTGTGTGTGTGTGTGCACGCTCCACGGAGGTGCCCGGCAAACATCTGTTATGTTAGAAATTCAAATAGAATTCCTATTAGTAACCCGAGCTGTGGTTGCATAATCAGTCATTCTTCTCCGGCCATTTTGGAGGCGCTAACAATGCCCCAGCGACTGGTGGAACGCCTCCCTTTGGGCTTTCCAATCAAACGCGGCCCCATGTGGACCTGCACGTCCTAACAACCGACAGGCCAACGTGGACTTCTAAGGGGAGCTTTGTGCTCTGACAGGAGCTCAATGTATCCACCCATGACACATGACCACTGAATAGAATTTCCCCTTTGACTACAGCAAAATAAAAACAACAACGTTTACGGTTAAGGGAGTGCCTTGTTTGTAATCAATGTTGGAAAAAAAAATCCCTTTTTGTTTTGGATAGACCAAAAAATAGCCAGTAATTAGCATGTCCGTAAAAAAGTCTATTATTTCTAAAATATTTCTTACACAAAATCCAAATTGAAACCCTAAAACATGCTTCACATACTTATTTTAAGTATAAAACGTAAAGCTACTCAACACCGATTAATGAACCGGCATCACAGTGTAGCCTTTAGCCTGGTCATCACGCTAGCGCTAGATGCTAGCTGGCTAGAGAAGGCGTTTAGCGTCTATATAATCCATACTACGCAATACAGTCACGATTTAACGTCATGTACTGACTTCCTTACCAGACTGACGGAAACCAGGACCAGCATAGCCAAGTTTTTTCTCCTTTCCACCAACATTGTTGCTAGCTCTTTAATAGCTAATGCTATTGAAATGTTAACCATGCAACATAATTGTTTGTCACTATGTGCTCTAGCATACCTAGTGAGTATTAGCGACATAGAAAATGGCTGGATGGATACAATAAGGTAGATCCGTTGTTATTAAAAATAGATCAAATACATATATATATATATTAAAACATATTAAAAATATATATTTAAAAATGTTGTGAAGGTATTTAGTCTTAATCTTCTCATGTTTCATGTCTTATGGCAATATTGTAGTCACAGTGTAGCTTTTAGCCTGGTCGTCACGCTAGCGCTAGACGCTAGCTGGCTAGAGAAGGCGTTTAGCGTCTATATACTCCATACTACACAATACAGTCACGATTTAACGTCATGTACAGTCAGTACCTTACCAGACTGACGGAAGCCAGGACCAGCATAGCCAAGTTTTTTCTCCTTTCCACCAACATTGTTGCTAGCTCTTTAATAGCTAATGCTATTGAAATGCTAACCATGCAACATAATTGTTTGTCCCTATGTGTGCTGCAATTGGCTCTAGCATACCCAGTGAGTATAAGTGACATAGAAAATGGCTGGATGGATTTTATATATATATATATATATATATATATATATATAAAAGTATTAAAACATATTAAAAAATATATTTTTTAAAATGTTGTGAAGGTATTTAGTCTTAATCTTCTCAGCATGTCTTATGGCGATAATATACATTGTTCCTGTAGCGGCTTGCAGCCTCTGATGGTGATTTACAAGTCTGAGAGTGACCTTCTCCTTTATAATGCAAGCGTGTAATTCCCTGGAGTGTAACGTCATGTTTGATCAGAGGACCTACTCGTGTCCTGATCTCACCAGTGCTCAGAAGAAGGTGTCGCGAGTCAAAAGGGGCGGCGGCGGGGTTCTCCTTAAGGGCAAAATTGTCATCAGCTGTGTACGCTTGCATGCGGCGTACATCCTCGACATGGATGTACATGCGAGCGCATAAGAATAGTATGATAAAGCGACACACCAGGCTGTAAAATAAATAATAATGACTATACGGTGCTGGAAATTACAATTTCATAGAATAACACGTTTATCAAAATTTTAACTCCCAACACTTTTTGCATGAGAGGCAAGTGCACCATAATAGACGTCACTGTCCCTGTAGTTTTTAGGGATGTACGATATTGGCTTTTTTGTCAAAAACGTATAGTATATGCCGATATTATCCAATTCTCAATTTCCGATACCGATATATGTAGCATGACATATCTCCTGTGGTGGAATGCACACATATGTGTTGTTTACAGACTTTTTCATGATCAGGAAAAATAAACTATACCGATTCTGACTGATATCTCATCTTTATGCTGATATCGGTCATAATAATAATTATCGGTACTGATAATTATCGGACATATCTAGTTTTTATGGCTTAAAACTCTAGTTTTAAGCCATAAAAAAGACCACAAGGTGGCATAAATGCAATAAATAGTGCATTTATTGACACACTCTACAGCTGGGGTGGGCAAACTACGGCACCGGGGGCCACATCCGACCCGCCAAGTGTTTGAATATGGCCCGCCCGTTTTTTCCAAAGTATTTAATTTAAACTTAACATACAACCTGGCGTCATGGCTTGAGCCAACCTTTTGATGGTTTAAGTATTTTTTTTTTTAATCAATTTGGTTATTTGATGTGGTCTGCTGTTTACAAAGTGGTCCTGAAAAAAGGGACACAACACACACACGTTTATAGATACAATACTTCCAAGGTGGACTGTTATGTGTAAAATATATAGTCTGGCCCCCCCATAAATTTTGTTAAAGCAATGCGTCCCGCGAGTCAAAACATTTGCCCACCCCTGCTCTACAGCAATGTGGGGGTCCATGGAGGAGTGTAGCGTGCAGAAGGTTACGCATTGTTAGGAAACACAGCTTAGTTCCAAATGTGAAAACTGCAAATCGTACATGTTGTTGTGTTTGCAAATATATTGTTATTGTTGTTGTTTATGTTTATGTGATATTGTTGTTCAGATATTTGAGAGGTCACAAAAAGTGTGGCAAAGCGAAAGTTAGGCTTGAAATGTATCTTTTTACAAAAAGCTTTTCCCTTTTTTGTTGGGAACTGATATTTCCCTGAAACCTACCTGTGTTCTACTACTGATGACTAAAGATGAAAAATGAGAGTGTAATCTTCCTTTTGGTAGGTTCCATGTTTATATAGCCCTAGAACATAAATATCTGTGTGCCTTGAAAAATCAGTCCAAATCATCTAAAATGGCCGACACTTAAGGGGTTGAATTTTGAAAAATGGCTGGGATTGAATGAGTTAATAGTTATAATAGTTATAGATACTATTTCTGTGGCTTTCTCATGTCGTTAGTGTTTGGTAAAAAGTCATTTTAATTTGACCAGTGCCAAAAATTACTTTTCTTTGTTATTTTTGACCAAAAATCTTATTTTTAATGCAGCACTTTGAATGAAAAAGGCATTGTAAATAAAATATAGAACTATACAGGCCACAACATTTCTAATTTCATTCATTTCCTTTCTTTTTTTGTTCATTTTATTTAATTCTGTCCTTGCATGAATATCTTTTTTTCCACATTTGAATGAAGAACATCCTCCTGAATTAATTTGCAAGCGTGAACAAAGCAGCAACATATGTCTGGTGCACAGTGCTGCATCCAACAGATTTGGGTGCAGTACACATGACGGGGCGACTCCATGCTCGTACGTATGAGGAGGCTCTGGCTTCACGCTCCTCTCCGTTCCGTGGCCTCCGGTGTATAAATTTACTTGATTGTTTTCCTTTTCCTTTCTTAATTCATTGCAGTCGGATTCCTCTTTGCAGTGGTGTTGTCCCTCAAACAATTGAAGTGGAGACAATGGAGGCATAATGATAGATCCGTGTAGCCGCCATCTGTAAGAGCAGCTGCTCCCGTGCATCTGTACAGCATGCTGGAGCGGGGAGCCTCAGTAATCTGCATAATAAGGAGAGGGCTTATCTCAGTCTAGTTAATAATCACAAGCAATCGATGCACTTCATTCCCTCAGTGCTGAACGTCGGGAGGAAAAAAAAAAAAAGAAAGAAAAGCTCCAAAGTTTTGGTATGTTTGCCGTATCCTCCAGATAGGCAGGGGTCAGAAGATGTTGATTTTGCCCGGAGCTACAGATTTAGTTAGCACTCAATTTCATCTTTTCATGAATACCATAATTACAGCTGAGTTATGGTGCTGTTTTTTTTCACTTTCCTTTTGAGATTCTAACCTGGAACTGTACACATGTATTCCTTTTCCTGATAAACAATAGTTTGCCATTCAGCATTCACAATTAGCAGATTTTTGGTCCAAAAATTACGATTTACATTTTTTTTTGGTGAAAATAGGTTTTTTTTCCTCATAAAACACATGGCATTAACCATAAGTCGGTAATAATTCATCAATATGTGATAATACAGTAGAGCCATGCCTTGTTTATATGTAAATAATACATACAAATACAGTACAAATATTATGTATTACTGTTACCTCACTGTATCTCCAAAACATGTACATTGTTGCCTCGCTCTGTCATCGTTCACCTTTCACGGAACTGCACTTTGGGGGGGATTTTGACCGTAATTCCCAATCCGTATGTGAAACATTAACTCATATTTCTTCCCCTTTTCTGTGCATTATCACATGACAAAACAAGTTAATATGAGCTAGCTAACAATGCACATCATTAGGATACATCTATTTCGACCCTCTAAAAAAACCTCTAACAACATTTTATGGTGGTATATCCAAGCTGTGACCACACATTAACACGTACACTGACAATAACATGTAATAGTTGCAGTATCTTGCCATATTTTGATGATTTAAAACATTACCGGAACTTCTTTCCTCGGCGCATTGATACACATGCTTATGCTAGTTCCGTTAACAATAGCAGTATAGCTACAGCGACAAAACTTACAATGTCCGCTCTCATTTGGATGGCTGCGTCTTCCAGCACAAGACGTGAGCTCCAGTTCTAAGAAAACAAGCATCTTGTTGAGTCTTTGTAGCGGAATCGAGCGCTAGCTCTCCACTTTTCCGTCTGTGGATGACGCTGAGACGATCGGTTAGCGAGGCATTGTGTTAGTCCGCCAGATTTATGTATATGTGATAATTCAGTTCACTCCTTATATATGGAATACTTTAATATTTAGAGCATAGAACACCTTTCTACGACCTCTGAAATATGCATTTAAAAATTATTAGAGCCCACAAGACATGAAATAACACCCCTATAGTCACCTTTACAATCCATCTATTTTCTGTGCCGCTTGTCCTCACCAGACTCATGGGTGTATGCTGGAGCCTATCCCAGGCGTGGCACAACCGTGACTGGTCGCCAAGCGGAGAATCAAACCCAGGTCTTCCCGATCTCCAGACTGTGTGGCCTACATGCTTATTTCTTTCTTCTGGTTCCTCCAGCTCCCAGACAGTACTTCCTGCAGTGGCTATTGTCTCATCAATGTAAGATTACTGACACCTAGCAACCGGTGTAGAATACTACATATCATCACAATTTTTGAATGAGTCCTCTGAATGCCTTGTAGTTGTATTTTACTTCATTTCACCATTTTTATGGTTGAAAATGTTTAATTTAGGGCAAAAATATGAAAAATTAATGTGACTAATAATAAACTGTATTCAAGAACAAAACACTGATTCATTCATTAATATATTTTAGAAAAAACGCAATATAGTGAAGCTGCAACATTCCAAGGATGGATTGGCGAAGGATTACTAAAATATTGCTAAAATATACAACTTACATGTACCACAATTTATGAACAGGAAACTCCAGCATAACTTGAAACAATGAAATAAGCGTCTCAGGAAAAGCTGAGAAACCAAAGTTTTAAATATATGCTGACATCTAATTATTGGATGGCGCCTTCTTTATATCATTTGATGAATGCCTTTGGGCTTAAAGAATCAGTATGATTTTTTTTTTTTAACAAAACACTTGACAGTGGCTCATAGGAATATACTGCATGGATTGGATGAAACGTGTACGATAATATTGAGCAAAACAGTACCATGCCTGCTTTCCTCTTGTTCAATATGCTCTTTAAATCATGTTTATATTACACTGCAGTAAGAAGGAATTGGAATAAGCTTGGAAATTTTTTTTTCACTTTTAAAAGTTGTAAAAAAAAGGTGCAGGTTTTATTTTGACCTCAAATATTTGCCTCTTAAATATGTTACCTTCATATGTGAATGCTGGAACCCCCTTTCATCCTCATTAAGCATGCATCATGTTCCTCTCCCAGCTGCTCGGCGTCTGAGATCCACCAGGCAGGTGTATCGAGCCCCCAAGTGAGGCTGGCGAAGGAAGACGCCGGGTGAAGAAGTGCAGGTGTGACACGTTAGGAGGAGTCCAGGTGCTTATTGAGTTATCAGAGGCAGCCACTGCTTGTTTGATTTATCGCTGCTTAGCGTGGCCGTAACGGAGAAGCAGTATATCAGACAACAAAGTAAAACGCTGTGAATATTACCTGCTGCCGACTTGCAGCTGCGATAACTCACGCATGTCAGGTGACACCTCCCTATTGCTGTGACAACGGCACAATAAAAATGCAAAGTGAGATCACCTTGAATGGCTTGTAACGGCACCGACATGCTAGGACACAGGCCTCGTTGGAAATCCATTAGCACCAATGAGCGTCTGCTGGTGCCGGCATGCAGGATGGAAACCAACAGAAGGAGTCGGCCAATCTTCATTAAAGGTTTGGGATGTCTGTGTCATATATAAGCTATATAATATTGCAACACAATATCATAACACAGCCATTGTGCAATAATGATATAAGATACATCAGTAGGTTACAAAGTAACTTAGAAAAGCACTCCATTGTTCCCTCAATATTGTGATTTACACCATAAATATTAGTCCTACATTTATTTTATCTACAAATTTAGATTCCTTGACCATAAAAACATAGGATTACAATTGGATTAATAATGATATCAATATTACTTCAGTACTTATTCCAAAAAATCCAATTTTCCATAATGGCGGATTTCTCCTGCATCTGGATGTTTAAGGTTTGTTTGTTTTCTTCCTATGATGAAAATTTCTGGACAGTTTTGGCGGGAAGTACAACTCCAAAGGAAATACAGCTGGAATATGATTCTGGAAGATCTAGAAAAATTTCTGTGTTGGTTATTGTGTTTAGCTGCTCTATAGGAGTCCACAACTCAATACAAAAGTTTGATACATGATTATAATAGGTTCTCTTTAAAGATTATTGACAAAGATATGTCTCAGTTTGGGGCTGCACGGCGGTCGAGTGGTTAGCGCGCAGACCTCACAGCTAAGAGACCAGGGTTCAATTCCACCCTCGGCCATCTCTGTGTGGAGTTTGCATGTTCTCCCCGTGCATGCGTGGGTTTTCTCCGGGTACTCCGGTTTCCTCCCACATTCCAAAAACATGCTAGGTTAATTGGCGACTCCAAATTGTCCATAGGTATGAATGTGAGTGTGAATGGTTGTTTGTCTATATGTGCTCTGTGATTGGCTGGACACCAGTCCAGGGTGTACCCCGCCTCTCGCCCGAAGACAGCTGGGATAGGCTCCAGCACCCTCGCGACCCTTGTGAGGATAAGCGGTCGAAAATGAATGAATGAATGAATATTACTTCAGTACTTATTCCAAAAAATCCAATTTTCCATAATGGCGGATTTCTCCTGGATCGGTATCCCATAGTGTTTTGTTTGTTTTCTTCCAATGATGAAAATTTCTCCTGCCTGTTTTGGCGGGAAGCACAAATCCAAAGGAAATACAGCTGGAATATGATTCTGGAAGATCTAGAAAGATTCCTGTGTTAGTTATTTTGTGTAGCTGCTCTATAGGAGTCCACAACTCAATACAAAAGTTTGATACATGATTATAATAGGTTCCCTTTAAAGATTATTGACAAAGATATGTCCCAGTTTGTACGGTCAAACAGTGTTCCCATGTATCATTCCGCATTGGGACACTATAGACAGATTCTGACCAGGGAATCCTTGAATCATCTATTATGTGTGGGTTTTTTTTGTTCATAGCTAGCAATCGTTGCACGTTTGTGTGACGACAAACACAAAGACTGAAACAAAGACCCAAAGACCGAAGTCACTACTTTCCATCGGACCTTGTCACCCAGCGTATTTGAATACGCCACGCTTCTCTCATGTTGCAGCCAATATATCACCCTGCAGCATTAGAGACCTCGACTTAAAACGCCCCTCTTAAAATGACTCATTTGGCTTTGGTGTTTTCCAGCTCTCTTGTGTGCAGGAAAATCCAAGCGGCGAGCGGCGTTTCTCAATGCATCCATTCTCAGCTCTTTTATCTGCTGTTTATGGGGTTGCGTGAAGGCCGTGACATTGTTGGGTCGTGTTTTGACACATTCATTGGATAAAGAGTTTTTCATCACAGCTGCTGGGAAATTAAGCGGAGATTGAAAGCCCCTGATGTGGCGTAATTAAGTGTTTCATATTGTGTAGCCTCACTTCCACCAGCGGCGCCCTCTGATGAATGGGCCATAAAGGCGATAATATACCACATACACCACGACGCAAAGGCGGCCGGGGGGGGTTTGAGGGGGGGGCTCCTGTTACGTTAAAGTAGGCCTTTCCAGCATTTTTTCCTCAGAGAGTCGCTTGGCCTTTTTTTTTGTAGCGTTTGTTTTCTAGCTTTTGTTTGCAATCCAAACAAACTTAATAAGCTTGTTTTGCCACAGCATGAACAAAATGTTGTAGCATCAAATTTTGGAGTCCCATACATAAGCCCCCCCCATACACACACACGGACAGTACACTGCAAACAAATTGTTGCCTAAACTTGGTTGAAATGACTTTCTAACATTCATGTTACTATTTCGCACTCGGTAGTCCTTGAATGCACCACAGTTATGTGTGGTAAGATGAAAAACGTGTAACGTATACATCACTTTCACAGATGCATGTTTTTTTTCTTAATTTCTTCTATCACCTTGCACCATAAATGTTAATTTTTAAATAAAAAAATAAAAAGAAAGTAATTTTAAAAACATTTTTAAATATATAAAAATGTCTTCACATATCCACTAAACATGAAAAATAGCATAAAGTTGAAATAAAGTTGCAAAATTATATTAATAATTTTAATTAATTTGTATTCTAAAATATAAGTTTGAATATATAAACAAAAACAACCTCATTTATTGAAACCTCACGGCAAATTGTGATTTATTGTAACATTCATGACATTGTTCATGTTTATATATTTGTCAAATTTATATTTTAGAATACAAAACATGAAAAATAGCATAAAATTGAAATATTAAAGACCACATTTTTTGCAAAATTATATTAATAATTTTAATTAATTTGTATTCGAAAACATACATTTGAATATATAAACAAAAACAACCTCAATTATTGAAACCTCACGGCAAATTGTAATTTATTGTAACATTCGTGACATTGTTCACGTTTATATATTTGTCAAATTTGTATTTTAGAATACAAATTAATTAAAATTATTTGCTTAAATTAGTAGCAAATTATTATTAGCTATGCCGAGAATTTTTTTATATATTTATAAAGGGACCTATTATGCTGTTTTCCCTTTTCTGATCTATAAATGTAGTTAGAATGTTTTGTATTTTTGTGTTAAATGATGTTAAATATGTTAAAATACATTTGGAATGGTTCAAAACACTCGGTTTCAGAGAGTGTTTTGACATCACAAAAGGGCAGACTTCCTTTTATGGGCATGCAGTGCAGGCCAAAGTTGAGATGAAATATAATTCTTGAAATATATATATATATAAATTTTTAAAATATTGCTTGAAAATATTTGGATTTTTCACGACATGGCCCTCATTTGGATGCCCCCTTGTTTTAACTGTTTGGTGAGCTACCGGTTGCCTCCGAGCTCCTGGTTGGAGACCCCCGTCTCAACCCATTCAGTCACATGTTAACGCGGGCGACACTGAGATGGGAAGTGGGAATGAAGACGTCAGTACCACGTTGGTCGTGCAATGGCGTGCTTTAAAAAGGAAACGTTCCGCCCAGCGTACCCCAGCAGAAAAGGGGGGCGTCTGCCTCCCCAAACAAACCGCTGTCTTTGATATCAGCTGGTTAATCCTCCCCTTTTAGTGGCTTTATTGGCTCATTCAAGAGGCTCTTTTGACACCCCCCCCCCCTTCTGTTAAAAGGTGACTGCATCTCAAGTGAAATCTGGAGTGTTCTTTACACAAGCGCGGCGCCCCATGTGGCTCCCGCCTCCCAGCGGGCCTGTGATTTTCCTGCTTTAAGTGTCTACTGTCAACACTAATTTGTCCCACTCCTCCTCCACTCCACCCCCTTCGCAGGGGTAGAAGGGGTGGGTGACGCTCTCCCAAAGTTTTAATAAAAGATCTGCTGTTTTCCGGGAGTGAAACAAAAGCTTTCAAAGCCACAGAGGCAATGAGATGCCAGGTAATGATTACAAGGCTGGAAGAGAGGCCGTTAGCAGCGCCACATACTGTTTTACAAAGCCAGCTGTGTACGCTTCAGCTAAATGCAAACTACAAGTCAGAGATGCACGCTCAGCATTAAATTATTGAAAAACAAAGGGAGACTTTGTTTTTTTTACCCCCACTTTATTGGACTGAAATGGTGTTAAATAGAACTTTTATGTGTTTGTTTCTCCCAAACTGCTACAAATAGCTCCAGAAAATAATTTATTTTTTATTTTTTATTTTGAACTTAACATTACACGCCACTAAATTTAACGAGAATGACACCCTATAAATCATACACCCCTGGTAAAGCCACGCAATATTCTTTTTCGTGAGTATAAAATTGTGTACCACACAATGCCTGCATTTTGTCCTGAAGATCAAAAAGGACAATGCCAAGACTAAATCATGAAGATCAATGCACATCCATGGCCTCCAATATTCACATATTGTTGCTCCAAAAAGTTTTTTTTTTCTTCCAATAATAGGTTTTTCTGTTTTTTTTTCACAGAGAACACATCTACTTCTTCTTCTTAATTTATTTCAGACATGAATACTATGTTACATTATTCTTTCTCACATATGCACTTACAATATCTATTTATATATATATTTATACATATATATACATATACATACACAAATATATACATACATATACATACACAAATATCTACATGCATACATATATACATATATACACATACACATACATGCATACACACAACACCTCATTACTACACATGTCTGAAAAGGAGCAGGAAGAAGCAAAGCTTATTACATAAGTAATCATAATTTATAATTGCGTGATAATACAAAAAAAACAGTCATGTTAAAGGGATAGCTTCTCAAAACAACCTGCATTCAAAAAAATAATACATTTGCATCACAAAAACGCCTCCTCAAACACAATCACCGCAATGCCACTCTTCATCCACGCCACGGCCATCTTGAATGTATGTGGTCCACAGCAGAACATGTGTGTGTTCGTCACATTCTCATGAATGCACAGTCGACAGCACCCAGAGATAGAGCGGGAGATGTAATCTAATAATTACAAATGTATTGCAAAATATTGACCAAAATCAGACTACAAAGCCGAGGTCAAGCTAGCAGAAAGTTACGGAGAGAGAGGAACGAGCGTAAAGTGTCGAGAATATAGGTAGTTGAGGTGCAATGACACATAAAATTCATTGTTCGATACTTTTTCTATACTGAAAATAAATTAGCTTGGAGCTTTGTAGGACTTCAGGTAGTTTGCCACCAGCTGCTTATAATGATCTGCCTTGTACTTTTCCAAGAAACTCTTGACGTAAAAGTCAATTTTTTTTGGCATTCATGACATTTCTCTACATTTTGTCCACTTCCAAGAGAGAGATTTCTGCAAATAGAGACAAAACCTTTAATTTCAAAACTCTAGTCATATTAAAATTAATGTATTGGAATGGGCATACCATTTTTGCCTTTTTTTTTTTACATACATTTCCTATTGTGACCCAATACTGTATCTTGGAGACTATAGTCAAGCTGCACTTCTGACTCTTTAATTAGTGTTTATTAGTAATATTAAACAAAAAACTGTGTCCTTAATAAATGAAATGAATCTCTGATTGAGCGTCACCTCAGACCCATCTCCCCGTCTGCTACTAGTTGTTAGCTGCACATAAAAACAAAAACAACTGAAGTGAAAGTGAAAGTGTTCTGAAACTCAGCATTATCAACAACAGAAAAAGGTCACATCAATAGCAATAAAAGTAGCTATCGCCCGGTCGATCTCTTTTGCCAAATGTGGCCCGCAGGACACTAGTTTGAGGCCCCCGCCTTGATATGAAAGTTTAATGTTAGTTTGATATGGATGCTGTATGGTATCATGTACCCAGAAAAAATTATTACATTTGATTAATGTTCATGTTAAAGGTTAAATAACTGTTAATAGTTATCCTCCCTATCCGTGTGGAAGTGGTAAGTTTTTGGCTATTTAAGTTGAAAGGAAATAACTTGAAGGCTACCGTTTAGGTCGCTAGCTCTCTAGTTTGCGAGTTAGCATGTGTCTCAAGACCCTGCAGTTGCGCAATATGTTGTAAATAAAAAGAGTATAAATGTGACTATAGTCGTGTTTTGTCATGTCTACAGGGCTCTAATAATGCTTTGTTCATTTTATTCTGAAAAAAAATAATTTGTCTACCCACCAACTATATGTGGTTTCTTAAGTTTTTATTATTTGCCATTTTATTATTATTATTATATTTATTTATTTATTACTAATTGATTGATTTTCTTTATTCTTGATTTGTTTATTTATTTTTCATCTTATTTTGTGCAGAAAAATAAAAATTAAGATATTTGAGAACAGTGGAATGTTTTATCAGAGCTTTTATTGTAGAAAATTGGAACCAAAGCAAAGTTTTAAAATTTTTTTTGTTTTTAATAAATGCGTTTTTTTTTTTTTTTTTGAAAACCTGATGCGGCCCAGTCTCACCCAGACCCTAGCTCCAGTGGCCCCCAAGTAAATTGAGTTTGAGACCCCTGCTTTAAAAGAAAGCCTCCCGACAGGTAATCATGTTCAATAATAAGAAATACATTTTCGAATGAGGTTGATATTTTTCATATTCCTGCCGTGACCCGATACCCTGAAAAACTGCTGCAGCACTTATCTGATTTCCTTGGGATTAATAAGAACGGCATGATTGCATATAATAGTTTCCGACATGTGTTTGCTTGAGCACAATTTCAACATGCGACAAAGCAAATTGCACCGTTTCTTTTATGTGGCCGTTTGAAGGGAAATCAATAGAAAAAGTAATTCCTCGCCTTCCGTTTAAGCAAATTCTCATCTACTTGAATGATAGCTCTGCAGGAAAAGCAGTCAAGAGACTTTCTTTTCAATTATGGCTGACTTGTTTACATCGTATTTTGTGAGCCGGACATACAAATCTCATACGGGCTCTGCCATCGCTGAAGGAAGCTAAATGCAATTTGACTTCTAGGCAAGAACCATGCAAGGAAATTGTTCAATATCTCAGTCCGAGTCTAATTTATACCACATTGTTTAGCTGCGCGGTGTATAGTAGGGTTATGGTAATGTAATATGCATAATTCATACACCTTGGGCCCCCTCCTCATTTGTGATTCGGCTGCCCTGCCTTTTCATCTGAAGCTGAATTAATGCTACATTGTCCATTAGGCGGCCATAACACTGGCCAATGCTCTGTTTGGACGCAAATTCCATTGAGGCTAATTTCCCGTTTTGGTGTATGCATTGAATTGCTTTTCAAAAAAAGGACATTTCTTCATTTGAATGAATACTGATGACATAGTAGCCCTGCTTTGTAATTGGAAGTGGCATTTTGATCAGAAGTGTGTGTTTTTGTGTTTTTGAACTAACCACACTGGGATATATCGCTCCTCTCGCACTCATTTGTAAAACCAGGAATTTTACACCAATTCTTTTTCTCTGGTTTTGGCTGGAATTCATTTTCGGCTTTTCGGATGTGTCAAAGAGACACGTGGGAATCAAAGGTGTTGTCTCTTAGGTGGCCATTTGGGTTAATTTCACATTTGGGTGTACGTTAGTCCCTCATTTATTGCATTTAATCGATTCCAGACCCGACTGTGATAAGTGAATTTCTGCAAAGTAGGGTTCCTTATTTGTAAATGGAATATTTTTGTATTTAAAACATAGAAAACCTGTTACCGCCTTCTATTAGAGCCCTATGAAATAACACCCTATAGTCACTTTTACATTCTTATTACCAAATATAGTAGACATAATAAGAGAAAATAAGATATAAATATAACTTGTGCTTGTGTGTGTTGCTGTAAATGTGTTCCGGTGTTGGACAGGAAGTGATGTCAGGGGTTCAGAGTTGAGTTTTAGCTTGGCCCATGTTAGGGATTATCAAGTTGAGAGGTTGTGAGCTGCTAAAAATGCCCGTTTTTCCGGCCCTCCATGAAGCCATCTTGACCACGTGTCTCACCCAACATAACAGCAACATTACTGACACCTAGTGACCAGTGTAGAATACTACATATCATCATGATGTTTTTTTCAGTGTCTTCTGAATGCCTAGTATTTGTATTTTAGTTCATTTATTAGATTATAGGCTTGAACGTAAGCAGAAAAAAACATTTCCTTTAATATGAAATATGCATTAATTTGACAAATAGGCCTGTATTCAACCATGACAAAGCATGATTGATTAATTTATATATTTTTGAAAACATTCAGGATCCCTTATTAATACATGTAATAAATTTGTAGTTTGATCATAGGAAACCTGTTTAGACATTCTAAATGCAATTTTTGTAATATTAGACATTAACATAGAGCCCTCCAGACATAATCTAACACCCCTATAGTCACCTTTGCACGCCTATTACAAAATATAGTAAACATAATAAGAGTCACGCATGTTTTACTTTCAGTTTCTGTACAGTACTTCCTGCGGTGGCTATTGTTTTATTATCATGTAACTTATTGTACTACATATCATCACAATGTTTGTGAATGCGTCCTCTGAAGGCCTTATATTTGCATTTGACTTCATGTACTCATTGTTATGCATGAAAAGGCAAAAAATATCTAAGATTTGGTTACATATGCATAAAAAAATAATAATAATAGGGCCATCTTGGGATTGGAATTGTCCATAGGTATGAATGTGAGTGTGAATGGTTGTTTGTCTATATGTGCCCTGTGATTGGCTGGCCACCAGTCCAGGGTGTACCCCGCCTTTCGCCCGAAGACTGCTGGGATAGGCTCCAGCAGAATGAATGAATGAATGAATAATAGCATGATATCTTAATTACTGTATATCGGGGTAGCACAAGATTACTGTATTGTCTCATGCCTGCGTGAAAAGATGAATAAATCCGTTACATGTCCTACGCGACACCTTTGCAGAATCTCTGTGTGAAAGAGGCTCGTACTGGACTTGTCGGCAGAGAGAGCGGTGGATGTGGCTTGTTTCCCTCTCTGGAGTTCATTTAAGCGAGCCCCCTGCTGCTGCAGTGTGACCTTCATCAGACACGGTCTCCCTGCTGGGAACACATACACCGAGCACGTCCACTCCACAGCCGGCGCTCATTGGGTCATGATGGGGCTAAGCAGTCCCGTTAAAGCATGCTCATCTAGGCTGGGATCCTGCGTACGTGGCATCGAGATGGACTCCAGCCAAAAAGTCCGAGTCCTTGCTTCCTTCTTCCAACGTACACCATCCTATTGTTTTGGTTTTAGCTCCCAACCTTCTCATCAAGGCTGAGCTCAGTATGTGATAAATCCATTTTTGGACACGCCGCGGTCAGTTTAATGATCATTATTGTGGCCCAGATGGAAAAACAAGGGAATAAGGTGAATCAATGTTCGATTTTACCGTGTGACTTGATTCATGGCTATTGCTGTGATAAATGGCCGTCTTCCCGCCTTGAGACTTGTGAAATGAATTTGTATGTTGTGCAAGAAAACTCAAGAGATTTTAGCCTTGTTTTCAGGGTTTAATCCTTTTGATTGGTTTTGAAAGGCCATAAGATTATTTAGTGCGTAGTGAGCTTTGTGGCTGCTTCGGCACTGACTTTCTTTCTTTCAGGTAACAAGAAAATTAAGCTGAGTAGTGAAGTACACATCATAGCGGCCCTGCGTTCTATATCATTATTTTATTTTTTATATATTGGAGAATGGGCGGCACGGTGGTCGAGTGGTTAGTGCGCAGACCTCACAGCTTGGAGACCAGGGTTCAATTCCACCCTCGGCCATCTCTGTGTGGAGTTTGCATGTTCTCCCCGTGCATGCGTGGGTTTTCTCCGGGTACTCCGGTTTCCTCCCACATTCCAAAAACATGCTAGGTTAATTGGCCACTCCAAAATTGTCCATAGGTATGAATGTGAGTGTGAATGGTTGTTTGTCTATATGTGCCCTGTGATTGGCTGGCCACCAGTCCAGGGTGTAGGCTGGGATAGACTCCAGCACCCTCTGTGACCCTTGTGAATGAATAAATAAGCATTTAATGTATTTTCCGTACTATAAGTCACACTTTTTTTCATGGTTTGACTGGTCCTGCAACTTATACTCCGGAGCGACTTACTGTATATATGTTTCATTTCACACTGACGGCCACGAAAGGGCGATGTTAGTGTGAATGGTTGTTTGTCCATATGTGCCCTGTGATTGGCTGGCGACCAGTCCAGGGTGTATCCCGCCTCTTGCCCCAAGACAGCTGGGATAGGCTCCAGCACCCCCCGCAACCCTCGTGAGGAAAAAGCGGTAGAAAAGGAATGAATGAATATTGGAGAATGACCTGCCAGTAAATATCATTATCATACTTCATTTTAAATGATACCATTATAATAACACACAAAATCCATGTATACCACAACTCAATGGACAAATATTAATATTTGACCTCACGTCATTTCTGTTAACTTTGACTGACAGATGTCTAATGGTTCAAGGCAACTGGGAATTATTTCAAATATCCATCATGCAATTATGCTGAAGCTGTTTTTGTACATTCTCAATTCACTAGTGCTTCTCTGTTTTTAATATGGTTAGTCAAATGAGATGCAGAAATGGAGCTGCTGTCCCGGCTGCTAAGTACGAGCATGAGCATGTGTAATATGAAGTCGAAAATCTCACTTTGATTCAAGCTGATGGGAGGGCGAGTTTGAACGGAAGGTACTGAAGCAAAGAAATAATGGTATACCAAACTGTATGCGAAAAAAGCAATAGGAGAACGCACGGGGGGGGGGGGGTGGGGGAGGATGGGGGTTCGTCTCTGTAGGTAGCTGACATGACGCGACTAGTCAGACGTAAATAATGACAGACGGAAACTATCATGAGGTCTGTGAAGCATCCGCCTGCCGCCATCATTTTCTGTCTAACCTTGCATTGGCAGCGCTGGAGATCATTTAGAAAGCAGACTAACCATCCTGCCGCCCCCCGCCCCCCACACCACCACTCACCTGGATATGCATTGTCCCATAACCCATAGTTTGAAATTCTCCGTCATTTTCAACAATTATGCGATATTTAGCTAATTTATAATGCTGTGTTTCCCAGACTACTGCTAATGAGGTAGTTCGTTTTGACTTGAAGCGGCTACGGCTGTCTCTCGGCTGCGATGCTAAAGCGACAAGAGACCTTGTGCTTTTAAAAAGAAATCAAGTCTATTCAATTTGTATGACATATGCCAAGTCATCGTCGCCCCTCAGGGGTTAAAAGAAACTACCTCCACACACAAAATGAAAATGCATTTGCTTGCTGGAAAGTGAGCTAGACAACACAACATAGCCTTGGCTGTGCACCTCTTTTTCAGTATAGTGATAAATAAGACTTATGTTTAAAAATACAAAAAAAACCCAAGTTATTGTTCAAAGCGGTTTTAAGTGGCGACATAATGATAAAGTTTGCATGTTCTTTACTCTAGTTCAGGGGTGGGCAAACTTTTTGACTCGCGGGCCGCATTGATATGACAAAATTTACGAGGGGGGGAGGGGGGCAGACTATATATTTTACACGTAACAGTCCACCTGGTATTATTGTATCTGTAAAATTGTCATGCAATCTGCTATTATTATTTATTATTTTATATTTATATTTAAATATTTTAAAAATAATACAATATTATAATAATTACAATAAAATCAAAATAATAATAATTATATTATTATTATGTAAAATATGCAAATACAACAATAATATTATATATAATTAATATAATAATTAGCATTAATATAATAATTATAATAATCATAATAGTTCTAATAATAATTATAATAATCTAATAATAATAATAATTATTATTATTATGTGCTTGTGTCCCTTTTTTCAGGAGCACTTTGTAAACAACAGACCATGTCCAAAAACGAAATTGATAAAACCATCAAAAGGTTGGCTCAGGCCATGATGCCAGGTTGTATGTTGAGTTTAAATGAAATACTTTGGAAAGATTGGGCGGGCCGTATTCAAACACTTGGCGGGCCGGATGTGGCCCCCGGGCCGTAGTTTGCCCATCACTGCTCTAGTTAATAAGTGTGCGTAACAAATGAGTCGTCCATGTACTTTTTTTCATTGAATGAACTGCTAAATATAAAAAAAAGTTGTATATTGTGTCAATTAGGTAAAGAATATAATAATTCAAGAGAGAACGTATAAAAAATGTCACTTGTTACATGTTTATTTATCAATTTTATTCCATGACTTAGCATTATTTTCTGCATTATTTTATGCAGTTATGCAGCAATGTCATGTCCCACATGATTGAATGAAAAAACGCTATCCTCCCATTCTGTGTGGAAGTGGTAAGTTTTGGGCTTCTTAGGTTTAGAGCAATAACTTGTTAGTTCGCTAGCTTGTTAGCTAGCGGCTGTTTAGAGTCCCTGCAGCATAAAAGTTGAGCAATTTGTTGTAAACAAAGAATAATAGAAGTGTATAAAGGTGACTATATGGGTACTATTTTACGATTATGGAGCGCAAATTTAGTTACAATTTGTATTTAGAATGTCATAAACCAGTTTTCTATGTTTTTAACTATGAAAATATTAAATTTTCCAAATTAATTTATTGCAGTTGGGTCCTCTTTGGTTTCCATCCACAGTCCCTGACATGTGATGCTAAACATGAAAGAATAAATTAATAATTCCATGCCTGTTATACATATACAAAAAAAAATCTATTTAATATAATTATAAAAAATTATAAAAATAGCCACAAAAATATTGATTTAATAATTTCTTACTAATTTCTTACTCACTAATTACTAAAATAATTACTAATTAAAAAAAACAAAACAAAATGGATATATAGACATTATGAAAATATACGTTCCTCTAACGACAAGCCTTCTTTGTAAAGACGTCCACATGCTGTCCATATTTCATCTCTACAATATTTAACTAAGTCATCAGAATACCTACACAGAACCCCCACTTGTTTAGCTAAATTCCTCACTTTCCACTCAATACCTATGCAAACCCACGGCGCTGTATTATTAAAATCATCTTAACGGGCCATATTCTGCTCCATACACAAAATGTGAAACTTGAAAAATGGCATAGTAATGTATTTGCATTATATAATAATGACTCCCATGCAGCAAATTTATTAGTCTCCATTCTGGAAAAAGCCCCGGCAAAGCAACTTGCATGCTGTAATTGGCATCTTGCGGTTTGCTTTCCTGAGGAGAAAGTGAATTTTTATACGTGTTGATAATAAATAGCATATTTAAGCACCCAGGAAATCACCGCGAGACATCCATCCCACATCGTTTCATTTATTCTGGAGTGTTTAATTAAAGCTCGGAAACTACATGCAATTTGTGTCTGAACACTGTCTAATGTGTGAGAGTGGTTATTAGATATTAAATTGATGCATAATTCAGCCAATTAAGAAAGTAATCACACAAAGTAATGTAATGTAAGTTAATTATTACAGCATAAGCAAACAGTTCATCAACGCTATTTAATGCAGTGAGTCCCTCACATGCTCAGCAAGCACGGAAATATCTCGTTTAATCTATCTAATATACTGTCTTTGGAGGGTCTTTTCAGACATTTCTAAGGCACATTAGTGACTTTCTCTTTTGTCCAGTGGGGCTACATACTGAAAAATGAAAGGATGTAACTTTGTCATGTTGATCATGTTGATATTCTTTTTTACAGCATCGCATGTAGATATGATTTATGTTTAAGTTAGAAATTGTATATTTCAACAACAAAAATGCATCTCTGTTTTGTGATAGATGTGAAAATGCCTAATATTGTTATATATTATTATTATTATTATTATTAAGCCATGAATGTAAAGTCAGCAGAAAACAAAGCGGAAGAAAACACAAGCGTAACAAAATAAGGGCATGGAAAGCGGAACTTAGAAATAAACAAACTGTAATGCAGGCTGTGAGAGTTAATGTATTGTGACTTAAAAATTGTGACTTTTTCTTTATGTCTTTTTTTGTCTTCATATTTAGAATTTGTTCTCTGAAAATTTTCCAATTTTCCAATTTTCCATTTATGCCATTTTCTTCTCCAATATTGTTCCCATAATATTTACATTTTATTTTTGTAACATTTTATTTTTTATTTTATTTTTGAAAATGTTCCAATTTTCCATTTATGTCATTTTCTTCTCCAATATTGTTCCCATAATATTTACATTTTATTTTTGTAACATTTTATTTTTTATTTTATTTTTGAAAATGTTCCAATTTTCCATTTATGCCATTTTCCCTCCAATATTGTTCCCATAATATTTACGTTTTATTTTTGTAACATTTTATTTTTTATTTTATTTTTGAAAATGTTCCAATTTTCCATTTATTTTCATTTTTGAAGTCCTACACCTGGTTCAAATAGCTTTGGGTGTCTAGGCATGTGAGTCTTCCCTTCATCATCTCTGTCCTCACAGGAGGAGATCACCCCTCCCCTCGCATACAGACACACATGTAGTTTCCGATATTAACTCATATTTCGGTATGAAAAGCCATCTATGTAGGTTGGAGTCAGATTTCACCTTGACACATGCTCAACTCTGACAAATATAAAATATATTCAATTAAATTAAAAATGCATGACATCAAACATATATTAAAAATATAAATAAAATATAGACAACAAAATATATGTAAAAATATTACAGTGCCACCCCTCATTGCATCTAATGTGTCCAGTGTTGTATCTATGTACCTGTCTATCTATCTGCTGTTTTGTTTTTCCCAAAAACGGCACATTTCCTGAAAAAGCAGCAATTTGCCACCCAGACAGTCCCTCGCTTTGGAAGCCGAAAAAACAAGACCTTCCGGCCCTGCTTTTGTTTCCCTTGGTTAAACACGCATGTCACAGTTGACCTTTCTCTGGGTCAGGCTTTATATTGCTTGACATGTTTCCAACGTAATAGAACTGTTTAGCTGCCATCCCCAGGGCCCGTATATTTATTAAGCCTCAATGAGTTGCATCTGTCTGCTTGAATCAAGAGGAGCAATCAGCCCGGGTCAGACATGTTGTAATGGAGAAATATAGACACGTAGGGACACACACACACACTCACACACTCACACATGCAGACGTGGGCAGATTTGCAGCGGATAAATGCCCTTGCTTATAAAAGAGACCTCCATTTGCTACTACTACAATTGCATGGCTTGGATTCCACTGTATTGTGTTTACAAGAAGCTGTTATATGAGGTAAGTAGGGTTGCCAACCATCACTTGAAAAACTCAATTGTGCCTGAAAAAGGGACCTAATTTTAACGTGAAAATCAAAAATAGTTTGTGAAGGCTAAGCCAATCGATGCCAATCAACTTTTTTGCCATCTTTATTTATTCCCTTTGTCTTCTCTCTGTCTCAGCTAGCTAGCTAGCTAGCCGCCGTTGCTAGCTATGCGCCTAGCTTCTTTTCCGTGGACTTTTTACCATACGTACATTTTGATGTTATATAAAAATAAGCAATGGGGCTAGCTTGGAGAACGTTTTCATCTAACAAGGAAGTTTTTGATAATGTGATTGCAAAAAAGTAGCTATTCATGGTGTTCATGCTAACTTTAGCAATAGTAGTATTGCTAGCATTGCTAGCTGAATTTTGTTTCTGTTGTCTTGTTGCTAACGTCTTGTTACTAATTATTGTATTCCAGAGAATAATAAATGAAAAATATAACTATAAATAAGACTAATCATTGCAACAGAAAAATACTAAAATGTTAATATTATTAACATTATTATATTTTTTATTAAAATAAAAGATTTAAATACATTAATTATTAATTTATATTAAATTTATCAAATGTATTATGATTATTTCACACTGCTGTTATTACCACATCATTTTTTAATTTTTTAAATACATTTACATTTTTTTTGTAAATAATACAAATGCATAAAATAATGAATAAAATAATAATAGCTTTGGAATATAGGTGCTTTATGACTGTCGCGGCCCAACATAGTCACAGGAACTCTGAGCATGGGTGTGGTTATACAAATTTCCCCACTGAGGGACGAATAAAGGCATATCTTAATCTTAATCTTGGTTACATTATGCACCAATATGGTAAGCTCTCAACCAGATACTCACACAGCACAATCAGACTTGCGCAACAGTTTTATATGACTCATGGGGAAATAATGACTCTAACTTCTACACAAGCTTAACTTTCACTTTCTAGAGGGGTGCGAAAACTTTTATGTAGACCCTTGGCACTTGCATTTCCATATTCCTTGTTGATGTAGCGCTGTAACAAAATATATTGCTGTTATTTTTAACACAATTTGTAAACATTTCAAAGCGCGTGGAAGCACAGTGGTGTACTTCCCTGCGGTCCAGTGTGAGTCTTTAGTCTGGTGTCCTTTTTGAGGCGTATTGATTTATCTTTGTTCAGCCGCTGTACAACATCCCATAATGCAGGTCATTTTCTTAAACTGATTTTAAGCCCCTGTCTGGTAATCAGGGATAATTGTCAATTATCACAAGGACCCATCAGATCAATTACGGCAGAATCAATGCCGCCACTCTGGGCACACGTCCCTTCCTTTCTTTCCTTTACCACCTCATAGAAAGGGTTTAGTAAATATAAAGTTGGGTATAAAACTACGGGTGTGTTATGGTTTTTAATGGTTGTGTTTTACTGTGGCTGGGAGACTGGGTGGTTTTATCACCCTTAATGGAGATAAAACTCTTGTTCCCTGTTAGACTGAAGGCTGTGTATTATGTCTTTCGCCTGCTTATGACCAAACTGAGCTGAGCCTTCTTTTTTCTGGCTGGCGAGATGACTTTTGTAATGAAAGTTAATGTCAAAGAGCGCTTATTTTCCTCAAGACGGTTCCGTTTGCGCCTGGTGAAGGAGAGACGCCATTGGCTCGATGGCTCGCAGCATGTATGGATACAAATATGCTGCTGCAACAGAAAAGCCAGGTCAGCAGCCTGATGTATTATATCCTCCTCAGCGTATTTATTTACACTCAGCTACTCCACAAATGCTCGTGTCATCTTAACGGCTGACAATTAATCTGTCGCCAAGCCGGCCTGAAGTGAATGAAAGAGATTGATTTTAATTCGAAAACTTTCTTTCTGGCCTCGTGGAGCAATTCGCCGCTTGAATGTTGCTGGTTTCTAATGTTGTGCTGTGGTGGGAACTGGGATCTTTAGCACATTTAGCTACTGATGATGCAGCATCAGGAGCAACTGGGCCTTCAATAGCTTGCCAATGATACTTCCATATTATAATCACATTTATTATATTATGAATAATAAAAAATAATGAAAAATATTTAGACTCATCCAGTATCTATTTCACATGTATATATTAATTCCTAATATATTTTTTTTAATTCTAAATGTTACATATTTTCTTTTCTTTCCGTTGATTGACTCCCTAAATTAGATTAATATAATGTAAATACAGTAAAGTCTCGTTATATCGATATTGTCGGGAGTCGGAAAAAATATCGATATAACCGGACTGTCGATATATCCGATCCTGCGCCGAACTGCATTAAAAGTGGGCAATAATGCACTCGACATTGTTCTATAGTATAGAACAATGTCGAGCAGCTTAAATCAATCTTTGCTTAAGGATTTTCTTTTTTGGTATTGAAATCCTTAAGCAAAGATTGATTTAAGCTGCTTTTGTATCGATATAAGCAGACCAAATTGGCTGGCGGGAGATGAAAAGGGCATCGTAGTAACCGGATTATCATAATAACCGGGTATCGTACTAACGGAACTAATTATATCATAAAAGACTAGAAATTTGTCGGGAAATGAAAATAGTATTGTAATAAGCAGTACTTCGATATAACCAATATCGATATAACGAGACTTTACTGTAATTATATAAAATATGACAAAATGTGTATAAAATCTCTCATACTGTATATTATATTAATATGCAATAAAAATATGTATAATCATATATGTATCTATATTTGCAAATTAGTTTGTACCTTAGTTTTAGCATCCCTCTTAGTTCATATCTATTGGTTCCGACCACTGGACACCTTTTGGAAGCATATTATTATTTCCTTTTTGCATAATTTGAGCTGCATATCTCTTTTGTAATTGGTTGTATTATTGTTTTATATGTCCAGTATGTCTCCTGTTTAGTCAATGCAATGAATATTTGCTGAGAATGTATTAAATTTGATATATTTGAATATTGCAATACATTTGGCTCTTTATATGATTTAATTGTATTTTCCAGCATTTCTAACACCTAAAAACGTGCTTATAGTATATCCAAATACGACATGTTTAGTTTTATTGACTTTGTATGTTTCCCCCCTTTTCATAGTTACGAGTGGATGTGCTGTTCAAGGACAAACCTTGAGCGCAGAGGAAGGACGTGCTAAATCAAGACAAATGGTAAGGTCATCATTAAATCCATTGTAGCATCTGTAATGCTTAATACGCAGCATACTGTGGAGACATATTAGATATCGAATCCTTGTTTAAGACCGGTTCCAGCATCTTGTTGTCCGTTTCAATCTGTGTGAAACGCACCATAATCATTTTCAGTAAATCTAGCAGAGATTGACATTTAACCAGTGTCCAAACTCCTCATATTTCATCCCCACCTGAAAGAGACTGCCACTGAGTATAATCACACACACACACACATACGCACACAGAAAACAGAGTGTGCACTTTGTGCACAGCTATTTATATCAATAAGTCCCGTGCTGAGAGGCACAAAATGAGCGTTTAAGCTGCAGGGCCCAGAGAGCTCCATAGCAGGTGGGCAGGCTGCTCCGAGGCGTTCGGATAAAGGGGGTGTCGACTTTTTTTTTTTTTTTTTACAGGTGTTGCCCATCTCGCCGGGCGTCCACGCCTCTTGAAGGTTTAGGAGGAATCGGGACAGCTGGAGCAGGCGGCAGTGGGGAGACGGGCAGAGCGCCTCCTCTCGCTGTCGGGGCCTCCGCAGGTCAGTGCCTCCACCCGAAGGGACGGCAGAGCGAAACGCTATCAATTCCCAAACAAAGGAGCCACTTCAGCCGCCACAAAGGAAACATATGTGATGGAGCTGACTGGTGAGCAGCAGCTCACTTGAACATGTCAGCCTCTCCTAATTAGCTTTGTTAAGTCCCTCTGCTGTCTTCCCAACTGAGGCCTCTCCCGGGCACATGTGGGCTTTGTGTTTACAAGGGCAAAGGCTCCGACCGGCTCCCAAAACACACATTTCTCTTTTGCTTGAAAGGCTCGCTGATTTAATTCTCCCTCAAACGAGCGTCATTGCACAGATATAGATAGATTGACACACAAGTGACATATTGATTTTGTTTGTGCAATCAAGCATAGCTTTACAGCCCCTTCGGCTGCACAGCTTAACGTGCGTTACACCCACTTGGGTGTGCACGTGGTGACATGCTTTACATGCACACACCTGCCCCGCCATTATTAGCTTGGAAGAAGTGTCACTAGGTTTTAAAAACAGGGGAGACCCCAGGAGTAGTCTTGGGTATTGTTGACATATTATTCCACATGGGTGCCAAATCACCGGAGCCGGCTGACCCATTAGGCAATATAGGAAAATGCTAAAAGCGCCGTGACCTTCAGGGGGTTCCAAAACAATTACCATTTTAATATAATTGTATTAAATTTATATTGGCAATATAGATATAAAAATAATAACAAGTAATAAATAACCAAGGTTGCAGAGTAGTTAGCACGCAGACCTCACAGCAGGGAGACCTGAGTTCAATTCCATACTCGGCCATCTCTGTGTGGAATTTGCATGTTCTCCCTGTGCATGCGTGTTTTTTTTTCCCCGGGTACTCCAGTTTCCTCCCACATTACAAAAACATGCTAGGTTAATTGGCGACTCCAAATTGTCCATAGGTGTGAATGTGAGTGTGAATGGTTGTTTGTCTATATGTGCCCTGTGATTGGCTGGCCACCAGTCCAGGGTGTAGGCTGGCATAGGCTCCAGCACCCTCTGTGACCCTTGTGAGGATAAGCAGTACAAAATGAATGAATGAATGAATGAATAAATAAGCATTTAATGTATTTTCCGTACTATAAGCCACACTTTTTTTCATGGTTTGGCTGGTCCTGCAACTTATACTCCGGAGCGACTTACTGTATATATGTTTCTTTTCACACTGACGGCCACTTAATATGTTATGTTCAGGCCACACAGCGCCGAGTGGTTAGCATGTTGGCCAAACAGTCAGTCGGGAAGACCTGCGTTCGATTCTCTGCTTGGGCGTGGGTTTCCTCCCACATTCCAAAAACATGCTAGGTTAATTGGTGACTTCAAATTGTCCATAAGTATGAATGTGAGTGTGAATGGTTGTTTGTCGATATGTGCCCTGTGATTGGCTCTCGCCTCTCTTGCTGGGATAGAAAAGCGGCATAGAAAACGGATGGCTGGATTATGTTGACATACCACCTACTATCCTGCTGTTCTTCATTTTATTGTTATTACTATAACTTGTCTCTGATTTTATAAAACTGATTTCCTTTCAAAAATGCGATTTATTGTCCAGTATGACTTTTTTTTCTTCTTCTTCTTCATTGTGCATTTTTGGCTTGGTGTGACTGATACTCTTGAGTGACTTGTAGTTCAGAAAATATGGTAATTATATTTTGGTAATGTAACAAACATCAGTAAATACTTAAATACTTAAATACTTAAAATATAATAATTTATAATTCATAAAAATGTAAAAATAATTAAGATATGGTTTCATTCACCTGCATATGTTTTTTGGGCGTTAATAATTTGATTCAAGCTTTGTGATAAGCTTTTTTTAAATGTTATATATAATTATTATGACCAACATAATCCAAATTTTGTTCGTATTATCTGACAAAATCTTAACTTTTTTTCCAAAAATGTATTTTTTCCCTTAAGCCTATAATATCAATGCATCAAGTGGATCCATGTCAAAGTACCATGCTATGCCTCCTCATGTATGCATGTACTGCCCCACGGTGGCTCTGCCGCAGGAAAGATTTCTATTTAACTGCAATTCAGCCTCTGGCGCTGATGGCTGCCAGGCAGCGCAGCGCTTGAGAAGCATCAGGTCCAGAGCTGTGACTGCTGAGTGTCGTGATCCCGAGAGCTCTCCTCTCTTTGACAGGAGGCTGGGTTAAAAGTTTTGCGAGATTATATCTCAGAAGGGGTTTGTGATGATGCTTCATGACAGGTATTGCTTTCAGTGGGTGAAGGTCTCTTCTATAGGCGACTTCAAACTCCTCCATCAATGACATGTACGACCAAGATTAATATTTGCTTTTGCCAGCTCGGATCCACTGATGGATTAAAGTTGAGGTTGATCTTGTCGTAAATTATTTGATTTCCATTTTAGATGCACGGATGTACAAACAAATGGCAAGATATCTGTCCTAAGACCGTGAAGCCTTTGAGGAATTATTAAGTTCGATATTGAGAGGTAAAAAAAGCCCTCCCATTTAGTCATTCAATACTGAAAGACATGACGAAAGAGGTGATGGCCTAACTCTCCACTCATTTATTTTTATTAAAAAGTAATAAACAAAAGTGTATTTGAAAAGAGCTCAGCAGGGATCATGAATGGAAGAATAGTGCATGACAGGAAGGAGGGAAGTGGAAGAGTGGAAAAGTGTAATAAATGTATTATTATTTCAATGTAAACAACCCTTTTGGTGGTCCGATTAGTTATTTAGTATTTGAGCTGTCACAAAAGCAAAACATATTATTTCACAAAAAGCTGTTTTCCTCCCCTTTGTAGTCGGGAACTGATATTTTCTTCAAACATACCTATGTTCAACTGCTTAGTTTCAACTTTTCAAATATAGAAGTATTTACTAAAAACACGCTCCACAAATAAGGATAAAAAAATAAAGGGTCTCAAATGTCAGCCAAGCAAATCTAGATCAAAATATGGCATTATTTCCTGATAGGTGAAGCATACATACTTGGACATGCTCCAGCAAGCCAATGTATTCTACACCCACTGTCTGCCATGACAGCAGCCTGCTTCCTTTTTTGTTCCCTTTTCTCCTTTTTCCTGAACACTAAGAACACAATCAAAGTGCTGCTGTGGAGGAATACCCAGCTAACTGTCTGGAGATGTCTAGCCAAAAGGGATTTGTCCCTCAGGTAAAAGGGGTGGGGGGCTAGGTAGGCATGCATACCGGAACTCGGTAAGGTGTTCACGTAAATGGTAGTGACTCAGTAAAAACTAACTAAGCAGCCCTCCCATGATTGTGAGTAATGCACCTTTTTACAAAATTTGCATGTTTTCCAATTTTTAAGTACCAATTCAGGCACCGTTTCAAAAGTACTAATTTGGCACCAATAGCAGATATTATGAAAATGATAGCAACCCTGGGCCGGCCCCTTCAAATGTATCATAGCGTGATGACCGCTGTACAGGCGACTTTGGCCCGCAACTATGGATTATGTTAAAATGGCCTGTGCATTGACGAGCATATGCTAATTTGTCCCAGATGGGTACGAGAGAAGCGGGCGGCGGGGACATGCGGCCCGGCAGAAAGCAGAAGCAGTGCTTGGCAGGTCCATCATTCCGTCATTAAAGGCCACATTATTACTTACAACAAGACTTGCATGACAATTGCCGGAATGAATGCAGTCCCTCTGAGAGCAGGCCGGTGTGTCCTTCAGCTTCCCTTCGTCTGTTTTGTTTTCCTCCTGGCTCCACAGCTCCTCCCGGCTGCTGATGCTGCGTAAGGGGCTTGTGCTCGCCGTGTTCAGACATCAATAAGACAGGCTCGTACAAGCTGAAGCCATTCATTAATATAATGAGATGCTTTTGCTTTAATTGATAACCGATCAGTGCTGATGAGACATTATGCACTTGTGGATACAAGGCTTTTGCTGCATATGCGCTGGAAGTTGAAGCCAAGCACCTGCAAATTTGTTTTGGAAAGGCAGGAGTCCTTTGGAGCCATTATTTTCTTATACCACTGGGCGACCAATGAGCTGTCCCTGCTGCATTATTATTGAACTAGGCTATTTGGTTTCTCGCTACACAAGCAGAAAGATAATAGCGGCTTATGTTGAAATGCACGTGCGGGACGCCCTTTGTCCTTTTCAAATCAACAGCTTTAGAAATGGCCGGATTCAAAAGAAAGCAAGTAAACGATGCAAACTGTTTTTCACCTTTGCTGGGATTTACATTCACGACAGCAAAGCGTCAAAATAATGTACAATAATGTTCCATTTTCTTATAGTGTGACGTACCTTGCAGCATGCTGACATACCTGTCAACATTATGAAATAATGGGGAATATATTAACAAAAAAAATATGAAAAGGATCATTTACACCAGCACATGGTGCATTCAAGGACCCAGTGAAAAAAACTGCAAAATCTCAATGCTTGACGAAAAAATTAATAGCAATTTTATGCTGAATGAGGTGTCTATTTTTGTGGGGAAATGGCCCATTTTCATTTAAAATGCTATTTTGTAGAGTTCTGAATGCTCACTTGTGAATATACTTGGATACACGGTAGTGTAATCCTGCTAACAAATATGAATACAATCATAAACAAGGTTACATATGTGTTGAATTTTAAATACTGACTAGACCCAGCATGCAGTATAATCTCGGGTTATGTTATTCATTTGTTGAAACAATGCATACCCATTCATTCCATGAAATTCCTCCTTCTAGCTTGTCCTCTCTCGGGTTGAGAGGGCATGCTGGAGCCTATCCCAGCTGACTTTAGGCCAAAGGGAGTCTGTTGCGGGAACCCCAACTATGTAAAATACATTGATAGTGTACATAATACAGTTTTACAAGCAGAAAACAATGAAAAGTCATGGTGGGAAAGTAAAGGGTGAGTGAATGCCAACCATGTTCCAAAAATAGACATTTTTATTGCCGCATCATTTGCTCACATAATTTGCCACTAGCTGGAGGTTGTGGACCAAACTGATGGTCCTTGATTTGGCGGAAGGATACAGTACAATATATAGTCCTAATCAAAACTTTAAGAGCAGTCGAAAAATGGCAAAAATGTAAATTTTGCACTGTTGAATCTTAAGTAGAGTTGCAAAAGCGGACATGGGAGTAAGACCAAAAATTCTGGAATCAGCAATTTATTGCAAGAAGCCATTAAAGTGAAATAGGCTAATCAAAAGTTTAATACCGTATAAAAAAAATAACAGAAGCTCCCATTAAAATAGGAATTAAATGTTGAAAAAAAAGAGTGAGTCATGAGTAGCTGCACTATTCTTGTTACTCAGCTGAAAAATGGGTTTGGGTACGCCTGATGCCAGTGTTTCCACGAGGCTAGTGGGAATGTTGATCCACGTAGGGCAGCCACTGTCTGGAACTGATGTTCATTTTTCTAAACTTCCCTTGTCATCGTTCTCCAAAGGTTCTCAGTTGGGTTTGGATGAGGGGAAGATGCAGGATGGTCCAAAAGAGTCAGCTTATTCCTCTGGAAGAAGTCCTTTGTGAAGTGCAGTGTTGTCCTGTTGAAAAAGCCAGTCATTAGCACATTCGGTCATCTGCACATAGCCAGCTGACGCCCCTGCACAACCTGAAGCTCCGTTATCTCAAGTGGGATCTCCTTGTCATGCCAGTAACGTTGGAAGTCATCGTATTTTTGTCTTCTCCTACCTTTCAATGTCCCATGTTTGGTGCTCTCCTGCTAATTCCAAATGGAATTCCAAATTCCAAAAGAAGACAAGGCTTTTGAAGATCTTTTTTCTTCTTGAAATTCTTCCCTTGCATCTGATTCATTGACTCAAGGCCGGCAACATTTCTTTGGGTCAACTAATTGACTTTTTTGTTCCATAACCCAACATTTTGGCTGTGCTCTGAATCTTTTCTTCTTCTTAGAACCTCCTAAAGAACCAACCATAACCAAATGTAAATTGTTGCAATTTTTCAGCTGGTATTAAAATTTGGTTTAGGAGTGTGGATAGATCAATATTACGTGTAATACGTAATGTGTATGTGTAATATTGGGTGCAATGCTGGGAGTAGTCTACTGTTCAAGTATACGATAACCAAGGCAAAATTTTCACAGAAATCTAAATTGAGAACCAAATCATATGAAAACTGGTGCGTTTGAAAACCAAAGTAATGTATGTACATCCCCAAATGAAAGAGTACTGAATACTTGTGTGAAGCCATACTTTGTAGCGCAGCAAATAAGTACTGACACCACATTCCAGCCAATCACGGATTATCATCACAAAAAGGACGGAATTAATGTTGTCAAGATCGGCTTTCAACTGCTCTCAGGAGACCTTTCCGCCCCGGTCGGGAACCGGGGGGGCGGAAAGGGGTGTTAACATTTGTCATGGAGCTCTCTGTGCTGTATTTGCTGGGGGCATTGTTAGCACACACTGCCTCCAGCTCAGGATTTGGGCAGCCAAATCACACACACACACACACACTCCCACCCTCCCTCGCTTCCACCCCACCTTTGGAGCAGAAAGAATAGATGCCTTGGGGCAGTTCAGCGAGTGTGCATCAGTTCAGATGAGGCACGTTAAGTGGCGAGTGATAAATTTGGCACGACAATTGCAAACACCATCGCTTTTGTCTGTAATTAATTCCAATGGTGCCTGAGGCCTTACCCGTGTTGCTACTGGTGTGGGCCAGCAGTGCCTCCTAACGAGGGCACATTACAGCCGGGATTATTGTCCAGATAATGCTACTCTTCCAGGGTGGGTAGTGAGAGGCATTGGAGGGGTTCTAGAAGGAAAATATTTTTTTTAGTTGTCAGATCATTTGTAGAACAATTAGGATAAATACAATTTGGAGCCATTTTTCATAATTCAGGGGTGTCCAAACTGCGGCCCAGTAACCACTTGTGGCCCACGGATGCTTTTTATTATGGCCCCAGAGCACATTTTAAAGAAACAAACAAAAAGTAGTTTTGTTTTGTTTGTTTGCCCCAAAATTTCTTGGAATTTATTTGGACAGTTCTTGAGAATTTTGTATGCGTCTTGTCATGATTGACGGCTTCACCAAATTTCATGACATTTCCATGAAACAGGCAGCAGGGGCTATTTTTTTCAAAATTTAAATGGGCCGCTACTCCAGGGGTTGTGTTCGAACACCTGAAAAATCATATTTTTCTTCGGACCGAACGTGCTTGCAAATTTTGGTGAGGTTTAATATATGTTTAATGTATGCACTCAAAAGTGGGACTAAAGTTGCAGAATAACAATAAAAAAAATAGCAATTTGAAAAGGACTAAACAAACAGCAACAAAAATGGACAAATCAGCAGTCATTTTAAAATAATAAAGTCAAAATATTAAGAAATATCATGAGGATAACATCCTTGTTAAAATAGATGAATAATGTCATTTTAGTAGCATAAAGTTGAAATTGAATTGTCCAACTTTCAATTTCCGACACCGAGTGGTTGGCATGCAGACCTCACAGCTAGGAGACCAGGGTTCAATTCCACCCTCGGCCATCTCTGTGTGGAGTTTGCATGTTCTCCCCGTGCATTCGTGGGTTCTCTCCGGGTACTCCGGTTTTCTCCCACATTCCAAAAACATGCTAGGTTAATTGGCGATTCCAAATTGTCCATAGGTATGAATGTGAGTGTGAATGGTTGTTTGTCTATATATGCCCTGTGATTGGCTGGCCACCAGTCCAGGGTGTACCCCGCCTCTCGCCTGAAGAAAAAGCGGTAGAAAATGAATGAATGAATGAATGTAAACAATTCTACCACAACATAAACAACACAAAAATGGGTTGTTAATAATATTTTTTTAAACAAATATAACACCATGAACTATTTACACTTTTCACAATTGGAACTAAACCGTGTATGTGCACGCGTGTGCACATGTGTGTGTACTTGCGTTAACATTTGCCTTCATTGCTGTGACCTTCTGCACGCTACGGTCCTCCATGCTCTTCCACCTCCTCCTTGCTGTCAAGTGTGTTTTCACATGCATGAGATCCATGCCGTGCACTTCTGCCACCATGTGGCCATTTTTATGGTTTAAATCTGATGTAACAGTGACCTCTTTGAGTGTGCGGTTAAGTCATCACCTCTTTTTGCCTCTCTTTCAAAAAAACGTAAACGACGTATAAATACAGATTGGGCGTTCGGTTTATAAAAATGTATAAATATGGGTTGCTTTACCTACGTAAGTGGTCCTTTCATTCTTCCATTTTTCAATATGTGGTCCTTGCTGGAAAACGTTTAGACACCCCTGCTACAATTGGATGAAAACCAAGGCAAGATTTTCCCTTTTTTTGTCGAAGATCTTACAACAGAGGTTTATTGCTAACCTGTTTAAGATCTCCTATCATCATCACATGTTATCACATTTCATAATATCAATGCAACAACTCGATTGTGGAGAGAAATACACTACTACTTTGGTTATCATGACAGCTCCGACATCAATTTGACGTTACAAATGTGGCAACTTACACTTAACTGCCTGCTCAAAGTCAGTTTTTATTTTGGACCTACTCACCTCGCTTTTAACAGACCACAAGGGGCAACTCTTAGATACAAGCCGGCGTGTGTGTGAGATGTATGACGATAACAGCCTGGGGCGACAGCAGTCAGATGGAGTGGATGGACCTACAGAGAATTATCACCTGACATTGCAGCTCCTCTTGGCTTCATGGCCGCTTACATTGAGCGTCAGCTCATTGTCTGCTGCTGCACAGTTTCCAGCTAGTGGACCTAAAGACATGTAGCGGCTAAAACAAAGACGGGTCTCTCGTGGGGAAACATGTGCACGGTGAGTCTCTGCATTTCACAAGGGTTTGGTTTTAAGACCACCTGTGGATGGCGAAAAAAACCCAAGACGCTGAGACACCTTTAAAAATCTCCATTTTGAAAACATTCATATTAAACCACAACTCTTTAATTGACTTGAGTAGTTTGCAACCAACACAATCCAACATGTAAAACAATACCAGTTTGTATATATTTGCTGGGTAACTTCCTGTTCGGGAAGTATGTGGGTGATCTCCTTCTTTTGCAACGTCCCCCTTTAGTGTGCAAGCTAACCACAGTGATAAAAGGACAAAGTTCTTTTAGACTATTTCATTTAACTCTTGTATTTATTATTTGTGTCACTATTCAGGCAAACCTTGGTTTTTGAATGCCTCTATTTTTTGTATAATTCTGTTTTTCATTCATTCATTCGCTATCGCTTTTCCTCACGAGGGTCGCGGGGGTGCTGGAGCCTATCCCAGCTGTCTTCGGGCAAGAAGCGGGGTACACCCTGGACTGGTCGCCAGCCAATCACAGGGCACATATAGACAAACAACCATTCACACTCACTTTCATACCTATGGACAATTTGGAGTCGCTAATTAACCTAGCATGTTTTTGGAATGTGGGAGGAAACCGGAGTACCCGGAGAAAACCCACTCATGCATGGGGAGAACTCCACACAGAGATGGCCGAGGGTGGAATTGAACCCTGGTCTCCTTAATTCTGTTTTTGATTAAAAAATGGATTTTCAATAAGACCAGTATTGTATTTTTTTGCAAAATGGAGTACTCAAACAAAGAAGCTCCTACATTGCTGACCCACAGCTATTGTTAGTTTTGCTTTTGATTTCAGTTGTGTCGACAACAACTTACGGTGATGTGAATCAGCCAGTCCGAGGGGCGTCAACATAAGCGGGTTCGACTGTATTCAGGAAAAAGATGGAGGCCAGGGATCAAAGTTTTACAAGCTTACCTTTGGAAATTTAGTGCCATGGTATGTTGTCGGCAGGTGTTATGAATTGGCACGGAACGCGGGAAATCATGGGCCCACAGATTGCACCTTTAATATTTGGTCCAATGGGTCCAACAACTCAGTTCTTCTCATTCGGTGGTAATGCGGAGGCATTAATTAACGGCTTGTACTTCTGAGTAGTTTTATGACGGCTAATGTCCCTCATTAAGTGAGCTATAGTTACTCAAGGACATAAAAGAACCCCTCTGCAGTACCGTTAATCCTGATTTCACTTGTGAGAGTGCTTACATGTCTACCCTAACTAGCTCGGTAACGCTGGATCTCTGGGTCTAGCCTTCTCCTGTGCTTCTGAAGCCTCCTGCAGGGAGAAGTTGAACACACCACCAATCTGTGTCATTACTCTGTCATTGCATCAGATCACATGATTAGCTCCAGGGGCATTGGAGGAGGTGGGCTTGTTGCCGTCCCCGGGTAATGGTCCGGGGCACTGTGGAGGAGGGTTGTGCGCTGTCCTCCATGCAGGGCCAAGGATGCGGCATCATTCAGTCTGCCGCAGATGGCCTCCTGGTGACTCATGATTCACTCAGACCTTTCATGTATGTACGAGTGTGGTTGTGTCACTTCCCATTGAAAATCGTCTTTGTCATTGTTTTTTGGCATTAATCTTTTTCAAAGCGTCAGTGGAAAACCGAAATATACAATTAACAAAAAAAACACCAAAAATATGACCACAGAAAAATGTTTTATAGAGAATAATTATAGATTAATATGCAGAAACCCATACTACGCAAACTAAAGTGACGGCCAACTGACGAGTGTGCTTGGCACCACGTAGCCAAGACATATTTTTAGCAATACTTTTGGTAAAAAAAAAAAACCCAACAACCACGGCCTACAAAAATTGAGGTACCACTGTAGTTTGTTGTACAATAACCGAAACTGTGTCCAGAAACCAAAACATATCATTTGGAATCATTCAAAAACTGGGGCATACGAAAACTGAGGTTTCGGTGTAGTTTGTTCAGTGCAAAATCAGTGCAAAATCTCTGAAAACAGAGATTGAGTCACCAATTTGATTCCGTGGACTACATTGAGACATGTTTGTGTCATTTTTGTTGCAAATTGAATCCTACAAAACCTGGGGCTTACGAAAACTGAGGTTCCACAATAGTTTGTTAGACGCACTGTGTGCTCGTAAAATAACCGAGACAGTATACAAAAACCAAGACGTATCAGTTTGTCTAAAAACAAATCATGTCAATACAGAGGCCTACAAAAAATACGAGTGAAGTTTGTTGGCCGTACAATATCTGAGACCGTGTATGAAAACCAAGACATATTCTTCATCAATAATTTAAATCGAAAACTGAATACTACTAAAACTAAGGTGTATGAAAACCAAGGTTCCACTGTAATGGTTACGATAACCAAGACATTTTTTGCAATAATTTTCATCAAAAAACTAATCCCATGAAAACCGAGGTTCAACTGTTTGGCTGTATGATAACCAAGACAATGTATGACAACCGAGACATATTTGCAGCAATAATTTTTGTTGAAAACCAAATAATAGCATCCACAACTGAGGTGCCACTGTTTGTTAGGCGCACTGTTTGGCCGTACATTTGTAGAAAAAACGAGACAAAGGTTTTGAATAAAAAAAAACAGATCACGCAAAAACTGGAGCATACAAAAACAAAAAATGTAATTTGTTAGGTGTAATATTTGAGTCACAAACGTGTGGATGGGCTTTCGATTCCACAGACCCATAACGAAAACAGAGACATAATTGTCATTGAAAACTGAATCGTACGAAAAACGAGGTGTCACTCTACACGGATCTTGGTCCCTAGAAATAATAGCTTGAGTGTTAAAGAATTAGCAAACCATTAAATTGGATGAAGAGTAGCCTATGAAGGAGTCTGTCGCAGGTCGGCTAGCTGTGTGGACAGGTTGTCGATGCAGCCTTTTATAATGCAAAGGCTTGTAATTATCTCACGCCTGCTCATTTCACACTGACATATCGCTTTCCTAAATGTCAGTCGGAACAGTCAGTGTACTTGTTCTCTTTCCCCCCAGCTCAGGAAAGCCTTCCTCACACCATCCACACAGCTACGATGATGGTGGTGCTTTAGCCCTGAGCATGTACCCCCCCACTTCACCTGGGGAATAGTGGTTCAGGCATCACCGATCGTTGACCTGGCTATTGTTGTTTGTGATACTTACTGGTAAACTTTTGCAATCAATACAACATCAGCCAGCAGAGCCCCTGGGAATGAAAACCTGAAACAGCGCACTTAATCTTGGCGCCGGCCCCTGCTCCCTGCTCTGCCGCTAAACTAGGTAGTTGGCCTACTTGATGCCGCATTATTGCCGCAGAGGTCAGATGTGAGCTGTCTTGCACGGCGCCTGATGAATGGCTGTTTTTGATAAAGCGCTTCTCCCATCCAACAAGAGACATTTAATAATGATGGACCATAACTGCACACACACACACACACAAAAAAATCCTTGTAGAAGGAAAGAAAAAAAAATCCCTCTTGCCTGCCCCTCCCTATTTCAGACAAGTGAGCAGCTAGCCCCAGTCAGGACACCTTGGGGCTTGCTTACCTAGCAGATACCACAGCCTTGTTGCACGGTTGTGTCTGATAATTGCTCATTTTCAAATCGAATGTGCAGTTTTAATGCACTAAAAAACAACAAATTACCATTTCAATGACAATTGACAAAATTGGCATCACTAAACTGACATGCCATGTATGATTACTTTTTTGATGAAAATTCTGATAAACTGTCTCAATGTTGCGCATAAACTCTTTTAATGTGGTGACCAAATGTCCTGTTTTTCCAGGACATAGGCTGTTTTCACATTTTCACCAGTCCTCTGCATGTTTGTTGACTGATTCAGGTATTCTTGGGTGTTTAGGCATGGGAGTCTGCCCTTCATTGTCTCTGAAATCACCCATCCCCAAGCATATGTTCTCTAGAAGCTGTCCCCTTTGCATGCAAGTGTGATTAAACCTTATCTGTTATCTGGTAAAGTAGATGTTAGATGTTAATTTATCCATTTATTCATCCCTCATTGATCATTTTTTTTTGCATTGGGTTCTGCATGTAAAACTATGAATAACTTACAACGCCGTTAAGAATTTCTGCGGGAATTTTAGTTAAATATCCACTCTGACAAAAACCTCCCCGTCTGCTGTGCCGATCATTGAATTGAAACCGTTTTGCAAACTGCTTTTGCGACGAGCTAGCCATATCAGTGCATATTTAGCTTAAGTGGCTCTAAATCAAATGCACACGCATTAAATGACTATCGTTATAAAAGTGTGCAGGAGGAAATTAAATGCCATTCTCAGGAAAAAACAAAGCCCAGAGCGGCGTGACAGTTTTGACATCGACAACGCCTTTAGTGACAGGAATAACAGATTAATTGGAAGCATAACACATCCCTTAAAGGTGAGGTAAACACACCTGACTGTATATTTTTCACCATCAGTTATACCCCAATTGGATCTAAAAATAAACCCCAAGACGTTGAACAGCTAAATGGATTTGGGCGTCTCTGCATTATGCTGTCACTCCGGTATAAATGAATCATAACTTTGCTCTGCACCAAGGAATTACCATGCATTTTGAAAATGCATTGTACGCCACGCTGTGAATTATGATGCCAGATCAAAATAAATGCGTGATGACTTTAGAGATGCCCGGAATAATTTATTGGCTGGCAATATAGTTCCATATTGAAAGGAGAGCCTAAGTGGGAAGCAGAGGCTGAGTGCGGCGACTCTGCCCCGAATGTGTTTGAGTTGTGAAATGTCAGCGTTAAGATAGGCGAGGAATGGAGCCTGTTTACTGAAGCTTGGTAAATGAGGGCTTCATTTGGGATGCAGCGGTATTCAATTATATGGTTATTTATTGATCAGAAACAATGCTTGTCTGTCCGTAAAGATGAATTTGGTGCGTGAAAATAATAAAGCGTCAGGGAAATTGGCCGATGAAGGATTGCATTTGATCTGGGCGGGAATTCAAGAATGGAGACAGAATACAATGTATTGTTTTTACTAATAGTAAAAAGCTCCTATGCAGTCAACTTTTATTGTTGTTATATCACAGTGATTCAAAAAAAGGTTTATTTGTATTAATATATGCTTCATAGAATAACAAGAATAATTCACTTTTGTAAAAAAAAATTGCTTTTCATTTATCTATATTTTACTGTGTATTTGTATATGCAGTACATGCATTCCTGGACCTACTCCAAGAAAAGTTTTGCACACTAAGCCAAGTGTAAACTCTTGCGGCAGCCTCATTTTAGGTTTCTACCATGTTTTGGATCGGGAAATGTGCAAATTTGATTTGTTTTGCTGACATTTTCTTGGTTCTAGGTAACATGACAAAATGGAATAGAATAATCATGCAAAAAAAGACTATCCAGTTGAATAATGAGATGTGTTTTCCACTGAAAAAACAGCCATTTTCTTCGAACGTGACTGTTCCAGAAGACACAATGTGGCAGTGAGACATAGCACAAACACCACTTTCCTGTGTTGCCATGAGTTATTTCTTGAGTTCAGTTCTATTCAACTCAGTGTTTTTCACTTTCTTCATCCAAATTCGGACACTTGAAACTGTCTTTGTGTGTGTGGCAGTGAGACATAGCACAAACACCACTTTCCTGTTTTGCCATGAGTTATTTCTCGAGTTCAATTCAATTCAACTCAGTGTTTTTCACTTTCTTCAATCAAAAATTCTGACACTTAAAACTGTCTTTGGTGCCGTTTTGGGTTACTGAGGTGACAAACACGATCAAAGAAATAACTCACGGCAAGACAAGAAGGTGCGTGATTGTGTTGTGTCTTTGGAAACAGTCACATTGCCATTCACATCTTTGAAGGTGAACGTAAATGTTAAAATGTATGTATGTGAATGCATTTGGGATTGTTTACTGCATGTACAATGTGAAAAATATGTCTTGTGTTTGCATTTTTGGCTTTCTGGAACAGATTAATTGGATTTGCATGACTTAATGAATGAATGAATGTTCACTAATTCATTTTTAAGCATTATTTATGCATTATACACTGGAAATTTGAAGGTGTTGTTAGAATTTTTAACATTTTTGGGGGTTTATTTTTAATTCCGTAACTTCCACCAAAGGAACTACTTTTTGATGGTGATTGGTCGCAACATTTTGGAGGGGGTCACCGGCTTTTTATGGAAATAAGTGTGAAAGTTTCATGCGGTTAGCTCATTTACCGGGCTCAGCTGAAGTGTGCTGGGGTGTGTGATGCACCAGCGCACTCACTTTACATCCCTCCTGTAAACACTGTCTATTCTATTATTCACACCGCCGTCCTCCAGAGAGACGGCTCCCGGCGAGACCCCGGTGAATATGGAACGCCAGCCACCGTGCTTACCTGCTGCCTCGCATCAACGTGGCCCACAGTGGCCCTTGGATGCTTCTCGCTCAGATCTCTTTAGCCGGGCTGCGGGGTAATCCCCGGGGCGGCCCAGGGCTTCTCTGTTGTCTCCCGGTTGTTTTCTGTGTAGTTCATAAATTATAGATGGGCCATGTCGAGGGCCATCATGCTGCCTGATCCCTGTCTGCGCTGACAGCTGTATGATGCGCACTGAGTGCAGCAGATTGGGAGCTCAGAGTTTCATCAATAAATATCACTCTGACCCTCACACTTGGCCTTGTGTCAGTGGTCAAGGTAATGGCTTTTTATTATCGTGAAGGGCAGCCCAGCGTGGGGTAGTCTTAAGGTTGCTCGTCCATCTCAGGTCTGGAGACGGCGAGGCACGGCAGACAGAGAGGGGAGGGAGGAATGGAAGGGAGGAGGGCAAGCGAGTGAGAGATGAGAGGCGTAGCGCGGCGTCAAGTTTAAATGGAGCGCCTTGTTATTATGTGAAGCCCGAGGATGTTTGACAGGGAGCAGCGGGGGAGCTTTTGTGCGGCGCTTTCGGAGGAAGTGGTGATTTTCATGGCCGCATGATTGGATTAAATTAACCTTATTAACCAGCTGTGATGAATTCTACTATGAGTTCAGCGCCTCCAAAGAAACGCTGCGCACTCTTTCCATAATAGCGCATTTGTTGTGTGCGCGGGAGCTGATGGTTTGCTCTAACAGATGACAGGGCTTGAAATGCCATGATTGTGTACTGAAGGCTCGGGCAGGTGTACATGCGGCATGATGTCTTCAGGATCCGGGTTTTTTTAGACAAAACAATACAGAACAGGGCAGCGTTTTGTTTAAAGTTCATTCATCACAGGCTGCATATCTTTTGAAAAGGGTAAAAGCCCCCACACTACCCTTGTCAGGGAGGCGCAAAGGCTAGATGCTATAGATTACTTTAATCCCCTGCCAGATATAAAACGGATAATTACATATTTGTGGTGGAGGCTGTGTGGTGGGGGAAAAAATCAATACAGCTTCTTTGTATGACACTTCATTAGCGTGGAAAAAATCTTGCAGCTGAGAAGAACTGCGCTGCAATTAAATGGTTCTGCTACCTTGGACTCCTTAATGGCTCTATATTATTATATTATTATCCAGTTTATTTGAAATAGTGGTTGCACTCGTGGAGTAATTGGAAACCATTGATTATGTACTTTTATGTCTACACTCTTGCACATCATTAAGGAGAGAAGCAATAGTTAGTTAGCCCCTCTAATGAAGCACTAATTGCACTAAGTAGGTTAAGATGTTAGTCAAACTGCACTCGACTGAAATCGCAGCACAAAGACTTGCCATTAATCTGCGTAAAGTGCCTCGCAGACGCCTTGCGGGTTTTATTTGCAAATGCAAGTCATTGCGATCAGAAAGCCGGTGGAATAAACAGCGGCGACAGCGCGACCGTGAAGCCATTTTGCTGCCGTTTCAAGTGAAGAAACCTTTGTAAAACGCGGGTCTGATAATGTCAGCCCTGCACCGCCACGCCGGTAATTGCGCAGCCGTGTCGGTTAACTCTTACAAGTGTGTTAACATTTATGCAAGAGTCCGGAGACGTTGAACCCCCAGCACATGACAGCAACGGTAAAGATGCACTGAACATAAAGGGTGTCGTTTTTTTAGGAGAGTAAAGCAGGAGAAAAAAAGGAGGACATCGGCCACAAGCCATCGCGGAAACCACAACATCGCTTTGTGTCCTCTCACAGTCACTCGCCCGTGAGAAGGGTTTTTGTTCTTCAGCATCTTTAACCTCTTTTTGTATTTCACACCACCGACTACTTAAACCGTAAACACAACCGACTCAGGGATTTTCTTTCATTTCACATTGGTTCATGTTGCCAAACAATATTTCCCTGAAGAAATAATAGAAACTGACATTTTACAGGCCCTGCATTTTGTGGATTTGTGATTCAGAAATTGTAATATTTTGTGTATCTGGAATGGATGAATTGGATTTACCCAATTTACTATGGTAAAAATGACCATGGTTTGTATATCGTTTGCTAGGTTTCGTTTTTTATTCATTCATTCATTTTCTGTCGCTCTGTTGCTGGAGCCTTCGGGTGAGAGGTGCGGTACACCCTGGACTGGTCGCCAGCCAATCACAGGGCACATATAGACAAACAACCATTCACATTTTGGAGTCGCCAATTAACCTAGCATGTTTTTGGAATGTGGGAGGAAACCGGAGTACCCGGACATGCAAACTCCACACAGAAATGGCCGAGGGTGGAATTGAACTTGGGTCTCCTAGCTGTGAGGTCTGCGTGCTAACCACTCTAACGCGGTGCAGCCTCTTTAGTTTTTTAATATTATTTAATATTATAACATTTTCCCAACATTGTTTTCAAAACTTTGTTATTTCATTTTTGACTTTTACTTTTTTTTAAATTACTCCTTTTTCCCCCCAATTTTGGGAAAGGCGTAAACCTGGATTACATGGTGAGTGAACAATGGCAGTAGAAGAGAGATGGTCTGGAGCTGGATGTTTCATAGGTGACAGAAAATAAGCATATTTTGGCATTTTTGTACATGTTTGTGGCCTAAATAAAGTATTTTCAAGCATTCAAATGGCTAAATGACCTAAAGGTTCTAAAGGTGTTATTTCAGGCCAAGGGGGCTGTAATGATGTTGATTAAAAAAATATTTAAAAGGTTTTTAAACAGATTTTTATGTAATAACTGTGAGAATAATTGGTAAACATACAGGTGAAATGTCCAACATACATGGAGCACCAACCCAATCAAATCATCAATAAGGTTGCAAGTCCAGTGAAACTAATTTTTTGTAACTCTGCACTTTTGATTTTAATTATTAACTTCACAATTACACGCCATTTGTTTACGGTATCTTCTTCTCTTACGTCTACCCAATTTTCTGCTCTTTTGGCAAGGAGCTCCTCCTTGATGTAACGGTGATTGACATTTATAGCAGCTATATTTTAATCCTGATTTCAAAGAACGAAAGTACTGATAATCCACAGTAGGGTTTAATATTGCGATAGTTGAATATATAGATATTTTGTTCCAAACAGGTTTGGGAGTGATGGCGGCTCTATCCTATGTTTAATCACTCTTTCTCAGTGCTGACTTATATTTGCAGCCAATGAGTATCATTGATTTAATGTAGACCTCGTGGGTTGTCATTTTTGGTGGCAAGTTGCAGGCCCTTGTGTTTGAGAACACTGATGTAAAGCATACTTGTATCAGCCCACATTTTTTTTACATGTTTATATCTTTATATGCATGACTGATCATGTTTTGTTGTCAAGAACTTCAAGATTTCGCACTTTGTTTGGAGGTCCTTGAACGCACCAGTCACCTGCTGTGACTGGTTACATCATGAATAGGATTCCATGTACAAATGATACAACAGATATTGAATTTTGTGTAATCCCCATAAGGGTCCAATGCTAAATTTGGCAAAAAATGCAGTTTTTAACACCAAAAGGCGGTAATAATTAATCAATATGTGATAACACAGGTATGATTCACAGCATACATGTAGTAGCCCACAACATTTTTTGCGTCACTGATAATGTGTTTTCGACCAGCATTGAGATTTCCCACTTTGTTTGGTGGTCACTGAACACACCATAGTCACCTAATGTGACTTACTTGTGGGTTTTTTTCCATTTCATTCACAAAAAGCGGTGATGTAGTGCATATGGAAGAAATGCATGAACCCAGCCCGAGTTAAATATCACTTACAAAAATTACACTCAAATCCTATTGATTGTAACTTGAAGACACCCATTCATTTTCCAACAATGTATCGGAAACTTAAGGCGGCATCCATATAACTCAGTGCAGAATTTATTGTCTGAAATAAAGATGATGGATTATCCATTTGTGTAAATGAATGGGCCTGTCTGTGTATTAGTGTAAGGCGTTAGCCAGCCAGGTCATTATGGGAGATGTGGCGGTATCGCTGTGAGGGCCCTCATAGATTGGCCACACGCTGTGAACCCCCCACCCCCCCGCCATCACACTCCTTGGTGGAGAGAGTGATGCCGCCACGAGCCTCCTGGCAATCAGTCAGCTCGCCACCCACCACTATGCGCCATCCCAGATGTGGAGTGCCGGTTGCGGCTTAAACCCGGTGGTGGTGAGGAGGTGCGGGGGGGTCAAACTTGCCGCATTTGATCTTTTTTTTTTTTTTTTTCAAAGGGCTCAAGCCCTGCCACCATCGTACGCTTGAGAGGCAGTTCACCCTTCACTAGCCGGGATGAAAAGAATGCAAAAGTGGTTCCTGCTTGTTACTGACAAGGCAACGCTTCCATTGAAAACAAATAGATTTTAATTATAGCATTCTACCTATTAATTGCATTGTCTTGTTAAGTGGAAGTTATGGAATATAGCGGGACTTCTCGTTAACAGAAACATGTCCTGGATGGGATTTAGGGGGCGTCTGTAGGGAGCGGGTCCAACCCGGTAAGCTGTCATTGCACATGAAAGGATTAATGTCATCTTATAAGAAGTGAGGGCGGCAAGCCGTCTTACACTTATTTATTCTGTTTCATTCACATTCTGCCGGCTCTCTAAAAGAAAAAAAAAGGCTAATATCAGGCCTAATTTGTAGACCTTTAAATTCCAGACAGAGATTCCTTAACATATCTCTGGAGCTCATGGCTCCTCTCAGCACAGCCCCTCTCCTTCTGGGATTGCTCTTAAACCCGACCAATTTACTATCTGAGGCAAAGTGAAGATTTACATGAGTTTGTACTTGAATGGCTCCAACTATGGCTTCATGCACTAAACACTCGCTCTGTAATTACCATTCCAGGATCCTGCTCTCTGATACCTCCCCTGCACCTAGGCCAATTGAAGGGAAGAGAGAAGGAAAATACTTATTCCCCAATGCTGATTCTTAGTGCTTCTTGTTCAGGATCTGTAATTGGATCTGTTTTCGACTCCTTGCTAATAAGCAGCTTACTTCGGGCTCCCTCCAGACCTGACCCGCTACATTTTTGTTTTATGAATTTTACAAGGGGATTTTAATAGATGCTTTAGGCCATGCAAAACATAGGCTTGAAAGGGGGCGGGGGGCATAATGCAGGAGCCTTGACACGGAGCACGCCTGAGTTGCTGCTTATCATTGCGGACGTGTCTCATAACTTTCTAGATTGATGCCGGACAAAAGGGAAACGGATGAGAGGGGTTACATGAGAGAATATTAACCTGTGTTTCTGGAAGTAAATATAATTGTTTAGTATCAGGTCTGGGCGGCACGGCGGTCTAGTGGTTAGCGCGCAGACCTCACAGCTCGGAGACCAGGGTTCAATTCCACCCTCGGCAATCTCTGTGTGGAGTTTGCATGTTCTCCCCGTGCATGCGTGGGTTTCCTCCCACATTCCAAAAACATGCTAGGTAAATTGTCCATAGGTATGAATGTGAGTGTGAATGGTTGTTTGTCTATATGTGCCCTGTGATTGGCTGGCGACCAGTGCAGGGTGTACCCCGCCTCTCGCCCGAAGTTTCAGATAATGAAATTTGTGCATTTGGAAGTGAGCGTGAGAGGAGTGGGCTTCCTTATATGGGCTTATAAGGCCAGATACACTCCACGCCCTCCCCTATGCTCTGCTATCTCTGTTTGCTTTGCTAGCAATGACTCATAAGGGAAAGCCACATTTGTTTACAAATCTTAAGGACGTCCCCATCAGGCACAAGTGGTAGGAGTTCCTGATTCCCTACCAGCAAAAGAAATCCATTTTAATCTGTCAACGGCATTTCACACTGGACGGCTTCATGAACATGGGCCACTATGCAGCTGGACTAGCCGACAAACTTGCTGAAGCCTAACACCTTTCCAACGTTACTTGGTACTTTGGAGTCAGAAGAGCAGGCAGTCATGGAGCAAAAGTGCTTGTATGTGTAGCATTTTAGAGTGTGCATACAGGCAGCGAGGTTGCTAATCGTCGTTTCCGTTAAATATTTATTTTAAAATTGCATTTATTCATTTTCTATCCATTAGGGGTGTTGCAAGATCTTGTGAGATGTCATTAAAAAAAAAATCATCGACACCAGAACTGGGAGATTAATTAACCAGTTTATTAGTGACAAAATAAATGAAAATTAACTTGATAATTTTGCCTTCGCCAGTCTCCTGCCTCCAAACAAGCAGGAAGAAGGTCCACACCGTGCTTTGCTTTCAGCACCTTGGTACGTTTGCTCCATAGAACAATGGCATGAATGGGTGAGACTTTTGTTAGTCGTGCAGTTTCTTTGGCTGGGTTGGAAGAGTGTAGCCTTGTTAAGGTAGTAGAAGTTAAATATTAAAATATTGCTTCTTCTTGTTCTTGGAGACCTAATCTTGTGTATCATCTTGTCTCGTGAGTGTCTGGTGGCTACCCTTACTATCCATACGGAACAGCAATACTTTACATTTATTGAATCTATTGACTCTTTTTGGAATTGAACTTTGGTCTCTCACGGGGAGAACATGCAAAGGGTGCAATCAAACTCTGGTCTCCTAGCTGTGAGGTCTGCGAGCTAACCACTCGTCCGCCGTGCCGCCCCAGTAATATAATATTCAATGCTAACATGTGTGGCTGAAATATCTTATTTTCCATTATTATGTATACTATTTTGGGTAATGTTGCTGTAAAAGTGTTATTTCATGCCTAGATTGTCTAATAATGTTAACAAAGTAGTATTTAGAAGGTAATTGGTGACTCCAAATCGTCCATATGTCTATATGTGCCCTGTGATTGGATGGCGACCCGTCCAGGGTGTACCCCGCCTCTTGCCCGAAGACAGCTGGGATAGGCTCCAGCATATTCGCGACCCTAGTGAGGATAAGCGGTATAGAAAATAAATGGATGGATAGCAAAAAATACTGGTATTAAAGATAAAAAAATATCTGTTTCATATGATACCAATTTGGGCGGCACGGCGGTCTAGTGGTTAGCGCGCAGACCTCACAGCTTGGAGACCAGAGTTCAATTCCACTCCGGGTTCCTCCCACATTCCAAAAACATGCTAGGTTAATTGGCCACTCCAAATTGTCCATAGGTATGAATGTGAGTGTGAATGGTTGTTTGTCTATATGTGCCCTGTGATTGGCTGGCCACCAGTCCAGGATGTACCCCGCCTCTCGCCCAAAGGCAGCTGGGATAGGTTCCAGCACCCCCCGCGACCCTCGTGAGGAAAAGCGGTAGAAAATGAATGAATGAATGATACCAATTTTTGAGTGTCCAAGTTTTCGGTCATCAAAATATATAAAAAAAAAAACCCGAAAAGGCCACCATGGCGTGAGCCTCACCGCATGTCAATGAGAGATAGAGTCTATATATAACAAAAAAAAACTCCATTAATTAAGACATTTAATCGTCTCCTCATTCTCATCTCTGGCAATTTTCTGAAAAGCTGTGCAATCAGCGTGCACGAGTTCCCACCACGTCCGTGTTCATCTTTCCCTCCGACGCTGATGGTCCAGTGCTCATTTAGAAATGACAGAATGACAGTGTCACCCAAACGGGGTCGCCGAAATGAGAGAAACGGGGGGGAAAATGTAAAGCCGCGTGCTGACCCGTAGCGTGGCCGCCACTTCCTCAATCATTAAATATCTCCAGATATCCGTGGATGATTCCATTAGTCATTATATAGCTCGTATGGTCTAAGTGATTTTTCTCATGCCTGTCTACATCTCCGCATTAAGCCGATTCATTTGTCTTAAGCAGCGAGTGAATTTCAAGAACATTTCCTGAGATGAATGAGACAGGTGCAGCCGTAGAGGTGAATATTCAATGAAGATGAAGCCTTCCGCCGAGCTACTAACTAAGACGCTCCGTCGGCTATGGGAACACTAATGACCGACACAATCACCTATCCTGACACCAAGGATAACAAGGAGAGGTGGGAATAGGTGTACTTCTCTCATCTCCTCGTCCTTCCCTGGTAAATGGGAATCTTCTACTTTCCCTTCATCACAAAGCTAACGTGACATAGAACTTTTTAAAAGGAAAAGGCGCCTCTTGCCTCGCACCCGTCACTCGCTCTCTTCTGGTTGGTAATTCTCCCATCTGGAGGATGTTTGAGAGAAACAAAGAAACAATAAGAGGAAGTTGGGAGAAAGGGGGGGGGGCGTCAGGCTGTCAGTAATCTGACAGCTATGGTAACTACCCTCTAATCCAGACGGCTCCAGCCACGCTCCGGCCTGACACCCGTGCCTCTGACTGACAGCTGAAGACCAGGCACATTCCACAGGCAGAAGTGACATCCAGTCTATTAAGGCAGACAAGCACAAAGCCCAGATTTGCCCCGAGTGCCGGGTATTGGAGTCGACTATGTGGGGGTGATTGGAGAGGTCCTGGAGAAGGTGTCAGACTCAAGCTCAGATGATAACCATATTGTAATGATGCTGCTGGACAATGAAGTGCCATGATTGCCCATGCTGACAGCAGAGGTTTATGTCTGGATACCGACCCCCCCTACACACACACACACACACACACACTCCCGCCCCCTTTTCTCTCAACTGCATTCATAGGCAGCTCACAACACACAGCCTCTCGGTTTCCAACTGCCAGTCAAAAGCCACGCACACGGGTGCGCTTCTTATTCCAACAGCACCAAGCAACAAACAGTTATCTCTAATGGACTGACCCAAGGCATGCTGCGCTGACAGGGAGCGCCGTATAATTGTTGTTTATCTCCGTCCTCTTTAGATATCACTCGGAGCATAAAGGCACTCCTCAGTGTCCATTTGTTGCGGACGGAATTGCCCAGAATCCTGCACTTAGTTTCTTTATTAGGAGAAGGCTGCCTCCGGTTGTTTTTGGCAGGAAAGCATGTAATTGGTTTCATTCGGGGGTTAATTATTTGCACTGGCAGGTCGCATTGTTGTAAGCCGTTCATTAGAGTACACATCCAACACAAGGAGCAAATGAGATGAGCTGGCTGTGCTTTATTCTGGTTTTGCTTGAAAAGAGGTTCAGGACTTAAGCAGACCTTAATGATGCTCTTAGCAGCCTATATCATGAAACAAGTTTACATAAATGTGCCCACAGAGCAGCAGCCTTGGCATCCGACAGGCTAGGCTGCTCGTGTACGGATACGTAGGCTAATTAGTAGCACTAAAAAGTGGACTCCAAACTACAGTGCCCTCCAGAAGTACTGGAACACTGAGGTCGATTCCTTTTATTTTTTACTGCAGACTGACAACGTTTGGTTTTGACGTCAAAAGATGAAGATGAGCAACACGTCAGCTTTAATTTACAGCTTTTACATTTGGACCCAACTTGTGTGTTGTTTCGTTACATTGTTTATTGCTAGGGTGTTTTCCAGCTATATAGGGACACACAGGAAAAATGAAAGGATGCAACTTCGATATTTTGCGAAGAAATTAGTATATGCTAAGAAGTTACGTAGTATATATACAGTCATATAGGTAAACTAGCATATAATTAGTATGAATTTCGTTTTTTTCTTTTTTCGCTTTTTTGCTCTTGTATTTTTTTGTAATTTTCCAAATATTGCAATGTTCTTGGCAACATATTATAACGTTTTCCCACAATTTAATTTTCCAGAAAATATTTATTTGTTGTTTTGTTTGTCATATAACTACTTTTAAAAAGTTTTTCTTATTGTATATATTATATTTTTATATATTTCATACTACTAAAAGAATATCTTTTTTCTTATTATGGTATTTTTTTTAATATTCATTCATTCATTTTCTATATCATTATTATATAAATATTACAACTTTTGAGATAACATCCATGTACATTTGCTATTATTTTGCTTTTTAGAAAAACATGTTTTTTTTTCTTTATTTATTTTCCCCCATAATATTACATTATTGTCTATATGTGCCCTGTGATTGGCTGGCCACCAGTCCAGGGTGTACCCCGCCTCTCGCCCAAAGACAGCTGGGATAGGCTCCAGCAACCCCCGCGACCCTCGTGAGGAAAAAGCGGTAGAAAATGAATGAATGAATATTACATTACTCTTGTAAAATTACAACTTTTTCTTGTTACTTTTAAGATTTTGACTTTCTTGTTGTAAAATTACTGGATTTTTAAAATTTTATTTCTGCTGATATTTAGTTATGTTTTTTGAATGTGCTGCGGCCTTCAAATGGCCCCTGGGAGGCACTTTGGACACCCCAGGTTTATTCAACCCATACATAGCACTGATGCTCAGTTTCCGATTAAGTAGGATAGGTTTTACCTGTGTAGACCAGACCGAATTTAGAGGTGAAAACAACATGAAAGTCAGAAAGCTGTCTGAAAAACAAGCAACTGTAAACTTGAGAGAAAGTGGGAAATCAAACATTGGTCATAGGAAGTACTACCCTTTGTGCAGTACGTTTGGACTGTCTTTTCCTCTTCTTTCGTTTCCACCTGGTGTAAGATGGAGATGATTTTCATTTCCCTGCTTGCACTTTGATTTTGCAATGCCGATGCAGGAAAAGATGAGCTGCAATGGGGATTTGCCCGCATAAGGCAAATCCCTCATACAGCTAAACCCCAACATATGTGCCATAGAAATATATCAGCTAGTGTCTCAATCCCCTTACCCTTAGTCCCAACATTCAAATGAATCTGAGACATTTTTGGTCCCGGGTGGTGCTCACAGAGGGTGACATTTCCCGTCTCCTCTCCGGCCAAAGCCTGCTTGTCTTCCATCTTACTTAGCTCGTCTTGATGGAGACTCAGGGTGCATGCCCATCTAAGTGACAGGGAGTTAAGTATACATTCACACCATCCTGGACTGCTAGTTAAGTTGACAGAGGGGATTCAAACATGGACCTCATTCATGCCTGTGATTTAGAAAGAGGACGGCAATGAGGTTTAGATTAGACAGCGCTTGCATTAGAGGCCCCGCAGCACATGAACGCATCACACATACGTAGACCACAAGGGCATTCACAATGCATGACGTATGTTGAAGGTTAAGTTAAGTTAAGTTAGGTTTAGGGATGTTGATATTGGAATAAAAATGACATATCGGTTCACATCGATATCGACAATGATGTCTGCGGGCCGCACATCAACAAGGTTGCGAGCTCAGTAAGTGATTCCAGACCCTGGAACCAGGGTCTGGAATCACCACCAGATTTCTTCTTTCTCTTTGAGCTTTTCCCTTCAGGGGTCGCCATGGCAAATCAATCTCCTCCATCATGACCTCCTTCACTACATCTCATGACCTCCTCTTTGCTCTTCCTCTTCCTCTATGTCCCAACCATCTCAGTCTGGCCTCTCTGACTTTATCTCCAAGGCCTCTAAACATGTAATGTCCCTCTGATGTACTCCTTCCTGATCCTATCCATCCTGGTCACTCCCGATGAGAACCTCAGCATCCTCATCTTTTTTTTTTTTTCATTTTAGCTGAAACTCTTCTATCACACATCACGCCTGATACTTTTCTCCACCCGTTCCATCCCGCCTGCACACGCTTCTTCACCTCCTTTTCACAAGCTCTAATTTTCTAAACCAGGGGTCCCCAAACTTTTTCCAGTGAGAGCCACATGACTTTTCCCTCCTCTGAAGGGGGGCCAGGGTCAGGGTCGTTTGTTTGTTTATGTTCTATGACTGGGGCAAAGTGTGTTTGTAGTAACGTTGCTCACAATAGGTTACCATTTCCAGTTCTATGACCGAAAAATGTACATGCTTTATTGTTCAGGGGGCCGGGTCAAATGTGGAAGTGGGCCCTGTCCGGCCCCCGGGCCTTAGTTTGGGGACCGTTGTTCTAAACTGTTCTGGCCATGATTGTAGTCCAAATAATCGTCAATGATCAATTCTTTATGTATTTAAAAATGACCACAACTCATTTCCTGTTGGTAAATCAAATCTTAGCAATGATACTGCAACAGAAGTAGAACACTAATGTGCTGGGTCTTATCTGATTTTACAAGTTGAGGAGCAAAAAAAGAGCGTCTGGCTCATCCAGCCTGTCGTCTTTGCTCTCTGCTCTTTGCGCATGCAGGTCAACAAAGCCATAATGACACAGATAATCGAGGATTTTTTGCACTCAATGGATAGTTAATTGCTTGCCATCAGTGTCCCCGGGAAAGGTTACATTTTCAGTTTGCATGTCGCCAATTACCGTCCCAGCTGGCTTTGTTCATCTGGAAATATTTATGGCAAAAAGTCAATGTTTTGGCGACAAATGACAGGCGGGCCAGACGTGAACACATTAGAAACACGACGCGCGTGTTTTTCTGGTTCGCTCACAGCATCGCACACGCTCCCTTTTTGAATCAATGTGTGCATAATCAAATTGCTATTGACAGCCCCTCATCCCCTTTTCTGCCCGTGGCAGAAAAGAAGATCTTGAAGGATGAATGCATTAACATCCTCACCGTCAAGTCCGGCACGTGACAAAGCTCCTTGACGCAATGTTAAACACTGGAGATTAGGTCAAGTTTTTACCCCTTCTCTTGACTTCCTCTCCGGTAAATGACGACTTTTGATGTGAAACAAGCAAGGTGTCAAGGCGAGTTGAAAGATGTAGGCATTTCCTGCCATGTCACAATGACAGGCCCCCGGAATATTTGGGCCATTAGGGGCTTATTAGTGAATAAATGACCAGATGGTTCAGTGATGCACAGAGATGGACAGAACTGGATGCTACTAATCAGCGCCGTCTGTAGCCGGGTGTCAAATCATGCGACATGGTAACCCATAGCAACAGAATAAAAGTTAACATTAGCAAGTCAATTTGAGATGGGAGGGTGCTGTAAACACAGCTTCGAGTCGTACTGCTTTGCTTGTTTAAAAAAAACTACGCGTGCATCCAGAGAGTAAATTGAATTTCAAATAGATGAAATTTATGGTTTTTATTCCACGCTTTTTTGCGCTTGGAGAGATTTGATCCATGCACAGATTTGTGTGATGTTGTTAATGGCGTGGCTGTCTTTCATTGTTAGCGTTGTTTGACCGTTCACCTGAGACAAAAACACATCATTTAACTGCACGTCAATATAGCACTACCATGTTTTACTTTTCAGGTGCTTTGATGAGTTGGATTCCAAGATGCCCGCCAGTTTCTTTACAGGAGGTAAACCCCAAACTTGAAACTAACCATCTTTGGACTTCTGGGTAATTGGTGATGGGTTGTTTTGTGACAGATGAGGAAAAAATACCAAATGGTGTAAACCATTTCACAAAAAAAAACATTCCTGTTTGTCACTTTTTGTGTATTTTTTCTTGTGTCTTTAAGCATGTAGAGGGAAAAAATATTCCCCAACAAAAACTGTGGTATTTTTCTTTTTTATACGCATGCAAGCACAGGAAAAAAAACACAAAAAGTTTTCTTGTACAGACATGCATGTACATGAGACAAAGTACCCCAAAATACAATACTTTTGGGGTATTTTTTAGTGCCGACATTGGGGGTGTAAACACACATTGACTCAGCTTCATCAATCTGGGTTCTCAACCTTCCATTCCGGACAACATACACATATTGATCCAGCATCCTTTAAAAGGTTCAATTCAATTTAATTGATGCTTTTTTTCAGCACTCTTAATGATAAAGTTGCTAAATGTTACTTAAAAGTCTGCCTTGCCTGTGATGTCATCGTCTTCCGGGTATGTGGCGGGACTAGGGACTGGAGTTGATTCCCGTATTCTTCCTTTGGTCAGTTCATTCACTTGATTCAGTATTCATATTAATTAATTAATTAATTAATCTTAGTGATATAATCTACCAGCTCACATTTGTAGGAATTTATCCTCACAAGGGTCGGTTGTCGGCGTGCTGGAGCCTATCCCAGCTGTCTTCAGGCGAGAGGCGGGGTACATCCTGCACTGGTCACCAGCCAATCACAGGGCACATATAGACAAACAACCATTCACACTCACATTCATACCTATGGACAATTTGGAGTCGCCAATTAATTAACCTAGCATGTTTTTGGAATGTGGGAGGAAACCCACGCATGCACGGGGAGAGCATGCAAACTCCACACAGAGATGGCCGAGGGTGGAATTGTGCAGCCTATATTCACATAAAAAAGCTTAAAATAAATAAATAAATAATATAAAACCAAAATCTATAATAGCCATGGCGAAAAACAATCACAATATCGTCTTTGAATGGTATCGGCAACCACGGATTATGATATGCATCAAATTGTTATTAAAACAAAAAAATTGCCCAAAATATCTCAGCCTATGGGAAATCTACTTCCACACGTTATGGCTAATTTTTTCTTATGTGTATATGGATTTACCTGAGAAAAAAACACTCCAAAATTCCACTGTAATTGGGTATTTTCTATGTGTACACGGGAAGAAATACCCTTGACACTTCGGAGGTATATTTTCTCCTGTGTCTATACACGTACACAAGAAAAAAATACCTGAAAATACCATATCTTTGGGGTATTTTTTTTCTTGCAGACATGCTTGTACATGAGAAAACAGTCAAGAAAAGAAAATAGTCTTTTGTGAAATACACAAGCGGTTCTCAATTGTTTTCTGTCATGCAGAAATGTTTTCACTCAAAATTGAAATAGTACAAAAAGGCAAAAAGTAGCAAAAATGGAGAGCATGCAAGCGAATTGAAAAGTCATATTGCATGTTGTGTACTATAAATTGGTACATGTTGGCAGCTCTGCACTAACACTGAACGTACTCCTTGCCTCTCGGCCCACATAAACAGTCAGCTTATTTGAGGGATGACAGGAAATGTTGGATAAAAGTTTGTCATTTTGATTGCTTTGGCTCTGTGCTAAAGTAAAATGTAGTACGATTACAACTGTAATTTGTGATTGAGAATTCTTGAATTTTTTCATATTATTATGTTTTTGTTCTTGTCATTCTCTTCAGAAATTGTCATTTTTGTTCATATTTGGAATGGTTTGGTGCCCTGTGATTGGCTGGCCACCAGTCCAGGGTGTACCCCGCCTGTTGCCCGAAGACAGCTGGGATAGGCTCCAGCACCCCCCTGCGACCCTTGTGAGGATAAGCGGTATAGAAAATGAATGAATGTGCAGGGTACATAAGGACCAACAAGATGGACAATTACCATCAGATTCATCTCAGTGATCTTCTGAATCACATCAAAATTCCTACTTTAATGTGAACTTCTAAAGTTTAGTTCATCAAAATGCATTTTCAGAGTGAGGAAAGTGGAAACGGCGAGATTACGGAACTATAATCTGGTCAGAATTACCATGTGCAGGGTACATAAGGACCAACAAGATGGACAATTACCATCAGATTCATCTCAGTGATCTTCTGAATTGCATCAAAATTCCTACTTTAATGTGAACTTCTAAAGTTTAGATCATCACAATGCATTTTGTGAGAAAAGTGGAAACGGTGAGAGTACGGAACTATAATCAGTCAAAACTGATAAAAGAAAAAAAAAAAAGAAAATGAATGAATGAAAAAATTAAATGTTTGATTGGATTTACATTAATTCTATGAGGGAAAATTGCTTCATTTTTTCCACGTTTGTGTTTATGTCTGACCTTTGCATTTTTGTTATTATTTTCCCAAGTCATAGTGCTCCGCCCAGCTTTGTTAAGGTGTCTAAATCCACACTAAACTGTCAAGAGACTGTTGGAATAGGCTAACAAGCTCACTGCACACACACACACACACACACATACATACAGAATTATATATTAAAATGTCTACTGCCCTTGAACATAATTAAACTACACTTTGTGCAGATTAAGCACTTTGACGCGTTGATGTATGGTAGTGATGGAATTACTTGATAAACAAATGAATTTGAATAATTTATGCACACATCCTGCACTCTATTATACCTTTGAACAACAGAGCGGGCAATAAAACATAGATATTGTGCGCTTTATGTCGGGTGGAAACAGTGGGACACCGTGTTATTATCCGTCCCCCCCCCGATTACATGGAGTGGGAGTGCATTGTTATTATTTGTCATCATATGCTAATTACACATCATTAATGTTAGACCTTAATGGCCCCAGGAGTGGGTAATAGGCTGTACGGCTGAGCTGGATGCTTGCAGAGAATCTGAGTCTCGGGGAGAAAACACATGCTAATGAAGCTCAGACGCTTTATCTTTGCAGATTAAACGGAAAAAAAAAGATCACAGCCCTTAAAATAAGCGTTTTGACATCTGTAATTGGAAGAGACAACAAGCTTTTGTCCTGTTATCGAGAGGAGGAGAGGAGGAGGCGGAGGCGACGGGAGGTGTCAGACGCGGTGTTTTAAATCTCCCCAGCAAGCTTTGCTCCCTCTTTGCTTTCAGTCACTTTAAGCAAATGAAGTCTTGAAGTCTCGCCGCCGCCGCTTTCAAGCTCGGGGGCCACGGTTAGACACAAAGATGGAGTACTGCTTTGGAAGCGGTACTCCATTGAAGTCTGTGATCTGGGTGTATGTGTGATGTCCTGCAGCCCTGCACGCGACGGGGATTCAACCTGAGACCTGCAGCGCTAGCTTCATACATCCATACATCCATTTTCCTCCGCTTATCCGGGTCCGGATCACAGGGGCAGAAGCCCAGACTTCCCGATCCCCGGCCACCTCCTCCAGCTCCACCGGGAGGACACCAAGGCGTTCCCAGGCCAGCTGTGAGACATAGTCCCTGCAGCGTGTCCTAGGTCTGCCCCGGGGCCTTTTCCCGGCTGGGCATGCCCGGAACACCTCACCAGGCAGGCGTCCGGGAGGCATCCGGACTAGATGCCCGAGCCACCTCAACTGACTCCTCTCGATTTTGTCAATAGCAAAATATTGATACTCCATCACCAAGGTTTCCGATGCTGCTATTGATTCTCATAACACAATACACTAAATCAGTGAGGTCCAAACTATGGCACGAGGGCCATTAGCGGCCCCCGGCTCTTTTTTAATTGACTTACTTTAACTTTGATGACTTGGTGTCTCTGAACGCAACTCTTCAGGGATCATCATAACACGTTAAAGCATGATTCAAATTCTATTCTATTCTATTAAAGAGACCAGAATTAGGCCTATACATTTTCTGACATGTGTGCTATCTTTTAGCTTGAGTTAAATTACCAGTTCATCCGGAGCTACATACACATACCACTATAAATTGAATTGTGTCCTATCATTGATCTGTTTGTTCATAAAAACAGTTAAAATTGACATATTTCACACGTAGTTGAAAAAGGTGGTTAATCATGATTAATTACGCGCAAAACAAATTAATGTAATAATTAATGAAATCTTAAATGATTAATTTTATTAAAATTTTAATAGTCATTTTACAAGAATAAAGTGAACATGTTGTAAAAAATTGTAACTTTAACATTTTAGTATTATGAGAATAAAATCATAATATGCGGAAAATACTTGCATAAAGTAGAACTATGGAAGAAAAAACTTTTTTTTTAAGTTGAGATTTTATTAGAAACAAGCAAAAAAATTAAAATAAAGATTAAATGTCACAAGAATACAGACAAAATGTTACATAAATAAACTAGCATTACACATTATAAAGATAAAAATGTACTCCAACAAAATTGAAATAATGGAAAAAAACAGCAGTAATATCATGACGAAAAATAATGTCATTTTAGTAGCCGAGAGTTGAAATATTAAAGAAAAAAAATATTTTTAGACAACAAAATAAAGTTGTTATTTTGGAAAATTAAGTTAAGGAAAAAATTATGTCATGGGAATAAAGTAAAAATATGGGAGTAAAGTCATAATATTACAAAAAGACAATTTACAAAGAAGTTGAAATATGCAATAAAGAAACAAAAAGTGAAGTTATAAGTTATATAAACATAAAATATCATCATTACATCATAAATTCACAAAAATCACATACAAAAGGCCTCGTTCCTTGTGTTGGCTATGTATACATTTATTTTGTATACTTTTGAAAACTATATCACTCTATTTTAGAGAAAAATTAAGTAACTGTTTATCATTTATTTCCTTACTTTGCCAAAATATTGCTTTTTCTGTGAGAGCACATTTCATTGTGTTCCACCTTGGAGGTTTCACTGTACACAAGATTTCTGCAAGATCGTTCCTAAGAACCCAGGTCAGATATCGGCACCTCCTGTATGTTGCAGGGCGCTATTAAGAATGACAAAGTATGCGCATCTGGCCACGAACATTCATGCAGGCCAGGCTCCATGCTCGGGCGACAGCTGGTCCGGCATGGCTCCATGTTTGACCCCCCAGCTCCACGCGTAGCCAGCGGCATTCCATGCTCTGAAGACACGTATGCCAGTCTGAACACCTGGTGAGAGGTAGCCCACCTAAGAGCCTCGGGTCTAGTCGTGTTTACACCGGGTTAGGGATGATGGTGTTGAGGTGCCTTCTCGGGGTCTTTGACCGTATATCAGCTGCTGACATCCTAACAAGTCAAAAGCATCAGAAAGCTGGAGACCCGGGGATTGCCCATTTGCTGTGTCTCTCAGGTCCGAGCCCAGAGGTCCTCTCATCACAGCTGTGATGACCTCCATACACTACATTCATATAGGATAATACGTCTGGCATCCTTAGTCCCTTTATCTGATTTGACCTTGACATTCATTCATTCATTCATTCATTTTCTACTGCTTATCCTCACAAGGGTTGCGGGGGGTGCTGGAGCCTATCCCAGCAAGAGGCGGGGTACACCCTGGACTAGTGGCCAGCCAATCATAGGGCACATATAGACAAACAACCATTCACACTCACATTCATACCTATGGACAATTTGGAGTCGCCAATTAACCTAGCATGTTTTTGGAATGTGGGAGGAAACCTACACATGCATGGGGAGAACATGCAAACTCCACACAAAGACGGCCGAGGGTGGAATTGAACTCGGGTCTCCTAGCTGTGAGGCCTGCGTGCTAACCACTCAGTTACAAATATGAACCCTCACTTCTTTTCTTGAAGAATAAAATATTGCTTCATTCGTCTTTGTTACGGTGCTTTATGTCTATTCTTTGCAATGCTACTATAATCAGAGAAATCATTGTGAATCAAAGTACCTATTATACATGCACAATATCTTTTTATTCAAACCAATACCTTGTACTGACACAAACTGCATATTTAACAGTAGTTTGTACAGCACTACATGCGGTATTTAAGTGTAGTTTGTGTACACCCGGGGGTAAGAATTAGGATTAGTCCTAATCCAATATCATATGACACCACTACTACCACATCACTACTACCAGGACAACCAGAGTATAGAGCGGAGGGAGCCACCTGCCGTGGCCCGGCAAGGTGCACTGTATTCGGGCACACGTTCTGAGCAGCCGGTGTCTGGCAAACTTTCAATGTCAGTAGTTAAAGCATAGAAAATCTGTTTATAGCTTTCTGAATACATTTGTTAACATTATTAGAGCCATGTAGACATGAACTAATAAACTAATTACCACAAAAGCTACCTTTACAATTATTTTGTTTATTGTTTACAACACATTGCCTAACTCTAATGATGCAGGGACTCCAGTTAGCCTCAAAATTATTTCTTCTAAACGTACCACTTCCACATGTGATGGGAGAACCTTTTTCACTCTATCATGTCATGACTTCATGCAGTGTGAATGTAATGTAATGTAAGGTAATGTCTCAACATTTTGCATCATTACTGCCCCCTGGCGACCAGAATACTACAAATCCCATCAACCAGGAAGTGGAAAACATGGAGGCGTGTATACGTATGCATGCAAACACACACTTTAGTTCCAAATGTGAAAATTGTAAATAGTTCATGGTGTTGTATTTATAAATACATTTTTATTTTTTTTATAAATACATTTTTATTTTATATATTTATTTTTTATATAATATATATTTTATTATTTTATTTATAAAACCAACCATTTTGTGTGTTGTTGATGTTGCGGCATAGTTGTTTATAGTTATGGCTAATATATTTATATATATTTATTATTAATATTATTATTATTATTATTATTATTATTATTATTATTATTATTATTATTATTATTATTATTATTATTATTATTATTATTATATTGATATTTAATAATATTTTATATATTTAAGTATATATTTATATTTCAATATTTATGGCTAAAGTTGTGCTTGAAATGTATTTTGCAGATAAGCTAAAATTAGCTGAGCTGATATTTTGCTGAAACTTACCTATCTTGTACTGTTGATTACTAAAGAACAGAAAAATGTAGAATCACACTTATTTTTCTGATTAAAAACAAGAGTCTAATTTTTCTTTTGGTATATAAATACATTAATATGGCCTTTTGTGCCTTGAAATATCCGTCAAAATCCTCCAAAATGGCCGCTACTGGAAGGGGAAAATGTCTGGTAGTGAAGGAGTTAAGACGTAAGTTCCGACTTAAACTGAAACTCCACTTATGTCAGAGTTTAGGAACTTGTTTGTAAACCTGTCCTAGTTCCAGGTTTTCATAAACATAAGAAATATTGATCTTTAATGGAAAAGATCATTTCTTGGCCTTGGTGCAAAAAATGTCAGTTTGTTTAATTATTGCTAGTTATCACAATTACCTTCTCTTTGACTCGTGCATGTACGCAATAAGAATCTTCCCCAGCGCCTGGGAGAAATGTGAAAGGTCAGATGTCACTTTTTCAGACGACCGGTGCACCTCTAATGAAACGCTGTTGCAAATATGCGCAGAATACGAATGCGTTAATTTCTTAAATGTCTTTCATATTTGCAGGCGCCTCAGCCTTTTTAACTGGGATAATTTGACAGCAGCACCCCCCGCCCCGCCCCTCCCCCCCACACCACCACTACCCCACCCTCCCACTGACAGCTCTGAAGAGCCAAGGCTCAGCACCTGCGTCCACCCAAGCATTAAACCTCAGATCCTGAACCCTCCTCACAAATGAACTGTCAGATCATTACGGTGCGTGATGCAATATAATCTGTCTCAGAATTAGCATTTGGCCAAGTCCACCGCACCCCCACCCCCACCCCCCCCCCCCCACCCCATCGAGCCCCCCTTCAGAAGGCTCCAGTTTGAATATGCATCTCTTCACATTTCCATGAAAGACCCGTGGGGAGCGCAGGCAAGAGTGCAGCTTTCAGCATTAGCATGTCAGGAGGGAAGGGTCCTTTTGGTAGCGGGTCCCTCTGCAGATGCTCTGCCTCACTTGTTCATTACAATTGCATTTCATCAGCTTGATGATGTCCACATGTCAATTGAGTGTGAGGATTTTGCACACAAAAGAGCCTCAGGGAAAAGGACCTCGCCGGCTAATCAGCTGATTATCATACCTCAAATGGACGCCGTAGTGCTGCGCCCGCAGACGCCCCGCCAGAAACAAGGAGGTGCGCGAGACAGGCGGAGGGAGGACTGATGAATCCAGATAGGCAGGCCGCTAGCAAAGTTGATTAAGCGAGTTCTCGTTGGAAAGCGCGTGGAGGAATGCAAAGTAAGCAAACACAAGGCACGCAATATAATTAGGCCGCATACGGCATATACCATTTTTGAAATATATTTAAGCTGAAAGGATAGAAAGGAGTTATTATAAATATAATAGTATTTTAGTGTTTTTGTCCTGAACTCGGGATGTTTTATTAGATGCAAATGTAGTCAAAATAGTCCCAAAAATTTGCCTAAAAATTTTGTTTTCATGATTGTTTTTTTCATGAAATTTTTTTTCCATTTTGTTTTTGTACACTCAAATTTTATGTCCCAATTTTCGAATGATTCTGTTGAGTTTTTTTGTGGCTTTTTACCTAAATTCTGTTTCAGTTTTCATACACTTGTTGGTTTTTGTACAATTAGTGTTTATTAAAAAAATATTTAATTAAATTTGCATTGGAGATGGATGGATTTTGATTTAGGCAAATACATTTTGAGTAGTTGTTGATGAACTAATGAAGAACTACTGAGGAAGTAATGAGTAGAGTAGTTGCTAAGGAACTAATGAACAACTAATGAGGAACTACTGAGGATCTAATTAGTAGAGTACTTACTGAATAACTAATGAGGAACTACTGAGGAACTAATGAGTAGAGTAGTTACTGAGGAACTCATGAACAGCTAATGAGGTCCTGACTAATGACTAATGACACATATGTTTAGAGTAGTTACTGAAAAACTAATGAGGAACTACTGAGAAACTAATAAGTAGAGTAGTTACTGAGGAACTAATGAGTAGAGTAGTTACTGAGGAACTGATGAGGAACTAATGAGTAGAGTAGTTACTGAGGAACTAATGAGTAGAGTAATTACTGAGGAACTAATGAGTAGAGTAGTTACTGAGGAACTGATGAAGAACTAATGAGTAGAGTAGTTACTGAGGAACTAATGAGTAGAGTAGTTACTGAGGAACTAATGAGTAGAGTCGTTACTGAGGAACTGATGAAGAACTAATGAGTAGAGTAGTTACTGAGGAACTGATGAAGAACTAATGAGTAGAGTAGTTACTGAGGAACTAATGAGTAAAGTAGTTACTGAGGAACTGATGAGGAACTAATGAGTAGAGTAGTTACTGAGGAACTAATGAGTAGAGTAGTTACTGAGGAACTGATGAAGAACTAATGAGTAGAGTAGTTACTGAGGAACTAATGAGTAGAGTAGTTACTGAGGAACTAATGAGTAAAGTAGTGACTGAGTAGTTACTGAGGAACTAATGAGTAGAGTAGTTACTGAGGAACTAATGAGTAGAGTAGTTACTGAGGAACTAATGAGTAGAGTAGTTACTGAGGAACTAATGAGTAGAGTAGTTACTGAGGAACTGATAAGGAACTAATGAGTAGAGTAGTTACTGAGGAACTAATGAGTAGAGTAGTTACTGAGGAACTAATGAGTAGAGTAGTTACTGAGGAACTGATGAGTAGAGTAGTTACTGAGGAACTAATGAGTAGAGTAGTTACTGAGGAACTAATGAGTAGAGTAGTTACTGAGGAACTAATGAGTAGAGTAGTTACTGAGGAACTAATGAGTAGAGTAGTTACTGAGGAACTAATGAGTAAAGTAGTTACTGAGGAACTGATGAGTAAAGTAGTTACTGAGGAACTGATGAGGAACTAATGAGTAGAGTAGTTACTGAGGAAGTGATGAGGAACTAATGAGTAGAGTAGTTACTGAGGAGCTGATGAGTAGAGTAGTTACTGAGGAACTGATGAGTAGAGTAGTTACTGAGGAACTAATGAGTAGAGTAGTTACTGAGGAACTGATGAGTAGAGTAGTTACTGAGGAACTAATGAGTAGAGTAGTTACTGAGGAACTGCTGAGGAACTAACGAGTAGTGGTTAGCGTTAGGCAGGTTGGTTGTTCATGAACTACTGTCATATATTTGGTGCACCTTATAGTAAAGTGTGTTTGCCAAAGCCTTCTCGTGTGCTGTCTTGGTTTGCTATATTTTCATAATTGTCTTTTGTTTGAATGAAATTAGCCAGCACACATAACAGCAGCGAGGTCACAAGTGACCTGAAAGTCCAATTATAAAGTCTGCATTGTTCTTGGAGCAAAAAAAAAAAAAGAAGAAAAAAGAACAGAATCAATGTGCTGAAGGCATATCCCCATCAGAAGACCTAATGATGTCTTTCTGGACCACAGCCTTGCACACTGCATCGTAATCTTCTGCTAATTAGCTTTATAATGCCGAGGCAGGCCTCCGCATCAGCGCAATCCCAGGGAGGACCCTCAACTTATTTATTTATCTCACTGTGGCTAATTGTTATGGCTGCTAGAAGTGAAGGGGAATTATTCTGATAGGAAATGTTTTAGTGAAATTAGCGTTGCACAGGGTGTCTGTTTCATTTTGACCATGATGTTTCATTAATTAGTACAAATGATTTACAAAACAAAAAGTCACTTTTACAAACGTTGATCCCTTCAACATTTTTGCCATACAGTGAATCAAAAAATATACTCCCTGTCTGTTGGTCGCATGGAGGAATGCAAAGTAAGCAAACACATGTCCCAGTTTTCATATGTTTTGGTCTTTTTCGAAAATTGGAAAATTTTGCCTCAGTGTTTCAGTTTTTCGATTTTCACATGGTTCTGATTTTGTTGAACGTTTTTTGTTGCAATTCGGCCTCTATTTTTGTACATTCTCAGTTTTCATTCGTAATATGATGAGAAACAACGAGTAGCTCTTCTGGTAGCGCTGTCTTCGGCGGGAGCCAATCAAAATGCACTCACAATGAGCTTGTCAACACACTAGAAATCACAGGAGGTCATTACACAATATAACAGTCTGACTCACGGTGTCATCTGACAAAGAATACTAAACTCATCACACAGCAACTTAACACTCAAATGGCAGCTGGGAAATATACAAGCACCAATATGAAACAACTATTTTAATTTTTCCCATAATGCATTTCATCATCGTATTATTGCTACTGGGGCTCTGCAATGATGTCAGCCTCCCTCTGTCCTCTGGGCTCCTGTGGCTCCGTCTGGTGGACAAAGGCAGCATTGCATTTTTATGTTGCATGTCCTCCACAACGTGCTTTGTTCAGACGAAAAATATTCTTGTAAAATAACAAAATTGTTTTATATTGGTACTTCCTAGGGCGGCACGGCGGTCTAGTGGTTACCGTGCAGACGTCTCAGCTAGGAGACCATGGTTCAATTCCACCCTCGGGCATGTCTGTGTGGAGTTTGCATGTTTTCCCCGTCCATGCGCGTTTTCCTCCCACATTCCAAAAACATGCTAAGTTAATTGGCCACTTCAAAGGTATGAATGTGAGTGTGAATGGTTGTTTGTCTATATGTGCCCTGTGATTGGCTGGCGACCAGTCCAGGGTGTACCCCGCCTCTTGCCCAAAGACAGCTGGAATAGGCTCCAGCACCCCCTCGTGAGGAAAAAGCGGTAGAAAATGAATGAATGAATGGTACTTCCTATGTACCTTATGAGTGTTAAGTTGCAGTGTGATGATTTTTGTGTTTTGTATGTACTGTTGTATTGAATAATGACCTCCTGCCATTTCCGAAGGGTTGACAAGATTTTCGTAGCTCATGATTGGCTCCTGTCAAACACAAAGCTGCCTGGTCCTCACAGACTGTACGGTAGATAGCTTCTTATCATAAATAAATTCTTACATATCAAAGTAACCCTTCATTGTTGGCCATGTGGGCCAAAAAGTTGGGACACTTTGGTTGGAAATTTGCCACGTCTGAGGTGTCTAGAATGAAGCGGTTGTCTTGATTCTACAAGAAGAACCGAAAGACTCAACCTTTTTGCTTTGAGTAAAAGCCTAAAGAGTACAAAGGCTTTTTTTTTAGTGATGCAATCTGGACACAGCAGAGAAGGTAGATCAGAAGTCTTTAATTTGGACTCAAATGCCAACCGACTTCAGGTCTTCCGCTGACCACGATGAGTGCGTGTCTGTAAATCTACCAAAATCCCGACTTCAATGCTTTGCAGATTAACACGTCGCCTTTTATCTGGACTTTCTTGTGCCACGGCGGTGACCCCCGGACTTGCCGACAGGACATAAAAAAAAGTCTTTGAGAAGCCGGGTATTTCCTCACAAGCGCGTGCGCCATAATTAGAGCCATAATGGCGTCTGAATGGAGTGCGGGTTAATGGAAGTCTGCGAGGGAGGCAGGCGCTTTTGGGTAAAGAAAGCTGCGGGGTTCTGCCAGAAGCCCGATGATAGCAATTTGCAGAGTGAGTTATGTCCTTTTACGTCCACGCGGCGAGTGCTTTGAGCATATTTTGCTCTTAAATGGGGTACGGCGCTACACGCCCATTTATTAATATGCATAGAGGCGCTAATGAGGCTCAACCGTCTTAGATAATAGGATTCTGCGGCATTAATGGTGGACGACGTGTGCTGCTTGGCATTTGTCTCTGGATGCCGCTGCACCTGAGCACAAAATGACACTTTAAACGCGAGCCAACCTGGCTTTTCCGACGCCCCGGTTGCCCAGTAAGCGGGTTTCGCTGGAATGTGGTGTCAGTGATTATTTGCTCCCACTCCCAAGTACGGCTTCACACAATGAAATAACATTAAACACGAGCAATGACAATGATAATAATCATGCAAATTGGATTGTAAAGTCATATTACGATGAAAATGTTGTACTTTTTGGAACACTAGCTGGTGGAAAAAGTAGTATATTTAATTACAGTTTTTCTTGATTGTTTACACACAATTTGTGATGCCTGAGACACAATGACCACAACATATAACCAATGCACCAACTCCATGAAGCAAGTCTGCTAAACTATAAGCACAATTCCTGCTTTACACTCAGAATGCGGATCTAAAACACACTTTTTTCAAAACACTACACACAATTCTCTGAGTTTTGGCACAATTTTCATGAAGTAAACTTCTTGTTTTCACAAAAAACACAAGAAAACCTTGCATGTGATGTAGATGAGGTGCTGTGGCCTGACCCAAACAAAAGACGTGATGCAGCATAGTCTTTTGCGTCGTTATTGATTGATTTTTTTGTTGATGATTATTATTCTTTCCTTAACTGAAGCTATACACATTTAGATGCAGACCACTGTATGTGGAACTTTGTGTTGGCTGTGATGAACACTTCGTAGATTGTTTTTCTGTGAAAAATAAAAAAATATATTTCTGTGTAATTTTGTGTTCTGAGTCAAAAAAAATACCAAAAAAAAAACAAAAAAACAATTCTAAAATATTTTGCAAGAATTGTCACACTGTAAAGTTTCATTTTGCAGGAGAATTGAGGGGTTTTCAGAAATGTGTGAGTGATTTTTGGATTTGTGTGTAGAGTTCTGAGAATATGAGGCATCCGTTCAGAAAATGTGTTTAAACAATCGAGAAAAACTGTAAAAAAAAAAAAAAAAAACAGCAAAAATGGGGATTGGAAAGTTTTCTTACCGGTGTTGTTTTCTCCACTCAGTATCTTATGAGTTCTAATTTCACTTTCAATTTTATGCGCTCGCCCCAGACGAGTCTGTATCTCACCCTGAGGAGTCATGATGGAGATGAAGTACTGAAGTACTTCCTAAGTATGGCTACAGAAGTGACATTGTCCGTTGTTGTCTTTGCTTTTACTGACGTCGTCAACTAGTTTGCTTTATCTTTTTGTCCAATGATATTAATAATAATTAATGTCAGCGACCACGGAACAACAAAACTAATAGATTAAACCACCAAGTACTTAGTTGACACAATACTGAAGTGACAAAAGTGACAGTTTGGGTTTGAGTTTCCGGTTTGGGCTTTGGTTTTCCTTTTTGCACGCTCTTATTTTGTCTTTGACTTCCTGTTTTGCTTCGTCTGCCTCCGTTGTCATAGTCACCCACACCTGTCCCTAATTTCAGTGTCTATTTAGTTCAGGTGTGTGGGATCATTATCATTTGTACGTCTGTTCCCTGAGTTGCTTTTCGCTGCTGCTGCAATTACTTCATGCAATAAATATGATTTACCTGCTCTCTGCATCCTGGGCTCGAACCTTAAAGCGTCGAGACCGACCGTGACAATACTAGGGTTTCATTTGTTATCAACCACAGTCTTCAATAAAAGTGTTTTATTTCATTTAAACTCATTTAAACTGTTATTATTCTCTATAAAACAAACACTAAAAAAATATAATGAGCGTTTAGAATGGATTAATGGGATTGATGTTATTTATTTGTTTTGGATTTCATATTTTTTCAATTTTTGTCTCACGTTTTTGATCAATTTAAAGGAAAATTTAAGGGAGGTTCGCACATTTGGAAGTGAGCCCTAAAAGAAGTTTGGGGTGACCAAAAACGCTCGGTTTCAAAAGGCGTGGTAAATCTGCCCCTTTGTGATGTCACAGAGGGTCAACCTTTCGAATGGAAAATAAATGTGCATGTTTTTTTTATTTTTATTTTAATCCACAACCCACACAGTATTCTACATTTCTCTCTCTTTCCTGTGTGATCTAAAGCTATAAAAAGTCTGAGTCCTAGTTTTCGGCATAACAATGTCAATAACAATAAAAATAATAATAATAATGCGTCCACGTGATGTAAATGCAGCGTTGTTGGCACTTTTTCAAAAGGCTTTATAGGCGGAATAGGTGCGTCCCATTACGTGCATTCTTAGCTGCCTTTTTTTAGCAGTTTTTTTATTTTAGACTAAGAGTCACAGAAGTGACAAGTCATAATGATGGGCAAAATTCCCCCTAAAAGTCATCCATTTATTTTCTATACCGCTTATCCTCACAAGAGTCACGGGCGTGCTGGAGCCTATCCCAGCTGTCTTCGGGCGAGAGGCGGGTTAAACCCTGGACTGGTGGCCAGCCAATCACAGGGCACGGGGAGAACATGCAAACTTCACACAGAGATGCACAAGGGAGGAATTATACTTGGTTTTTCTAGCTGTGTGGCCTGCACGCTAGCCACTTAGGCGCCGTGCAGCCCCCCAAAAGTCATTTTTCCCTTATTAAGTAAAAAACAAAGGTACCTTTGTAATCTGTGTTCAAAGTCAATCAGGAACTATTTTATTTAGGAAAAATTAAAGGGTGCGAGGTCCACTTTGATATTTATGAAGATAAAAAGCAGTATGAACTTGATTCTTTGCTCCTTTAATTTTTTTCCCCATTAAAAAAAAATATTTCAACTGTCTACTTCAATCATATTTGTAAATTTCCTTTTGTAACATGATGATAACTTTAAATTTTTTTTTTTCAATTTTTCTTTCAAATGTTCTAACTAGTTCAACTCTCTTTTTGTAAATTTTATTTTTGTAATATTATGACTTTATCACTATAATTTTTTTACTTTATTCCCTAAATATTATAACTTCTTCCCCAACGTAATTTTCGAAAAAATTATAACTTAATCTGTTATTTTTGTTTTCTGGTATTAAAATTTTATATATTTCAAGTTCATGCTACTAATTAATTCCTCATAATTATGCCAAAATATGACTATTATTTTTTTTATTATGTATGTTCTTAATATTTTGACTCTTTTGTTGCAGATTTTTTTTTAAAGTTTCATTCTTATTTTTAGCCATTTTTCCAATCGTTGTAACTTTTCGGTAGATGTGTGTTTTCTGGTTATTGTTCTTTTGAATTGCTTCTGGAAAAAAAAAAGTACACATCAGTAAGATGAATGGATGTTAAAGGCCTCATTTACATATAATTAGCTACTTTTACACATTTCCACCTGGGCATTGCTTGCACTGTAATCATCAATTCAAGTAATTATCATTGAATAGAAGTCTTAAGATGCTGCCTTTCATTTAGAGTCTGAATCCATCAGTATCAAGACACCGTACAGCTGGGAAGAGTGGGCAAGCATCATGTGACGTTATCCACCGATAAACTATAAATATAGCCAAGTGTGATGTCCTCCAGGAGGCAAAACCTCTGATTTTTGCCCTCTTCCTGTCAGCACTTTTGTGCAGTGGAACGGTATTAGCATCGTCTGCTCTCAGTAAATAACGTGCCCTCATTCAGTCAGAGTGAAGAGGAAGAGCATTTGACTACAATGGGCTATTATTGGCTATAATAGGGATGAAGCAGACTCTCAGGAGAGACTGGGAGACTTGTGAACTGGAAATGTCTGCTGTTCATCACGCCACTTTGCAGCAAGGAGTTTTCTCTGCAAGAGCGCCATCAATGCCCCAAGATAACTTGCACTGATGCCCCCCCCCCCCATTTCATTTCCGCACTTCGGCTTGAGTGGAAACTGCTGTGAAGTGTCGCAGAAAGTAGACCAGTCCAAATTCGCGGATCCATGTTTGCCGTAAATCAGCAGGTTGTTAGCGTGATCACCTGCAGGGAGCTTCTATAGGGGAATGGCGTCTCTGCGCACTGTGTAAAATGCTGATAATTTATGTTTATTTGTGCATGTCAGCGACAGCTCGTTATTGTAACGACAAGCTCAGATCACGGGAAGAGGCGGAGGAACAATGACTTTGCTTTGTTACTCGGTTCTATACTTTGTTCTCCTCGATGCACGTTTTGAAGCTGGGTATATAACATGTATATAAGCTTGGTATATGACATGTATATAAGCTGGGTATATAAGTATAACATGTCCAATTTGGAGCCCGGGGGCCACCTGCAGCTTTTTAAAGCTTTTTATAATTTTATCAAGAAAAAAAACCTGCGAAAATTGGAAAGGCTGCAGTCATTTTACAGGACTTAAGGCAAAATATTGAAAAAAAAAATGAAGAAGAGTCTTGAACCAGTCATGATGTGCTATATATATCACTATATATCATTATATTGACAGTTACTATGGTACCCATTATGTCATTGTATGGTTATATCACCTCGTACTTCGGTACGAGGTGCATTATTTAAAAAAAATTAAAAAATAAAATAAAAAATTTAAAAAAACAAAATAAAATAAAAAATAAAAAATAAAAAATAAAAAATAAAAAATAAAAAATAAAAAATAAAAAATAAAAAATAAATAAACTGTATTATGGAAAGCAGGAAGTGAACAAATGTAACAGTTACTGATTGTAAAAGTACCAGATGGAGGGGTAGGATTTGTGGTCCTGTGAACTGATTATGGGATGCACTCAATTGTAATCTGATGCATGTTCAAATGAAATAAAACCATTACCATTACCATAATTTTATGACGATAATGTAATATGAGAAACCATAACGTAATTTTTGTAGCATACAGTTGAAAAATTCAAGAAATTGTAAAGTTTGCAAAATCAGGTTGGGGGAAAAGTTGTAATATTATAGGAGTAAATAAGAAGACAATAGACAACAAAAATGTTCAACTGGTTGGAAAATGTAAAGAAAAACAGCAATAATTTTATAAGAATACAATCAAAATATTAAGAAGCCACATGGAATCGCTCCCCCTGTAGGCCCACCACCTGTGGGGGAAAGCATAAGGGTCCGGAGCATTGCTTTTTTTTGGGTGGCGGTCGAGGGCGGGAGTCTAGGCGATCTGGTCTTTGGCAGCCAAATCTGGTTCTCGGGACATGGAATTTCACTTCCAGGAGTCCGAACTTCTGCAAGAGGTTGGAGACATTCCGACTAGATATAGTCGGACTCACCTCGACCCACACTTTGGGTTCTGGAACCAAACTCCTTGAGAGGGGTTGGACTTTGTTCTACTGTGGATTTGCTGAACCAAGCCCCCCAGCTTGGTGCCTATGTGTTGTCATCCCCGGTGAGCCAGTGGAGAACATGCAAACTCCTCAAAGTAATACAATTAATTAACAAAATATAATAAAAATTAAATAAAATGAAAAATAAATTTTTTCGTTTTTATAGTTTTGTTGTTAAATAATATTTTTAGAATTAATAAAATAAAATAAAAATTCAAGTAAAAATAAAAAAATCCAATAAAAATACCAATAAAAAACAAGCCGTAGTGGTATATTCTGTTCATTTTTAATGTCTCAAAATTCTGTCAAAAAAAAGTAAAATGGAGCAAATTTATGTGTTTTTAAAGTAGTGGTTTGAGCACCGGCATCATTTGAAAAGTACGGATTCGGCACGGGTAGTGGATCATTTGTAAACGAGTGAGTAAACTGAGTGGGTTCAACCTGAAGGTACAACATTGTGGCCTCTTTCTGTGTGTTTTCCTTTGTTTTTAGCATCGCCGCAGCGATGCTAAACAGCGCTGTGACAGAATCCTCCTCAAACATCCCCTCCATATCCTCTTTAGACATTAACCCCACCACGCTCCCCACCCCCTTGCTCCCCTTTCTCCACCCTCCCCCCCATGCTGACCCTCCACTTTTCCACCCCCCGCCCCCTCCCTGACTGGACCCTTCTCTCCGGTACAGGGCCGGGCTGTCAGGCCCTCTCCTGTGAGTGCGGCTGCTGTGATTTCCTCTGGGCCATCAGGTGGGCTGCTGCTAACTAGCCAAGCCTGAGACAGGGTGACCTCAAACCTCAACATGATGGGTCTGAATCAACAATGTGTTCGCCTAAACAGGGAGGGAGAGAGAGAGAGAGACCAAAACAACGCCGCCCGTCTGCAAGTGAGCCAACAATGTTGCATCTCAAGCTCGTTTTTCAGACGTAAGCATTTTGGAAGTTAAGTTTCAAAGTTCCTTGGGAATTTTCAATGGAATATTTCGAACTGGTCTTGTCTGTCTTCCTTACAGACAGTGTTATAAATCAACTCAACTGCCATTACCGTGATCAGTGATGCTCGCAATGTCATCAGCGAATGGCAGATACTTCATTACCGCACTTCCTCCTCTATTTCAAAGAGATTTTTTTTTTATTTTCATAACAATTTCTGCTTGCTCCAGAACGCTTTTAGAACACGCTGACTTTAATGAGCTTTTCCTTTGCTATCATTTCAGATGGTTCTCATTAGGGATCATTATTTATTGGTATGATATCTAAATACCAGTAACAGGTGAGATCTTGTTGGTTAGTGGGTACAGCGGTAAATAGAAAATTTGCATGTATTACTATTTTTCCCATAGGAAATCATGTAAATGCAGTTCATCTGTTCCAGACACCCACAAATACATAAATTATAATTTTACATGCACAAATAATGAAATAACAATAACAATAACTATCAAAATAATAGAAAAATATAAATGAAAAAAGGAAATAATACCAATAAAATAAAATAAAATAGTCATATAGACAAACAACCATTCACACTCACATTCATACCTATGGACAATTTGGAGTCGCCAAATTAACCTAGCATGTTTTTGGAATGTGGGAGGAAACCGGAGTACCTGGAGAAAACCCACGCGTGCACGGGGAGAACATGCAAACTCCATACAGAGATGAAAATAAAATAAAATAAAATAAAATAAAATAAAATAAAATAAAATAAAATAAAATAAAATAAAATAAAATAAAATAAAATAAAATAAAATGAAATGAAATGAAATAAAATAAAATAAAATAAAATAAAATAAAATTAAATTAAATTAAATAAAATAAAATAAAATAAAATAAAATAAAATAAAATAAAATAAAATAAAATAAAATAAAATAAAATAAAATAAAGATATAGTATAGTATATATACTCATATATATACTACACCATGGCCCCATGGTGGGTTATTTAGCAACCGCACTCAATGCAAACATGCATGGACGGGGATTCAGCAACACGTAACGGGTGCTTTGTTTGATGACTGGATTCTGCAGAAAGATACATTACAGGACTAGTTTGTCAAACTGAGTTCAAATTTCACCAGAAATGTTTGTCGAAAACCTAATCATACAAAAACAGGGGAGTACCAATGTATACCGAGATACGAAATAACTGAAACTATGGTAAAATATACTTATTTTTAGTGAGAAATTTTCTTTTAAAGTAAATGATAATGATTTTTTTAAAATAAACAATAAAAAAGATTAAATAAAACAATTGAAAACCAAATTGTATGAAAACCAGGGCGTTGGAAAACCAAGGTTTGTAATTAGCTGAATTCCATGCTCTATTTTCCAGCTTCAACTTTTTCTTTTACCACTCCTACAGGCAATATTGTACCAAAACCAAGACAGTGAATGAAAACTGAGCGAAAACCCAAAAATGAAATATTTTTCATGGTGACATTACAAAAAGTTTGGCATGAGCAGTGATAAATAGATCAGTTATCATCCTACATATCTTTTATTCGACTCTGACGTTGGCATCCTTCCCTTTCAATTGATTTAATTTCAGCTTCACTTTTTGTCCACTCATGAAGGTTTAATTCTGCTTATCCATTTAGTCCCAAAGAGAAGGGGAAGGTTTAACAAAGCAATATCTTTTTATTTAACATTGATGTCTGTTAGAAGTAGAACATTTTCTAACATTGTCTTATTGTTGGATGAGCAACAAGTGGTTGCTTTTGTCAATATCACCTACTTTGGGCTAAATGTGCACGTGTGGGTGTGTTTGCTGTGATTCAGCTTTCCATGAATGTACCATGAACCTGTACCCGAGGAGATACATGATGCACCTGAATGCACCATTCTTTGAAAAAGCTCACTCAGCACTCACAACATTTTGCTAGTTTTGAGTATGGAGTGTCCATGATCAGTCCCTACCCCCTTCTTAATAGTGTCCGAAATACACAAATATATACAACCAACGATAAAACCTCATTTTCAATTAATTGGAACACCAACATAAATCTTTAATATTCTATTTATATTAATATTCTATTCTATATATATTTATATATCTTAATGCAGAAAATAATCAAACTTTCTTATTCTTTTATATGCTGCACACAGAGCACACTGGGTCTCCTCCCGCCGTGAGGCATTCAGGTGCACTGGTAATTTTGAGCATTAGACCATTTTTAAACTGGACCAAAATTTTAAGCATTAGACCATTTTTAAACTGGACCAAAATTTTTAAATAAATACAAAAAAAATGTTTTTAAGTAAATAGTAATTTAAAACAAATTTGGGCTAACATGAGTAATATTAGCTTAATCCACTTACCTCTTTTCCTGCTCTTATTTTCTCTTTTACTACTCCTACTTGCAAAATTTGGCTGAAAATGAAACTATTGATCATATAAATATTTCCTCTGTGTTGTGCTGTGTTTTGTCAGCATTTATCTGATGAGAAAATGTTTTGATGCCACCAGTGAATAGCCGAGGCTGTCTCTTTCCCCCTCTTTTGCGCTTTTCAAAACTTTTCCTCCCCCCCCCCCAATTCCCCAGTGCTAGCCTCCCATCATATCTGAAATGTGCTTACAGCAGTGGCCGTCTTTTGCTTGAGAGCTCCTTGCCTTATGCTTCCATCAGAGGAGACTGAGTCTCACAGATGCACTGCTTAACAATGCCATCCCCTGCTCCCATCAGAGGGGGTGGGGGGTGGGGGGGGGGGTTGCGGAGCTGCGCCCCGCAGAATAAGGGGGGCAGGTCCCCTGTGATTGGCGAGAGCTGAACATCGATGCCAGCTTCCATCTGTCATGATAGCCTATCTCTGAACCTTCAATCTGTCAAAAGCTGGGTGCCTGGTTTGAAGGCTCCAGGAGATTTGGCGTGCTAAACAGATTTGACAACAGGCATTATCACTGCGAGGGGCCCGGCGAAAAACACCATCAATGTGTTAATTGTGGCTGGAGATGTTAACTGTCACTTCTCATCTCATTTAACACTTGCTCGGCCAAATTGTTCTCGGGTCGTTTTGCCGGCTTTAGAAAAACATATGGAAACGTTTGGACCGGCACCATAATCCTCCGTTTCGTCTCTTAATTTGGTACATGGGCCTTCAGTGGGGACTTAAACCCAATCATATGAACCAGTAACATACAAAATGTCAATATAACAAGGCGGCATGATAAGGGACTCCAACTGCATCATTACCAGGTCGCAACAGTACCATCCCTCATGACACAAAACAAACATGAATACATCGTATATTTGAAGGCCTCACAGCTAGAAGACCCGAGTTCAATTCCAACCTCAGCCATCTCTGTGTGGAGTTTGCATGTTCTCCCCGTGCATGTTTTCTCCGGGTACTCCGGGTTTCCTCCCACATTCCAAAAACATGCTAGGTTAATTAGCGACTCCAAATTGTCCATAGGTATGAATGTGAGTGTGAATGGTTGTTTGTCTATATGTGCCCTGTGATTGGCTGGCCACCAATCCAGGGTGTACCCCGCCTCTCGACCGAAGACAGCTGGGATAGGCTAGAAAATGAATGAAGATGATCAGAGGACAGAAAAATATTGTAGGCCAGCTAGCTAGTGAATCCGAAGTCTGATTGGTTAAAGAAACAACCCCATATTGTTGATTGTGTATAAGTGACCATAAGTGGGCCAGCGCTCCTGATTCTGAAGGCACTGACAGGCTCATTATCTTGATATGGTGATACGTAGAGGCTGAAATATGATTGGACAAAACATTCCAGACATACACAGATACTGCAGTGTAGCCAAGAGAGACGTTACGAAATTATACTAGACTAGAGAATAAATGAATACAACTTTTGGTCATGTGAAGGCCAGCAGAGAAGGCTTTGCTGGCCCTCGTGACTGCAGCCCATGAGCCAAGCATCTCCATGAGACAAAAGGTGTTGTTTTGTTTTTGGTGTTGATGGAAAGCTGAAATTGGGCTGCACAGCGGTCTAGTGGTTAGCGCGCAGACCTCACAGCTAGGTGACCAGGGTTCAATTCCACCGTCGGCCATCTCTGTGTGGAGTTTGCATGTTCTCCCCGTGCATGCGTGGGTTTTCTCCGGGTACTCCCACATTCCAAAAACATGCTAGGTTAATTGGCGACTCCAAATTGTCCATAGTTATGAATGAGAGTGTGAATGGTTGTTTGTCTATATGTGCCCTGTGATTGGCCTCTATTTTTACATATAAAAAATAAATATGTATAAAAAAGTATATTATTCATTCATTCATTTTCTACTGCTTATCCTCACGAGGGTCGCGGGGGGGTGCTGGAGCCTATACCAACTGTCTTCGGGCGGGAGGCGGGGTACACTCTGGACAGGTGGCCAGCCAATCACAGGGCACATATAGACAAACAACCATTCACACTCACATTCATAAGTATATTATTACATATGAAATAAATGCCAAATTAGAAATATTAAGTCTTGTCCCCCACACAAAAGAATACAAGCAAAAAGCGTGGAAAAATACATTTAATGAAGCCTGTATTCTTCTTTTTTTTGCTTTTGTTAACTCTCTGGTGCCCCCCTCCTTCCTTTCCGCCCTCCAAATGTCAAGCCTCTTATTTGAACTAATTGATTATCCTCTATCAAAGCACCTTATTATTTGTGAGTTGTAGCGATCAGCCCTATTATTTGCGGGCTTTCCCTGACAGCTCTTTAATGGTGATGCTTGGTTTAACCCCCAGGCCTTGCTAATAGGATTTAGCAGCAGGTGACTGGTAACACACACACACACCCCCCCTATAACCCCGTCACCCACGGGAATATCCGGCCCTCCCACTGCCTGCTTCTTGTAAAAGGCACACAATCGCAGCACTAATGCGCTGTCGGAATAAATGCAGCATATCTTTTTGTTTGAATGCCGCGGCTCTGTATCGCAAGCCGTAACGCACACGGACGCCGCCATCTTGGACGTGACAGACGACGGCCAGACAAAAAGACCGTGGCCCCTTTGCTCCGCTTGTTATTACGCAGACACCATTGCTAACAATAATGTTGGTAGCGTCTAGCATTGTTTGCGTCTCCTTCCACGAAACACAAATCATCAACTTAAAAGGCTCCTCTTATGCTCTTATACTGTCTGTCGGCCATTATAAGATGTGTTGCAGTTGTTCTAAAGGCCTAATCAGCAGATTTCCGCTGTAATAGCATCATTAGCTGCACCGGCGGTGGCGGTGGCGGTGGCGGTGGCGGGGCGGTCTCTTGTGTACCAGGCTGTCAGGTGAGGCCTCTGTGTCATTAAAGCGCCCCTTGTCCATCACGATGAGAGCCGTTAACCGAGGCAGGGCCATTCTCTCGCCTTTTATCACTTTATTTGGTGTCCATCGTTCCACTGTCTGCAGACGGCGGCAGAGGCCATCCATTTCCACGCTGACATTGATGGGGAGGAGGAAGGAGCGCTGGGCGGGAGCCTGAGGAGGAAAGACAGTTCAGTTCCAAGACCGGGGGGCGAGCAGAAAAGGGGATGGGGTTTGTTATCCTGGTAATTAAAGACGGAGTGGCTTCCATGCGGCGGCGTGTGCAGACAGGATGAGGCAAATTACTGGAGTCTTTGTGAGGAAATGCTGCTGCCTCTCTCGCTCTCTTCCTCGCTCTCTGGGGAGCTCATCATCTTCCCTAACAGTCAGGATGGGATTTTGTACCCTCTATTCCCTACACCTTCTCCTTCCTCCTTCCTGTCTCTGCTCTCATCTCCTTTCACCTCCCTTTGACACCTCTCTCCTAGACGCTAAACTAATCCTCTGGAATCATAGTTTTTGACTGCTTTGTACGTTTTAAGTCATCTTATTATGTGACGCTGGTTTTATCGGCCATGTTTGAAGATGAGGAAGAATCCGCTTTGCTTTGGTCTGGATCTGGATCTGAAACTTGTATTTTCATGGGAAATTTAAGAATGTTTAAGTTAAGTTAAGATACACTTCCAGTCTCCTTCCTAACTCTTCGTAACAGTGCATAGACTCCATGACCCCTCTTGCCTTCAGTAGCATTCAGTCAATGGCTTTCCTTTTCCTTGGCGCACTGCCGTTTGGGAGACATAATGAAGTGTAAAAATTAAGGGACGCTCCGATCAATCGACCACTGATCAAAATCATCAAATTTCTTCAAGAAGCACGTGAACGGCAAACTCCGCCCACCTCTTGAGTCTTATTTTTGCTTACTATATTATGTCATGGGAGTATAAATGTGATTATAGGGGTGTTATTTCATGTCTGGAGGGCTCTAATAATGTTAAAAAGCATATTCAGAAGGCCGTAAGCAGGCCTGCTATGCTGTATGAAAATATTCCATTTATAAATATTCCATTTATAAATAAGAAATCCTACTTTGTGTACTACTTTGTCTACTTTGTCACGGTTCGGTTCGAAACCAATTTTAGAGAGATGTGAATTAGTTTTTTTGTGGTATAATGCATGCAATTTTTTAAAAAAAAGTAATATAAATAGTGAAATTGGTGGAGTTCTACACATTAATTTGCTTCATAATTCCACTTTGCTTGAATAAAATTAGAGCCATTCTTCCCTACATGCAGAGGGCCTCACGGTACATAGGGGCCCCCGTTTTGCACATTCTCTACAGTAGAGACAAAAAAGAGAGACAGGTAATCTGACACTGATTATATAACAAATTCACCTCATCACCTTTTTGTCTCTGGTGGTGCTGTAATGGTACAGCTGCTGCCTTTGAAGCTGAGATTGCAGGATTTTTCCGTCCAAAAAAAATGATATTCTGCACAAAAAAAATCCTTAATTGAACAATTTGTTCCGCTTGTTTTTGTCTCAGTACGGGGCCTCCAAATATAATTCTTCATAGGGCCCGGATCTGAATCAAAGAAACAAGTGAAGAAGTCTGTAAAAGGGTGGTACCCCCCAGTGACAAGCAGCAGCAATAGTGGCAGCAACACCCTTATGGCAAAGGCAGCAATAGAAGGCTCTGGGGTTTAAAAGTACCCAAAGCATCCTGGGTAATTAGCCATTACGGTGCTGTCACAGAGGGTTCTGCAGTCAATACAGAGATAATTTGGGCAATGGTGAATGACAGTGCTGTCCGGGCTTTTGGGATGATCAAGGACAGATCCAGCTGCACCGGGCATCTGTCAGGCCCATGAATCACTCCTCCAGCCAGCAGCAGGGTGAGCGGAGCGGAGAGAATCGCCGGAGAAGGCATGTACGGACGCACAAATAAACACGTCCCCCCCTCCCTCTCCCCTCGCCACACCGGGAAATGGCTATTAAAGGTCTGCCGTTACAGAGCAGCGAGTGGGAAAAGGCTTGTTACCTTCAGTGGCAAATGAATGACACCGGGAATGAGGTGAGGAATAAAAGTCACACCAAGGGGACATTTCTCACCGTTGTTTCGGCCGCAGAGCTCAAATTGAGCAATGCTGCGGGCCGGCGCAATTTGGATCATCTGGAATTTAAAGTATTGTAACAAATGAGCTTTTTACTACAACGTCCTCCAAAAGGAGTGGCGCCGACGTCTCCTCGCCGCTCGCCGACTGACTTATTGGCATGTTAAAGGCATAACTCTCTTATGATCCCAGCAGGGTTTTATGTCGGTAACATGGCATTTATGTCCAAGGACAAGCGCTTTACTGCGATATTGTGGCGGGAAAATAGTCAACCGAGGAGAAAAAGAAGCCATATACCACAGGAGTGTTTTTCTACCATTCTGACAAAAGTGCTCTTTTTCTTACTGTGGCGCCCATCCAATTCATCTAACGCTGCATTCATGCTAAAAGGAAACCTCACTTTCCGTTATTTATTTCTAAAGCATGAAGAATTCTCAAATATTACATTTAAATAAATATTCTATTTACTTTTGTTTTATCATAAATATTATTTTTATTTTTTTTAATAATGAATCCATTCCAGACACCCAAAAATAAAAAATATATATATTAAATATATATATTAAAAAAAATTGTTTAAAATCAGAATATAAATCTACCTGCACCGGTTGGCATATAAATGGCTACATACAAATAGCCATAAAATTGGCATAGATTTTTCTTGTGTCCAAATAAAATAACAACAATAATCTTTTGTGGCTGTTACTCATGGCATAAAATTCATGGCATCAAATTTAAAAAAGCCATAAAATTGGCTAGATTTTTCTTGTGCCCAAATAAGATAACAATAATAATCTTTCGTGGCTGTTACTCATGGCAAATCATTTTTCACCCCCACACAAAATCATTTAAATCCAATGAATACTGAACAGACCCCCACAAAAAGTGAACAAAAAATACATTTCATAGAGATGTTAAATTCTTTTTAACCATAAAATATAAGATAAATGGGTCCTTCTATATTTTTCACATTTACGAATGAAACTGGAAAAAAAATGTTGTAGATTTTTGCTGTGCCGAAATAAAATATCTTTCATGGCTGTTGGTACAGTTATACATGTTATAGAGAATAATTATGTATTTACATGCATTAAAAAACTGGCATATTTGACTGTACAGTGGAACCCTTTTCCATCGTCCCGCTTATGTTGTACGTTCTTGTACAAGAAATAGGAGAAGAAAATACACCCATGAAATGTTGGTTCTAGATTGTTATGTTATTGTTATGAAAATGTTTGGATGGAAATGTAATGCCTTCATACAAAAATTAAAAAGAAAATCAATATTAAAAAATATCAGTGTTATAACAGAAACACATACGTATATACATACATACATACATACATACATACATACATACATACATACATACATACATACATACATACATACATACATACATACATACATACATACATACATACATACATACATACGTACGTACGTACATACATACATACGTACATACATACATACGTACGTACATACATACGTACATACGTACATATGTACATACGTACGTACATACATACATATGTACATGCATACTTACTTACATACATACATACGTACATACATACGTACATACGTACATACATACGTACATATACGTACATACGTACATACACACATACATGCATACATACATACATACATACATACATACATACATACATACATACATACATACGTACATACGTACATACGTACATACATGCATACGTACATACGTACATACGTACATACGTACATACGTACATATGTACATATGTACATATACGTACATACATACATACATACATACATACATACATACATACATACATACATACATACATACATACATACATACATACATACATGTTTTCCTTGAAAAGACTGTCCCACCATATATAAATCTAGTATACGAAATATATATACAGTACAGTAAGTCAAACGGTGGCAGGCTGGGACACTTTATTCATTCCAGTGTAAATATATGTTGTGATACTTAAAGTGGGATTCTTTCCTAGCTGAGAAATAGTGGAGGTCTTAACGTTGGTGCTGCAGATTTAATCATGGAGGCTCTGCTCTGGGACTGGAGCTTCTTCTTATCATTCTTAAATCAATATTCCCCCCTCCATGTTAACATAAAGTACACTCTCAGTCTCACTGCTGAGGTGCGGTATCCTTGTACTGCAGATAACAAGTACAAATACAGTTCCGGCCTTCAAAATGTCACCTATTAAGGATAATTATATGCGGAATATGTGTTATACCCAGTCTCTGTACAGTAATCCCTCGTTTATTGCATAGAAAATGTGTTTACCACTGTCTAAATAGGGGTTTTAACATTATTAGAGCACTCTAGACATGAAATAACACCCCTATAGTCACCTTTACATTATTATGACCAATATAGTAAACATAATATTTTTTTTCACAGGACCTCACGAACGAGCATGCGTTTCAGGAATTCAGGAAGTGCACAATGTATGGCTTCAAGGTTTTGTTGTCTTATTAACGTTTACACTTACGTGGTGAATTGTCTGATTGATCATCATCGTTTGTTGCCAAGCCCCGCCCACATCGTGTGGAGCATTCCTAAAATCCTTCTCACTTTAACATCACCCATCTGTCTAGGATCCGTGATTGGAATTTGGGCTCATTTGGTCAAATGGACTAGGACTAGTTTATTGAAAAAAAATTGCAACCGAAAACCAAAATGGCTGACTTCCTGTTTGTTTTGTAACATGGGTTCTTCCGACTTTTTTGTGCATCCTGTCATGATTGATGCTAACAAATGTAGTCATATTCTGTAAAAGGGTTTTCAAATCAAATCTGATGCATTTGCAAATTTCGGCCCACCAAAATATCAAATTTAATGCCCGTATGCATCTGGAAATTATAAGTGGAGAGGAATAATAATAATAATAATAATAATTTCAACTGGGCCTTTGCATGACCGATGGGTCTTATTGCTTGAGCCCTAATAATCATAACAGTTTCATTTTAACTTTGCATTTTAGTCCCTAAAAATAAGACATAAATAAGACTTGCACTTGTGTGTGTTGCTGTAAATATGTTTAAGTATGAGTAGGGTCGGACAGGAAGTGATGTTGGGAGTTTGCTTTAGGGTTACGAGTGCAATTATTGATTATACGAGTGCATTATTGTGCCTTTTATTGTTACGTTTAAACCTGCAATAAAAGCCTGTTGTTCTGGTGATCGAGTCACCCAACATTACACTACTGACACTTAGTGACCAGTGGAGAATACTATATTTTATGAATGCCTTATATTTGTATTTTACTTCGTTTAGCTGTTTGTTTACCTATTGAAGGTAGAAAAATATGTAAAAAAATGCTTAACTATGCACATTTTGGCTAACAATAGGCCTTAGGCTAACCAGGAAATGTATGAATAACGGTGATACAGTGAAGCTGTGATGACTTTATTCTAAAAAAATAGAATAAAGTCCACTTACCCAGAATGGAAACATAGCGAGTGATCGCAAATAAAAATGATATATCTATTTATACATCATATTTATACATAATGGTCTTTCTTAATATTTTGCTGCAGTTGAAGCAGATCACTTGTGAGCACTTACCTGAATGTTCGCCATACTGCCAGCGACTTGTTGTGCGAGCAGGTTTTAGTATTCCTACGGGATCCATTCCCATATATGCGTCTATAAAGGGAATTTGCAGACAGCAAAGTGAACATGTGATGTCGGTCATTTGCCGCGAAAAGGAAATCTTCCCTCCAAAGTGCGCTTTAAATGCGTCGTTTCTCCCCATTACTCTTCGCCGAGAAGCGTCTAGACGCCCTTTAATTAGTGTGTCCTTCCCAGCCATCGATAGGCCACCGGTAATCACTCGGAGGACTAATGACTCTTAATTGAATTGCTTTACAGACCAACACCGTGCCTTGCTTAGCGTTCGCCAACGTGTACGAGAAACACTACGATATTTTGATAATTGAAGTCGTCTCATCTTTCAGCGGCAGGGAAAAGGCCCGGTGGTGCTGTGCATGTCGGTGTCAGATCATGCTCTTTCAGTAGCGCCGGGGGAGGGGGGGGGGGGCATGGGATTGCTGGTGGATCATTAAAATCTCAGTAGGTATTGATTTGATCTTTTCATATTGTCAAGGAGAAATCTAATCATAATTGAGCAACATTGTGTGATATCTCCCTCCAATGCCTTTTAGCTCATCTCGCAGCTCATTAGATGGAACACAGCAATTTGTGGGGGGGGTTAAACAATCATGTTTTACTTATTTAATATCAAATAACGCAATTTAAAATTAATATTTTATACCATAGTTTAAAAATATTAAATTATAGAGGAGATATTCTAGTATAATGCAATATATATAATATTAACAATATAATGTTAACTCCAAATCCATGTGTTGATAGATCAACTTGCATTATCATTGATTAGTGGTATTAGTGAGTACCTATATATATATATATATAACTATATATATATATTTGATACATTACTTCAGGTAAAGAGATAAGGAGAAGGATCTGGAGGTGATCTAAGCAAATTATTATGTTTTTTATTGCAAATGTTGATCCAAAATTGGAGGAGACTGTCAAGGAGGGTTTGAGGGGGATGTTAAAAATAGTAATTTTGTATCTCATGTAGTCTCAGTTTTTCACCATTGCTATTATAGAGTTTGTTTTTATATTAAATTTAGTTTTTTTAAGTCTTTTTTATGTGAATATGGGCTGCACGGTGTCGGAGTGGTTAGAGCGCAGGTCTCACAGCAAGGAGACCCGAGTTCAATTCCACCCTCGACCATCATCTGTGTGGAGTTTGCATGTTCTCCTTGTGCATGAGTGGGTTTTCTCCGGGTACTCCGGTTTCCTCCCACATTCCAAAAACATGCTAGGTTAATTAGCGACTCCAAATTGTCCATAGGTATGAATGTGAGTGTGAATGGTTGTTTGTCTATATGTGCACTGTGATTGGCTGGCCACCAGTCCAGGGTGTACCCCGCCTCTTGCCTGAAGACAGCTGGGATAGGTTCCAGCACCCCTGTGACCCTTGCGAGGATAAGCGGTAGAAAATGAATATATATATATATATATATACAACTATATTAAAAACAGCATTTATAATTTTTTCTACTCTTTGTATTATAGCACAGTGCAGTACATATTACGCCATATATTAAAATAGTTGAAACAAGTTGAAAATACTTCAAACATTAAAATTGTTTTTTTTTTCATTTTAAACTCATATTGGTACTCATATATATCCCAAATGCCTTTTGGGTGTTAAGTTGCTGTGTGATGAGTTTAGTGTTCTTTGTAAGATGACACTGTGAGTCAGACTGATATATTGAGTAACGACCTCCTGCCATTTCCGACGTGTTGACAAGCTGCTGTGAGTTTTTTTTCCACAGCTGATGATTGGCGACTGCCAAATAAAGAGCTACCTGGTTCTCATGGACTCGTGCATGAGAACCAATATGCCATTTTATAACTTGAACATATAGTCCGGTGCGGCTTATACTTCTTATGTGTAGAAATCTGTATTTCTCAGTGGGTGTGGCTTAAACACTGGAAACGTATATCGATCTTTCTATGTTAAGCCAATATACTTAGATTAAGTATAATGTACGCAAATATGTGCTCTAGTACACATACAGTACTAAGTCCTCTGTAAAAAGCCCCCATTTTAAGATTGTTGTACATGTCCCACATGTGTTTCTGAAGCCAAGACCAAAATAATTGTGGTCTACATTCCCAGTGCAGGATCGGGCCTGGGGGGCCGGCTTGCTATGACATGACGTGGCTCTTATTAAAGCACATCCCGTACCTTATTGGCCATATTTCAGCAGCAAAAATGACAGCAATAAGAACCCGATCATGTCGGGTCAGTGTGTTTTCCGAGCGGCTGCTGCCCGTGCTTCCCTTTAATTAAACACACACGGTGCTCTTTCATGCTGCATGGCGGGGACATTGATACTCATTATTTCTTAAGTCTAAACACCAAGACTGTGTCAAGAAGGCATCCATCATGCGCACGCTGCTCGGAGTCAGCACAATCTTTATTTTCCCCTCGCTGTCAGCATATTTGGCAATTTGCAATTTCCATACGGGGAGCGCTGACATGTTTTTATCAGCGTCGATGATGTTGAAATGCAGAGATCATGAGCACGGTGGCTTGTTAGGCTTCTAATGGCTGTAATTAACAGGACCGCATTAGAGCGCCACTTCAGGAAGCGCCTGATTCTTCATTTGCATGACGTTAATGCGAGGGGATGGCGTGCAGTGAAGGCTTGCGTGGTGTGCAGCAGTGCAGCGCCGGCGCCTCTTCTCTCCCATTCATTATGTGCCCAAAGCTTGAGTTCTCCTCTCCTTGGTGCAGGGATGAATGTTATTAAAGGCAAAGCTGTCTGACACAACTCTAATGAAAAATAGGATGTTTCTGAAGGTTATGTTGCCAGCCGGCTCAGAAATGCCTGCTTCATTTTTCCCCACCCCAGCACAGGCCAATGTAATTCCCACCTCTTGATAGATCTTTTTTTTTTTTTCCTTAAGTTTTTTTTTTCTGTGTGTGTGTGTGGCTTTGTGTGCAGGAGCCTCATCATAAAGAGACCTTTATTATCCGTGTTTCGAGATGCTCAACAAAGGGCGAGACTGGACTTTTTGGCAGATCATACACTTGTGAAAAACTACATCCACGCACCGTAAAGCCGGGCCCGCTGCTGTGTGGGTTTAATTGGTGGCTTTGAGGAGCCGCCGTGCTTCTATTTGGTTGCATTTGCAGTGGTGCCGCGGGTTTCCTGCAGCACAGTTTTTGTACAATTTGGTTTTTGGCAAAGATTCTACACTGTTTGGGTTATTATTGTACAGTTGGTGTGCCTAGCCAGTAGCTATGCTATGCACCATACGCCGTGCATAGAGCTAGCTAGTGCAGGGGTGGCCAAACATGAAAGAACAAAAATGAAAGAATGCAGATTTAGTATGTAAGTAGTGCTTCAGGACTCTTCTTCCTTATACTTTGTAAACACCAGCCGCTCATATTTTTTCTTGAAATCATCCATTATGGCTTTATTCCCATAATATTTGACTTTATGCCCAAAATATTATAATCCCCCCCACCTAATTTTTCAAATATTACGATTTGATTTCTTTTTCATGCTATTATGACTAAATAACATAAAATAATATATTTAATATAAATACAACTTTTTTGTTTTTTTTATATTTGGATGTTATTCTTGTAAAATTAAGTCTGTTTTTTTATTACTGCTGTTTTTTATTTTATTTTATTTAAAATATTATATTTTTTATATTTATTTATATTATATTATTCAAAATATTTTTATTTCAACCTGTATTTTTTCATAATTTTGACTTGTTTTTATTTATTTCATGTAATTTTTCAAAGATTACGATTTGATTTCTTTTTCATACTATTATGATAAAATAACATAAAATAATATATTTAATATTTCTCAGTCAAATACAACTTTTTTGTTTTTTTTTATATTTGGATGTTGTTCTTGTAAAATTACGTCTGTTTTTTTAATTACTTTATTTTATTTTATTTAAAATATTATATTTTTATATTTATTTATATTATATTTATTTAAAATATTTTTATTTTATTTTTATTTCAACCTGTATTTTTTTCATAATTATGACTGTTTTATTTATTTCATATAATATTAATAAATATATATTTATTTAATCATCCCAATATTACAACATTATTCTGTTAAAACTGCAACTTCCTGTTATATTACCACTTTTCTGTCTTAATATGTTGAATATTTTGCCAAGGAACCGAATTTGAAATTTCAGTGCAATTTTTTTCAAATGTTGGAATTGCAATAGAGGGTCGCACGATGGCCTAGTGGTTAGCATTTAGGCCACACAGTCAGGAGATGGGTCTGAGGTATGGTAGTTGCTGTGTTTAGTTGATGTTGAGCGTATTCCGGTATTCTTAAAGCCAGCAGTGTGCTTCACAAGTAGACAGCATGATGGTGACAGTGAGGGTCAGATTGCACTTTTCAGATCTCTGTCAGAGGTGGCAGGTCACCCCCCCCCTTTGCAACACTGACGGTTTCCAGCTCTGGTCAGCCCCCACCCCCTTCACTCCCTGCCCCACTTTTGGCCCCTTCATTCCCTAACAGGCCCATCAGAGCCACGAGGGAGGCCTGTGACAGCTTTAACACTCATACTCCGACACAACACTTCTCTGCAAAGTCACCATGTCCACATCTTTTTATAGCTTCATGACTTGGAGATTAGACTTGGATGCTGTATGGTATCATGTACCCAGAAAAAATTATCACGTTTGATTAATGTTCATGTTAAAGGTTAAATAACTGTTAATAGTTATCCTCACTATCCGTGTGGAAGTGGTAAGTTTTTGGCTATTTAAGTTTAAAGGAAATAACTCGAAGGCTACCGTTTAGGTCGCTAGCTCTCTAGTTTGCGAGTTAGCATGTGTCTCAAGACCCTGCAGTTGCGCAATATGTTTTGTCATGTCTACAGGGCTCTAATAATGCTTTGTTCATTTTATTCTGAAAAAATAATTTGTCTACCCACCGACTATATGTGGTTTCTTAAGTTTTTATTATTTGCCGTTTTATTATTATTATTATATTTATTTATTACTGATTGATTGATTTTCTTTATTCTTGATTTTTCATCTTATTTTGTGCAGAAAAATAAAAATGAAGATATTTGAGAACAGTGGAATGTTTTATTAGAGCTTTTATTGTAGAAAATTGGAACCAAAGCACTGAAAAAGTTTGTATATTTTTCTGTTTTTAATAAATGCGTTTTTTTTTGTTGTTTTTTTTTTTTGAAAACCTGATGCGGCCCAGCCTTGCCCAGACCCTAGCTCCAGTGGCCCCCAGGTAAATTGAGTTTGAGACCCCTGGCTTATAGAATCTCAAAGTTGACTATTCAGCTTATTGCATTTTGTGTTAGCTACTACGTTAACCAAATCGCTGTAGCTCGGTTAACATACGGGTGAGTTATGTGAATGTAAACACTGTTGTGGTTTATTTTAAAACGTTTTTTGTTAGGGCTTAAGCGTTAAAACAGCTGTGTCCCAATAAAGTGCATTGTTAGCTAGCCCATATTAACTAGTTTTCTCGCATTATAACGCACAGAAATGGGAAAGATATAAGGAAGTCCGCACTTGATGATTATATCAATTTTATAAACAGATGCAATTATGATGTAAAATTTAAATATCATTAAATATCATGAATACATCAGCTAACCAGCACAGTGAGTAATTGATTTTCAGTTCATTTTATCGAAATAAATGAGATTTAGCCACTTTTATCTCAAAAGCAGATCTAGTCCAACAATTTGTAGCCCAGCGGTCGTGGTATCGGACCAGTATTTTTCTTCTTCTTCTGTATTTGTGGGCTTTGCTGAGCGTGTCAGGTTAAATATGTTCCCGCGGCGTCCTCCTTGCCCTTGTGTGTAATCAGCAGCAGACCCTAAACACAGATGTTTCCGGGTCAGCCAGCAAGACCTCAGACAATTGGTCACCACCTCCTAACGCATGTAAATCACATCCAACATCGGCGCCCCCTCCCACCCACGCCCCGAATCTGCAGCAATGTGGGTGTTCCCCCCCCCCGGCCCAAAACTGTGGGGCCATGACACTGAAATTTGCCGTGTAATACAACACAATATACATTGTTAAAAAAGCAATGTGTGTCTCATCAAATAACTGACCTGACGTGAGAGCTGAAAAGTAAAACCACCCCCCCCCAAAAAAAAAAAAATAACAGTATGTAACTATTGTGCGCTAAGCGGCACGCTGGTTTGTTAGGGATGTTTTTGAAGCGGTGAGCCGGCGTGTCAGATTATGCCACACACGCATTTGACTTTCATAAGGTGTTTACGCTTCAGAAATTGTGGCAGTGGCTTCTCTCTTGTGCAAAGGCTTTTACATATGTTGTGTGCTTCAAAATTGCTGCCCCAGTTAGAGCTATCATTCTTAAACTCAAGCGCGCACACACACACACACACACACAACAACTTCCAAGGTGGAGCGTTTAAAGTTGGCTTTCAACTTCCTGTAGCAACAGGACTAAAGTACCCACTCAACCACAACTGTGTTTAATGTACACGCCCCACTTGTTGTATGATTTGGTTTATTTGCACGTAACAAACGAGGATCTTTGCCTTGTGCTTTATCATTCTGCGGAATCAAGTGCTCAAACAAAGCATCTTACATACTGCGCTTACACCACTGTGTAACTGCTAAATAACCCGTCATGGGGCCAAAAAATGTTGCTGGTGGTGATAAATAATCTTGCTAGTCATTTAGTATTATTTTTGCACTGTTTTCTGCATGTAAAACTATATTTTTTCTCTAAAAAACAGATTTTTGTTAATATTGTTGGGTGTCTGGAACAGATTCATTGGGTTCAACTTCCTGTAGCAACAGGACTAAAGTACCCACTGTGTTTAATGTATACTGCCCACTTGTATAATTTGGTTTATTTGCACGTAACAAATGAGTATCTTTGCCTTGCACTTTATTATTCTGCGGAATCAAGTGCCCAAACAAAGCATCCTACATACTGTACTTCACTGTCAGTGTGTCTGTTAAATAACCCGTCATGGGGCCAAAAATTTTTGCTGTTGGCAGAAATTTAATAAAGAATCTTGCTAGTCATTTAGTATTATTTTTGCACTGTTTTCTGCAAGTAAAACTACTGTTAATATTGTTGGGTGTCTGGAACGGATTCATTGGGTTCAACTTCCTGTAGCAACAAGACTAAAGTACCCACTCAACCACAACTGTGTTTAATGTACACGCGCCACTTGTTGTATGATTTGGTTTATTTGCACGTAACAAACTAGTATCTTTGCCTTGTACTTTATCATTCCGCGGAATCAAGTGCCCAAACAAAGCATTCTACATACTGTACTTCACTGTGCGTTTTTTTTATTGAGTGTAACTGCTAAATAACCCGTCATGGGGCCAACAAATGTTGCTGTTGGCAGAAATTTAATAAAGAATCTTGCTAGTCATTTAGTATTATTTTCGCACTGTTTTCTGCATGTAAAACTATATTTTTTCTCTATAAAACATATTTTTGTTAATATTGTTGGGTGTCTGGAATGGATTCATTGGGTTCAACTTCCTGTAGCAACAGGACTAAAGTACCCACTCAACCACAACTGTGTTTAATGTACACGCACCACTTGTTGTATGATTTGGTTTATTTGCACGTAACAAACGAGGATCTTTGCCTTGTACTTTATCATTCCGTGGAATCAAGTGCCCAAACAAAACATTCTACATACTGCACTTACACTGCTAAATAACCCGTCATGGGGCCAAAAAATGTTGCTGGTGGTGATAAAGAATCATGCTAGTCATGTAGTATTATTTTTGCACTGTTTTCTGCATGTAAAACTATAATTTTTTTCTCTATAAAACATATTTTTGTTAATATTGTTGGGTGTCTGGAATGGATTCATTGGGTTCAACTTCCTGTAGCAACAGGACTAAAGTACCCACTCAACCACAACTGTGTTTAATGTACACGCACCACTTGTTGTATGATTTGGTTTATTTGCACGTAACAAACTAGTATCTTTGCCTTGTACTTTATCATTCCGCGGAATCAAGTGCCCAAACAAAGCATCTTATATACTGTACTTCACTGTCAGTGTGTTATTTTAATTGAGTGTGACTGCTAAATAACCCGTCATGGGGCCAAAAAATGTTGCTGTTGGCAGAAATTTAATAAAGAATCTTGCTAGTCATTTAGTATTACTTTTGCTCTGTTTACTGCATGTAAAACTATAATTTTCCCTCTATAAAACATATTTTTGTTAATATTGTTGGGTGTCTGGAACGGATTTATTGGGTTGATATTATTCCCTATGGAAACATTTTGCTCCGTTTGGTTTTTGTCTGACACAAACTAAGACTCCGCTCTATTACCTTAGCGGTTTCTCGCTGTGGATTTTGTGTTTTTGTGGGGTTTTTTTGTCCAATATTAAAATTAATTTTTTCATGCAGGAAACACATCTGATTCACCATAAGTCTAATCATTTATAAATAAGTGCTAGCACAGCTAAAGTCTACATCATACATGCCATACTTGTCGTGACCATTTTTCCTTAAGCATTGAGATTTCACACATTTTTCAGCAGTTATTGAACGCACCACAAAAAATTGTTAGCACTAGCTTTCACAGTCAATCCTGCCTCTAAATTTACAGTGAGGTGATTTTGGGGCCGGCCCTTTAACAGAACGAAAATCCACCCAGATTTTTTTAGTAGTCCTGTAGTCTCGAGGACAGTTTATAATTGAATTCAAACAGAAGTAGGTACAAACAATTGCACTGCCATCGCTGGAGATTAGCGATTAGCGGCCATGTCCAATCGATTTCCAAAGATGACTTCTGTCATCTCTTTTTTTGGTCGCTGGGATAATAAACCCGTATGCTGCCATATTTTTCTAAAACAAAATGGAACATATTCCATTCCTAACAGTAACACAGGTCATAGATTGGTAAATCATTAATGGAAGTGCAACAGCTAAGCAGTGTGGATTATGTTTGCTAGCCTTGCAACCACGCTAAAGGCTACAGCATGACTCCCATTCCATGTGTTGTTCCACCATTTTATACCATTTTATATTCAGTCACTTTCATGACTTTCCTGTTGCACCAATGGCGCCTCGTTAGTCGTGATGTTCCTAAAGCTCCATCTCCACGAGCGCCTTTATGGCTGATGATTCTTGCAAAGCCAGCTACTAATGTGTTTGATGCGGACAATATGACTTAACACCTAAGTCTGGTGTGAGGATCAGCTCAGGATCCTTCAGGGATGGAGAACAACAACGTGAGTCCTGTTCAAAGGCACAGACGTCCCTGTCTGGATTAGCATTTATTGACACTTGACGCTTTCTTTTGTTTCCTTTTTTGAGGGGGGTTTGTTATTGCTTTGGGGAGAAAAATTCCAACTTAATTGCGGTGACCTGTCAACAAAAGTCTCCCTAATAGGGCCTTCATTAAGGATTAGAAGGTCTCCATTACCAAACAAATTAGGCTTGCTCCCATCTTAACCTATAGGTCGAGTGGCATTACAGCAAAGTTTAAGCCGTTAGGCGGCTGAAAAACTTATTACGGCTTCGCGCTGAGGTTGCAGTTTGCTATTGATTTTACGATAGCTAGGTATGATGATTTATGGAGTGCTTGTGTCAGTATAACAAGCTGAAGGACACACAATATCATCTCCAACATCATTAAAATTCAGAGGTCTCCAGAGCTAGCTCATCAAGTACTGTTCACCACCTTGGAATTTCACACACACACACACACACACACACACGCACACACACGCACACACACACACCATCAGAGTCAGAAATAAACATATAAGGTGTGTGTTCACGCTTGCTATCAACTTTCTTTTTCCACCACGCTGATCTTGATGCTATGTTCAATATCATGGGGTGTCCAAAGTGCAGCCCGGGGGCCAATTGTGGTCCGTGGCTGTGTTTTGTTGGCCCACGGCACATTCTAAAAATATTATTTATTTATTTATTTATAACAAGAAAACAAAAAAGCAAAAAATACAAAATCAGCAGTAATTTTACTGAATTTTTTACAGTAGTAGAAAATAATGCCATTTTAGTAGCATAGGGTGGAAAAATTAAAAATATTTTAAAATAATAATAACAATGATTATAAAAAGTAATTAAAAAAGTTAAATTTTTAGAAAAAAAATTAGCTTGCAAAAAAAGTGATAATATGAGAATAAACGAAAAATATTCCAAGAAGGAAATTAAAATTTTGTTTAAAATACAATAAAGTCAAAATGAATGTCAAATGGAAAAAAGGTTTTAAAGAGAAACGTTGCAATTTTACAAGAATAACATTGAGGAAAACATTTTAGTAGCATTAAATTGAAATATTACAGAAAAAAAATACATATATGTTTTAAAAAGTAACAATATGACAGAAAGAAACAAAATAAATAGTGTTATCATTTTTTGACAATTAAATTGGAGGAAATGTAATGTGAATACATTCATAATATTAGATTATTATGAGCAGAAAGTTGAAATACTTCGAAAATAAATGTGAAATTTAAAACATTGATACTAATAATAGGCCTTTCCACCGATATCACAAAGGTGAGATGCAGTTTTTGTCTTGAAATATACAGTATATAACCTTTTAGCATATATGTTGCTTTACAAAATCCCAATTAGTAAAGTTGCATCCTTTCATGTTCCACAATGTAGCCCTTGCTGGAAAGTTTGGGCACCCGGGTGCTATATCATATACCTTTCTCTGGCATTTTTAAAGCATTTTCACGCAGCTTTATATTTGAGGTTGAGCGCCGACAGCCTGCTTATGTTGTGATTTGCCTATAAGCCTGGTTAATGTGTGTATCAATTGCACAGCGGTGCAGTTCAAAAGGTCTCCCTTGAAGACGACCGAAGCTGCTCTCAAATCTGTGGTACACTAGAGCCCCCTGTAGGCAGGCGGCGGTAGTGCCGGCTGCAGCTTAACGAGCCCTGCTTGGATGATTTGCCACAAATGCTTCTCATTATCTGACTCCTATTGTTTCTTAGCACTTTTAAAATGATGCTCGGCTAATTTAAGTAGGCATTTAGCGGCTTTTAAGCCCGAACTTTTGCATTTATTTTAAAACTATTGAGTCTAAAAGGCTGTAATATGACATTATTAAAGACAGTTATGCATATTTATTTTACAGGCTTCCATCCCAAAGAACCTCAACAAGGAAGAGCTTACCAAGTTTCGGCTAGTAAACTTTAAGATTCCTCTGGACCCTCCTCTCCCTCCTCCTCCTCCTCTTCCTCAAGGATGCCAGATTCTCTCCATCATCTCCTCCAGCCGTGAGGTCTAACTGGCAGGGCAGGGGCGCGTGTGAGGACACGCTGGGCGCTGGCAACGCGCTCCGTCTGCTTGTGAGTAATGCAAGTATACAGACAACCCCCACTTACACATCCTAACACACACACACACACACACACACATGAAAAAGATGGGCCGTAAGATGGCGAGATGGGCGCTCCTGCTGTGACTTGGCGCACCCCGCCGGACAGCTGGAGATTTAGGGAGAGGAGACGCTGCCAAACATGGCTGACGGAGCAGGGGAGTGCTGCAGGTGCAAGGCTGGGTGAGGCCCGAGGTGGCTCCCATACCTGCAGCTGATCACATGGCCCATCATCTGTAATTATCTCTAGCAGCAAGGTACTGGGGAAGAAGCGGGTGCAGGACACACATATTCAGAAACGCATTAGGAATCAGACACGGCAAGGCATCTCATCTCTGGTCAGTTAGCATCCTTATTTGGGTTTAAGATGACTGGAAATGGAACATAAACGGTGCTGCAAGTTAGCTTCATTAGCCACTCTTAATTATAGCTGTGAATGCTTCTGCGTATTTACAGTGTGTCCTAATTTATTATTCATTATGTATTTTATTTTTACATTTCCACATTTTATATATTTATATTTATATTTATATTTATATTTATATTTATATTTATATTTATATTTATATTTATATTTATATTTATATTTATATTTATATTTATATTTATATTTATATTTATACATTTTATACATTTTATACATTTTATACATTTTATACATTTTATACATTTTATACATTTTATACATTTTATACATTTATATTTATTTATAATAGAAAAAGGCAGGCTGGGAAGCACAATGTTACATTCTAATGTTATATCTTTATTTTATATTTACACGTCGATATTTTTATTTATTTTAGTTTAATTATTTTGACATTTGTGACACAGATTGGAGTTCGAACATTTCACATTTTTGCTGGAGAATTCTGCAAACTGCAATTCAGTACGTTGTTGGTATGTTAAAATTTCCCTTCAATGCATAACCTCCTTGTATTTTCCTGGGTGAATGGAAAAGATACAGGCTGAGTTCTTATAAAATGCACTTCTGCCACCTTGTGGTCGTTTTTTTTTTTTTTTTTCAAAACAGCACCAAACATGATCTCTTCTATTGTAGAGTTGCATCAGCACCTCTTGGTGCCTCTCGTGCAAAAGAACGTCTTTGGTAGCAAATGAGTTAATTGGCAATCACCGACACTGAACTCGACTTGCTTGTCACACGGTGAAACACGAGACAGAACATATAACATATAGTATAACTAGTACTACTATAGGGAATAATAAACAATACCTATGTTCACTCTGAACACATAACTTCAGCAAGCTATACAAAACAGGTGCCGCATGCTAGGAAGTCGGAGTCATTATATTTGTGTTTTGTATTTTATGGCCGTCCTCACCCAGACTAATTTAAGTTTGAGACCTCTTGAGTAGACTGTCACGCCCTGTGTGGGTTCCCAGGTGACAGTTTGTCTATGTTCCCTGTCTGGGCTTTGGTTTCCTTTTTGGACACTCTTATTTTGTATTGGACTTCCTGTTTTCCCCGTGTCTGCCTTGGTTGTCCTTATGTCCCACACCTGTACCTAATTTGTGCAATCTATTTAGTTCAGGTGTGTGCTTCTCCCTGCGTGGGATCATTATTATTTGTACGTCTGTTCCCGGAGTTGCTTTTCGCTGCTGCAGCAATTATTGCACGCAATAAATATTATTTACCTGCAATTGGTCCTGCTCTCTGCATCCTGGGGTGGAACCTTAAAGCTCTCGAGACCGCCCCCGTGACAGGTACCTCAGTTTTTGTTATTAATTCACACTACAAGGTCAGACGAAAACCAAAACGTAGTATTGAAACCACGGCAATTTTAGGAAATTGTGTAAATTCAATCCAATTCAACAAAAATACATTTTATAGTGAATAATTATAGTTTTTAATAATTATGAATTATGAATAAAATTTATAATTCTCCATTTAACATCACTTTTACTTGTATTGAAGACTACGAGGAGTGAATTTGGGCAAAAATTTCCATCAACATTACTGACACCTAATGACCAGTGTAGAATACTATAATACTACTACTAACATTTAAGGTACAGTTATTCAGCTACACAATAGCATTAATAACATACAGTACCTGGGAGGCTGAGTAAGTCATATTAGCAAGAAGCCAAGTTCAACAAGCAAGTTAGCCACCCGTTAGCAAGTTCACCGAGCTCCTGATCTCATCACTATATACACTAATTTCTTCATCCTTTCAGGCATAATTTAACATGAATTTAAATATTCTTTCATACTGACTGACATGAAACGAGCCGTGAGAAAGCACTCTAGGCTAATTCAATTGAATGGAATGAGATCGGGAACTCGGTGAACTTGCTTACCTAGCTGGCTTGTTACATTAATGTCACAAATTCAGCCTCCCACAAAAAAATATTTTTTACTTTTGTGAAATGTTTTCAAAATATTCATGACACATTTTATGACTGATGTAGTCCGGAAAATACGTTAAGCGATAATATTCCTCCGTGTTGTAGTTGTAGTTGATAATTCTCCATTTAACATCACTTTTACTTGTATTGAAGACTGAGTGAATTTGGGCAAAAATTTCCATCAAGAACCAAATCATGCGAAAACTGGGTCGTTGGAAGGAAACCCTGCAAGCCAAGCAAACCAAGCCAACAATTCTTAAACCTCGAGTACACGTCATGACGTGCTTCCAAAATGGCGACCAGGAATAGGACATCTCCTCCAGCCTCGCGCTCAAGTGCCAAAACCAGCATCTCCAAGCAGGGCAGCTCGCAGCCAGCATATGCAGATGAACACAAAGTGTAGCAATTTACCACAAGACTCTTCATCATGGCGCTGTCGGGCCCCGAAGCTGTTTTCCAAGCGCTGCTTTGGATGCTGCGTGCGTCCATCCCGGTAAGGAATAACACCACTTTAACGTTATGAATATCAGGCTGAGCCCCCCCCATCCTACCCCTCCCTCACTCTCCATCTATTTGCTTAATCTTGATTCATCAGTTACCGAGGCTTATTATGGAGCCTTGACAGCGCGCTCGGCCTCGTGATAAATGACACTGCTCAAGCCAGATTCCAAACGTGAGGCTCAAGTGCCAATTATCTCCGCAGACCTGGTTAATAAGGGGATCGCTTGTTAACTATCTGATCTCAGCACAGGCATCATTTGTCATGAAGGCCCCGTGTTTACCTCCGAGACGGCAGCTCCCGACACCTCCCCAGCCTAACATATGTAAAACCTGGATCTTTGTTCCTTTAATAACCTTTTATTAACAGCCTGACATCATGATTAAGTTTGTACCAAACACACACACACAATGAAGAACACAATTACCCCTCGCGCCCGCTCACAGCAGATCACAGTCTGAGAGAATAATGAATATTGAGCCGGCGTTTGATCCATTCTGCATGGAGAGCCCAATTTGCCGGAGCACCTGGAGTCGTGCCACCGCGTTCAGTTTTCTGAGCCCGTGATGGATGCTCATGGGAGCTTATTTCCATGAGAGCATCTTCGGCTGATTTGTAAGGATGATAAGCGCTTTGACCTCCACTCATCATTACAGCTCATTAACACTTTAGTTTGCTCCAACTTGGAAGAAGATACTAGAAAAGATACCCTATTTTCCACCCTAGAAGTTACACTTTTTCTAGACTCGGTCCTACGATTTATAATCAAGTGCAACTTATATACTGTATCACAATTCGTAGACAATAATCCCTCCTTTATGGCGGTTTAAGTAGGATTGCTTATTTATAAATGGAATATTGAGTCGTTAAAACCTGTTTACAACCCTCTAAATATGTTTTTTTAATTATTAAAGCCCTCTAGACATGACATAACACCCCTATAGTCACCTTTGCACTCCTATTACCCAATATAGAAGACATAATAAGAGAAATATATGACATTTTTACTGTAAATGTGTTCTAGTTCTAGGGGAGTTGAGTGGGGGGTGGACAGGAAGTGACTTTTCCTCATTGAGTAATCCTTTGTTTATCGTGGTTAATTGGTTGTCCATGATAATTGAATTTCCTTAAAGTATAGGATTCCTTATTCCTAACTTTAACATTTGCAATGTTAGAGAAAATATCACGACCGAACATTATTAGAGCCTCCTAGACATGAAATAACATCCCTACAGTCACTTTTACGCTCCTATTACCCAATATAGTAGATATAATAAGAAAATAAGACATAACTTAGTTATTGGTTCCAGTGAATTTCCTGAAAGTAGGATTGCTTATTTATAAATGGAATATTGAGTCGTTAAAGCATAAAAACCTATATTAAAAAAATTAAAAAAGCATAAAAAATGTTTTTTTTAATGATTAAAGCCCTCTAGACATGAAACAACACCCCGATAGTCACCTTTACGCTCCTATTACACAATATAGAAGACATAATAAGAGAAATATATGACATTTTTGCTGTAAATATGTTCTAGTTCTAGGGGAGTTGAGTGGAGGGTGGACAGGAAGTGACTTTTCCTCATTGAGTAATCCTTCGTTTATCGTGGTTAATTGGTTCTCCATGATAATTGAATTTCCTTAAAGTATAGGATTCCTTATTCTTAAATTTAACATTTGCAATGTTAGAGAATATAAAACTTGTTTACAACCGAACATTAGAGCCTTCTAGACATGAAATAACATCCCTACAGTCACTTTTACGCTCCTATTATCCAATATAGTAGATATAATAAGAAAATAAGACATAAATTCGACTTGTCGCTGTAAATGTGTTCCAGTACAAAGCTGAGTGAGGGGCTGACAGGAAGTGATGTTAGGGGTTCAGAGTCGACTTTAAGCTTGGCAGTCACCCCTGTTTGAGATTATTGATCAACTCTGCAGTAAAAGCCTGCTGTTTGAGCAATCAAGTCTGGTGCTTGTGTGTCCCACCCAACATTACTGACACCTAATGACCAGTGTAGAATACTATAATACTACTACTACTTCACAAAATGAAGACCAAAAACATACATTTAAGGTACAGTTATTCAGCTACACAATAGCATTAATAACATACAGTACCCGGGAGGCTGAGTAAGTCATATTAGCAAGAAGCCAGCAAGTTCAACAAGCAAGTTCACCGAGCTCCTGATCTCATCACTATATACACTAATTTCTTCATCTTTTCAGGCATAATTTAACATAAATTTAAATATTCTTCTATACTGACTGACATGAAATGAGCCGTGAGAAAGCACTCTAGGCTAATTCAATTGAATGGAATGAGATCGGGAACTCGGTGAACTTGCTTACCTAGCTGGCTTGTTACATTAATGTCACAAATTCAGCCTCCCAGGTATGTTCTAACTTGCATTTCTACAAAAAAATGTTTTTTTTTACTTTTGTGAAATGTATTTCAAAATATTCATGACACATTTTATGACTGATGTAGTCCGGAAAATACGTTACTTTTCCTCCGCGTTGTAGTTTTCCATCTCAAACCTCTCTTAAGTCTCCAGGTCTCGGATTAATCAACACTCGCTGTCGTCAGAAGCGCGCCGCAGCCGAGGGAGGTGAGATGCACCCCAACCCCCCGCCCCCCCACCACCCCCCACGACCCCCTCCAAGTCGTCTCTCATTGTGGATGTTAGCATCCTGTCAGCCACATCTTGAAGTCTGGCTCGCAGGCTGGCTGTTGGCCTTAATCTGTATTCTCTTCCTGGGAAAGTAGCAAATAAAATATTTTGTAGGTCTGCATAGCCAAGGGACTTTGTCTTCCGTCATGAAACACCTCCAGCTCGTAAGTGCAGAAGTTGTAAAGTACTTCCAGACATCACTTGGAACATTCCTTTTAACCTTCCTTGTCCACAGTCACATACCAGGAAAAAAAAAAGGAATAAATAATGAATCCGAGTGTTTTATATTAATGTCTGGATACGGAGTCCGTAGGAAGCCATGATCAGATCATCACAGCATCCCCGCTTCCTCGTACCCCCTGACCACCCCCCCAACCCCCCGCCAGAGAATGCTGGGCTGTCTAGGCAGCATCTGCTGAGGAAAATAAAGCCCCTTTTCCTTCACGTGTAGTGAGGATGATTTGCATAATATCCCCCTCTGTAAGGTGAAAACAGAATAATAATTGGCTTGCCCTTTTCTCTCTGCGTGTTGTAAAACAGTTAGGAATTAATTTGAGGATAACAGTGCAATTAATTCTAAATGCTAAAGACGGGGCGAGGGCTTTGATTCGGAAGGAGGGGAAAGGATACACAGATGGAGGTCACCCAGCAAAGACTTGTGGAACTCTGCTGCATTTAAATACCACGTACATTACAGTGCTGCCTTGCTTTTCCTTCTAAAGAATTCCATGCTCAAAAATTGAATTTACATTATTTCCTGTGGGAAAATTTGCCATGGTTCTTGTATGTTTTGGTTTTCAGTCAACCTGTTGTTTTATTCATTTGTTTATTATTTTTTATTTCATTGGTAGGCCATTTATTATCATGCAACATATGTTATTCCTTACTGTACGTGGCTCTGTTGACTTTCTATTGACATTTTTATCATTTATTTACAACAATCTATATATTTCTATTATGTATTTGTTACTATTTAGACACTGCTATTGCTAGATATATTTATTTAGTACTATATATTTAATTATTTTATTTGCTACTGTTTATTTATTAACATTATTTATTTACTACTATAGTAGTAGATAAATATATTATATATATGATATATAAATATATATTATAATAATATATAGTAGTAATATATTACTACTATACATTATTTATTATCATTATATTATTAAATATATTTTAAATTTTTTACATTTTGATTTTGCTATTATACATTTCTTTTGCATATTTTTAATACGATTTTATTCTTGCTATTATTTATTTATTATATGTTTGTATTGTTTACTTACTAATATTTATTTATATTATTTACTTTCTACAATTTATTTATTTTTATTATTTAAAACTGTCTAATATTATGTATGACTACACACACACATATATATATATGCTATATATATATAGGTAGGTCAACGTGTACGGGCAAACATTTTCATCGTTTTCAATCACGTTAAAAAAAAGGACTAGATGCTAAATGTGATCTATCAGGGAAAGGAGTAGGATTACATAAGCTCTGCTTCTTCCCACTCCTTTTCGGACATGTTGAATTGTGCAGGTGTAAACCTAAGATGCACTGCTATGTAAATTGTTGGAAATATAGCCAACTTTTCCCATTATTAGCATTATTAACATCTACTCTCCTGGCTCCGTGAAGGTCGGCATGAGAAAAGCTAGTTAGACATGATAATAGTCTCCTGACACAACGGTGTAGATGTTCCGCACGTATGTAGGCCAGAGCTGTCATACGAGTACGCCGTGTCGGTATTGTCGTGGTGGCCTTGGACGTGCTCGACTGTACTAGCAGGAATAGCAGCTTCAATCCCGTGGAGGAAAAGGAACATTCCTTGCCATGAGTCCCAATTACAGCTAATGATGGTGAGAGGATGGAACGCATATGCAGATTGCGTCGCAGTTCCTTCATCACGTCAGGCGCGAGGAACCGCCATTTATCACGCTAAGTCACATCCTGTGCCCCTCCCCTGAGCGGCCACCGTGGCTCCCAGCGCATCATCCGTGCTGTTATGTTGTTTAACTGCCAGGAAAAGGAAAATAAAAAAGGCACGGACATCCTGGAATCCGACGCAATATTCTGGGCGGAAACACGGCCGTCCCAAGGATCCATTCCGACAAAGTCTACAAAGACCTCTCCTTGTGAGGATTCCACGTGTGATCAATTTTGTCTTTGATACCCAAATTAGACAAGTGTAAGGGATCTGTGTTAACATGTGTAGCGGTAGGGGAAGCTTAGTGGGAGATTTTGTGTGTGTGTGTGTTTTGTGAGTGTGTGTGTGTGCTCTGCGGCAGACGAAAGACATCTCAGCGCTTGCAAGTGGCTTTCTCCTAATCCTGGCCTGATCTTTGTGTTTGATCCGCCGCATGGTCCTGAGACAGCATGAGCAGCAGCTATCGCAGTAATTTAAAGTCAATATTGTACTCATGATCCCTCTCTGTGGGCTCGCCGAATCAGCTCTCACCAACACGGAGGAAGGAACTGCTGCCGCTTGAAGGGAACCTTCACCGATTCGTTCGGATTTCCACACAAGACCTGGTTGGAGGGCTAGCGTCTGCAAAGGGGTTCAGACAGCAGTTTCTTACTTTGATGGCTGTGGTTGTTTTGCAGGCCTTTTTCTAGCATTCATTAGTATTCCATCATTCATTCATTCATTTATTCATATTCTACCACTTATCCTCATGAGGATGCGGGGGGGAGAGGCGGGGTACACCCACAATTTGGAGTCGCCAATTAACCTAGCATGTTTTTGGAATGTGGGAGGAAGTCCGAGTACCCGGAGAAAACACGGGGAGAACATGCACACAAAGATGGCCGGGGGTGGAATCGAACTTGGATCTAACCGCTAACCACTCATACGCCGTGCAGCCGCATTCCATCATTCATTCATTCATTCATTTTCTACCGTTTATCCTCACGAGGATTTCGGGGGTGCTGGAGCCTATCCCAGCTGTCTTCGGGAAAGAGGTCGGGTACACCCTGGACTGGTGGCCAGCCAATCACAGGGCACATATAGACAAACAACCATTCACACTCACATTCATACCTGTGGCCAATTAACCTAGCATGTTTTTGGAATGTGGGAGGAAGTCAGAGTACCCGGAGAAAACCCACGCATGCACGGGGAGAACGTGCACACAAAGTTGGCCGAGGGTGGAATCGAACTCAGGTCTAACCGCTAACCACTTGTATGCCGTGCAGCCGCATTCCATCATTCATTCATTCATTTTCTACCGCTTATCCTCATGAGGGTGCTGGAGCCTATCCCAGCTGTCTTGGGGGCGAGAGGCGGGGTACACCCTGGACTGGTGGCCAGCCAATCACAGTGCACATATAGACAAACAACCATTCACACTCACATTCATACCTATGGACAATTTGGAGTCGCCAATTAACCTAGCATGTTTTTGGAATGTGGGAGGAAGTCAGAGTACCTGGAGAAAACCCACACATGCACAGGGAGAACATGCACACAAAGATGGCCGAGGATGGAATCGAACTTGGGTCTAACCGCTAACCACTCGTACGCCATGCAGCCGCATTCCATCATCTTTATCCTAAATTATAGTTGCAACATTTGAGCAGTTCGGACCAAAACAGAAACCAACATTGTTGGGCGTTTCTCCTCTGCTTCTTTACACATCCATGGTGATGGCTTTCCTTTTCTTTGGCACACTTCCGTTTGGGAGACATGATGTTGCCTTTGCACGTTTTGAGTAGATTAGACTGAGACAAAGCAGACGGACTTTAGAGTTCATGTGCTCCTCCACCTTCCACTTGAGGATGCATCACACGTGTGGAGACATCTTGGCCACTCCATCACCTTCCGCATCCTCAGCAAGGTGTTTGTCATCCTGGAGCTGTGTTATGTTGGAAAACTAGCCTGTGGCACCGTTTCCCAAGGGAGAAGATCATACCCTGCTTCAGAATGTCACAGGAATTCATGTTTTTCTTCAAAGAACCACAATTCCCCACTGCTGGTAGCACTATATTTTCAGAGTTAGGGCATACTAGATTTCTCACGAGGGTCGCGGGGGGTGCTGGAGCCTATCCCAGCTGTCTCCAGGCGAGAGGCGGGGTACACCCTGGACTGGTGGCCAGCCAATCACAGGGCACATATAGACGAGACAAGTTATAGTAATAACAATAAAATGAAGAACAGCAGGATAGTAGGTGGTATGTCAACATAATCCATCCATCCGTTTTCTATGCCGCTTTTCTATCCCAGCAAGAGAGGCGAGAGCCAATCACAGGGCACATATCGACAAACAACCATTCACACTCACATTCATACCTATGGACAATTTGGAGTCGCTAATTAACCTAGCATGTTTTTGGAATGTGGGAGGAAACCGGAGTACCCGGAGAAAACCCACGCATGCACGGGGAGACTCCACACAGAGATGGCCGAGGGTGGAATTGAACGAGCTATGTGGCCTGCGCACTTACCACTTGTCCACCATGCAGACCTTGTATGACACAGAATTTTGTTGAAAGTGCTCGTTTTGGCACTAAAATTTGGCAGTAAAATGGAAACAAGAAATGTCCCGACATCCCTAGTCCCAGGTTGATACCATTTGCGAACCCCTGGGGTCTGGGGACTTTCACAATAAGAGAGAAAAGATGAGCTACTTGTATTTATTTATTCATGTACAGCAATCCCTCGTTTATGGTGGTTAATTGGCTCCAGACCTCATCATGTTAAGTGAATTTCTTCAAAATAGTAAAAATAAATGTAATATTTTTGTAGTTGGAGCATAAAAAAACCTGTGTTGAACCTTCTAAATACATTAAAAAAAATTTATTAGAGCCCTCCAGACATGAAATAACATCCCCGCAGTCACTTTTACACTCCTATTATCTAATATAGTAGCTATAATGGGAGCAAATAAGACATATTAGACATAAATAGGTCATAATATGTTAGCATTGTTTATTATACTTTTGATTTACATCCTGTAATGTTGAATACTACATATCATGACAAAATCTTTCAATGCATCTTCTGAATGCCTTATATTTTTATTTGACCTCATTTATCCATTTTTATGCTGAAATACATGACAAAACCCAGCATGATTGATCATTGAATATATTTTTGAGAAATGGTGAAGCCGCAAAGCTGGACGTGGCGATGGATTACTTGTATCGGATAAACCGGAAACCATGCCCATCCCCCACTCATCAGTAGGATGGCGCCAGCGAGTCACATGTGAACCGTGTGACGGGGAGTCGGGAGGCTGTTTGCTCATGCCTATACGCCACGCTGAGAGTCTTCATCTGAACATCCTAATTAGTTAATTAGTTGGTGGTTAAGGACGATACCAGCGTCTCATCAATCTCGCCATCTCTAAAAATACACACACGAAGGGACGGCGGTGGCGAGTCATTAGAATACTGATGACTGTGGGAAGAGGAGGCCTGCCGGTGACAATCCGTATTTCCACGCCGCAGCCGCCTTGTAAAGAGGCACGAGTCATGGATGGGAGTGTTTTTGGTACGGATGACAGACCGAGCACGACGTCAAGAAGAAGAGCTCTATTAATGTCTACGCTTCTTTCTAACTGATAAAGAGAGGCTGCGTTTGTACAGTAAATAAAAGATGCCATGCAGACTTTTTAGCAATTAACTCGGGCAATGCGGCAGTGGCGGGAGCGGAAAACCGCATTAAGGAAAAAGGCGAAACAGAACAGGAACTAACAGGTTAAAAATAGTTAGCATATGATTGAGCTTCCACGGCTCTGGAAATTCACTCTAATTATTCAACGGGATCCCTCTGTCATCCCTCCCTATATGCGGAAGTGCAAGTGGCTCCATGTAATATACATAATCCTGCTACTTAATTGGCACGGATGGTTATAGAAGTGGGCTATGCGATCCCCTCCGAGACAAATGGGGGGGCACATATCATTGGCTCCATCAGAACAGCAGTCCCACAGGTGATAGAAGTCAGCAAATATTTCACCAGCCGTTCTTTTCCAGCTCCTCACCTCTGGAGTCCCGCGGCCCCCATCCTGCAAAAAGTACACTTCAGGAGCAGTCCTGCTGTCGAGGTGTATTTATAGCAGGTGGGCCCTGTGACTGATGCTAATGCTGCGGAAATTATGCAGCGCACCGTTGCTGTCATAACAATATGTTAGGCTTCATCAGGAAGGTTAACTAAACTAGTCATTTACGTTATAAGTGGGCCACCGCTGCATGCCCGCCTTCGCTGATCTGGATCACATCCGCAGAAGTACTTTGTCACCGAGGTGGACCCAGATTATGCCCGAAATAAGAGAGGAGATTTGGCTTGTAGGGGAATGAATGTGAGAGGGGAAGACAACGGTTCTTTATATTAACACTTATATTACATTACATTACATTAGAACTTTGCTACAGTAAACCTCGGATATATCGGATTCAATTGTTCCCACTGGTTTTGTCCGATATAAGCGAAATCCGTTATATGCGCATACCGGAAAATGTCCGTTTTACGCATATATCGGATTTATATCCGGTATATGCGTAAATCGGATTTTATCCGTTATAAAAAGCCACTTCCTTGACTATGTTTCCAATGTAAATGGAAATTTAATGGAAATGCATTGGAACGGGACTGGAGATTTTGTCCGAAATACACGAAATCCGTTATAAAAAATCTGACATATGCAATGAATTTTTATTGGAAATGCATAACAGAAAAATTGGTTCTTTTTTATCTGTCCGTTGTGAGCGAATTTCCGATATATCCGAGGTTTACTGTACTTTAATATTTTGTAAAAAAAAAAAAACATATTCATATATTAGAGATGATCCAATGAGTATCGGCTGATTTCCGCATGATTGGCAAAAGCTGATAAAGCACAGGGCTGCACGGAGGTCGAGTGGTTAGCGCGCAGACCTCACAGCAAGGAGACCAGGGTTCAATTCCATCCTCGGCCATCTCTGTGTGGAGTTTGCATGTTCTCCCCGTGCATGCGTGGGTTTTCTCCGGGTACTCCGGTTTCCTCCCACATTCCAAAAACATGCTAGGTTAATTGGCGACTCCAAATTGTCCATAGGTATGAATGTTAGTGTGAATGGTTGTTTGTCTATATGTGCCCTGTGATTGGCTGGCCACCAGTCCAGGGTGTACCCCGCCTCTCGCCCGAAGACAGCTGGGATAGGCTCCAGCATCCCCGCGACCCTTGTGAGGAAAAAGCGGTAGAAAATGAATGAATGAATGAAGAAAGCCTGCCAAGAAATACCATTTTCTTAGGGGGGGCTTTTTTGTCTCACAAGTCATTGGGCCCCCACAAATTCTGCCCAACAACAAGTCCCAATGCCAATACGTGATAAATGGACTTCTCACGAGGGTTGCGGGGTTGCAGGGGGTGCTGGAGCCTATCCCAGCTGTCTTCGGGCGAGAGATGCGGGGTACACCCTGGACTGGTCGCCAGCCAATCACAGGGCACATATAGACAAACAACCATTCACACTCACATTCATACCTATGGACAATTTGGAGTCGCCAATTAACCTAGCATGTTTTTGGAAAGTGGGAACCCACGCATGCACGGGGAGAACATGCAAACTCCACACAGAGATGGCCGAGGGTGGAATTGAACCCTGGTCTCCTAGCTGTGAGGTCTGCACGCTAACCACTCGACCACCATGCCGCCCCAATATTATGACCTTATCTGCTCCTATTATAGCTACTATATTAGATAATAGGAGTGTAAAAGTGACTGTGGGGATGTTATATCATGTCTGGAGGGCTCTAATAATATTTTTTAAATGTATTTAGAAGGTTCAACACAAGTTTTTTTATGCTCCAACTACAAAAATATTAAATTTATTTTTACTATTTTGAAGAAATTCACTTAACATGATGAGGTCTGGAGCCAATTAACCACCATAAACGATTGATTGCTGTACATGAATAAATAAATACAAGTAGCTCATCTTTTCTCTTTTATTGTGAAAGTCCCCAGACCCCAGGGGTTCGCAAATGGTATCAACCTGGGACTAGGGATGTCGGGACATTGCCTGATGCAATGTAGTTGAGTCTGCATTTTATTGAGGACCCAAATTGCTCCTTCTTTTGGTTGGGCTTCTAGCATTCTACCGTTTACATTGGTCATCACTACACCGAAGTTCCATGAACGTTTGGTGAAGTTCCATGAACGTTTGGTGAAGTTCCATGAACGTTTGGTGAAGTTCCATGAACGTTTGGTGAAGTTCCATGAACGTTTTTTCATATTCAGGTCTCATTATAGCCTGCACTGGTTCTCACGCGAGTCCTGATCTAGATCAATGAAGTGTCATCATCATACGTCTACCTCCCCGTGCGCCTTAAACTCCTTGTTATTAGTCTGAGATTTGCAATGATTTTCTATCACTTCCCGTTTAGGTTGACTTTGAACCCTGAACTCACCTGAGCTGACCTTGAACGCAACTATTCTAATTAGTTTCTTTAGCATTGACTGTTTGCTGGCTTTACCTTGCGCTGGCATGTTGGTGGGTCGGAACCTAGTGATTGTTGGTACGGGAAGCGTCATGTGTCAGCATTCTCTTTAATTAGAGCAGCATATGGATGTGATGGATGCGCATGACGCTTTCATTAAAGGAAACACATGTGCTGGTTATCGTTTTATTGCTTTGATGGAGTTATTGCATTTTTTTTTTCGCATCGCTTCAATGTCAAAAGACAGAAAGTTCACAATTTCTTACTGAGATGATCTTATTACAGGTTGGTCCCTGGGTCCTAGATATGACGCTTTGTAAGTCAAATTTTATTGTAAGTGGCTAAATTAACACATTAAGGACATGAGATAAAATAATTGTTGCTCCTGAAACTTGGTATGAATTGAAATCCCTTGGTACGGAATAAATTTATTGACATGATTTATTCTTCCTCTCTGAAATAACAACACTTCAGATCTCATAAGATGACTACACCAACAGTTGCCCGTTTGTTTCCAGCATTATTGGTTAAAAAAAACATTTGAATAGCTAATCAGTTATACAATAGCAGTAACATGGTTCCTTCCCTGTTAGAGTTTGGTTTGCATTGCCGACAATAAGTTGGACGCGTTTCCAGTGAAGGCTACCCTTTGTTTGTTACTTTTATGGTGCAGCCATTGTGTTGAGGGGATCCGGTTTGGTGGCTGCTGGATTGGGTCTCGGCTTCTGCAGATGATGTGGTCCTGCTGGGTTCATCTGGCTGTGATCTTCAACTCACACTGGATTGTGAAGCTGCTGGGATGAGAATCAAAATATCTAAGTCCAAGGCTAAAAATAACCAATTAATTTAATCACAAAACGTCCTTCCTTGTTAGCATTCCATTAGCCAGTTCGGTTAACATCTATTTCCGTTAGAGTCGAACCTTCTGGAACAAACGCTAACCAAGGTTTGACTATTTCTATAGTAATAACTATAAACTTGCTAAATGTACTGCAAAAAAGGTCAGTAAGGATAATTCATAATGCCGCCTACAGAGAACATACTAACTCCTTATTTCTAAAATCACAAATACTTCAACTTGCTGATATGGTTCATCATCAAACAGCTAAAATAATGCATAAGGATAAAAATAACCAATGAGCTAAAAATGTCATCCAATACTTCTCTTCAAGAGACGAGAAATATGATCTCAGGGAAGAACTCAGTATGTGGAATCAAACTATGGAATGGATCAAGTAAGGACCTCAAACAATGCACAACGATGAGCCAATTCAAGAAACAATACAAGCAGTTGATGTTTGCTAAATACAAGGATGAAGAGTCTTGAACCAGTCATGATGTGCTATATATATCACTATATTGACACTTACTATGGTACCCATTATGTCATTGGATGCTCATGTCATTATTAAAAAAAAAAAAAAAAATTATGGAAAGCAGGAAGTGAACAAATGTAACAGTTACTGATTGTAAAAGTACCAGATGGAGGGGTAGGATTTAATAAGCTTTGCTTCTTCCTACTCCTTTCGGACATGTGGAACTGTGAACTGATTATGTGATGCATTCAATTGTAATCTGATGCATGTTCAAATGAAATAAAACCATTACCATTACCAAGTATATGGTTCTCTCCCAGGAAAGGTGGAGTGGATGAGATCCTGCCCGGAGTGGAGGGGTTTAAGTACCTTGGCGTCTTGTTCACAAGTGAAGTAAGGATGGAACGCAAGATGGAACTCATGCATTGAGGTGAGCCAGAAGGTCAATTTATTGGTCGATCTACATTCTTACCCTCACGTATGATCATGAGCTTTGGGTAGCGCCCGAAAGGAGAAGAACCGCATGTAGAAGAAGCTGAAATGAGTTTCCTCCATAGGGTGGCTGGGCTCTCTCTTAGAGATAGCATAGATGTATGTCATACGAGAGACATCGGGAGTAGAACCTGGTCAGGATCTCCCATGGAAACCTCTATGATGAGGTGTTCAGGGCACGTCTGACTGGTCAGGACACGTCAGCTGCTCTGAGAGTGCCTCGGCATTCACTGGGAGACGGAAGTCTGGGCTTCACTGCTTAGGCTGCTGACCTCAGATAAGACGATGGATGGGTGGGTGGATGGATGAGTGGATGGATGGATGGGTGGATGGATGGATTAAACTGTGTCACATTTTTCATAATTTTTTTGTAACGCAAAAAGTCATCACCTCAGGATTAGCATTGAGATGAATAGCAATTCATCTCAATGCAATTAGCTCAATGATTAAGGTTTTAGTTTAGAGTTTTGGTCATGTGTCATAAAATTCATGGTGTTGCCGGGCTGCTGTGATGTTGTCGCTCACAGCTTTCCAGCATGCGCGCCTCTGCACGGGCACGCATGGCGGCCTGCGCAAAAACACAGGCTCCCCGGCGGCTGGAACTGCAACAGCTGTTCTTGCTCAAGCCTGGTGTTTGGCACAACATGATCTCTCCATCAGTGAGCGCCGCATCTACATTCATTCATTCATCATCAATAAACACGGCCTCATTTGTAATAAATGGGAGGGAACAAAGCAGCAAGCCTGGAAAAAAAAAAAAAATCAGCCCTTGGCTTTAATCGCCGGTGCTGTTAATCAATAAAAGGACTTCATATATTTTAATTAAAGTTTTATTTAATGTTGGCCGAAGCTATTTGCATGTCGTTTTCTCCTCTTTTTCATTCATGGAGCCAGTTTGGACTGGGAAAGTGAGGCGGCAGCTGCTGATGACCAGTCACGCTAGGCCACTTGTGTTTGTAATTGCATTTTTTTACCTACAGAGGGTGTTAAGAATCCTTATTAAAAAGCGGGCGAAATCTCACAATGCCAATTATTGCCCAGCAAATGACCAGGTAGGCAATATCTAAACTGTCAGGGCAGGTTAGGAGAAATGAGAGGGAGACGACGGACTATTCAGACATTCATCATGGCCGTCGTTGCCGCTTCCAAATTGAAAATTGGACGGAAAGCATCCTTCATTTTCTCCAAATTTGAATCAGTTACACTGATTATTGTTGTGAGTGACAGAAAGGGCCGGATAAATAAATAGCATGGTAATTTATCGCTGTGTTGGATTCACACCGCATTGTTTTGCAGTGACAGTAAATGACGAATGAGATGTCAGACAGGAAGTCAGAGTACAATGCGAAAAGGCACATGAACGTGTATTAATAGAGCTAATCTGGCCCCCGGATGCTGTTTGGAGAGCTTCTTCATTGGCTCTGCTTATGGCGGGACCGCCGTTTTTCCACGTGAGAGCTTCACTCCACCATCTGTCTGCGTCCTCGCTTGTGGGTTACATTCATACCGCATGCGTGCAAATGCAGCTTGCGCCTTTTATTAGGATGAGGAGGCAACCGTAAAAAAAAAAAAAAAAACGATATTCTCCTCCTCTGGCCGCTATGTGTGAATGTTGCTGGAGCCAAAAGCGTCGTTTGTGTTCTTTTCCAACTGCATTGTCCTTTGAATTCCATTTACGGCATGCTATAAATGGAAGTACTGAAAGGCGATTTTTTTAAATGAAATCGGTGACGCAGTAAAATGGGCTCAAGTTAAAGAGTTGTAAAAACAATAAGCACAAGTGTGAAATAAGACTATTAGGATGGCTTTAAAGGGACTTTATACAACTCCCTAAACTAAAAAAAATATATATCAACACCCCCGCTGGCTAGCATGTGTTACCAATAGTGGTTTAAAAGAACAAAAAAACTATACTATGGTATACCTATTATTAATTCCTTCCAATAAATGAAAAACTAAACATATGAAAACCCAGACAATTTTCCCCATAGAAAGTAATCCATTCCAGACACCCAAAAATATTAACAAAAAATACATTTTACACAGAATAATTACAGTAAATCCTCAGTTTTAGTACAACCCAGTATGCCCTTGATTCGGTTTTTGCAAAAATTGTGTCTCGGTTTTTGTACAATATTGTGCAGAACTATCTAGTCCGTATGCCCTATATATATTACCTTATATATATTACCCAACGTCCATGCATTTTTTATTGAGCGTGACTGCTAATTAATAAATACCAGCAATTTGATGAAGAAAGTAAGAAACCCAAGTTTGACTGTAAATTAAACCACATAAAAGTTATAAAAAATTCTGCACTTAGTAAAATGTATGTCCTAAAACTGAACCATAAACTGGGGCATATGCACGTTGAAGTTTGGCTGTATTGTTCACAATTATGGAATAAGCCCAAAATTTGGGGCAGCTTAAACATTCTGTGAAAATGTTTTAAAAAAATATTGTCTTTTGAGTGAAGCAAAATATCATCACACCAAAGATGAGGTAAAGTCTCGTTATATCGATATTCTCGGGGGGTCGGAAAAAATACCGATATAACCGGACTATCCATATATCCGATCCTGCGCCAAACTGCATTAAAAGTGGGCGGATCTTTGATATGGCATGTAATTTTCTCCTTGAGTTCATGGATTGCGTATCTAGCATGCTTTTGTACTACAATAAATTTTGTACTACAGTGTAGTGATTACCAGTTACCGGGACATAATTCACCCCGGAACTATCGATAGGGAAGGTGTTGCCACCCGGAGGGGTAGGCGCGAGGGACGGGTGTTTTCCGCTGTGTGTGCTGCACTCTGGTGGTGGAAGTGTGAAAAATAAAGTTGACTGGAAGCAGCCGTTCGCCGTGTTCTTTTTGGTATTGAAATCCTTAAGCAAAGATTGATTTAAGCTGCTTTTGTATCGATATAAGCAGACCAAATTGGCTGGCGGGAGATGAAAAGGGCATCGTAGTAACCGGATTATCATAATAACCGTGTATCGTACTAACGGAGCTAATTATATCATAAAAGACTAGAAATTTGCCGGGAAATGAAAATAGTATCGTAATAAGTAGTAATTCGTTTTAACCGATATTGATATAACAAGACTTTACTGTATTATCAATGAATCAATCAAAATGTTTGCAATAATTTGCCTGGAAAACTGAAACAAAACACAGGGGCATTTAAAAATCAAGGTTATGAATTATGAATTCAAACTACATAAAAATTTTGTAAATGTTCATTCTGCACAAGTTAAAATTTTGGATGACGTTTTCAATGAAAACCAAATCATATGAAAACCGGGGCGTTCGGAAACTGAGCATTTTTCGCAATTACAAATTAAACTACATAAAAATTTTACAAAAATTGTCATTGTAAAGTGAATCATACAAAATGATGCTGGAGCCTATCCCAGCTGTCTTTGTGCGAGAGGCGGGGTACACCTTGGACTGGTAGCCAACCAATCACAGGGCACATATAGACAAACAACCATTCACACTCACATTCATACCTATGGACAATTTGGAGTCGCCAATTAACCTAGCATGTTTTTGGAATGTGGGAGGAAACCGGAGTACCCGTAGAAAACCCGTTGGCGCCCTCTCGGAACCCGCTATCAATTTTTAGTAGCATTTAATAGGCCAGCATTTAACATGCTGCTATGTATTGATATAGATTATTCAATGGGGCTTTATTGATTCCATATTTGTAGAAATTTCAGTAAGAGACTAACTTCAGGATGTGTGTATGGAGGTGGTTATTATTTTGGGACTTGTTCTAGTTTTTTCAGAAAAAGTAGGCCTCAATCTACTCGTCCTGTGGGCACCGTGGGCGCCGTTTCACCTGTTCTATGTGTGTCACGTTCACACGTCTATACTTCAAAACGCGCATTGTTTCCTCAAAGCAAATGTACGCTTTATGATTATTACACGACATACACCCTCCCGTCCGTTACTGTTTAGCCTCGTTTGCAAGCGGCGGCCATTGTTGATTCAAGGTGAGACCTCGTATTGCTGCCAAACAGGCTGCTGTTTTTTATTGTTGTTATTTTCAAGAATGGGCCCATTTTGTCATTTAATTGAGGCTCATGGGCTCGGCTGCGAAACGGCACGCGGGGGAATAAGACGTCAAGCGGCTGAATTTCCACAGCCATTAACTGTTCCACACTCAATTAGAATGCATAGGATCCTGACATTTCATAACTTATGGCTCTCCAGGCTGATATAACAGCGTGCTATAAAAAAAAAACACAGAGATCCTTGCATCCTCTTTTTTTTTTTTTTGAAGGAGGAAATGCAAAAAAAAATGCTTGCATGATGGGATAAAAACCAAACTGTGTTTAGCGCTGCTGTTTGTTGGGTTTAAAGACACCAGATTACACTTTAGACGTCGTTTATAACCATCAATTAAATAGCAGCCTTGTTGTGTTCGCATGTTGAATAAATCATCTTAACAAGCATGCATGAATGACGCTGTCATAACATGGTATGAATATGAAAACGGCAGCAAATTGAGCCGCTTAATAAAAAGCGGGAATTGTAATCTTGGAAAAGGTGATGCTGACAATTAGATTTATGTTGATAGAAATGCACTTTGATGGCTACTTTCTTTTATTTCGCTGATCTCTGGCCGCCACTTTGAAAACAGACACATCCCATTTGCAGCGGAATTAATAACAAGCCACTCAAGCAAGATTTAGCTATTATTTCTAATAAGATGTGTTATTTCCCAAAGCAAAGCCACAGATTTGAAGGAAAACTGCACTTCTGGGGGAATGTTGGCCATCATTCACAATCTTTATGTGAGGCATTTCTCTTTTCTCTGCTTTCTAAAGATATAAAAACAGCTAAAAAAAGAAGAGGTGGCTAAGACTGCACATAAGGATTCACTTATTCCGCCTATTTTAGGTCTGTCACCATCACAAATTTGATTATTGTCCTACAAATTATTATCAATAATCAATACTCTTTGAGCCCACCCTCGGCCATCTTTGTGTGGAGTTTGCATGTTCTCCCCGTGCATGCGTGGGTTTTCTCCGGGTACTCCGGTTTCCTCCCACATTCCAAAAACATGCTAGGTTAATTGGCGACTCCAAATTTTCCATAGGTATGAATAGAGTGAGTGTGAATGGTTGTTTGTCTATATGTGCCCTGTGATTGGCTGGCCACCAGTCCAGGGTGTACCCCGCCTCTCTCCCGAAGACCGCTGGGATTTGCTGCTTGAAAAATGAAAAAAAGACATTTTTTTAGAGAGCTTCGTAGTCAAAATTGGTGTGACGTGCCTTGTTAGCTAACTCATATTAACTCATTTTCTGGTCTTATAATGCACAGAAAAGAGAAAGAAATATGTGTTCATGAGTAATCAGCTCCCAGCCCAGACAGCAGTGTACTGCAACACATTACAGCTAGATGGCAGCAAAGCAGCACCACAGCACATAACATGAAACATAACATGAAAATCGAGGCAAAATTTTGGTGAGAATTTTTGTCAAAAATAAAGTATATAGAGGGCTTTAATATTGTTAAAAAGTGAATTTAGTAGGTCTAAAACGGAACTAAATAACAATGTTTAATTCATGTCTTAATTTATGTTATTATGTATACTCTATTATGTAATAAGAGCGAATAGATCACTTTAGGGTTGTTATTTCATATTTAGAGGGCTTTAATATTGTTAAAAAGTGTATTTAGTAGGTCTAAAACGGAACTAAATAACAATGTTTAATTCATGTCTTAGTTTATGTGATTATGTATACTCTATTATGTAATAAGAGCGAATAGGTCACTATAGGGGTGTTATTTCCTATTTAGAAGGCTTTAATATTGTTCAAAAGTGAATTTAGTAGGTCTAAAACGGAACTAAATAACAATGTTTAATTCATGCCTTAGTTTATGTTATTATATATACTCTATTATGTAATAAGAGCGAATAGATCACTTTAGGGTTGTTATTTCATATTTAGAGGGCTTTAATATTGTTAAAAAGTGTATTTAGTAGGTCTAAAACGGAACTACATAACAATGTTTAATTCATGTCTTGGTTTAAGTTATTATGTATACTCTATTATGTAATGAGAGGGAATAGGGCACTATAGGGGTGTTATTTCATATTTAGAGGGCTTTAATATTGTTAAAAAGTGAATTTAGTAGGTCTAAAACGGAACTAAATAACAATGTTTATTTCATGTCTTAGTTTATGTTATTATGTATACTCTATTGTGTAATAAGAGTGAATAGGTCAATATAGGGGTGTTATTTCCTATTTAGAGGGCTTTAATATTGTTAAAAAGTGAATTTAGGGGCAGTGTAAAACCCCATTTTTACCACGAAGCAAGTAGACGGCCCACCGGCTGTCACTTTATGACTTCTGTTAATTTTATGCAAGGTAAGACAGGAGGTTTGTAGTCCTTTCATGTAAAAGTTGGCAATTATTTGACCTTGATGAGCATATTAGAAAGATGAATGAAGAAATTGTTACGTTTGCATATGACTGCAATCATTCACACCGGCAAAAAGGCGATGAGTTACACACGAGCATCACTCCCAATCATAAAGCACCTAACAGGGATTAGAAGCACAGCAGAGAAATTGAAGTCAGGGGTCGGGTGATTGATCACATTTTCTTTGTCTTCTCCGTTGGTGGCCAAGCAATAAACTTCAAGTAGGTGAGGCCCTCTGCCTTGAACAACAAAGCGCCATCAGCCCATGCCTCCAAGGTGGAGCCTCCTGCGGGTGACCGCTGCTGTGACTCCACACAATATGACAGATTAACGACAACAGGTTGAGCCCTGCACTTTCGGACGCCCACAATCTCAATTATGTCCGTCTTAATGTACGCTGAACAGCCACAGCGGGGCCGGGCCATGGACGGGGTAAACACACTTGCAGGAGGCACACCCGTGACAGGATAATAAAGCGGCGTGATTGATTCGGCTGTGCCGCGTGCCAGATCGCTTTCTTGTGTGGGAGGGGGTGCTGCCAGATTGTGTTGTCTTGTTGGAGGAACCTGCTGGAAGACTGCAACATGTAAATATACACAGGTATCATCACCACTGTAGTTAACATCATGGAGATGCTCATAGAGAGCTGGGGCGTCCAATCATATTCCAGGGAGGGCCCCATAGTGAAAAATGGACAAGGACCACTTGAATACACTGTAACCATAAAGATATGCTAAGTTTTGGTAGATTTATTCTCAATATTTGCTTTACATTTGGGCTTTATTCCCATAATATTATAACTTTTTCCCCTACCCAATTTACCAAAACTTAATTTGTTTGTTTGTCATTATAGCTTAAAAAAATAAAGTTTAATATGCCACTAAAATTACATGATTTTTCCCCTAATAATACTAAATATTTATTCTCAATATTCGCCTTAAATTTGGGTTTTATTCCCATAATATTAGAACTTTTTCCCCTACCCAATTTACCAAAACTTTATTTGTTTGTTTGTCATTATAACTTAAAAAAATAAAGTTTAATATGCCACTAAAATTACATGATTTTTTCCCTAATAATACTAAATATTTATTCTCAATATTTGCCTTAAATTTGGGCTTTATTCCCATAATATTATAACTTTTTCCCCTACCCAATTTACCAAAACTTAATTTGTTTGTTTGTCATTATAACTTAAAAAAATAAAGTTTAATATGCCACTAAAATTACATGATTTTTTCCCATAATAATAATATGAAAGATTTATTCTCAATATTTGCCTTAAATTTGGGCTTTATTCCCATAATCTTGGAACTTTTTCCCCTACCCAATTTACCAAAACTTTATTTGTTTGTTTGTCATTATAACTTTAAAAAATAAAGTTTAATATGCCACTAAAATTACATGATTTTTCCATAATAATACTAAATATTTATTCTCAATATTCGCCTTAAATTTGGGTTTTATTCCCATAATATTAGAACTTTTTCCCCTACCCAATTTACCAAAACTTTATTTGTTTGTTTGTCATTTATTACATTTATTACATGATTTTTGTCCCTAATAATACTAAAGATTTATTCTCATAAAATTTATTTTTTTCTCTTTTACTTTTTTTTGTATTTTATTATTAATTTTTATCCCGCTGTTGTTGTTTTTAAAAAATGTACATTTAATTTTAATAATTTTTTACTTTAATTCCATAATATTATAATGTTTTCTAATTTTCCTAAAAATATAACTTTAATTTGCTACAGTACAAAATATGTAAATTACATAATATTTCCTCATAATATTACATGGAGGTCATATTGTCTAGTTTTAAGGTAATATTTTCTTGCTACTAAAATGTTATTTTTCCTCATATTGAGACTTTATTCTCATAAAATGATGACTTTGTGATGAGTTTTTTCTGCAGCTACCGCCTGCAAATGGCCCCCATGGTCCCCAATATTGGCTCTCCCCATTTTCAGGGTTATGAGTGATCATTTGAAACAATGATATTTCTTTCTTTGGCGTTGTTTTATATGATTTCGGGTTCAAGCAGCAGCAGCAGCGGTTCCTCTGCACCCACCACTGGAAAAAGGCTTAATGCATATTAATGGCACCTATAAAAGCAACTAATTGAGCATTCCAGATCTTGCTGAGTCGGGCATCTGTGAGTGACATTGTGCAGCTCCAGGACCTCCACCAGACCGCCTTTATTAGCCCTCTGAACTGCGATGTAGGTCAAGCCATTAAAAACAGGAAGGGCTCTCCCACTAAGTATGGTCGGGACACCCCAAACCTGCGAGCGAGATGTGCTCTGGAGACAAAGTTTGCAGGAAACAGCCTCCGAGTAAATACAGCTAATATAATTGGATTTGATTGAAAAAAGTTAATCCTCGCTTACGGTGATTTAATTGAGCTCAATAAACTGCCGCCATATGCCGCCCATAAAAACATCAACAGCTTTCCATATGAGTGCTAAGTAAACAGGCCTTGCATATTCGCCTTTGAATCATACTGTATATGCCCATCATCTTTAAAATGCAGATTGGGCTCATGCATATTTACATAAAAAGCTGCTTGCTTCATTTCTCATGAAAAATATACGTATTACCCAATATCATCACCAGAGCTGGCTGGTCCATTAGGCAATATAGGCAAGTGGGAACGCCGCTGTGACCTCGAGGGTGTGGCGTTCTCAACTGGTCTCATCCTGGGACCAACATTTTCCCATGGTCGTGAAGGTGTGACCCGCTTTTACAGAGGTAAAAGCACGCTCACTTATTTTTTGTGGAAATAGCCTTAAAAAAAACACTCTGCAACACACTTCGGGGTCCCGAAAACACTGATCACTTTTCATCAATTTTTGATACCACTTATCCCTACAAGGGTCACGGGGGTATACTGGAGCCTATCCCAGCTGTCTTGGGGCGAGAGACGGGGTACACCCTGGACTGGTCCCCAGCCAATGCAGGGCACATATAGACAAACAACCATTCACACTCTCATTCATACCGATAGACCAGGGGTCTCAAACTCAATTTACTTGGGGGCCACTGGAGCTAGGGTCTGGGTGAGACTGGGCCGCATCAGATTTTCAAAAAAAAAAAAAATAACGCATTTATTAAAAACAGAAAAATGAATCAACTTTGCTTTGGTTCAGATTTTCTACAATAAAAGCTCTGATAAAACATTCCACTGTTCTCAAATATCTTCATTTTTATTTTTCTACACAAAATAAGATGAAAAATAAATAAACAAATCAAGAATAAAGAAAATAAATCAATCAGTAATAAACAAATATAATAATAATAATAAAACGGCAAATAATAAAAACTTAAGAAACCACATATAGTTGGTGGGTAGACAAATGATTTTTTTCAGATTAAAATGAACAAAGCATTATTAGAGCCCTGTAGACATGACAAAACACGACTATAGTCACATTTATACTCTTTTTATTTACAACATATTGCGCAACTGCAGGGTCTTGAGACACATGCTAACTCGCAAACTAGAGAGCTAGCGACCTAAACGGTAGCCTCCAAGTTATTTCCTTTAAACTTAAATAGCCAAAAACTTACCACTTCCACACGGATAGGGAGGATAACTATTAACAGTTATTTAACCTTTAACATGACCATTAATCAAACGTAATAATTTTTTCTGGGTACATGATACCATACAGCATTCATATCAAACTTGTGCGGGCCGCACTGACATTAAACTTTCATATCAAGGCGGGGGCCTCAAACTAGTGTCCTGCGGGCCACATTATTGGGTATAGAGCCAGCATCATCCCACATTTTTTGAAATATAATTTGTGCAATAGTATTCCAATAGGGGGCAACACACTGTCATTTTTATTGGCGTCTGTAAGCACATTTTGACTGAAGGTTGAAGCACGGCATTCTTCTAATCTACTACCCAATGTGCGTTATATATCTGCCAATCAAATACATCCTCCATATGTCGTCTTAACAACCTTCTGTCTGCTAAAAGTGGCATGTATATCTTTGTTAGGCACGTCATGGGAACAAGTAAAAATAAAGAGGCAACAATACATCCCAGTAATGCGGCGCAGTGTGAGGTCAAGACGATTCCTCCAAAGGGGCGGTGTTGTTTTCTTATTCTGTCATCAGCTTTTACTGAAGTGTCATAAGGCGTTTGACTGTAAATCTCAATGACCTTGAAGACACCCGGAGAAAGCGTGGATCCGTAAACCAATCATCGCACAGCTGCCCCTGTCAGCCACGCTTGTGTTCACACAGTCACTGTCGGAATTTCCTGATGTTGAACAGAGGAACAGAGGAAGGAAGGCGGAGCTCTCTTCACGTTTGGAAGGGGAGGGGGGGGTGCTTCAAAGACACTTTGAAAAGCCGTTATCATTCCTTTCGCCAGAAATGATTTCATGTAAAATCACAGTTTTATTCAACTCCAACTGCTGTTCACTTTGCATGCGGAATATTGCAAATTATAACACCTGCCTGACAGCATCAACACAAAATCAGCAATATTGTTTTATGTGCACTTAAAGTTGCACATTTCTGTTAATGTCCGATTTATTTTCAGTTGCACACAAAATTACAAGTAATACAAATGCACATTGAAGCACATAGTGTTTTTGCCTAAATTAAATTTATTTTCTACCATGAAATAAAAATACAAACATTAGAAAATGCATTCAAAGACGCCACGATGGTATGTAGTATTCTTTGCTGGTCACTAGGTGTCAGTAATGTTACATTGATGAGGCCATAGCAGCAGGTATATATACTGTATTGTACATGAAACTCTCTGTCATGTCTTATATACACTTATTATGTTTATAATGTTGCATAAAAGGAGTGTTGACATGACTATAGGGGTGTTATTTCATGTGTAGAGGGCTCTAATGATGATTAAAAAAGCACATTTAGATGGTCGTTAAGATGTTTTTTCTTATTATGTCTGCTATATTGGGTATTAGTAGTGTAAGGCTGACTATAGGGTTGTTATTTCATGTTTACAGGTCTCTAATAAAATTAAAAAAAACTATTTAGAAAGTCAGAAACAAGTTGTCAATGCCTTATATTCTATTTTTTTAATTATTAAAAGCTTAAAGCTGACTATAGGGTTGTTATTCCATGCCCAGAGAGCACTAATACTGTTACAAACCATATTTAGAAGGTCATAAAGATATTGTCATTGTCTCATATGTCTTATTATATCTGCTATATTGGGTGTTGGGAGTGTAAAGCACACTATAGGGGTGTTATTTCATGTCCAGGGGGCTCTAACAATGTCGCAAACCATACTTAGAAGGTCATAAAGAGGCTGTCATTCTCTGATATGTCTTATTGTATCTGTTATATTGAGTATTAGCAGTGTAAAGCTGTATATAGGATGTTCGTGTGTGGAGGGCTCTCATGTTAAAAAGTGCATTTTATATGTTTTATATGCTCTAAGTACAAAAATATAAATTTTCTAAATTAAGAATCCTACTTTGCGGAACTTCATTCATCACAGTCGGGCCAGATTATGTTTAATAATTCAATTTGAAGTGCTGTGCTGCAAATTCTGGTTGTCATTGTATTTGAACATGCATCAAGTTACAATAGAATACATAGTATCATTCAATTCACAGCTCTATATATGCATATATACAGTACTGTACACCCTACACAGTGGATCCAGCAATACCCATCATTGTCTGCTTACAAGGGTGCTGTTTATTGGTCGAGAATTCCCCTCATGTGGAAAACACAAAAACTATACCACAGACTACCGGTATTAAAGTAGATGCTTAATGTACATGCAAAGCAATACTATTTTGTACTCATTTATATGCTGCTACAGGAAGTTACTCAGCATACTTTGTGGGTTATACATGAAAAAATAGCATTTTTGCATGTGTTTATTTGGATACCCTCGCAGTTTGTGCAGTGCAGGTACATTCTGTGTTCCTCAAAAGACTGTTTGATAACCTTCCATTGGTTTGTGTTAGAGCATCCAAATAGACATTTTTAGGGGCATCTTAATTACTGGCAGGGATCTACAAAAACATTTTCTCAAAATAACAGACCCCCCTCCCAGTAATGACCTCCCGGCAACCTCGTTTAAAATAACTAACAACAATCTATGGCACTTTGGCTCACCAAAGTCAGCGAGCAACATGTGTTAGTTGTGTAGTGTTGTTTTTTTTTTTTAAATGTCCTTTTTATATCTAAAACAGATGTGGCCTGTTTTTTTTTCTATCATAGACAACCTGCTGGAGGAAGGCATCCAGATGTTTCCATCACAGTCTGTCTGCCTTGAACCGCATGCGCTCACACTCCCAAGGAAGAGACGCGTGGTTATGTGGAGGAAAGAGAGAGAGAGAGAGAGAACACAGATGAACTGTGGAGCCTTACGGGCAGCGTACCCTTGGTGCCGAGTATATTTTCATGCAGCATCCAGGAATGGAGATTAGCATTGAGCCATCAGCAACGCCGCAGTCCCTCCCGACCCCGCTTCTGCTGTCAGGCCGCCGCCTCCCCGCTTGTCAGGAGCTCCGACGAGGAGCTGTAAAAACCTTTTCCCCTCTCCTTAACAACTGCAAAACAACACACACACACACACCCCGGCTGAGCTCGGTGCCTGCTTTTCTGAGGCCTCTGACAGGACGTGCTGCAGGCACAAATTGTAATTCATAAAGGTTAAGGGGGTCAATGTCTTTTATTACCAGTCTGAGTGCATCCAGCTTGATGGGGCGGGCATGCAAATGGAATGTCTCTGAGTGTTCTATGCAAGGAGTCAGACAGCGGGTGCGTGCTCGCTTCTCAATAGGAGGAAGTAGAAGGTGTCTAAATGGTGGTGGGGGGGGTGAGATGGGCTGCGCGCTCCACCTTCCACAGCCTTGTAGGACCACACAGCCACTGCCCGGTTAATTAGACAGTATGACATTGACCCCAGGTAGTTAACGGCCACTTTGATATGCGCTGGCCTGCAATTAATTCATTGTAAATTTCATGTTTTATCATATGGTGAGCTCTGACCTGTGAGCGGCTGCTTTTGACTGGGACCCACACCATACTAATACATTGGAGATATCCAAAATTAGCATGAAACATCCTCTGTGTCACCGAAATGTGTTATTTGGCAGCTATTCATATAGTAGAAAAGGGTATTTAGTCGTTTGTGTATAAAGAGGTTGTTGTATTTACCTCTTATATTACATTTAAATGTTTAAAATGTCAAAAATGGGGATGCACTATATGACCTGAGAGGAAACTCTGCATTTTCTGTAAGAATTTTGCACTTTTTTTGCCTAACTGAAGCATTTCCAGGCATAAAAATTTGCTAAATGAAGTAAAATAGAAATACAAGAGAATAGGTGTCAATAATTTTACTGTAATGATGGGTACGATACACAAGCACCAGACTTGATCGCCAGAGCCATTGGTTTTTGTTGCGACTCACAACAGGCACAATCTCTAACCCACGCCTGCGTCACTTCCTGTCCACACTCAACAACACACACACACACAAGCACATGTCTTATTTATGTCTTAGTTTCTCTTTTTATGTCTACAATATTGGATAATAAGAGTGTATAGGTGACTATAGGGGTGTTGTTTTGTATCTAGAGGGCTCTGTTAATGTCAAAAAATGTGTTTACAAGGTTTTCTATGCTGTAACTATGAAAATATTCCATTTATAAATAAACAAATTGAGCATATGCTGGTTGTATAATTATAATTGTAATGATATTATGCATGTATGTAAATCATGTATCTTTTATACATTTTTATGAGCTGATAGCTGCTGTAATATATTTTTACTAATTGATATCTTACATTTATTTGTTATCAGGTTATATTTTAAAAGTCTGTTTTTACACGTATACATAAAAAAAGAGTAAAAAGCGCCTGCAATGTGTCTGCATACCCCTCAAACTAGGTATAAGTGTGATACTTCCTGGTCATTATGAAAAGGCAATGTCATTAAACTATATGACGCCCTCTAGTGGGGGGTTGCTAAAATGATCCTTACCTCTTAGGCCACAGCTTTTGAGGTGGTGTTAAATAGGACTTAGTATGTTTCATATGATATCAGCTGATGGTGAGCAGATGTATAAATGTGTGCATACAGAATACCAGAATATCATATCTACTATCCAGATTTAGAGAGAGATCATACCTGCAGAGCCGCTAGGAAAATGTTTGGCTTAAAAGTCAGCATGCGGCAAAGGGCGACTCCCTTCGCTCATTACCTTTCCATCACAGAGCAGCTGCTGCCGAGTCATTCATCATGATTACAAATCTGCCCGGAGTTGGTCGCCTACATTTCCACCATCGGCTTGTTGTGCGTCTGATGTACTCATACAGTCCAGAGCCACCCTTCCCTGTGGGCCGCCTGCTTCATTGACACCACAACAGGTGATAGCTTAGTGGGCACAGAGAAAGACGCTGTGTTTTGTCGGTAAACATTCAGGATGAAGAAGGTTTAATCATTTGAGCATATCTGACTGAGTTACTATTAAAAAAGGAGCGACGCACAATATTTCTATGCTAAACTAACGCAAACTATGCTATTGCATGATTTTAAATCAATAGAAAAATCCAATCATTTGTGACTCACATGCTTCTTGCTTTGTTTCATGTTTGAAGTTAATGGATTACCAAATAATGTATGATGTGTACCTACTAAATACAAATATGTGCATACTAAAAATAAAAAAAATAAAAAAATATTAATATATATAAAATTATGATATTATATATGTATAACATAATATATAATATAACATATATATAACATAATTAAAATAAAATAAAATAAAAAAATAAAAAATACCAAATACAAAATATGTAATCTATCAAAATGTATATATTAATATATGTACATATATATTTTATTATTTTAATTATTATATGTTATTATATTTAGTTTTATAGTTTATTTATAGTTTTATAGAGAGTGAATTGTATGAAATTGAATTGCAATGAGAATTGTTCTTTTAAATAAAGTTTGATTGAAATGACCTTCCGCTGTCATCATCCGGGTCTCTACATATTTCCCGCTACGCATGCGCATTCGCGCACTGTGGTTCGACCTCTGCAGTCGGTAAGTGTGAAATGGCAGTCCGCGCTCCAAACATCTCCTTCTTTATCCTTTTTCATCCTCTATTCAAACGTAATATTGATGCATGCAAAGTGGGATAGCATGTAGAATACATGTCGGCGTATTGATTCATTGCTTTATTTTCCGTGTTGGACATTTTAACACCCGTTTGACCTTAGTTCTGTCCGCTCTTCCCTTCACAGAGAGACCCGGGCTTCAACCAGACTTTGACAGAACCGGTTAAAAACTACTTGAAGTTGAAAATGTACGCCTGTGCAAAGTTTGTGTCCTCGCCGGCTGTGGTGAGTTTCTTGTCCTCGTTATATGAATGATTTGAATTGCAGCCCTGCGTCCCAGTTAGCGTAGCGGGCCTATGAATGAACTTGACTGCAGTTGAATGGCAAGGGTATCTGCAGCCTAGCTAAAATTGCTAATGCTAAAGTAGAGTTTGATGGGTTTATTTATCCTTCAGCTGCATTTTATACAATCACAGTTACCATGCACCAGAGTCATTGCAGTAATCTGTCGTTTTCCTTTTAGCATGCGGCTAACTTGAACAATGATTGCTGCCGGCTAAGGTCATCTGAAGTGACTGTTAGCCTGCACTAGCATACAACTTGAGGCTACTATTAACCAGCTTGATGTACAGCTGTCATTGCACTGTTTAATTCTGTTGAACCCTAACATCACGTGTGTCTAAACTTATTGCTAATAACGCCCTGTTAGTATGCTACATTGAATTGCAACTTGAAGTGACATAGTGATTTTTTTTCAACTTAAATTGCAGTGTGACATTAGTTGTAATGCAGTAGGTCATAGAGAGGTCAAGCTCCAGTCATTATCATTCAAGGTGCTCTTGTGCACTTTGCTCATGTATTGAGGGCAGATGATACAACGTTGTGAGTTATTTTGCAGAAGCTAAAGTGCTAATTACATGTACTGTTGCAGGTCCGTGCTGGTTCCCGGGCTCTTTACAGACCCCTGTCTGCCTCTGTGCTGTCCAGGCCTGAGGTCAAAACAGAGGTAAGGAGAAATATTATTTTTCTCTACATGACATTCTTCAATTTCAATTCCCAAAGGAGATGTAGACTGTAAACTCATTTGGAAGCATTTTTTGTTCCAGAGCACCGTTGCTCTGATGCCACAGAGCCCCCTCACTCAGGTCACACTGAGGGGCTTCCAGACAAGCGCCGTCAGTCGGGACATCGACACCGCCGCCAAGTTTATCGGCGCCGGAGCCGCCACAGTCGGTGTAGCTGGATCCGGTGCCGGAATCGGGACTGTGTTCGGCAGTCTGATCATTGGCTATGCTAGGTTTGTTGCGTTTGCACGTTGCTTTTAATGGCGTTTAAAGATTCCTAATTGTAGTTTCCGACTCCTGCAGGAACCCATCTCTGAAGCAGCAGCTCTTCTCCTATGCCATCCTGGGATTTGCCCTGTCTGAAGCCATGGGACTTTTCTGTTTGATGGTTGCTTTCCTCATCCTGTTTGCTATGTAAAACTCTGCTGTTCAACTTTCATTACAGATGTGACTACACTTTATTCTGGCTTCCTCAATTGTTCCGTGTCGATGTCAAGGAAATGTACATTTTCAAGGCTTTTGAGCACCGTCAAAATGAGCAAAGACATGTATTGTACAAATGTAAGAAATTACGTGATTAAAATACATGTATTTGGCTATTTAACAGAAGCGCTAGAGTTCATGTCTGGCAAACTTTACTCGACCAAAAGCAGCTTTTGTGAATGTCATCTTTTCTACGATCAGCTGCAGAAGACTTGCCTTGCTTCCTCGAAGCATCACCTTGGAAGCAGTTTGGGGCCACCGACATGACACCTGACACTGCAATTTAAATAGTTCTGGTTTTAGGCACCAAGAGTGTTGTCTTTTGTAAATGACAATGAATAAATTAGAACATTTAAAATGATATGGAGAATATTATGCTGGCCTGTTTTGGATTGGAGATTCTGAAATAAATGTGAGGTAGTTCTAGTGTTTGATGTTTATACACAACATACTGCAACTTGATACAATTTAAGTGTGAGAGTAATCAGATTTTGTGACTTGACCCCAAACTTTATATGATTAAGCAGTCTTAAAATTTATATTTTGGACACTGGCAGTGATGGTTCTTAATTAGGACCTTCTCAAAGAATGAATCTAAGGCTGGAGAAAAGTGCAGTTTGGGAATTTTATATAAAAGCATGTGAAATATCTATTTTAAAAAATATTAAAATACTAGTAAATAACTAAAATCTAAAGGTGTCTATACATATATTTAATTTTGTATTCCCTTTCCACAAATGTTTTTTCTGTCATTGTAACCTGTCACATTTGAGATTTCTTGATTAAACGGGCACTTCAAATAAAAGGTATTCATGTTAAAAACAACAAAACACTACCTTGGTGTAGTAGCAGCGATAATACAGGAACAGCATGTCCTGGAAGTGTATGATGTCATCGTGTGACGTAAGCGGAAGCGTGTCGTCTCTTCTCGCGATTTCATTTGGAGCACACGGGATTTGGGAAACGAAGGAGGGTTGTGGCTGGCTGAGAGGGTAAGTGTCCACACAAAGTGGGGATGTTTACAACGCTGTTGTATGTGACGCTGTGTCCGGAACCTAAATATCGTCAGTAACATTGGCTGCTCTTGAAATAAAAACCCGATATCCCCTTTGTTGTCAGGCTATTACATTCCAAATATGGCGACGCTTGTATGTTCACGGACGGCTTCGGCTATTTCATGGAAGCGACTGGAGTCTCTTGTCTCTTCGCGATAATATGATGGATTGTGTGTTGTATTTTCCCCAACGTTTTTAATTGAAAACCTCGAACGGTAGGAGAGGTAACCGTGTCTGCTGTTCGTCGTGGACTGTAACAATGATAGTAAAACGGAGAGTAGTGTTGTTTTGATGAGCTCAGGTGTCAACAACTGTAGTAACCGCCCATTTTTGACTTGCTTTGTGCACATCTCTCCTCTTTTGAAGGGGATAAACATGTAGTCATGTGGACGAACCCTCAAAATACAACTTTTTTTCCCCATCCCCTCTCATTTTAGGGTGTCAAAACAGGAATCCCTTAATATGAGTGATGATAAACCTTTCCAATGCACTGCACCTGGCTGTGGACAGGTAAGACACCTGCCTTTGTTGCCTTGCACATAACAGGACTGCAATCTACTTGTGGTGGTGGCTTTTGCATGATAGATTTGCATGCAATTGTAATGGATGCAGTCGGAGTGAGGAATAAATGAAAAAAAACATTAAAAGCAAAACAAATGTTTAAAACTATGAATTGACTTTCTTCCATAGCTTCTTTTTGACAATTATTTCTAATGTCACAAGATGGAGCCACAAAGAGTGGGCTCTGTAAACTTGCTAAATATAAAGTATAGTACAACTTTTTGTGTGTGAGTTGTGTTTAGAAGCAGAGTTAATGAAAAGGTACATTCACAGACAGTCTCATTATAATGTGTTTATGAACGTGGAAGAACAGCCAGCGACAGGTACATTTAAATTTCACAAAAAATGTTTACATGTGTATTATTATTATTATATTTTAATGTTAATATGGATGGATATGTATTTGTGGTGGGCTTCTAGAAAGTCTGCACGACTTCCTCTATTAATGTTCGTTCAGGAGATTGAGGGTTTGAATCTCTGTTTATGATTTTCTGTGTGGAGATTTCATGTTCTCCCTATTCTTACCTGGGTGTATGGATGTTAGAACAAAAATATTATTATGGCCAGTCTGCAAAAAATGTGTAGAAAATATGTCAAAACAGTTCATGTGTTTTGTGTCACGTCATTGTCCTGCTGGTCTTCACAGAGATTCACAAATGAAGATCACTTGGCTGTCCACAAGCACAAACATGAGATGACCCTCAAATTTGGTCCAGCAAGGACCGACAGCGTCATTATAGCTGGTGAGATTTTGTTAAATGTGTAGGCACGAAAACCATATAGAAGGGGTGTCCAAAGTGCGGCACGTTCTAAAAATGTAATATAACATGAAAAAAAAACCTGCAAAAATTGAAATAATAAACAAAAAGGTTTACAAGAATAAAGCCAAAATATTACAAAGTTGTAATCTATGTTGTAATCTAACATGAAAAAGTTGTAATTTTACAAGAACAGTGTTGTAATATGAAGAGGAAGAATAACATCATTTTAAGAGCATAGAGTTGTACTATGAAAAGAAAAAGTCTTAACTTTTGGAAAATTAGGCTGTGGAACAATTTCTAATGTTATGAGAATAAAGTCAAACTATTATGGTAATAAGGTCAGAATTACGAGAAGAAAAAATGGGACTATCTGCTGTCATTTTATGAGGATAAAGTGAAAATATTAAAAGTTGTAATTTTACAAGAATAAACTTGTAAAATAATGCCTTGATTACTAATGTAATTTTCAAAATATATTTATTTATTTTATTTATTTTATTTATTTTATTTATTTTATTTATTTTATTTATTTTATTTAATGTATTTATACTATTTATAAATAGTATAGTAGCTGCACTTTTGACTGCATTACAGTTTAGCTATAGACATTTTATGAGCGTGCCATCAAGATATATTTTCATCAAATTTTGCACATAATCATCAGATGAAATGTCAATTTTCTGTACATGTTCTTTTCTTTTCCCATTCTAGACCAAACGCCCACGCCAACACGCTTTTTAAAGAACTGCGAGGAGGTGGGGCTCTTCAATGAACTCACCAGCCCGTTCGACCACGACTTCAAAAAAGCGAGTGAAGATGACGTTAAAAAGGTTGAGCTTTAACCCAGACGGCTCTCTCTCCGACTTCCTGTTGGCGCTCCTGACGTTCACTTGCATTTTCTCTAGCTGCCGTTGGATTTGTCACCCCTAGTGACCCCAGTCATACGCAACAAAACCGAGGAGCCCGCGGCTCTGGAGGCTCATCGAGGTAGCCCGCTGCCTCACCCAGAATCCACCACAAATGATGACAAGGTGAGTCTTGCTAATTCAAGTCAAATGGTCCGTTTCTTTTGGGCTGCGCCTCTTTAAATCCACTAATACTAATACCCATGTAGTAATTCATTAGATCATGACCTGAGTCCAAAGATGCTTTGTTCTGAGAAGTTGTTGTGTGTGATGATTCACATTTCTCTCCTCTCTTCATGTCTTTTCACTCTGAGCCAAACAGACACATACAGTATTGTCTGCCGTTGCTGCAGCTAAGATGTTGTGTGATGTTTCCAGGACTTATCTTTGCAGCCAGCCTCACTGCCAACATCCACTATAGTCCATCCTGCATCCCTCCAAGTTCCCAATGTACTCCTAGCAACCTCAGAGGCTAATGTTGTAATACAGCAAGCGCTCCCATCGCCAACATCTAGCTCTGTTATTACCCAAGTCCCGTCCACTAATAGGCCTATAGTGTAAGTAACTCAGAATGTCCCTATTAAAAACCACAAGATCATAATTAATTTCTGAATCATTTCATTTTTAATTTGGATTTTGTGTAATTATGTCTTAAGTTGGGGCATGTGCTTGTTTTGATTTTCATTTAAGTGCTGTTTGCAGAATATTAATTTTGGCTGCAGTTGTTTTTTTTTTTTTTTTTCAAAATGGACAATGCCTTCTGTGTGCTCCTATTGGTTAATTCAGTCATTTAGACCAGGGGGTTCTCACATGGTTTCAACCTGGGACACGCATTTTCCAACAATCATTACGGCACGACCCATTCTTATTGAAATCTCCTTTGTCATCTTTTTAAACACAAACACATACAAATCATTACATGTCCAATGTGCTTTTTAGAGGATTTTATTCAGGAAATGAGGAGATATGTCAAAATAGCACTAAATAAGACCACAATGCCACATATTTTACATACCTGCAATGATATAATCAATAGAAAATGTCATATATAATACATACATTACATTTCACACAGTCGGCCCTCGCAATATCGCAGTTCGATTATCACCTTAACACTGCATGAAGTCAGCCATGGCATGTCTAACATGAAAAAAAGTTTTCCTCTCATACCGTGTGGAAGTGGTAATTTTGTGGCTAAGTTTAGTCGAAGCGGAAAGGTGACTATAATTTAATGTTCTTAACAACCGTGTTTAGAAAGTCTCTAACTACGGAAGTATTAAATTCATGTTGATGTAATTGTGGAAATCCATTGAACGCGGTCGGGTCTGGAACTGCAAAAAATGATTGACAACTGTACATTATAAATATAAAAACATAAATGTTGCTCAGTTTTACTTTAAAAAAAAACAAGTGAGATTGAACAGGTTGAACTGTATATTTTATACTTTAATTTTGACGAGCTGGCTGTGACCCACCCCTGCCAAGTCAAATTAAATATGCATCACACATAATTAAAAGTGCATATGAAGTGTAAAATGTACAGATGTTCCCTAATAGTGAATGATAATGTAAGTAGATCCATGAGCACATGGAATCAGGGATATGGTTTAGAAGTTATAGATCAAGTTTCACCTTTGCTTTTCCACAGTACCTACGGTGCGTTCAGTGACTGCCAAACAATGTGGGAAATCTGAAAAATATTCTCAGTGAAGCATAAAGGCGTGAATATTGTGGGCTTTTTTTAAACAGTGGAGCATCTATGCCGTACACTTTTCCTGAATTATCACTCATTAAAAAGTTTAATATTTTAAAATATAACTTACATTTTAATTTAAACGCATGTAAAAAAACAACAAATTAATTAGATAATTTAAATAAAAATGTATAATGTTCCTACAACAACCCAAAAAAAACCCAGCCTATTTGCGGACTATGCAAATCATGTTGCTTGCGCTCAGTGGTGGTTTCTTCATTCTCTCATCAGTTGCTGCTTGAACATGACGCAATGTTTGATCTTTGCCATCACTCCGCCACAAATAAGTGTATTTTTTTTTTTTTCTGTGATTTCTTAACCTTATGCAGTTCTATTCCTGACCATGATGTCTGTCTCCTGCTTTAGGCCAGTGTCTGGCACCTTCCCCGTGCTCTTACAGCTGCCCAACGGCCAGACCATGCCGGTCGCCATTCCAGCATCCATTACCAGTTCCAGCGTACATATTCCCTCTACAATCCCAGTGAGTGCTGTGGTTACATTTCCAACGTTATGACTCGGTGTTGTAAGAATTAAAGCTCATTTTCATGTCAGTACTATTTCTGGTAACTACTCTTTGCAATCACTGGAAAAAAAACCCTCAAATGTATAATAATAATAATAATAATACATTTTATTTGTATAGTGCTTTTCATAATACTCAAAGACACTTTACAGAAGAATGGAGTTGAATAAAAGCAAGTAAACAGAGTGAAAGATACATTAAAATACAACATTCATTCATTAATACACAGCTAAAACAAGAGTTAAAGATCCTAAAGTATCTCCAGTCAATGATGTACTAATACTGTATTACGAGATTTGTTTTCAAAAATGTATTAATTAATATGTGGTTGAATACGGCCTGTTTTTAGTTTTAAAAAAATACACATATGTTTTTTTTTTCATACTTTCATGTTTCAACATGGCTAAATGACATCAAATAAAATAGAAGGCATTCAGAAGACCCCTTCAAAGACATCGGTGATGTGATGATATGTGGTAATGTACACTGGTCAATAGGTGTCAGCAGACACACACCAAACTTTATCAACGGGCTTTTATTGCAAGTTTGAATGGTCTCAGGCACAATATAATCCTTAATCCATGCCAAGATAGAAAACAATCTTATTTGTCTTTTTTTCACCTATATCACTTATATTGGGTAATAGGAATGTAAAGGTGACTGTGTGTGTTATTATGGCTCTAATATGTTAATAACCAGATTTACAAGGTCATGCTCTCACAACAAAAATATTGAATTTAAAAAAAAAAGGAAGCCTACTTTGCGAAAATTCAATTATCACAATTGTGTCTGGAACCAATTAACCACATTAAACGAGACATTACCATATTATGTAAGTCATAAATATAGACTGCATAGTAACTCCTGTTTCCACTCTCACCATGCCTGAAATGAATCCTCGCACTCAGGGAGATCAGGTGTTAGGCCCGGTCCACATTTGTATTGGACTCGCCAAGCGCACACGAGTCCTCCGCAAGTGATGTTCAAACAACACTTAGTGATTGATTAATGCCGCATTTTGTCCTTGCTCGTCTTCTATTCTCTTGGACAGCGGGGACTATTTACGACTTTGGCGCTGCAGATTTGGCAGTCAATTTGGATCTGGGGGGTGAGCGAGGGAAGTAATGGACTTTGTACGGCTGTGACGAATACACAAGAATTGGCTGGAGCACAGCAGGAAAGCCGTCCAGAACACGATGTCATTTGTCCTTGTTCAAGTCAAATCAACGTTGTTGATTTCTAGGGGGGTACTTGCATTACCACTAATGTGTTTTGCAATCCCATTATGAGTCGAACTCGTGCTAGACTTACAAATCTTTAAAGACAAGATGAATATTCTGAAGCTCTAAGCATTACGGGAGCTGGCGGACCTCTAAGCCACAACCAGATCAGGTCTGAAACGACAGACCTTGCTTTTTTATCCCGACACACACACACACGCACATATCATCACCCGCCTCCCTCCGTCTCATCAGCATCTCTGAGAGACGTCCGGTTCTGGCCTTCTGACTTGTGTCTCTCATCCCCTCTGCAGCTCCCCTACCCATATGCTCTCTCGCAGCCAGGCAGAGGTTCATTAGCGCGCGCACCGCATCTCCATGTGGCGCTGCCTCCACAAAATAACAGGCCATCCAACATAATGAGGCTGAGATATGAGGGAACTCTGCTGCATGTGGGTGTGTGGGGTGGGGTGTGTGTGTGCCGCCTTCTACTGGGGGGGAGACTAATTCTGTGCTGGTGTGTCTCTCTGTGTCTCTGCTGTCAGCTTGTCAGACCTGTCACCGTCGTGCCTAATGTCCCCGGCATCCCCGGACCCCCCTCGCCACAGCCCCAGCCCGCCCAATCAGAAGCAAAACTGGTATTTATCATCATTTCTTACTTTTACATGAAATATTTATGTATGTTACTTATTACCTATAGCATTCCCCCTACAGCAGTGTTCTGTTAGTGAGATGACCATCTCTTATTACCACCAACCAGGAAGACATTTTATGTTACGCAATGCTTTTCAGTGTGTTCTGAAGATATAAAACAGCTCAGAAGAGGCAGGTAATTAATGCAGGTAATTAATTGAGACACGCCTGATTGTGTAGTAACAGGCTCATTAATGATACAGTGTAATGCTTATAGTATTTTGCCATACTTTGGTTATTTTGTTGCATTAGTGGAACCGCCTTTGTTTGTGCATTGATTACACATAGCAACACAGAAAGGAACGCTACATCTAGCGCTAATCTTTCCACACTCAAAAACAAAAACGCAGCATCACTGGTAGCAGTGGCCTTGTGACATTGTGAGATTGATGCTGACTCACTGTGGACGAGTGTGGGTTGAAGCTAGTCGTGGTAGCTGGTATCTAGCCAGTGTGGTGTGACAGAGGCGTCACTACGCCAGTAACGTAGTTCTTCGGCCTAACAATGTTAATAATAACAATAGTAACAATGTCGCTGTAGCTTGGTTAATATGCAGCTCGCTTTTTGGAGTTCTTTTCAGAAGGCTTTATAGTCGAAATAGGTGCCTCCCATTACATGCATTCTTAGCTGTTCATTTTTATCTGTTTTTATATCTTTAGAATGGACAGAAAAACATGAGTTGATGATTGCCAAAATTTAAAAAAAGCATAGTTTCCCTTTCATGATGGGTTAGTATTTTTATTTTTTAAAGGGATGCTCCAGTTTAGTGTTTGTGACAATCTACACATTGACAATACCATGAAAATACAGGTGGTGATGAATGCGCTTCCATAAATTAATTGAAAACCAAATTTTTCCGCATTTCCACACACAGCAAAAGACTGCAGTGTGTGCCTGCTCAGCCACACAGAATCACACAGCTTATTAGTTTACATTGTTTCCCAAGTAGCAGTGTGCCAAAGAAAAGGAAAGCCGTCACCATGGAAGGGAAAACTAAGAAAATCCCGGAATTGTCTGAAAAGATAACAAATATAAATAATTTAATATCTGCAGCACAACATTTTAGTTCTTCTTGTGTCATTTCCAGCCAAAACATAGTCAACAAATCACTTTGAAATTGTCTTAACTCCATTGTAAGGTCAATATCAAGTGATGCTTATTTTTGGTCACTTAATACCGTGGGACTTGGAATTTTTATACTGAAATGTATGAAATTTCTCACCTCAGAAAGAATGTAAATGAAATTAATAAATTCCAGACACCCTGAAAATATTAACAACAATACACTAGCAACTTTCTTTGGCTCCGTTGTGAGTTATTTAGCAGTCATGCTAAAAAAAAAAAAAATGTGAAGAAATGCACAGCCACCAATATGTAGAATGTTTTGTTTGGTCACACGATTTTATTTGTCATGCACAATATTGTACAAAAACTGAAGGCAGGTACTGAAAAATTTTGGCAAAATTTTGTCAAAACCGAATCACTCGAAAACCGAGGTTTGACTGTATGACATTGGAAATCCCATATTACCAAATTCAGATCAGCATTTGTAACGATAATCTCATCCAGAAATATTATGTATACAGCATGTTGGCCTCACAGTCAGGAGATAGAGGGTTCAAATCGCTGCCTGGGTGTTCTCCGGGTACGCCCACATCTTTCTCCCACATTCCTAAAACTTGCATTAATTGGAGACTAAATAGTCCATATGTCTGAATGTGAGTGTGAATGGTTGTTTGGGTGTAGGGTGTAGCCCCACCTTTTGCTCCAAGTCAGCTGGGATAGGCTCCAGTCACCCGTGACACTAATGAGGATGAGTGTTCTGGAAATGAAATATGGTGGTCTTGCAGTAAATGTCGGCATACGCTGAGTGTTGTGATGAAGCACGTATCAAAGAATCTATAAATGTTCTCAGCATGCGATGCCGCTTGAAATTAACAGATAAACTGTGGCCAGGAGGCGTTTGCCTTGACAGGGAGAGATAGATCCCAAAGAAGGAGGAGGGTTGGGAATGGGGGGTGTTGTTAGGAATCACAGGGTGTAGCGATGACAAACACGGAGATGGTGTACATCCCTCCACAAGGGAGGGGGTCTACTAGCGAAAACCAGCTGGGGGGCATCCTGGCACACACTCAGCGATGCACATTAAGTCGGCCTCACCCTGCACGGAACCTTTTTGTTCAGCAGAATCCTGCATGACCTGGATCCCCCCACTTCCCTTCTCCCCTCCCTCACTCCTTCCATCTCTCGGCGCCTCCCACTGCACTCAGCTCATCAGCAAACACCTAATGAGCCCACGTCAAGGAAACAGACCCCTTCTCAACCTGCCCGCACCAGAGTCCCGGTGAGGGAGGGGAGGCTTGCGCAGAGACGGCGCTTTACAAGGACTGATGATGCTGCAAAGACCACAATAATGATAATTAACTTGCTGAATTTAGAAGATTATACTGTTAATTAGTTGCAAAATAAAGATAAGTAATACAGTAGCAGATGGTTGAATAACACCCATGAGAGGCAGGGTTATTACACTGATGAGGTTTCCATGGCAGAGATGAAATATGAATCTGACTGGCTTCCCCCTCTCTTCTCTGGGCCATTCCAAGAGAATAATATCTTCTTTCTGCCAGAAGAGCTTCTGGAAGGGTATTACACGATAAACTAATTTGCTAGATAGATTGGTCTGGCAAAGGTACTTGCTAGAATAATGCCCTCCTCTGTTTTTTCTCATGTAAATGTATTGCCTCTCACTTTGGTAGCATTTCGAAGGGCTCATTCACTTTCACCTTCTTGGCTCTGTGCTTGATGCCTTGTGCCTGTGGATGCTCGACAGCAGCGTGTTGAGTTCTGCTTGCTACATGTGTGTGTGCCAAGAGGGAGCGGTGTCTTCAGAACTTCAATTTTTGAATGGATTAGTTGATGTGCAGGTTAGTTCTATTATAAACTCCTATATTGTACAAATAACACGTGAAGGGTATATAAAATGCAGTCCTAAGAAGATCACATACAATAGTTCAATAAAACAGTTCTAGAACATTTTAGTTTTATCCTTGTGATTGGTTGCAGCACACAGACTCCCTGACCTCTCCAGCATTCAGTGCATTCAATCATCTTTGTCTTTTATGATGGTTACCACAAGAGAGAGACTAAAGGAGGTGCTGATGCAACTCCTCACCAATGGTTTAGGTTTGAGAGCAATTTTAATGGCATAAAAACGTCCACTACACTGAGTTTTTCTCATTTACTGTGACACTGTATTTACATTGGTTGTTTGTCTATATGTGCCCTGTGATTGGCTGGCCACCAGTCCAGGGTGTACCCCGCCTCTCGCTCATAGACAGCTGAGATAGGCTCCAGCACCCCAGCGACCCTCGTGAGGATAAATAAAATGAATGAATGAATGTATTTACATCTAGGTAACATGACTTATTTACTATTATTTTGTCTACTATATTGGCTCATTTACGAGTGTAAATCCATTTAAAGCCGCAAGGAAGTAGGCTATCCAGAAAAGAACAAGGAACTTTGCGAATCCTTTATCTTGTTTATGTCTAATACATCTTATCTTCTCTGATTGCATCTATTATATTGGGTAATACAAATGTAAAGGTGACTATAGGGGTGTTATTTCATGTCTTGAGAGCTCTAATAATGTTAAAAATGTATTTGGAAGATTGTGTACAAGTTTTCTATGCCATAACTACAAAACAAATCCATTTATACAAATTTGGCAAAAATTCACATATCGCGGTAGGGTCTGGAACCGATTAACTGTGATAAAGGAGGGATTAAAAAAAGAGATTAAAAATGAGATTAAAAATGAAAATTCGTTTATTAACTAATTTTTTATGCCAAATAAGGCAGTCTTGCGTACCGAACAAAATTGATCACGGTGACTTGTGTTGTCTTTACAGAAACCAAAAGGCTTACAAAGCCAGCAGCTTCCTCCGCTAACCAACGGCGACGGCAGCGAAGTTCAGAGCAGCGCCATAACGCACACTGCTGCTCCTGCTTCTCCAGCCCCGATTCCATCCCCTTCACCCTCCACATCATCGCTCGCCCTGGCCCCTGCCTCTAACCTGCTTGCCCCTGAAGAACCCTCCGCACATTCCCTTCAGCAGCCCGCCACCTCAACCACGGAGACACCTGTAAGTACGCACACACACTTTGGCTACTGTTAGCATCACATTCGTTCTCGTAGGGGCTCTCGTAGCTTCAGTGGGTAAAAGGTTTGCTGATGAATTTGCAGGCTTCCCCGGTGCCCCCTGCACAAAACCCTCCAAGCACAGGGGGTCGGCGGCGCAGAACGACCAGTGAGGACCCAGATGAGAAGCGACGCAAGTTCCTGGAGCGAAACAGGGCAGCAGCCTCGCGCTGCAGGCAGAAAAGGAAAGTGTGGGTCCAGTCCTTGGAGAAAAAGGCAGATGACCTCAACTCCGTGAACGGGCAACTCCAGGTACTCATCGACTGTCACATCAGTCCAATGTGTCATAAAATCATATATACTGTTTGTGGCATTTAGCGGAATTTATGGCGGAGATATCATCAAAGAAAGCTAATTTTTAGGAGTGTCATGGCGCTGTTCCTAACAACGTGAAAGTCACAAGAGAAGATGACAAAGCCAGAGGGTGGGATTATTATTATTGGACATATGTTTAACTATAAAGTAAGATAAAAACATATCCATTAAATACCTGTAAATGTCAGAATGTTTTAGAACAGGGTTTCCAAAGTGCTGTACGGGGGCCATTTGGGGACTGACGTTGTTTGTTTATTCACAATGTAAAAATATTGGAAAAATCAGCAGTAATTTTCTAGGAATAATGTCAAAATATTAAGGGAAAATAGTTGTAATCTAATAATGTAATGTCGTAGTATGAGGAAAAACATCATTTTAGTAGCGTAGTTACAATTTTAAAGAAAAAGGACAATTTTCCAATGTTGTGGAAGAAGTTATATGAATAATAAATCTAAATATTAAGACAAAAAAGCAGTAAAAAGAAAGAAGTTGCAGTTTTATGACAATAACTAATTACAGTTGCACATTACTTACAGGCGCAGCCTCCAAGGCAGAAGCATATTCCAAAGTATTCTGTGCCTTAACTGCGTCCAGTGCACGTTGAATGATCTATACATATTTTAATATATAAGTTGCAGGACCAGCCAAAGTATGTCAAAAAGTGCTACATATTGTCCTGAAAGTACGCTAATGTTGTATGAATGCACACGACTGTCAAAGTGTAAACACAGACATTCCCTTATTGCGGTGATGAAGTCATTAAAGCCCATTAAGAGGAGCTCTGGTGCGACAGCGGCAGTGTGTGCGTGAGGCCTTTTGCGTCGATACGTGGTTGTCAATAAAGATGTATCCTCCAGATGTCAGCCGCGCACAAGCGTGTCCTCGCTTCTGTCTCAGCAGTTTACCGAATTGCCCCCCCCCCCCCCCCCCCCCAAAAAAAAAACTCTCCAAAGGGAAAGGTGTCTGCTTGAACCTTCATTTTGCTGCAAGCAATTAAGGATGTGATGCTGACAAGTTCGAAGCAGTTCACGTATCCGCCGTCTCTGTTGATGTGTTGAGTCGGGGGTGCGGCACATCACTGTTCCAGACAATTAACTAAGATGTGATGTTTATGTCGCACCGTCTTGTGTTTATGCACAGGCTGGAGGAGGGGCCAGGCATCAGGAAGGGGTACAATTAGTTGATATTCGGGTGGAAAAACAAGTTGACAGAAAACGTCTTTTAAGCTTGTTTAAGATGAGTTAACAGTTAAACAGAGCGTTGACCCCCGCCTTCCCCCAATACGAAAAAAGCAGTGACACACGGAACAGGAACAAAAGGGCATGTTATGAAGTTTTTATTGTGACAATGACGACACTGACATGGTCCGGCTGATGAGCGGAACTGCCTTTAATGGTGCACAGTTATTTTGACATCATCCTTAACTGGCCTTTTAATGAGGCGTCCCCTCTCGGGACTCCCAGCGTCATACGAGCAAGGCCAGTCGACTGAAATTCCTTTAATTCACACAACCATTCACACTCACATTCATACCTATGGCCAATTAACCTAGCATGTTTTTGGAATGTGGGAGGAAACCGGAGAAAACCTACGCATGCACGGGGAGGACATGCTAACTCCACACAGAGATGGCTGAGGGTGGAATCGAACCCTGGTCCTCCTAGCTGTGAGGTCAGGAATAAACATGCAAATGTGAAATAAATGTGAAAATTGTATTTTAAACATTAAAAAAAAAGAGCATGAGAGCTGGTATCGGAAATTTCAGTATTGATCCGCACATCACTTCTGTATATATTGTCATGACATGGTGCATGTGCTTGATGCTGACAGTAGTGAATGTATTCTATCAATCAAGCCAGCGCAGCAGTGAAAATGGGTTACACAGAACCCCCCCCCCCCCTCCCCCAAGCATTGTTTAAATCTGTCTCACAGTACTTTCATCCTTCCAACCCCAGCTTAACTAAACAGATGGAATCAAACACATTGGCGCCTTTTGAACTAATAGATTTAGCCACTCGGCGCCTCTTTAAAGGAGGAGAAAAGGAGCTTAAATCTGCCAACGCTTGTTCCGCGTACCCCTGGCCGCTTTAAATCCAGTTAAAGTCACCTTCAACGTAATGTGGCTCCTTTTTTTTTTTTTGTTTTTACGACATGCAGAAATCCTCGCCTCCGCCGGGAGCTCTAACGGCCACGAATGTAAATCTCGGCAAACAATTACAACGCCGCTTCTGATGGTGCACATTTTTTGAACATACGTTGGACTTGGATGTTGGATTTAGTGCTGATTCATCTGCAGACTCCACAGATTATTGACAATATACAGTATGCTCATTAGCTTGACTATACAAATTAGGGATGGGCGATACCAATAATTATTGTTCAGGGAATTATCACATCATACTGATAAGTCCGGTAACATTAAAAATAGGTCAGATAACTGATAATTTAAAAAAAAAAACGTGCAGATGAGCAAATCAAGCACTCCTTGTCTGTGATGTTAACAGCCTGTCATAACTTCCCCTGAGCTCGCTTGTAAACAAACATTCACTTTCATAGGAAGACATTTTGCTTACTTGTTATACCAAATGCTCTGCGATAAGGGGAAAAAAAACAGGGAGCACACAAAAAACCTTATAAGCCACCTGAAACAGCAGCACGGCGACTTTTGAAAAGTGCAAAAGCTCTGCCAGAGACCTTTTGTGGGGTCACACTGGCTGCTTGGAGTGTGTGCCCAAAAACAGTTCACCCTGCTGGGCCATCCCAGGTGGCTCCTCCTTGTCTATAGTCTGGTTCTCCTGACCCCCATAGCAGCACGAGTATGTGTCCGAATACAGTGCACTTTGCTGGGCCACGCCAAGGGGCTCCACCTGCTCTATACTCTTAATAGTTTTCTTCATAGTTCTGATTAGAATCCTGATTAGTTGAAGTATTTCTTACCTCCAGGTGTGTGCAAACTACAGTTAAATATAAATTAAATAAATCCACTGTCTGCACCTTTATCCAGATTCTCACGAAACTTGAATTGGTTATTTCTTGCCAGCCCCCACAGGTTGTTTTTTTTTAATATAAATTATTGACTAATTCTGTTAATTCTGTTTTCCTGTTTGACTTAAAAAGTGAGCTTAGTGATGACTTTCCACTCTGCAGTGTTTGATTGTTATATTGTTCATTATTCTTTCCAGCATCTGTGACAAATATAACAATATCAACCATCATGGAGTTAGTGGATCCCTGCATATTAGTATTCAGCATTCGCAAGTTTGGCGATTATTTAGGAATTTGCCCCCTTTTTTCCTTGTAATATATACAATTGGGCTGTTATTTGGTAGAAAAAACCCTGTCATTATGGTGGTGATTTATAACAGGGATGTCCAAACTGTGGCTCAGGGGTAAATTTGGCGGTTTGCAATTGTTTTTTTGAAAAATTATTAAACAAGAAAATTTAAAAAACACCAGCAAAACTGGAAAAAGATCAGTAACTGTACAAGAATAAAGACAAAATATTAAGAGTAACGTAATAATAATAACAATAATAAATAAAAATGCATAAAGGTGAAATATTCAAATACTTACCACTTAGTGTCCTGTGCACGTACGACAGGATTGATGTGAAGGACATCTTAAATTGTTTTCATTATTGTCTTGAAATTTGATTTAGTGAAACCCGTAAGGAAGGTACCCAGCATACCTTGCGGGTTCCAGATCCTAGTATTGCTTTGCATGTTGATTAGTGCATGAGCGACATGATTGATGTGAAGGACAGCTTAAATTGTATTCATTATTGTCTTGAAATTTGATTTAGTGAAACCCGTAAGGAAGGTACCCAGCATACCTTGCGGGTTCCAGATCCTAGTATTGCTTTGCATGTTGATTAGTGCATGAGCGACATGATTGATGTGAAGGACAGCTTAAATTGTATTCATTATTGTCTTGAAATTTGACTTAGTGAAACCCGTAAGGAAGGTACCCAGCATACCTTGCGGGTTCCAGATCCTAGTATTGCTTTGCATGTTGATTAGTGCATGAGCGACATGATTGATGTGAAGGATAGCTTAAATTGTATTCATTATTGTCTTGAAATTTGACTTAGTGAAACCCGTAAGGAAGGTACCCAGCATACCTTGCGGGTTCCAGATCCTCGGTATTTCTTTGCATGTTGATGAGGGCACGAGCGTTCATTTTGATGCATGGTGCAGTTACTTAACGTGTTCCTGTGGTGTTACCTGTGTACTTTTGGTTGCACCCTGAGTTTGGGTATAAACGTCAAGCTTATGTGGAGCATCGCACAGACTTGATGAGCAATATAAAAAAATATCTTTATGGATCGTCTCAATTGTTGTTGTTTTTTGGCCACTGACAGGTGGTCTCGGCAGGTAACCCCTGTGAAAAGCGAGGCTTTGTTGTACTTCATTTCCTTGTCGTGTGCACATTGTGTCGGTGTCCAAACGTTAGACGTTGCGGCCATCTAACAGTGTCTCCTGTCTCCCAAATAAGAGTGAAGTCACCCTGCTGAGAAACGAAGTGGCTCAGCTGAAGCAGCTTCTCTTGGCTCATAAAGATTGTCCCGTAACCGCCATGCAGAAGAAGTCCGGCCATCACGGTGAGTAATGCGCTATTATTCTCAGGCCCACGCTTGCCTGGACGGCTCCGAAATGAGCTCCAGCTACGCATAACCAGCAACAGGAAGAGATATTGACGCATTAGGACACTACCACCACCATTTTCGTCGAAACTTTGCAAAAGTTGACACCCTAAAGGACGGCTGTACTTTGAGATAAATCCCTTCTTTGCTACAATAGCGGAATCCATCCACAGGACCTCAGGTGCTGGCTGGATGCAATTTGTTCGCCTCAACCGAATTGTAAATAAGTCATGGTTTTCTAAGTAGCAATGTGTGATACTGGCATAAAAATGAGATTTAGATTCATATCGGTATTGATTTTTCTGCCGATTGTGATGTCGGTTCGGTGCGAGTGAAGACCTCCACACAGCAACAAGCATGAATTATTGCAGCATTTGTATTATGCTGCACATATCCATAAGAAATCCACTGTTGAGCATGCTATTTTCGCTTTTTTTACAATATTTATTATTTTACAAACAAAAAAACTGCATTGCAACAGAACAGGGGTGTCCAACCATTTTCCAGCGAGGGCCACATAGGGAACAATGAAAGGATGAAACTTACTATTAATATCAACTTCACTCTTTGCTCTTTTTCATTCATTCATTCATTCATTCATTTTCTACCGCTTTTTCCTCACGAGGGTCGCGGGGGTGCTGGAGCCTATCCCAGCTGTCTTCGGGCGAGAGGCGGGGTACACCCTGGACTGGTCGCCAGCCAATCACAGGGCACATATAGACAAACAACCATTCACACTCACATTCATACCTATGGACAATTTGGAGTTGCTAATTAACCTAGCATGTTTTTGGAATGTGGGAGGAAACCGGAGTACCCGGAGAAAACCCACGCATGCACGGGGAGAACATGCAAACTCCACACAGAGATGGCCGATGGTGGAATTGAACCCTGGTCTCCTAGCCGTGAGGTCTGTGCGCTAACCACTAGACCGCCGTGCTGCCCAAATTTATTCAATCTCTATAATTTTTCATCTCATAATAGTATGACTCTATTTCCAAAATAGTTTGACTTTGACCAATCTAATTTTCCAAAAACAACTTAATTTTGTTTATCTTTTGTCATAACTTTATGGCTTGAAAAAAAACATATTTTCTACTTAATATTTCAACTCCATACTATGAAAATGTAATTATTTTTCTCCATAACATTTGGACTTTATCCTCTTAAACCTGCAACCGTTTTTCTCTTAATATTTGACTAATATATGACTTTATTCTTGTAAAATTACTGATCTCTTTTTGTTATTTCTGTTGTTTTTTTCCAATGATTTAAACATTTCTTCCTGGAAATTTTCTTGTAGTAATTACTGTTTTATGCCCATAACATTGTAACTTTTTCCCCCCAGCATAATTTTTCAAAAATTGTAATTTGAATTTGTATATTTTTTCCCATACTAATATTATTATGTATTGTTTTCTTGAATATTTAAATTTTATATTGCTGAAATAATTATTTTTCCACATAATTTTGCGACATTATTCTTGTAAAAATGCAACTGTTTTTGTCATAATAGTTTGACTTTATTCTTGTAAAAGTACTAAAATGAGATTTTAGTGTTCAACCAATAAAATGCTCCTATATTTTGGAAGCATAGCAAGTATCTACCATCAACTACACAAGTAGAAAGTACCTTTATTTATGTGTTTTAAATATATATATTTCTAAATGAATATACAGTAACAGGCAATGGGTTGCCTGAGTTTGAGAGATTTGATGGATATGCTCATAAGAACTCCTTCTAAGGTGTCCTCTGTACTTAATTATGCGTCACACTGCAGCTAACTGGGCTAGTAGCTCTCCCAGCTGGAGAGCGCGCTTGGCGTAAAAAAAATCTAACCGTGAAATAATCTCTTTGACCGATCCAGTAAAAGTTCATCACGGCTTTCTCGGACTCCTCTGCCCTCCAGACCTGGAAGCGTTTCCTCCTTCATGTTGCTGCCCGGGCTAAGGAAATGACTCAAGACTGTCCCTCCGGTTAGGCCAACTTTTGTTGGCACGCGGAGTCGGCCATCTGCCTACGGCAAAGCCGTGAGAGAGCAAGTCCAAGCTTCTCTTAGAGCCTTGACGTCTGCTCACCTGAATACAGGTCAAACATGACATAGTCCGAGTCACGACGATGCTCTCCAGCCACGTTAGCGTCCATTGTGCTCCTTATTTCTGCACAAAATGGAGAGCAGAGCCTCCTTTTTTTTCCCTCCTCCCCATCAGCGGCCAATTAATTCAACGCAAGTGGCGAACAGCTGGTGGCATTTTGACTCCAAGTCTTCCCGACTCTCTAGTGTGAGCATCATTAAAATCAGGTGCTGTAATCATCTGTCGCTGCAGTCGTTGGCAAGGTAACCAAAAACAAACGGGACGGAGGGCGGGCTGGGGGTCCCCCAACACGTCCCAGAATGTAACACACCTCATGATGTAGATTTAAATGGACATCGGGAGCTTCAATTAAAGGAAGGCATGCCGAGACGCAGCCTAACGAGAATGAACGTGTAGACCAGGGGTCTCAAACTCAATTTACTTGGGGGGCCACTGGAGCTAGGGTCTGGGTGAGACTGGGCCACATCAGGTTTTTTCCAAAAAAATAAAAAAACACATTTATATTAAAAACAGAAAAATATACAAACTTTTTCAGTGCTTTGGTTCCGATTTTCTACAATAAAAGCGCTGATAAAACATTCCACTGTTCTCAAATATCTTAATTTTTATTTTTCTGCACAAAATAAGATGAAAAATAAATAAATCAAGAATAAAGAAAATCAATCAATCAGTAATAAATAAATATAATAATAATAATAAAACACCAAACTTAAGAAACCACATATAATTGGTGGGAAGACAAATTATTTTTTTCAGAATAAAATGAACAAAGCATTATTAGAGCCCTGTAGACATGACAAAACGACTATAGTCACATTTATACTCTTTTTATTTACAACATATTGCGCAACTGCAGGGTCTTGAGACACATGCTAACTCGCAAACTAGATTTCTAGCGACCTAAACGGTAGCCTTCAAATTATTTCCTTTAAACTTAAAAAAAGCCAAAAACTTACCACTTCCACACGGATAGGGAGGATAACTATTATCAGTTATTTAACCTTTAACATGAACATTAATCAAACGTAATAATTTTTTCTGGGTACATGATACCATACAGCATCCATATCAAACATTAAACTTTCATATCAAGGCGGGGGCCTCAAACTAATGTCCTGCGGGCCACATTTGGCCCGCGGGCCGCGTGTTTGAGACCCCTGGTGTAGATAGAGCGTTGGCATCTGGTGGTGTTAAAGACCTTCTCCTCCGCGCAGTCGCCGTCACCGTCAAGGACGAGAGCTGCGAGGAGATGTCCGTCCCCGGCAGCCCCCAGAGCGAGGCCATCCAGCACAGCTCCGTCAGCACCTCCAACGGCGTCAGCTCTTCCTCCTCCTCAGCCCCAGCCGGCCCCGCCCTGACCAACCAGAGCACAGACGAGAGCATGCCACCAAGCGGCGCCACCCAGTCTCTGCCTTCAGGGAGTTGATCATCACAAAAGCGGAGTTGAGTGCTCTTTAGTGTCTCACACACACACACACACATGAAAGGGATTGTCTCACTTTGGACCATACGCTTTTTAATTTATTCTTCTTGCACTTTTATGTTAAGAGATGAAGAAAATAGGCACTTTTTATTTACGTATTCTAAAGCTTTCTTCATTTAAACATTTCGTCTGAAAGGGATGGGATGGACATCATTGCTACATCATGTTGAGGCTAAATGGAGTGCAATGCTTTTCTGCAACCAGCAGAGGCGCTGCTGACTCCAATACTTTATTCTCGAGAAAAACTATCGGGAATACAGTCCATTCTATTTTTGACACAGCGCTCGCTCCTCCACCATCAAACCCTTATGCTAGCTTGACGTTCTCCGATTTAGCATCAACATAAAAGTGCAATATAAGTGATTATTCTATAAGATTCAGCTCCAGTACCCCCCCTCTTTTCTCTTTGTTTGCCGTTTTACCTTTGCCACACCATACAGGTTTAAGCTCTAAATATGCCTCACACACTTAAAGTAAAGTAAAGTACACTAAAGTAAACACATTTAAAGTATAAAATACATAGCAACTCGCCACTCAGCAATGATAATGAAGATGATGGATGAACACATGGAATGGGAGCCTAGAGGCTAACGATGTACTAATTAAATAATGACTTTAATTAATATATTAATTTGTCTTCACCTCACTGCAAGCGTTGACTGTCCAAGCTAGTGCTTCGTTGCCACACACACACACACACATCCCAAATTGGTGCATTCAAGGACTGCCAAACAAAGTGCAAAATCTCAACGCTGAGAATGAGCTTGTGTTCACCTCGCCGACTGTCGAGGCTAATGCTAACGTAGCCAAACAATCGTTACAGCACGTTCAAGGACCGCCGAACAAAGTGCAAAAACTCAACGCTTCAACGAAAAGTCATCGCAGACGCATTAACTTGTGTTCACCTTGCTGATTGTCCGAGCAAGTGCTAAAGTAGCCAAACAAACTTTTGCATCTCACGGCACACAGCTACGATGTGTTCAAGGACTGCTGCCCAAAGTGGGAAATTTTAACGCTTAATGAAAAAAAAAAACATGATCAGTGAAACATTTAGACATAAACATGTAAAAATGGTGGGCTTTTTTTTAACATTGGCACATGTATGCAGTACCTGTATTATTATCACCTACCATATTTTTATGGTGCAGAAAAAACTGCCTATATGAAATACAGAAATTATACAAAAATTATAATGTGATTTTTTTTTTTTTTACCAAAAATTCATAAGTATCTAGGGCTCCTATTGTATTAACGTCAGCTATGGCACTAACACAGTATAACAATGGCATGGAAAGAGGAGTTCAGAACATTTAGAGGGTACAAATATTTAAGAAATCATTGACTAATCTACCATTAAGGTTGTTTTTAGTTTAACCCAGGGGTGTCCAAACCGAGGAGGTGCATACAGAAAATCATTTAAATATTTATATATTTATTTATTGGCTTCCCATCCGTAGTGCATTTGTTTCTTGGAACAACGGCATGAACAGAGTGAGACCTTCTCTGAGTCTGGGTGGGTGGAGGAGGGGCCGCTAGCATGCACACAGAGTGCAGGAGTGGAGCAACGCAAAGCAAGAATTGAATTGGTAGATTGCAATATATTGTCATGTATTTTTAATTATGATGCCCATCATAATATGTCAACTTTATTCTTTTTTTTTTATTTAAATTTGATGTTTTTGCTGTTTTTTAGTGTTTAATTTACATTTGCCAATTATTAACTAACCTGGGGTCACACTTTGGACCCCAATGCCGATCCCGAGTCATTATTCTTACCAAAGTGTGTTTATTTTTCCAACACGATTGAAGCAATCACCTTTTTTTTACAACTTTTTGGACAATTAAGGATGCGCTTTCTGTGTTTTTGCACATTTTGACAAATGTCGGTGTACTGTTTTTTTTAAATAGGAGTTCAGATATCAACACATGAAGTCGTGGCAGCTGTAAATGTCCGATTTTGCAATAGGACGACTGTATGATTAATAAATGTCGGTGGCCGGGGTTGAGCCGTCGTTGCATTGTGCATTTAGAATGTGAAGACACGGCCCTGGCCTGTTAAACGTAGTGCGTTCTTTCATCAACATTCCATCCGTAGCGGTCGATTGTTTCCCGATTCAGTGATTGTAGGCTTCGTCGTCACGGCGACGTCCTCCTCATTCAACGCCATTCATGTCTTTGCGCGGACGGTTAGCTGAGGTTTTTGCAGATTAGCACTGTGACGAGGGGGACTATGTCGCTTTGCAGAGCGTTTGCTGTGGAAAAGGACTGTAAATAGCTTCATGCAGCACAATCAGTGATGCCACCGTACTGTATGTTGTTCATGTTGTACCTGATCTTTCATAGGATTCTTCCTTTAGCTTGGTTCTTTTAACCGTTCAGATAAATAAGTAAGAAACTTACTACTGTGTAGTCATCCGAGATAATATTCTTTGAAATTGTTGATGTGCATGGGGGTAATGATTCTCTGCGAGAATTCCACTTAGATCATTTTTCAGTCAGATAAATATCACCAAATAAGATTTGGAGTTTTAGTGAAGTGGGTGTGATGTCGTGTTGAATGTGTATTTGTGACTTGTGGAATTTTAATTGATAAGTTGTTGTAATAAAACTTTTAATAGCTCTTTCAGATTCATGTTTTTGCTGCTTCTATGTATTGGTCACCACTCTTTTATTACTATCGATTCATAATCTGGATGGATTGATCATCTGTTATGTTACTGTTTTATCATTGTCATTTTCTTCATTTTTATTAAAACCACAAAATATATTGATTAATATGCTATGATAATATCCTTAGTATGGTAATGTTTTTTAATTATTATTTTATTATTATTTTTCTTTGTGGATTGTCAATTGGGTTGAAATCATGACTAAATATATTATACATTGATATTAAATTGTGTTTTTTTAGCATTTTATTAGCATTTTCTAAATGTACATTTTAGTTAATGAAATCATTACAAAATATCATATTTATTGATATTTTACTATATATTCCTGTGATATTTAATTGTGATTTTCTTATTGGGATTGCCATTTTTTATTGGAATAATCATATATAATATAGACTAAATACAATATTTATTGATATAAATTGTTTTTGTTTTATTTTATTATTGGCATTAGTAAATTAATATTTTATATCATGTGAAATGTAGTTTTATTTTATTTATTTATTTTATTATTTACCTTGCCTCACTGGATTTGTCATTTTATTTATTGAAATTATCAGGAAATATATTTATATTTTATTATTTTTTTCATTATAGCATTCTTTTATTTTTGTATTGTTTTATTTTCATTTTTCTTATTTGTAATGCCATTTTATTCATTAAAACCTTCACTAAATATAAGATTTATTGATATTCTATAATGTATTGTTATTTTGTTATGTTATGATGTTATGTTATGTTAAGAAATGTCATTTTTCTTGAATTTATTTTTAAATACGATTGAAGAGTAAGTGTTTTGTGTTAATCTTCTGTAAATTGAAGACACAAACTCTATTATAGTATATTAATAATACACATAACTTAAGTGACACGAGAGTGTCGTTCATGTAGTGTTTGTTGTTTCTGTGGCCTGTACTGCCATCTAGTGGTGACTTTGGAGCTGCACATTGACAAATGTATGCCAAGTCGGTACTATTATTTTGTTCGTTTTACTGCACTAACGTTATATGTCCTGCAGGTGGCGATGCATCCAAATATATGAGCTTACTGAGTGAGAATCAGTCAGCTCTTGATGGAATGTGTCGTGGTGGGGGTGTAGGGGGGGGTCACCCTTTTAATAGTAGCCACTGTCAATGTGACCTTTCAAAGTAGAACATTCAGTCAGCTTGAAGTCAACAGTATTATGTTATTCCTCCATCGTGGCATAAACGTGACATAGTGTTTATTTCATATCAAGAGTGACTCATTTCTCTCGTTTGTCATGAAAGCAACCGTGGGTGAAATCTCCCCAGCAACATGCACGCGCGTCTTTGACGGCACATACAGGAAGTAGGCCATGCTTGATTAGCTACTGATCACACAGGGGAGAGTTGTAAATATTATTATGTAGGTCACAACATTCGCAAATAACATGTTTGGCTTGGGGGGGGGTGGGGTGGTGGGGTAAGCACAACCTACAGCGAATTATTTTCTACTTTATTTTCTTTTTTCCTGGATATTTTATTTGTTTAAATTAATATAATTATTATTGATACATTATTGTCAATAACTTATCATACGTGTATCATACTAAAGATGATTCTTATCAATTTTAAAGTGACATTTTATTTGTTGAGTTGGTATCTTTTAGAAGGAAATGATGCAAAAAAAAAACTTAGAAATAAGAATATGGATATTGATATAGCTTGAGATTGAGATATTGTTAGCAAAAAATGCTATTTACCGGCCGGTGACCAGTCCAGGGTGTACCCCACCTCTTGCCCCGAGTCAGAGGTTCTCCAATTTTGGGTCAACATTTGCAATAAAAGTGCAAGCTGCCAAAAGCGACTATGGTGCATCAATTTTCCCAACCAGTTAATGTTACTTGAACTCAACACCGGCTGTGGTATTACATCACATTTGGCATTTGCGAGTATTTGAACGAGTTCCTGATGGTAAACGGATGTTGTTCCGGTTTTGCAGCCTGCGTTTGTTACATAAATAGGCCTGTCAAATGATTACAAATTCTTATCAGATTAATCACTGTTTTCAAATGAATTAATCACAATTTGCAACTTTGTCTGAGATGTGCCGTATATGTATGTATATGTACTGTTGACAGTTCCAAATAAACTTCATATTTAAATCAAACTAAAAGATACCACATACAGTGAAGAAAATAAGTATTTGAACACCCTGCTATTTTGCTATTTCTCCCACTTAGAAATCATGGAGGGGTCTGAAATTTTCATCGTAGGTGCATGTCCACTGTGAGAGAGATAAACTAAAAAGAAAAATCCAGAAATCACAATGCATGATTTTTTAACAATTTATTTGTGTGATACAGCTGCAAATAAGTATTTGAACACCTGAGAAAATGAATGTTAATATTTGGTACAGTAGCCTTTGTTTGCTATTACAGAGGTCAAACGTTTCCTGTAGTTTTTCACCAGGTTTGCACACACTGCAGGAGGGATCTTGGCCCACTCCTCCACACAGATCTTCTCTAGATCAGTCAGGTTTCTGGGCTGTCGCTGAGAAACACGGAGTTTGAGCTCCCTCCAAAGTTTTTCGATTGGGTTCAGGTCTGGAGACTGGCTGGGCCATGCTAGAACCTTGATATGCTTCTTACGGAGCCACTCCTTGGTTTTCCTGGCTGTGTGCTTCGGGTCGTTGTCGTGTTGGAAGACCCAGCCACGACCCATCTTCAATGCTCTGACAGAGGGAAGGAGGTTGTTCCCCAAAATCTCACAATACACGGCCCCAGTCATCCTCTCTTTAATGCAGTGCACTTGTCCTGTCCCATGTGCAGAAAAACACCCCCAAAGCATGATGCTACCACCCCCATGCTTCACAGTAGGGATGGTGTTCTTCGGATTGTACTCTTCATTCTTCTTCCTCCAAACACGCTTATTGGAATTATGACCAAAAAGTTCTATTTTGGTCTCATCTGACCATAAAACTTTCTCCCATGACTCCTCTGTATCATCCAAATGGTCATATGCAAACTTAAGACGGGCCTTGACATGTGCTGGTTTAAGCAGGGGAACCTTTCGTGCCATGCATGATTTCACATCATGACGTCTTAGTGTATTACCTACAGTAACCTTGGAAACGGTGGTCCCAGCTCTTTTCAGGTCATTGACCAAGTCCTGTCGTGTAGTTCTGGGCTGATTCCTCACCTTTCTTAGAATCATTGAGACCCCACGAGGTGATATCTTGCATGGGGCTCCACTCCGATTGAGATTGACCGTCATGTTTAGCTTCTTCCATTTTCTAATGATAGCTCCAACAGTGGACCTTTTTTCACCAAGCTGCTTGGTAATTGCTCCGTAGCCCTTTCCAGCCTTGTGGAGGTGTACAATTTTGTCTCTGGTGTCTTTGGACAGCTCTTTGGTCTTCGCCATGTTACAAGTTAAAGTCTTACTGATTGTATGGGGTGGACAGGTGTCTTTATGCAGCTAACGACCTCAAACAGGTGCATCTGATTCAGGATGATACATGGAGTGCAGGTGGACTTCTAATGGGCAGACTAACAGGTCTTTCAGGGTCAGAATTCTAGATGATACACAGGTGTTCAAATACTTATTTGCAGCTGTATCACACAAATAAATTGTTAAAAAATCATGCATTGTGATTTCTGGATTTTTCTTTTTAGTTTATCTCTCTCACAGTGGACATGCACCTACGATGAAAATTTCAGACCCCTCCATGATTTCTAAGTGGGAGAAATAGCAAAATAGCAGGGTGTTCAAATACTTATTTTCTTCACTGTATGGCTGAACATCACACTCTGGGGTTGCGTTCAAAGACACTATATCATTTAAGTTCAATGTACTTTCCGAGCATTCTTCAACGCATCACATTGTATTTTTGCAGTAAGAGTTATATTAATTACGTTATTTACACCCCACATATGCGCATAATGTGATGTTCAGAGTGTCCTTGAATGCACCTTGAGGTTGTCTAGTGACAATAAGGAATCAAAGCCACACAGTGTACGTGGTTTTGGAATGATATGTCATGCATATGGTAATTACTCTACTAGTGCTGTTAGCAGGCTACACAAATGTACTAAAAAAGCATTACAGAGAGCAAAACGATGCATATAGATATGAAATATAATATCATTTGGCAGGTGTTTGACCCTCAGCGGTTTGCCTGTGTGGAGCAGCACTTTTAATTAAGGGAGGATTAAGGCCAGAGCGCCTCATCGACAGGCCACTCGTGTCACAAATACAAAATGAGCGACACTTGTTCTTTCTTCCAGGGCGTTGGGGGTAAATGCAAAAAAAAAAAAAAAACTCAGCGGTTGTTGAATAAAAGATGCTTCAGGCAACAATGAAGAGCTGCTGAGTGAGGCTTTTTATTCTTTTTTTTTTTTTTTAGAAGATGCTTTAGCCCCTCAAATCCAGAGGGGACGGAGATGAAACAGCTTGATTTACATTGAATTCAGATTATGTAAATATGCTGCTTATGTCCCAAAGCAAACACGAACAAGCCTGCCTGCAGCGCCCACTCAAGATGGCCTCCATTGTCATGGAAATGTCGTGGCAAAGGAGATCATGTGCTCATTCATTTATGCATTCATGAAGCGCTGACGAGCCGTAAAAACATATTTGAGTTTGGACCGGTTGGGACGTATCATAACACGGGGTATCGGACAGCACCCCTGGTGGAGGCCGACCCCCCCCGGGGCGGGCATGTGCACGTGTTCCACTCTGCCAATCCCTCCCCAGAGCATCGGCCTTTCAAGGAGGCTACAGGAGGTCTCCTCCATTAGCGGGACCGCATTAGTATTCATGCCAGGCTGGTCCAGTCTAGTCTAGGCGGGCTTGTGCTGTGTCGGCACATTGTCTTCCTCAAGTATTAGTCTCACGTTTCACATTTATCCATCATAGCCATTGTCCAGCATCACATTCTAAAATATCATTTCAAAACAAAACTGAAACTGCAGTCATTTTTTACAAGAATAACATCTAAATATTTGGAGAAAAGGTTTAATTGAACGAGAAAAAGTCTTAATTTTAAAAGAATCATTTTGTTACATTAATAGGAAAAGACTGCACGGTGGATGAGTGGTAAGCACGTAAGCCTCACAGCTAGGAGCCCCGAGTTCAATTCCCCCCTCGGCCATCTCTGTGTGGAGTTTGCATGTTCGTGGGTTTTTTCCAGGTTTTTTCATTCCAATGCTAGGTTAATTAGCGACGCCAAATTGTCCATAGGTATGAATGTGAGTGTGAATGGTTGTTTGTCTATATGTGCCCTGTGATTGGCTGGCCACCAGTCCAGGGTGTACCCCGCCTCTTGCCCGAAGACAGCTGGGATAGGCTCCAGCACCCCCGCGACCCTCGGTAGAAAATGAATGAATAATAGGAAAAGGCTACATTGCGGGAAAGTGGTTAGCGTGTAGGCCTCACAGCTAGGAGACCCGAGTTCAATTCCACCATCGGCCATCTCTGTGTGGAGTTTGCATGTTCTCCCGGTGCATGTGTGGGTTTTTTCCGGGTTCCACATTCCCACATTCCAAAAACATGCTAGGTTAATTGGCGACTCCAAATTGTCTATAGGTATGAATGTGAGTGTGAATGGTTGTTTGTCTATATGTGCCCTGTGATTGGCTGGCATAGTTAAATATGGTATTTTGCTTTAAAAATATCAAAGTGGCAAAGTTGCGGCCTGTCATTTTTCGCGATGTGGCCCTCGCCACACGTCAGTATGGGACAGAACCTTAAGAGTTCCAGCCTGGGTGTCCCCTGAGAGGGATGCAGGTTGACCTTGGACACCTGGTCCAGGATCCAAATAGATTGTTAGGAAGGCGAGTGAGGATCTGGGTTGTACCCTGAGCTCTACCAACTCTGATTCCCACCAGCATCTTCCTACTAAGCTGGGAATTAAAACCATCACTTCCTCCTCGGTTTCATACTCTCCATATAAAATATAACGATGCTCTTTCAGACGCCGTAAAACATCCTCGCTGCGCTCGTGACATTGACTCCCATTACAATGTCAACCGATGCCCCGCCCCACCTTGCGGTCCCCCCCTCCTCCGCTTTTGCGCTGATTGCTCCTGTATCTTATAAGCACAGTTGTGTTGATTTATTGGCTCTGTTAGCATCTTGATCGCCCTCATTAGCTCCTTCATTACACCCTCCATCATAGCGGACCAGGACTTTTACTCAGCTGCTCGTCCACAAGCTCATCAGGGCGAAGCGTGACATCAACGTTGTTTTATATATCAACCTGAAAACATGAAGTTTTGTAGCTATAGTTAGTTTTTTGGGAAAACAGCTATACCCTGGATGTCATTAGGCCTATTAAAAAATATATAAAAATATTTTTTTTAAATGTTCTAAAGCCTAAAAAAAATTCTAAAAATGTTCTAAAGTCCCCCTAAATAAGTAGATTTTTTTAAATTAAACAAATTATTGATTTTCTTTTTTTTTTACAAAAAAAATCTCTGACAAATTTCATATAATAGGGCAAAAGCAGGCTAATAAGCAAGCCAATAAGCAGGCTAATACTAGCTTAGTAATCAGAAGAAGAATGATGATAGTAATAATAATAGGCTAATTAATAATATAATAATGATTATTATATAATTGATCACTGTCCACTGGACTGAATGTTGCAGAGCCTGAGCAGCGGTTTTTCAGTGTAGATTGTGTGTATTTTTGTGTAATTTAATGGTGGCCTAAAACAAGTGAGTATCTATACTAAATCTGTACAAAAGTGGGAAAGTTATAACCTGGTTCTTGTTCGTTATTTGGGTTTTTTTTGTCTACTACATTCATTCATATCCTGTGAATCTCCAGGGGCTAAGCCAGAACCAAGTGACGCCCCTGCACATCACCCTGTGCTCCTTTTCTCATCCAAGCTGGGTTCATGAAATGTTTCAATGAAATGTCCCAGGGAAACGACACAATGGCCGCCTTGAGTTTGATCCAGATCCACTAAGGACGAGCACGTCTGATGAGGTTGTGTTTGACGAGACTCCTTTCTCTCTCGCGGCAGCTGGTGATAAAACGAGCGAGTGTAACATGACAAGCACCTCGTGTTTGCAAGCCAGCCGTTTGGGGGATGTAAGTGTCAAAAATAATTAAAGACGTGTTGCTATTGTTTTTTTCTGTTGAACAGAGGAGCCCGAGCCTATCCCAGGTGACTTTTAGTTGGGGGTTTTGGGGGTACACCCTGGACTGGTCTCTAGTCAACGGTAGGACTATACACAATAAGGATCATTTAGTGAATTTACCCAACATGCTGGTGTATATGAGACGTCGTTTCATCGTGGAAACGAGCGTGGCGTCAGATTCCTTACTTCAGTTTTTGTACATGTCAGGTACAACAGTATTATTTTTATTCTGTGTACATTCAATTTCATGTATTGCTTATCTCATTCTCATCTCATGTTCTATTTGATTAGTGCTTCCTATTCCCTAGACTACATATCTCTGTAGTTGTGTTCTGTGTACTTTCCCCAAGACAGCATAACAAATAAAATATCCCCAGCACAGTCAGTATAGTATTTGGGATTCTGATTTACATACCATAATTACATTGAAAAATCAGTCCTTTTTATAATTGGGTTTTAATCATTTTTCAGCCTTGGGTATCAGATTTCATATGCTAGCGATTTGATCATTTACATAATGTATTTTTATGGTAATTCCTATAATTCCCAGCCGTTGTGTTGTCATCCTGATAGGAGAAAGTGTCTTCAATTGTGTTAAGTAAATTACACATAAAAAATAAAGAGAACACTTTGGGTTTCCCACTGTCCAATATTACTTCAATTTGGAAATTTTATTTTTATTTTTATTAGGTGAAAATATATTTTACTATTAATATATTTGATTAGATACAAAAATGGATATAAGTCCATTTTTAAAGTAATAATAGTGTACGACAATTTGACCATTTTAATACAAGACTACAAGACAAACACAATGTTGTGCATTGTTTTGGCCAATGGCAGCTTTTAGTTTATTTCAAAGTAAAACTGCAAGTAAAACTAAGTAAAAGTAAAACTGCGAGATGTGTTTCATGTGGTCTTTGGTACTGGCAACTTCAAATCGACCTTTTACGACGATTTTCCTCAAAATACGATAGTTTCAGGCTCTGCTGCGTTCATTTGTTATTGCCTATCTGGCCTATCTGGCAACCATCAGTCAGCAATGGCCGCACTTGGTTCTTATGGTTAGTGGGTGAGGTCGTGTTCATTTTGACCGCGTTAGGTAGATAGAAATTGTTGAATTGAACCCAAAAGCCACCGCCAGTCGGCTTGTGGGGATAACTGCGAGAAGGTAAGACTCATTCAAATGTTTATTTTCCTACTAAATGTTCGATGACGCAACTGTGTGTGTGTTGGTGGTGTAGCCTGTGTAGCTAATTATGCTAGCGAACGTCAAGGCGGGTTGTGTTGTGATGGAAACATGGCGTCGTCGTGACGTCACGTATCATAAAAAGTACACACGAAAAGTGCCAGTTTTGCCATAAGCGCAATTTCCCCCCCCCCCCCCATTTGTTCGCCCACATATATTTACATATTTGACTTTTTTAACTTCAACATTAGTAGTAATGATAGTCGTATAGCAGGACGACTCAAAGTGTGGGCCGCGGACCACTGGTGGTCGCTAACAAAACCTCCAGGCGGTCCGCGAATAAGTAAGTGCACAAATACGAACAGTCAATGAATAAGTACAAGAAATAAGAGACTATTGTTAAAGGAACTGTATTGCAATACGTTCTCTGGCTGCCTAGAGGGCGCCAACATTCGAATGTGCTGCCATACATTATGTCCCGCCCTCTTCCTGTTTTCAGTATGTCCTCAGTGAGTGACAGCCATGAACGCCAGTTATTTTAGTCGGGCCTACGTTTGTACAACCATTTTTTGCAGTTTAAATCATAATTGTGAATTCCGATCTGTTCTTTAAATCATTATTGGTAACGTAAGATTGCTACTGGTGGTGTTTGGTTTTAAAAAAGCCATCTCGAACCATTTGCATACACTCCCTTTAAATGTTATTAATACATGAGGCACTGGTAATGGTGGTAAGTTACCGATTGTAACTAATATTGTACCATAAAACGGGGTTATAAGGGACGGCGGAGTAATAAGGGATAATTTTCGGGAAAATGTTTTAAATGTTTTAAATGCATGAATTTTCCCGAAAATTGTCCCTTATTACCAAACCCCGTTTTACGATACTACTTTTTGTGGTTAAATGAGGCATTTTCATGATCAGGTTACATGCAATTAATGAGTTTGTATTTCATTGATGACATTGATATTAATGGTGAAGCCACAGTGTTTTGTTTTTTCATTTTGACGTTTATCAGTGTTTGACTGGATTTCAAAATTAAATTGCTATAACTTGTCACACACACACTTTTTCATTTTCCTTCACCGTGAGAAAGCAATTTGCTGGAAATTCACCCAAGACTCAACTTTTGCGTCCACAATGAGGGAAATTGTGCACATCCAAGTCGGCCAGTGTGGTAACCAGATGGGTTGCAAGGTAAGAAAATATTAATAAATCTAAAATTATTATATATTTTTTTCTTATGCATAATATCATTTGGTTACAATGAATAAAACATTCTCGTTAGGGACTGACTGATTAGAATTTCTTCCAGGCCGATTCCAATATTAGGGAATTTAAAAAATATATATTTTTTCATTTTTCAATCAAAAAGAGATATAGTTGGGCTCTTATGCAGACTCTGCATTGCTCCGTTGTGTGAATAAATTGCATTCCTACGGTCACTTATGGTCATAAGCTTTCCCTTTAGAGATAAAGTGAGTAGCACTGTCATCTGGGAGAAACCGCAGCTCCTCCGCATAATTGAAAATGTAATAATTAAAAAGTAAATACCTATGATGCAATGTTATGATGTGGTATTTTCATATTCATAAAACAAGCTGATTCCAGGAATAGAGAGGAACAAAAACACTCCAGAATTTATCCTTACCATTTTGTGCCTGCAGTTCTGGGAAGTGATCACCAACGAACACGGCATTGATTCAAGCGGGAATTACCACGGCGATAGCGAGCTCCAGCTGCACAGGGTCAACGTCTACTTCAACGAGGCCGCAGGTTGGTTGCTTGGCTAGGAACTGATTTATGTCTTCCCTCAGCTTTTGTTCTTGCATTGACAAACTGGTGTGGTTGAAGTGTAGGGGGCAAGTATGTGCCCCGTGCCATTCTCGTGGACTTGGAACCAAGTACCATGGACTGCGCAAGGTCTGGACCCTTTGGTCAAATTTTCCGACCTGACAATTTTGTGTTTGGTGGGTTGGCATAAAGCTGTGTCAGTTACAGACTGCAATCTGTTGTGTTATCCAATCAGATGAGATCAGATGCTCATGTGTGTGATTGTTCTCTAAGGTAAGGGTGGTGCTGCTAACAACTGGGCCAAGGGTCACTACACTGATGGTGCTGACATGGTTGACTCGGTAGTGGATGTGGTGCGTAAAGAGTCAGAAAGCTGTGACTGTCTGCAGGGCTTCCAGCTCACACACTCTCTTGGGGGTGGAACCGGCTCAGGGATGGGAACCCTACTGATCAACAAGATCCGTGAGGAATACCCCGACCGTATCATAAATACTTTCAGCGTGGTGCCTTCCCCCAAGGTGAGATAGTCTTTCATTCAGTGTGACTTTCAAATTGTACCTTGTGATAAAGAGGTTCTGTTTGTTTCTGTCCTGAGGTGTCCGATACGGTTGTAGAACCTTACAACTCCACTCTCTCCATCCATCAGCTTGTTGAGAACACAGATCAAACTTACTGCATTGACAACGAGGCCCTGTACCACATCTGCTTCCGCACCCTCAAGCTGAGGACACCCACCTACGGAGACCTGAACCACCTGGTGTCCTTCACCATGAGCGGGGTCACCACCTGCCTGCGCTTCCCCGGTCAGCTCAACGCCGACCTCCGCAAGCTGGCGGTCAACATGGTGCCTTTCCCCCGCTTGCACTTCTTCATGCCCGGCTTTGCCCCTCTGACCAGCCGGGGCAGCCAGCCGTACCGAGCCCTCACGGTCCGTGATCTCACCCAGCAAGTGTTTGACTCCAAAAATATGATGGCCGCATGCGACCCGAGCCGCGGACGGTATCTCACCGTCGCCACGGTGTTCCGTGGCCGTGTATCCATGAAGGAGGTTGATGAGGAAATGTTCAAAATCCAGAACAAGAACAGCAGGTACTTTGTGGAGTGGATCCCCAACAACATCAAGACCGCCGTCTGTGACATCCCGCCCCGCGGACTCAAGGTGGCTGTCACTTTTATCGGCAACAGCACGGCCATCCAGGAGCTGTTCAAGCGCATCTCGGACCAGTTCACAGCCATGTTCCGCCGTAAGGCCTTCTTGCACTGGTACACGGCTCAAGGCATGGACGAGATGGAGTTCACTGAAGCGGAAAACAACATGAACGATCTGGTATCCGAGTACCAACAGTACCAGGATGCCACTGTGGACAACGAAGGGGAATTTGGGGAAGAGACTGAAGTGGCTGCTTGAAAACAACAAGATCTCCCTGCTCTCTTATTATGGACTTGCCCAGCATGCAAGCCCCATAGACTGCTGCTTTGCAAGCCCATCTTGTTATTCTTGTGTCATACTGTACTCTTTTTTAACACAGTCGACTACTAATGTTGAACAAAAGACAAGGAAAACACTAAAGAAGGCCGAACCATTTGTAAATCTCTACTCCTTTTAAATAAAATCCTTTGAAAGGCACAGCCTCTACATTGTTTTTCTTCAGTCAATGGAACCTCAGTCAGCGTCCGCCCTGGTTAGCATATTTTCGGCTAAATTTTACCTCGGTTAGCGTACAATATGGCACACATCTTGTTGTGTTATTAATACACTGTGACTGTATTTGTGTATTTTTATCACTAAATGTCCTTAGTTTCTAACAAAGACACCTAGCATGCTAACAAAATGATAGCCGTAACCGTAAGTTAGCTTCATTGCCCGTCTAAAATACACAAGCAAAACACATTTTTAGAGTTTTACGTGCATAAATTGCACGTGCAGTATTGACACAAAACATTGACATTGACATTACCTGCATGAAGCCACCGAATGTTTGTCACGATTGGGTGAAAAAAAGGGTCTCCCATTCTGTGTGGAAGTGGTAAGTTTCTGGCTTAAGTTTAGAAGAAAAATAATCCAGGCTAGTGTGCCGTCTCGATTCCCTGCAGCATAAAAGTTGTACAATGTGGTGTAAACAATGAATAATAGGAGTGTAAAAGATGCTTCATGTCTACAGGACGCTAATGTCAAACACCACATTTACAAAGTCATAAACAGCGGCAGACATACATACATTTTCTATCCTCATTTTCCGTGCTCGGCATGTGTGATCCAAGATGCCGGAATAAACAAGCATCTTCATTAAAACCTCACGATTGAAAACAACACTTTGTTCTGCGCCACATCATTAAAGCATACCAAAACTGGGACGTTCAAAAACCGAGGTTCTGCTGTGCTTATAAATCCTTCTGAAAGTGGGAGCCCATAAAGGTTTGCCGATAGTGCTGGTACTGACCTTTTCCAGCCATAATAGACATTTTTACTAGTACCCCTCTCACCCTTACACACTTGGACTTGTCTGCCCTTGTGTGCTTGTGTGTGGTTCTGGCAGACGTTAGCCGTGACGGATATTGATCCCTGCAGACGTGTGGCTGTCTGTTCACCCTTTTTATTACTTGTGTCCTCTAAAGGAGATCTTATTAGCTCTCTATATCGGCCAACTCTCTAGTATTCCCTGGACAAGAAAGCAATATTATGGGATTAGGGAACTGTATATATTGGTCAAAACCAAACCAAATCTGCCTTGACAGATGCTGCCTGTTCTTTGTTGATGGTGGGCAAGTCTCTCCATCAGGTCCCACAGCAGGTCTGCTTTTCTTTAAGGTGGCTGATATGCCACGTTGCTGCCAGTTGATAGCATCTTTTTCTGAGGATGTTAGACAACAGATCGTTGCGTGTTGGGACAGATCCATGACGTGATGTACGTAAATTCATCTTGCCTTCGGAGGAAGTACAGCGTGTGAAAGTGGCCAAGCCGCCAGAGGCAAGCACGGCGGCGCGTCAACAATGAGCGTGCTTGTCCTTGTGAGAGGACGTTAGGCAGCGCCTGACTATTCCACGTTGCTTTGACATCATAGAGCTGAATTATCTCTCCACCAACCAGTCTCTGTATTTGTGAGTATGTGTGTGACGACACACTATGTCAGGAGCGGAAAACCAGGCTTAGATAATAGTTTAGCGAGAGCACAGAGTTCAGGCTTCGTTGTTGAAAGCAAAGAATGAATGATTCCAGTCATTATCCCACTGCTTGTGTAAGATCTTTTTCTGCATATTATGTAAGGTGGAGGTGGCTTGATATACATGGACGGAGCAACGACGGGGCCACATGATGAGCGGACACGCTGGCTCCTCGGGACAAGTGGCTCGGTCACAGGTTTGATGTTAAGTAATGCATCGTGATCACCCACGCTGTTGGATGGATCAGTCCTCTTAAGGACACATTGAATAATAAGGGTTAAGATACGATAACACACACTGTACCACATTTGGACTATACTCTATACTGACTTATCTAATAGTGTCACCACTGGAATACAATACTTTGTCAAATATTACACAACATCTCTATACTATATGTATAATAAATGAATGAATTCATTGATAAAATAAAAAAAATACAGAAAAATGACATTTAAAAATGTGTTTTGCTGATAAATTAAAATAAATTAACCTGTACCCTGCCTCTCAGCTGGGATAGGCTCCACCACCACAACGCGCGTGAGGAATGGATAATAAATGAATGAATAATAATTAAATAAAAAATATACATCTATTTAATTATATTTTTTAATCAAAAGAAAAATAGAAAAAAGTATATAATTTAAAATTTGTTATTGAAGATCTGTTGTGCTTGTATAGAAATTTTAACAACTTTTTGCAAAATGAAAACAAATTAACAATTTAAACAGCAAAGCAATTTAAAACAATAACAAAAATACAATCATAAAATTAAATTTTAAAAATAAAAAAGCTCCTCATGGGACCAGTCTGCTAACCAAGCTCATAAGACAACCAGTCCAATGGCTCAGAAACATTCTCATGGGAACCTGGCACTCCAAGCAGCTGCCGTATGTCTGCGTCTAGTGAAACATATAAGATGCAATATGCTCAACACTCCACAGGTTTGTGTCCTGTGCAGCCAGAGCAGATCGTGAGCAGATTACACATCTCAGAGTCCAGTCCTGTTGCCAAATGGCAGTCAAGAGCAGCTGTCCCCCAGCTACTGTAGCAGCATGTTTATGGACCATTCATGGCGGAATATCACTCTACCGCATCTATTACGTGCCTGAATCAGTGTTCTCTCCCAAACACCATTGATTGGTGACTGGACTGGTGGCCAGCCAATCACAGGGCACATATAGACAAACAACCATTCACACTCACATTCATACCTATGGACAATTTGGAGTCGCCAATTAACCTAGCATGTTTTTGGAATGTGGGAGGAAACCGGAGTACCCGGAGAAAACCCACGCATGCACAGGGAGAACATGCAAACTCCACACAGAGATGGCCGAGCGTAGACTTGAACTCGGGTCTCTTAGCTGTGAGGCCTGCATGCTAATGTTCATTGTTACTTGTTTGAAAGCACCGCTCATGACATGTCCAGAAGTCATGGCAGACGCCTTTGATCACTCAGCAGGAGGTCCGATCATGTAAGACGGATAAATAGCTTACCAGCGGCTTTCACCATCTCTTACGTTTTGTTACGTTATGGCATGTGATGCTGACTTCTACAAAGGAGCTTTTCATGCTGAGTGGACTATTTGCAGATACTGTTGATGGAGTGGCGGAAGGGCTGGATGACGTCATTGTCCAATCTACCGAATTACCTCAACAGAGCATGCAGTTATATCCAAAGTTAGGTGTCCAAAGTACGTCCCAGGGGCCATTTGCAGCCCACGGCACATTCTAAAAAGATGACTTAACAATAAATATGAAGAAAAAACAAAAAAACATTGTAATGAACTCATAATATTCTGACAATGAATATCCTATATATAACGAAAAGTCACACTTTTATGAGAATAAGCTCATAATATTATGCTGGAATTCAGTTCAAAGTCATGGTATGATGAGAAACACGAAAAATTAAGTTGTCATTTTTGGAAAAACATATACAGGAAAAGTTATGATGTTCCAGAAACAAAGTCATAATTATGAGGAAAAAAAAATCCAAGTAAAAGTTGAGAACTTTGGAAAATGTAAAAAAAAAAAAACATCAAAAATAGACAAAAAGTTGATAGTAACAGTAGGCTTCTTCAAGGTGAGATGCAGACTATTTTTTCTTGAAATATATATAATATAGGTGTTTCCACTGCTATACCCAGCATGCTTTGAGGTCACTTTGTAAATAACAGTTCAAGTTAAGTTTTTGTTGTTAGCACTTACACATTGGAACATAAAACTTGTGATGTTTATGTTTTTGGTTGATTGGTCACCAAGTTGTGCCGTTGTGCACCGTGTTGTCAAGCTGGTTGTCGGCAGTCGCCGGCCAATAGAAGGGCAGCGTTACAATGCCATCAACTGTACTGTGTTGGAATGCTAAGCCACACAGACAGTCTTATCATAATGTAATATACGAATGAATCGGAGTCGGGTGTTTGGCAATATGTTCAATGTTCATAAAACATCCCTCTCATGACAGATTGTGCTCAGACGATCGCCGCTCATTTAGCGTTCCTTTTCAGAACAGAAATATAAAGGGTTGCTTTCTGCAAAACTGACATATGTGTTGCCGTCAGTTAGCCGCTGAATGGATGACTAAATTATGAAGGCAACACGCTAACTGTTGTATCACCTGTTGCCAAAATAGCCAGCACACAATGAGCCATTAATCAACGTCTGGGAGCTTTTGTTCCGACTATCATTGAAGGAAATGGCTTGCAGAGCCACACGCAGATAAAACCTTTTAATTATCGCCTGGAATCCTTTGTCAGTCTTTACATTGGCCAGTTTTTCCTATGTAGATATATATGTTGGCCTAGAACCGGACTCGGTCATTCCTTCGTTTCCACTGAATGATGACAATATAAACACGTTTGTGTCATTTGACGTTTCATTCATTGTCTAAGCAAACTACGACCGTGACTGAGCTGCATTGTGGATTATTTATTCAGATAATACTTTTGTGTGACAGTGGCTGAATGAATCCACAATCAGACTTCAGTTGATGGTTATATCAACATGCAGCTACAGTATATCTTGATAGCGCTGTGTGTCTTACCCATGTTTTGACCTTGCGTATGAATAGCAAATGGTGATAGCGGAGCACCATACATCACTGTCACAACACAGACTGTTCCAGCCACATGCCGGTAATTTATCTTTCCTGGGGAAATTGACTTTAATTTGTTGCAGGTTTCTTGCAAGCCCAGCAAATAATCTTTGTTGGGGCTGCAGCTCTGTGATTGGCTGGCCACCAGTACTGGGTGCACCCCGCCTTGTGCCTGAAATCAGATGGGATTGGCTTCTATTTATCACAGCAAGTCTTCCAGGTCCTAAAACAGTAAAACAGCCCCAGACCATCACACTACCACCACCGTATTTTACTTTTGCTATCAAGTTACTTTTACGCCGGATGTAATGGGATAAACACCTTCTCAAAAATTCATTTTTTGTCACGTCAGACGACAGACTATTTCCCCAAACGTCTTGGAGATCATCAAGATGTGTTCTGGCAAAACTGAGACGAGCCTAAATGTGCTTTTGGTTCAGCAGTGGTTTTGGTCTTGGAACTTTTGCCCAGTGTCTTATGGTGGAGTCATGAACACTAACCTCAACTGAGGCAAATGAGGTCTGCACTTCTTTAGATGTTGTTGGGGGTCTTTTGTGATCTCTTGGATGAGTAATCCCTGCCCTCTGTGGTTGGTCAGCCAGGCCTGGGAAGGTTTGATCCATGTTTTGGCCATTGGCGCATCATGGCTCTCACTCTGGTTTGCTGGAGTCCCAAAGCTTTGGAAATGGCATTCTAACCTTTTGCACACTGACAGACAATTAACCTAGTATGTTTTTGGAATGTGGTAGGAAACCGGAGTACCCGGAGAAAACCCATGCCTGAACAGGAAGAACCTGCAAACTCCACACTGAGATGCCCGAGGGTGGAATCAAACTCGGGTGTCCTAGCTGTGAAGCCTGTGCGCTAACCACTCGGTCGCCGTGCAGCCCGCCCCAGAGATTAAATTAGAGACATGAAATACTAACACACCTGCTGTATAGTCAGCTTCCCACTCCTATTATTCATCATTTGCACCACATTACAACTTGTGTACCAAAATGTACCAATTCCACATGGAATGGGAGGAGAACATTTTTTTACTCCACTTTTTTCCAGCCATGGCTGACTTCATGAGTTTATGCAATGCAGTGTAAAGGTAATCTGTAATGTAAGGTAATGTCTCAATGTTCTCTGTCATTACTACCACCTATTGATAGAGAGAATACTACATACTATATCCATATGTTTGACTAATAATAGACAATAGTCTACTGTAAAACAGACACCATTTACAAATGAATTTCTGAAAAAAACGTGATATGTTGAGGGAATGATAATCGAACCATGATATTGTAAGGGACAACCGCATATGTCCGACCTGATTCAAAACGACAGGATAAAGTTCCTCCATATGTTATCAGACTTGTTCGTAGTGTCCTGCATCACACTCATCATCATGTTACATAACGTTACGTAACTTTGTGATCCACAGCTCTGCTCAAGGATGAGGTTGGCAAAGCAAATGTTGTGATGTTATGTATCATTTAAAGTACATGTTAAGGTTACAGCAGTGAGGTGGGATTTCCAGATTACACGTGTCAATGATTATGTCCACTTGGACAAGAACATGACAGCAGGGCGAGGACTGTGGCTGTGTACTTATTAGTAGGTCATGGTGTTGGGTCAGCGGTGCATTAGAGGGACATCAACTTATGTAACAACTTTTATACACAGCAAAAAAAAAAGCATCATATCTCCAAATGCCCAATGACCTGAAGTCAAAGATGAAGAAACAAACAAAGCTCAGATGAAAGAAAGTTCTTGGGTACCAGTCATGAGACTAGGAAATAGTCCGAGAGCGTGATTCAACTGTCAAGTTATTGGAAGACTTTTATATAATTAGTGCAAAAAAAAATTCTCTTCATGTTTATTATTGAATTACTTGAATTTTAGAGCCTCAACTGCTTTATGACAAAACAGCATTTTTGTCTGACCCGAGTTGTGCAATTCTACTTTTGACCACAATATGTATCTCAAGTGATCTCACATGAAGGACCAGCCTTAACAAGCCAAGATCCGGGGAAATAGAAGAATAATATGTAGCATGAGATAAGCAGACGTTACTGATGTTTCATTGTTTTTTATGTTTTCTTGGAATGTTGAAAATGAGATGGTCTCGACAGACGATTTGTACCAGAAATGTAATCCCGTCGGGCTACACTGGTCCACACATTTTTGGACTCCATCTGCTTCCAAGATAAAAGTAGCTAAGTAATAGGTTTAGGCATTTTTGCTTAGAAATAATATCTACATTTTGAAAATATTTTATTTGCACTTCTTTATCTGTCAAGAAATAAACAAAAACTATCTTAAGACATCAAATTACCTTCCTTGAGTATCTAAAGGAGGCTTTTGGTCTAGCCTCTTGTACTCTGACCACATCCCACCAAGGACTTAGCCTCAAATAATAACACACTCACCCCTCTGCAAGTTTGGAGGCTGTGCCGACTGTCAAAGCTAGTGCTAACCTAACCAAACAAAACTATGGTGCGTTCAATGGCCGGGCAAAACCTCGACATTTGACAAACAACATTATCAGTGAAGCTGAAAGACATAAACGAGTAAAGATTGTGTATGAATTGCAAATGCGTAGGGAGCCACTCTATAGTGTTAAACTCTTTTTCTCAAACCGTAAAGAGAATAGAACTAATGGTGCTGAGGCGGATATGTTGTGAAGATGTGAAAGATACTGTACTTTGGACATCCACCCCCCCCAAGGGTCTCATTTCTGGACAATTCTGAGTGGCGAGTAAATCAATCAGTCAATTAGAGCTGCGTTCAAAGCGAACCACATCCTGAGAGTCGGACACGCCTTGTGCACTTAACAGCAGGCAACACAATTACAGTCAGAAAAGCCCAGGAAAGTGCTCACGGTGTTGGAGGATGAACCGGTGCATACAAAGGCTCTTGCTGGCTTTTATCTATTCGGAACTTCTGAGTGAGGACCTCGTCTGAGCAGGAGGCCTGCGATGGAAGCGCTCTGTTTGCCGTCTTTTATGTTGCGATTCAGCTCCTGTCAGATGCCACCGATTGGGATGTCATTCTTCATAAGTACACTCCTCTTCAAAGCTCTTCTCTGCCACTCTGATTTCTCATAGCTTTTTACCTGCCGTGACAATAAAGAATGAACTCTGCACTGATGTGTGAATGTTGCACCTAAGCAGTCGGAAATAGACTCCCCGACATAGGCGACATCATCGCGTTTGACTCGAGCAGTCTGCACATTGCTGTGATGGTGTTATATTTCATAGCTCATTTGCATGCACGCTGCTGCGTCAGTACGGGAACAATAAACCTCAAGAAAATACCAGCCGGGCCACCGCTGCAAGGGAGACAAAAGGCATCAAGCCATCATGGAAGATATACGGGGTATACTGTAGTATAGCATCACATATACTATATGTACATACTATACATGCTCTTCACTTTGCTGTAATACACAGTAGCTTCCACTCCTTAGGGGAAAACCTTCCTCAATATGGATCAAGTGTGTTGGATTTTTTTGTCCACTCATCCAGAACCACATCCATGAGAGCAGAGGTCACCGTGATGGCTGACAGTGTCTTTTCCACTTCGTCCCAAAGGTGGCGGTTGGGGTTGAGGTCAGAGCTCTCAAGGGCTTCCACACAAAAGCCACCCAAGCATCACGCTGGAACAAAAACACAAATTTGAAAGCCAAGAACTGTCCGTAAGGAATTAAACCTCACACAAAACAAAGGTGTTTTTTTTAACAATTGTTTCTGTGGTCAATAATTTTGGCAGATAGTCTTTGGTCTTGAACTTTTGATCAGGTGAAAAACAACATTTTGTTATTATTATTTCTTCATTACAAGTTCCAAAGGTTTTTTGTGACCCTCCCCCTTCTTGCTTTGGCATATTGTAGCTCTACTTAAAACCTCATTAGGGTACAAATGTGCAAAAGGTAAATTCAAGCAATTTTTACACTGGTATTAATATTTTGATCATGTCTGTTTTATTAGATTGTAATATATTGTCATATTTTTGTATTGTAATTTTCTTTTTGTGTCTTTCTCATAGACCCAATCCCATGACACCCACAGTGACAGATTTATTTATTATTATTATTCTGTGTAGATATCATTTCAGGGGGTGCTGGAGCCTATCCCAGCTGTCTTCGCGTGAGAGGCGGGGTACACCCTGGACTGGTGGCCAGCCAATCACAGGGCACATATAGACCTAGCTGTGAGGCCTGCAAATGTACGATGTATTCCTGTTTGTTTTTTGTCTCATGAGGGATGGTAACCACTCGTCCACCGTGCAGCCTAGATATCATTTTGATATTAATAAATTTTGATCGAAAGGCTATTATGCATATTATGCATGTTATGATTAGCCACGAAAAGGCTGATGAAACGTTAACTGTAAATGTTTCAGCAGCCTTTTTGGGGTTATTTTCCATTTTTACTGTTGTTTGTTTATTTTAGAATATGGCCATCACTTTGGGCACCCCTGCATTAAGGGATAGTTAGAGCAGTGGTTCTCACCCGGTGGGTCGCCACCTAAAAGTGGGTCACAGGTCTACCTGGGGAAAAATACAAATAATTATGTAATGAGTCGTTAATGCGCAGGCCTCACAGTCGAGTTCGATTCCAATCTCAGACATCTCTGTGTGGAGTTTGCATGTTCTCCCCGTGCATACGTGGGTTTTCTCCGGGTACTCCGGTTTCCTCCCACATTCCAAAAACATGCTAGGCTAATTGGCGACTCCAAATTGTCCATAGATATGAATGTGAGTGTGAATGGTTGTTTGTCTATATGTGCCCTGTGATTGGCTGGCAACCAGTCCAGGGTGTACCCTCGAAGACAGCTGGGATAGGCTCCAGCACCCCCACACCTCATGTTTTTGCTACGTTGTCATAAGATAGCATGCCATGTTTCTAAGCGTGCAACACACAGCTGCAGATAACTGCTGGAGGAGCTTAGTTTTTCAGGATAAATCATATACAGTATGTTTATGTCTGCATTTAAAAAAATATCCATAGTCGTATTTTATGATTTAAAGGATTGGTGTTCTTGTTCTTTCAGGTGGCCTCCATGATCGGTGTCTGTGGCAACGTGCTTTTCAAAATAGATCCTCTCCTGTCGCGAGTGGTCTCTGTGCTGATGCGTGACTCATTCCTTGCTCATTACCGGCCCACTCTCACTCCAGCTCCCCTGCTTGGTTATCTGGCGACGAAAGGTTGTGGGGGGCGGGGTGGCAGCCACCATAGCCGATGAATGCGTGCCGCCATTGGCTGGTGGGATCCATTTAATCTGCCGTGACTGTTCTGAGAGTCCACCCCCCCTCCTGTACTCCTCCCCCTCACTCTGCCTGCCCTGACAGCATCTAAACACTGTGTGCTGCCTGTGTTCCAGGGAGAATATCAGCTCGGCACAGCGAGGAGAGGATTAACGCAACCACACATCTCATCTGCATACGTGTTCCGAGGGAGCTTCAAGAAAAAGCGTTTGGTCTCCAACCTTTGTCTCCTTGTTCACTGCTCTACCAGGACTCTTCTTCTTGGGATCATTTCAACAATGATGTTCATGCTGCTCAGTGAGGACTTGCTTTGAGCATCAGGGACTTTCTTCATGTTTGGACTCCGGGGGGGTCTCCTCACCTGAGCTGGGAGACGGCCGAGCCTAGGATGCCGTCCGAGGAGCCCTACGAGGCTCACAAGGAGGACAAGTCTGTAGTGCAGAGGGCCAAGCGAGAGGCCAACCAGGAGGAGATCTTGGCAGCCGCTCTGGGGATGAGGATGGGGCCAGAGAAACCTTCGGCAACCTTCTGGCAGCCTCTTAAACTCTTCGCCTACTCACAGCTCACCTCACTGGTCCGCAGAGCCTCGCTGAAGGAAACCGACCGACCGCAAAGATCGGAGAAAGTCCATAACTTCAAGGTGAGACTGGAATTTCTCGTGAAGTTGGCCGGCCGGGTTCATACCATCATGTGTGGCCACGGGGCAGCTTCTCACGCCTCCCCAGTGGGACATGAGATGGGAGGTGGGAGATTAAAAGCAGAACCGTACGATGAAAGGAGAATCTGTGGGGTGCTGTGTGTGCCGCTGCCGTTAATTGGAGTGCCAGATGGAGAGATTAGGCTGATGGAGTGGTGGAGCGTACCTCTATCTGGCGCCTGTTTTGCTCTGCTTTCCTGCAAAGCAGCGCAGGAAGAGAAATATTACCAGACGGGCTTTGAAGCGCTGCGTTCCTCTTTCCTCCGTCTTTGTTCCCCTTTATTACTTAATGTCTTTAATGAGTACAGTTCTCCCAATTGGAAAGCCTATTAGCAAGAAACCACAACAGAAGCATCTTAGACCCAGATGTAGCTTCTAACCCCAATAGTCCAGGAATTGTTTCCGCTGCTTTACGGCTTCCTCCATTCAATGACTTATTAGCTGGTGGTGGATGCCATTGAAGTGTTCCATTGATTCATACCTTGAATTCATGAAAGTAGAATTGGAAAATGTCTTTGCACACCAACCCCAGACTGCTGAGATTTGACGTCTAATAAATAAACACTCAGTCTCTTGACGCACTAATTGTAGAAGATGATTTGCCTGCTGTCGCGGTTGTTGACACCATGCCTCAAACCGCCGCTTCTCGCTCCCAGAGGCCTTCCTGATTGGCTGTGCTGTTGTTACCTGGCGGGGCTGGCTGTTTCCATAGCAAATTTGCCTTCACGCCGATGGAGGTGTCAAACCCCCGACTGTGCCATAACAGCAAAGATCACAATTGTTCCTGATATCACGACAATGTTGCGTTGGAACCTGATCCTCACTCGGATCCTCATTTTCAGCCTCATGCAGTCTTTTATTGGGCAAAGAACCACATTTTGCCACGTGTGTGGCAATTGTATTAGAAGTAGTACAGCAGTACCTCAGTTTTAGTCCAAAGGGTCGAAATAATTCTGGATCTAAAAACTGAAAAGACCAATATTTGTGTTGGAACTACCTCATGCAGCCCTTTCCTGGGCAAACTACCTCACTTTTTGGTATTAACACATTCCAAAAGGTCTTCAAAAAGTCTGAAACATACAAAACCAAAGCAATTTTTTCCATAGAAAATCATGTAAATCCAATTCATCTGTTCCAGACACCCAAAAATATCAACCAAAATCCATTTTGTGGAGAATCATTATTGTTTTACATGCCGAAAATATTGGGTAATGCATGCATATGGATACACGACAACAACTTTCCTTTACAGCTATTTGACGTCGACTGTGTGATCCAAGATGGCTGAATAAAGAAGCTAGGCTGGGTGTATCCGCCACATGATTTACTTATGATATATGATAACAGAAAGAGTGTATGAGAACCCAGGCATCTCATGGAAAACCGACTTTTGTCTGTTTTTAGAGTGGTCTGACAAAGAAGGGGATATTCACACTTTCAAACATAACAACTAATATCTGTCCACCCCCCTCTTTGCAGGTCCACGCCTTCCGCGGGCCTCACTGGTGCGACCACTGTGCCAGCTTCATGTGGGGGCTGATGGCTCAAGGGGTGAAATGTTCAGGTACACTTCGTCAAACGTAAAGTCCAAAGTGAGCATTGCTGTATGTGGGTTACTTGGTTTTTAGCGCATCTGGAGCTGGATTATTCCCCTTTAATCTACAATCCCAATAGTGAAAACACCGGATTAGTAGGAGGGGGGTTGTATAATAGAATGAAATGAGGGCTTTAAAGCTAAAGCTATGACGTAACATCGATGGCTCCATGTTTGTGAACGATAGGGATCATTTTATATTAGCATTTACATGTGATGTCTTTTATACCTTTTTAAATACTTTACTCTGTTTTTGTTTTGAAGTCATTAGCGTTTTCTTTGTTTTAAGTCACTTTAAGTCACATTCATTTGGCAAGTTATTTACCACAAATGAGGACCAAGTAGAAACCTTTAATTTGGAAAGGCAACTACACAATAAATAGCACACAGAACAACACAACTGATATGTGTCAAGGATTGCCAGTTAGTCATCTCAGCAGTGGCATAAAGAACATACCTGAGAGGCTGAATAGGCTAAGTTACAACAAGCCAGCGAATCCAACAAGCAAGTTGGCAGTCAGCAAGTTCACCGAGCTCCCAATCTCATCCCATAGGCTTATGGAATGAGAGCACTCCCACTCGTGACTGACAATTGTGATATTCATGTTCATGTCAGTCAGTATGAATTTTAAAAGCCTGTTTAATTATAAATATTCTAAATGTTTTGATGTAGGAGTTGAAGGACCAGCCACCAGTGGACAAACAGTGGAACTAACTAACTAACCCTAACCAGGAAAAGCAGGAATCATCACTGTTAAGGCAGGGGGTGTCCAAACCTTAACCAGGAAGGGCCACACAATGATAAATGAAATAATGCAAAATATACAAAGACGTTTATTATTTATTTATTGATTTATTTTCCCCTCATTTTTTTTTTTTTTTTAAATGTCCAAATCGTTGAAATTTCTTCTTAATCTTTGCAAATTTTCTTTTTGTAATTTGCCATAATATTTTGACTTTATTTCCGTGTTATAACTTTTTCTCCAATGTAGTTTTCCAAAAAATGGCAAATTCTCATGTTATGACTTTTAAAAATAACATTTTTTGCTACAAAAATGATTTTTTTGTCCTTTTATGATTATCAAATATGCCATTTTCATCTTAATAATTTGACTTTATTCTCGTAAAATGACTAATGGCTATTTTTTTCCATTTTGACTTTTTCCTTGTAAATTTTCCTCTCCTAATTATGACTTTACTACCATAATATTTTGAATATAACTTTTTCCACAACCTAATTTTTCAAAAATGATGAATTATAATTTTCACATTTGCTGTTGTTAAACTTAAAAACTTCTCAAAATATTTCAGAAATACAAATACAAAAAAATATTTTGACTTTATTCCTATATTATTATATATTTTTTTCAGGTTGTCTTGTTTTTTCCACCAACCTGATTTTCCAAAAACTAAATTTTTACTTTGTTTTGTTTCTCATAATATTATGATTTAAAAAAAGCAGCATATTTTTTCTGAAATATTTAAACTTTAACCTTTCTGTGGAGTTTGCATATTCTCCCCGTGCATGCGTGGGTTTTCTCCGGGTACTCCGGTTTCCTCCCACATTCCAAAAACATGCTAGGTTAATTAGCGACTCCAAATTGTCCATAGGTATGAATGTGAGTGTTTATATGTGCCTTGTGATTGGCTGGCCACCAACCAATTATATATTTTCTGAATATGCCGTGTCCCACTTTGCGCTTTGAACACTCCTGCTTTAATGGGCTGTATAATACTGAACTATTCTCCCACAATTGTCACTAATGTACCCTTCAAGAAAAGAAACGTTCTTTTGCCACTTTGTGTGAAGCTTCCATTTTAAAGTAATTGATGAAATCCCCGTCCTGCCAATTCCTGTTTGATGTTTTATTGATGAAACAAAGTGTGTCACTCACACACACACAGGATCAGCGGGAGCTCAGGCGTTAATTGTTAATGCTTCCATTTTGAAAGCTCCACAGCAACCAAATTAAAGCCGCCTATGTTTTCGGTCTGCCTTCTTGCGCTGCCATTCCTTCGCTTTTCCACCACAGTCAAAGAGAATCTAGGCCACCAAAGTCTCTCATGGTGCTGGGATTTGCATAGGCAAAAAGTGCTCCGACACCCCCTTTCACCGCTTTTGTACCAGCTCAACTGTTTTGGCCCAGCGCCAGGGAGCCAGCCTTTGCTTGGTGTTTGTTGTGCCACATTTCCTCATCAGCGTACACCCTCCTTAAACCACCCCCCCAACCCCAACAGTCTCATCCCATCATGCCCGTGAAGGAAAACAAAGCTGGCACGCCTCTTTAATGAGGCGCTGAGTTCAGAGCTGCTCCGTTTCCACGCAAATTAAAATGCAGCCGCTGCTTTGCCCAATCCGCTGGGTCACACACAGTAATATTCATTATTTATAAAAAAAAAAATAGCCCCCACAAATACGAGTGGAGGTCAAACGCGGTGAGAAAAACAAGCCACCATCCAAAGTGCAGCCTCCTCGCATTATAGCAAAACGCTGACAGCGCAATAAAATGCATCCTGCTGGAGTCCGCCTGACCCTCACCCCCCCTCCCACCTGAGACCTGGGAGGCCCTCACTTTGTACACATGGACGCCGGCCTCCATTGTACTGCCTGTCACATCTCCTTAAGAGAGTCATCTCTTAAGGTAATTACATTTCTGCACCAATGCATATCAATGCTGCAACCTTTCCTCCCGGGACCCATCTTAATCCAAACCTTGTCTTCGGCTTCTGCGTGGACTCGATTCCCAGCTTTATGGCGCAGACCTTTACTGAGTGGTAAAATTTGGGGTGGGGAGTTGGGGGGTGGCGGGGATAAAACCCTCTCTGAAATTAGAGAGGACTGAAAAGATCTAAGAGCTGGAGGAGCTGCTCCATTTTAGTGTGTGAAAGTAGGTCTGGTGTCGCCTGCAGCGGCTGAATTGCTGCTTCCGCTGCCATTGTGCTGCATGAGCTTTGATTTCAGAGCAGGAAAAAAAAAAAACACACAACAAAGCGCAACAGTGGCGGCGTTCCTCCTCCGCTTCTCATCCCTTTTAGTGTTCCTCTAATACGTCCAGCTCTGTTGCACTGGAGGAGTGGAGTCCCGTCATGTGGTGTAAATGAAATCATTCATGCATTCAGCTAGGAGTTTATATTTTGGTTGTTATTGCTTCTCGGCATTCGCACATAGAAAATTTGACACCATTTTTCATGTATTTATTCCACTTCCACTTCTTATTCCGCCTCTGCAAACTCCCACATTTTTCAACCGATTTAAACCAGTCCAATGTGAACTAGTCAGCCCATTAAAAAAACATATTTACTATAATTTCTGTGACAATTTTTCCATTCCATAATTTATTTCCCGATCCCTAACAGTGGAAAATCATTTTCCATTTCCTATTATGGTAACATTCTGCTTATTCTGATGTTATGGTTCACCTTATTTATGCCATTTAAACTTTCTAATTTGGATGTTTTTAGTCAACAATATGACGCCCTCAACTGCACAAATATGCATTTTAATTCTTCTTATTCTTCAGGGTGACTCAGGTGGTTGCTGGTTCGAACCCCCCAAGCATTGTGTCATCTGTTGATACATTTCTGTTGTCATTCCTTTTTTTTTTACATTCCAACTATTCAAATTCTGCCGTTTTTAGTGCGCTTAAAACAAACAAATTCACCCCTCCCCAACCTGATGGTTGCTGGTTCGATCCTCAGTCCTCATGTAATGGTTCAACATTACATTTCAAAATGTTTCACTCTCCATTATTATATGCCAGCTTTTCGAATTACGACTTTTTTTTAATCAACTAACTACTGCAGCTTCAAACCGTTCCAAAATCAAATCATCTTCAGGACTTTTCTGAAAATGTTCCATAATCTGTAAAATTTTTCCCATTGGAAATTAATGAGATTGGTGGAAATTCATAATATAGTATATTTTCATATTCATTTTCGAGTTCATACAGTGCTGGTCTCCCAAGCTGGTGGTTGCTGGTTCAATCCTAAATTGGTTTATTCTGCATTTTTTAGCATTCATAGACTATTTCTACTGAAATTGCTTCATCTGGAGTTATTTCATGTGGTTTTGCGTCCTCTCAAACTAGTCCAAAGAGTAACAATGGCCAACGGCACTTCGCTGTTACTTCGCCATGCATAATAACAGAGAGGACATTCATGGTGTACACACTGATTGAGAAAAACAAGTCCTTTGTTGTTGTTGTTTTCCTGGCGGAGACCCACAATGAAGCTGTCAATTATTTCTCAGAGGAATCTGAGTGAATACAAAAGCTAAATGAGGTTACTGAACTGAAAGAATGCATCAACACTGTTATTTTGCGTGCCAAAGAAGCATGACCAGAGGTAAATAATCACTTCTCATGTCCTCTCTTGCAGACTGTGGCGTCAACGTCCACAAACAGTGTTCGCCTCTGGTTCCCAACAACTGCAAGCCCAGCCTGCGACACATCCGTAAGGTGTACAGCTGCGACCTCAGCACCTTGGTGAAAGCTCACAACACGGCACGCCCCATGGTGGTGGACATGTGCATACGAGAGATTGAGTCGAGAGGTGAGAGTGAATTGATGCACTCATAAAAGTGTCAAAAAAAAACTTATTTTCACATAAAAATTAAAAAACTACATCCAAAAATACTGAATCGCAAATAGTCATCCATTGTTGATGGCGACCGTGGCAAGTTCATGTTTGTGAAGTATCACTCCATATGAATAAATTTAATATTTTACATACAATATTTTTGTTTTTCTCATTATTAGAGCTCTCTAAACATGAAATAACACCCCTATAGTCAGCTTTACTCTTCTATTATTCTTGTTTTTCATCACATTGCGCAGGCTACATGATTACTGCAGGGACATAACAGACGGCTGCCGTTCGCATAAGAAATTAGCAAGCTAACTACTTAGCGTCTCCAATTTACTTATTTTCAAATTAAATAAGTGTTTCAAACAGAGTGAGGAAGAAGGACAAAGAAGCCAAAAATGTACCACTTCCACATGGAATGCGAGGCGAACCTTTTTTTTCACTCGATCTCAGCCATGGCATGTTGGCTCGTCATTACTGATGCAGAGTGACCACTGTACTTCATACAACTTGTATTTTCATATTGTATATTTTTTGACTAATAATAATCGGTCACAGTCAACCATTTCTTCCATAGTTTATTTAAAATATAGCGAGGGACGACTATGTCCCTAAAATGATGTTGGAGGAGCTCATGGATTCCGTCCTCGACGGATGATGCATGTCTTTATTAGGTTGCCCAGTGATGCAGAAAACCATTTGCATCTGCCCATTATTTTAGATGATGTTTTTACCCACAATGCTTTATGCATACATAAGATAATTTTTAATTCAATTTCCTAAATGACCACAGGTGATGCACGGTACTTCATTTTCTTGATGACTTGTGTCAAGTGTGTTGACGTCAGTTTTGTACCCCCCGCCACACAGGACTGAAGTCTGAAGGCCTTTACAGAATATCCGGATTCAGCGACTCGGTAGAAGAAGTCAAGATGGCATTCGACAAAGGTTTGATTTCCTTTGTGTTGCTCCTGCATGCAGACGACCGTCACTGCTGATTAATGAGAGAGTGACACTTTGCGGAAGGATTTAGTGTCCTTCTGAGAGTACCCAAGTGTCCCTCACATGAAGTGTTGACACAAATCACCTGAGGGGGTGGAAGAGTACCACACTAACCATGACACCAGTGCTTCCCAATTGCTTGCTGTCACGCACCCCCCAGGAAACAGAAATGTTTTCACGCCCCCGATTTGAAATTCTACGGTATTGAGAATTTATTTATCTGTATGAGTTCTCTGTCTAAGATGAAAAATAAATAAACAAATCAAGAATAAAGAAAATCAATCAATCAGTAATAAATAAATATAATAAAACGGCAAATAATAAAAACTTAAGAAACCACATATAGTTGGTGGGTAGACAAAATTTTTTTTTCAGATTAAAATGAACAAAGCATTATTAGAGCCCTGTAGACATGACAAAACACGACTATAGTCACATTTATACTCTTTTTATTTACAACATATTGCGCAACTGCAGGGTCTTGAGACACATGCTAACTCGCAAACTAGAGAGCTAGCGACCTAAACGGTAGCCTTCAAGTTATTTCCTTTAAACTTAAATAGCCAAAAACTTACCACTTCCACACGGATAGGGAGGATAACTATTAACAGTTATTTAACCTTTAACATGAACATTAATCAAACGTAATAATTTTTTCTGCGTACATGATACCATACAGCATCCATATCAAACTTGCGCGGGCCGCACTAATATTAACATATCAAGGTGGGGGCCTCAAACCAGTGTCCTGCGGGCCACATTTGACCCGTGGGCCGCATGTTTGAGACCCCTGATCTAAAGGGACATGAATAAACACTGTATAATCAGCGATAACATTGGTTTTGAAGGCAACAGGAAGTAAGGAAAGGATACAGCCTCCAAACAATGGTGAGGGTTCAAGCTCATCTTTAAAAATGAGCAGTGGACATTGAGCAAGTGGAGTGTGAATTTCAAGTGGAGCGGCGGCTAAAGTCTTTCCCAGATGAGCATGTGGGAGATCATCCATGACAGAGTGTCATTCCAGCTCACAGCGCTGTGATGTTCAGCCTGCCAGCACAAGTAGGCCACGGCCTGCTCGCCAAAACGCACAGAACCAAGGGAGGCGATAGCAGATACTTTGAAATGTATCCCGTCCACAGCAAAATGGCCGCCATGTTCCAGACTTGATGTCAAAAGTACGAGCGTGAACCACCTCTCACTCTGCTGTCCTTTCTTGCCTTCCGCTTGTTCCATCACACATTGTCCTGTCACAGGTGGAGAGAAGACTGACATCTCCGTGAAAGCCTACGAAGACATCAACATCATCACGGGCGCGCTCAAGCTCTACCTGCGGGATTTGCCCGTTCCCGTCATCTCGTACGACGCTTACCCGAGGTTCATCGAGGCTGCAAGTGAGTTTCACACAAAACATATTCATCCACGTCGTTTTATTCTCAGGGCGCCTTCAAGACATTCCGTCTGTCTTCTGAGCAGGCTTCCTCAGTTCATGCTTAAAGACTTGTCCTACCTAGTCTGGATTGAGTTAGCATCAACTGGACTGGTCTTCTCATCTTCATCAGTTGATGCTGAAATACTAGATAGGACATCTAGTATCTATCTGGTCATACTGAATGACCAGATAAGACAGCTCTAGTCTGATTAGAGCTGTCCTGTCCCTTTGCTCGGTCTATCAGTTCATACTGAAAGACCAGATAGGACAGCTCTAGTCTGATTAGAGCTGTCCTGTCCCTTTGCTCGGTCTATCAGTTCATACTGAAAGACCAGATAGGACAGCTCTAGTCTGATTAGAGCTGTCCTATCTGGTTACTCAGTCCATCAGTTCATACTGAAAGACCAGATAGGACAGCTCTAGTCTGATTAGAGCTGTCCTATCCCTTTGCTCGGTCTATCAGTTCATACTGAAAGACCAGATAGTCTGATTAGAGCTGTCCTATCCGGTTGCCCGATCTATCAGTTCATACTGTAAGACCAGATAGGACATCTCTAATCAGACTAGAGCTGTCCTATCTGGTTGCTCAGTCCATCAGTTCATACTGAAAGACCATATAGGACAGCTCTAGTCTGATTAGAGCTGTCCTATCTGGCTGCTCAGATTCATACTCAAAGTTCAGTTCATACTCAAAGATTAGATAGGTTTCAAGTTGCCTCAGACAAAGTTTAGCCTCTAATTAGAGCTGTCCTATGTAGAGTTGATAAATAGTATCCTATCTAGTCTTTGAGCATGAACTGGACAGGCTTCATCAGTTCACTAAAACTTGCTCTCCTACCAAGCCTGCTTGGAAGACGGCTGAAACATCTTCTAAGACAACATGAACAGCCCAGTTGCAATCGAGACTAGATAGGACAGCTATAATTTGTGTTTTGCATCTTTTACGAGCAGGCGTCATCAGTTCATGCTCAGAAACTAGATAGGACAACTTAATCAGGCTCAGATTGTTTTTGCTGAAATCGTATTTAGCCTCTTCTGAGTAGGCTTCATCAGTTGATGCTTAAAGACTAGATAGGACAGCTCTTGGGCCGAGAGAAATGCCTGGAGAGATGTGCACGAAGTCCACGTCAGCACCCAGCAGAAGCCCTGCATAAATATTTGACAAGCGTGTTTAGCGGAATATGCATTAGCGTGCTCCCATTGAAGGCTAATGGCTTCCATCACCCCCCCCCCCCAGGAAAGCATCGATTCCCTGAATGCATCCCAAGAGCTGTGTCGGCTTTTAACCATTACGTTGTTCCCGTGTCAGAGTTCACAGATCCAGACAAGAAGCTTGAAGCTTTCCGAGAGGCTCTGGCTCTGTTGCCCCCTCCCCACAACGAAACGCTCAAGTATCTCATGGCACACTTAAAAAGGTAAGCCAATAATGCCATAAAATGGATATTATTATATGGGGTTTCCTGGTGAAAACGGAAGGGTTTCACTTGTTGTCTTGTCACATTTCAGGGTGACACAAAACGAGAAATACAACCTGATGAACGCAGAGAACCTGGCCATCGTTTTCGGGCCCACCTTAATGCGCACCCCCAATCTGGACGCCATGACCGCCCTCAACGACATCCGCTTCCAAAGGCAGGTGGTGGAGATGCTGATTAAAAACGTGGACGTGCTCTTCTGAACGCACATCGGTTCCTTCACACACACAAAAAAAAAAGATTTTTAAAAATTTGTATGGACTCTTCTTACCATGCACGAGGTGACACTTTTCTCGACTCCGTGCGTCCCCATTTTTGTCGGGGTGGGGGTGTTTGTGTGCTGCTAACAGGCCAGCATGCATCGGTGCTTTGTATCTCAGCATGTGGAACCATTGTGTTGCTGTGATTTTTGCTTTAGTCTGTGCTGTGATTAGATCTAGTCCACGTACCCGGCTGCAGTTCTTACAACTTTGTATTACGACAACTAAAAATAAGCTACTGGTTTTGTTGTGTGGGTGGGTGGGTCGGGTGGATGGGTGGGTATCGGGGTCCTTATTACAATGTCTTATTTTTTTATGAACCTTTCAAACTCTCCTGTCAGTGTTTGCCTGACTTTTCTTGTAGCATTATTTGTACATTCATTTTGTACTGTCATTATTTGTACACAACTTGTGCATGAGCCGATTAATTTATTAAACCTGGTCAAATACTCGGGAGTTTTTTTGAATTTGTATGGTTGTAAATAAACTTATTATTCAACTTTTTTTGATTGAGGGATTCCCTTAGAGGGGCGGCACCACGGTCGAGTGGTTAGCACGCAGACCTCACAGCTAGGAGACCAGGGTACAGGCAATTTTACTCCTGCTTTATAATTTTTTTTCCCCAACCAATATAAGTACATTATTTGTTTTGTTTGTTTTTCATAACATTTTGACTAAAAGAATAACATCTTCCTTTAATATTTCAATTTTTTGCTACTAAAGTTTTTCCTCATAATGTTATGACATTTTTTTTGTAAAATTGAGACTTATTCTTGTTATATTTTGACTTTAGGGCGGCACGGCGGTCGCGTGGTTAGACCTCACAGCTAGGAGACCAGGGTTCAATTCCACCCTCGGCCATTTCTGTGTGGAGTTTGCATGTTCTCCCCGTGCATGCGTGGGTTTTCTCCGGGTACTCCGGTTTCCTCCCACATTCCAAAAACATGCTAGGTTAATTAGCGACTCCAAATTGTCCATAGGTATGAATGTGAGTGTGAATGGTTGTTTGTTTATATGTGCCCTGTGATTGGCTGGCCACCAGTCAGCTGCGTTAGGCTCCCCTAGAGGTATAAAGTGTAACTACAAGTGTCCAATCTGGTATCCATCAGTATGAAAGACCACCAAGTGGGTGATCCACTCTTGTGCTTATTCTAAGCCAGTCTTAAGCCAAAAATACAGAGTAAAAAGATTAATATTCCTATAATATATATATATATATATATATATATATATATATATATATATATATGATTACACAGTAATTACAGCAGCTTTGCTACAAGCACAGAACCAGCATATTTATTTAAAAAGGCGGCATTGTAGAAACAAACAAAGCCCAAAATGAAAATAAGATTTGTTCTGTGTGTTGTGGATGCGACGTGATCTTGAGAAAAATTATGTTTGTCCTTCGTTCGGCTTAATTATACGCAATGACAGGTTGTCCCTGAAAGCATCACTTCATGCAATTGTGCCTGAAGTCTTCTATCAACATGTCAGTCACAGTAATTCAATGTGAAACCAAAACCAAAGTCAACATCAGCACATGCACGCGTGGAGATTCTTCATTAATTACTATATAAAGTGTGTGTGTGCGTGTGTGTGTGTTTAGCACGTTTCAGACACACAATGCTTACACATAACAAACATACACATTGCTGACATATTTATTGTGTCATATTCCTTTCAGTGATGGCTAATAACTTCTTTGTTTTCCTTTTTTAAAGAGAACCTATTATGATAATTTTTCGACCCTTTGTATTGAATGGAGGACTCCTGTGGAGCAGCTACACACAATAACCAGCACAGAAAACGTTCTTGATCTTCCAGAATCTGCACCTATTCCAGCTGTATTTCCTTTGATTTGTGCTTCCCGCCAAAAAAAGTCTGTTTTAATTTATTCACCCCACCCCATGTGATTGGTCACACGCCCAAAGTACTTCCTAACTACTGCGAACAGCTTCGACACTTTCTACATTAGTCTGTATAGGAGTTGATAATAAATGAATAAGGTGGTAAGGTGTAGCTCAGGAGAAGCCGGACGTGTGGGCGTGGCCTCCAACCTCGCCTGCCCGAGGAGGAGCACTCATTGTTGGACGCACTTTGTCAGAGGCACAGTTTATTACCTATATAAATTACTCTGTTGCCTTTCATTGAATAACGATTACTTTTTTTGTTCTTTTTTTAAAATATAGATTTTTTTTTAGCATTTTTATAAATATCAATATCTAGCTAATTTTTTTGGCTTTTTTAATACCAACACAGCTAGTTTTTTGCCATTTTTCTAGAAAAATACTGATGATTATTTTGCATTCTTTTTATACCAATCCATTTTAATATATCTATAAAAATACTTAATAATTTTTACATTTACGTTAATAATTATGTTTTTCAATTACTTGGATGCACAGTTTTGTTTCTAGTGATATCGGTTACTTTTTTGGCTTTTAAAAGTACATATTGATACAGATACTGATTGCTACTTGGCTTTTTTTATTGATTACTCTTTTGAATTCTTTTGTAAATCAGTATTACTTTTTCTTTTCTGAAATATCAATATTTTATTACATTTCCTTCCTAATAAAACACATTTAACAAGTTGAATGTGTATTTTTTTGTGTATCAGTCAAACCACATGACATTACTTTATTTGAACGCAAAAACACCCAAAGATTTCCTCTTCAAACATCATAATTTTTCTACGACTACAACTTAAAGAGATATAATACCACAAAACCGATATGCCCGTGGGTAATAACTCTCATTGTTGTTTTCTCTGCTTTTTATTTTCCACTCCCACAAAGCAGTCGGTGCTTGACATGCAATCAACGGGCTGTTGGGGAGGCGTCGCCTTCGCTTAATGTGAGCCAAATTCCCTCTCGTCTCTTGGCGGTTGTCTGGCGGAAAAATTGGATTTTCATCCAAGCGTTTCACCTCCCCCCCCCCAAAATCTATCATACGCCGTCATCTACGCTGCGGCCTGAATAGCCGCTACCGAGCTTCTCATGTCTCGTGTCAGATGCCGAGATAAGCTCATGCTAGGCCACGTATTGTCTATGCCTTTCTCATTAATGAGAGCTCATTTGGAGAGCTGTGATCCATGAGATAACTGACCTTTGTGGGAAGCTGAATATATTTTCCATGTTTATTCCCATCCTGGGGCTCATCTTATGTTGTCTGTTTTACACAAATATTTCATATCATACTATTGAGTCGTTGCAAAAAAAAACAAAAAAACGATGTTTACATGAGGATGAGTCGCTGTCAGCTTATAGGTGGTGTATATTTGGAAGGCATGGGGGAGGGGCGGGGCAAATCTCTCTTCATTCACATGTTGCCAAAATAGTCATTTACCCCTAAGTGAGATGAATGAGGCATCTGCTTGAGCGAGCGGGTGATTGAACGTTTGGTGGATGTGAGGATATTGACTTGGCTGACCCATCACACTGCCACCATCGTAAATGCAGTATTATAACACGCAGTATAACACCAGTATGTACCCATCACACCGCCACCATCGTAAATGCAGTATTATAACACGCAGTATAACACCAGTATGTACCATCACACTGCCACCATCGTAAATGCAGTATTATAACACCAGTATGTACCATCACACTGCCACCATCGTAAATGCAGTATTATAACACGCAGTATAACACCAGTATGTACCCATCACACTGCCACCATCGTAAATGCAGTATTATAACACCAGTATGTACCATCACACTGCCACCATCGTAAATGCAGTATTATAACACGCAGTATAACACCAGTATGTACCCATCACACTGCCACCATCGTAAATGCAGTATTATAACACGCAGTACAACACCAGTATGTACCATCACACTGCCACCATCGTAAATGCAGTATTATAACACGCAGTATAACACCAGTATGTACCCATCACACTGCCACCATCGTAAATGCAGTATTATAACACGCAGTACAACACCAGTATGTACCATCACACTGCCACCATCGTAAATGCAGTATTATAACACGCAGTATAACACCAGTATGTACCCATCACACTGCCACCATCGTAAATGCAGTATTATAACACGCAGTACAACACCAGTATGTACCATCACACTGCCACCATCGTAAATGCAGTATTATAACACGCAGTATAACACCAGTATGTACCATCACACTGCCACCATCGTAAATGCAGTATAACACCAGTATGTACCATCACACTGCCATCATAAATGCAGTATAACACCAGTATGTACCATCACACTGCCACCATAAATGCAGTATAAGACCAGTATGTACCATCACACTGCCACCGTAAATGCAGTATAAGACCAGTATGTACCATCACACTACCACCATCGTAAATGCAGTATAACACCAGTATGTACCCACCACACTGCCACCGTAAATGCAGTATAACACCAGTATGTACCATCACACTGCCACCGTAAATGCAGTATAACACCAATACGTAGCCATCACACTGCCACCGTAAATGCAGTATAACACCAGTATGTAACCATCACACTGCCACCATCATTAATGCAGCATAACACCAGTATGTACCCATCACACTGCCACCGTAAATGCAGTATAACACCAGTATGTAACCATCACACTGCCACCATCATTAATGCAGCATAACACCAGTATGTACCCATCACACTGCCACCGTAAATGCAGTATAACACCAGTATGTAACCATCACACTGCCACCATCATTAATGCAGCATAACACCAGTATGTACCCATCACACTGCCACCGTAAATGCAGTATAACACCAGTATGTAACCATCACACTGCCACCATCATTAATGCAGCATAACACCAGTATGTACCCATCACACTGCCACCGTAAATGCAGTATAACACCAGTATGTACCATCACACTACCACCATCGTAAATGCAGTATAACACCAGTATGTAACCATCACACTGCCACCATCATTAATGCAGTATAACACCAGTATGTACCATCACACTACCACCATCATTAATGCAGTATAACACCAGTATGTAACCATCACACTGCCACCGTAAATGCAGTATAACACCAGTATGACCAGTACCTGATAATAGAGGCAAAATGGACAGCATACAAAATTTTGACATGTTTATGATCATATTTTTTCCCAAAGATTTTTTTGGCAGTCCTTGAACACACCATAGTTAAGCCTGCATTGAGGTGAACGTCAATACCGATTATTTTGTTGCCATATGACTTTTTTTAATGCAAATTATTTTTTTTGCAATTTTTTTGCTTATTTTGATACTAAGTATTTTTTGTGGCTTTTTTATATTGATACTATATTTTTATATTTATACTTATACCAATTTTGGTCAGTATTGGTGCTTTTTTGCCATTCATCACCTCAGCTGTGAATGGGGAAGGGATGTAATTATAGGGGGAGGGGGCGCCGCTCATCTCCTCCTTTATCATTTGGTCAGTTGGGGGAATTGAGCCTGTGACCCTTTCTTTAACGGTGCTGCCCTCTTAACCGCTCAGCATAATGCACGCAGTCCAAAACATATTGTTCGATAAACACCCGTCTTCTATTATAAATATGGATGTTTTCAATCACTGCTCGACTTGGCTGCACTTTTGCTGCCTGTTATGAGGTCCCACTGTTGGGCTCAACGGGGGATGTTTTTCACTGCGGCCACCACAGATGGGAAAAAAAAATAAAAATTCTGTCAATATTTTACATGTCTGGAACAGATTCATTGGATTTACATTATTTCCTCTGGGACAAATTCTCACATTCCGACCTTTTGGAAGGAATCAATAACAAAATAACTTGATTCCCCTTAAAAATAAACATTGGGAACCTCGGAAACTTCACCTGCGCTATCCTGTACCCAGGTATTTATTTACCGTTTATCGTTTGGGATCGTATCTTTCTAAATGGATCAATAACGTCCTTGAATTGTATCGGCAACCAGGAATCATCATGCAAATCGAATTTTACTCATTTGCTACCAAAGACACATTTGTATGTATTTTAAGAGGTGATGATGGAACCGCACAATAAAAGAGATTGTGTTTGGTACAGATTTAAGACACAAAAAAAAAAACGCAACAAGGTGGTAGAAGTGCGTTTTATAAGAACTCAGACTGCATCTGTCCCATAGAAATACATACTCCGCAGCAACCAGGAAGTGAAAAGTTATATCGCTATGTAGCGCATAGGAGGGTACGCACTGAAGGCAAATTTTAGCGCTAGCAAACACGTGCACACACACAGGTTGTGAAAATTGTAAATACTTCATGGTGTTGTACAGCAGCCTCGCAGCGGATACAGGCAATTTTACTCCTACATTATAAGTTTTTTTCCGCAACCAATATAAGTACATTATTTGTTTTGTTTGTTTTTCATAACATTATGACTAAAAGAATAACATCTTCCTTTAATATTTCAACTTTATGCGACTAAAGTAAATGAAGTTTTTCCTCATAATGTTATGATATTTCTTGTAAAATTGAGACTTTTTCTTGTTATATTTTGACTTTAGGGCGGCACGGTGGACGAGTGGTTAGCGCACAGACCTCACGGCTAGGAGACCAGGGTTCAATTCCACCCTCGGCCATCTCTGTGTGGAGTTTGCATGTTCTCCCCGTGCATGCGTGGGTTTTCTCCAGGGTACTCCGGTTTCCTCCCACATTCCAAAAACATGCTAGGTTAATTGTTGACTCCAAATTGTCCATAGGTGTGAATGTGAGTGTGAATGGTTGTTTGTCTATATGTGTGATTGGCTGGCCACCAGTCCAGGGTGTACCCCGCCTTTTCACCCGAAGACGGCTAGGATAGGCTCCAGCAATGAAATTAAATGAAAATCACTGCTGATTTTGCCATTTTTACTGCTGTTGTTGTTTTATAGTTAAATAATATTTTCCGAGTGTGCCGCATGCCAATAAAAAGCTGATGTGTAGTGACTAAGGACCGACAAACTGGAGTTGAGTGGATTCATTTGTTGCATCTAGTAGTTGTGTGCGGGGCAGCAGCGGAGTTGTGGCGGTGTATTTTGGTGGCGGATTACTGTGGCATGTTGATCTTCTAAGGCGTGACATAGAATGTGTCCCTCTCGAGTGACGAGCGTTGGCAGCCTTTTCTGACATCCGCTGTGGGACAATAACAACACCGTTGCTGCCAATAGCGATCTCGAACGCAGGCAGGCGGGCAGGCGGGCAGGCAGGCGCCAGCGTGTACTCGCTCATTTGCCGGTGCTGAAAGAATATTTTAGGAAGGTCAACCATTTGCAATTCTCCGGTGGTCAAAAGGCAGCGTGCTGAAGCTGGGTCTTGGCTTTTGGATGATTTGATTGGTTAACAACCATGAATGTGTTAGCGCCCGTTTTATACCTCGCCTTTCTGACAGGTAAGAAGTGAATGGGATGTTTGTGCACTATTTAAAGTCAGGTTTAGCATTTGCATTTAGCATTTTTTTTTTTTACTAATAATGTTGCCAGGAGGCGGTTACCTGACCCACATTAAAACTAATGAGCATTGTTGCTGTTGCGTTTTGGGCACTCGTTCACTTTGATTGACAAGGGCATGTGCACGCTTCCGTTTATTTCCTTGGTAATTACCACTACCTTCAAAAAATACACATAGTTTGCCGGATTCAATCATTCCGACGACTCTCTGCCAGATGACCTTGCTTGCTTTCAAGGCCAGCTGACAAATGAAAGGAGACTCCTCCCCCCCCCTCCCCCTGGCGTTTGCTAAAATAATCACAATTAACATCTTTTCCTTGCCCCCATTATTGCAATAATTACCCCACCTAATCCAGCACGTACTCATACATAAAGCAACTCGTTTTTTTTTACGCATGACATATGCATTCGTTTGTGTCAGTTAAAGGCTGAATTGTGCTAGCGCATCACGCCGCCAACTTAAGCAATGCCGGCTCGCTCCTCCCCCTCAAACCCCCACGGCGGAGATTTGACATGCAGCTCCGAAAAAAAAAAAAAACACAGAGCTGTGATTGGTCAGCATTTTTTTTTTGCATATTTGCTATTTAGCATTCATGGCCATGGAAATTTGTATATCTATTTTTAGATCATTAATAATGTAATATTCTAATATAATATTTTAATTTAATTATTTTTATAAACCTAGTATATTTGCGGGGGGATTCAGGCACGGCAAATTTGAAGATTTTTGTTGTATTTTTTTCCCATTGAAAATGACATCTCATTCACCATACGTTGGTAATAATTTTAATATCCAAGTGAATACAGGACAAATATGTGTAGCATACATTGGATTTATTTGATTACATTTCACACTTTAAGCTGTAAAATAAACAGCATAAATGTTGCATTTATTTAAAAATGTATAAATGTTGCATTTACATTTTATTTATTTTATGAAGTGTTTTTATTATTTTAGTTATTTATTTAGTTTATTAAAAAAATAAAAAAGGTATTAAAAATTATTATTAAAAAGAACTATTAAAACTATTAATATAAAATATTCAAATAATATGTTAATGTTATAATAATATATTAATTAATAATATATAATATTATTAATATAAAAAGAAATTTCAGCCTTTAAAAATAATTATTAAAAAGAAATATTAATATAAAATATTATAATAATATAATAATTAATAATATATAATATTATTAATATTAAGAAAAGAAATTTCATCATTTAAGAATTATTATTAAAAAGAAATATTAAAAATATTAATATAAAATATTATAATAATATATAATATTCTTAATATTAAAAAATAAATGTCAGTATTTAAAATTATTATTAAAAGAAATATTAAAAATATTAATATAAAATATCATAATAATATGTTAATATTATCATAATATATAAATTAATAATATATAATATTATTAATATAAAAAAGAAATTTCAGCAAGGTTGGTTGAAAAACATGACTGCTGGAAGCAGGGTCAGGGCGGGACTTAGCAACCAATTCCCCATTGTTCATGGGTCATGCTAAACACAGACACTAATAACCATTTTTATGTTATGTGTAACACAGCATACACAACGCATAACATATTATGGGATATGATTTAATATTTGTATTTAAATACACACCTGAACACAACACGAGCATGATCCTCACGCTGCGTCCAAGCTCCTGTCTGGTATTTGTCACGTCTATTTTCATCACATTCATAAGGCAACCTAATCACTTTCCAGCACAACGACAAAGCAACACCCCCCCGCCCCCCCATAAGAGTGTTTAAAGATGTCTGCTGCTAATTCCTCCTAAAGCAACCCATATGTGTTCTCTTCTCTTTTTTTGGAGCTGCCACCTGGGCTTCCAATGATGAAACCCGCCTGGTCAAAACTCTCTTCACCGGTTACAATAAGGTGGTTCGGCCTGTCAGTCACTTCAGCGACCCGGTGGTTGTCACCGTGGGCCTGCAGCTCATCCAGCTCATCAGCGTGGTAGGGTGTCCCTTAACAAAAAAAGCATCCGCTGATTGTTGTTGTTGTCTGAAGTTGCTCCGCCTTCACAGGATGAAGTCAACCAGATTGTCAGCAGCAACGTTCGCCTCAAACAGGTTGGATTTTTGGAACTTGGATATATATTTTTTAGGTGGAAAAAATCAATTAAGGAGAAAAAATGCTTGAGGAGCAGTTCTTTTCAAGTGTGGGGGGCGGGTGAGGTAATCGGTTCCAGACCCGACCATGGTCAGTCAATTTCTGCCACGTTCGATTCCTCATTTATAAATGGATTATTTTGTAGTTTACAACATTCATTCATTCTCTACTGCTTATCCTCACGAGGGTTGCGGGGGGTGCTGGAGCCTATCCCAGCTGTCTTCAGGGCGAGAGGCGGGGTACACCCTGGACTGGTGGCCAGCCAATCACAGGGCACATGTAGACAAACAACCATTCACACTCACATTCATACCTATGGACAATTTGGAGTCACCAATTAACCTAGCATGTTTTTGGAATGTGGGAGGAAACCGGAGTACCCGGAGAAAACCCACGCATGCACGGGGAGAACATGGATGGCCGAGGGTGGAATTGAACCCTGGTCTCCTAGCTGTGAGGTCTGCGCTAACCACTCAAACACCGTGCAGCCCTTAGTTTACAACATTCATTCATTCATTCATTTTCTACCGCTTTTTCCTCAAAAGGGTCGTGGGGGTGCTGGAGCCTATCCCAGCTGTCTTCGGGCGAGAGGCGGGGTACACCCTGGACTGGTGGCCAGCCAATCACAGGGCACATATAGACAAACAACCATTCACACTCACATTCATACCTATGGACAATTTGGAGTCGCTAATTAACCTAGCATGTTTTTGGAATGCTAACTCCACACAGAGATGGCTGAGGGTGGAATTGAACCCTGGTCTCCTAGTTGTGAGATCTGCGCTAACCACTCAACCACCGTGCAGCCCTTAGTTTAAAACATTTTAAATACAATTATTACCATTAGAGCCCTATATACATAATATAACACCCCTATAGTCACCTTTTTTTAAGATTTCTTGATATATTATATTTTGATAACGTGCTGTGGGCCGCAAATGGTCCCTGGGCCGCACTTTGAAGACCAATGTTTTCAATCAAGAGAATTTTTTTTTTGTCCCTTTCATTGTTGAGTTCCTGTGTATAGTTTGTCCGCTAACGTTTTCTTCCAGCAATGGAAAGACGTGAACTTGCAGTGGAACCCGGAGGATTATGGCGGCATCAGGAAGATCCGAATTCCCTCCACGGACATCTGGCGACCCGACCTGGTGCTCTACAACAAGTACACCTGATTTGATATTCGACACGGCACACTTAAGTCGACAATACTTAGCACGTCCTTTCAGGTTAAGCTTGACACAAGTTGTGGTTTTGTTTGCCCGCAGCGCCGATGGTGACTTTGCTATAGTGCATGAGACCAAAGTGCTGCTGGAGCACACGGGGTTGATCACGTGGAACCCTCCGGCCATCTTCAAGAGCTACTGCGAGATCATCGTGCTGCACTTCCCCTTCGACCTGCAGAACTGCAGCATGAAACTGGGCACCTGGACCTACGACGGCAACTTAGTCGTCGTCAATCCCGTAATTCCATTTTAAATTTCTACTTTAAAGACCCAAACGCCACACAGAGGTCCTGTTTGATACACCCTTAATGAGCTAGTATTTTCATCATACCATCCCGTTTTTAAAAAATAAATAAATAAACAAATAAAAATACTGAATAAAATTATTTAAAAACATTAAAACTTTACATTTATAATAAAAAATAAATAATTAAAATAAACCAATAAGACATTTTTTCTAACATTCTACCATTATACAAATAAAAATAAACAAATAAAAATACTGAATAAAATTATTTAAAAACATTAAAACTTTACATTTATAATAAAAAAATAAATAATTAAAATAAACCGATAAAACATTTTTTTCTAACATTCTACCATTATACAAATAAAAATAAACAAATAAAAATACTGAATAAAATTATTTAAAAACATTAAAACTTTACATTTATAATAAAAAAAATAAATAATTAAAATAAACCAATAAAACATTTTTTTCTAACATTCTACCATTATACAAATAAAAATAAACAAATAAAAATACTGAATAAAACTATTTAAAAACATTAAAACTTTACATTTATAATAAAAAAATAAATAATTAAAATAAACCAATAAAACATTTTTTTTCCTAACATTCTACATTTCTAACATTTTACCAACTATATACTTTAACTTAATTACTACCAATTTATGGTGAATGAGATATGTTTTTCTGCAGAAAAATACTATTTTAATAATAGTAAAATAATTTTTTTTTATATATAATTTTTTTGTGAATGTACATATAGCGGTTAATTTTTTCTATAAATAGATAGATAGCTTTGTGTTATTGTAACATTAGGAATTATTATTATGACACTTTTTATTTAATTATTATTTAAACTTTCTTCTTGTAGATTTTTTTGGGGTAATATTTACTACTAATATTTATACTTTATTCTCATAATATTTTGACTTTATTATCATAATATTACATCTTTTCCCCAAATTACCTAAAATTTCCCCTTAAATTGTTCGCATTCATGCTATTTTTTCTTTTAAAATCATGACTTTACACTTGTAATATTTTGTCTTTATATTATTTAAACTTTCTTCTTGTTGATTTTTTGGGGGGGTAATATTTACTACTAATATTTATACTTTATTCTCATAATATTTTGACTATATTATCATAATATTATATATTTTCCCCAAATTACCTAAAATTTTCCCTTAAATATTTTTCTTTTAAAATCATGACTTTACACTTGTAATATTTTGTCTTTATTCTTCTAAAATTGCTACTATTTTTTTCATTTTTGCTGTTTTTTTGTATTCTTGTTTCACTGCATTTTCAGAAAGTGGGCAGGCCAATTAAATGGCTTCGGACCCCCGGTTTAGGGTTTGATGATTATTTCACTTAATATAGTTTCTAAAAAAAAAAAAATGGTCTCCCCAGGATAGCGATCGTCCTGACTTGAGTAACTTCATGGAGAGCGGGGAGTGGGTGATGAAGGACTTCCGCAGCTGGAAGCACTGGGTGTACTACGCCTGCTGCCCAGAGACCCCCTACCTGGACATCACCTACCACTTCCTCATGCTCCGCCTCCCCCTCTACTTCATCGTCAACGTCATCATCCCTTGCATGCTCTTCTCCTTCCTGACCGGACTTGTCTTCTATCTGCCTACAGACTCTGGTAAGCAGAGCTTTCCACACACACATAAGGAATTATGATTATGATTATTATTATTATTACGTCCATATCATCATCTGGCATCATCCTTGTCCTCAGCGCCTGAGGTGTCACTAACTACACAAACAAGCGTGCTCGTGTGCACATCTGGCTGTGGTCCCACTGTGCGCGTCTGCCTCATTACCCAGCATCCCTCTGTGCTGTCATGTCTGAAAGCAGGTCTTTGCTTTAATGTATAATGTATCACTTGTATCGCCCCCTTTCCTGCTGCCAAAATACACCCAGGGATAACCGCCAAGCCACGGAAAGCACATGCTTTGCATTTTATCTTGAAACGTTAATATTTCTTATTTTTAATTTGACTGCATTGATGTTATTATACATTTGATTATTACTAGTTATGTACGATATTGGCTTTTTTTTTTTTTAGCTATCCCGTGTAGGGAATTGAACACATACAATGTATGTGTTGTACATAGCATTTTTTTAAATATTGGCTTTCCTGATTAGGAAAAAATCTGATCCGATATTGACTGATATCGGGCCGATAATTATCGTACATCCCTAATATTACCATATCTTTGTGGTTTTCTATTGTTTTACCCAAAAACTTACATTGAATGAAGTCAAGGTGCCAAGCAGGAATTTAATAATTATACAATTATTGTACAATTCCATTTAAATGGGATTTGGCAACAAAATAAAAACTCATATTAAATGCAGTAAACTGACAGAATACATTTAGCAAGAACATTCCTTAACATTTATTTTATAATAATTCTGTATTTAAAACACTAGATTTTATATATTTTGTTTCCACGTTTTAATATTTATTTATTTTTTAATTTAATTTAATTTCTTTATTAATTATTTTAATATTATTAATATTATATATATATGATTTTATTATTATATATTATTTTACTATTTATTTAATATTTTTATTGTTTAATAATATTAATATTCTTAATACTATTTTTATGTATTATTTTTAATGAATACTAATGAATAATATAAATACAATAATTCCTCCCATATTCCAAAAACATGCTAGGTTAATTAACGACTCCAAATTGTCCATAGGTATGAATGTGAGTGTGAATGGTTGTTTGTCTAAATGTGCGCTGTGGTCTGGGTGTACCCCGCCTCTCGCCTGAAGACAGCCGGGATAGGCTCCAGCATACCCCCCCCCCCCCCGACCCTTGTGAGGATAAGCAGTAGAAAATGAATATAAATATCTGAATATATAAAATATAAAATAGTTGTAATGCAACATTTTAGTTGTGATCTGGCTTGACAATGAAGCCTTAGAATATTCCCTTATTTCCCATGATGCCATAAGGGCATGCCATGTAGAGTATAGTGATTAAAATGAAAGCATTTTCCCAGGTGAGAAGATGACCCTCAGCATCTCTGTGCTGCTTTCACTGACCGTCTTCCTGCTGGTCATCGTGGAGCTCATCCCCTCCACCTCCAGCGCCGTCCCGCTCATTGGGAAGTACATGCTCTTCACCATGGTGTTCGTCATTGCCTCCATCATCATCACCGTCATTGTCATCAACACTCACCACCGCTCCCCCAGCACACACACCATGCCTGACTGGGTGCGCAAGGTAAGCATTCCATATGACATACACTGTATATTCAAAGTACTGTATACACCCCCTACCCCCACCCCCAGCAAAATGGCAAAAATCCACCAGTAATTGAGGCTATAAAATGCCTAATTTTGACACATGGCTCGCACCTCCCTCTCCAAAACATGTTGATTTTCAATCAACATTTGCATTAAAAGTGAGTGTTGTAAATACAGATGAGATTCGAATCCAGGAACCCCCCCCTTCTCTCTTTCACAAGACATTTAAAGCACAAAATGTATACCGAGTTACCACTAATGATCATGGAAGATGATCCATCAACACATGGATCACTTTCACTTTTGCACCAATGGTGTGTTCAAGGACCGACAAAATCTCAACGCTTGAGAAAAAACTATTAGTGAAGCACAAAGGTGTAATATTTGTGGTCTTTCCAACAGTTACTGTACTTGTATGATGTATTTTACCTGTAGCCTCATATATTTATGAATGTATTGTATGTGTTAAAAATTTACTTTTTAAATTAAAAATAAATAAAAAAATAAATTAAATTAAAATAAAAATAAAAATTTAAGATTAAAAAAAATGACAATACTAATTCGAAATTACTAAATTGCTAAAAAAAATTCAATAATACCAATAAATATAAAATAATATAAAATAAATAATATAAAATAAAATTATAAAATCAATAAATCAATTAAAACAATAACCAAGAAACATAGATAACACTTTATAACAATAGATGTTAACAAATAAGTAAATAAAATTAAATTAAAGAATGACAATACTAATTCGAAATTACTAAATTGCTAAAAAAAAATTCAATAATACCAATAAATATAAAATAATATAAAATAAATAATATAAAATAAAATTATAAAATCAATAAATCAATTAAAACAATAACCAAGAAACATAGATAACACATTATAACAATAGATGTTAACAAATAAGTAAATAAAATTAAATTAAAGAAGCAATTGCAGACTTAGGGTAAATGATGTGTTTTTTTGGAAAACAAAAAACATTTTTTTTCGAATTTGGGTGAATTTTTAATCAAAACATATGCTGTGTATTCTATGCCTGTGTATCTGTGTAGAATTGCAGCAGGCAGGAACCCATAACCTTGTCCTTTTGCTATACTGCCATCTAGCGGTGATATTTAGTACCTTCATCATAAACATTCTATCATAGAGAAAACAGTCATTGATAGGCAAGTAATATGTGACATATCACTGTATAATAACTACAATGATAATATAATATAGTTAACCATAATTACCCATTACAATTTACACATTACAATAATAATACAAAATAATACTAAACTTCCAGCAGCAATTGGGAGACTTAGGAACGTTTCTGCCTTTTTTCCTGGCAGCTTTTCATCGAGACCATTCCAAACATCATGTTCTTCTCAACGATGAAGCGGCCCGGGAAGGAAAAGCCGGTGAGGAACATCTACGGCGGCGACTTTGACATCTCAGACATCTCCGGCAACCAGGCCTCTGCCGTGCCCTACCAGTCGCCCATCACCAAAAACCCTGACGTCCGCAGCGCCATCGAAGGAGTCAAGTACATTGCGGAAACCATGAAATCAGACGAAGAGTCCAACAACGTATTTACAATATTCTACAATCTGTCTGTCACGTTTTCATATCTACACATATATGATCAATGTGTCTTCTTCTGCTTGTTCAGGCTGCTGAGGAGTGGAAGTTTGTGGCCATGGTTTTGGACCACATCCTGCTGTGCGTCTTCATGGCCGTGTGTCTCATCGGCACTTTAGGCGTGTTTGCCGGACGTCTCATTGAGCTGAGCATGCTCTAGATGTCTGCTGGATGCCTGCTAGATGCCTGCTGGATGCCTGCTGGATGCCTGCTAGATGCCTGCTGGATGCCTGCTAGATGCCTCCAGCTACACCTTTTCCTCCATGGATGAGTTGATGCTCTCTGTCAAATGTAACATTGGAGGTCCTACTTTGCTGTTTTGGTGCTTTATAATAAAATTATTTATGTTGTGTTGCTCATGTTATCTTCTGGATTTTGGTTGCTTGTTTCATATGTCAGGATAATTTATGTAATCATATAAAACTGATGTGTTATGATACAAAGTGTAAAATAAAGCATATAGGGATTGTAATGCTTCATTTGTTTGATTTAAATGCTACATCCGGTTTTACTAATAAGGAAGTTTTAAAAGTTTATCAAATTAAATGTCATTAAATTGCTTTTAAAAATATAGAAAAATAACTTACTAAATAAATACTAGTGTTAAACCACGGACAGTGGTGTAATAAATAAACAAAATGAAGGATATTCAAATTCAATTCAAATTTAATGTTAATTCCTAGCTTGTACCTGTTTTTCAGACGTCAAGACCAAATTAAGTCCCGCCCCTTTCTATTTGTCGCTTTCGATTGGTTACATGGCTGTGGGCACTTCTCGTGTTACGAAATAGTGCTGGCAAAGTGAATTCCAGTTACTGACGCGAGTTCTTATGAGTGAGTCATCAAGTGAATCGGGCAGTCGATTCACTCGGGTTCGCCTGTCACAAAGAGCATGCGCAAAACATTGTGAATCACCCCGACTTCTCCCGAAGCCCTGGAATGTTACCCCGTTTCCTTCTTTTAAATGTATCTAACGCTAGCAGGAGTGCGTTAATGAACAAGTTAACGAAGACGAGTACCCGTGACTCCCAATTTCAGTAAAAACATTCAGGCGTTTCAAACGACTCGATCATGACTTGCACATGTCTCTTACGAAAGTTACTGGGAGGGAAGTAAAGTCAGAGCACAACAGACGGTTGCGCGTCACTTTCAGTTCCATGTACCGTTGTGTCAGAGTGTTGGCACAATTCCCGTCATTTTGAAAACGACAAACAAGCGTTATTGTGCTAACGTTAGCTGGCAGGCTAACAAACATGGCTACTACACCTTCCGGGACTTTGACTGACACATGAGGAGAAGGGTGAGATTTATTTCTCCACGTGGGGCACAGTGGGTGTGTTTGATATCATCACCTTTGCACCGTCTGTGAGCTGAATGAACCTCTTGACTCTACTTTTGTAGCATGACGGCTGCTAGGGGCAGCAGCAGCAGCATCATCATGGAGACCAGCACCACCCCCGGCATCCTTCCACAGGAGGAAGGAGACCTGCTGGATCCCTCATCCGGTATATCCATCAACAAGCTCCTCCCGGCTCTGTTCAAGTGCTTTGGCATCATTCTGTGTGGCTACATAGCCGGCAGGGCCAACATCATCACCTCTTCCCACGCCAAAGGTTTAGGCCACTTTGTGTCCAAGTTTGCCCTCCCTGCACTCCTGTTTAAGAACATGGTGGTGCTGGACTTTGGGAATGTCATCTGGCCCTTCGTCTGGAGTGTCCTCACAGCCAAAGTGTCTGTGTTTGCCATTGTTTGTGTCCTCACGCTGCTGGTTTCCAGTCCAGAGAATCGCTACAGCAAAGCTGGACTCTTCTCCATATTCGCCACCCAAAGCAATGACTTTGCTCTGGGTTATCCCATTGGTATGTATCATATCTTCATAATTCCACACGACATGTATTGATATATAGTTTATGGAATTACAAAATGCAGCCCATTCATGTCTTTTGGGCTGTTTTGTGAGACACTCCGCCCTTCCCCCTTATGTTTAGTGTCGACACGTACAGCACTCATATTTTCACCAATCACGTGAGGCTCTAACAGACAAAAAAGACAAGACAAAAAAAGGACGGTTCACTTCAAAGAGCCATTTCTTTCATGATTCTTGGGAAGAATCTGCATAGTGAAAAAGGCCAAAAACTTACAGTCTAGTACAGTCTTTTCCCTCAAAACCTGCATTTCTGCTGTTGTGTTTTTATTTTATTATTTTTTTATTTTGTTCTTGTAATATTATGACTTTATTCCCATAATATAACATTTTTCTCATATTACAACGTTCTTTTACAAAAGCACATTTTTTTCTTTAATATTTTCAATTATTATTTTCTGTTAATATCTTGACTTTACAGATATTTTTTTCTGTTTCTGATTTCTGATTTCAGCAATTTCAAATTTTAGTGCATTTACTTTTCATAATTTTATAATTTTTATTCCCATAATATTTTGACTTTATTTTTGTAACATCTAACCTAATTTAGTTTTGTTTCTCATAATATTATGACTTTTAAAAAGGTTATTTTTTCTTTAATATTTTAACTTTATGCTCATAAAAATGACATAAAATGTCATAAAATTGTGATTTTCTTTTCTCGTTATAATGACTTATGCTTTGTATTTTGATTTTATTCTCCTAAAATGACAAGTTTTTTTCTTTTTCTGATGTGAGTTTTTAAAAAACAATTTTCCAACTATTTGAACTTTCTTTGTGTAAATTTTATTCTATATTATTAGAAGATTAAAATATAATGATATTATGATTTTATTCTCATAATATTTAGACTCTATTCCCATAATATCATAACATTTCTGAATTTTGCAGATTTATAACTTAATTTAGCTTTGTTTTCTCATGATATAACTTTAAAAATATATTTGAATAATTTCACCATTTGCTACTAAAATGCCATTTTTTATGTTATGCTCTTAAAATTACATGTTTTCCTCTTTTTGTCATGTTCTGCAAATGGTCTCTGAGTAACACTTTGAACATACCCGGTCTAATACTGTATCTCATGCATTGTCAGTCAATTGGTCTTTCATGGATACTTTCACTATCAAATTTGCATATGACCACACAACCGTTCACAAACACTACACTAACTTTCACTTCCCTGGAAGAGCATGGCAACTGCTATTATAGACTCTTCACACTTTCATTCAGGGTTATTTGTCTTACTAGATGCAATACCTTTTGAAAGCCTTTGAAATGATGTGCGGTCCAAAGAACCAGGAAGAAAAGCTAAAGAACAGAAATAGCTTTTATTGATGTTGTCTCTGTGTAAGACCAGTTTGGAGCAGTTCCTAACATTTGTCTCCATTGTGTCTCCTCAGTAAAAGCTCTATATCAGAGCACATACCCAGAATACCTCCAATACATCTACCTGGTGGCACCCGTGTCTCTCATGCTGCTAAATCCCATCGGCTTTGCCTTTTGCGAGGTCCAGAAATGGAAGAATCAGAGAGACCGCCGGCAGGGCAAACTTCTTATTGTGGGACAAGTGGCGCTACAAGTCCTCAAGAACCCGATTGTCTTTATGGTTGTCATTGGCATCGCGGCCCATTTTGCTCTGCGGCAAACCATACCTTCATTTATGGCGGATTTTGTGGATGCTTTGGCCAACTCTTTTGAGGGGGCGGCTCTGTTCTACTTGGGTCTGTCCATGGTGGGCCAGATGAAGAAGCTAACCAGGTCCACCGTGGTGACGCTGATACTGTTGCTGACGGCAAAACTGTAAGTCAAGACTCCTTCAACGGGTACCATGTGATGCTTTGAAGGTATGATGGTGTCTGATTATGCTTTCCAGGTTGCTGATGCCTCTGATTTGTAAAGACATGGTGGATCTCCTGGATGACACCAGCCCTTTGAACCACTCAAGCCTTTCCAACTATGCTTCCCTTTACGGAGTATTCCCCACAGCGCCCAGCGTCGCTATCTACGCTGCGTATTATAACTCACAGCTGGAAGTGGTGAGTACTAGAAATGCCCCATTGGGCTTCCTACCAATATCCGATTTCCCGATACCAGCAACTCTACTGGAAGGGGAGTTAGAATGGATTTTTTTATGGTAAAGGTTTCAGAACCCTGGTTTAATATTTTCATTTTTGCTTCAGGTGATATCTGGGATGGTCATCAGCACTTTCCTCTCAGCTCCAATCATGTTCATCTCAGCCTGGCTGCTCACTCTGCACCGGATGGACCCTCAGCTGGTGATGAACGCTTTGCAAGACGTCAGATTTGATGTCAGCATTGTCAGTGTGGTGGCGCTGGTGAGTCCCAAAAGTATTACTTTTATCACGTCATTCAACTTGATCACATGATATCTAATATACCGGTATTGTACAGCGATACAATTTGGAAAATGCACATTTCTATGTGGCACAAACATCAGTAAAATGCCAAGTATCAACCTTTGGACTCACTTTACACTCATTGCGTATTTACAATCCGAATTTGAAACTTGGAAATCATTTCAGATCGTTATCTCATTATCATGCCAATACTGACCGATATTATCAGACATTCCTCGTTGAAGCCATAAAGGCGTTAAGGCAAAGTGTAAAAGCAACACAAAGGCACAATCCAAAGTGTGAATGAGATATAACAGGAGTAGGAATATTCCAGTAGAATAATCAGGAATTGAAAGACGTTTCGTTTAAGTATTCATTTAAGATATAACTGTAGTAGCTGGTGCCACATAAAAACTCATTTCTCTTCATTTAGCTTTCACTTTAACGTTCAAGCGGAACTTTAACAACAGCAAAATGTTTTTCCACTTTTTTTTATTTTTTAATACCCGGCACATTCTTGTAGCGCTCAATAACAAAAAATACATAAAAACAGCTAAAATGAAAGGTCAGCAGTTTAAATATTAAGAGTAAAACATTTCAATCGAAAAAAAAAGTTGCAATTTTACGAGAAAAACATCATAAAATTGTAATTGTAGGAAAATTTAGCTGCGGAGAAAGGGAATAAAGTCAAAATATTACGGTTATAAGATCATAAATAGCTGGAAATTTAAAAAACAAAGAGTTCTATTTTGTTTGTTTGTTTTTTTAAATACCCGGCGCATTCTAAAAATGTAGCGCTCAACAAGAAAAAATACTTAAAAACAGCTCAAATGAAAGGTCAGCAGTCTAAATATTAAGAGTAAAACATTTCAATCAAAAAAAAGTTATAATTTTATGAGAAAAACATAATAAAGTTGTAATTGTAGGAAAATTTAACTGCAGAGAAAGGGAATAAAGTCAAAATATTACGGTTATAAGATCATAAATAGCTGGAAATTTAAAAAACAAAGAGTTCTATTTTGTTTGTTTGTTTTTTTAAATACCCGGCAGATTCTAAAAATGTAGCGCTCAACAAGAAAAAATACTTAAAAACAGCTAAAATGAAAGGTCAGCAGTTTAAATATTAAGAGTAAAACATTTCAATCGAAAAAAAAGTTGTAATTTTACGAGAAATAAACTCATATAATTTAGCTGCGGAGAAAGGGAATAAAGTCAAAATATTATGGTTATAAGATCATAAATAGCTGGAAATTTTAAAAACAAAGAGTTCTACTTATGAGCAACAAAATTTTGTTGCACATTTTGGAAAATTAGGTTCTGAAAAAGTTATAATATTATGGGAATCAATCAAAATACAATGAGAAGAAAATGTCTAAAAAGCCTAAAAATGACTTGGCACTTGGGTCTTGTCTTGACTTCAGACTTGACATCTTTACTTGAGAAATGACTTTCTTGAGTCTTGTACAGCACTGACTCTGCAGTAGCATCACTCTGTGCTCAGTATGTGGGAGATTGGCTTACGATATATTTTCTTCTGCAAGCTGTGGACCATGGCGGTCATGCTTTTCAGTAAGAAATTCCAGAGGCTACCTCACATGTTCACCACCAACCTCTTCTTGGCACAGGTTAGTCTCTAAATGATCATCATATTGATCATACAGAACTGTCATTTTTATTTAGTACTTGTTGTTTTAGTTCCTTACTTGTTTTGGGATGATCCTGTGGAAATTTGTGGTGACGGAAGACAACTTCATCGCTCAGATCCTGACTTTTACGCTGCTGTGCACCTCACTCTACGGCACGTACGTGTGGCCAGGTATGGCGTGCTAACAGGCAGCATCGACGTCACAACAGGCGGTACTTTTCTAACACGCGCCATTCTCGCCGTAGGCTTCATTGCGCTCTCCCTTCTGCTTCTGAGAAGGTTTGACAGTCTGAAAGTTTCGTCAGGCGTGATCGTGGTTGCCGGCTGGGGGTGAGTCACCTCGCTTTTGGGATTCGTTTGTTTCAGATGAGCCAATGAAACGAAAAACGTAAAAAAATAAAATCACTGTAAATAATGTAAATACAATTCATCCATTCCAAACACCCAAAAATATTAAAGGGGACCTAATCCGCTCACTTTTCGACCCTGTGTATGGAGTTGTGGTCTCCTATAGAGCAGCTACACCCAATAACCCACAAAGAAAACTTTCTACATCTTCCAGAATCTGCACCTATTCGAGTTGTATTTCTTTAGATTTGTGCTTCCTGCCAAAACGGTCTGTTTCAATTTATTCCACCCACGGCCCTCCTCCACTGTAATTGGCCACATGCCCCAAGTGCTTCCTAACTATCAACTATATAAGGAAGTCTGCCCCTCTGTGACATCACAAAGGGGCAGTTTTACCACGCCTTTTGAAACCGAGTGTTTTGAGCCATCCCAAAGGTCTTTCAGGGCTCACTTCCAAATGCGCAAACCTCATTATCTGAAACTTTGGCATTGTTTAACGAGAGAATACAACATTCTAACTACATTTATCGGTCATGAAAAGTGGAAAAAGGATAATAGGTCACTTTTAACAATAAATATGTTGCAAACAGACAAATTCTAGTTTAACATGAAGAAAACAATTCTAAATAATTCTAAATGAGGAATGAAACAAATGACAAGTAAACAAGTACACGGTGATCGAGTGGTTAGCGCGCAGACCTCACAGCTAGGAGACCAGGGTTCAATTCCACCCTCGGCCATCTCTGTGTGGAGTTTGCATGTTCTCCCCGTGCATGCGTGGGTTTTCTCCGGGTACTCCGGTTTCCTCCCACATTCCAAAAACATGCTAGGTTAATTAGCCACTCCAAATTGTCCATAGGTATGAATGTGAGTGTGAATGGTTGTTTGTCTATATTAGCCCTGTGATTGGCTGTACCTCGCCTCTCGCCCAAAGACAGCTGGGATAGGCTCCAGCATCCCACGTGACCCTTGTGAGGAAAAGCAGTAGAAAATGAATGAATTGATTATGTGATGCACTCAATTGTAATGTGATGCATGTTCAAATGAAATAAAACTATTACCATTACCAAATATATAAATAGGAATGAATAAACAATATTTGTATTATAAAGTAAATTATGTATTAATTCATTATTTATTATCATTAAAAAAATGCTCTAATTTAGATTTTTGTGTATTTTTATGAATAATAGTAATGCATTTGCCTGGTGTTTGCATGTGTACTGTTACTGCTAATGCTAACATTGCTATGAAAGGAATACATTGCAATTGCGTGTGGTGCTTTTCTACCACCAGGATCCCTGCATTCATAACTGCTGCGTTGCTCATCTGTGGGGAAAAAGCACCCGACACCCTGGACTCATCACTCTTCTACAGCAAACCACAGGTAGGCAACATGGGGTGTTGTTTTGTTTTGGGTATCACCCGGGTACTTATGAAGTGTCTGCTTTGTCAGATCCTCTGCACCACGGTCGTGCTTTCACTCAGCATCGTCCTGCTAGGTAGCTCCCTGGTGCTTCTCAGTAGAGGAAGCTGGGCCCAAAATGAGCAAAGTCAACAGGGAAGCACGTCGGCGGAAGACCTTGTGACCGAAACGGAACAAGATAGCCAGTCTTTGTTTGAGCCAGAAGCCCATTCAGCAGATCTCAGCAAAGGTACTCAATTGCTCACCCTTACAGTACGCTATTATCTTATCTAAGTTATGTTGTTTTGTGACCTGAATAATGAAGTAGCGGTGTGCAAACATAACTTGTTTGTTAACTTGGGAGAGTGCAAACATAACTTGTTTGCAACCAACGGTCCATATTTTGATATTTTGACCACACATTTGTGCTTATTCATGTTCTTAATATCGTCTCTCCCATTCAAGGCTTCCTCGATAATGACCCCCCATTGTATCTTTTTTTATCAGCGTGCCACATGTGTGAGTGCGCGCCGCCCCAGCCCATGCCTGACATGATCATCAGCACCAATGTGAACCGCACAGCCAGCACCCTCGCAGGTATTGAGCAACAACACGCAGGCAACACCCCTGCGGGGGAAACCAACCGTCCAAACACGGAGCGTGATATAACAGCTTCAACTGTTAAACCAGCAACTCAACTGGTGGATTAAGCTTTCGCTTTTATCCCAAAGGGGATTCTCTAATACAGCATGGGCGTCGTCTATTCATTCAGATTAAGGTGGCGAAAAATACTTGATAACCGCCATCGTAGAAGACCATCAACGTCAGTTTGTAAGATGCTGAATGTGCCACTCCTGTCTCTTATTGAGCCTTAGAAAATATTTCATGCTTATTGTATATCAGCTGTGGATATTAGATTATGGATATTATATATATCGCAAGTGCGGACATGGGATTTTCAATGTAAGTTAGCATGGAGCTAGCACAACTGTTTAGATGCATTTCATTCATGGTACAAATATAGATAGATGATTTTGTATGTGGAGTTTTACATACTTGTTAGTATTAGTATAGTTTCTGGTGGATAATTGGTTCCCTATATCCATATACAGTAAAGTCTCGTTATATCGATATTGTCGGGAGTCGGAAAAAATATCGATATAACCGGACTGTCGATATATCCGATCCTGCGCCGAACTGCATTAAAAGTGGGCAATAATGCTGAGCGCGGTTTGGCCAGCTATGTGGGGCGGGTTGAGCATGACCTGTGAACCAGGAAGTGCGGGAATCGGTGTGTGTGCTGTGCTCTGGTGGTGGAAGTGTGAAAAATAAAGTTGACTGGAAGCAGCCGTTCGCCGTGTTCTTTTTTGGTATTGAAATCCTTAAGCAAAGATTGATTTAAGCTGCTTTTGTATCGATATAAGCAGACCAAATTGGCTGGCGGGAGATGAAAAGGGCATCGTAGTAACCGGATTATCATAATAACCGGGTATCGTACTAACGGAACTAATTATATCATAAAAGACTAGAAATTTGCCGGGAAATGAAAATAGTATCGTAATAAGCAGTACTTCGATATAACCGATATCGATATAACGAGACTTTACTGTGTGTGTATATATATATATATATATATCTACACAGTTTGGGTCGGCGCTCGTCATTCAGGGGTGATAGCTGGTCCCGCAGCCAAACCCAGTCGTGTGAGGCTCTGCTGTAAAACATAACAAATCATAGAGTGTATCCTTCTGTGTCCCCCTCAGGCCAAAATGAGAATAGCAGCGACTCGACGGTCTGCCTGGTCTTCAGAGTGGACGAGCGCCATCAGGACGAGCATCGCCAAATATCCCGTCACATGCTCCTATGTTTGCTTCTTGGCGTGAGCTCGCTCGCCGTGAGTAAGCGTCGTCACGTCTCATGTGGCGTCTTCCTACACTCCTTAACACAAATGAGGACGTGTCCATACAAACACAAGGATGTTGATTGCTAATTATATTTTCCTATGTGAGTGGTGACTCCGCCATTGTTGTTCTGTTCCTTTTATAAATGCGTCTAATTGTTTATTATGCTGAGGCGTGATTACACACTTGCTGCTTTGCTTAACCACCTCTCTTAACATTGCATTTTCATGAGGACTAACTGGTTTGGAAAGGGACTTTTTTACTTTATCTTTACTTTATAAAAGTTATTACTGTACATGCACCATTTGAGTATTTTTCCTGTGATTCTCTTGTGACAGAACTTGTCTAGCTGTGTGTGGGTGCTCTTTCAACAAAACCCCAGCAGACTTTACGTGGAGCTGCAGTTCTTCTGCGCGTTTACCAATTACGGGCAGGTGGGTGTTCTTGTCATAGCGTTTCCCCAAAGGACTACAATCTAAGTGCGGCGGTGCCAGGAGCGAGTCCAAACATGAAAAGCACAACAAATATGTTAAGAACAGGGGTGCACAAACTGTTCTCTGCCATATTGAAAATAAATGAAATAATGGGGGGGGGGGGGGGGGGTAATACACAACAGATTAAAATTGACTAAAAAAAAAAAAAAAAACGGACTAAAATTTGTTACCAAAAAAAATAATTAAACATCAAATTTGACCTATAATCATTCAATACATAGTTGGTGATACGGATCCCTCCCGCTACATCTTCTTATTCTCCGGCAGAGCAGGTGCAAAAACAAGCAGCGTTAGACAGGTAGTCCCATCATAATGTGTTGAAGGGTGCCAAACCTATTTGTGATGGACCACCACAGATACAGTATGTGAATGGATGGGATGCACTGTGAATACTCCCTCTAATAGTAAACTGATTAATGACATGATTAATGACAGGATTGTCTGCTTGCAGGGTTTTCTCTCCTTTGCTCTCTTTGGACTGGACAAACATTTCATTATTCTGCCCTTTCGGAAGAGGTAAGAGACATGCAATGAATATTCTATAAAACTCAATAAAACTAAAATTCAATAAAACTAAAAAAAACAGCAGAAATCGAGAAATGAGCAGTAATTTTGCAAGAATAAAGTACAAATATTAAGATAAAAATATATATTTTAACCTAATGAGAAAAAGTCATTTTAATTGCATAAAGTTGAAAAATAAAATATTACAAAGACATAATGTTATGACAGACAAATAAAACTGAATAAAATAGTATTTTTGGGAAAGTTAGGTTGCGGTAAAAAAATATTATATTACTAGAATGAAATAAAAATATTATGGAACTAAAGTCAGAATTATGAGAAGAAAATTTACAATAGTTGAAAAAAAAAACAATAGCAGAAATGGGAATGGGGAAAACAGCTGTAATTTTATGACAGTAAAGTTCAACTATTTTGTATCCTAGTAAAATATTTAAAAGTGTCTCATGAGAATAAAGTTGTAATATTATGAGGGAAAAACAATGTAGCATACAATTGAAATATTGCAGAAAAAAAACTTTTAATTTCTGTTTAATATTATGATAAACAAACAACATCAAACTAACTGGAAAATTAGCTTAGTGAAAAAGTTAAAATAAAGTCAAAATATTCTGAAAAGCGTCATGTCGTCCGCCTTGCTCCCTGCTTGACTCAGGTGGCCGACTTCAGGTGACCCTGAACAAGGTCGTATGTACATATTTGTATGTTGACGCTGTACACGCCTGTGATTTAGGCTGCACAGACTGTGGTACGGAAAGCGGCAAGAGGAGCAACCACCAGGTGATCTACCCGAGGAGATCACAATGACCTGCACCGACTTTGTCAAACATCATAAAGACAAATGTTTTCACGACATTGTCAGGAAGAGAAGGTGAGTCTCCTGCCAGCCGGAATTTCTCATAATTTCGTCACATCGCGCTTCGGATTTATTGGTGTCATTCTATCATGGTTTTTCATAATATATGAATTACAAAAAGCTGCTGTTTTGTGGTTTGAGTCTGTTATCAGAGGGAAAAAAGTATATGTATTTCAACTTTGTGCTATTACAGTGACATTATTTAATAGTCAGAGTTTACTCTTGTAAAATTGCAACTCTTTTCACATCACAATTATACTCTGTTCTATGAATATTTTGAGTTTCTCCTGGAAAAAATTTTTTTTTTTCATTTTCGCTTTGCAATTTCAGATTTTCTTCTCCAAATATTATGCTTTATTGCCAAAATATTTTGACTTGTTTTTTTGTAATATTAAACTTTTTAACCCAGCCAAATTTAGCTAAAATTAGAACACATACAAAATATTTCCTCATTATGCAACTAAAATGACATTTTTCCCCATAACATTGAAATATTATACTTGTAAAATTACAACATTTTCTTCTTAATATTTTGACTTAATTCTTGTAAAATTAGTTTTGTTTTGTTTTCCTGATAAATTACACATTTAGAGAATCTTGTGGGCCAATACAAAACAGCCACGGGCTCCAAATGGCCCCTGGGCCGCACTTTTACACTCTGTTTTATGAATATTTTGAGTTTCTCCTGGAAAAATGATTTTTTTTTTTCATTTTCGCTTTCTAATTTCAGATTTTCTTCTCCAAATATTATGACTTTATTCCCAAAATATTTTGACTTGCTTTTTTGTAATATTAAACTTTTTAACCCAGCCAAATTTAACAAAAATTAGAACACATACAAAATATTTCTTCATTATGCAACTAAAATGACATTTTTCCCCATAACATTGAAATATTATACTTGTAAAATTACAACATTTTCTTTTTAATATTTTGACTTAATTCTTGTAAAATTAGTTTTGTTTCATTTTCCTGATAAATTACACATTTAGAGAATCTTGTGGGCCAATAAAAAACAGCCACAGGCTCCAAGGGTGTTAAAGCGTAGCGTGATGCAGGGCACCTTTTTTTTATCGTCTTGCTAAAGTACTTCCTGTGACTTGTCAGGTGCGGCGTGAGGACGATGGTGGACTGTTTCCTGGGCTGTGAGCTTGTGGAGTGGCTGCAGGAGGCGGGCTTAGCCCAGGATGCAGGTGAGGCCTTACTCTACGGCACACGCCTGCAGCAGGGCGGCATTCTTCAGCACATCGAGCAAGAACACGCCTTCCAGGACGGTCGGCTTTATTACTCCTTTGTGACCTAAGCATGGCCTGCTGAGCGCGGTGTGAACATTGCTGTTCCACGCACGTGCTGGACACGCTGTATCTTCGCTATGCGATGATAAAGCGGGAATCGTGACGGCCGTTATAAGAGCTACGACAACATTGACAGCGATTCCATAATCACGTACACCACTCAACTAATAGTAAGCAATAGATACATCTAGAAGAGATATTCATGCATGCTCAGTTTATAATACTTGAAGGAGTCGATGGGCGTGATGATAAGATATTAGATATTATTTAAGTTCCTTACTTTTGTGTCATAGAAGGTTTTCATTGGGGGTTATCGCAACGTGTACCTAATGTTGTGGCCAGTGCCTGAAGTGCTTCTTGATAAAGAGTCCTCTGCCTGACTGCTATCCACGGGTATTTTAAGCAACTTTATATGTTATGTGACAAAACACAACATCCATGATATCCAAAAAAATAAAAAAAAATCAATGAATGCGCATATAGTACAGTGGAACCTCGGTTAGTTTTTGTTATTAATTTCCCCCAAAAGGGCAAATAAAAACTGAATCAATGTTCCAAACACCCCAAAAAAGTGAACAAAAAACATTTAAAGGGAGTAGTTATAGTTTTACATACAAAAAAAACAATGTGAAACACAGTAATCCTGCCTGTTTTTTTTTTAAATCACGGCCAATTTTTCCAAACACCCCAAAAAAGTGAACAAAAAACATTTAAAAGGGAGTAGTTCTAGTTTTACATACAAAAAAACAATGTGAAACACAGTAATAATGCCGCGGGCCAATTGTTCCAAACACCCCAAAAAGAAAAAAAAAAGGTAAAGTTGATGTTTTTGAATGTATTTATTTCATTTCTTTCAGTGTTCATTCAGTTTAGCTGATGACTGTTTGATTTGCTTGTAGCGCTGTTGCCATGGTGATGATAACAACACGCAAAGCAGCGGTGACTGTTTTATCTGGGATACGTTAGCTTGTGCGGCAACAAGCACATGCTTCCATTGCCATAAAAAGATAACAAGATGCCATTTGTTGGACATTAAAAACTATGACACACATTGGGGAAAATAAACACCCATTTTTGTCTCTCAGGTCAAATGAATTGCAGGCAAACTATTGCTTGATGGATAGTTTATCCTAGAGTAATTATGAATGTATCCAAACTAGTGTTGAATAATACAGGGTATCCATAAAGTTTTATTAAAAAAAAAATTATACAAATATGATTCAATATCAAAGTTTTATGCCTTATCGGCCAATTTAACAACACAAACAATATACTGTATTTTTTGGACTGTAAGTCGCTCCGGAGTATAAGTCGCACAAGGCCAAAAAAATGCTTAATTATCGTATTTTTTTTTCATAGGTTGGCTGTTCCTGCGACTTATACTCCAGAGCGACTTATAAATGAAAAAAAGTGTAAAACACTGGACACCTTTTCTTTTCATGTTTATTTTTTGTATAGCTGAATAAGCATTGTGTTAGCATATCGTACACGTATTCAGCCTGTTCTCTATTCTTTTATTGTTAGAATTCGTCTTCCAAGAGGACGTAATGTTTGTAATGTTTTGGTCAAGTAGTTTGTAAAATAAATTACCCACAAAAAATGCGACTTATACTCCAGTGCAGTCCAATGTATGTTTCTTTTTCTACCTAATTATGCATTTTTGGCCTTGTGTGACTTATACTCCGGAGCGACTTATAGTCCAGAAAATACGGTAGGTGGAAAAAATCTTCATAAGTTGCACTGGAGTATTAGTCACTTTTTTTGCAGGTCATTTATTGATCAAAACAGACATTACGTCCTCATGGAAGGCAAGTTTTAAAAATAAAAAAATAGAGAACTGGCTGAATAGGTGTAAGATATGCTAACACAATGCTTATTCGGCTACACAAAAAATAAACAAACAGAAAAGGTGTCCAGTGTTTATGTAACATAAATTTTTCATTTATAAGTTGCTCTGGAGTATAAGATGCAGGAACAGCCAACCTATGAAAAAAAGTGACTTATAGTCTGGAAAATATGGTATTATAAGTCAACTCCGTAGACATTTTTTACAAAATGAGTCAATATTGAATTTTTTTGATATCTTGAACATGACAGCGTGGAAACATAATACTTTGTGGATACCCTGTAGTATTTCTAATAAAGCCAGTGCTGTGTATTTATTGTTAATTAATTGTTGGAAATAAATCTTAGAATTGCAATTGCTGTATTTTTGTCTTTTTGCATCTTTCCTGATTTCTTTATGTTTACCAGTGAATCTAAAGGTAGAATTTGCTAATAGTGTCCTCACTCAGCGCCCATTCAGTCAGAAGGCTTTGCTGTACAGCTCCATCTCGTCCTTCACGCAGCTTGAGAACACATCCACCACAACATCAGGCTGCCTGACGCCATGACAGAGAATCTCTTCCATCGCTTTCATTCTCTCACTTTCCAGCTTTCTCATGCCGAGCATGATCTTCCCTCCTCGCTCCTGCCGGGAACAACCGATACGAGTATGAATAAGTGTTTTTTGTGACGAGATGAAAGTGTGCTTGTGTACCTTGTGTGCGTCGATGATGGCGGCCACCGCCTCGTGTTTGCTAAACAGCTCGTGCCTTCGGTCGGGCTTGCTCTGGAAGCGCGGCTTCCGCTTTACCGGGTCGTCGGGGCCGTAACTGGGAGAGGTGGTCTGCTTCAGAGCGCAGTCGGCGTTTTGCGTGAAAACAAAGGGTTTGAACACAGACCTGTCGTACAAAAGAGGACGTTAGGTCTTTTCTTAGCTTATTGTTCCATTCCTGTGATTTTGTTTTTGTTTTGTTTTTTAAGTCATAATATTCTGAAAAACAAGTAAATCACTGAGTTGTACTTGTAATTTTTGCTGAAAAAGTTACAATGTACAAAGTACAGTCAAAATATTACAGAAATAAAGTTAGAATATTATCAGACGAAAACTTCCAAGTAGAAAGTTGAAATAGTTGGAAAGAAATATGAAAAATAAGAAAAATGCTATATTATGAAAATAAATGAAAAAATAAGATGAAAAATTGACAAAAAGTACAATAATAAACTATGAGGAATCTGAATGTTTACGTTTAAATATTATATAAAAAAATATATATAAATTAAACAAATATAAATATATTATTTTGCTATTTTACTATTATTATATACATTATTTTAGCCATTGCTGGAATAGTTGGAAAAAATTGCTATAATATTATGAAAATAAATGAAAAAATATGAAAAAATTACAAAAAGTCACAATTAATACAATAATAAACTATGAGGAATCTGAATGTTTACGTTTAAATATTATATAAAAAATATATATAAATTATAAAAATATAAATATATTATTTTGCTATTTTACTATTATTATATACATTATTTTAGCCATTGCTGGAAGACGTTTGGCCATGTGTGCTTTAATGAATGAACAATGACGTGTGAAGATTCCAGATTGTTGATGTGCCAAAATCCCGTCCCGGATGTAGTCCCGTACCTTTCAGGATCTGGAGTGGCGGTGAAATAGTGAACCCCCGGGAGATCCCGATCCATTGGTACCACCGACACCATGCTGCCTGTCGTCATGAACATGCCCTCCATATTGATGCCGCTCTCTTTATCCCTCAGGATGTCCATCATCGTTTGAGCGGAAATGCTCCCTCCAAAAGAAAGAAATGTGAGAAACCAGTTTTTCCTCCATATTTGCCGCCAAGATGTGCACCGACTTACCATCGCTCTTTGCCAGCAACTTCTTCCCTTCGCAGTATCGACTGCCAGAGTCTTCGATTCTGGATGTCTTCGTGTAGGAGTACACGGCGGCGAAGTTGAACTCAGCCTTTCCGTTCCACCAACCTTTACTCTGTGAGTATTTGCGCAAGTCTGGGTGTTCTTTGTCAATCTTTGTTGTGATGCTGTACTCGTTTGAGATGTTGCGATAGCCACCTGGGGAGGAATTGGACAAATGACACCATTCACAAAGCTCAAAGCAGACACTTCAAAAGGGAGCCAGATTTTAGAAAAAAGCGCCCTCTGGTGCACACAAAGTAAAATACACTTTGCCTCACCTGTGTCATAATATAATATCCAAGTCGGTTAATTATGAGAATCAAACAAATCAGTGAATAAAGTTGTGGTTGCGGGAAAAGTTATACAATTTTGAGAATGAATTCAAAAACTTTACAAGAAAAATGGTGAAATATTAGGAAAATTAAAAAAGAAAACAGCTCTAATTTTGAGAATAAAGTCAAAATTATAAGCGGAAAACGTTGTACTCTACTGGAAAAAACACATAATATTACGAGTAAAAATAGTGTCATTTTCATAGTCATCATATGATGAGAAACAAATAGATGAGCGAATCCAAAAGCTATAATTTTATGAGAATAAAGTCCTAATAATAGAGGAAAAAAGTCGCTATTTTATGAGAATAAACTCATAATATTATGAGGAAAAACAATGTCTTTTTAGTAGCATAAAGTTGAAATATTAAAGAAAAGTTTTTTTTAAGAAATATTACTATATTATATTAAATCACCAAGTTGTGGTTGTAATTTTTGGAATATTAGGTTGCAGAAAATGTTATAATGTTATGACAATGAAGTCAAAATATTATGGGAATAAAGTCCTAATATGAAATTATGTTATTTTTGCAGCAAAGAGTGGCGATATTAAACAAAAACATATTACTTTTTAAAAGTGATAATATTGTGAGGAAAAAACAAAAACAAAAAGTTGTCATTTTTTTTTAATTTAGGTTGGGTAAAAAGTTATAATGTGGGAATAAAGTCCATCCGTATGCTTCTTATCCTCCCTATAAAAAGAAGAAATTAGAAATATTTGGAAAAAGGTACAACAAATCAAGAGGGAAAGCCTCCAAAATGAACATTATTATCATCGCTAGTACATGTGTATAGTATTTTAGTAAATACATGATATCTAGAAGCATAAACATTGTAACTTTCTATTAGTTGCACATGTCACAACAACAATAATAATATTATTATTATTTCCTTTCAGTTTGTGCGGATCGGCTCGTATGACTGCAAGCTCAGCAAACTTCCTGTCAAACGTCAATTGGCAGCACAAACAGCAAACACCGGCCTTCGTATTTTCTTCCTGTTTACCTTCCACTCTCTCCGCGGCCCAGTGCTTCCCGGAGGTCTCCAGCACCCACGCCTCCTTCCTGTCTGAGATCAGGAAGCTGTTGTGGTAAGTGAAGCCACCTTCTTCCTCCAAGCAGCATCCTCCTTGGCCGTGTTTCTCCAGCAGCTCAGCTACGACGTGAACCGCTTTCTCAGCAGTGTCCGCCCTCTCGAGTGCAAGCCTGGGGAAACGGTTATGGTCCCACGATTATTATTATTTATTTATTTTTTTTCTCTTAATATTTTGACGTTATTCTCACAATATTAGAACTTTTCCCCCTAACTTTGTTTTCCAAAAATAACAACTTCGTTTTCTCATAATGTTGACTGTTGACACAATCACACACTTGTTTCATATTTCTCAGAATACTAAAATTACATTTTTTCCTCATTATTATTTTTTTTATCTCTAGACTATAACTTCTTTTGTTTCCTATGATATTATAACTTAAAGATTGTAATATTTAAGATTACAAGAATTATTATACATATTATAAGAATTATATTATAAGAATTTAAGAATATTAGGACTTTATTCCCATAATATTTTGACTTCATTCTCATAACATTATAAAATTTTATGCAACCTAATATTCCAAAAATTACAACCACAGCTCTGTGATTTGTTTAATATAATATAGTAATTTATATAGTAATTCTTGGAAAAAAAATTTCTTTAATATTTCAACTTTATGCTACTAAAAAGACATTGTTTTTCCTCATTATATTATGAGTCTATTTATTTAAAATTGCAACTTTTTTTTTTTTTCAAGTATACTACAAGTTTCAACCGGGTGAAAAAGCATATTTTTAATATGCATGTTTTTTTTTTATTTTCACAATATTTAAACTATATGAAATATTTGTTGTAAATATTCTTCTCATAATATTATAGCTTTACTTCCATACCCGTTTTAGGTCATACCTGACAAGATCCATTCCTAGCAGAGCCTCCTCGCCATCAGCGCTCTCTCGTCCCCACACCGCCTCATTGCCAATACACACTTGGTGCTCATTGGCGCCCATTTCTGCCCCCCACAACCATGCGGGTCGGCTCAAAACCACTGCATAAGTGTGGGGAACCTGCTCGACCTCCATGTAAGTACACTTTTCACCATGACACCATGACATGACACGGTTATCAAAAACAGTTATCAAATTTTCAAAATGCAATGTGGGGAAAGCTGAGGTTGACATGTGCCACCCACCTCCACCTTTGACCCCTCTTGGTAGTCTGAGGCAGGGAAGCAAACCACCTCCTGGACTTCATCGCACGGCCTGTCAGAGTTCTTCCCGAAAATGATGCGTGCTCCTTCCGTGGAGGGGGGAAGAGCCACAAAGGTGTCACAAGAAGATGGGCGCATGGTGGCTCATTACAGCACCGGAAGTCAGCTCAACTGAATTGGACATGATCAGATTTGACATTGCATGAGTCAAAATGTCAAGGACAGCACGCCGTTTTGAACGAAATTGAATACAAATACTGTTTATGTTGTATTATGCAGTTGACAACTGTGTTCCGCAATAAGCTTTACAAAAATGTTAAGACTTACAGTTTTTGAAGGCTCGTTGTTTACGACGGTCAGTGACGTCACGTCACGTCTATAAATAATTTTCGCGACACGTTCACAAAATATTCACCTTCGAGTTTTTCCAAAAAATCTGTCTTAATACAAACAAGTGACTCTTACCTTTATTGCTAAGACTGGAAACGGATGACAGCACGTTGTTTTACTCCATTCCCTCAAGCTAGCTGAGATTTACGACACTCCTGCGGTGTGACGGCACTGCTTGTTGTGACTTCCAGTCTTACAAAGATCTTACAATAAATGAGTCGAACTTACTTTAATTTAATTTTTTATGTTTATTCTTCTTATATATGATGTTCAGTCGCAATAAAGTGATACTGATTTATTTTCAAATGTTTTTGGGCAATAAAAAAAATCTAAGCTTCCGCTTCCGTCTTGTGTACTTCCGGAAGGTATATCGTCAACAAGCGTTAGCTAAAATACTTTTAACCTCGACTTGCAGTCGTTAGATGAGCAGTGATGGGGAAGTCTTTTGCGAATTTTATGTGTAAAAAGGATTTCCACCCAGCGTCGAAGTCTAATATCAAAAAGGTAAGTGAAAGTTGACGTTTCAGTTTCAAACTTAAACGCAAACCGTTTGGCTGGCTAGCATACCCGGCCTAGCCTAGCTTAGCTTGTTTGGACTTGCCACGCGAACATCGGTTGTTTTTGCATTTGTCAAGCAATAGGTTTTAAGTAATGGCGACTCGTACGTCCATAAACGAGAACGCTAAACTGTGCTTTATCCCGCCTTTATTGTTCTTTGACCCTATAGGGTGCTGTCAGGAATAGCAGGTTAGCATTGCTGTTAGCATACCAAATGGCGAGTTTCAAACTGAGCTGCTGCTTTATTTAATTCGATATGTTGTTTGTAGATGATGGGAAACGCATTGAACACAAAACATGGTTGTACAAAGCACTTTGTAATGTCTACATGTCAAAATGTATTATACTGACAGTGTACATTATGTATGCAGCATTTCCCATAGGCCTGCCATCTACCTGTGGTTGTCACTGATCAGTTAAATGTATCCATTCTGTGCAGGTATGGATACAAGAGCAGAAGTTGACTTTCGAGAAGCGAAAGCAGGAGGACCTGATGCAGGCGTACCTGAAGGAGCAGGACACATACAACAACAGGTACCCCATTTAAACATTTTGCTTCTCTACTTTTACAAATAAGTGTTTGTGCTGTCAGCCTTCAGTTCATGTTGTCTTTTTCACCTACAGAGTGTTGATGGGGGATGACCGTGTTAAAAATGGCCTCAATTTCATGTATGAGGCTCCACCGGGAGCAAAGAAAGGTAAACAATGTCTTCATAATGAAGGGAATGGAATCTTGGAGGTTTTAATGGTCACATTGAGTTCTGATACTTGTTTTCCTCTTCCTTGCTATGATCCTTGTCCGTGCTGCAGAAGAGAAGGCAGAGGTAAAGTAGAGCAAATAATCAAACTCTACAATCTGACAAGATTTCCCTTTTATCATTTACATACGAAAATTGTGATAATTGTGTTCTTTTTTTCCTTCAGGAGGGAGGAGCAGGAGGAGAAGAAGACTATAAATTTGAATGGCAGAAGGGGGCTCCAAGAGAAAAGTAAACCAAAGTACACCCAACAAAGGTTGTAATACTTGTAACACTTCTGATGAGCACATTACTTTTGCAGATATGCAAAGGACGACATGAATATCAGAGATCAGCCCTTTGGAATCCAGGTAACATGCCTGCTTGCTTTGTTGCCTGCTTACAAATAAATTACATATTATTATTGTGGCCCAGAGCTGGATTTATTTTTTTATTTTTTGGCCCGTGGCTTATTGTAAACATGTAATTCAACATGAAAACTACAGAAACAGCAGCAAAAATGGAAAAAAATAGCAGTAATTTTAAGAGTGAAAAATAAAATAAAATCTAACAAGACGTAATTTTATGTACATGTATTGTTCATACTTGTATTATATAATTACATATATCATCACATTATAGTCATCTCTGTGTGGAGTTTGCATGTTCTCCCCGTGAATGCGTGGGTTTTCTCCGGGTACTCCGGTTTCCTCCCACATTCCAAAAACATGCTAGGTTAATTGGCGACTCCAAATTGTCCTTAGGTATGAATGTGAGTGTGAATGGTTGTTTGTCTATATGTACCAAGCTACAGCTATATTATTATAGCAGCCAACATGAACAATTATATTTATCTGGCGGACTAACACGACGCATCGCTAGTCTCAGCGTCATCCCCAGACACAAGAGTGGATACCTAGCTGTAAATTTCCCTGCAAAGTCTCAACATGATGCTGGTTTACCGTCAGCATTTTTTACCTGAGGACTGGAGCACACCTCTTGTGTTGGAAGCCACCCCGAATTAGAGTGGACATCGTATGTGTTTTTGCTTTATCTCTGCTGCTGTTGTTGACGGAAGGAGCATAAGTATGTGTATCAACACACTTGGAAAGTAACTTTTGGTACTGTTTTGAATTATCACAATATGGCCACATACTGCAACTATTCCATGTTATCATCCGTGTACATGTTAATGCATGGATGTCAAACCATGCAACGTTTTTAGACGGCTTCACAGAGATAGCTGTGTCCTAATGATGCGCATTGTTAGCTATATCATATTAACTTATTTTCTCCTGTTATAATGCACCGAGAAAGGAGAGAAATATGTGTTCATGTTTGACATAAGGATTGTGAATGACGATAGCAATTTTTTAGAAATCTTGGTTGGGGAAAAAGATGGAGTATTACAGGAATAAAGTCATAATATTACAAAAAGAAACATTTCCGCACATTATTAATGAATAAAGTTGTATTATTTGCTAAATTTAAATATAGCAAACATGGGGGGGGGAAACAGGAAAAGTTCATACTAATATGCTTTTTCTGTATGACTTAAAGCTGAGTCTCGAGATGTGTACGAGTTCTTAGCATATGTAACAAAATATCATATCAGAGTGGCAACGTTGCATGCTTTCATTTTTCACTACGTGGCCCTCATCCATGAAGTCAAATTGAATCCATTGTCGGTCCTGTAAAAACAAAACCTTATTGTGTCATTCCTGTTGCTGCGTTACTGAATGGTGTGTTCCATTTCCAGGTGCGCAACGTGCGCTGCATCAAATGTCACAAGTGGGGCCATGTCAACACGGACAGAGAATGCCCTCTGTTTGGACTGTCAGGCATCAACGCCAGCTCTATGGCGATGGAGGAGGGGGCAGGTACGTACCTGTTGCCATCTTTTGTTTTGTTTTTTTATTCACTTGTTGGGGGGGGGGGTCCCAACTGATGTGTGTGACTCGCATCAAGCTCACATTTGCTGTATATTTATCATGTACTTTTATTCAGCACGATGTGGACGTGCGTCTTGTCTATATAGAATAGAATGTTTGCCAGAGACCTCCGTGGCGTCACACCGGAGAACGTGCCCGGATACAGTGCACCTTGCTGGGCCACTGCACTCTATACTGTGGTTCTCCTGACAGCAGTGATACGGTAGTTGGAATGTCGTCATATTTGATTAGGACGGATCAACGGGTACCACCTGGACCTTCCAAGAGTACAACGATCCCAAGCATACTCTCCAAAATCCACCAAATTGTGGTTGAAGACTAAATGCTGGACGAGTGGCCATCACAATCGCCTGACTTACATCTACATCAACATTTTCATCAGCTTTCAGCCCTGAGCGCGCTCAGTTGTGCAATCAGCCAGCAATCACGTTTTACCCCGGGAGAGTCCAGTCAGAGGCGGGAATGTGGACGCAGAAGAGGGGCTGGCTGGGAGGCTGTTGGGAGAGAGAGGGGGGGGGTAATTATTGTGTATTCTGATTTCCACCCTAACTGCTGCTTTGGCAGAGCATGGTATTCTATGATTTGCTCAGCCGGAAGCAGAGTGATGATTTGATGTTGATGTTTTTGATGTTTTGTCCCGTTAACAAAGCCGCCCCCCCACCCCCCAACCCCGAAATTCCCAGGGAATGTGCGGCTGGCCAGGGTCTGCCATCAATGACGCTGTGATACTGTGATTTGCACTAACAGGTCCGTCGATGCACCCCTCTGCGCTAATGGCGGAGATGCGTAACAGTGGGTTTGCCCTGAAGAAATGTGTCCTTGATCGGAATGCCACCGCTTGTGATCCAGTGCAGGTAATTGTCTTGCTCACACAGTCATTTTCTCACACACACACACACACACAATGTGCCCTTGGAAGAGGGCAGGCTTAGCTTCAGAGTCGCCGTCACGTAGCTCATTCATCCGCACTAACGCCTATGCAATGTCAGGTGCTCAAATTACAAATGTAAGGGTCGTTTATGTTTATCTTGTCATGGAGAAACTCTAGTGTACTTTCTATATGTACTATATGCATGTATTTTGTGTTTTAACTTTTTTTGTTTGTTTTTTCAGGACTTTGTCGCAAGTGATCAGGAAGAAGATCCAGAGGTGGAATTTTTAAAATCCCTAACAACTAAACAAAAACGGAAACTCCTCAGGTGAAAAAAATACATTTTTAACAATAATACATATCATAATAATATCATCATATTGACAAGTACTTCAAATGAATGTTACTCTACAAACATTTTGTCCAATGTACTTACTGCTCAACAAGTGAATTATGAAGCCTTCACGTTTGACAGGAAGCTGGATCGTCTGGAAAAGCAAAAGTCCAAGAAGAAGAAGAGTAAAAAAGAAAAGAAGAAGAGCAAGAAGAAGCAGCAGAAGAAGAAGCGCGACAGCAGTGACAGTTCCAGCAGTAGCAGCAGCAGCAGCAGCGACTCATCCCACGGCTCCAGCGACTCCGACTCGGACAACCACGGCAACTTAAAGAGCCAGAAGGGAAACAGGAGCAAGAAGAAGGCGGCGTCCCACAGGGATGAAAGCTCCGAGAGGCGAGACAAGAGTCACAGAAAGTCTTCTCGCAGGAGTCGATGGGCGAGCCCTCACACATCATCACGCAAGCGGCCTCAAGCGGCATCTGGAGAACATCAACAAACACGGGGCGACAGAGGACGAAGTCCAGAGAGCAAGAAGAAGGCGCCAGACAGAAGTCAGGACAGAAAGCGAGATCGGAGCAGGAGCGACCAGAGAAGCAGGGAGCGGCATCACAGAGCAGATGCCGACGGGAGGCGAGGAAGGACGGCGGATGAGAGGAGTAGAAGCAGGGAGCGAGCAGGAAGTGGACGAAGCCACGACAGGACCCAAAGAAAACACTAACTGCTTTTTCCTCTTAAATCTCAGTTGATTTTTTTTTTCTTTTAAAAGTCTCAAGTGGTGTTCATCACCCTTGTTGAGCGGCATGCATGTCTCTTATCGCCAGTAGAGGGCGTCAGTGGACAAAGTATTTAACTCAAAACCCCATCGGCAGCAATCTGCAGCCTTGAGCCGCTCAAAGAAAACATTTCGATGGTCAGATTACCTCGAGAAAACCTTTCAACTCCAGTCGTCATGTGTGTGTATATATATGTATACAGTATGTATACGTATAATAAACAAAATACTTAAGCTTTCAGTAGGACACAGGACAATGTTCTCATCCAAATTAAATCATAATTCAGGAGTTTTTCAACATTCCAATACTCGTTTCTGCCCATTCCCCCTTCCAAGCACCCTCCACATTTTTGTATTTTGCCGTTTAAGATTAAAATCGGATATTCAAGTCATAGTGTACTAATTTTAAAATTGGGTTTTAATAAAAATCAAAGTAGACTCCGGTTGACTTTTTATTTTTAATACATCTGTAAATCCTGCTCATACACTGCTTTTAAAGCATAACAAATCTGGACATTACTGGATTTATTTTTTGTTTAGACATCATACGATAAATAATGTGTGTAAATAATTTACTTTTTATTTGGTCTTGTATTTAAATGTATCCAGATAAATGTGATTTGATTGTACATATATTTTATCAAACTTAAATGTACTAGTGCGCACGTGTTGAAGAAAAGTAGTCCCCTTTTTTAAAAATTTGTAGTCAACATCCACAACAAGAAAAAAGGCCCCATGCATTTCTCCCCCAATGTACATAAAACAACTTAAAAAGCATCCTTTATAATAAAAAAAAAACTTTTCAATTTCAAGCCCTGGATATTCAAATAATGTTTCACCCAGCCCAGGGAAAAAAAACATTTCAAAATCATAAATTCACGTGACTCTTGCTCATTCACTATTTTAAATTGCCATTTTTTTTAAACTTCCTGCTGTGCAAATGACAGCAACCGCAAATAATTGGAACAATTGACAGGTATTATAAGAGCTTTGTTATCAAACCGCTGTGGAAAGGCGAAAGTGAAGAAAATATCTCATGAGATGAATTCGACATTTGATCAAACATGAATCCCTAATCTGAAAATACAAGACCCAAGGGGTTTTTCCATGTGCTCCAAAATCCTAATTAATAGCATTCAACAGCATTTGCATTTTTTTAACGCCACATTGAACACTCAATTATTCTATTCCAATTAAAAATGAAAATCCTTGTATTTATCTGGAGATTTTTTTAGGGAATGAATAAAATTAAATCTAAATATAAAATCTTTCATCACACCATAACAGCCTTTTGGATGTGTTTTTAATGACTTTAAAATGAAAGTCTTATACGTGTGAATTTATACAGGTAAACATTTATATATAGATATTTTAGCAAAGAAATAAAACTTTTCCAAAAAAAAAAAAGCTGTTCACATACATAGAATATCCACAAAGTGCATTGAAAGGTAAACTCCCTGATGTTCCAGGACAGCCTCACGAATGAAAACAACAAGAAGATGAGATGAACACATACTTTTATACAAGATGCAACTCACATTGTCCAACTTCAGCTCCACTTTTTCCTCAGCAATTCAACATTGATGAAGAATATTCCCTTATGTTCAACAAGACCCGTTTTTATGTTTTATTTCTGCAGTTTGCATCGAGGGTCCCCCCCCCCCCCCCCCCCCATCAGGGCTCGTCGTGAGGGGACTGGTCCTTAACCGTGATCCTGGGATTGACCCCTTCCAAAATAAGGTCCGGGGACTCGGACCTGGGCGTCTCCAGGTTGCTGGTGTCGGTGTCACTGTCGCTGCCCTTCTTGCCGCCCCCTCCCGCCGTGTGCGTCTTGATGTGTTTGCTCAGGTGGTCGCTCCGCATGAAGCGCTTGTTGCACACCGGGCAGGCGAAGCGCTTCTCGCCGGTGTGGGTCCTCAGGTGTCTCTGCAGCTCGTCGGAGCGTGTGAAGCGCTTGCCGCAGAAGAGCCAGTTGCACACGAAGGGCCGCTCGCCCGTGTGCCACCTCAGGTGCGCCTTCAGGTGCGACGTCTTGCCGTACACCTTGCCGCAGCCTGGGATGTGGCAGCTGTGGAGTCCCTTCCTCCGCAGGCTGGCCCCGGCGGGGCCGAGCCGCTCGGCCTCCTGGCAATTGGGGCAGTCACACGTGGCCCTGCCGGAGTACCGCCTGGACGACCGCGTGGAACTACTTATCCCCGAGCTGCCGCCTGAAATCATGGCGGTGGCCGCAGAAGCGTCCGTGTACGCGGGCAGGACCGTCTTGAAGCCGTCCTGGGCCAGCAGGTGCTGCCCGGTGGACAGCAGGTGAGACGCGGTGGGGCTGATCCCCGTGGAGCTGAAGGCCGAGTGGGTGAGAGAGGAGAAGTCCGCGTTGTAGCCGCTCAGCTGGGAGTGGATCGCCTGCGGGGTGCCGGAGTGAAGCGAGCCCTGGAGTGTCCCCGCCGGGTTCTGCACGTCAAGCCACGACCCGGGGTTGGTGTGGACATCCCACCAGGACGACGCGCCGTTCGCCACGTCCCCGGAGATGGTGGAGTGGAACCCGGACTTGTACCACGATTCGTACGGGTGCGCCATCCCCACACGGGGGTAGAGGCTCTCCGCGGAGGTGTGCACCTTGGAGATGAAGGCGGACTGACCGGACTCCTGAGCCGAGACCACTCCGCCGCCGCCGCTGCTGTTGGAGAACAAGCCGCTGTACTCGGTGGAGAAGGCGGCCGAGGTCGGGGATGTGGAGGCCAAGCAGAAGGCGCTGCTGCCGGCGCCGCTCGTCGGCGTTAGTCCGGTGGAGGCGCGGCTCGTCGCCACCGTGAAGCCGGGGAGCGCCGAGCCCAAGTTGCAGCTGGACGAGGACCGCTTCCACGGGTGAAATCCACCTTTGGAGAAGGCGCTGGATTCGGGTAAAGTCGTGAGAGGGCTCGTGTTTCCGATTTTGTTGCAGGTGGCAGCCAGCATTGCTAAGGGTGTCGTTCCAAACCGAGGCTCTTCCTTTTAACAAGCAACAAAGTTTCACTTAAAACAAGCAAGGAAACAACGTTCGACGCTCAAAAAACAACAAACAACTCACCCCGAGAATGGAGGTAGCCATATCCGAGTTGTGGTCCTGTGCTGGGAAAACTTCTCGATCTCTAACTCTACTCGGAACCGGTTGTGATCCAGCGCCTCCGTGCTGTGATTCGGGTCAACACGGGTTCTGTTGCGGCTCCTGTCTGCCGGCACTACTTTTAGTAGGTAAGCGAGCCTCTTGTTTTGAAGTAGAGCTCGGCTGGGAGTCGTAGCCAATCACAAAGCGACTTCCGGGACAACCGCACCAGTCAGCCAATCGGAGCTGCGAGCGCTCGTGGAGGATTCCTCGAGCCCCGCCTACAAACAGCTGCTTCTCAGCCTCCTCTCAGGCTCGCATATAGCAGACTGGATTTGACGTTTTTTTAATGGCGACATATACATTTTTTTATTGAAATCTTACACGAATGATCACCGTATTGTTAGATTTTTTGGATTTATCTTTGTTAAGAGGTAAGATTTGTATTTATTGTGCTTTTTGGTTGACTTTTTCTGTTTGTTTTCTGTGTTTTTTAGCATTCCCATCACATCATTGAGAAAACGCTGATCCCAAAAGACAGCTGATGACTTCATCACAGCATTAAAACCGTGATAGCTGAGGTAAAGCGACATAGAATATATATATTTTTATGTATTGTTTTTATTTAAATGAGCACATCGATGCCAGAAAAGGGGGTACAACTGAATATTTACCAGCATTTATTACCAGTATTTATTAAATATATGAAATATAAAAGTACACGATATGTGCACGTCATTGATATTTTTTTTACTGACAGGCCTCAGTTATGAGCTGTCACAACCACATGCATTTTGCTACCAAAATTACCATTTATCTTTTTTTTTTAAAGTCAGTCAACATCCATGTTAAATCATCACCACAATTGAACCACTTTTCTTAATTTTTTTTTAAATGTCACATTCCGGATATCGCTGGATGATAATGGCATAATAACGCCAGCACTCTTCATGTGAATTATACATTTTAAGAAAAGCATTACGGCATTCAAAACGGGCAAAAAATGTGCCATTACGGAGCATTAATGGTGGCAGGCGACACAGCATCATTTATGTAAAGGTAAAAAAAAAAAAAACAGTAATATTGCCATCTCAATTTAGTCAATAAATTATTTTTTAATGTGCAGTATGTTTAATTTTAATTGTACGTTATAAGCTTCCTTTCTATTGTAAATGCACGTGATAATAATCATAATACCCAACCCGTTTGTCTCAATGTCAACCCCTCGCTTTGAAGACAATAATACATAATAATAAAAAAAACATTTAGAAAAAACACCCATTTCATATTTAAAAGCAAAGTACGTCTAAATATGTTTTTTTTTTTTTTTTTTTTTATAAAGATGCTCCTTGACGATGTAAAGTTAAGCATTCGTCTCCGCTCCCGCGCGCGCCAATTAGGACCCCATTACACGCGATTAGATTGATCAATGTACCTTAAACAAAAGCAATGATTTATTTGGTCGAACAAAACGCTGCGCGTCATGGGGATGAAGTCGAAGTGTGGGGGGTGCACACACACACACACACACACACACACACACACACACACATACAGATGAATGATGAATTCATACAGCAGCCACATTATGACTGCCTCATTTTGAGAGCTGGATTATTGGCCGGTGTCTTTTTTTTTTTTTTAAACATTTTCGGAGGGCGGTGGGTTGTGCTCCTGCGTGTTTTAATTTGTGTCTCTGCAGAGGAACGTGAGCTTTGTGGACATTTAACTAATTGTCACTTTGTGCGCCCCTGCAGTCAACACCTGTCTGCACACACGGGGAAGGTGACGTGTTGCCAAGATGGTTTTTTTTTTTTTTTTTGCGTTGCAATTATTCATTTCTGGCTTAAAAGTAATTCTGTGTATCATTGGACGGTTGCAGAAAGGACGCATAATGCATGTGGTGCATTGATGTGCATCATTGCATAGGCAGGACACAATTGGGTATACACCTGCATCATCTGAATAGAATGCTTTGCACTAATATAATAATGCAACAAATATTTTGGTCACTTTATGGTGTGCCTAATGTTGTGTCCTTGTAAGACAAAACAAATGAAAAAAAAAAAGCACTGCCATCAGTGAGCACTGATATGATCCCTGCTCATTAAACTGCATTGAGTTGCTACATTTGGAAGCGAGGGGTCAGCCTTTGGTGTCAACGTTCATTTCTAAATGTAGACAGAACGTGGAGTGAGCTGCTTGCAGAGGCGGCTGCAACCGAAGACTCACTATAGCTTCTTTTCGCTTTCAGTGCTCTCAAGTGTGCCCCAAATGGTATTTTTGTGGAGAAGTAACATTGTGGCTAAAGACATTTGTGTTGCCCCCACAGGGGGACAGGAAACGGCGCCAGGAAGGTTTTACAGCGGCGTTTGACAATAGGAATTATGGGCCTGCCTAAGGTGGGGTAAGTAGATACAGTGAGGTTATAACCGCAGCTTTCTTCTGCACGCGTCATTGAAAATGCATGAGGATGTATACAGCTGCGTTAATGATGGGAATGGACGTTAAATGGAGCGAAACTTTAATGTGAGTTGTGGATATGCAAAGAAAACAGGGGAAGGTCTGCATCGGGGGTGTCTGAAGGCTTTTTGCGGCCCTAAAACAAGGTTTGTTGGTGGCTTATACCAAATGATACTGCTACTACGCACACATACAGTATATGCTCTGCATATCATGAAGGTAGTCATGTCTATTATAGCAACCGTAATAAATAATAATAATAATAATAATACATTTTATTTGTATAGAGCTTTTCAAAGTACTCAAAAACACGAGTAAGACAAGTAAAAGATGCATTAAAATACAACCATACATTCATTTAGAGCTAAAAACAAGGCATAAAAGTTATTTAATTAAAAATGGATTTAAACTGTTGGGTTTTTAGTTGTTTTTTGAAGGTGGCAAGGTCAGGGCAAGCACAATGCAAAGAATTCCACAGGGTAGGGGCAGCGATGGAGAAGGCTCTGTCTCCCCAGGTTCAGAAATTGGTCTTATAATAACAGTACATAAAGAATAAAGCACAAACCTTAACAAAATACAACATCAGTATACATCAAATATAAAATGTATAGCTACTCAATCAATGATCACATACATGGAATGGGAGTCACAGATTAGCCTTTACATAATCCATAATGTAATCCAGTACTAAGGATTTAACATCTTGGATTTAGCAACTTGTGTTCAAGTTTTGAGACCGGATTTGACCGTCCAAACTAGTTCTAGCCGAAGAGCACACTGACACGTTTTAATGTTTTTCCTTCAAAATCACAACTAACCCCCTTTGCAACTTTACACACATAATCATGCTCCCATTTGATTGACACTACCAGAAATGAGCAATTTGACATGTTTTTGTTCATGCTTGCCATTTGTAATGGGCAGCGCCATACCTGTCAACATGCGGAAGTAAGGGGACGTTTTCTGGAAAATAGGCGAAAATGAAGGAAAATTAGACCACAAGCAAATAGTGAAAATCTGCTATTTTTTCTATTTTTATTTTTGACACACAGCTCAATCCCAGACTAAATGTTTGCTGTGGAGAAAATATTATTTTTGGAGAAAAAAAATGTATTACATATTGAGTGGGTCGGAGCACGGTACAAACTCTCTAGACTGAGTCGACCCTCATTCAAAGTGAAATGCAACTGTAAAATGTTGAAATAGTCTACAATAAAAGCTTTTTCTAAAAGCTGTAAAGTCCTCATAAAGGCAAATATTAATTTTAACAAAGTCTGCTGCCTCATTTTTTTATAATGACAATCTGCATATACTCCAGAATGTTAGGAAAAGTAATCATATGATTGGCAATGGAATGCAAACTCCAGCTTTGTCATTTCCACTGCATTTCAGTCCTGACACAAAAGAACTAGATGACATCATGTTAATGATTCTAGGGGGCGGTGCTTGAAATCTTTGTTTTTCCTCCGTTAACTGTGATTACCTACAAGGAAACACGTGTAGTCATCATTGCTTTGCACTAAAGGGGCGTCACAGGCAAGGATATTGTTGCTAGTACGATGCTACCTAAATCAGCAATCATCAGATCTTTAAGAATATCAAATGGAGAGGTTCAATTGTTGTGAAGAAGGCGTCAGAGCGCCCAGCAGGAGATTTAGCTGCAGGGTCTGGGTACCACCAGGCTGGTGTGAGTGCATCTGCTCCCACGGTGTGACGTACACTTTAGGAAGATGGCCTGGTGTCAGGAGGGGCAGCACTTCTCACCAGGAAGAGTCATCAGGGACAGACTGGTATTCTGCCAACCATACAGGTATCGGACACATGAAGCCATTTCCTCTTATGAATCCCCTTTCTGATTGTTTGAGGCATCCAGAAAAACCCAGTGAAGAACATTTTTTGCCATTTTTTCTTTGGCCATTTTGACAAGAATGGTCCAAAATCTATTCCCGAAAGCAACTTCCTGAATAGTTTAGTGACGAACAATGTATTTCCCAAAGACAAAAGTCGGCACGGTGGCCGAGTGGTTCCCGCGCAGACCTCACAGCTAGGGACCAGGGTTCAATTCCACCCTCGGCCATTTCTGTGTGGAGTTTGCATGTTCTCCCCGTGCATGCGTGGGTTTTCTCCGGGTACTCCGGTTTCCTCCCACATTCCAAAAACATGCTAGGTTAATTAGCGACTCCAAATTGTCCATAGGTATGAATGTGAGTGTGAATGGTTGTTTGTCTATATGTGCCCTGTGATTGGCTGGCCACCAGTCCAGGGTGTACCCCGCCTCTCGCCTGAAGACAGCTGGGATAGGCTCCAGCACCCTCCGCGACCCCCGTGAGGAAAAAGTGGTAGAAAATGAATGAATGAATACAAATAAGGCGGCACGGCGGGCGAGTGGTTAGGAAACCAGGGTTCAATTCCACCCTCGGCTATCTCTGTGTGGAGTTTGCATGTTCTCCCCGTGCATGCGTGGGTTTTCTCCGGGTACTCCGGTTTCCTCCCACATTCCAAAAACATGCTAGGTTAATTGGCGACTCCAAATTGTCCATAGGTATGAATGTGAGTGTGAATGGTTGTTTGTCTATATGTGCCCTGTGATTGGCTGGCCACCAGTCCAGGGTGTACCCCGCCTCTGCCTCTCGCCCAAAGACAGCTGGGATAAGCTCCAGCACCCCCGCGACCCTCATGAGGAAAAGCCGTAGAAAATGAATGAATGAATAAATACAAATAAGGCGGCATGGCGGTCGAGTGGTTAGCGCGCAGACCTCACAGCTAGGAGACTAGGGTTCAATTCCACCCTCGGCTATCTCTGTGTGAAGTTTGCATGTTCTCACCGTGAATGCGTGGGTTTTCCTCCCACATTCCAAAAACATGTCAAGTTAATTAGCGATTCCAAATTGCCCATAGGTATGAATGTGAGTGTGAATGGTTGTTTGTCTATATGTGCCCTGTGATTGGCTGGCGACCAGTCCAGGGACAGCTGGGATAGGCTCCAGCACCCCCCACGACCCTTGTGAGGGAAAAAGCAGTAGAAAATGAATGAATGAATAAATCCAAATAAGCACTTGTATTCCAATATCCACTTACATAGCGTTGATTCTTACTTCATGTTATTCCAAGGTGACCCCTAAAGGCTGCATGTATTTCATCAATGTGGAGCAAATGGACTTAGTACAGGACTCAGTAAACCTAAATCATTTCACAGTGAAGCACCGAGGGAAGGGAAGGATTGTGCTGGATTATAGTTAATGATGCCTAACTGCCGGACTCTTGTTATTGTCTGTAGGTTTTCAAGAACACTTGAGTCGCTCGCTGCCATGAAGAAGAAATCTGTTTGATCATAAATGCTGCATTTTGTCTGATATAGACAAATTCAATAGGAATATAATGGCCCTCCATTGTAAGGATTTTTGATCTATTATGGGATTGTGTGACCTTGCAATTTAACGTTGTGTTTTACAGTATTCATGATGGTATTGGTAATGATGGACGGTATCGGTATATCGGTAAGAAAGACAGAAACCTTCTCTGCACTGAGGTGTTCGAGGTTGGATGACATCGTCAGCCATCAGCACTTTTCTCTCTTTTTTTTTTTTCCAGAAAGTCAACTTTTTTTTTCAAGGTGCTGACAAAGAGTCAAACTGCTGCTGAAAATCTCCCCCCTTCTGCACCACTGACCCAAATGAAAGCAGAGTGTCCATTCCGGACCGGCGCTATGATTTCCTCTGCCAATTCCACGACGCAGCCAGGTGTGGGGTCTGGCCGTTTACCTCTATTTCCACACTTGACATGTCCTCACAGTCGTTTTGCTCTGTTGTTGATATGTCCTTCCTGTGTGTGATGCATGATTGCTGCACCACTCAAACCACTTTTTTTTTTTTTTTTTCTGAAAGAAAAAGGTGAAGCATTTGAGCCTTCAATCAAAAACAGCCAGTCTCCTCCCGCAGGGCTGCATGGACGGCACGTATTGGCGATTTACTATTGTGTTCCACTTCTACCTGACAATTCTTATACTTATTCTCCAAATATGTTTCAGAAAGAAACCATCCAAGGGAACCAAAAGATTGGATCGCTCGATAGATACTCGGTAAGTCCCTCAGTTTTCATGATCAGTTTGTTCCAAGAGGTTCAACAAAAACCAACGCATACAATAATCAAGGCTAATTTGGTTGGCAAGTAGCTTTCGGTGTGCATTAGCGCCACCTGTGGAACAGAATCTAAACCTTCATTCATTCATTCATTTTCTACCACTTTTTCCTCACGAGGGTCGCTGGAGCCTATCCCAGCTGTCTTCGGGCGAGAGGCGAGGTACTGGTCGCCAGCCAATCACAGGACACATATAGACAAACAACCATTCACACTCACATTCATACCTATGGACAATTTGGAGTCGCCAATTAACCTAGCATGTTTTTGGAATGTGGGAGGAAACCGGAGTACCTGGAGAAAACCCACACATGCACGGGGAGAACATGCAAACTCCACACAGAGATGGCCGAGGGTGGGAATTGAACCCTGGTCTCCTAGCTGTGAGGTCTGCGCGCTAACCACTAGACCGCCGTCGTTATTTTTACCAATTCCGATGTAGGGCGCCACGGCGGAAAAGCGGTAGAAAATGAATGAATGAATAATTATACCTTTGAACACCATTAGAGCCCTCTAGACCTGAAATAACACCCCTATAGTCACATTTGCAATCCTATCACCTAATATAATAGACATAATAAGAGAAAATAAGACATAACTAGGGCGGCACGGCGGTCGAGTGGTTTGCACGCAGACCTCACAGCTAGGAAACCAGGGTTCAATTCCACCCTCGGCCATCTCTGTGTGGAGTTTGCATGTTCTCCCCGTGCATGCGTGGGTTTTCTCCGGGTACTCTGGTTTCCTCCCACATTCCAAAAACATGCTAGGTTAATTGGCCACTCCAAATTGTCCATAGGTATGAATGTGAGTGTGAATGGTTGTTTGTCTATATGTGCCCTGTGATTGGCTGGCCACCAGTCCAGGGTGTGCCCCGCCTCTCGCCTGAAGACAGCTGGGATAGTCTCCAGCACCCCCGCGACCCTCGTGAGGAAAAAGCGGTAGAAAATGAATGAATGAATTCAAACACTGTGTATATTTGGCACACCCCTCTGCTACGGAACAACACTTCCCATCAAAAAGGTTCGCACAATAACTTTGGCATGCTAACGGTGTTGATTCCTGGTATCCACAGGAAACACGATGAAAGACCGGTTTAGACAAAATTTCCCTCCTCCATTTAGAAACCAGAAAAACGAAGCAGCTTGTGTTTTGGGACAGTTCAAATCGAGACTAGTTCGTTGTAGAGACGCTAGTCTGGTTGCAAGGCACCAACGGCGGCCCCCTCTTCCAGACTGACCCCTCGTTCTTTGTGGCGCACTGCTGGCTTTCCGAACTGTGCTCATCCTGGTGCCTTTAAGTTTTTGCCATCATTAAGTCATTATTCTTTTTGAAATAGCCTTCATTAAGTGAGGAAAGGGTCAGGATTTGGGTTCGGATTGGATTCGGTTTGGGGTTGGGTTTAGCATCGGGATCATTGTTAGGGTTAGGATTCAATTGAGGCTTGAATTCAATTGAGAATTGAGGCTTGGATTGGGTTTGCGGTTTTGGGTCAGAATTGAGATTGAGTTCTGGGTTTGGATGGGGGACTAGGTTTTGGATTGAAGAAATTGAGGAGGACCCTGTGCATGTATTAAAATCAGGGATGCTCCGATCGATCGGCTATCGGTGGATGTCAGTAAAAAAAGTATCGGTATACAACACCGATCCCCGCCGCCGTTCAGCTCCGCCCTTGCTGCATCATCCAGAAAAAGCATGTGGGACTTCCTGTCTACGTGAGAGTGATTAAAACTTTGATATGAATTTCACACCTTGCAAAACGTGCCTCAAAAATGTCTCTGCGGCTTTTAAAGCCAACGCTTGGCAGGGTGTGGTGAGTTTGAGGCTCGCAATGTGTGGGAGAATGCAGACACTATGTAGTACTTGTAGTGCAGAGGAACTTTCAATGTGGGCGGAGCTCCGGATCACGTGTGATGCATTGCTCAGTTCGGCTGTCCAATGAAGTCGCAGAGCTCACTTGGACCGTGACGAGTGAGCGTTCGCACGGATTTCCGCAGTGGTGCCAAGCTCATGGACGAGTGCCGGGATTCTGTCTCCTCTGAGACAGCAGAGGTGGACAAACCTGCTTTTCGTTCAGGTTTTCAGTTCATAACGTGAGACGACAAGAAATACATTTTAAATTCAAAATATTAGTTGTGAAAATGCTAAAATGTTACAAAAGTGAGTATGAGTCATTTTGCAAAAGTAGCTCTCAAGAAAAAACCTTGGTGATCCTAATATAGCCAGCAGCCGTAGTACATGGTCAGGAATCAAACCCCCTGAATGCAGCACTACACTGCATTTGCATTTTCAGCATCGATGCGAATGCCAAAGATGTCACTTCCATGCTAACATTGGAGACATTGGAAGCACAGCTTTCCATGTGACAAATGAGCTGGCAATTATTCCCAAGTCTTTTAAATTTAATAGAGCAAACCTGCGTTTGTGCATTTCAGAGAAATAACTGATCTGTTCATTTTATGAACGTTAACTTCATTTATGGTGCTCAGATAGCGTTGCAAAAAAAAGAGAAAAACTCTCCCATGTTGTGCCTAATTTAAAAAGGGTTAAAGAGTGGCGGACGAGTGGTTAGCGCACTGGTCTAACAGCAAGGAGATCAGAGTTCGATTCCACCCTCGGCCCCCGTGCATGCGTGGGTTTTCTCCGGGTACTTCGGTTTCCTCCCACATTCCAAAAACATGCTAGGTTAATTGGCGACTCCAAATTGTCCATAGGTATGAATGTGAGTGTGAATGGTTGTTTGTCTATATGCGCCCTGTGGTTGGCTGGCCATCAGTCCAGGGTGACCCATGTGAGGACACTACAAAGTTCCTCTTTTGATCAGGACATTTCGACTCATTGTTTGTTTAGACCGTTGGTCGGCAATGCGGCTCTTTAGCGCCGCCCTAGTGGCTCTCTGTGGCTTTTTGAAAAATGTTTGAAAATGGAAAAAGATGAGGGAGGGAAATATATATATATTTTTAATATGGTTTCTGTAGGAGGACAAACATGACACAAACATTCTTAACGTTTTCAAATGCTGTAAAAATGTGTAGAGTAAACATTGAAATTCAACATTTCTGTCAACGAAGATTTACGTCATAGCCTGCGACACACGTTTCTATCAGCAGAGCGGGATGCCAGGCAGGTGGATGTTGTAAACAAACCTGTGTGGCTGAGTGATGGGCCATGGATCCCAAAGGGAAAAAGAGAAAAATAACTGAGGAGAACAGAGGATTAAACGTTTTTGGACCGAATCATTTGCATTCATCTTACATGCCCGATGTTGAGAAGCTGACCAGAAACGGGTAAGAACACAATCCTATTATAGTCACTTATTTAGTAACAAAGAGGCTGTTTTTATAAAGTGATTTCTGATTTTCGTCAGTATACATTTTGAATGACACTTATTGTGATATTATTGCGTTTTGTTGCTCGGGTCCGAGTGTTACAGGCATTTGCCTTGGACAGCTATGTAGGGTGGACTTGCGTGAACTTTGAACCCGGAAGTTCGTCCGGTGTGAAATGCCTCGGGGATGGAATGTTAAAATAAAGTTGGTTGGAAGCGACAAGTAACATTTTCCTTTTCTGCTGAAGTCAGGTCGCCTTTACTACGGTTCGGAGCTGAATAACACTGGCAAGTTATATATTTATATATATTTATATATATTTATATATATTTATCTATCTACCGACCAACCTGACAAGTTAACACCAGGGTAGCTACGTTGGTAAGAGGAGAGGACAGCTGCTGCGTTTTACTCTTGCATTGACTTTCTTGGCATTTGCACAGAAATAAAACTTAAACTGTATTAATTTGATTTTATATACTTTACCTTTTCAAAAGGCTGCTGTTTTGTTGCACTCTGTTTGTTGCCCAGATAAGAGGCAGTGGGTTATGCACGTTCCATTTTGTTGTTGTTTTTTCGAATCCTAAAAATAAAAATTACATCAAGAATTTGATTTCTTTATTGCATTTCTTTAATTTCATCAAAACAATGAAACATAATTTATTAATATTGTAATGAAGTTAAACTTGAGGCGGCATCGTACAACAGAGTAGTCACATGGTGTGTCATTCCCTACAGGATGTGCTGCAGGGAAAATAAACATTAAATCATAAAGGCTCATTATGATTTGTAGCCAGCTTTGTCATTTTGGTTGTAGGCTAATATTGCTAATGTAGATACATAGAGTTGTATCATGTGTTGCCTTCATTATAAGGCAGATGATGAGATGATGATGTGCAAGTCCAATATGGCTTTTTTCATTTTACATTTTGGGTTGCCGACCCCTGGCTTAGACGTTTGGCAAAGATTTTTTACCCTTGCAGATTGGCAGCAATAACTGCCAAGGTGTTCCCAGCTGTGAGACATAATACCTGCAGCTTGTCCTGGGGCCTTCTGTCCTCTGCCTCGGGGCCTTCACCCAGCTATGCATGCCCCAAACACCTCCCCAGGTGTTAAGAGGTCCTCCACGCTCCTCACCCTATCTCAAAGGGTGAGTCCGGCCATCCTGAGGAAACTCATTTCTGCTGCTTGGATATGTGGTCTCCATCTTTCAATAACCCAAACCTCATGATGGAGATGAACCAGTAAATAGAGAGCTTTGCCTTTCTGAACAAAATCCTGAGCTGCTTGAACTTTGCCCTGATCACTCGGAAGGAATTAATAACAAAAATGGAGCTACCACTATATAATTGCATCTTAAACGAAGACTCCTGAATGGGCACTCTTCTTGGTCTCATGGCTGAATAGTTTTCCGGCACAGCGTTCCCAGCCTGGAACACTTGTTGCAGACAAGAAGACAGCCACTTTCTACCTCATCTACTCCTGAAATCCCATTCTTTGCAACGCTGCCAGCTCACCTGGCCCTATTCCCAGCAATTAGATGTTTGAATGCTTCCAGAGTGCGTCACCAAAACAAAGATTCCTTGTAATGAAGACTCATATAAAATAGTAAGAGTGAGAAATTGGGCTTTAAACTTAATTCCAAGGATCTGGCTGACGGGAACTTCCTGCTATTTTTGGTACAGCCTCTTTCCGCACCGTCATTTTTTATTTAATCAGCTTTGTAAGAAACACTGTGGGAATGAGAAACTGTGAAGATAAGGAGAAACATCATAGTCATGCTTCTGGTCACTGCAGTAGTTTCAGGATCTGCTATACAAAAAAAATAATAATAATAATATACACTTTGTCCATAAAAGGCGACAAATGGCCGGCTGTATTAATGTTTGATGTAGTAAAAGATTTGGAGAAGTTTCTGTAAAATGGTGGTCTTTTCATTGTTAGCAAATGTAGCTTTCCCTTACACCTGAAGAAACACTTCCTGGGAGACGTTGCTAACACCGTAAACAGAGAAGTAGAGCTTGGGGGAGGGCAGATGATTTTACCTGGCCTACAGTGCACGCCCATATAAGGAAGCCTGCCCCTCTGTGACATCACAAAGCTTCAGTTTTACAACGCCCTCTGAAACCGAGCGTTTTGTGCCATCCCAAACTTCTTTCAGGGCTCACATCCAAATGCGCAAACTTCATTATCTGAAACTTTGGCATGGTTTAACACCAGAATACAACATTCTAACTACATTTATAGATCAGAAAAGTGGAACAATTCGTAAGATAAGTGCTGAGAATAACATTTTTGCTGGGGTTTTTTATGGTATTTTTTCCCGTGCGTATTGAGGTGATACAACATCCAGCTTCTGTTTTTTTGTGTGCCGTGTGTTTGTATGGCTGTCACAGCATTGAAATGAGCATTTAGCTTGAGCCAGAATGAAGAGTTTTTGTCAGCTTCCACTCACGGCGGATGATTGGAACAAAATGCCGACCCATCTCGAGTGGAGATCACCGCGACTCCAAATAAAATCCCCCGTGATTGAAGGTCGCAATATTTTGAATTCTAATGGGCCTGCAAGATGAATTGCCTGAAATGGACTGGAGACTCTTCTTGCTTCCTCCTCCATCTCATCCTCCTTGTCCCCCCCCCCCCCCCCTTGTCCACTGTGAAAAGAAGCACTGGGGATGGCAAGGCCCGATGATCATAGAATTATTGGCTGGTGATTGTAAACCCCTCAAAGAGGAGTTGCTATGGAGATCTCCTTCCAAACTGTGAAATGATTCTGCTTTGAAAGGCGGCGCTGGTTTGAAAAGGTGGCCGTTGGTTAGGAAATTGCTGGTGCCTGTGCAATCAGCAGCACCATGCTAGTGAAGGACCTCAAAAGGTTTGTTCTCTGATGTGGGGCGACACTTGCGCATGTACAAAAACAAAAGCAATGTCAGACATCAAACTCACCATGATGTCCTTTTGCTTTTCTTGTGATCAACGAGTCAGGCTTCTCTCGCCAGGTCTTAGTTTTCCATGTAGAAGATATTTTCTCATTGAACGTTTGAAGTCAAATGTCTGATATTGTCGTCTTTTTGAAAATTTGGAATTATGTGTATTCGTGTTACCAAAGATGGCTGCCGAGTGGTTAGCGCGCAGGCCTCACAGCTAGGAGACCGGAGTTCAATTCCACCCTCGGCCATCTCTGTGTGGAGTTTGCATGTTCTCCCCGTGCATGCGTGGGTTTTCTCCGGGTACTCCGGTTTCCTCCCACATTTTCTACATGAAAAGCTCTGATAAAACATTCCACTGTTCTCAAATATCTTAATTTTTTTTTTTCTACACAAAGATGAAAAATAAATAAATCAAGAATAAAGAAAATCACTCAATCAGTAATAAATAAATATAATAATAATAATAATAATAAAACACCAAACAATAAAAACTTAAGAAACCACATATAGTTGGTGGGTAGACAAATTATTTTTTTTCAGATTAAAATGAACAAAGCATTATTAGAGCCCTGTAGACATGACAAAACACGACTATAGTCACATTTATACTCTTTTTATTTACAACATATTTCGCAAATGGAGGGTCTTGAGACACACGCTAACTCACAAACTAGAGAGCTAGCGACCTAAACGGTAGCCTTCAAGTTATTTACTGTAAACTTAAATAGCCAAAAACTTACCACTTCCACACAGATAGGGAGGATAACTATTAACAGTTATTTAACCTTTAACATGAACATTAATCAAACGTAATAATTTTTTCTGGGTACATGATACCATACAGCATCCATATCAAACTTGCGCGGGCCGCACTAACATTAAACTTTCATATCAAGGCTGGGGCCTCAAACTAGTGTCCTGCGGGCCACATTTGGCCCACGGGCCGCGTGTTTGAGACCCCTGTTCTAAATGTAGTTAGACTGTTGTATTCTCGTGTTAAAGTTTCAGATAATGACATTTGCGCATTTGGAAGTTTGGGACATTTTTGCGGTCGCATCGATTTGTAGTGGTCCTGAACCCTAATCCTAACCCTTTACCACCCTAACCCTGAGGGCATTGAACACATCTGATGGCACATATTGTCGTAGCTGTCAGTTTCATGTATGGTGTCAAATCTTTCCCAAGAGCCATCAGCACCCTTGCACCTCCCTTGTGTGTGAGCGAGTGTAGCACAGCCATAGTGTGCTTTTCTCTCGACAGACCCATAAAGTAGCTTTTACTGCTCTGAATACCAGCAGAATTGCGGCGCTGGCATCGCGTGAACATTTTAAAGGCGGCGAGAGGAATGCGTGTTCTTCAGTCGTCTTGCATGTAAAAACACGCGCAGGAAGTTGGAGGCGAATGAAAGCTGTCATTTAACAGAATTATGTTGACCACGTATCCTCCCAGGTAGCTCAATCAGGATCAGTATTGATCTTTGACTGGATGCAGATTGCCGCCTTGTTTGTCAAGATAAAGTGACAAAAGCAAAAAAAAAAAGCAGACTGGAAATCTTTCCCAGTGCTTAGTTGAGGCTCTCTTGTCGGGCGCCCCCAGCTTGGAGTACCACTGTAAATCCAAAAATTGGAGGACTTAGTCAAGCTCCTAATTAGGCCATTGAAAGCCACTCCCCCTCTGGAGATAATCCATTTGTTCCACCTGGAAAGCGCCACCTGCTCATAGAACATTCAAATAACACGGCAACGCTTTGACAGGAACCTTTACTCCAGCACGGTCAGATGCACATCATCATCTCATATAATAACGCAATGCTCACCTTTGGTACCATAGCAACGATGACAACCAGGATGCGTGTGTGTAGGGTAGGACTGTCTCCGTGACAAATTTAGCTGGATGATAAACATTATTTTGAGAACATCTTTTCATGAATGTAATATATGGCATAATAATGCAAGTACATTGTATCAAAAGCAATAACCTTTAATTTCTCAAGAGTATTTTTGTGACACTTTAATGTTTCATCATCAAATAAATGTAATTATTAGTAAATGACAACACAACTGAAGACAAAATGCAGTTTCTAATAAGAGAGAAGAAAATACAATCCTACAAGGCCCTGTGTGAAAAAGTGATTGCCCCCCCCCCCTGTTAAAACATAACTGAAATCAAACCGAGAATCTATCAGCGTGGAAAAGGTTATAAAACCATTTTTAAAGCTTTAGGACCCCAGCAAACTACAGTGAGAGCCATTATCCACAAATGGCGAAAACATGGAACAGCGGTGAACCGGTCAACCAAAATGACCTCAAGAGCACAACAAAAAACTCATCCAAGAGGTCACAAAAGACCCCACAACAACATCCAAACAAGTGCAGGCCTCACTTGCCTCACGTTAAGGTGTTAAGTGTTCATGACTCCACCAGAAGAAAGACTGGGCAAAAACGGCCTGGATTGCACAGTTCCAAGACCAAAACCACTGCTGAACAAAAAGAACATTAAGGCTGGTCTCAATTTTGCCAGAAAGCATCTTGATGATGCCCAAGACCTTTTGGGAAAATACGACACAAAGGTTTAACTTTTTGGAAGGTTACATCTGCCGTGAAAGTAATACTGCCTTTCAGAAAAATAACATCATAGCAACAGTAAAATATGGTGGTGGTAGTGTGAGGGTCTGGGGCTGTTTTGCTGCATCAGGACCTGGAATACTTCAGTGAATTCTCTTAAAGGAGAAATTCCGGCCATCTGTTGGTGACCTCCAGCTGAAACCAACTTGGGTTCTGCAGCAGGACAATGATCCAAAACAAACCAGCAAGTCCACCTCTGAATGGATGAAGAAAAACCAAATGAAGACTTTGGAGTGGTTTAGTCCAAGTCCCGACCTGAATCCTATTGAGATGCTGGGGCATGTCCTTAAAAAGGCTTCATGCTGGAAAAGCCTCCACTGTGGCTGAATGACAACAATTCTGCAAAGAGACTCATTGCAAGTTATCACAAACGCTTGATTGCAGTTGTTGCTGCTAAGGGTAGCCCAACCAGTTATTAGCTTTAGGGGGCAATCACTTTTTCACACATTTTATAATTTAAATTTTAATAATTAATTTAATTATTTTAATTTATTTTATTTTAATAATTTTAATAATTTTCATAATTATGACTTTGGTGGCACGGCGGTCGAGTGGTTAGTGTGCAGACCTCTCAGCTAGGAGACCAGGGTTCAATTCCACCCTCTCTGTGTGGAGTTTGCATGTTCTCCCCGTGCATGCGTGGGTTTTCTCCGGGTACTCCGGTTTCCTCCCACATTCCAAAAACATGCTAGGTTAATTGGTGACTCCAAATTGTCAATAGGTATGAATGTGAGTGTGAATGGTTGTTTGTCTATATGTGCCCTGTGATTGGCTGGCCACCAGTCCAGGGTGTACCCCGCCTCTCACCCAAAGACAGCTGGGATAGGCTCCAGCATCCCTGCGACCCTCGTGAGGAAAAAGCGCTAGAAAATGAATGAATGTTGAGATATATTTTCTTCCATACTTATCGTCCGTTCAAATAAGAAGTCTGCTTCCGATATGTGTCAAAATGGCGAATATCATCCCAGCCGATTATCGGTCGAGCACTAGTTTCAGCTCGACGGCTGACGCTATCCAGCTGCCATTTGGCGGGGGATCAGCGGGGCCGGCACACATACTGTAATTCCGGGGTTATAGTTCACCAAAGGGCTGATCCGTGCCTTTTCTACATTGCTGCCTTTCTCTTCCTTTGTACGCTGTGGCGGCCACACAGGAGCGCCAACAGCACACAGCAATCCATTCAAGGGCTAATTGTAAAGATTGCCCCCTCAGATTTCACCTCCTGCATTTGTTCCCCGGCTCTCAGCCGTGAATTGGGCGTCGGTAAAGTAGATGTGAATGTTAAATTAGGTGGAATTAATTGAAGGGAATTACTTTGAAATATGCGGCGGCCAGAGGAGAATGTCAGCTGATGACTAAATGGTGAGTGATCAGCTTTTAAAACCTTTATCTGCTTTTCGTGTCAAAGATAATATCACGTTGTATATCGCTGGTGTAAAAAAAAAAAAAAAAACAAGATTACACTTCCTTTTGTTGTGTGAAATATTTCCAGTAAGTAGACTGATCCCAGCGATTTATTGCAAGCACGAATCCTCATTTGCAAGCACTCATCTTGCCAGGAGACTGTACATTGTAATTGCCTGTAATGTATGTACATTCTTGCAGCAAACCAAATGATTACTTTGCAGTATATTCTGGAAGTTCATGCAGACACAATAGCACATTTTCATTGCAATCAGCGCTAAACAGGGAGCTGGTAAATTGGCGCAGCAAAACAATAATTCCACTGATTAGCCCCTTTCTGTGGAGCCTAAGTGAACTGTTTATGCTGTGGAGTACCTCTGCAAGAGGAGAGGAACCAAAACAGCCTGATTAGGCAAAGAGTAATTGAATAAGTTCGTTTCAGCCCGAGGACAACGCAAAGGATGACAGCTTGTGCACAACCCCACGGCGTCTATTGACGGGCGTGACTAACGAGTCCGACGGTGGAGGAGCCGTTTAGGTGTTGTCGCTGGTAACAAGCTCGCCGTTTAGTTCAGAGTGCAGCCGAAGAGACGTGTGAAGAACAAGCTCTTGTGCTTGTGGAGGGTGAGGATTATTTGGCACCCCAATCGTCATCTTTGACATCTCTCTCTTTTGCACGCCGGGGCCCCGAACCTTTTACAGCGAGGGCCACTTTGATATGTACTAAGAAGTTATATTATGGACAGTGATGTGAAAAGGGTCTGGGGGCTCTGTTTTCCATCAGGCGGGGTACACCCTGGACTGGTGGCCAGCCAATCACAGGGCACATATAGACAAACAACCATTCACACTCACATTCATACCTATGGACAATTTGGAGTCGCCAATTAACCTAGCATGTTTTTGGAATGTGGGAGGAGTACCCGGAGAAAACCCACGCATGCACGGGGAGAACATGCAAACTCCACACAGAGATGGCCGATGGTGGAATTGAACCCTGGTTTCCTAGCTGTGAGGTCTGCACGCTAACCACTAGACCGCCGTGCCGCCTGGCTGCAAATGTTATGTAACATTATATTAGTCGGTTATTAGTCATTATATATTACAGTCAGCTGGGATAGGCTCCAGCATACCCCCACCGGCCTAATGAGGATAAGACGGATGCATGGATGGTAACATGCAGTTGAAAATATTCAAGAAAAATAATAAAACAAAGTGTTTATTATTGGAAAATGTTATAATATAATAGAAATAAAGTCCAAATATTGTTGTAATAAAATAATTATATTCCGAAATCAAAATGTAAAAAAAAATATTGAAAAAGAAATTTTAAATATATGGGAAAAAGTTTGTAGTACTTCATTGTCTACATTCCAATAAGTTGGACAAATTATTGTAATAGTAATTATTTGATTTGATTTAATAGCCGGTAAAAAAAAATGTAATCCTTTTATTATCATGTAAAAGAGAAGAAAATACTACCAACTTGGGGTGAATGAGATGGCAATTGGACGTGTGGGTGTGTGTAAGTGCGTATGATGATGAAACATGTTTAGCTCCCAAGTGTGAAATCAGGCAGAAGATGTGATGATGACAGCACGGTATGCATCTGTGAGTCATCAATATTCCCCGGTGTGTTCCAGCACGCTCGGCAGGAATGGTATGCGTGGCAGTTTTTTTTTGGTCATGAAATGAGCCAATCGCTGCCCTGACATCACTTTCTGTCAAGGCCTCACCTGTCTGTCAACAATTCCACCTGTCAACAACGCATTTACACTTGGCGCTAACCGACGCCACCGAGCACGTTCCAAACATGCCAGCCTCGCTTAATGGCTTGCATTTCCTTGTTAAAGGCAGCGCCTTACAAAACAACTTACATAAAATGTAATCAATGCTAACTGGCTTGCTGTTATTTCCCATGCAAGTCAATGATGTTGTTATTGAGGTTAACCGGCTGTCAATACTGGATACTTAGGCACAGGCATTTAGAGTTGTTACTGAAGAACTAATGAAGAGTTAATGAGGAACTGATGAGTAGAGTAGTTACTGAGGAACTAAGGCACATACGTTGAAAGTAGTTACTGAGGAACTAATGAAGCGTTAATGAGGAACTAATGAGTAGAGTAGTTAATGAGGAACTAATGAAGAGTTAATGAGTAACTGATGAGTAGAGTAGTTACTGAGGAACTAATGAAGAGTTACTGTGGAACTGATGAGTAGAGTACTTACTGAGGAACTAAGGCACATAAGTTGAGCGTAGTTACTGAGGAACTAACGAGTAGATTAGTTACTGAGGAACCAAGGCACATACATTGAGAGTAGTTACTGAGGAACTGATGAAGAGTTAACAAGGAACGGATGAGTAGAGTAGTTACTGAGGAACTAATGCACATACGTTGAGAGTAGTGACTGAGGAACTAATGAAGGGTTACCGTGGAACTGATGAGTAGAGTAGTTACTGAGGAATTAAGACACATGCATTGAGAGTAGTTACTGAGGAACTAATGCACATACATTGAGAGTAGTGACTGAGGAACTAATGAAGCGTTAATGAGGAACTGATGAGTAGAGTACTTACTGAGGAACTAAGGCACATACACTGAGAGTAGTTATTGGGGAACTAATGAGTAGAGTAGTTACTGAGGAACTAAGACACATAAATGACCAAGGCGCATGCATTTAGAGTAGTCACTGAGGAACTAATGAATAATTAATGATGAACTAATGAGGAGAGCAGTTACTGAGAAACTAAGGCACATACATTTAGAGTCGTTACTGAGGAACTAATGAACAATTACTGAGGAACTAATGAGGATAGTAGTTACTGAGGAACTAAGCCACGTAGATTTAGAGTAGTTACTGAGGAACTAATGAAGAATTAATGAGGAACTAATAAGTAATTACTTATTACTGAGTAATTACTGAGGAGCTAATGAGGAACTTATGACTAAGGCACATACATTTACTAGAGTCGTTACTGAGGAACTAATGAGTAGAGTAGTTACTGAGGAACTAAGGCACATACACTTGGAGTACTGAAGAAGAAGTGATGAGGAACAGGCTGCTTTAACTTTGTGTATGCTACTGTAAATGGTTGCCATTATTTTTATACCTCTCTTGTGTTGGGTCTCAGATTCTTCATGGTGTGGCTTACGCTATGTGTGCGTTATTGATTCCTTTTTATCGTTTTTGTTGCGACTCCCATAATTCTCACCAGGCCTTTATGGCATCTTTTTCCACACAAAGATGAAAAAGCAGCGGCTCATCGATTCCGTTTTCCCGATATGATTCCTTCCTGCTGTTCCAAGGAGGGAGGGAAATCCATACTGATGCTGTATTGTGTGTCCTTGCGCTGCAGGTGCATTTAGCGACGAGGATATTGTCCGTTTCGGGTGGGGGTGGGTTTGTGGACCCCGTGAGGGACGTGGCGATCATCCACGAGGAGCTGAGGCTGAAGGACGAGGAGACGATTGAGGAGAAGACGGCTATTAGAAGCTTCGACAAGAAACTCAAACCAGAATATGTAAGTAAGAAGGTTCTTTCCTCCCCCAAGCACACCCAGACTCCCTCTATAAGCCCCCCCATGCAGCATAAATAATAACCCCCCCCCAAACACATACACACACACAGCAAAGGAAGGGAAAAAAGTGTGTTTTTCTTCATCTGTACGCAATAGGTCCCCCTCTATCCCCCCCCCCCCCCCCCCCCCCCCCAGCCCATTTTGTCTCTTGGTGAGATTGAAAGTGATCAGAGGTCAAAGGTGTGCTGCTGTAGAAATCATTAATAGAGAGTTACTTATTCAGTGGACGACCCCGGGGCATCGCTGTGGGCTAATGAAAGTGTTTCCACACAGCTCCTTTTCATCTCAAGTAAGATTCAAATCATGGATCATGCTCCGGCTCACACTAAACCTGCAGCAGCACCAGGCAGGCCTCAGATCCCTGGCGAGACTGCACCAAAAGTACTGACAATACAATGTAAACCTTCAATATACAGCTAGGATTTCTTCATATTTTAAATCCATTTTTCCCCTCTTGGGACCGAAAGCAAAGGTGTCCAAACATTTTTCCAACATTTTGCTACTTTGATATTTTGTAAAGCAACACTTGATATGCTTTTAAATATAAGTTACAGTATATTTCAAGAAAAAAGTCCATCTCAGCTTTGTCATGCAGTTGTTGAAATAGTGTTTGCCCCCTTCCTGATTCCTTCCCCATCAGTTCTAATAGCGAAAACATGGATCAGTGGTGAACCTTAACCAACCAAAATGACCCCCAGAGTGCAGAGATGACTCATCCTAGAGGTCACAAAAGACCCCACAAGAACGTCCAAAGAAATGCAGGCCTCACCTGCCTCTGTGTTCATGACTCCAAGACCAAAAGCCACTTCTTAACAAAAAGAACATTAAGGTCCTCTCAATCAGAGAATATCTTGATGATCTCCAAGACTTTTGGGAAAATACTCTGTGGTGTGACTTTTTGGAAGGTGTGTGAAAAACAGTAAAATACGGTGGTGGTAGTGTGATGGTCTGGGGCTGTTTTGCTGCTTCAGGACCTGGAAGACTTGCTGTGATGAATTGAACCATGAATCCCTCCACAGCGCTGTAAGACACTTGTGCCCCTTTATTGATTTAAAAGTATTAGTCAACAACAACACAACTCAACACAAAATGTTTTTTTTTAATTAAATGTTTTATTATTAAAAGAGCCAAACCTACATGTCCCTGTGTGGAAAAAGTGATTGGCCCCAAAATCTAACTAACTGGTTGGGCCATCCCTCGGCTCCATCTGGAACTCTGCCATGTTGTTTTTGCCCAGTGATTGTCTTATCATGAACACTGACCCTAACTGAGGCAAGTGGATGTTGTCGTGGGGTCTTTTGTGACCTCTTGCATAAGACGTCACTTTGGTTTTTAAACACCCCAGTTTTCACATGATATGGATTTTCAATGAAAATTTTCATATACTATCTTTGTTATCGTTTGCACGGAAGTGAGTGCCAAAACAAAGCACCCCACTCACCGTCTGTGCAGTTTTTATATTGAGTACAGCTGCCAAATAACCCACCATGGGGCCAAAGAATGTTGCGGGTTCCAGCAGTTTGATAAGGAAGGTGAGGAACACAACTGAATTCAAAAAAGAAACCATTGCAAAACACACTGAGCGCCATTTTTGCCACGTCAATAAATGTAAAAGTGATGTTCAGTGTTCATTCATCCATTCCATTCATCATTTAGAATTATTTCATGTTGTTTTCTGCATGTAAAATTAATCCGTATTCACTATAAAAAATTTTTATGGTAAAAAAAAGTGCCTCTTTTTTCAGTTTTTGTCTGAGGAAAATTTTTCTTCTGATGCATGCACATGTATTGCACATGTATATCATGGCCCCAGCTCCACATTTTGGAGCCCTGCTTTACATGCTCAGTGCCTGTTGGTCAATATGCAGACATACTGTTACCTGACTGTTAGATTTTTGTGATATTTTTCTTGATAACATTCCATATTGTGAAGTGTCTTAAGAGTGAAACTGGCTTCTATGCAGCAAGGAAATGCAGGACAAAATTGAGGGTATTTATGAGTGGGAGGGGGTCGGAAAACGGCGTAAAGTGGAACAAAAAAAGTGTGAAAATGCATCGGCATTGTTAATATTTTAACTCTGAACAAGCAACTTGAGCTGTGATTGGACTGTAAATGTTCCATGATGCCTTTAAAAAGGGGGATGTGGCATTTCACTCAGAGCCGTGTGCCCTATTTCAAGCCCCCGCCACTCTGAGGCTCGGACCACTCATTACACTAACGAGAGGGGCTATTTCACCTGCTCTACAGCCCCCCCCCCCCCCCCCCCCCGCACGTCCCCACACCCCTGTAGCCCCGCTAACAGGAGCCATTCAGCCCAGGCAGGTGGCCGCTTTGCACACATAATTGCTGACAATTTTTGGCAATGAATAAAAATGATCTACATTACTCGTCAAAGGTTGTGCGAGGCAAGTCAAATCTATGGAAGACCTCTTTAGACGGCAAAGAAAGAATGGCGCCTATCAAAGGCTGTGCCAGGGCTTTTAAGACGCCGTGTGATTGTCTCCCAGCCGGCTGTGTGGGCCTCGCTCAGCTGCCGCCAGTCACATATTTGCATGTTTATGTCGCCATCCACGCTGATAAATGCACGTCCACGCCTCGGCTTCTTCAAATGCTCAACACAAGAAAAGAAACAGTTTATATATTTCCTGTCTTTGCAAGTGTCTTGTTTTTATCCGAAGAATTCCTCACACTGAGCAATCTTTCAAACAACACTGGCTTGACATTATTTGAAATCACACCAAAAACCAAATGATTTTTTTTATAAACAAAAATTATTTACAATAAAAAAATCCAATTAATGTTTTGTAATGTAAAATTTTAACAAAAAATACTTATTGTTGATGTGGACTTTTGTACATCCACTACTTGCAATTGTCTTTGGTTCCAAGGCGGGTTATTTTGCAGATGTGCTCAATTTTTAAAAATGCACAACTGGAGAGTTAGCAATGTGTGATACAGTAAAGGACAAACAAACTAGTTTGTTGCATGCGACATTATACAATAATCGTGACATTGTACAAAAAATCAAGGGAAAATGTTGGCAACACAAAAAAAAAAATCAACACAGACGCAATTTTTCCCATAGGAAATCATGCAAATCCAGTGAATCCCCAAAACAGACATTTTACAAAGAATAATTATAGATTTAAATGCAGAAAATAGTGCAAAATAGTTAAAAATGATAATGTCTTGTTGGTAAAGACAGCGAGGAACAGAAAAGGAGTAGAGGGAGAAGGATGCCACCTTCATACTTTCCAATGAATTTTCTTGAATCCAGTAGTGTTTCTAACGTTCTTTATTTCTTTGGCCCCATGGTGAATTATTCTGATGTACTCAATAAAAAAAAAATGCACATGCAGTGAGTCAGCAATGTGTAGAATACTTTGTTTTGGCATGATACCATACAAGCAAATGGAGTGGTTTGTTATGTAATATTGGTGTTGTATTGGTATTGTAAAAAATAAATAAATAAAACAGGCAACATATTGACGATTAAAGTCACCACACATAATATCCACCTCTGTTTTTTGTGCTCAGGAATACACTGCATGTACATTATGTTGCATGACGTACTCTATACAACTAGATGAATCCATTGCAGGAGAAATTGCGTGTGAATGCCGAAGAAGAAATCCTGAAATATGCTGGAAATGTGTTTAAATCCTTTGATCAACTGAGGATCGAACCAGCAACCATAAGGTGGGGAGACAATCATGTCACCCTGCACAAAATCAGAAAAACTATCTGTTCAATGAATTTCCACCAATAGGAGGCGACGTTGTAATTGTCCATTCATATTCAGAAGATATTGAGTTTTGGAAAATGTGGGATTTTTTTTGAGGCAGAAATAGAGGAAAAAAATAGACGAAAAGGCTTTTGCAGAATTCACACAATAATATAAGAATAGTATGATCTCAATACCAAATATAATAATACTATATAGTGAGCTCATTTAATGAATAGGGGGCAATTTGTTATGGAAAAACAAAACAAAACATGAGTGCATTACTCACACATTTGTATAAAAAAATAAATTCAGTCACCTCTGGGGGGGTCTGTGGGCATGCAGCCCGAAGGGGGTCCATATTTACACATTGTTATCAAGATTCGGCGACAATCCCGCCGTTGTTTCTCTGAGCAATTTTTCATTGCTTTCTGTCCACATGAGTCGTCTTGCAAACGGCAACAACAATAATGGAAGCCAGAGCCCACCAGCGGCGCTTGCTGGTGGCAGGCAGGCGCATGCGTTTGACCCCTATGGGACGCGTGCGCCTTTTATTAGCACCTGCCAGCACGGGGGGGCCGCAAAAGCTGATGAGGGGAAAACCTGGAGCGGGTTCAGGCTGTGTCAGCGGCCGTTTGCTGTTTCCATTTCACAGATGATTAATCTCTCTGTGTAGACTTGGGCCGGGCGGGCCGAGTGTGTGCGCCTCTTCCTGCGCCCTCTCCTGCTGGCTGCACTCTGGCCACCCGACTAAAAGGCCTTTAGAATTCCTGCGGAGAGAGATGTGTCTGCAGTCAATGCAGCCGCCTGGGGGGGCGAGGGAGGGGTCAGCCTGTGGAGCGTCTTACTGCCATTGTGTAATTGAGGCTCCGGCAAGGTTTTTCCTCACTTCTTTCAAAAGGCAGTGTGATTGTGGAGTGCGCTAAGGGTTTGGGGAGGGAAAAAGGAGGCAGGGGGAGTGTTTCAGGGGGTGGGGGAGTTTTTGTATGAAGAGCCAGGTCAAGTTGACAGGAACAATAAGAACGTGTTCCGCTAATTTCCGTACGGCTGGATCAACAATAATAGGCTCAATTTCTTTATTACAACTTTTATATCTACCTCCCTCCCCTTTTCCCACCCTTTTCCGCTTCCACGTCCTGTCAAGAACCAATCTTGACGTATCCATAACGCTTTTTCTGCCCGTAATGATATTGGTGTGTGAGTAATGGCATGCCCCACACAGTCGGCTCAGGATCTTTGTGGTGTGGAATTATGTCCACGTTTGGATCTCTGGATTGTAAATACGTGTAAGTGAGAGTCTTAATCAGATGTGGGATGACATTGTGCAAGCTCAGCACGACTAGGATGACCAAATGTTGATTACCGAAAACCGAATGTAGAAAGATAATTTTAACATCCTGTTATTCCTACACTTACTATTGATTATATATACTATTATATACTATTGTCCTGCAACTGATGCAGGACAAACCATGCAAAGAACCCCAACGTGTTGGATCACTGGAAAGATTTTGTGCTAACATTTTACAGAACCGTACTATTTATTAGTACGGGGTTCACTGGCTCCATCGCGGTTCACTTTTCATGGATTTTTTTTGTGCAATTCCAGTGCTTTTTAAAAACAAATTTACATCATAAGAACACTGTTACAGGCCGAGTCTGGCCCTTTAAGAAGAATTGCATTTTGAAATGTTGAGTTTGTCATCTTCTGCGTCCTGATTGGCTGTAGACCATCTTCCTAGCTAACATTGTGTGCTGCCAAGCAGTACTGTAAACAATAACTGTGAGACTCCGAAGCTCACGGTTTTCATGGATTCCGAACCATCCACCCGACAAAACCCACAATGCAGACGAGACGCTCTGCACTCAAACGGTTTAAGAAGCCAGCCATACTCCCGGAGTGAAGAGTGAAGCGGCGTGGCTGGAACAAATTAAGTATGGCGGCGGAGAGAGAAACACAACGACAGGTGCAACATGCTTCAACGAGGACACAAAAATGCCACAGCCGAATGGCAAAGAGCCACAGTCAGTGAGTTAATAGTTCCTGGTGTCCGACCAAGTCGATCGTTCATTAAAATGTAAACAAAATTTTAACTTTGAGAGTGTTTTAAACAATGCCAGTCTGAGAAAAGTGTCTAAAGTGTATGATGGAGGGGAGGGGGGCGGGATTTACAGCCTTAAGACATATCCTGGGAAATAAGGTCATCCTAAACATGACGAATCACTTCATGAAGCATGGTAGCCACTTATGATTAGCAGGTAGCTTTGTCCCACCAGCCGTCAAGAGCATTTTTGCTTAAATTTATATTAATATTTTGAAATTATTGACATTACACTTCTTTATCTGTCAAGAAATAAACAAGAAATATCTTTAGACATCCGGTGATGGTGGTATCCTTCTCGGTCCACAGTTCAATGGAAAGAAATATACATTGGAATGCAAAAAGTGTATCTTCAGTGACATATTGCAGCCAAGTAATTTGCCACCAGCTGCTTATAATGATCTGCCATGAAACTCTTGACGCAAAAGTCTATTTCTTTTACCGTTGATGACATTTCTTTACATGCATACATTTTGTCCACTTCCGAGAGAGAGATTTCTGCAAATAAAAACAAACCATTTGATGTCAAAACTATATACACATTAAAATGAATGTATTGAAATATGCAGACAGGCTTTCAGATAGAACTGGTTGCTTGTAAACACTCTGTACCTTCTGATAAACTACCCACTTTTAGCTTATTTTACATCCATTTTCTATTGTGACCCAATACTGTAGCTTAGAAACTATCGCTAATCTGCACTTCTGACTTCCCTTTTCTTTATTAGCAACCTACTTTTGTTCTGGAAGCATTTAGCTTGTAGAGCTTGTGTCGCGGATATGCTGGAGCCTATCCCAGCTGATTTCGGGAGAGAGTTGGAGTACATCCTGTACTAGTCACCAGCCAGTGGCAGGGCACACATAGACAAACAAGCATTCACACCTATGGACAGAGTCCAATTTGAACCAGCATCTCCTAACTGCAAGGCCAACATACCAACCACTCATCCACAGTGCGGTCATGACTGTAGTCTTGGGTACCTCGACAATCCGTTCGGCACACGTCGCTGCTCAACATTACCTCCGAGAAGAGCGCTCGCATGAATAAATGAATAATTAGTTTCGTGAGTATTCAGCTCGGCGAGGTTCAGCAAAGTGCCCGAGGAAGGATCCGTAATTTACACCTAACCAACCAACTTCCAATTAGTTGCCCGCTCTTTTCCAATTTGGTCTCCCCCCTCGTTTCTTTTGCTTAAACAGTCCCCCGGGAATGCTGAATGTTGAGAACTGTGACTGTAGGGCGAGACAACCCAGAGGGAATTTTGTCATTTTGTCAGGATTTAGGAAGGGGGTCTCCTTGGTGTTATCAAAGACTCCCCACTCCTTCAATGTGAGCGCCGTCATTGTTCATTGTTTGGCATCAGGATGCTTTACAATTAGGAAATAATTACCCCAGACCCTGCTGGCTTTATATTCTTTTTTCGTCTCCTTAATGGCTTCTCCCTCATTCGCTTTTAACCCCAAACAGGAAGTAATGTGCAAAATCAAAAGCTGTAAGAAACACATACGCGACCACAACCGCAGGAATGATAAAGAGGTGAGCTATGGCAAATCCTGGTGATTAGTCCACCTTTTTTCTTCATATTAGCTTCTTGTAACCTTTTGGATTGTGATGGATAGTCCTATTTGTCTTTTCTACAATCAAACTACTTTTTTTTCTAGTTTCGCATATCCAAAATAATGATTTACCCTGCAAACCTCTCAGAGAATAATAATGATTAAAAATGATAGAAACCTGTTTTGAATGGGCCTGCCTGTTGCCTACCTACGACCTACGCTCGCAGATCGCTAGCATGTTATACCGTACAAATTACATCACCTTGTCTACCAAATAAAAATAATGCTCATTAAGAGTGAGAACATGCGAATAAGTACTTTGGTAAAATGATAATGATAACTAGAAACATTTCCACACACATTTTGAATGGACTCGCCTGTTGCCTACCTCTGCCTAGTCATTGTATCCGTGCACGTTGCTAGCACATGCTAGCATGTACGCACGGTTTGGCCGGAAGAGTGAGTTTGAACTAAAGCATCCGTTTTTCCAACTTTAGCGCTGAAAAAAAGGCTTTGCTACACATCTGACACAATACGTCAGCTGTAAGTTTTATCATTTTATTTTTCTTCCAGGCTAACCTAGCATGTCGCTAATATGTTAGCTTTTTAGCTCACATAGCTATGCTAGTATTGATAAAATTTGTGTACTTGTGTCAAACTCCTTAATGTTACATTGTTGTATGTGGAATAATGTATATCTAACAGTATGTATCGTAGTGCACTATTATATTGTAAACAAACATGGAAGCTGAAGTTTTATGCTAACTTAGTAGCATGACTTGCTGCGGTCCTACAGTCAATGTCGGTGTATAGTGGTATTTAAATGACATTTGTTTCTATTAATTGGCTGCACGGTGACGGAGTGGTTAGCGCGCAGGCCTCACAGCTAGGAGACCCGAGTTCAATTCCACCTTCGGCCATCTCTGTGTGGAGTTTGCATGTTCTCCTTGTGCATGCGTGGGTTTTCTTCGGTTTTCTTCGGGTACAATGGCTTCCCTCCGCATTCCAAAAACATGCTAGGTTAATAGGCGACTCCAAATTGTATGAATGTGAGTGTGAATGGTTGTTTGTCTATATGTGCCCTGTGATTGGCTGTCCATGTGATGTGTGGGGGTTTCCTTGCTCAGGAGTAAAGCCTGTAAAGCATGCCGCCGATGTTCCAATTCTGAGCAACATGTGACAACAAACTCAAGTATGTGCCGCGAAGCCATCTTCAATATAATAGAGACCCCCTCCACCCCCCACCCCCTGTGATTTACTGAGCGTCTCCAGATGTTATTAATGACTTGCTCTTCTTTGAACATACTTAAAGTTGCTGTTTTGATATTTAAGGCTCTTTGATATTGTATGGAATTGAGAAAAAGCTGTTGGGAAATGGGGACCATATGCCAGACAAAATGCTTAATGACGTTCTGCAGGCTGCTTCGGGTTTTTATTGTTGTGTTTGTGCATCAGCAACAATAACACACACACAAACACACCCACACGTACTGTAGAGCTACTACATTGAAATGGAGGCATTACTACCTCTATGCGTGGGCTTTTGTTAGTGGAACTCCAGACATTGTGGGCAGATTTCAGTGAAATTTGGTGTGTAGCGTCAATAAGGTTCAGTCATGAAGTGATTAACTTTGGAGCAAGATCTGGATTCAGAATCGTTGAGCTCATCCAATTTATGATGGGTCGGTCTTGGTGGTCTTTCCTGCGTTTTTGTATTTGTGTTTGTTGGTTACGAGCAAAAAGCTGCAAAACATATTTCAATGAAATGTGACATGCATCTTTTGGTATGAGCATTATTGGAAAATAGATACTTTATTCATCTCTATTTTAATCATAACCTGCATCCAAAATAGCATTTCTGGCCTTGGTGTAGCTAAGTTCATGTATAGCCAGTGTAGCTGTGTGATTGTGCGCTGTGTAAACCTCACCAAGGTGCGGCCCGGGGGCCATTTGTGGCCTGTGGCACTTTCTAAAAATAGAGTTGAATAAAAAAACTTTAAAATACAACAGCTAGTATGGGATTACACTACAAGAAAAAAGTCAAAATATTAAGAGAAAAATACATATTCTAGCAAGAGAAAAGTCACAATTTTCTGAGAATAAACATGTAATATCATGAGAAAAATTATGCAATTTTTGTAGGATTGAAAGAAATTAAATGAAATTTTTTTAAGTTGTAATATTATGAGAAACAAGGATGGTGAAAAAGTTCTAATGTTACGAGAATAAAATGAAAACATTATGGGATGGAAATAATTTTTTTGGAAAAATAAGAGTCAAAATATTATGGGAAGGAAGTCATAATTACGAGAAAAAAGTTTACAAAAAATAAAAAATATAATAGAAATGGACAGCTGTAATTTTACAAGATTAAAGTAAAAAAAAAATAAAGACGAAAAAGTAGTATTCTAACAAAAAAGTTGCAATTTTACAAGAGTAGACGTCTAATATTATCTGAGAAATTATGTCATTTTACTAGCATAGGAATTAAATATTAAAGTTGTCATATTATGAGACAAGCAAAAAAATAGTAATTTTTGGAAAAATTAGCTTGGGAAAAAAGTTGTAATATTATGAGAATAAAGTCAAAATATTATGTGAATTAAGTCTATATATTGTGAGAAGAAAATGTACAAACATTTTTAAGTTTATATACTTGTAAAAGTAAAAATAGCAAAAATGAGAAAAAGAGAGCTCATCTACAGTATGTAAAACATGCATTAAAAAAAAAAGTAAAAATACAGTACAGCCCAAACAACACACCCGATTGTCCCAACCACATTAATAATTCCACTAATTAACCCTGACGAGGCCCTTACATGCTGCGATGCTGCAGTATGTGACCCACAGTGGGAAAATATTTGAGCCAATATGAGAAATTACATGATGACGTCATTCATCTTCACTCAACATGGTGGCAGAGACGGTATAGGCTTTATGGAAAATGTCATTTCTGATCCAAAACAACACAAAAGAAAGCAATCAACGTCAGATCAAAGCTAAGTAAACCAGTAAAGAAAGCTGTGTGCAGAGATGCTTCTTTAATGACGGTCGTATGTCATGCTGATGGCTCTCATGATTGTGCAAATGAGAACAGCTTCCAGCTCGTCTTCACATTTGCAGACGTTTGGTGGCGTGCGACTAACACAATGATACCAGGACGCGTCACTTCGCTTCCAGAGATGATTTCATTTTTGTCTTGTGTCGACTTGTGTAACAACGGTGACGGCAAAGCCCACAAATGTCTGAAGTGTACTCTCTTAGGAACTTTTATGGATGGCAGTGGAACAGGAGGTCATCCGGTTCGAACCCTGCTTCCTCTGTCCCAGTCACTGCTGTTGTGCCCCTGGGCAACACACTTCAAACTTACTGGCTTCACTATATCACATTCAAAAATATATTCATCAATAAATCATGCTGTTTTCTGGTCAAATCAGGCCTTTTATAGAAGGTCTAAAGGAAAAAAAAGGTCTAAAGGTGGCAAATTTCATGTATTTTAGCCTAAATGAAAAATGAAAAAAAAAAAGTCCAAAGGAAGCAAATTTCATGTATTTTAGCCAAAATGAAAAAAAATGAAAATGAAAAATGAACATGAAAATGAAAAAAAAAGGTCTAAAGGAAGCAAATTTCATGTATTTTAGCCTAAATTAATCATTTTAAGCATAAAAAGCATTAAAAAAAGTGAAGTAAAATACAAATACATGTAATTTAGAAGATATGTAGAATTCGTCACTGGGTGTCGGTAATGTTACTTTAATAACTTGGGTGAGACACACAAGCACCAGACATGATCGCCGAAACAAGAGGCTTTTATAACAAGACATTTATAACAAGACACACAAGCATGAGGCTTATTGGTGTCTTACTATACTTCTTATTTCCTCTACTATATTGGATAATAGGAATGTAAAGGTGACTATAGGGGTGTTGGTTCACGGCAGGAAGGCTCTAGTAATATAATGTTACAAAGCGTATAGTAATAGAAGGTCATAAACAGGTTTTCTATGCTATAACTACCAAATCTTCCATATATAAACAAGGAATCCTACTTTGCGGAAATGTACATATCACGGTCGGGTCTGGAACCAATTAACCACCTTAAACCAGGAATTGCTGTAAATGCAAAGCAATATTTGGTGGTCATCATCCACACCAGCTAGCTACTAGCAAGCTAGCGACGTGCATCATCGTACATTGGCCCACAACGCCTCAGACTGCTAGCGAAGGGTAATGCTACATATTGGAGCTGCCGCCACTGCTGCTGTGTTTTGGGTTTTTTTTAGGAAGGTTAATGCTAAGTGTAGCATTACTTGTGAAAATCAATGTGAAACCAACGCATCTAGGAAGGGAATTCTGGGAATGCTTAAAATGACCAAAATACTGTATAATAAGTATTACATGTTATCATGAATATACCTGTTACTACATAAACCATAAAACCTTGTTGGAGCTTAGAATAGGTGTCCCATTACGTGCATTAATTAGCTGTTTTTAAATCTTTACAACACAGATAAGAGAAAGACGTGTATTTATGTCCATGTCTCATGTAAGGATTGTGGATAATTGGCAGAATTCCAAATAAAAAGCCAAAAAAACATACCACTTCCACACGGAACGGGAGAACTTTTTTGTTGTCTATCATGTCGGACATGCCATGGCTGACTTCATGCAGTGCTGAGGTAATGTAATGTAAGGTAATGTCTCGATGTTTGTTTGTGTTTGTGTTTTGACTGATAATAGACCACAGTCCGCCACCAAACAGCCGTCATTTATTCAGTTATTTCTGAAAGACGACAATCGAAGCGACTGTTGCTGACTGTAGTTGTGCTTTTCCACTGTGATTGTTTGTTAAAGTGTTCCCGACACGAAAGCCTGGCACCAAAGTATGACTACCAGTCAGAGGGAGGGGGAAGAAAGCTTGTAAATCAAATGATTCATGACATGTTGAACGGCTAGCATGAGTAGGAAGTAGCATGTGTGTGTGTGTGTGTGTGTGTGTGTTTTTAAGTGTGGAGATGTAATAAATCAGAGTTTTGAACAGGCAAACAGTAGTGCTGGAGAGCTCCCCCCGGGGGCACCACCATGAACAATGTTGACATCAAAGTGTTGATGTTTGACAAGTGATGAGTCACTTCCCTTGTCCAGAGAGGAGCTCACACCTGTATGGAGATGATTACAGGTAGATCTGACTGGCCCTAATTGTACAATAAACGCTTGCTCTCAGCCTTTAATGGCAGCCGGTCTGCAGCCGAGACGCCAGACTGCCATTTGCCTGTCGCCGTGCTGCAGTGGGGTTTTTTTTTTGTTGTTGTTTTTTTTTTTTTTTTCCCACCAGCGCAGTTGAGATGATGATATGGTTAAGGACTATTCAAAGCAAACAGCTAGACAAATTGCAATCTCAGCTGTAATGTTTGGAGGGAAAAAAAGGTGAAACGCAGAATGAGGCAAATAAGCCAATTTTAGCTCTGTCTCAAAGGACCACTTTCACAGATTCCATTCATTGCACTTTAGGAAATGGTGGATATTTTCTCTGCTTTTCTCCCATGCACTGGCTGGCTTTGGGTTAATTGTATACATTTGAACTCACCGTGCCACCCAATGCTTCAGGGTTTATGTACCTATAGGCAAACGTATTGATGTACACAATGTAAGACGGGTGACCAAAGTGCGGCTCGGGGCCATTTGTGGCCTGTAGCGCATTCTAAATATATAATTTAACAACACTACACTGAACATCCATCCATCCGTTTTCTGTACCGCTTATCCTCACGAGGGTCGCGGGTGTGCTGGAGCAAGAATAATAATATATATTTTTTTAATTTAATGTTATGAAAATGCCAAATTAGCTTCAGGGAAAATGTTGTAATATTATGGGAATAAAATTGTAATATTATGGGAATAAAGTTGTAATATTTTGGGAATAAAGTCATAATATTATGGCAATAAAGTTGTAATATTATGGCAATAAAGTCAAAATATCAAGAGAAAGAAAATATACAAGAACAAAATTGAAATGTTTTGAAAATAAAAAAATAGAAATAGAAATTTTATTTCTATAAATAGTCATTTTATTCAATTAAAGTCAAAATATTTAGAGAAAATTAGAAACAATTCTCAATTTTAGGAGAATAAACCCATAGTTATTTCAGTGGCACAGATTTGAAATATTTATCTATAAAATATAATTAATATATAATTAGTGTAACAATTAATATAACATATAATTAATATAGAAATTTAAAAAAGTGATCAAATTTGGGGAATAAAGTCAAAATACTATAGGAATAAAGCCATAATGTTTACAAAAAGAAAACAACAACAGCAGAAATGGAAAATAACATTTGCCAAAAAAGTCAAACTTTGAATACAAAAAAGTCAAATTGTAACTACAAAAAAGTCACAATTTTTCAAAAATAAACTAATAATAATAATAATATAATATTATATCATAATATCATAATATTATGAGACAAAGTTTACAAAAAGAAAGTTGAAATGTTTGGTAAATTAAAACCATACTAAAAGCATTTTAGTAGCATAGAGTCAAAATATTAAAGATTTTTTTGAGAAACAAAAAAAAACTAATGTAATTTTCTGAAGTTGTAAAATAATGAAAATGAAATCAAAATATTATGAGATAAAAATTTACAAGGAAAAATGGTAGGAAAATTTTTATTTTTAACACCTTTTTTCGCAATATAATACTTTAACCTCATAATATTATGATTTTTTTGCCAAGCTTATTTTCCAATAATTACAAATGTATTTATTGGGTTTTTTTTTGTTTGTTTCTCATAATATTATGACCTCTCATAATATTATTATCATTAAAATGACATTTTTGAGGTTTGACTTTACACTTGTGAAATTCATACTGGCTGTTTATTTCCATGTTGTTTACTGTCTTCTTGAACATATCCTTTTAATAGTTATGACTTTGTTCCCAGAATATTTTTGACTTTATTTTTACGCAACCAAATTTTCCAAAAATGGCAACCTTGTTGTTTTGTTTGTTTGTCATAAAATTATTATTATTCTTTTTTTTCTTCTGAGAGATATTTCCATTTTATTCTTGTAAAATTTCAGCTGATTTTCCCTTTTTGCTTTAGATTTTTTTAGTCTTCTGGTTACATTGTATTTTTAAAATGGCACCCCTGGTGCAGGTAGGAAAAGTTTTCCACCTTTGAGTTCCGCTCATGGCAGATGTGAGTACAAACAAAAGTGTTAGGTTTCTATTTTTTCAAGTGTATTTGGGAAAAACTGTTGACACGCGTCTTTGTTGTGGACCATGTCTTCTCAGTTAACTCCATAAGCAGGAGAAATGACCCATTTTCAAACGAGATCACCCTGTTTGGAGTCGAGAAGCCACATAGCACGCTGCCCTTGTTTAGAAAAGAATACACACTATTAGCTTCAGAAAAGCATCATTAATGGAAAGATCAGACGAGGAGCAAGGCCGCCTTTTATCGTCAGGTTCTCTGCTGGAGTCGGTACATCATTTACCGGGGAGAGGGGCAGGCACATGGCTCCAATCCTATACGGTGCATGTGCATGAGAACGTGTCCATGTGCACGTTTGATGTCTGTCTCAGAGGCGACTCCATGCTCATTTGGGTGCTGGCGTAATTGCAGTGTGGAGATCAAAGGCGTGCTGGTCCAGTGATGTTCCAGAGGAGACTTTTAGCACACAGCCCTCTCCTCCGTGCAACAGGGGCCCGCCTGCTGCTCCCCGCAACCCCCCAGCCCCCCCTTCCCCTCCGGCCCCGCACTGCCCCCTGCGCATCCCTGCTCGTAAAAAATGATTAAGGCACCATTTGTCATGTGTTTATGACTGAGAGGCATTGCGTGATAGGGAATGGCATCTACAAGAGTCTATCGAGAGCCTTTCTCCTCTTTTCCTGCACACCGTTCCTCTGAAACGCTCTCAACCTGCATGGAAGTCAAACCAACCAAATCTACTCTGTTTTTTTACTGCAAAAATCATCATTTTAAATGAATACACATAAAACCAAAAGATTATGGCGGAGCTCCAGCACAGCACTGCACATTTATAATGTACACCAAAAAACACAGGCAGTTAAAGGGACCTTAAGTCATTACAATTAAACTAAAAAACATCACTTATTAAGAGCTAAATCCGAAAAAAAATCCGATATAACCAAACATTGGTTCGTTAAACGCCCCAACTTTTGTATAAAAAAAATTCAAAATTTTAAATTGAATTTTTTTCAAATTCAAAATTTTAAATTGAATTTTTTTCCCTCAAAAATATGCATTTTTTTCCTGCAGAAATGTCAATAATAATCATCATGTCGATAATAAATTAGAAATACACTTAAACCTCGATTTCTGTATGCCCCAGTTTTGTATGATTATGGATTCCTGCAAATTTGTGGTAAAAAAAACCAATCTTTTATCGTTTATGTTTTCCAAAAATTGGTGTTTTTTCCACAGAAAACACATCTAATTGAGTCAGTAATAAATTACACATTTGTATGACATAATACATTAACTGCTGCAGTTAAATTTGAGATCACAATGCTTTTTTATTGACATGTCCAAAGCCTTTGACGCTGTTGATCATCTTAAATATTAAATTTGCTTTCTAAAATTGGGCTATCTGACACTTCTGTTGTCTGGTTTTATCACTATCGGTTAGATATTTTGGTCTGTCTTCCTCCTTCCTTTCAAGGACTTAAGGAGTGCTCCAAGGTTCTGTTCTAGGTCCGTTGTTGTTTTCCATTTACTATGTGAACAATCTTTGTCAAAACACCTTTTGTCATTTTTATGCAGATGATACACTCATACACTGTTCCTCGCCTTCAATTGACCAAGCCTTTGATTTTCTTAGCGTGTTTTAAAAGTGCTTGACCCTGTTTACCACTTTGCTTTACGCTGCCAAACTGTTGCTAAAGTCAAATGCCTTTCCAACGTTACTTGTTCATGTTGAAGAACAAAGTACAAATTCATCAGTGTCCTAACTGGGTTTATTTTGTGTACATAATCGGATAAAATAAAACAAAAGCTCGGCAGCTGTCTGGAGGTTCTCAGGAGCGCTTGGGAGTGTGAACGATCACAAGGGGCGTACCTGGAGGGGTAGGAAGTCGATGGAGCCCACCTGTGTGCAGACACAGGTGCAGAATCCAGAAGATCTAGAAAGCTTTCTGTGTCAGATATTGTGTGTAGCTGCTCTATAGGAGTCCACAACTCAATGCAAAGGGTCAAAAATGAGTATAATAGGTCCCTTTTAATTTAATTCCTCACTGTGTTATGCATGTAAACGTATAATTATTCTCTATAAAATATATTTTATGTTCACGTGTATGGGTCTCTGGAAGGGATTCATTGGATTGACGTTATTTCTTTAGTTCGATTTTCGCTTTTCATCAGCTTTTGGAACCAATTCCAACACTTAGAACTGTGCAACGAGTTTATACCCAGAAGGAAGACTAACTCAAATATTGCTCAGCGTAACTTGTAAATAAAAAAAAAAGACATATTTGAAGTCATTTTTGACTGTCTGCGACCCACCCACCACTGGAGGATCCCAAGCCTAGTTCGTTAGCGAGAGAACCTCATTAAAGCGTCGGAGGATGATGTGGTGGCTGCAGCCTGCCAGTGTTGGCGTGTTTTCACTCATCAGTTAAGATGTTGTTTATTTTACGAGCGCGAGGCATCCACGTCTTTATCAGTCGTGGCTTTTGTAAAGTCTTATTTCTTCCAGCTGTCAGACGTTATGTCGGCAAAGGGCACCGAGAAGAAAGATAAGCTGTGATGTTCCTCGTCTTTGGGACAATGTGCATTAAAGTAAATTGGTGCCTTTTAAGTAGATGAGGTGACCTTTAAGGAAACCTGCAAGCCTGACCTGTCTGTGAATGTGTCTGCCATCTTGCTGGTGCTGCAGGGTGCTGTTGCTTAAAGCTTCTATTAACTGTGTCAGTGCGTGAGACGTGAGTGGGGGAGGGGGGGGGTCGTCAGTGAGTATTTGTTTGTGTACTGCAGTGCATGTATGGCCCCGCATGGCCCCACAGTCTTTTTTTTTATGGACTTACTTGCACATAAAATACACTCATGAACATTAATGGCCTCTCAGCAGGAGTTATATGAGCTACTTTCATCCTGATATTCTTCATCTGCTTTTCTTTTGGCATCACCCAGCCACTCATGGCCACAACATTAGGTACACCAGCACTGTCATCTGTCATCTGTCATCGAACGAGATGCAGTGTTTTGCAAACTCAGTTTTGATAGTTGTTTAGCAATATGTTAATAATAATGTTTTTTATTATAGTTTACATGAATTACCTAAATTTGGTCAGCAAAATATTTTTATTCATATTTTAATTATGTTCGAGGATTTTTTTAAACATTATTATTTCATTAATATTTTACTTAAAAACGTTTTTTGTACTTTTGTAGTTTAGTCACCATTGTATTAATATTTTATTTAATTAATTTATTTTATTTTATTGTGTTAATAATGTTATTTTATTAAAACTATTTTTTGTATTTTTGCAGTCTAGTCACCATTTCCACAAATTAGCAATTTTTTATTTAAAACAACTTTATTTTCATTAAGTAATTTTTTAAACTAGATCATTATTATTATTATTTTATTATTATTTTATCAATATTATTATATAAAAAATCTTTTTTTTTTTTTACCAAATTTTATAAATTTTACTTCTGAAAAGTTGGAATGATTATTTTTACAAATATGATTATTTTAAGTTTGGAAATGTAGTCACCATTCTCACCAATTTGTGGATTTTTGGTCAAATATGTTTTATATTTTAAATAATTAATGTATTTTTATTAATAACTGTTATTTAATATTTTTTGCATTATTATTTTATTTGCAGTTTTGTAGTTTTGTCTCCTGTCCCGCTAAACTTTCAAAACTTGGCCATTTTTCTGCAGAAAACACATCTCATTCATACGGAGCCCCGAGTTGGCATGGTGGAAAAATAATTTTGATAATTTTGCGAGATAAGGCAACAACTTCTGTGAGCCTTGTACTGCATTTGGCCTGCAGAGAGGCTTTGCCAGTTAAAGCGTCGAGCTGGCGTTCCCACTGGCCCCCTCCATACAGAAGATGTGCTTCATCAGTATTCATCCTCTGAGTTACAGCGTCAACCTATTTCCATTTGACATTAAAAGCCATTTGTAATTATGCAACAAGGTGAAAGGCATTTTTAGGAAGGAGTGTTACTGAGTTGATGCTTTGCGCCCTGTCACACACACTTGGTGCAGTTTGAGATGCTGACAGAACACTTTCCCAAGCTAAGATGTGCGCCCGACAGTCAGAGTCCATCTTAATGGATCCCTTCAGCAAGTTCTCACAGCATCACGAGAGGCAGCTCGCTAAAATGGAACCAGACGGCGCTAATAAAGTCCTCTCAGTCAAGTCGGGCTGCCTGTCGACTGTCCCTCATTGGCCTAATGAAAGGACACAGCTGACATGTCGTCTGCTTGTGGATGTTGTGCTGGTCAAGACTCGGTACCGTGGCTGCAGCTAATGAGATGTGAAACCAGCAGTTTGTTCTTAAACCATCCGACATGGAGTCACTTTGCTCTCCCAGGAAAAAAAAACATCTCACGCCTTCATGAGGCCTCAACCACACTTGGAGTGTCCTGTACTTAGGAATACGTGAAGACCAAACAATAGTAACAGTTTGCCGTTGCAGATACAGTGGATTCAGTCCAAAATCAACTTTTCCGCAAATTAACAGATTTTTAGTCAAAAATGAAAAGAAATATATATGTTTTTAATTTTTTTTTTTAATTACATTGGAATTCTCTTTCACAAAATTGGCATTTTTTTTCGGAAAATTTGTGGATTTTTTTTTTCTATTTATTTTCCACAGCAAACACAAAGAGCAAGTGACGCCCACAAATTTGCGGATTTTTGGTCCATTTTTTTTATTTATTTATAAAAAAAAATCCACAAAATAGGTATGTTTTTTTCTCCACAGGAAACATCTCAAGTCAGTAATAATTTAAAATATATACTTTCCCAGTTTTGTAATGTTCAACATTCCCCAAAAATTTGATTTTTGCTTTTAAAAAAAATAATTACTTCTTACAATTTTCAACAGAAAACTCATCTCATTGAGATGGTAATCATTTATAAATAAAGTCAAACCTCAGTTTATGAACGCCCCAATTTTATATGATTTGGAATTCACAAACACTTGTGGATCTTCAGTTTAAAAAAATGATGTTTTGATGATTTTGACCGATTTTTCGTCATCACCTTTTTTTCCTCGAGCGCAAAATCGTAAAATACATATGTATAAATACATCTGTGAGAAGCATATTTAGGGATTAAACCTGGATCGGGCTGATGTCGAGTGAACCGTGGCAATTGAAAAGAGAAGGGGAGGGTTCTGGAGCTGAATCTAATGTAATAATTACAACACTAACTTTTATTGCAAATGATGATCTGAAATTGGAGGAAAACATTTATATGGATTTGTTGTTCACCAGGGCTGAAAGGCGGAATAGTGGTTAGCATGCAGGACTCACAGCTAGGAGACCCAAGTTTGATTCCTCCCTCAGCCGTCTCTGTGTGGAGTTTGCATGTTCTTCCCGTGCATGCGTGGGTTTTCTCTGGGTATTCCGGTTTCCTCCCACATTCCAAAAACATGCTAGGTTAATTGGCGACTCCATAGGTATGAATGTGAGTGTGAATGGTTGTTTGTCTATATGTGTCCTGTGATTGGTTGGCCACCAGTCCACCACCAGTACCCCGCCTCTCGCCCGAAGACAGCTGGGATAGGCTCCAGCACCCCCCGCAACCCTCCTAAGCGGTAGAAAATGAATGAATGTTGTTCACCATTGGCCTGCTTACAGCCAGGATCTACTGTAGTCTGTCTAATGATGGATCTTTGACTATTCTTTTTATCGCCTTTTGTGACAAGACTGAATGCACATGCCTGCGCTAATGAGAGAAATTTAATGAATTTAGAGTCGCTACGTAAAGATGCACAGCGCTCATTATCAGGATTATTGTTCCACTGTTTTGAAAGGAGGGTGGAAAAAGCAAAGCAGGCCCGGGGAAGAAGAAGCCATGATTGGCTGATGTTACATATGTCCTTGATTACCTTCCCTCTGCTTTTATTCTAATAAGTGGCATTCTTTGTACTCCCTAGGACAGCTAGACAGTCTGACACACGATGGGAATAAATATTGCATGTGGTAGACATTAAGCTGTCATCCAGGGATGGGATGGGATGGGGGGGGAGAGAAGAGATGGAGAAATTTGTGTGGTGTTCCTCAGCGCTACACACTTCGCCTGCTCTTGTCACAATTGTCACATGTTGACGACTCTCCCCGCTCAACCCCAGCCCCCCCCCTATTTTTTCTCTCGCCCAGTCAACTGCTGTGAATGACAGCATGGATGCCTCATATGGAGAAAGTCTGGGACACAGTTGAATTTCAGCTTCTTTTATTATTTTTTTTATAACAAGTAATAACATACGTATATGTATATAGTGTTAGTTATCACATACTACAGTATTAATTGGCCCTGTACCCTAGAAACCGCCCATGAATGATACGGGAAAAGGCTGAAATGATACTGTGTCAAAGCCCAGGGCAGTGATACTGATAAAATATAGAGTTTAACCATGTCCAGTATCAGCCCCCGTAGCTGTCCACTCAGAGCGCGCTGCTCTGGTATCATGCCTGTGAAACAACCAATCAGAGAACAGCGCACGAGCGTTTGTTTTGCTGCCGTCTGTGCTCTGTCAACATGTCAGCAGTTAAATAGTAAATAGTAAATAGTATAGTATATACTATATATATATATAGTATAGTATAGTAAATATTAGTATAATAGTAAATATTAAATAAATATTAAATATGTGATAATAAGATCATCACATGGTTTGTCTGGTATCGGGCCCAGTATCATGCCCCCAAGTGTCAGTATCAGCACGACACTTGGGGGCATCATACCTGGCCTGATACCAGACAAACCATGTGATAACTTATAAATATCATCATTAGTAGTAAAACACCGTTAGAATCAGTCTGACAACTCAGTGCATTTCAGTCTTGACACACACTCGCGTATCACAATCAAGAGTTGCACAATACTTACATATGACTCATGGAAAAAATATCACACAAACTTAACTTTCACGGCAACTGCTTTATACGCTCTGTACTGTACACCCGTCATTCTAGAGTGGATTTTTAATCTATATTGCAGTTTAGTACATTTGGAAAATCTTTTCAATTGTGTTTGATTTGTTGAAATACAGGTGTTTCCAAGCTACTTGTTTTAGGTGTGATGTGTCCACACGCTTAATTAAAGCTGCTCTAATTACGTGTATGCGTGTGTACGCTGGTTTGTGCTTCCTCCAGCTTGTGGTTGGCTTTGTAGGCTGCCAAGAAGTTGCAATATCGGCGCTGATGTGGCAGACCTCCTTTAGAGACGTCGTGTGTGATGCGTTTTCCATCAAGTCGTGGCCACGGGGAGCATCAAGGGTCTGCAGGTTCGTCGCTCAGGAGCCCACCGCAGGCAGGATGAAACGCTTCCCACAGGGGCCCCCTTCCTCCATGACCCCCCCCCCTGCTTCAAAAGCCCACCATGAGCTCATACCTCTTATTTTGTGCTGCTTTTGCAGAGAAAGGAAGGATGAAGGGGGAGCTGTTGTAGCATACTAAGGATGCTCGGCCTGGTTAGGTGCTGCAGTGCAAGGCCACCTCAGTTGGCTTCAGTACTATCTGGATCAGGAAAAACTTGGCCCTAGACACTCTTATCTGCCTTATTTACATTTGGAAAATTAAATTAGGACATTTTACACAAACTGGTCTTTTCTGTACCCGCAACAATCAGTGAAACTCAAGTCTTCGTCGAGTACCCATGAGTCAAGCACCCATGAGTCAAGCACCCACGATTCACTGAATTCAAGCAACCGTGAGTCAGTGAGTCTTCCTCAAGTACCTGTGAGTCAGTGAAACTCAAGTCATTGTCGAGTACCCATGACTCAAGCACCCACGATTCACTGAATTCAAGCAACTGTAAGTCTTCCTCAAATACCTGTGAGTCAGTGAAACTCAAGTCTTTCTCGAGTACCCATGACTCAAGCGCCCACGATTCACTGAATTCAAGCAACTGTGAGTCAGTGAGTCTTCCTCAAGTACCTGTGGGTCAGTGAAACTCAAGTCTTTGTCGAGTACTCATGAGTCAAGCACCCACAATTCACTGAATTCAAGCAACCGTGAGTCAGTGAGTCTTCCTCAAGTACCTGTGAGTCAGTGAAACTCAAGTCTTTGTCGAGTACCCATGAGTCAAGCACCCATGATTCACTGAATTCAAGCAACCGTGAGTCAGTGAGTCTTCCTCAAGTACCTGTGAGTCAGTGAAACTCAAGTCTTTGTCGAGTACCCATGAGTCAAGCACCCATGATTCACTGAATTCAAGCAACCGTGAGTCAGTGAGTCTTCCTCAAGTACCTGTGAGTCAGTGAAACTCAAGTCTTTGTCGAGTACCCATGGCTCAGGCACCCACGATTCACTGAATTCAAGCAACCGTGAGTCAGTGAGTCTTCCTCAAGTACCTGTGAGTCAGTGAAACTCAAGTCTTTGTCGAGTACTCATGAGTCAAGCGCCCACGATTCACTGAATTCAAGCAACCGTGAGTCAGTGAGTCTTCCTCAAGTACCTGTGAGTCAGTGAAACTCAAGTCTTTGTCGAGTACCCATGAGTCAAGCACCCATGATTCACTGAATTCAAGCAACCGTGAGTCAGTGAGTCTTCCTCAAGTACCTGTGAGTCAGTGAAACTCAAGTCTTTGTCGAGTACCCATGGCTCAGGCACCCACGATTCACTGAATTCAAGCAACCGTGAGTCAGTGAGTCTTCCTCAAGTACCTGTGAGTCAGTGAAACTCAAGTCTTTGTCGAGTACCCATGAGTCAAGCACCCATGATTCACTGAATTCAAGCAACCGTGAGTCAGTGAGTCTTCCTCAAGTACCTAAGAATCAGTGAAACTCAAGTCTTTGTTGAGCACCCATGAGTCAGTGAAACTCAAGTCTCTATCAAGCACCCATGAATCAGACAAATTGGAATCTTTGCCGAGTCCACATGAATCAGTAAGACCGAAGGACTTTGTTGAGTACCCCTGAGTCTGTGAACCTCAATTCTTCATCAAGCACCCATGAGTCACTGATTCCGAGCAACCGTGAGTCAGTGAAATGTAAGTCTTCCTCGAGTGCCTGTGAGTCAGTAAGGCTCAAGTCTTTGTCGAGTACTCATGAATCGGTAAGACTGAAGTTTTTGTTGAGTACTCATGAGTTTGTGTATCTCAAGTATTCATCAAGCACCCATGAATCAGACAAATTGGAGTCTTTGTCGAGTGACCATGAATCAGTAAGACTGAAGTTTTTGTTGAGTCTGTGAACCTCAAGTCTTTGTCAAGCACCCATGAGTCACTGAATTTGACGCTGAGTCAACCTGCGAGTACTTGACTCATCTGCGAGTCAGTGAAACTCGAGTCTTCATCAAGTACCCCTGAGTCAATGAAACTGGAATCTTTGTGTGGCGGCTGTGAGTCAGTGAAATCTGTTTCTTCGTCATGTAACCATGAGTCAGTGAATCTCGAGTCTTCCTCGAGCACCAGTGAGTCGGTGAAAGTCAACCCTTTGATGAATAGCACTGGCGAGTCAGTGAGATGCATGTGTTCGTACAACTTGTTCGTGACTTGCACATCTATGGTCGGCAGTTGGGTCTTTACACCAGCACCCCAATTCTTGTTTTCTTTCATTTTCCTTTATATTATGGAGAATATCGTTTACTCTCAAACGCGAATGGCAGCACTGAAGCGTATACTGCATGCTGGAAATGCCTTATGATGTGTCAGCAGCCACGCCGTGAATGATACAGTCGGCGGGTCGCACGATGAGGTCTGCTGGCGTTGAATTGCACGTGAAAGCAGTTGAAGCCGTCAATGGGAGGTGTCGGCCCACCTTTAGCAGGCTTAGCCGCCTAAGCAGCACTAATGAAGCCAACCTGCACGACCATCTTGTCAGGTCATTGTCTCAGGTCTCTTGCATTCTACAACCTCAACATTGTTTTATCCCGCTGATCAAAGCTTGGACAAAGCCAGGGGGAAGCCCGAGGCATGCGGAAACACGGGAATTATCAAATCCCTTCAGGATTCCCACACAAAAGGGGCGGGGGTCTCCCTGCGGGATATCTCTATTCACTCTGAGCTGGACATTTGCTTTTTTTGTCATTTGATAAGATGATGTGATTGAAATTTAAAGCCGCATGAAAGCAATTTGGCAGATGTGCTGCTTAACATGCACTAAATGCACTAAAGTTTGCGAGGCGCCATGCAGCACAAACACAGCTTGGCTGTTGGAGCGCTCGTACTGCTGAATGATGAGCAGAAATGATGTCCCTGTCACCCTTAATCACATTAAAATGTGGTTAACATTTAATTTTTCCCCACTTGATATGCAAGAATTTCCACTTGATTTGCAGCAAAGGCCATTGGAATTCCATTAGAAAAAGAATAAAAATTTCAGGCTTCATTTGTTCAGAGAGGGGGGATAGCAAGGCCGGAAAGTGCTGAATCCTTTTATTAACCCCTACATGATACTCAATGCTGAGATATAATGGCAACACTGACACACACACACATTGTTCTAAATGTACTTGGAAGGTTGTTTAACATGATATGAAATACAATGCATGCACTATATTAAATAAATATGCCTTCACAAATAATACAGTAATCCCTCGCCACTTTTAGGTTTGAATTTGGCAGCTCTATTACGTTTATTCAAAAATATATTAATGAATAAATCATGCTGTTTTGTGGTTGGACAAGGACTATTAATCATTCGTTCATTCATTCATTTTCTACAGCTTATCCTCACTAGGGTCGCGGGGGTGCTGGAGCCTATCCCAGCTGTCTTCAGCCGAGAGGCTGGGTACACCCTGGACTGGTGGCCAGCCAATCACAGGGCACATATAGACAAACAACCATTCACACTCACATTCATACCTATGGACAATTTGGAGTCGCTAATTAACCTAGCATGTTTTTGGAATGTGGGAGGAAACCGGAATACCCGGAGAAAACCCACGCATGCACGGGGAGAACATGCAAACTCCACACAGAGATGGCTGAGGGTGGAATTGAACCCTGGTCTCCTAGCTGTGAGGTCTGCACGCTAATATAACAGTGTAAAGGTGACTATAGGGGTGTTATTTCAAGTCTAGAGGGCTCTGATAATGTTAAAAACCTGTATTTCGAAGTTTGTAAACAGGTTTTCTATGCCTAATACTGTATGTCTCATTATGTGTACTATATTGGGTAATAGGAGTATAAAGGTGACTATAGGGGTGTTATTTAATCTCTAGAGGGCTCTAATGGTGTTCATTCATTTAAAAACCTGTATTTAGAAGGTTGTAAACTGGTTTTCTATGCCTAATACTGTGTGTCTTATTATGTGTACTGTATTGGGTAATATGAGTGCAAAGGTGACTATAGGGGTGTTATTATATGTCTCGAGGGCTCTGATAATGTAACAAACCTGAATTGTAAACATTTTGTAAACAGGTTTTCTATGCCTAATACTGTATGTCTTATTATGTGTACTATATTGGGTATTAGGTGTGTAAAGGTGACTATAGGGGTGTTATTTCATCGCTAGAGGTCTCTAATAATGTTAGAAACCTGTATTTAGAAGGTTGTAAACAGGTTTTCTATGCCTAATACTGTGTGTCTTATTATGTGTACTGTATATAGACTGTAATAGAAGTGCAAAGGTGACTAGGTGATGTGTGCATATGTTAAAAACCATATGTAGAAGGTTGTAAAAATACCAAAATATTTGATTTATATTGAAGGAATCCCACATTGCTCAACTTACTTATCACAGTTGGGTCTGGAGCCGAGTAACCACGCTAAACGAGGGATTACTCAACATTGAAAAATATGTTGTGATTACAAAATGCATGGATGGTGAGTCAGCAGTGCTATTTTTTGGGACTTGAGTTTGCGGAAAGATACAGTGCAGGGCAAACGGACAGGTTTGTTTATATTGTAGGAAAACGGAGGAAAAATTTGGGCAAAAACTAAATCATACAAAAACTGGGGCGTATGAAACACCGGTGACTGCATAAGGAAGTGAATATACGTATATTCAGTAAGAAGACAAAATGAGCCCATCACTGGGGAATGAAGCAATTACTGCAGTAGGTGTTACACGATAACAAAAAGAATTACATGTTTTACATAAACACTTCCCCAATTTACACTCTGGACAGGAACGTCCACACAAATAATTGGAAAGGACATAAATACAAATGGCCGAATGGCCAAGTTAGACGGCAGCAAGGCCGACAGAAGCGTTTTTGGAAGTGATGTTGACGGTGCGTGGTGGCGTCTAATTGACAGTGCTTTGTCCGCACTTGAGGGAAGGGGGTGTTTCATGTTCCTGCACGGTGTTTGCCTGCACCTGTGTCACTTAGTCCAAAGACCCACAAGAACCCCCCGCGCTCATTTATGCCTTGCGTTATCCGTCTGGAGCTTCACATTATTAAAATCATCCCTCAGCCGGCTAGCGAGAGCCTCTTTGTTACCGGGCCGACTTGGCCGGGCTCTGTCAGGTCTTCACCAATTACAGTCGCCGTGACAATGCTCTATTCAGAGGATCACAGCTCTTGACTGGCGTGGAGAGAGTGATTTGTGAATCATTATTCAAGACGCCTGGAGAGAACGCCATACCTGAGGAATGCAAATAACGTGCCATGTGTGCAGCACAAAGTGACAAACTACAGATGCTATTATCCCGCATCGGATTTTGTACCCTCTTGGAACAGATGCCGTGGTCCGTGCTTTTAATAGCGAGGCATCGGTGCTCCCGAATATCCAACAGAAAGAAGATGTCTAGGTTCATGAATTTAAACCTAGCCTATTTTCCAGAGTATAAGTCAATCAATGCACGATGAAGAGGAAGAAAACCTACATCCTGTAAGTGGCATTGGACTAGAAGTGGCATTTATTATTATCAGAACGAATTTCTTGGTGCTGCTGTTGACATTAAATTGACAAGCGAAGAAGACAAACCCAAAGGGAGTGATTAAGTGACTTTTAATTAGTATATTATTATACAGACAAACAACCATTCACACTCACATTCATACCTATGGACAATTTGGAGTCGCCGATTAACCTAGCATGTTTTTGGAATGTCTGCACGGGGAGAACATGCAAACTCCACACAATGGAATTGAACTCGGATCTCCTAGCTGTGAGGCCTGTGTGCTAACCACTCCAAAATTTGTGACTGAAAATCAAACAGTGGCTCAGACAGCAGTTAGAATCTCCAAGTTCGACATAATTAGTGCCATTGTGATCAAGACTTCCTTATATGGGCTGCAGATTGCCTGCACTCAGTAAACGAGGACCTACGTATCTGGAAGTCCTCAGGAGCGCTTGGAAGTGTGACCAATCACAGCTGAGAGGAGGAGGCCTGGGGGTGGAGTAAATTACACAGGAAGTCTATGAAAACACTGCAGAAAGAGGTGCAGAATCTGGAAGATCTAGAAAGTGTAGCTGCTCTATACGAGTCCACAACTCAATACAATACACATAAATATAGAGTAGTTGCACATTACTTACAGGCACATACTGTAGTTGCCAATGCAGAAGCATATTGGAAAGTCAAGGCATCCAGTATGCGCTATATCATTCAATTTGTGGGCCAAAATGCACCACAAGCTCAAGTCAATGAATTATGGTGGCCACTAGGTGTCGCCAAAATAAACAACCCCCACTCCACGTTAACTTAAAGGCAGCACATGTGTAGTCAAATCCATTTTTTGATACATATGTTGTACCTCAATATAAGTAATAGGACCATGAAAATGGATGAAAAAAGTGCAACTTATAGTCTGTAAAATATGCAAAAGTATTTTTATAGTATTTTAAAGTATTTTATATCTTTCTTATCCTCACGAGGGTTGCAGGCATGCTGGAGCCTATACAACTTCCCATGGCGTTATAACTTCCCCAACCGAATATTTATGACAAAAAATATATTTGTCTAATATTCCAATATTAAAATGTTTCCCCATAATATCACCTTTTCTTGTTTAAACACAACCTTGTCCTCTTAATATTTGACTTTATTCTCCTAAAATTACTGCTATTGTTGTAATTTTTTGTACTGGTGTTTTTTTGTACTTTCTTTTTGGAAAATGTTCTTCTCATAATGACTTAATTCTTAGAATATTTTGACTTTATTCTTGTAATATTATAATATTTTCCACAACCTACTTTTGCAAAATTGTAAATTATATTTATTTCTCATGAACATATTTGTCACAACTCTATGTTACTAACATGATGTTATTTTTCCTTATAATATTCTGACATTATTCTCATAAAAGCATTTTTTTTCTGGTAATAATATTGTGACTTAATTTTAAAAAAATAATGTTGATTTTTCTACTATTTTCTTGAGTTTTTTTGTTAAATTATATTTTCAGAATGCAAGCCAGTTGCTTTTCAGGCTTCTGATTGGACGGTGAATGTGCTTTTTTATATGGACAATGATTTTTTTTTACAAACTCCACTCATGTGATTGGACATTTTTTGGGGGGGAATATTCGTGAAAATATGGATGTTAGTGTGGACATAGCCTTCACTGTCACTGTCGTTGGACCAGTGGTGCCATTGAGGTGCCTCACTCCCTCACGTCTTTGGTTCCTCGGGTCTTTAAACAGGAAACTAGGATTACCCGTAATGACGGGGACACTTTTCCAATCAATCCCGCCTCAGACCTGTGTCACGCCGCCGTGTGAAAATGGATTTGTGAGCTGCTCCTCTTTCAGACCCGTTCAATCCCGGCCCTCCAGAGCTGGTAGGGCTAATCTCATAATTGCCCTCCCCCCCTACTTCCACCCTTACATTGTTCTTGCTGAGGGTTGCCATTAACGCCATCTTGGCTCCGCCATGTCAGGTGTCCTGCTGCCCTGCGAGACAAAGAAGACAGCACAAAGACGTTTAGGACAGGTGACAAATGAATGGATGTGAATAAGTGCCAGGACAATGCAGATCATCTCATACGCAACTGGAGGGTGGGATGGGGGGGCACCCCCGATGACGCGACGATGGGACATTCGGAATTGCGGGTTTGAATGCGATCTTGTAGCAAAAACATGCGTGCTAGCTAATCTGGAGACTTATTGGTAAAAAATGGCAACCTGCTCCACCCCCACCAAACCCTCCTGCTCGCTTGATGCTGACGTTCTCCTCCGATTTTGGATCAACATTTGCAACAAACAGAGCCCTCCACTTCTCTCATCAATTGCCATTGTTCACTCAGTACACAAACCAGGTTTAATCCCTCACATCCTGAACGCCACTCACCACTAATGATAATGTAAGATGATCCAGCGATATCCATTTTACTTTTGCATCTCACAGCAACTATGCTGCCTTCAGGGACCGCTGTGCCGAATCAGGAAACAACTTTATCAGTGAAGCATGAAGACTTGAACTGGTAAAAATGGTGGCCGTTTGTACATAAATGCTGTACATTTCACCTTTATTGTTACGTCCGTCCATATTTAGCATCCATAGCGTCCATATAATTATTACTGTAAATGAAAAAAAAATTAACATTCATGCGTAGAATTACTCCATTAAAAAAATGTTTTATGTTAGTTTTTTTAGGCTCCAGGATACCCGCGACCCTAGTGAGGTTAAGCGGCACACTCTTTTTATTTACAACATAAAGACAAAATACAAGACCCTGCAGCGCAACTGCAGGGTCTTGAGACACATGCTAACTCGCAAACTATAGAGCTAGCGACCTAAACGGTAGCCTTCAAGTTATTTCTTTTAAACTTAAATAGCCAAAAACTTACCACTTCCACACGGATAGGGAGGATAACTATTAACAGTTATTTAACCTTTAACATGAACATTATTCAAACGTAATAATTTTTTTCTGGGTACATGATACCATACAGCATCCATATCAAACTTGCACGGGCCGCACTAACATTAAACTTTCAAACTAGTGTCGCATGTTTGAGACCCCTGTTTTAGAGTGTAGCCGAGAAATTGGAAGGGTGAATTGGCAAGGGATTATTGTATAGAAAGGCTATATAATATATGTTAAAAATACATGTGCAGGGAGATTAATTTAGTAGAATTTGTAGTAATAATTATAATATTTGGCCATGAATATGAGATTTTTCATTGTCAGAGTTGATAGTAATAATTAATAAAAAATGTCCTGCGCTTTTTTGGCACCCCCTGCAGGCCATGGCACCCTTAGCAGTTGCCTGCATTGCCTAACAGGCCAGCCGGTTCTCTAATGAACAATTAGACTACTGGCTGTTTTTTTTCTGTGTTTGTATTTACCAGGCTGGTGACAATTACGAGTGTGTGGACGCTCCCAACCCGGGATAGCACCGGCCATCCCCTTCCGGGGACGGCGATGGCCTGGAGAGCATACTGGGAGACCCAAGTCAAGAGGAGGCGCACAAGAAACAGAGGTTAATTAGCATTCACTCCCGGCACGTTTTATTATCAACTGCGTCCTCGGTGCGCTGCTTTAATTGCATGTGCTGATAGAATAATAAATGGCGGCGTCATTTCCATCATAAAGCAAAGGATCCCTCTTCTTACTGAACAACTCCGTCAAAGGGTTTTCCTCTAAATTAAGTTTTTAACTGTCATCTGTCATCTCTAGGTATAATTATAACTTGAGCATTTTTGGTTTTATTGTTCTGCTGTGAAAACCTCTATGGAGAGAAAAATTATGACAGCAGAGGCTTTTTTTCTGCTTCTCGCGAGGCACTGGCTTGAATTCTTCACAACGCTAAATGAGTCTACATGCTGCTAATTAATCACAGAAACCACCCGAGAGTTGAATGCCTTTTTCCAAACAAAGTGACCCATCTTCTGCACTTAATGACTGTCTATTAGAACAGGGACGTCTAAAGAGCAGCCCGGGGACCATTTGCCACACGCCGCCACACGCACATTCTTGAAACATCTTTTTTTGAAAATAATAATAAAAAGACAGAACAGCAGAAAATTGAAAAATCAGCAGTGATTTTCAAAGAAAAAAATAATCTAACATGAAAAAGTTGTAATTTTACGCAAACAACTCATGGAAAAAAAATCAGATTTTTATTGTAATATTATGAGAAAAAAGACAAAACTAAATAAAGTTGTCATTTTGGGGGAAAAAGTGTTAAATGTTATGATTAAATTCAAATATTATGGAAATTAAGTTATAATACTACAATAGGAACATTTTTATTACATTAAATTTGTTAATGACAAAAACAACAGCTGCAAAAACAGAAATTTCAGCACAAATTTTACAAGAGTAAAGTCAAAATATTAAGAAAAAAATTTTAATACAATGATAAATAGTCGAATTTTACATGAATAAAGTAATATTTTGAGGAAAAACTTTAGTAGCGTTGGGTCAAAGTGTTAAAGGAAAAAAAAACATTATTTTATTTAAGTAGGAATATTATGAGAACAAACCTTTGGTAGGTTGCAGAAAAATAAAAATTTTATTGGAATGATTTTTCAAGGAAAAAGTGGAAAGAGTTGGAAAAAAACAGCAAAAATTTAAAAACAGCTAAAATTTTTGCGTCATTAATGTTTGAATTTTGACAACTTTAAAAATAATATTATAATATTATAATATATTTTCTGTTTTTCTGGGAGTCATCAAATCTTACCATTATGCATTCCCACATAGTATCAGCATTTAGGAGCAAGGATGAGGTGAAAGAAAAAGGGTGAAAAAACATCCAAATACATCCATACATCCCTGTGCATTGGACAAGGAAGATGGTGCGTTCAATGACTGTCAAAGAAAGTAGGACAAATCGAAACAAAAACAAAAAACAGCAAAAAGGTGTAATGAGAACCCCCCCTCCCCCCAAAAAAATATGGTGTTAGGTTGCAGAAAAAGTCAGAATATTAAGAAAAACATTAATAAAAAACCTTGTAATATTATGAGTAAAAAGAATGCCATTATAGTAGCATTGAGTGGAAATATTAAGGAATTTTTTAAAAGTCATCATATGAAAAACAAAAGAACCCCCTAAAATAAAATTGTAATTTCTGGAAATAATATTTCCGCTAATAATATGGGAATAAAGTCATATATGAGAAGAAAATGTACAAGAATAGAATGTAAATATTTCAAAAATGAGCAAAAAGAGCAAAAGTTGATAGTATTAATAGGCTTTTTTTCACAAAACTGAGATGCAATATATTGTATACATAACTTCTAAGCTTCATATAAATATCATTTTCCCGTGTATGGCCCTGGGTTGGACCGTACGGTACAGTACTAGAACCACCGTAGCCTTGCTGTTGTCGGAAAACTGCTGATTGCGTGGAAAACGTCCGCCTCTCAGCGCCCACAGCGAGATCATCAAGGCAGGGCTACGCGGCCCCCGCGGCTGGAGTGCTTCTTCACTGCCGGACCTGATGAGGGTCCGTGCATGTCCCCCACGCGGGTAAGTGGCCCCCTCACCCCCCCCTCCTGCACAAACGAATGCAGCACGTTCCACCCTGCTGGCAGCCTGGCTGATATCACACACTCTCAACTTTGTCATGGTTGTGCTTTGGGCGGTCATTACAGGCCCAGGATAACTTCAATTACTGCTGAGCTGCTGAACAGTGAAAGTGGGGGCTACATTGATTGAGGAGGGCAACAATTGATTTTGCCCATTACGTCCATGAGAATGTTTCCATCCCGTGCAGATCTGCCTGCCCTCCTCCTGCCGCTGGAGATAAGGAGCCCGCGCATTGTGCCTGCCTAATCTGTGTGACGGAGGATGTCTGTGCCAAAATTGATGTCGCTTTTCATTCCGCTGTTTGGGGGCCTTGCCGGGGGCTCCTCCTCCTGATGTGTCTCTGTGTGTGCGGAGCCCGGCCAGCTGAGGGCTTTGTGCTACGGGATCACAACGGCGGCGACGGCGGCGTCAATGATCAATGCAGATGTTGCTTTTGCGTGCTGCTTTGAAAAGCAAACAGTCCAAGATGCGTTTGAAAACTTTTTTCACATCACTTAAAAGGTTTGGTGCCTCCTCAGCTTAAAAAAACATTTGGAGATGAAGATGAAGACGCTTTTTATTTTCAAGTACAGCCGACACGCCGATAAAAATGGCTGTTTTTGACACAGGCATCATCGCTCCTGCCCCTTTAAGCCCCCCTGCTTGCTTCATGTTCACGTTCTCCTCCTATCCTCAAATACGCATTCACGTTAAAAGCCAGTGTTGTAATTGATAGGTTAGAGACAGACCATAACCCTTCCCTTCTCTCTTCAATTGCCATTGTTCTCTCACCACACAATCCAGGTTTAATACCTAGGTATTATTATATGTCTCACGCACTTATTAAGCATATTTCAAGTATCAAGCCTGGTCGGGTTAGCGTAGAAGCTACAGAATCCACACTGCTTGCCTGTTGTCATTCCAGTCATGGCATCCCATCATATACATCATCCTCATCTCTCCTTTATCGCACTTAATTGGTTCCAGACATGACTGCAGTGAATTTCCGCTGAGTCTGACTGTTGCAGTTGCAGCATAGAAAAACTGTTTAGGGTTTTCTAAATACTAAAAATATATTTTTTAACATCATTAGAGCCCTGGAGGCATGAAATAACACCCCTATATGGTACAGTACGTTGGCTTAATCATCACTTTTACTTTTCACACTAAAATGATCAGACTAGGGTAAGGCACGCTGACCATGGCACTCTGCTACATCCCTTTTTTTTATGAGCGTTGCCAAAAAGCCAAAGAAAAAGCAAAACACATGCTACACCGAACACAGGGGGTAGGTTCTCCCTTAGCTTATAACGGACTCAGGGTTCCTAAATCCTGATTGCTCAAAGACACAGAGAGATGGAGCCGTGCAGGTCTTCAACATGAGCGTACAACACCTTCTACTGCTAGCAGTAGTAAATACAGTAACAAACATACCACAGAGCACCAATAGGTCGCTGTAATAAACCACAAAGATGCAGAATAATGTGCATTCATAAAGCTATTAAAGAAAATATTCAAAATTGCATTTAAAAAAAACACGGGAAACAGTGAAAGGTGAACTGCGATGTAGCGATGCAACAATTCTTTGCATTTTAAATGTATTAAAATTAATATTTGAATACATTTTGAGTATCAGAATGTGTTGCTCATGACTCCAGTACGTGTTAGCACAAGCATTAGCGTCACCATGCAGAATTATGCACGGATTGCACCATTAAATATAATTAGATATGATATAATACAGACTAAAGGAGCTGGAGAACAGAATTATGAATGACTGTTGGTACATTGACAATACAGTAAAGTCTCGTTATATCGATATCAGTTAAAACGAATTACTACTTATTACGATACTATTTTCATTTCCCGGCAAATTTCTATTCTTTTATGATATAATTAGCTCCGTTAATACGATACACGGTTATTATGATAATCCGGTTACTAGGATGCCCTTTTCATCTCCCGCCAGCCAATTTGGTCTGCTTATATCGATACAAAAGCAGCTTAAATCAATCTTTGCTTAAGGATTTCAATACCAAAAAAGAACACGGCGATCGGCTGCTTCCAGTCAACTTTATTTTTCACACTTCCACCACCAGAGTGCAGCACACACAGCGGAAAACACCCGTCCCTCGCGCCTACCCCTCCGGGTGGCAACACCTTCCCTATCGATAGTTCCGGGGTGAATTATGTCCCGGTAACCGGTAATCACTACAGCGTAAGTTTATTTTTATTTACTGTAGTACAAAATTTATTGTAGTACAAAAGCATGCTAGATACGCAATCCATGAACTCAAGGAGAAAATGACATGCCATATCAAAGATCCGCCCACTTTTAATGCAGTTCGGCGCAGGATCGGATATATGGATAGTCCGGTTATATCGATATTTTTTCCGACTCCCGAGAATATCGATATAACGAGACTTTACTGTATTTCAATGTGGTCGGGTGCATCCATGCATCAGACGGGCATCACAAAGAACATTTTATGAGAACTTCTCAAACGGTGCCGGAGCCAGAGGGGAAAGTGAGCTCACTTTTTTTTTTTTTTTTAACCACGACACCTCGCATTTCCCTCACATGACATCATCATGTTTGCTCTTATCTCAGCATGACGGACGCCACCGCCGCTGTTTCCCCTTAAAAATCAAATAAAACTCCCGATACACTTCAAAGGCTTGTTGTTGGCGACATAACGGATGACAGGCAGCCATGATCGGCTTCCAAGGGCGTTTAGTCAGTAAGGATCAGCGAGTAAGGATATGAAGCCGATACATCTTGCATTGTAAAAGCTACACTTGGTAACATGATGTTCCCAAGCCTTTTAGCATGGCTTATTAGGCACCTAGAGGTGACCATTATCTATCAGCGTTGCTCTTAACGAGGACACTGTGCATCTCTTGTAATGCACCATATTAAAAAAAAAATCCCCCCCTTAATCCATTTCCCTCCACGTAGACAAACCTTGATGCTGATTAATGGTAGTTACTCTCGCAGGCCCTCCGTCAGTGAGATTGCAAAGAGATGGTAATGTATTAGCGCCATTAAATACGCATCATTCTTTCGGGATGAAATATGTTGACCCCCAGCCTGATTAGATGCTTAATTAAAACCGCTCAACACTTCCTGAGCACAGACACTCGCAGGGGCGACGAGGCAGTGCGGAGGCTGACGAATTTGAACCTGTGCGCCGTAGCCGCCTGGCTCGTTTTGGCTCGTTTGTCATTGCTTTGTATGCACGCGTTTAAATTCAACATCAATCATCACTTGGGGCGCTTAAAGAGGATTCGTGGGTCGAAGATTCCCAAAATAACGTTGAACCACTGACTTTTTAGTGTGCTTGTTTTCTGCATAAACCAGGACTTTTCGCACCTTGTCTTAGATTCGGTTTTCAGCCAAAATGTTGATTTTTGTATAATACTGCACATAACAAACTATTACTTTTGCTCCATACTGCATTGTTCTGCAAAATTGAGTACCCAAATGGTTGTGTTGTCTTATGATACTATTTTAGGTAATCGGAGTGTAAAGGTGACTATAGGGGTGTTATTTAATGTATAGAGGGCTCTAATTATGTTAAGAACTGTATTTAGAATGTCACACACAGGTTTTCTATATTTTGAAAATACTCTATTTAGAAATGAGGAATCCTTCTATGATACGTGAATCCAAATTCACTTATGACAGTGTTCCCTCATTTATCACGGCGTAATAGGTAGCTAACTTTATTTGTTTGCAATTATCATCTATGTTTTAAAGCTGTAAATCCCCGGGGGGGATTAAATTGAAGCTATCAGGGGTTAGCGTAGTTAAGCACACTTGTGTGGTTGTGTTGTCTTATGATACTATTTTAGGTAATCTGAGTGTAAAGGTGACTATAGGGGTGTTATTTAATGTATAGAGGTCTCTAATTATGTTAAAAAATGTATTTAGAATGTCACACACAGGTTTTCTATATTTTGAAAATACTCTATTTAGAAATGAGGAATCCTACTATGATAAGTGAATCCAAATTCACTTATGACAGTGTTCCCTCATTTATCACGGTGTAATAGGTAGCTAACTTTATTTGTTTGCAATTATCATCTATGTTTTAAAGCTGTAAATCCCCGGGGGGGATTAAATGGAAGCTATCAGGGGTTAGCGTAGTTAAGCACACTTGTGTGGTTGTGTTGTCTTATGATACTATTTTAGGTAATCGGAGTGTAAAGGTGACTATAGGGGTGTTATTTAATGTATAGAGGGCTCTAATTATGTTAAAAACTGTATTTAGAATGTCACACACAGGTTTTCTATATTTTGAAAATACTCTATTTAGAAATGAGGAATCCTACTATGATAAGTGAATCCAAATTCACTTATGACAGTGTTCCCTCATTTATCACGGTGTAATAGGTAGCTAACTTTATTTGTTTGCAATTATCATCTATGTTTTAAAGCTGTAAATCCCCGGGGGGGATTAAATGGAAGCTAGCAGGGGTTAGCGGAGTTAAACACACTTGTGTGGTTGTGTTGTCTTATGATACTATTTTAGGTAATCTGAGTGTAAAGGTGACTATAGGGGTGTTATTTAATGTATAGAGGTCTCTAATTATGTTAAAAACTGTATTTAGAATGTCACACACAGGTTTTCTATATTTTGAAAATACTCTATTTAGAAATGAGGAATCCTTCTATGATAAGTGAATCCAAATTCACTTATGACAGTGTTCCCTCATTTATCACGGCGTAATAAGTAGCTAACTTTATTTGTTTGCAATTATCATCTATGTTTTAAAGCTGTAAATCCCCGGGGGGGGGGGGTTAAATGGAAGCTAGTAGGGGTTAGCGTAGTTTAGCACACTTGTGTGGTTGTGTTGTCTTATGATACTATTTTAGGTAATCGGAGTGTAAAGGTGACTATAGGGGTGTTATTTAATGTATAGAGGGCTCTAATTATGTTAAAAACTGTATTTAGAATGTCACACACAGGTTTTCTATATTTTGAAAATACTCTATTTAGAAAGGAGGAATCCTACTATAAGTGAATCCTAATTCACTTATCATGGAACAAATGACAGCGTTCCCTCATTTATCACGGCGTAATAGGTAGCTAACTTTATTTGTTTGCAATTATCATCTATGTTTTAAAGCTGTAAATCCCCGGGGGGGGTAAATGAAAGCTAGCAGGGGTTAGCGTAGTTTAGCACACTTGTGTGGTTGTGTTGTCTTATGATACTATTTTAGGTAATTGGAGTGTAAAGGTGACTATAGGGGTGTTATTTAATGTATAGAGGGCTCTAATTGTTAAAAACTGTATTTAGAATGTCACACACAGGTTTTCTATATTTTGAAAATACTCTATTTAGAAATGAGGAATCCTACTATGATAAGTGAATCCAAATTCACTTATCACGGAACAAATGACAGTGTTCCCTCATTTATCACGGAGTAATATGTAGCTAACTTTATTTGTTTGCAATTATCATCTATGTTTTAAAGCTGTAAATCCCCGAGGGGGTTAAATGGAAGCTAGCAGGGGTTAGCGTAGTTTAGCACACTTGTGTGGTTGTGTTTGTGTGCAGGCTGGATGAGTATATTTTTGCTCTTTTAAGGCACTCCAATACTCTATTGAGTATGAGAAAGTAACAAAAGCATCTTCTGGACCTGGTGGAGGACACCCCATTTGCCACCCACCCCCACCCCCCAACCCCAAATCACCCAGGTTAACCACTGTGCTCCATAAATTAGTCCCTGAAGTCTCTTGACGGAGAAAGCTCCATTTGTTTTCTACTTGAGACTCTCCAAGTTGTTACAACCGCGTTGCCGCATGCAGCACAGTGAGATGTTATTGTTGGGAATTACCAAACACTATCAAGACCTGCGGGTCTAAACTGTCCTGGACTCTCACAAAACTGCTTCTTCTTGCCTGGATGACCAGAAAGCCAAGCAGAGAGCCACAATGAGAAAAGATTACTCGGGCAGAAATCAATAGCAAACAAGGAGCCGGGAGCCCAGAAGGCGCTGATAGCAGGCCTGACTTCTTATCAGCGCCGACGCCGACCTGGCAGGCCACGGCACACCCGGAGGTTATCCGGGAATCAAACACTATCACCTCATCAAACACTGTATCCTTCACGTACCGCAATCCATCTTCTCTAAAACAATTTGTTTGTTCTTCCTTTGCTCCCTAACAGGAAGGAACTGAAGCTGCTCAGCCTCACTGACTTCATTATGGAAGTCATGGAATTCCAGGACTCTAAAGAGGAAAACAGCGAGAACGCCATCAAGGTGAGCAGCCGGCGTACCAGCAGTAGATGAGGGGAAGTGTGGTGGGATCAGTCGCAGTGACAGTCGGCCACGGCAAACTGCTCTTTCGCTTTTACTCGGGGGAAGAAATTAGTGCGTGCGCCTGTCAAGCCGAGCGCTCCCAGCTTTAAACACTCCGCCATTGTGCTCCAGCTGTGCATGTCTTTATCACCAAATACCCCTTCGCCGGCTGACGGAAGCTGGGGGGGCGGGCTTTATTTATCACATCTATATACGCCGTGCCGTTTGGCTCCGAACGCTCCCGATCCCGTAACTCGTGTGACGCTGATAAAAAGCGGCAAGTTCATAAAGTGTGAAATTCCTCCAATAAACGTTGTTTCATGGATGAGCGGCTAGAAAATGTAGCTTTTCTGGAGGCCAGAATTCCTTCACCTTCGTTGGGCACAACAAGTGTTTGGATTTTTGGTTCAATTAGTCATGATCTTTATTTTGGCCACAAATTATCCATAGGTATGAATGTGAGTGTGAATGGTTGTTTGACTATATGTGCCCTGTGATTGGCTGGCCATCTCTGTGTGGAGTTTGCATGTTCTCCCCGTGCATGCGTGGGTTTTCTCCGGGTACTCCGGTTTCCTCCCACATTCCAAAAACATGCTAGGTTAATTGGACGACTCCAAATTGTCCATAGGTATGAATGTGAGTGTGAATGGTTGTTTGTCTATATGTGCCCTGTGATTGGCTGGCCACCAGTCCAGGGTGTACCCCGCCTCTTGCCCGAAGACAGCTGGGATAGGCTCTAGCACCCCCCACAACCCTTGTGAGGATAAGCGGTAGAAAATGAATGAATGAATGATCCAAAATAGACCTTTTTCCCACTGAAAACATACCTTAAATTGTTCAGTTGTTTCAAATCTCTGTAAAAGTTTTTTACATTTTTTGTGTCTTTTTCATTTTTTTAATATTTCTTTCCATTAAAAAAAAATTACATTTATTTTTTTAATTTTATCATATTTTTAAACTTTTGATTTAAAATTATTTCATTATGATCTTTTTCTCTAAAAATTTCCCACAGACAAGACATCTCCTTCACCCTATAATCATCAAGAATCATTTCTAAATTATAAAATTACAGTTTCTGTTATTAATTCATTACAAAAGGTTAGACAAGAAAGCAAAACGTACAAAAACCAAGACCATTTTTCCCACAGAAATGAATGTAAATCTAATTAGATAAAACAGTGGTGTAAAAAAGTGTTTGCCCCTTTCCTGATTTCTTACTTTTTGCTGATTTTTTACACTTGACGTGGCCCTGTGTGAAAAAGAAATAGCCCCTCTGTTAAAACATAACTTAACTGAAGTAAATTGAGATCTTTCAAACTGGAAATGATTATAAAGCCATTTCTATAGCTTTGGGACTCCAGCAAACCACAGTGAGAGCCATTATCCACCAATGGCGAAATCATGCAACTGGTGAACCTTCCCAGGAGTGGCCGGCCAACCAAAAGGACCCCAAAAGCGCAGCAACGACTCATCCAAAAGGTCACAAAAGACTGTAGGACAATATCGGCATGTCGTTTTTCAGCAAAAAAAAGTCAATATCAGACATCCCTAGCTATGGGTTTAAAGAACTACATTTTTTAATTCTAAATTAATTAAAAATAATAATAATTTAATGTTAATTTAATTAAATGCTTTGTTTTGTAATTCTTCCTAATTAAATCACAAAAAATTATATTAAATTCAATCAATTAAATTAAATTCATATTAAATAAAATAAAATAAATGTTAATTTAATGTCATTTTTTTAATTACATTTTTTGTTTGGGTTTTCACATGAAAAAGTGGCAAAACTGGAAAATGTGAGCATTGTGATCATTGTTTTTCAATGCATTGTCTCATATTAATACATTTTTTAATTCTAAATTAATTAAAAATAATAATAATTTAATGTTAATTTAATTAAATGCTTTGTTTTGTAATTCTTCCTAATTAAATCACAAAAAAATTATATTAAATTAAGGAAATTAAATTCATATTAAATAAAATAAAATAAATGTTAATTTAATGTCATTTTTTTATTACATTTTTTGTTTGGGTTTTCACATGAAAAAGTGGAAAAACTGGAAAATGTGAGCATTGTGATCATTGTTTTTCAATGCATTGTCTCATATTAATACATATTTTAATTCTAAATTAATTAAAAATTAAAATAATAATAATTGAATGTTAATTTAATTAAATGTTTTGTTTTGTAATTCTTCCTAATTAAATCACAAAATAATTATATTAAATTAAGGAAATTAAATTCATATTAAATAAAATAAAATAAATGTTAATTTAATGTAATTTTTTCCACATGAAAAAGTGTAAAAACTGGAAAATGTGAGCATTGTAATAATTGTTTTTCAATGCATTGTCTCATATTACAAAGTTAATGCTCAATTTAAAATAAATAGCACCCAATAGTCCTGGGTGCCAAAGACTAATCAAACCCCGCCCCCCCAAAAAACAATTATATCTTCCTTCTATGTAATCTCTTTGTAATACTTGACTGTGAGCCTCCTTGCACATAAAACTAATGTAATTCTCGTGACACACAAAAAGGAAACACCATGAAAACGTGGAAATCTCCTTACTATTCAAGACTTTTTTCAAATACGTATTTGATATATTTAATGCAGCGGCGCTGTATTGTCCGCACCCTTCATAAGCTGCAAACAAAGCGTGAAACACGTCTCTCCCTGGTGTTGGGTGGGTTTGGTGTGGGGGGGTCGGCTGCGCCATTGTTACTTGTGGTTGAGGTCTGAGTGTCGGGTCCTTACGGCGCTGATCCCCCCCCCGTTTTTGGGCCCCCCTAAGAACACGGAGCGTTTTGTGACTGTGGCTTTAAGGTCTATTTCACGCCAGTTGTGGGAATAGGCCTCCTGCGTTCGGGGGTATCACATTATTAGTAATCATATCTGCTTAAGCCAAGCTTGCTGCTCCAGATGGCTGCTTTCAAGTGCAAATGAACCAGTTAGACGTGTCTGCTTTAATACATACTCAGGAATCACAAATAGCCATTGATTCCCCCGCCAACCCCCCTGCCGCCCCCCCACCCCTGTCTCCTTCTCCATCCAGTGTTTCTGGCAGTATTGAGCTTGGATTAAATGGTCCCCTGAGCCTTTAAAGGGACATTGATTCTTCTAATTAATTGCACGCTGTTCAGGAGCCCGATGCATAAACGTGTCCATATTAGCACTTCAAGTCAATTATTTTGAGTTTGCCGGGGAAGGGGAACAAATAGTGTACACAAAAGACACGTTGGAACTTGCTCCGTTTCCTTGGGAAGTTGGATGGCGCCGCAATCAAAGGCTTATTAACACTTTGTGCTTGTGCACATGAGACGTGAATACGCAACACAGAGGATTATTCTCTCAGTGGGAATTTAGGCACCCCTCCAGCAAAAGATGGAAACAAGTGCGTGTGTGTGTGTGTGTGCGTGTGTGTGTGTGAAGAGGCGAGAGAGAAAAAGATATAAAAAGTGACTCCAAGAGTTATTACTGGAAATAAAAGAGAGCAGAAGCAAATCGTGCACTAAAATGTGCCGTCATTTCCACAATGAGACTATTTGCTCGTGCTTATGCTTTATTTGTTTCCAACGTGCTTGACAAGTTGACACGTTCCTAAGTTGACACGTTTTCTCCTGCACATGCCAACATGGCGCAAAAAGAGGAGGAAGAAGCAATGCTGCCTTTTTTCTTACTTTTTTCTTACTTCTTCTAAACATCATTTACATTTATATTATTTATACTATTCATTCATTCATTTTCTACCGCTTTTTCCTCACAAGGGTCGCGGGGGTTGCTGGAGCCTATCCCAGCTGTCTTGGGGCGAGAGGCGGGGTACACCCTGGACTGGTGGCCAGCCAATCACAGGGCACATATAGACAAACAACCATTCACACTCACATTCATACCTATGGACAATTTGGAGTCGCTAATTAACCTAGCATGTTTTTGGAATGTGGGAGGAAACCGGAGTACCCGGAGAAAACCCACGCATGCACGGGGAGAACATGCAAACTCCACACAGAGATGGCCGAGGGTGGAATTGAACCCTGGTCTCCTAGCTGTGAGGCAACTTATAGTCTGGAAAATACAGTACATTTTTTGAAATCGTTTTTTCAATTTCTGTGTTTTTTCTGTTTTTACATTTTACAAATATATCTTCTTCTGGTTATGTTATAACCGTATTCCCATAATTTAATTTCATTTCATTTCATTTCATTTCATTTCATTTCATTTCATTTCATTTCATTTCATTTAATTTAATTTAATTTAATTTAATTTAATTTGATTTGATTTGATTTGATTTGATTTGATTTGATTTGATTTGATTTAATTTAATTTAGGGCGGCACGGTGGGCTAGGGGTTAGCGCGCAGACCTCACAGCTAGGAGACCAGGGTTCAATTCCACCCTCGGCCATCTCTGTGTGGAGTTTGCATGTTCTCCCCGTGCATGCGTGGGTTTTCTCCAGGTACTCCGGTTTCCTCCCACATTCCAAAAACATGCTAGGTTAATTGGCCACTCCAAATTGTCCATAGGTATGAATGTGAGTGTGAATGGTTGTTTGTCTATATGTGCCCTATGATTGGCTGGCTACCAGTCCAGGGTGCACCCCGCCTCTCGCCCAAAGACAGCTGGGATAGGCTCCAGCACCCCCCGCGACCCTCGTGAGGAAAAGCGGTAGAAAATGAATGAATTAATGAATAATTTTATTTAATTTAATTTAATTTAATTCAAGTCAAGTCAAGTCAAGTCAAGTCACGTCAAATTAAATTCGAATTGAATTGGGCTGCATGGTGGTCGAGTGGTTAGCGCGCAGACCTCACAGCTAGGAGACCCAAGTTCAATCCCACCCTCGGCCATCTCTGTGTGGAGTTTGCATGTTCTCCCCGTGCATGCGTGGGTTTTCTCCGGGTACTCCGGTTTCCTCCCACATTCCAAAAACATGCTAGGTTAATTAGCGACTCCAAATTGTCCATAGGTATGAATGTGAGTGTGAATGGTTGTTTGACTATATGTGCCCTGTGATTGGCTGGGATAGGCTCCACCCTCGTGAGGATAAGTGGCAAAGAAAATGGATGGATGGATGTTTAGAGTGTGCCGGAGGCCACAAACGCCCCCAGGCCACTCTTTGGGTACCCTACCGTATATAAATGAGAACTGAGAAATACATATCATACCCAGAGGGGTTGGTTTACAAAATATAAAAGACCACTAAAACTGGTCTTGCGTTTTTGATTAGTAGTGTACCAGACAATGTCGTTTGAATGGAGATGTTTTCTTGCTGTCGTCCAGGCGACGGAGGATGGGAACCGCAATCGCCGAAGACGGTGACATCACCTTCTTGAAAATACGAGCTGACACGAGAGACCGTGCCAGTCGCAGGATGAAATCCCCTCCGCGGCGCAGCACGGGTTCACTAAACTCTGACAGCTTTGCTATTTAAGATCAGGATCAGCCCTCCACTCCAAATTGCGAGGAGCGTATTACTCTCCTGATACTTCATTAATCTCCATCACGGCTGCCAGCACTGTCACAGCTGACAGCGGGGACAATGCCACCTGCTCTTCTCTCCACGTGCGCGCAGAATGCATGTTTTACAGTAGGCCAGATGTCTACACTCAATAAAACATTTGACAAAACCAGCCTGTGTGTGTTTTGGGATGTCTGGATGGAGCGGCGAGGCCGCATGGCCGGGCTGATAGCGCTTCTGCCCGCCGCTGATTAGAGAATGAAAAAGACACAGCTGACATTGACTGCGGCGCACAGGCGACTGTTGTCATGAGATCTGTTAAGGGATGCGGCTTTTGGGGAAGGGGCGCGCGAGCTGGATGCGCTTTGGCCAGGAAAGTGGTCAGTTGAAACCGCCGCTCGTGAAGTGATGGACTTGACCTTTCGGCGCTTGTTTTCTCAGTTATGATTGAGTGAAACGATGATGGATGGAAAAGCATCGGTATTCCCATGCATGCCGTGGCAATAAGGAGACGCACGCCGTCCAGCATCACCGCTGTTCAGGTGGACAACAGCTTTCATTCATTTTGGTACGCCACCTGAAGTCAACACTCCATGACCTTCACTTCCCACTGAAGCTGGACAATGTCGCCCATTAACATGGGGGTCATTCATTCATTCATTCATTCATTTTCTACCGCTTTTTCCTCACGAGGGTCAGGGGGTGCTGGAGCCTATCCCAGCTGTCTTCGGGCAAACTCTGGACTGGTGGCCAGCCAATCACAGGGCACATATAGACAAACAACCATTCACACTCACATTCATACCTATGGACAATTTGGAGTCGCTAATTAACCTAGCATGTTTTTGGAATGTGGGAGGAAACCGGAGTACCCGGAGAAAACCCACACATGCACGGGGAGAACATGCAAACTCCACACAGAGATGGCCGAGGGTGGAATTGAACTCCGGTCTCCTAGCTGTGAGGCCTGCACGCTAACCACTTGTCCACTTCAACTTTATGCTACTAAAAAATTTTTTTTTTTATGTTTTTCACAAAATGATTCTTTTCTTTTTCTTTATATGACAAGTACAGTTTTAAAAATTAGGCTGAGCAGACATGGAAAAAATAGATTTTGCAAGTATAAAGTCAAAATATTAAGATTAAAATGTCGACAACGACTTTATGTGACTACACAAAAAATTATAAATTATGGCATTTTAGTAGCATAGAGTTTAAACATTACTGACATTAAAAAAAAAACCACAAGACAAAATAAAGTTGAAAAATTTGACTGGGAAAAATGTTATAATGAGAATAAAGTCAAATATAGATTAGATGGAAATAGAACAATAGAAGAAACAGCTGGAATTGTATGAGAATAAAATCATAACATCATGAGAAAAATTATCTAATTTTAGTAGCATAGAGTTGAATAGTTCCGTTTTTTTTTTAGTTATCACATTATGAGAAGTAAACAAAACTAAAAGTTACATTTTTAGAAAACTATGTTAGGAAGAACGTAATAATATGATGAAAATAAAGTCAAGATATTTTGAGAATAAAGTCATAAAAATGTGAAATATTTTGAAAATAAAAAAAACACAGCAAAATCGCATGAATAAAAGAGCTTGATAGCGATAAAAATAATTACTTTTTTCACCGATACGACAAAGCCCAGATGTAAACAAATAAATCTGCATCTACCTCAGGGGTCTCAAACACGCGGCCCGCGGGCCAAATGTGGCCCGCAGGACGCTAGTTTAGGCCCCCGCCTTGATATGAAAGTTTAATGTTTGATATGGATGCTGTATGGTATCATGTACCCAGAAAAAATTATTACATTTGATTAATGTTCATGTTAAAGGTTAAATAACTGTTAATAGTTATCCTCCCTATCCGTGTGGAAGTGGTAAGTTTTTGGCTATTTAAGTTTAAAGGAAATAACTTGGAGGCTACCATTTAGGTCGCTAGCTCTCTAGTTTGTGAGTTAGCATGTGTCTCAAGACCCTGCAGTTGCGCAATATGTTGTAAATAAAAAGAGTATAAATGTGACTATAGTCGTGTTTTGTCATGTCTACAGGGCTCTAATAATGCTTTGTTCATTTTAATCTGAAAATAATAATTTGTCTACCCACCAACTATATGTGGTTTCTTAATTTTTTATTATTTGCCGTTTTATTATTATTATTATATTTATTTATTACTGATTGATTGATTTTCTTTATTCTTGATTTATTTATTTTTCATATTATTTTGTGAAGAAAAATAAAAATGAAGATATTTGAGAACAGTGGAATGTTTTATTGTGGAAAATCCTAACAAAAGCAAAGTTTATTCATTTTTCTGTTTTTAATAAATGCGTTTTTTTTTGTTTTTTTTTGGAAAACCTGATGCGGCCCAGTCTCACCCAGACCCTAGCTCCAGTGGCCCCCAAGTAAATTGAGTTTGAGACCCCTGATCTACCTTCTTAGAATGTACTGCTTTACAAAATAAATAAAGTGACCAAGTTGCCTCCTTTGTGGCCCTCGGAGGAAGCCAAGAAGTTTGGGCCCCCCCGGCATACAGTATAATAATTTCATCATATTCAACATGACGCTGTATAGTATAAAAATAGTCAAACTGGCCTGAAGAACAAGCAGAAAATGATTTGTGTTGAAGTGGTGTTTTTCTCTCCCTGCTAGTTTGTGTGTAAGTGTTTGTGAAGCGTTTATGTTGATGGAATGGGACGGCTGCAGCCCGAGCGAGATTGCATTCTCGGTGGGAGTCCGAACAAAGAGCAGTAGATAAGCCACACTTTGCCGAATCTCTCGTAGCCATTTAAGCTGCGGAGAGCAAAATGGGCCTTTTGACGGCAAGAAAAAGACTGAATAAAACGGTCATTTTGCAGAAATGCTATTGCATATCCAGATTTCCGGATGGGATGTTTGGATGCGGGAGTGTATCTGGAAGCACTAGCAAAGCAAAGTGTTTGTCATGGAAATAAGCCGGATTATAGTCATCGAGGTTTAAGATCAGTGCTAAAATATAGGTTGCTGGTTATTGTGGTCAGATGCTGCGCGGTGGATCAAATAGCAACACATCTCCTTTGTTTGGAAGCCGCTGATGTTATTCTTTGAAGCCACCCATGCAGCGCATCGCAGGAAGTGAAATATACGCTGACTTCCATACATTCAACACGCCGCCTTATTCCCGCACTGAAACCATGCGGAGCCTCCAAAGACCACATGGAGACTTCAGACTAAAACTCGTACTGGTGATGATGATTGATGCTGACGACATCGACCGCATCCAGTCGTAATCCTCCGTTGATGTCTTGAGGAGTCACAAGTTGTTCATATGTGGTCTGGTTTGTTTTCTTATTCATAAAAAAGACCATAATTCTTTTCAGCAGGCATTATGGCGCTATGTATTTATGTATTTATGTATTTATGTATTTACAATGGTACCTCCAGTCTTCTTCTGAGCACCTGTGAGTCGGTGTAACTTCAGTCTCGGTTTATGAAGTGATGGAGATGAATTATAGCTTTACATGCAAAAAGAAGCTAAATAATTATCAATAACTGAAATGTATAAAGCACGGTAGCACGGTGGATGAGTGGTTAGCATTTCAGGAGATTGGGAAGCTCTGGTTTCGAATCTCCGCAGGGGATCATCTCTGTGTGGAGTTTGCATGTTCTCCCCGTGCATGCGTGGGTTTTCTCCGGGTACTCCGGTTTTCTCCCACATTCCAAAAACATGCTAGGTTAATTGGCGACTCCAAATTGTCCATAGGTATGAATGTGAGTGTGAATGGTTGTTTGTCTATATAATAATATACTAATTAAAAGACACTTACTCACTCCCTTTGGGTTTGTCTTCTTCTCTTGTCAATTTAATCCCAGCTGTCTTTGGGTGAGAGGCAGGGTACACCCTGGACTGGTTGCCAGCCAATCACAGGGCACATATAGACAAACAACCATTCACACTCACATTCATACCTATGGACAATTTGGAGTGGCCAATTAACCTAGCATGTTTTTGGAATGTGGGAGGAAACCGGAGTACCCGGAGAAAACCCACGCATGCACGGGGAGAACATGCAAACTCCACACAGAGATGGCCAAGGGTGGAATTGAACTCCGGTCTCCTAGCTGTGAGGCCTGCACGCTAACCACTTGTCCACTTCAACTTTATGCTACTAATTTTTTTTTTTTTTTTATGTTTTTCGCAAAATGATTCTTGAATTATTTTTCTTTTTCTTTATATGACAACTACAGTTTTAAAAATTAGGCTGAGCAGACATGGAAAAAATAGATCTAATTTTGCAAGTATAAAGTCAAAATATTAAGATTAAAATGTCGACAACGACTTGATGTGACTACACAAATTATGGCATTAAATTATGGCATTTTAGTAGCATTTTGGAGTAGCCAATTAACCTAGCATGTTTTTGGAATGTGGGAGGAAATCGGAGTACCCGGAGAAAACCCACGCATGCACGGGGAGAACATGCAAACTCCATGTGCTGCGCTGTCATATCCAAAAATTCGTACTATCCCTTTAACAGTCAACATTGTAAATAATAATAGTAATATGGAAGTATTTACACAATGCAGCATTCATTTTAGCAACGGCACTGTTAATCCATTTGATGATGATGATGATGGACTTGAAAAATTATGTAGTCATAAAAATGGTTCGAATTTTTTTTTTAATTGCAGTGGCACGACACAGCGGCGGCAGTCCGCCCTCCAATGCAGCCCACCACCGCAGCTTCAAAAAAATCCAAGGGGAAACCCTTGAAGGCTTTGTATGGGAAGCCATTAGAATAAAAAATGCACTGAGCTTAATAGACCGACTCTAAAGGTGTAATAATAACCTAATAACATTATAATAACATCCAGCAGCTTGTATCACAGTGACCAATAGTAGAGCGGTCATTTCCCAACCTGATGGTTGTCGGTTCGATCCTCCGTTTTCCTGTGATGATGTCACAGCATCTCTGTGCAAGATGCTGATGCTGCATCATCGGTAGCTAAATGTGCTTTGAGTGGCTTAGAAGTGGAAAAGCACGATACAAGTGAAATTTTCCTTTTTTTTCCTATGGGAAAAATGTCACACGTACATCCTGAATCGACACATACGATCATTACTAGATAACATAAGTATATTTTCAATGAATCTGAGTGGTTATCCAAGATAAAAGCACAACTGTGACAAATTCTCTGGGTAGAGATGAAGTGTCGGGACCATCAATCAAGCGGTGCCACTCGGGCCCCAACAAACGACAGTGCCATCAAACCAAACAGACCACAAAGTGGAAAGCTCCTTTTTTAAAGCACACATGAGAGACAAAAACCCACAGACAGCTTTGGTAAATCACACACTAAATGATCTTTTAAACAAAGACCGGCTATGACACATAAATATTAATGGCTATAAGGATGATGTTGTGTATGTGTAATTCAATAGTTCTACTTTTCACCATTTATTGTGGATGACAGAAAAATTGTTGCCACATTGTAATTATTGTAATTGTTTGCCAGCAGACAACAGAACATCTTGCAGTGATAGACACTGACAGTACAAATATTTAGGAGGTGAAACTTTTTACATAACAGTGAATACATAAAAAAGTATAAATAAATCTGCATCTACCTCAGGGGTCTCAAACATGCGGGCCGTGGGCCAAATGTGGCCCGCAGGACACTACTTTGAGGCCCCCGCCTTGATATGAAAGTTTAATGTTTGATATGGATGCTGTATGGTATCATGTACCCAGAAAAAATTATTACATTTGATTAATGTTCATGTTAAAGGTTAAATAACTGTTAATAGTTATCCTCCCTATCCGTGTGGAAGTGGTAAGTTTTTGGCTATTTAAGTTTAAAGGAAATAACTTGAAGGCTACCGTTTAGGTCGCTAGCGCTCTAGTTTGCGAGTTAGCATGTGTCTCAAGACCCTGCAGTTGCGCAATATGTTGTAAATAAAAAGAGTATAAATGTGACTATAGTTGTTTTGTCATGTCTACAGGGCTCTAATAATGCTTTGTTCATTTTATTCTGAAAATAATAATTTGTCTACCCACAGATACCCATGTTTTTATTATTTGCCATTTTATTATTATTATTATTATATTTATTTATTACTGATTGATTAATTTTCTTTATTCTTGATTTGTTTATTTATTTTTCATCTTATTTTGTGCAGAAAAATAAAAATGAAGATATTTGAGAACAGTGGAATGTTTTATTAGAGCTTTTATTGTAGAAAATCGGAACCAAAGCACTGAAAAAGTTTGTATATTTTTCTGTTTTTAATAAATGGATTTTTTTTGGGGGGGGGGGGAACCTGATGCGGCCCAGCCTTGCCCAGACCCTAGCTCCAGTGGCCCCCAGGTAAATTGAGTTTGAGACCCCTGAACTAAAGTAAAGTAAACAAATGCTTTTCAAGATCGATCATTGACTTTGTTTAGTATATTTGTCATCAAAATAGTAGTCATACCAAAATGTTGCGTTGCTGCTGGATGTTCATAGTATCCAAGTGATACAGTTTGTTTTCTTTTCCAAAAGACGAAGGTTTAAGACAGAGCCTCGTCCACCGCTGCCACCACCCTGAATATTTAAGCTTTCACCTTTTTTTAAATTTGTATGCAGTCTGTCTATTTAGTGGAATTCTCCATGATGGATATAGATTTTAATGCACAATTCATAAAGTCTTTGGACAAAAAAACGTCAGTGCTGTGTTTCAGGATGGCCCCTCACACTCATTGGTTATTCCATCCACATGTCTCCATGCTGCACCAATTTCATCTGTCTCTCTCTGGTTCCACTTACGGCGTCCCTCATGGTGCCTCAAGCGGGACACTTTCTCTCCGTGGGGTCGTGGTGACAGCAGTTGTTAATATGTTAATGTCAAACACTGTGGGCAGCATTTTCTCCTTCATGTCTCGGCGCTGCGCTGCAACAGGAACAATGTCTTCAGCAAGACCGTGAAAAGCCATCACCGTGCCGCACAGATGAGAGCGCTTGTGTAATATAAACTGACAGCTGAGGGGTACGTACTTTACATTGAAGCGGCTGTGCGCTCTGACTTTATGACTACAACTATACAATTCACCTCCATGATATAAAGCCTGCCCTGCAGTAGAGAAAGATTTAGGGCAGGGGTCCCAAACTTGCGGCCCGCGGGCCAAATGCGGCCCGCGAGACGCTAGTTTGAGGCCCCCACCTTTGATACCAAAGTTTAATGTTGAAATGACAGCTTAACATGATTTTGCCCCGCCCCTACTGTTACCCTACACTGTTACCCCGCCCTGTTTTGCTTTGGATTAGCAATGAAGCTAAAAGGCTTATATGACGCTGGGTACAAATAAATGCAGGAAATGATTTGGAAAAAATACACGTCAAGATAAAGCATCTCATTAAAACATGTTGTTAAAGTTACGACGCTGCTCCCACATGGAACCGAGTACGATGCTAACTTGCTAATTGGGTCAAATTATAAAGTTTCGTTAATGTTCATGTTAAAGGTTAAATAACTGTTAATACTGTACATTTGAATCTGAAAAAAATAATTTCTCTACCAACTGTATGTGGTTTCTTACGTTTTTCTTATTTGCTGTTTTATTATTATTTTACTTATTTATTACTGAGTGATTGATTTATTGTCTTTATTCTTAATTTGTTTATTTTTTTTATCTTATTTTGTGTATAGAAAAATAAAAATTTATTTATCAGATATTTTGGTGTGGAAAACCAGAACCAAAGTACTGAAAAAGTGTAGGGTATAGCAGAAGCAAAAGCATTGAAGATTATTTTTTTATTGATTTTTTTTCCAGTTTTTAATAAATGCGTTTTGTTTTTTGTTTTTTTTGAAAACTTGATGCGGCCCGGCTTCACCCAGAACCTAGCTTCGGTGGCCCCCGGGTAAATTGAGTTTGAGACCCCTGATTTAGGGTGTCTGACTGGTCTCTTCTACTTTCAAGTACAGGTGACCCCCCCTGCAAAAACCAGTGAATGCTCTAACTATAAATAATTGATATGGCCATAACATTGTCTACCCTTATCACCAAGTACCTCCAATTTTGGATCAACATTTGCGATAAAAACATGTTTCAGCTACAGAATCCTCCCCTTCTCTCTTCAATTGCCATTGTTCACTCGCAACACCATGCAGGTTTAAGCTGTAAATATGCCTCACACACTTTTAGGTATAAAATATATAGCTACTGTATAATTATGAAATGGGAGTCATGGTGTTGTCAGGCTAGCGCAAGAGGCTAAAAGGCGAAAACACATTAGCAGTGACATATTAAATCCATCCATTTTCTAGAGAGGCGGGGTACACCCTGGACTGGTGGCCAGCCAATCACAGGGCACATATAGACAAACAACCATTCACACTCACATTCATACTTATGGACAATTTGGAGTCGCCAATTAACCTAGCATGTTTTAAAAAACAAACAGGCTTTCTAATATTGCATTACATTTTATTTGTATTTTTTTGATATATTTATAAATGATGACTGATTTGTGGTGGGGGGCTGTTAAATCTGAGGGGCCCTAAATACTGAACGGCGAATATGCGGGGGTCCACTGTACTTGCAAATTGTTTATACCTCTCCAAAGTCTCCTGGAGTAAGACAGACATAGCTGAAAGGGTTTTCTAAAGCTGTTTCCAATGGTCTGTGTTTACCTGACACTTGGATTGACAGCGGAGTGATTAGAAATATCCACCATTCACTGCTGTGAGCTCCTGAGTGCCCGGAAAGTGCTTTTGTAGTCTGGCTGTAATGGTCCAAGTTTGAATTGAAGGTTGAGAGAAATAGCCTCACTGCGGTGGTGCACTCTGAGGAACTGACACACCACAATAATGGGCAGAAGTGGGGTCCTGATAGCATCGCAGGCAGCACAGAGCGGGCACAAAAACATGCACACGCTCATTACGTGCTTGTGTCATGCTCACAATGCTGTTATGCACACAAGAGCGATAAGGGTGGACATCACTCAAAAGCGGATTCATTTTTTTTTATACTATATGATGTTTTTTCCTAATGCATCCATGAGCCTACATTAACAAATTTTATATTCACTACATAGAGGTCATAACCGCTGCATAAATGGCATCTTGGAAGTTAAATCTTTATGGATTGAAACAATAATGGAGGGGTGTCCAAACTTTTTCCAGCAAGGGCGATAGCGAAAATGAAGGGATGCAACTTTGCCACCTTGATAAGTTGCATGATATGCTAAGGGGTTGCATACTGTATTTATAAACAATGCATGTCAGCTTTGTGATAAAAAAGAGTCTATTCTAGACTTTTTTTTGTTTTGTTTTTTTTTTGTTTCTTTTTGTGTTTTTTCCAGGTATTCCGGTTTCACAGCTGGGATAGGTTCCAGCATACTCGCAACCCCAGTGAGTATAAGCGGCATAGAAAATGGATGGATGGATAATCTTTGTAATGTTTCTTTTTGTAATATTACAACTTAATTCCAATAATATTTTGGCTTTATTCCCATAATATTATAACTTTATCCTAAAAAAATACAACTTTATTTTGTTGTGTCTGTACAACTTTTAGAAAAATTGCATTTTTCTTTAATATAATGTTAATAATGTTGTCCCTCATAGTATTGCAGGTTTATTCTCTTAAAATTACAGCTGTTTCTGCTGTTGTTTTTTTTTTTTTTTCAACTATTTCATCTTTCTTCTTGGAAAATATTTCCTTGTAATTATGACTTTATTCGCATAATATTTTCACTTTATTCTCATGACATTATAACTTTTCCTGCAACCCAAATTTTTGGTTAGTTTCTCATAATATATTTTTTTAATTTCAACTTCATACTACTAAAATACTTTTATTTTTCCTCACAATATTATGTTGTAAAATTAACGACTTGTCTTGTTCAACTACAACTTTTTCCTTGTAATAATTTATTTTTGTAAAATTACTGCTGATTTTTACATTTTTGCTGTTTTTTTATTTGTATTTTTGTTGTTAAATTGGATTTTTAGAATATGTGCTGCAAATGGCGTCCCCAGGTTGCACTTTGGACACCGCTGAAAGGTCTATTTTGGTGTCCAACCACAGTAAACTTCTTTCCGTGCCAGAATTTAAATTCATCCCAACCAAAAACCCTTTAGGTGCTGATCAAAAACATTACAATAAATTAAAATATGATGAAAAATATGTTTGTAATTTTGAAAACGTAATTTGATGAGGTTTTCAAATATATTTTTGCTGGTAAAATAATAAAATAATATATTTTTAAACAGGTGGGTTGCCTGTAAAATATTAAAGTAGTATTGCAACATTAATTAGGTGTGGAAAAGTGAACTCTTTCTTTTAAAACAAATTGCGCAACAGGACCACAACAAATTCCACCCGGACAGTAAAGCAGAAAATGTTCAACAGGAAAATAATCCGCCAAAGAATGACTGATATGCTGACCAGCTAATCAGAATACGATGCTTAAAAGACGTAACCAATCAAATATTTACAAGAGGGCGGGATTTCCTTCGTGTGACGCAAACGCTCCAGTCAACACTGCAGGCCCCACCCTTTGTGTTGCTTACCGCCAGTCAATCAAAATAGAAAAAAAAATCTTGACAGTTATCACCTATTTCTACGGGGCTACCATCAATACTAACCGCTAGCCATGTCTGCTTGGGTGTAACTGTCCAAACTATCCGCTTAACGGCAAGTCACGCGATGACTGGTATGTAATTTCTTATCTTATTCTTCACCCACGTATGCTAACGAGGCTAAATTAGCTCGCTAGCAGGCTAGCTGGGATGCTTCTGAGCGATACTGCTAATCAGCACCCGGCTAGCTAACTTAGCAGTAGCCGCTAACGCTGTTCTTGTAGCTAACTAGATTAGCGACGCACATTCAAGCATCAAACTTTGTGCTTCCGTGCTGCTACTCTTTTTTTTACCCCCACACGATAACGGCGATACTTGTGAACTAGTTTAAGCTAAACAACAACCTCTTAGCTCTCCCTGTGGTGATGAGGTTTGTTTAGCCATAGCTAGCTCTGTTCGAACTCCCCATATTTTGTCCTATACAGCGCCAGAACGTCCACTGAAAGCAGAGGAAATGGCTGCTTTGGACGCGAACAGCAGTCACAGCGACTTTTTGCAACATGAAGACGACAGGGGCAATCAGGTAAGACTTTTCTTGTAAGTGTTTCTCAGTGTGTAGCTTAGTGGCGCTGAGTTGGAAACTTGCAGAGGGATTTCGAACCTCTCAGACAACGCTTCCTCTCGGGCTGTGCTTAAAATCCCGCCTTCTCCGCTTTGGGTGAAGAGACCGCCTGAAATCCCGAGCAGATGTCAACATTAGGTGAATAGTGTCTGGCGGGTCAACATATGTGTGTGACTTCCGAGCTGCAGAACTTTGGTGACACGTCTTTATTTGGCTAATCGCCCGCCACTCAGGCTCTCCCACCTCATTTAAACTTGCTTACGATGGGTAGGACATTGAGTCGTTGTCTCTCGACCGAGTTTTGGTGACCAGCATCAGAGGTAACCACGGATGTCTTATGTGATCTGTATATTGCGTTTTTCAGAAATAAATTAATAAATGATTATTTATTCTAGACTATTGTCTGTAGACTATTATCTATCCATCCATCCGTTTTCTATGCCGCTTATCCTCACAAGGGTCGCAGGTATGCTGGAGCCTATCCCAGCTGTCTTTGGGCAAGAGGCGGGGTACACCCTGGACTGGTCGCCAGCCAATGGCAGGGTACATATAGACAACCATTCACACTCAAATTCATACCTATGGAGAATTTGGAGTCACCAATTAGCCTAGCACGTTTTTTGGAAAGTGGTAGTCACCCGGAGTACCCGGAGAAAACCAACGAAACCAGCCATCAAACCCAGGTCTTCCCGATCTCCTGACTTTGTGGCCTACGTGCTAAGCAATCGGCCACCATGCGGCCCGACTATTGTCTATTATTAGTCAAAATGTATTAAAATTCACTCATTTTCTACGGCTTATCTAATGGTTAAATGTCATTTGAACATGCATCAGGTTACTATGGAATACATCACATTAATCAATTCACAGTTCCATATGTCCAAAAGGAATAGGAAGAAGCAAAGCTTATTAAATCATACCTAGTGACATAGTGGTGATTTTTTTACAACCATAATAAATAATGATCATAGATATAACCATTAAAATGGTGATTATATAATAACAAAATATGTTTGTCTATATGTGCCCTGTGATTGGCTAGCAACCAGTCCAGGGTGTACCCTGCCTCTCGCCCAAAGACAGCTGGGATAGGCTCCAGCACCCTTGTAAGGATAAGCCGAAGAAAATGAATGAATAATAACAAAATAAACACAACATGACTCTTTCAAGACTCTTCTTGCTTGTATTTTCATTATACTCATTGTACTTCATTATCATTGGCCTTGTGCCCACTAGAATGAATGAGAATGAATTGAATGAAAAATCGTGTCACGTTTTAATCTTGTGAGATATCGTGACACCCCTATTTAGTGATGTGTTGTCAACACTTCCATATGTATAATATCCCTCATTTTCTCTCTTAGACTACAGATCAGACCTCTGCGCAGCTGACAGTGGCAGATAAATGGGAAGTGTTAACCCCCACGACAGCAGCAAAGGATGATTCTGGGATGATGCAGATCCAAGGCCAAGGAATATTAACGTCAAATGGACAGTACGTTCTTCCTCTCCAGAACTTGCAAAGTCAGCCGATCTTTGTGTCGTCGGGGAACGACGGCACCTCTGCCAATTCAGTGCCTAACATTCAGTACCAAGTCATTCCTCAGATTCAGACTGCAGACGGACAGCTGAGCTTTGCCACTGCGGGCATGGAAGGAGCGACACTGAGTCAGGACGCCACAGGGCAAATTCAGATCTTGCCCGATGGCAGCCAGAGTCTCAGTGTGACATCAACGGCAAACATCCTTACAAACAACCAGAGCCTCATATCACAGACTGGGAATGTCCAGCAGATGCAGGGGGTTTCTATCGGAAGCTCCACCTTCAACAACCAGGGTCAGGTTGTTACTAATGTGCCTGTGGGTTTGCCGGGGAACATCACTTTTGTTCCGATTAACAGTATAGACTTGGACGCACTCGGCCTATCGGGAGCCCAGACTATAGCGACAGGAGTCACCGCTGATGGCCAGTTAATCATGGCCAACCAACCTGGGACTGTGTCAGTGAACCAGGCGAAGACTGACGATCACCTCTCAGAAACACTCACGGCAAACGACGCAAATGCTGAGCTCTTTGTGCCGACGTCTTCCTCCCAGCTACAGAACCCATCCGGTGAAGCAAATCTCCTGACACAGGACGCCTCGTTGTCATCTGTGGCGACACAGCAGGCCAGCATGACTGCCGGCCTCCCGGAAGGCTTCATCCAACAGACTCAAGAGCAGAACATCCAAGCGTCATCTTCTCAGCCCATTGTCCAGCTGCAGCAGGTGCCGCTGCAGACCATCAACGGGCAGGTGGTCCAGTCGGTGGCCACAAGTGGCCAGGGTGTACAAAATCTGCAGCTGATCAACCCCGGGACCTTTATCATCCAAGCCCAGACAGTTACCCCGTCAGGCCAGATCCAGTGGCAGACCTTCCAGGTGCAAGGTGTGCAGAATTTGCAAAACCTTCAGCTCCCCACCACTCAAGCTCAGCAGATAACACTGGCACCAGTCCAGACCCTTTCACTGGGTTCCAGTCCGGTCAGCATCAACACTGGGCAGATCCCCAACCTGCAAACCGTGACGGTCAATTCAGTGGCACAGCAGGAAGGACACACACTCCCAGGAGGTAAACTATTTGTTATATTACCGGTACACTAGACAATTTTCCCATCACCCTTTTCAACTCAGCTCCTCTGTATTGACAATTTATCCATTGGCATGCCAGTCTTTGTCCCAGCTTTACAGCTCTGGGATGGGTAGACCTGACAAACACGTGCACACGTAGCAATCACCAGTTATATACTGTATGATAAACCTTTCATAATAAAAATGTTATAACTTGCAACATGCTCATTCCCGAATGCATTCACATACGCACCTAAGACGTGTCATATTATTAATAGCTCTGCTGTGCACAATACAGCTTGCAGACAATCGTGAACGCAAAAGCAACTTTCCAAAGGTGGCTTGTCTGCTTTTTCTTGACGTGCATCCAGCAAAACCTGTTTTTGTTGCAATATTGTCTTGCTTTATTTTGCGTGTGATGCAGACATCCGAATAAAGGAGGAGCCGGACTCAGGAGAGTGGCAGCTCAGCTCAGACTCCACCCTAAACACCAGCGATCTGTCCCACCTCCATGTCAGGCTGGTGGACGAGGAGGAGCAGCTGGGCCAGGAGGGCAGGAGGTTGCGCAGGGTGGCATGCACTTGCCCAAACTGCAAAGACTCTTCCGGAAGGTGAGTGAGCTTTATAGCTGTTCAGCACGAAAGCCCACTGACAGTACTGCTGCATTGTAAATGAACATCCCTGAATACTCACCGGGCCGCTATGTTTGGCAGAGGATCCGGTGTAGGGAAGAAGAAGCAGCACATCTGCCACATCGCAGGCTGCGGGAAAGTGTACGGAAAGACGTCACACCTGCGAGCACACCTGCGCTGGCATTCAGGGGAGCGACCCTTCGTGTGCAGCTGGATGTACTGCGGGAAGAGGTTCACACGCAGCGATGAGCTGCAGAGACATAGAAGAACACACACAGGTGCCCCAGTTTATCCGTGTATTAGCTTCATATGTCAAGTACCGTCAGGTAAATGCGAGATTTTTGCGGCCATTGTGAAAAATGAAAACATTCACTCACCATTGCAGTATACCAGTAATTACTACTCATATTTATCTCAATATGTTGCATCGTTAATATTTACTATTTGCATTACTCATTGCTTCAGTTTATACAAGCCTTTTTTGGAGAAAATCTGCATAATTTCACATTATGATGTCCATCTAGCTTCACTTAAATAGGATTTGATTTAATACTTTTAAAAAAGTTTTTATTTCACCTCATGTTTTCCCATGTATGTGGGTCCATTGGTGTCTTACTTTGGGCTCCTCTCGTTAGCATTTTGCATAGAAAAGTACAGTAAAACAGTTGCTCACCAGCAAATGGCAAAAACGAGCTTGTAATTGATACACTCAGATAAATGTATGTCTTTCGTAATTGTTACATTCAGTTCCAGGAACCCTCCCTGTCTCTCTTCACACTTGCCTCACACAATTATCAAACACATTTAAAAATATAAAATGTATATTACTCACCACTAATGAACAGGCGTGCCACAACATCTTGTCACAATACCTTGCGCTAAAACGTGGTCTGAGATGATAATACATCAATTAATTAATCACACAATAAATGAAAGTGAACTCAATAATTTTGCCGGCCTTGGTGTGAGCATCTTGGCGTTTGTTCCACCGAACAATGGCAGTTCCATACAACTATCATTCAGATAGTCTCTTTGTCTCCGTAGGTGTACACGGGACGGCTAGCATTTACACAGAGTGGAGAAGAGTGCAACATAGTAGAAATTAAATTAGTAGACGGCAATATATTCTTTTTTCATTATACTGTACTTGGCACTTTGCAAATTTTGTGAGCAGCAAGTGAGCAGTAATAAATCCAATACTTGTTGCGATTAATGCGACTTCTGCTGCTGCATGGTTTTGCACCGTGCTCAGTATCTTTCTTTCTTTTCGCCATCTTCGTCAAAAGGCTTGGTTCTGCAGAATTAGCTAGGTGACTGTTTGACTAAAGGAGGAAAGTTCAAGTTTACATATTGACAACTCAGTGACTACCGCATTATTATTGAAGTGTTTAACCTTCTTTTTGACATTGAACAGATTTAGAAAGCAGTGTGTTGTATAACCAGGCAACAATATATTAATGAACTATAAGCCACAACTGCTGTTTGTTACTAAGCAATAAGTATAGATGTGTAGTTTTTTCCCTTTTTTCTTGACTTGTCTCTTGATATGTAAAATGATTAATTCAGAAAGAACTTTTCCGCGTGCAGTCACAGTCCAACGTTTTATTTTTTCTGGCATTGGCAGGCGAGAAGAAGTTTGTGTGCCCCGAATGTTCCAAGCGCTTCATGAGGAGCGACCACTTGGCCAAGCACATCAAAACACACCAGAACAAAAAAGGCGTAAACTCTGTGAGCGCCGCGGTGACCTCCGTGGAGTCAGCGGGATCCTCAGACAGCATCATCACCACGCCGGGCGGGACCACCCTCATCCTCACCAACATCCAACAAGGATCCAACAACGCCCAGGACATCTTGGCCAACGCTGAGATCCCCTTGCAGCTCGTCACCACCTTAGCGGCCAGCGAAGTCATGGAGTGATTGATGGACTATCCCCTCACAGACTCGTCACAGCGTGTACTCCTACCTGCATTTTTATTCCAGTTTTTAAGACAATAAAAATATGAATATATAAATATATTTTAACACGGAAATAGTAAGTCCTGTCCACTCCGCAATACAGTGGAGTACCAGTTTAAAAAGACATTGCAGTAATTCCACATGGAAATGCCTTATTTTGTACAATATTGTGTAGTTGCAAGTATAGGATGTCCTCAATCGACTTTGTTATTGATGTCTTTTTCACCTTTTCTTACCACTTTACGTCCCTTTCTCTGTGAGCACCGCCAAGCTAATTTTACCCTGATAAAATACTTTTTTGATGCAAATGTATTTATGTTATGTGAGGTTTTTTTTTCTATATTATGTATTGTTTTTCCCCGGTGTAGTTTGTGTGCTTCCAACTTAGCAAGTCCTACAACCTTTTTTTTTTTTTTTCCGAGGGTGACAACAATCAAAGCTTTTCTATTGTGATATGTCCTCAGAATGACCAACACGTCATTGGATCATTAGCTATTTTTGACTCCACAGATGTATTGGGCTCTACCGCAAAGCTCTTTAAAAAGCCTTCCCTATATCAAAATGCATTTTTCTAAAGACTTGGCGGTGATAGTTGCCAAATTTGCCTAGTAACTCAGGGTGAGGTTTGACCAAGCCGAGGGAATCTCCCCTGTATCGTCATTTTTGGGGGGCAGCGATGATGGACCAAAAGCTGAGAAGAACAACAGCACTACCGTGATATTTGCGATCATTAAATCATTAATCACATTGATTTATTTTCTTAGTGTTATTTTAAATGAAGCGAATCATCCCAACAGTACAATTCACAATCAGTCTAATGTAGGCGTCTCCAGAGTGTAAATGTGATATTGATTGTGGTACTTTTCATTGTTTAACAGCACTGTGGTCATCACTTGCGTCTTGTAGTGGATCATTGTTTGCGTCCCTGTTGGCAGACCTATTTGTTGATTTTTAAAAGTATTGTTTTCCCTCATTTTCAATGTCCCTTTTTCCTTCTGACCCTCCCCTAACTTTTAAAGGAATAGGTGATGTTATGAAATTATTTTTGATATATATTGTCCTCTTCAGCATCCACACAGCTTCTTGTGTACTTGACGTTTTTACTTATTTAGACGGCTGTATAAAACCTGTCTATAATGTCATTATAAAAATTTCTGTTACAATCCAATTTCTTTTTTTCCCCCATTTTTTGTTCAGAAAATGTTTTGTACACTTTCGTTGTACTGTAGTCGCCTTTCTTGCCAGGTGGTTCCATCCCTACAGCCTCCGGTCCTTCGGTGGGGCCCAGCAGATGTCACTACAGCCAAGGCAGCGGCACATAAGGCCCCTCTGACACCCTGACCTTCCTCATGTGGCATTGAGAGACCAAGTCGCCGAGGCCGACAGGATGTCCGCACCCTCTTTTGAAGTGCCTGAAGCATACCATGCTGTCGGAGGACGTACTATGACTTTGAATGTGACCCACTTTTCTGGATGACCTTCTTGTCAGATAACAGGTATCGGCATTTCTATTAATTATATTAAGTGTTTATTTCTCTCTTTTTTTATCAAACTTTTTTTTTGCATACACAAATGGCCTTTTTCTCTTAAATATTGCTCACATATCTGTTCAATATTCATATCTCATCCACCTCAGGTTTTTCATATCAGGATGCCGATTCGACAGCAAGACCAATGCATAGGTGTGCCTTAGGCTGGCCACAGTAGAAGGTGGGAGCAAAGTTTGTCTTTCACTGTTCACTTCCTGTCCTCAACACATCTAGTAGCTATCCACCACTAAAATCTGCTAGGTGACACATGTACAATGACGCACACAAATATAACTTTTATATGTGTTGTAAATGGCCTATTTTTGTTTTTACAAATTCAGTATAAAGGTATAAAAATATCAAAGTGGCTGTGCAACATTTGATTTTTCAGTATAAAAAGTGTGCATATCCCTGTTTTAGTGTATTTGTAGGGTCTGAAGAAGCCTAAATCTAAATCTTAAAATCTCATGACATATCTTAGCTGTGATTTTGAAAGGTCTTAAAATGTTTTAACATTACTTTTATCGAAGATAAATGCATCAACTTATCATCAACAGCATAATTTATTCAGTGTGGCGAGCGACGACTGTGTATGGTATTTGAGGCAAATGGTGGTCACACCAGATACTCACTGACTGGGGGGTTTAGGGACCCCACCCCCAATACAGTTCCACTGCACATTTTGGAGTGGCCTGTTATTGTGGCCAACCTGTGCAATAGTCATGCTGATTTCAAAAACATTTTCAATATGGAACAGTTTTACAGTTCAGCCCATTAAAAAGTGTGTTGAGTGATATTAGTGAATTATATATAGTGAATTATCGTGGTTGTGTGTTTTGATACTGCTCTATGGATGTTGGGGTATTGTTCTTATATTGCCTGTTCACTGATGTACGTCATACTGAAATTGGTACATTTGACACGTTCGGCCTTGTTGCTGATATATTCTTTATAAAGGAATTAGAAATGTATGAAAGGCCACCGGATTTTATTGTGTACGAACATAATTAAAATAGTCATTGAAAAGCTTTATGAGGTAAATCAGCACATGCTTTTTTTGTGACAGAAAATAAAAAGCAAGTCAAACCATGTCACCTGTTAAAGAGGCCTCGTCCACCATCCCCTTCCTCTCATTTGCATAATTTAATGAATCCAAGTCATTGTAATGCAATACGAGTGCAGCAGGAACATAGAATGACAGTTTGAGTTAATGAAATGTGTTAAAGGTATCATCATTTACTTGTATGTTAATTAGTCCAATTAATTTCCCTTGCTCTGTAATCTGAATATTGTAATAATCTTTGCTCCCCTGCAGGAATGGAATCTACAATGCACACACCTCTGGGACAATCTGCATGAAGCATCATGGTTTCTCCACGTGTATAGTGTGCACTTTTCACCAGCGTGAGCTTCTTTTGATCGGTTCTTATCATTTTTATTAGTTGCTTGCGATGCATGTCAGAAGTCACACTCACGGTTGGAGGGCGGCTTGAAGTCATTTGCATGCTTCATCATTTCATTATTTCATTGTTATTTCTTCTTTTACAGATGGATGCCGCCTCGTTTGGGTGACGGAAACGAAGGCGACGGATATCAATAAAACGTATTCTCTGCACTCACAAGCAGCGCAGTAGAAGCTGGAGAGACAAGGTAAAAACAGGGCTGTTGAAGGTTGACAAGCAAGAGGTGCGGCTGTATGGCCTTAAATCCTATAGATAAGGGGTGTCAAACTCAATCACACGGGGCCAAAACTCAAAAGGCTTTTTGTGAAAAGCATAACTTTCATTGTGACACAACTTTAGCTACATACGTATATTTATTTATAAACACATCTTTGGGAGCGAGCGTTCGGTTGATAAAAACATATAACTAGCGAATGCATACTGTATATGCTATAGGTGAATGGGTTGTAGAGAGATGGACCCGGTGTCGCGAGACTTGCAATCAGTTGACAGTGAATCTCTTAAACAACGCAAGAACCTGGACTGCCAGCGAAAAAAATGTCGTACTTGCTTCATAGTTTACCCTGACCGAAGGCAGTCCAGTGTGAAATGCTATTGACGGATTAAAATGCATTTCATTTGTTGGTATGGAATCAGAAACTCCAACCACTTGCCTGATCATGGCTTCTTTAGGAATTGTAAACAAATGTGGCTTTCCCTTACGAGTCATTTCTAGCAACGTAAACGGGAGGGCAGACAGTTGATCTGGCTTACAGACACGCCTATATAAGGAAGTCTGCTGCTCTGTGACATCACAAAGGGCCAGTTTATCATAGGCATGGCTCCTCTGGCTGGCTGTAGCAAGTCTGTCTACGGAGGGGTGGTCGCTGTGTGTGACTGGCCAATCACAGAGCGTGAAGAGTCGTCACGATTACATTACGGATAATGCCGACTTGTATTTGTTTCATGCTTGTACTAGGCAAAAATGCATTATTCATAACAGATTATTCCAAGTAGTAGTCTACGTATCTGTACAGCTTGGGTGAAGGTTAGATGGTGTGTTCAAGCACCGTCGAACAAAGTGAGACAAGTCACCACTCACAAACCGTGGGTATGTAACGGTATATAATTCTTTGCATAAAATAATTACCCATATTTCCAAAATTGATATCCATACATCCTTAAAGCATGCTTGAGGATGTGATGTGCTCTTCCACAAAAATGCTATAAGAAAATACGATAAGAATGCCACTTTCATAGAATTTATTTTATAATGTAGGCTCATGTCTACATCAGCATATGTATTTGTTGAATCAAATCGTATCGAAACTTTATTTTTTTTGTACACTGTCGAAAATGTATTGTTAAAATGTATTGTTTTTTTGATCATATCTTAACACGTCTATCTAGATGCGTATCAAATTGTGGCCCAACACACGTAAACCTAATATAACATATCAATGGAAAGCTTTTTTAGTCTGTGGTGTAATTGTGTTTCAATGTGTAAGTCATTCAAAGTTGTCTCTGCAACAACAATACGATGATCGTACAATAACATTTCCAACAGTATTATAAGATATACATAGATGGTAACTCTGCTGTGCACTCCAGGCAGAAATGACATGATCTTTATGCTGTCTCTCGTATACAAATGACTTGAGGGATGAAGGCTGCTTCTTCTCTACTTGAGCCTCATTTTAATGGTTTTCCCCAGCAGTGGAAAAATAGGCCTGCAATTTTGCCAAATGACTATTATTTGCCTTCCTCAAGGAACAACTTGAAAGTACAGCACAATGAATTTTTGGTGTGGCACAGCTGTAGTTACGTACAGTAGAGGCCTGCTTTTCCGCGGGGTGGGGGTGGGGGGTTACGGCTATTGTCTTCTTCAATTTACCTAAAGCCCGTTGTTTCAATTAGTCTAGTAATCGGTTAGGCCCCAGACCAGGGTTAACCGTAGTAACCCGCAGCTTTTGGTCATTAAAATGAATAAAAAAGTTATTTATTTATGTAAACAAACCATTGCGGCTCACAAAAAACATAATTTTACCTGTGTTATCACACATTACAAATTATTACTGTCATGTCAAAAAGGCCTATTTTCTAATATATATTTTTTTAACAAAAATCCAAAAATTTGCAGGACTGTGAATGCTGACGTCCTATGTCACAACCGATCATACGGGCTGCTACTGTGGATATAAATGCAAAAATTCATTCATTTTCTACCGCTTATCCTCACGTGGGTTGCAGGTTCTGCTGGAGCCTATCCCAGCTGTCTACAGGCGTGAGGCAGGGTAAACCCTGGACTGGTGGCCAGCCAATCACAGGGCACATATAGACAAACAACCATTCACACTCACATTCATATTTATGGACAATTTGGAGTCGGCAATTAACCTCGCATGTTTTTGGAATGTGGGAGGAAAATGGAGTACCCGTAGAAAACCCACACATGCACAGCGAAGCAAAAAAATGTAAATGCAAAAAATGCAAGAACCGCATAGAGGGTCACAGAGGTTTTTTGTCTTGTCAAACAAACTACTGGCTCTTACATTTTTTTCAGGTTGCAAGAAAAACGTATGCACTTGTCCGTATGGTCAACAAGTGCTTGTACCCCGCATACATAATCGTGATTTTACTCCTTCTAGGTCTTCACAACTATGTTCTGCATGCACAAAAAAAACTCAGCCATTTGGGGAATGCCAAAAATGACATGACCAAAAGAATAAGACGTCTTGTTGTGTACACGTGTTTTATGTGTGAAACAGCTCTTAAAAAGTCTTGCATGTCGACTGAGAAGATCTTCTTCAGTGCTGAGCTGGTTCACATTTCGTTTTAATGGTGTTTTTCCATCCAGGACTGAGGCGTGTCGTCTTTGGTGCAGCATTTCCGTCACTCTCTTGTCCTTGATCAACTACACAGGGTAGACAACAGCACTGATCATTCGCCCACCCTCGTGCAAGGAAAACCCAGCATGGGTCAACTCAATAACCTGATATTTATTCTACTCCACCGTCGACTCAATGTGGACAATTTAGCAGCACCAGGTCAGCACCTTTCTTGTGTTTTTTTAAATCTCACAGACAATTTGGTGACCTCCCCCCAGAGCACCGACATGTCCAAAGGAGACAAATACAATTTTAGCGCAAGCGTGCTTTTGTTGTGACATTGTGTTCAGGTTCGGATGTCTCAAGGTGATACCCGGTGTGGGACAAGAGGAGGCAGGGGCTGCTATTATGCAAAGGTGATATCCAGCATGCTTTTTCATGTATTTTCAGTCATCATTTACTGTCATCCACGCATGTCCGGCGTGAATGTTGAAATTGCTGTGGTTACAAATTGTTTGGCATCATCCGGTTATGGCCGAGGTGCCATTCAGCTTCAAATTAAACACTCGTTGCGACAAGGAAATGATGGTGTGGACCCCTTCTTTTCAAGGCATGGAATTCAAATCGGATCAGTCTTCATTGTGAAATTTCTGCCCTGCTGTTTTGCATTTACTGTTATCCGTATCCAACTGTGAAAATTGAATTGACAACAATGCGGCCACCTCCTTCAAATATCCCGCGTGATGATGTCCATTGTATCTGTCTATTTTTACTGACGAGAAAATTGCATGAGATGATGTTGGAGAGATGCCGCCATATAGTTTCCTCTACTATACAAAATAACTCTGCCTTCATTGCTCACCTCAAGGTCAGACCTGACAACCGTGCTTCACTCCCTCGACTGGAGTGCGCTCTCTGTGTTGTCTTTTGGTGACAAGAGCCAGCCTGTTATTCAGCCTACTGGAAGACAATTTCAGATATGGAAGGAGACGTTTTGTGTCTGAAAATGTACATTAAATGGAGTCAACAACGCCCCGCGAGGTCACTGCAGAGTCCCGCCGCAGAGAGTTGGAGCCGGGGAGAATCAACACCCGCCTGTGATGGCTGTGTGGCAGCTTTGACACAGGTAATATGCAAGCACGATGACAGTGGCGGCGGTGCACTGCCGAGACAATGATGTACATATCATTTTCCTCCATGACTGATTGAAGACTGTAATCTGTGCTGGACTTTGTCTCTGATTACACCCATCTCAGGGAGCAAAACAAGGAGTCGAGGCACTGGGATCATGCCAGGCTTTCAGCCTTCAAGAGGGACTGAAGCCCACCTCTAAGGTGAGCTCAATTTGGTACCATTTATACCTTTGAAACGAGTGTCGGATGAAATGCATCTGGCAGATGGTGGTCAAACAGTTGCTGGCATGAAGATGACACTGGAACAGAGATGCAAGGAAGCACTCAAGGTCATTCCATTGCCTTCTTCTGCTCAGATGTTCAAGCTTTGCTTGAAGAAAATGACACTTAAAAGCATCTCTGAAGCCAAAGCCGTCATTTGTTTCTGCTACTTAAAGCGAGTTGACTGCAAAAATGTGTTATATTAAACTGATTTACATTAGATTTGTGTACAATACTACATGGCATTCAGTAATTGGTTGATTCCAGACCTGATCCCCAGGTAGGAAATTATTTATCAATCAAATATTTTCATAGTTAGAGCATTCTACTGTAAATTGTTTTCCCATTACCCAATATAGTACATATAATTGAAGAAAAAGAGCCTTACACTCATGCAGGTGTGTGTGACCATAAATGTTTTCTGGATGTGTGGACAGGAAGTGACCTCGCACTACACAGATAATATTAAAAAGTACAGGAAATTTTGGAAATCCAATAACAATAGCGATGTTTCTTGGGACGCGCCTTGAACACCTTCTGTTTTGCTTCTAACACACCACCTACAAAGCAAGAAGCTGGACTAAGCTAGTTATGGTGGGCTCCATGACTCTCACCACACAAGAGCCTACTCTACAACCCGGTCAGTCTCCTAGACACTTTCGTACCTCCACAGGACCAAGTGCCTTCACACTTTTCATCCATTTCAATGCTCTTCTCACTTCCTCCTTACCAGTCTTTGTTACTTTCTGGTCCACAGCAGACACCTCCTCTACTCTTCCTTCTCTCTCATTTTCCTCATTCATCAACTATTTAAAATAGTCTTTCCGTCTTCCCATCCCACTACTGGCATCTGTCAACACTTCCATCCTTATCCTTGACCACCCTAACCTGCTGCACGTCCTTCCCATCTCTGTCTCTCTGCTGTAGAGATCCATCTCTCCAACCTAGCGTACAAGTCATCATAGACCCCTTGTTTGGCCTTTGCCACCTCTACTTTCACCTTACGATTCATCTCTCTGTACTTCTGTCTACTCTCTTCAGTCCTCTCCATGGTCCACTTCTTCTTAGCTAACCTTTTTGGCTGTATGCACTTCTGCACCTCCTCATTCCACCACCAAGTCTCTTTGTCTGCTTTTTTTCCCAGGTGACACACCAAGTACTCTCCTACCTGTATCCCTGATCGCATTTGCTGTAGTTGTCCGGTCATTTGGAAGTACCTCCTACTAAAATCCTACAACACGCTTCTTGTTTCGGCTTCCACCATTTGGCCCTCTCATCTTCCTCACCATGTGGGTCATTCTACATTGTGGCTACACTTTCACCTACCACTACTTTGCAGTCACTGATCTCCTTCAGATTAGTGTCTACACAAGATGTAGTCTACCTGTGTACTCCTACCTCCACTCCACCCTATGTTCCTCTCTCTTCTGGAAGAAAGTATTCACTACAGCCATTTCCATCCTTTCGGCAAAGTCAACCATCATCTGTCCTTCTGCGTTCCTCTCCTGAATACCAAACCTGCCCATCACATCTTCATCATCTCTATTTCCTGCACCAACATGTCCATTCAAGTCTGCCCCAATGACAACGCGTGTTTCCTTGCAGGAAACCATAGTTAACAGAGGAAAAACAAAGATAAAGAAAACACATCACCACCCTCCTTTTTTAAAGCCTTTGTCCTTGTCAACACTCTCTCCTATGTTAACCAGAGAATCACTCACATGAAGTCAGCAGGTTCTTGAGTGGTCGTACTGAAATGTAGTGGAAATCATGTCACTTTTCAGAACATGCTGCAATATATGCAAAGCACCATCATAAAAAAACTGAGGCAGCACACTGTGAAAATTAATAAGGGAAGTGTGGCATTTTCAGAGTGAGATATTAGTGAGTAGGCAAAAGAGTTGGTAAGCCAGTTAAAATATATATATATTTCCTGTTTAGTTCGCTTCACATCAGTCCCTTGGCCCTGAATTGAAACACAGCTCCTGCACTGCTGGTGGAAAATGCAATATTTACAAATTCCCTTCAACTTCTCAGTGAATAATTCATGAATCCTACTAAAAAAAAATTCAGAGCCTCAGTCAAGGTGCTCACAAAGGGAAACTGTATCATGCACGTTACAGCCCACTGCCTCTGCGTTGTGACGGGACAATATACATTTGTGAAGGAATCAAACCAGTCCCAAGCACCAGTCACACTGTCGTACATGATCTACCCACTCAGATAGGACGTCACGCCAAGCAGAATCACCCTTTTGCTGATGTATCCTCATGTAAGCATGAGAGAGAGATTTCTCTGTTGACAATAGGTCAGCGCTAGAAAGAAGGTACCGCGCACATTACAAGGTTGTTCTCAGGGGAGCGGTAATAGGTTCTGGGCAATTGAACAGTCTGCCATGGTTTAGTGCGCCTACACTGAGTTAGAGCTGTCATCATTACCACTTCTTGTAGCGTTTGGCCCATAAGCAACGCTGACACGTCCACTGGCAGTGATACTTCACTGTGGCCCAACATTTGAATGGGCTGACTGGGAGCCTCACACACTCTCAATATGAAGGGTGTCGCTTCCTGGGAATGATATTTGACCAATCATTGTCAAATTAGGGATGACCTTTATTTGAACGACATGCAGGCTGTGGAAAGTGCGAAAGATTGTGCAAAGTGCGGGAGCTTGTGTAAATTTTATTTTATTATTTTTTTTAATTCTTGTATTTTTTTATTTTTTGATATGATGTGCTCCACACACAACACAGTTGCTAGCTCAGTATGTCCGTGGCAAATGGAAACGGAACAGAACATGAAGTAAATACGATATAAGCCGATGGAACCGGAACTAATGCATAAACAGGGAAAATAACCCACACTGTATGTGACATATACAATTTAAAAGAAGGAAAAACAACGACAAAAATGGAAACATCTGTAGGAATTTTACAAATAAAAGGTCTTAAAATTATTACGGGATAAAAGTTGCGATTAACAAGAAGAATGTCTAAAACCGTCCTACTCCTTGAACCGAATATTAATTTAATCGGTTTGCTGCTTCTTCTTTTTCTATTGTTTATTCCTGGTTAGCAAGAAGCTCACACAGTTATTTATTTTTCTAATGGTACGAAGGAGATTGATTGACAACGGTCTGCAGCCAATCATAAGGACTGTTGTTGCTCTATATTGTCTACTGTGGGTTCCTAATATGCTTGAACAAGCACATAAACACATACTGACATGACATGACATGAGTCTACAACTCCCTCTACTGGTGGCGGTAGTAGGAAGTAGCAGTAGTAAATACATTAACAGTCACTCTAATACACCATAAGGATGCAGTTCATACTATGCTGGCAGATCTGAGTCTGAGAGCATATTGATAAACCATATTAACGTCACGATCGTTTGAAATAAAGATGTTTTGTCACACCCCTAATTGGGAGTGATGCCTGCTCCCAGCATGCATTGTGGTAGTTGGTTCGTAAAAAGTTGTTGCAGTCTGTTCAGAGTATGCATCCATGTTGATCTTGCCGTCTTTGGCAACAATCACGTCTTCAGTAAAGTTCAAAGTAACCTTAAATCTTCATTTAAGCCTTTCGTTCATCATTCATATGCATTTCGAATTGTTTCATGCATGTAGAACTAGAAAAAGTGTGTTAGTTATCAAGGAACTACAGAGTCAACCACTTATTACATCATAGACAGGCGACGGAGCTGACTTCCCCTTCCTGTTTCCATGTATCACTAAGCTAACAAGGACATTTTGTGCAAAAAATACATTAAGAACCCAGCTGTATGCCTGACAATATTCTCATTTATTCACGTCATGTTATTCTCAGGGCAGTGACTTGATCCCGACTAGTCTGACTAGATAGGACAGCCGCGGTCTGAGACGGTAAATCCATTGGATCTTGCACCACTTTCTGAGACTAGACAATTCCAGTCCTATGTCGTCATTGAGACTCGGATAAGAGGCGAAGTGTCGTCGAAGGCAGCCTGAACAGTCCACTTGAGATAGATTCAATGCTTCCCGGAGTGTATTAATAACACGACAAGACACGCTCCATGTTGTATGCTAACCAGAAAATGTACGCAAACCGAGGCAGCATTTTGGAGTCGTTTTTTTTACATAAACGCACTAACTGGGCGTGTCAAAGACACTCCATCGAGGAAGCTGATGGTAGCCAAGACAGAGACAGACCATAGTTCAACATCGTTGTCTTTGTCAGATGACAAATGTTGAACATCAGCTGCATAATAGTCATCTAATCCTACTTAGACTAATTGTCGGTCCACTCGTTAGTTGACATGGAAGTGTCCCTGCCACGCTCCTACTTTTGACAGACTTATCCGAGCGCCAGCAGTCAGCGGTGTATTTTGAGCAGCCATCAAGGCCTCATCGTGGCGAGCGTGCGGCAACCTCACCCTGACACGCAGATGCTTCCCGCTTCCTCCTCCCACACATCTCTTACATCAGCGTCCGAATGAAGCGGCTGTGAAAATGAAGGAGAGGAAAAGTTTACATTGTGCCAGAAAAAGGAAATGGAAATTACAGGCGGTGTCGGATAATTGAGCTTGTCGCCTGAGACATGCTAATAACAGACGGAGATGCACAAGACTTGTCAGTCCGTCCCCGCCGTGACAGACTCTCTCTTGTGTTGATGAGCTGTTTTAGGGGGCAAATTGTTCCACGCAAACGCCGTCGTTATTACGAGCTGGCAAGACGCTAGCTTGTGTACGCCAATGTGCTGCAAGTGACAGAATCCAATTGACCGCCACATATTCATGTGCTTTATTTTCTTTATTCTCCAGCAACAATGCCGACAATTACTGCAGCAAGTAAAACTGAAAATAGAATTGCATTGTGTGGCGAGGAAACAATGGCAGAGCTGTCTCAGCAACACGTCTGCTGACATTATTGGAACGACCGGGAGGCCTCCTGTAAGACAAGCTGTAATCCTACATGAACATGAAAGCACATTGATCTGTTTTTTTTTTTTTATACCATGTAAAAAATGTATATCGCCAACCTGTGTTTATGCTTTCTACGCTTTACATCCTGACAGTCCATTTGGACATCTTCTCTCCCGTTGACGTGATTCACTGTCATCCGACATATTTAATGTCTTCATGGAGGTCTTTACAAGTCGCGTTTGCTTTTCAAGCCACGCTTGAGCATCTGCTTCCATAGTACAAATCATAGAAATATACTCTTTTAAAATTGTATGCGTGTATTTGGGGTGCAACGATACAGAAAATTCACAGTTCACTTCAGTGTGATACTTGAGTACAGGGGTGTCCAAAGTGGCCCGTTTATTTATTTGTCCGCAGCACATTCTAAAAATATGATTAAAAAATACAAAAAACATCAGCAAAAAGTTAAAATTCACAAGAATAAAGTCAAAATATAAATTAGAGCTATTGTGGGAATAATTTCATAATTAGAAGAAAGATGAAATTGTTGGAAAATATAAAAAATGTACTTGTATTATTTATTTTTACTTTATTTAGCCATTTTTTGGCTTGAAAATGCTTCAAAAATATGTAATATTTGTGTAATATTTGCATATTTGTTTCCTCACAAGAAGTTAGGGGTACTTCTGATACATTTTAGGATGAACCTAAAATATATCACTGTACAACTTTTACCATAGATGTCCATTTGTCCTCCTCGGTCAGGCATAGTGGGCATATCTTGGCTTGTCAAACAGTTTGATTCTGATCAACCAATCAGATGATGGAACAAATATTATGTTACTGTGGGTCCGCTAGCTGGCTGGCCCCGTGCACGGAATCTGAAATATGATTGGTTGAAAAAAACAATCTCATTGCTATTAGTCTGAATGTGATGTGTTATGGGCCAGCAGTCCTGATTCTGAAGGCCCTTGGTAGATTAAACCAAGAAACATGCTACAGAATAAAGACTAAAAACTTTTTGAAAAATGAATACAATTTCATGTACTGTAACAAATAGTAGAATTTCAATTGGTTTTGATGAATGACTGCAAACCTATGATTTATTAATAAGAAAAGTCGTGATAAAGTAAAGGCAAGGGATTACTGTATATCCAAACAAAATTCTAAATCACTGCAACCTATGTACTTGTTGTACAGCAGGGATGCTCCGATGGGTCGCTTTGTACCGTATCACCTTGAGAATCAACACTATTCCGTAAAACCTCAATGTCGTCATTCTGACTTCCTGTTAGAGACTACGCCAATCCACGCCAGCCGTTGTCAATCGTCATTCAGTTTTACTAGCATCCTTCTTTACATTCTTTGTTAGAGTTATCAGCCTCGGGTTCTACATTTTTTTAGTACAAATTTAGTACAAATTGATCTATTTGTATGCTTGGACATCCTCCACTCAAAACATGTTGAAGTGAAATTACTCGGTGTCTTTGAACGCAACTATTCATGGCTCATATTAACATATCAAATGTTGAAAGAGAGGGCGGCACGGCGGTCTAGTGGTTAGCGCGCAGACCTCACAGCTACGAGACCAGGGTTCAATTCCACCCTCGGCCATCTCTGTATGGAGTTTGCATGTTCTCCCCGTGCATACGTGGGTTTTCTCCGGGTACTCCGGTTTCCTCCCACATTCCAAAAACATGCTAGGTTAATTGGCCACTCCAAATTGTCCATAGGTATGAATGAATGAATGTATGAATGTGAGTGTGAATGGTTGTTTGTCTATATGTGCCCGTTGATTGGCTGGCGACCAGTTCAGGGTGTACCCCGCCTCTCGCCCGAAGACAGCTGGGATAGGCTCCAGCACCCCCCGCGACCCTCGTGAGGAAAAAGCGGTAGAAAATGAATGAATTAATGAATGTTGAAAGAGCGGTATCGGTATCAGCTGATATCAGTATCGGAAATTGTGAATATGGTCCATCCCTAATATAATTGTGTCCTGATTAATTGCGACTAATTAATTGGAGACCTGTGATTAATTAGATTACAATTGTTTGATTTTGATTTGACAGCCCTGACATTGAGTATTAATATGAATACATGTGTGATGGCCGCCCGCCTCTCGGGAGCAAAGAGGACGCCTCCTGTGATGTTCAGTAGCATCGTCGCCACATGCGCGTCAAAGTGTCTCTCAGGGGACCACAAGGCACATCTGCTGGCCTCATGTCAGCTCATGAATAATAAGGAACGTCAGTATTCGGATACAGATACTGTATATACTTTGGGATTCTAACTTCAGTCCCCCGTGTCGAGGGTCCTTGTTGCGCCGCTGCCCTGACATGTCAGGCGCTATCTGAGGGGAATGTGTGTGTCCGGAGGTGAGGGGCAGAGCTTTGTGCTCTCAAGCAGGCCACCTCGCCTAGCCTTTGTGCCCGTAACAAGCTGAGCTCAGGCTCCAGCGAAGCGAGAAATTGTAAACTCTCCGGAGAGGCCCAGAGAGGAGATAAGGGCTCAGTGTTTGCTGGCAGTGTGCATGTGGATGAATCTGATAGAGGCCGGTCCCACGCCAGAATGGGAGTGATGATACCTCCCCTTGTATGGTGACTTATGTTTAATCCCCTTTGCCCCGTGTATTCACTTGCAAATACTCCTGTCACCATTAATATGTATTAACTTCACGCTCAGCTCAATACAGATTTACCCGGGTCTATTTTTCCTCTCATGCTCGTCGTCTCCGTGCCGTAGCCGTCTTTTACGAACAAGAATAGACACGAATGTGCTGTTACTGTTCAGGCTGCAAATGCTGATGGTCAGACGCCACCGCACACACACACACACACACACAGCAGAAAAATACAATAACACTACATTTACTTGCAGGATTGCTTTTTACCCCCCAAAATAGAATTTAAAAAATAGAAAATAATGCTTAGTTTTGCTGGACAGAGACAGACATATTCATCTAACAATACGGTCCAATCCAATTCAAATTTATTTAGACGTGTTGTACGGAATTATACATAAAAAAGGGACATGTTAGACAAATATCTGTAAGAATAAAAAAATTATATATATATATATACTGTATATATATATACTATATATGTGTGTGTGTGTGTATATATGTATATATATATATAAATTTAATATATAACAATATATAAAAATTATATATATATATATAATTTTTTATAATTGTATAAAATATATAAAAAATATAAATATATATAAAAAAGTATATATAATATAAATTTAATATATAACAATATATAGAAAATTATATATATAATTTTTTATAATTTTTTATATTTGTATAAAATATATAAAAAATATAAATATATAAAAAAGTATATGTATATATATGTGTATATATATATATATATAATTTGGAGTGGATTAAAAAATAGTGGCTAGAAATAATAGCCACCATAAAATAAACCACAATAAAAAATAGATGCAATAAAATGTATCAAAAGTTAACCTAAAACAAAAGAAAATCACATATAAATAATATTACAGTTGTAGCTTTTGAATAATATTTCCAATCCACTGTGAAGAGAATTCTAAAAGTAAGACATAATAAAGAAAAGGCATCTAAAATAGCTAACATTAGGGGTGTTGCATATATGTCATAATCAATATTTCCTAACTTGTCAAATGCTTCATTCAAATTGGTTTTCACCGTTCATTGTTCGCTGACATCGTTTATGAATGTAATTAATAACAGTCAATGATGCGGTCTTAACAAGATCAAGAATGTTGGCGGGGATTTGTTTGAGATTTCTCCTCTTGTTGGAGCCGCTTAATCCAGACAAAGCCCTGAGAGGCTCATTAGAGCCTGGTGAGGCCTTAAGCCGGCTCTGCTTGCATTAAAGCCAGCCAAGAGCCGCCTGTCAGCCTCGCTGGCAAAGCCCAAATCAAGCTGTCAATTACCGGACATGTTTATGGAAATTACATGTTTGTTAACATGCTGGAAAAATGTGCTCTGGCTCCCAGCAGAATGTGTTAGGAGAAACAATTTTGCAGAGAAATCACCTTTCAAACTGATGAAGGTGATCCTCATCAGATCACAGACACTGGGGTGGGGGTGTGGGGGGTTCTAACGCTCAACTGTCCTGATATCGGGAAGCACGACTACCAATCAAAGATGATGCCTGCTTTTTGTTTATTAAAACACTTCCCTCAGCTTCTGCTGTCGTTTAGCCCCCCCTTTGTCCTCCTCAGGGATGGAGCATCACTGTTTTACTACACAACACCCTAAATATTAATGTGCTGTATCTTATGCTGTGGCGACTACGAAATCACGAAAAAGACGAAAAAAAGAAGCAATGTATTCAGATATGTACACATGCTCCATATTGCCTTTTTTAGCAAATTCTCACCATGGTTGCTTTGATGATTTTATAAAGCAACACATGTACGCTGTGTGAAAAAAGTATATTTCAGGAAAAAAGGCATCTTAACTTTCTGATACAAGTGAACAAGTCTATTATTAGTATCATACATTTTCTTCTTGGAATATTATGACTTTATTCCCATATGAACTATAATAACTAGGGATGTCCAATATTGGCTTATTTGATGAAAATATGCTGATATTTTCCAACCCTTTGATACCGATATGTATAACATGACATATGAACACATATTTGTTCTATACAGCTTTTTCGGTTTTCACGATACAGAAAAAAATCCGATACCGATATCAACCAATATCGCATTTTTATGCTGATATCAGGCCGATAATTTGCAACATCCCTAGTAATAACTTTTTGCCCCACATGACTGAGTTTATTTTGTTTTATTTTTTATTTATTTTGTATTTTGTTTTTTATTTGTCATAACGTTATGATTGACAACATATGTTCTTTTTTTATTAAATAGGACTTTTTTCCTCTTAGTATTTGGGCTCTACATTACATTACATTACTGATTTATTTTGTTTGTTTTTTATTTTAACTTTCTTTTGGTACATTATCTTCTCATAATCTTATGACTTCCTGTAATTAGTACTATAAGTCTCCCCCTGAAACTCAATTTCCAAAAATTTAATTTGTTTTTTTGTGTTTTCATAATATTACGACTTAAAAAAAATTACATATTTCAACTCGGTGAATGGACAATATTACTTCACATAAAATTACAGTGATATTTTTTGAATTTTTTTTTTTCTTGTTGGACTACAACATTCTTCTTCTTCAATATTTTGACTTTATTTGTGTTTTTTTTAACATTTCTGCTGTTGTTTTTTTATGAAAATATTATTTATTAATGTAAACCTCTCGCTCGAAGATAGCTGGGATAGGCTCCAGCACCCCCGTGACCCTCGTGAGGAAAAATGGTAGAAAATGAATGAATGAATGTTCTTTTTGTAATATTTTGGAATTATTCCCATAATATTATGACTTTTTCCTGAATTTAATTTACCAAAAATTACAATTTGACTTAATTTGTGTATAATTATTTCTGATTTTCTATTTTTTCGGTTGTGTTTTTAAATAAAATGTAAAAAATGTCATTGTGTGCAGCTGCCGAGCGAAAATGGCCCTCGGGCTGCACTTTGGACACCATAGTGATACACCAATCTTTACTGATATCAATCTATAGCAATATTGGCAGCAGCTCTCCCCTCAAAGACATACAAAATAATGGCATTCAGTGCTTTCGGATGTAAAGTAAATCCCCAATGGAGTGGGGTGCCCAGCTCTGGCAGAGGGCACGGGTTCGATTCCGGGCCACGCTTTGTGTCAGGGAGGGCATCCGGCGTAAAACTAAAAACTAAACCCATTCCATTTCCTGACAAGGAGAAGCTGAAAGTGAAAAGTGACTTTAATAAGAGGAAGTATGATTGACATCCGATTGGGAAGTTGCATTGCAACTTGTTTGAAATCATTTAAAAAAAAAAAAAAAAGTAATTATTCTCCTCCACTTTGAATTGATTGGTTTCAAACATATTGGGTGTATGTTTATGTCAGTTCCCTGTTGATTTTCTTCTGCATAAAAGCCACCGTTTCAGCCTCCCGACGATCGGGAAATTGAGCCAATCGACACGCACGTCTCACACGTCTGGCCGAGCTCATCTTAGACAAGGTAATTTGGTGGGAGCAATTACCAGGGTAATGTATTCCAAAGTCGGGGCATTTGCCGCTGCTTAGGTGAGCCACTGACAGCATGTTTTGATTTTTACAGCAATTGTGCTTTTCACTCGGAGATCACACAAGGTTTGCGTTTTTTCCCGACGTAAAAACAACCCGCCATGATTCCATTATTTCAAACATTAACATCTCATTACCTGACTCGGACCTGCAGCTATGTTGGTCGGGTTGGTCGACGGAGCTGTAAGTAAAGACGGCCGGGGGGTTGGGGGGGGGGGGAGAAGGCATGTCCAACTGTAAGACACGGCCCCTTCCCGCCGGACCCTTATTACCTAGCGGCAGGGATGATGAAAATGCCCCCGGAGAATGTCAGTGCGCAGTGAAACTGTCATCACACAATTACTCCCGCCATTACAGCCCCAACGTGTCTGTAATGGCTGTGACACTCTTTACAATTCAGATTGTATTTGCACGCCACTTAAACGCTGCACTCTGTTTTATGAAAAGATAAAGATCTGTGTAATCTTGCCACTGCTCAACTGTCCCTTTAAAGCTTGTCAGGCTGCGTTTTTGTCCTTCTCAAGAAGTTGTCAATGCCAGCAGCATCTCCCTTTGTTGGGCCTGTGAAAAGGCGCCATCGGAAGAAAATATTGTGCGCTTGTTGATATGTGCGGTTCTGACGACGTCATTCCGAAACAAAAATTTGGAAAAAGTAATGTTACATTCTGGAGAGCTAGTATGACCGATTCAAAATATTTACTTAAATTTCAACAAATCTTCAACAACGTGACGAACGACTCCAATCCACAAAATGACAGGGGTGCCCAAATTTCCTCATCTTTCTAATCTCAACAAACCTCATGTGGTATATCAAATAAAATTAAATGAGCTGCATGTATTCATTTAATTATTAATAAAAAATATATATAGTTAATATTGTTATATAGTTAATCTTCAAACAGCTAAAATAATACATAAGGCTAAAAATAACTAATTACCTAAAAATGTCATCCAATACTTCTCTACAAGAGAGGATATATATATACGTATATATATATATATGTGTGTGTGTGTGTGTGTATTAATGTTATTATTGATGTAATTTTTTACATTTTTTAAAACTCCTTTAATACAGCTATTTGGCTATTTTACATATTTTATTGTTTTTATTCATTAATTCATTTTCTACCGCTTAGGGTCGCGGCGGTGCTGGAGCCTATCCCAGCTGTCTTCGGGCGAGAAGTGGGGCCCTGGACTGGTGGCCAGCCAATCACAGGTCACATATAGACAAACAACCATTCACACTCACATTCATACCTATGGACAATTTGGAGTCACCAATTAACCTAGCATGTTTTTGGAATGTGGGAGGAAACATGTGGGAGAAAACCCACGCATGCATGTGCAAACTCCACACAGAGATGGCCGAGGGCGGAATTGAACCCTTGTCTCCTAGCTGTGAGGTCTGCGTGCTAACCACTTGACCACCGTGCCGCCCTAGTTATGTCTTATTTTTTCTTATTATGTTTATTATATTGGGTAATAGGAGTGCAAATGTGACTATAGGGGTGTTATTTCAGGTCTAGAGTGCTCTTATGGTGTTCAATGTTATAATTATTCATTCATTTATTTTCTACCGCTTTTCCTCATGAGGGTCGCAGGGGGTGCTGGAGCCTATCCCAGCAGTCTTCGGGCGAGAGGTGGGGTACACCCTGGACTGGTGGCCAGCCAATCACAGGGCACATATAGACAAACAACCATTCACACTGTGGCCTGTGCGCTAACCAATTGGCCTAATAATTATTATTATTTATTTTAAATATAACAATTATTATCAGAATTGTATAGTATATTGTAATAGTTGTATATATAAGATAATCTAATGTGTCATAGGCGAAACGGTGGTCTAGTGGTTAGCGCACAGACCTCACAGCTAGGAAACCAGGGTTCAATTCCACCCTCGGCCATCTCTGTGTGGAGTTTGTATGTTCTCCCCGTGCATGCGTGGGTTTTCTTCGGGTACTCCGGTTTCCTCCCACATTCCAAAAACATGCTAGGTTAATTGGCCACTCCAAATTGTCCATAGGTATGAATGTGAGTGTGAATGGTTGTTTGTCTATATGTGCCCTGTGATTGGCTGGCCACCAGTCCAGGGTGTACCCCGCTTCCCGCCCGAAGACAGCTGGGATAGGCTCCAGCACCCCTGCGACCCTCATGAGGATAAGCGGTATAAAATAAATGAATGAATGAATAATGTGTCATAATATCATGAGGCGATTATAGCATAACTGCCATGTGGCCCCCAGTGAAAACAAGCCCTGGATTTAAATAGTCGGAAATTAGTGATGGAAAATGTGATTGGTTTTACTGACATGACTTCTTATGAGTCACTCACTCAAGTGAGTGATGATCGGGTGCTCCAATTATTATTTGAAAAGCCGCTATGTATTGAGGGCCTGAGGGATGACTGTGTTTTCTCTATTTACAGTATAATAGATATCATAGATCGTTTTAAAAGTAGCTTCCAGGCTGAAAATGTGTGAGCACTTCTGGTTTAGATTCTGTCCCTAATAAAAAGAATTTTTAAAAAAAGCCCATTTAGAAAGGACAAAGGGTGCTGTAATGGGAGTGAGGATAAAAAGGATAAGACATCTGTGTTGCACGCAACCAGTAAAGCAGCATCTGGAAACATTCCAGCTGCGGAAAGGCAGGCTGCCAACCAGCGTGTGCTAGCAGATTGGGTTTAACACGCCAGATTGATTGTAATAGTCTGATCAATCCAATGTTTGTCAGCTCTAATGCCCTTTATTATGGTTTGTTTTCTTTTCGTGCTATTTCTTCTTCCCTGGGGAGGGTCTGCGGCACCGTATCCTTTGCATCGTTTCTTTTCTGAAAGTGGACTCAATTAGAAAAAGAAATGAATGTGTCTTCTAGCATGGACGGTGACTGGGTAGATCTTCCAGTTGAAATGCGGGGAAAGCGATTTTTACTAAATACATTTAAATGTCCTTTTAAGTTCATGAGGCACGTAGCATGGGTGCATGCTCCAATCACGTCTGAAGAGTCCAAGAGGTTTGATTTTTTTTATTTATTTTTTCGAAAAAACCTGATTGGTCTTTTTTTTCCCCCGTGCTTCTCCCTAACTTCACATCGCAGGAAATGAGGCACTTTTCTGTAAGATAAATAAAGTGCTGGCTAGATGCTTCACAAGCCCAATCATAAAGAACTAATTTGCCCCTATTGTTGGACAAGGGTTGCTTGCAGTTGGGCGAGAAGGCGATGCAATCTAACAGCAATTATGCAATTTCCTGGAAACAGTATGGGGCGGCTGGAAGGTGGCTTAGAGTTGCACAGGTTAAATGTGTTGAACTTGTGCGTGTTAGACTCCGGTTGTTATGGGAAACTACAAAAAGTATCAACTTTAGGTGGGTGTTATTTTGCTTTTCCAGTTTTTGCCATTATTCTGTTCCAAAAGACTCCCAGACAGAGTATCAAAGCGGGGAGTGCTGGAGCCTATCCCAGCTGTCTTGAGCGAGAGGCGGTCGCCAGCCAATCACAGGGCACATATAGAAGAAAGTTATAAAGAAAGTATAAAGAAAATTTGAGGAGTTATAGGAATGCAAATGGGACTATAGGGGTGTTATTTCAGGTCTAGAGGGCTCTAATGGTGTTCAAAGGTATAATTATTCATTCATTCATTTTCTACCGCTTTTCATCACTAGGGTCACGGGGGTGCTGGAGCCTATCCCAGCTGTCTTCGGGCGAGAGGCGGGGTACACCCTGGACTGGTGGCCAGCCAATCACAGGGCACATATAGACAAACAACCATTCACACTCACATTCATACCTATGGACAATTTGGAGTCGGCAATTAACCTAGCATGTTTTTGGAATGTGGGAGGAAATCGGAGTACCCGGAGAAAACCCACGCATGCACGGGGAGAACATGCAAACTCCACACAGAGAGGGTGGACTCGAACCCTGGTCTCCTAGCTGTGGGGTCTGCGCGCTAACCACGTGACCGCCGTGCTGCTCTAGTTATGTCTTATTTTCTCTTATTATGTTTATTATATTGGGTGATAGGATTGCAAATGTGACTATAGGGGTGTTACTTCAGGTCTAGAGGACTCTAATGGTGTTCAAAGGTATAATTATTCGTGCCGCCCATCAAAGTGACTAATGGGGTGTTATTCCATGTCTGCAGGGCTCTAATACCACCTGAATTGGGTGCTCCGGTACCCCTTCCTTCTGGAGTCTTCTCCACAGGATTCCTCAAGGACCAAGGTTGAATTCCTTCTCCAAGTTCTTCTCCATGCACCCTCAAGGACCAGAACGAAAAACAAAACGGCACCTCTTGGAAGGCAGGTAATATGTTTACCGTGATTTAATCTTTCTAATTTTATATTCAAATATTTCGAAAAGGAATCCTCTTTTTCCATTTTTATTGTTGTTTTTGTTTTATAAACAAAAAAACAGCTTGCGGGCCATACTTTGGACACCCCTGGCCTTGGTGTCTACCACTCTAAGAGAACCACTATCCATGTTTGGTCAAACAAAAAACGAAACAATAATTATTGAGGCAATGGTTTTCATTGAAAACCAAATCATATGGTAACCAGGGCGTACTAAAACCAAGGTTCCACAGTATTTTACATATTTTGTCCCTAACTAAAGTATATAAAAAGTACTATTATTGTCATTCATCATCACATTCTGGGACTTAATGCTAATAATACGTGGCAGGTAAAGGTGGGCTGGCATTTTAGCAGGAAGTGAAGAAGAGTTCCAGTTCATCCTTGCTGCTCCCGTGAGGCCCCTTCAGGACTTTTAAAAGTTGCTCGCTCCTGATATTTGTCTTCTACGGCAAATTAACAACCTTCCCCCTGCCACTCGGTCCCCTTAAACTCGGCCTAACTGCCAGAATTTACAACTCCTCTATTTTTCACACGATGGAATCAATACCAGGACTGAAGGAGAGGGATAAAAATTTATGGTATCTTGCAATTTAATGGTTGAAAAGATGCAATTTGAAAGATCATAAATTGTGAAGGCGCTCATGCTTCATTGCTTTTGATTCAGTGCTTGCTGTTAGAACTTGATTTGCGAGTGTCTGCGAAGTGTGATTAACGAGGCGATCAATGAGCAGTGCAGCACACCATGGCCCTCCTAATGCTCTTCATTAGAATAAATAAAATAAATTGACTGCAGCTCTATGAAAACTCCGTAATGGTTAAAAATCAAAGAGTGTCATCCCGGCGGCCGCCATTTAGCTTCTCCCGGCCCGTGTCCACCTTGATCACATTATCCTGACAGCCTTGTCCGCAGGGGCCTGCAGGGGCCCCCAGCCAGAGAAGTAAGAGGATGTGGAGAGCTTGGGTTGGGGGGGACATGTTGCTGCTTAGTTGACTGGTAATCATAAATCGCAGTGCTTTGTCGTCACCGTGTGAGTCTGTGCAGTATTAATGCATGAAATAGCACGTGAAGATGATAAACGCTCGGCTGAGCGCTCACTGCGCTCTTGAAGGCATATTGTTTGGAATAACATTTACCGGGAACATCTCTTCCACTTCACCTCGTGTTTTCTTTCATTTTTTTTTCCAACATTCATCTCCCTTGTCGGTATTTTTACGACCTTACAAATGGAATCAGCAAAAAAGGAGTTGTTGTGTACACACTTAATACGAATACTTCCCTGTAACGACGTCTTTGATGCCACTGAAATCTATTAACGCCAAGTGTGCGGGCATTCAAATAAATAAAAAAAAACAATTAAATGTACTTTAGGCGGCACAGTGGTCGAGTGGTTAGCACGCAGACCTCACAGCTAGGAGACCAGGGTTCAATTCCACCCTCAGCCATCTCTGTGTGGAGTTTGCATGTTCTCCCCGTGCATGCGTGGGTTTTCTCCGGGTACTCCGGTTTCCTCCCACATTCCAAAAACATGCTAGGTTAATTGGCCACTCCAAATTGTCCATAGGTATGAATGTGAGTGTGAATGGTTGTTTGTCTATATGTGCCCTGTGATTGGCTGGCCACCAGTCCAGGGTGTACCCCGCCTCTCGCCCGAAGACAGCTGGGATAGGCTCCAGCACCCCCGCGACCCTCGTGAGGAAAAGCGGTAGAAAATGAATGAATGAATAATTATACCTTTGAACACCATTAGAGCCCTCTAGACCTGAAATAACACCCCTATAGTCACATTTGCACTCCTATTACCCAATATAATAGACATAATAAGAGAAAATAAGACATAACTAGGGCAGCACGGCGGTCGAGTGGTTAGCATGCAGACCTCACAGCTAGGAGACCAGGGTTCAATTCCACCCTCGGCCATCTCTGTGTGGAGTTTGCATGTTCTCCCCGTGCATGCGTGGGTTTTCTCCGGGTACTCCGGTTTCCTCCCGGCGGTCGAGTGGTTAGTGCGCAGGTACCCGCATGTGGCCCGTGATCCTCCTCTTGTGGACCCCTGGTTGAGAGGTATACTTTTTTTCAGGGTTGTGCAAGTTTAGAGCTTCCTCTGGAAGAGAGTCTGAGTATTCTGGTCGTAGTACTTTTCCTCCACCACTTCTACCTTAATGAGCGCTCTGACCATTAAACCTGCTCTGAAGTGCTCATTTCACACAGAGATGTTTAATTGCCGGGCTACTTGTCCTATTAGGCTAAGCACCGGCTCCTATAGTGACCCCATGAGTGGACTACGAGCTGTAGAACTTTTTTCCACCTGGCTGCACCCCCACTGCTCATTATTGCAGTCATCATCACACAAGTCAATTTCTAGGAGATTTGTGTCAATTCGCAGATGAAACCTTTCTACGGTTTGACCTCCATGTGATACCAGGATGATTGCCAGGTTCTGTGTGACTGTGTCGGCCACAGTAACAGTAAAAAACACAGTATTAATCATACACAAAGGATTGTATTGTAGTAGTGTGGATATGGATGCTGTATGGTATCATGTACCCAGAAAAAATTATTACTTTTGATTAATGTTCATGTTAAAGGTTAAATAACTGTTAATAGTTATCCTCCCTATCCGTGTGGAAGTGGTAAGTTTTTGGCTATTTAAGTTTAAAGGAAATAACTTGGAGGCTACCGTTTAGGTCGCTAGCTCTCTAGTTTGCGAGTTAGCATGTGTCTCAAGACCCTGCAGTTGCGCAATATGTTGTAAATAAAAAGAGTATAAATGTGACTATAGTCGTGTTTTGTCATGTCTACAGGGCTCTAATAATGCTTTGTGTGGTTTCTTAAGTTTTTATTATTATTATTATAGATTTGAGACCCCTGGTGTAGACGGCGAGCAGCAATGGGGACGGGATGCCTTTTTCAAATTGCTGTCACTCTAATTTTATTTATACTTTCTTTATAACTTTCTTCTATATGTGCCCTGTGATTGGCTGGCCACCAGTCCAGGATGTACCCCGCCTCTCGGCTGAAGACAGCTGGGATAGGTTCCAGCACCCTTGTGAGGATAAGCGGTAGAAATTGAATGCTGGGATAAAAAATGACACAGGCTTGATTCATACAATGTTTCCGTAATAAAGCCAAAACTTAAAGCAGTCTTTCCAACCCAAATTCATTCACACACATAAGAAATGTCCAAAAAGCATAAATATATCACATCAGCACTCATTCAGCTGTGCACTACTTTGGTGGACCTCCCAGAGAAAAAGCCTTTGGTAGATTATTAGCGGTACTGGTAATAAAAAAAAATAAAAAAAAAAGAATAAACAAATAATTGCGTGCATTGTCTTCCATTTGTAAGGAGATACCCTGGGAAATCATCAAGAAAACAAAAAACAAAAACATCCAGGAAGGTGCAATAATTACATGAGGGTATCCAGTGCTCTCCTTGCAAGATATCAGTGGCCACCACGTCTGGGCTCGGACCAGCGGAGATCTCACGTAAACAAGAAGCAACAAAGGGAAAGGAAACTCCCTCTCTGGTCAGCAAAAATAAGCCTTCATAGGAGACGTGGGAACACAGTGACCACATGGATGGAAGCCATGAAACGTTGGTGAACCGAGTTCCTGTTTGAAATATAAAACACATCTTTTCCCGAAAACCTCCCATTTTTTTAGAATTTTAACTCTCCAGTCCAGAGTCCACTTGGCATCACATCCTGTAAACCAGGGGTCTCAAACTCAATTTACTTGGGGGCCACTGGAGCTAGGGTCTGGGCAAGGCTGGGCCGCATCCGGTTTTCCAAAAAAAAAAAAAAAAACGCATTTATTAAAAACAGAAAAATATACAAACTTTTTCAGTGGTTCTGATTTTCTACAATAAAAGCTCTGATAAAACATTCCACTGTTCTTAAATATCTTAATTTTTATTTTTCTGCACAAAATAAGATGAAAAATAAATAAACAAATCAAGACTAAAGAAAAACAATCAATCAGTAATAAATAAATATAATAATAATAATAAAACGGCAAATAATAAAAACTTAAAAAACCACATATAGTTGGTGGGTATACAAATTATTTTTTTCAGATTAAAATGAACAAAGCATTATTAGAGCCCTGTAGACATGACAAAACACGACTATAGTCACATTTATACTCTTTTTATTCACAACATATTGCGCAACTGCAGGGTCTTGAGACACATGCTAACTCGCAAACTTCCCTTCCCTGATATCTTTTCTCCGTAGCTGCAATGTCTTGGTGGAATCCTTCCCCGTGCTCATCACTTACTTCTCCACACTTCAACGGAAAGCAATCTAGATGGAAATGCAAACAGTGACATATTGCAGCCAAGGGCTTTGTAGGACTTCAGGAGGTTTGCCACCAGCTGCTTATAAATATCTGCCTTGTACTTTCCATTTCTGTTACCGTTCATGGCATTTTTCTACATGCATGCATTTTGTCCACGTCCAAGAGAGAAGTGTACGTTCTGACACACTCGTTCAGAGTTTTTGCCTTATTTGGACCCAATATTGTATATTGGAAGTGTAGCCATGGCAAGTCTGCTCGGCTCTGCTGAGTCAATAGCAGTGTGAAAGGTAATGTCATCTAATGTGATGTTTCATAGTATTACTGACACCACAATACTACATGTAACTTTTTTTTATGTTTTTTTTTTTACTAATATTAAGCTATAGTCAACCAAGAAACAGCCATCATGAATTAATTATTATTTGAAAAAACCCTAACCCAGATTCGGCTGTATTCACAATCCAATGGACAAAACTTGGATGGAATTCCGTACCGCAGACATACTGACTTGGGCAAACTTGTTCATTATGGGCAGAAAAAAATGATTTTAAATCCAATAAAACTCACTGAGTGCGCAAATGTAAATGTTTATGGATATATTCTATAAGTTCCGTCTTTCTAATTCCTCCCTATTTAAGTCATTTTGCAGAGAAATACAACAACACAACAACAACAGTGTGCTTAATTACATTCCTATCTGGAAGGCATAAATATGCAAAGAGGGAAAAATGGCCTAACGTGACGGGATAGCTAATTAGCGAGATATTCTTCTCGCATCAGCAAACAGCACAGGAGGTTTTGAGAAAGAAAGACGTGCAAGATAAAAGTTTGGAGTAATTGTGCTTAGATCCCGTACGTACTCGGTCAGGTATTACGGCGCACCTGAGGGGCAGGTTTGAGTACAATACACCCTGATGAGGTCAAGGAAAGCAAGCCTAATGATTAACGAGATGAGACGTGTCACAATCGTCTGAGCGCGGCTCCGAGCACAAAGAGCTTTCAATTGCACGATTTGAAAGTTTACGTCGACTTTAATGCCATCATTTTCTCTCACACAATGACACTTTGCTGCTCTTTTGCTTGCCATTTGGAGACCAACAATAGGAAATTACCTGAGGGCAAGGACGTGGAAATTGTCTACATGGAATAATACAGTTAGTGATTGCAAATAATTGCGTCTAGGGGCTTATTTGCCTGAGGTCGAGCACGGCGACTCCTTTGTAACTAATATAAGGATGTGAACCCTCGCCCTCGTTGATGAGGCCTATTCACAGCCCGGTGGCCTCTGCTCCCTCGCGCTCCTTCTCTTGCACCCTGATGAGGATGTGTGCTTTCTGTTTCATTACTGTGATGTTTTCAAATCCTTCTGCTTCCACAGCAGGAAATATCACAGCAGCGTTGGAGCTGGAACCAGCTGAACAAAGATGGACGTGCATCGGCATAATAGTAATTATTCATTCATTTTATAGGGTTGCAGGGGTGCTGGAGCCTATCCCAGCTGTCTTCGGGCGAGAGGCATGGTACACCCTGGACTGGTGGCCAGCCAATCACAGGGCACATATAGACAAACAACCATTGTGTACCCCGCCTCTCGCCCCAAAAACAGCTGGCATAGGCTCCAGCACCCCCCGTGACCCTCATGAGGAAAAGCGGTAGAAAATGAATGAATGAATAATTATACATTTGAACACCATTAGAGCCCTCTAGACCTGAAATAACACCCCTATAGTCACATTTGCACTCCGATTACCCAATATAATAGACATAATAAGAAAAAATAAGACATAACTAGGGCGGCACAGCAGTCGAGTGGTTAGCGCACAGACCTCACAGCTAGGAGACCAGGGTTCAATTCCACTCTCGGCCTAATTATACACTTTAACACCATTAGAGTCCTCTAGACCTGAAATAACACCCCTATAGTCACATTTGCACTCCTATTACCCAATATAATTGGCATAATAAGGAAAAAATAAGACATAACTCGGGCGGCACGGCAGTCGAGTGGTTAGCGCACAGACCTCACAGCTAGGAGACCAGGGTTCAATTCCACCCTCGGCCTAATTATACATTTGAACACCATTAGAGCCCTGTAGACCTGAAATAACACCCCTATAGTCCCATTTTCACTCCTTTTACCCAATATAATAGACATAATAAGAGAAAATAACACATAACTAAGACGAGCATTGAGAGAATTTCCTGTATTTTCTTCTTGTATTACTTCCTGTTCTGTATGAATTTGGAGTCGCCAATTTACTTAGCATGTTTTTGGAATGTAGGAGGAAACCGGAGTACCCGGAAAAAAACCCACGCATGCACGGGGAGAACAAATTATTAGGAGACCAGGGTTCTCCTAGCTGTGAGGTCTGCGCACCGGCGTGTACCGGCGTGTTGTTTACCGTGGAATTCACCGGTCCACAGAAAGCCATAGAAGATGGAATGATCCCAGATTGAATCATTGACAAATATGCTTAGAAATGAGAGCAATTCAGCAGTGGAGTCGGAGCGGGAGGGATAATTATGCGGTAGTCATGACTGTTCCCATAATAGCCCCGGAAGACGTTAATGTACTGTATGAACACACGGCGTCTGTTGGAGGAACGTATGGTGAAATAGTGAGACCTGCCATTTTTTTCAAAGTGGAAGAGCGACCTCAACACACAACACTCCCCCTTCCCGCTGGGAACGCTACGACTCCTTCATCATGTCCTCAGGTGAAAGATGTGTGTTAGTGTGAACTTCATCTAATTATCTCAAAATGTGTCTCAGGAGAATCCACTCAGCATCACTTTGTGGATTCTCTTCATCTTCATCTGGTAGCGGTGTAACACACACACATTTTCTCATCGCCCAAAGTCAGCTGGGATAGGCTCCAGCATACCCCCGCAGTGAGGATAAGTGTCATAGAGGATGGATGGATATACATTACAGTTCTACACGCAGAAAACTAACATTTTCAACGTTTTTTACTTTGTTCGATGGTCTTTGAATGCATCATAGTAGCTTGGCAGAAAAGCAATAGCGAACTTACAGTTGTCCCTCGTTTATATGGTTAATTGGTTCCTGTCCACATCCATTTTCTCAAAGTATGATTTATTGAACGGCGGTCGAGTGGTTAGCACACAGACCTCACAGCTAGGAGGCCAGGGATCAATTCCACCCTTGGGCATCTCTGTGTGGAGTTTGCATGTTCTCCCCGTGCATGCGTGGGTTTTTTTCCGGGTACTCCGGTTTCCTCCCACATTCCAAAAACATGCTAGGTTAATTGGCGACTCCAAATTGTCCATAGGTATGAATGTGAGTGTGAATGGTTGTTTGTCTATATGTGCCCTGTGATTGGCTGGCCACCAGTCCAGGGTGTACCCCCTAGCCCGAAGACAGCTGGGATAGGCTCCAGCACCCCCGCGACCCTCGTGAGGAAAAGCGGTCGAAAATGAATGAATGAATAATTATACCTTTGAACACCACTAGAGCCCTCTAAACCTGAAATAACACCCCTATAGTCACATTTGCACTCCTATTACCCAATATAATAGACATAATAAGAAAATAATTAGGGCGGCACGGCGGTCGAGTGGTTAGCACGCAGACCTCACAGCTAGGAGACCAGGGTTCAATTCCACCCTTGGCCATTTCTGTATGGAGTTTGCATGTTCTCCCCGTGGATGTGTGGGTTTTCTCCGGGTACTCCGGTTTCCTCCTGGCGGTCGAGTGGTTAGCGCGCAGACCTCACAGCTAGGAGACAAGGGTTCAATTCCACCCTCGGCCATCTCTGTGTGGAGTTTGCACGTGCATGCGTGGGTTTTCTCCCACATGTTTCCTCCCACATTCCAAAAACATGCTAGGTTAATTGGCGACTCCAAATTGTCCATAGGTATGAATGTGAGTGTGAATGGTTGTTTGTCTATATGTGCCCTGTGATTGGCTGGCCACCAGTCCCGAAGACACCTGGGATAGGCTCCAGCACCCCCGCGACCCTCGTGAGGAAAAGCGGTAGAAAACGAATGAATGAATGAATGAATGAAAAACACGCCGGTGTGGCGAAACTTCCACCGCCTTTGAATGTGACGCCTTGCCCGATTTTCCCTGGAAAGCCTGTCAAAGTAGGATGAAGGGAAGTTTAATTAAGTAAGAACCTGTTGAGGAAGATTTTCCAATCACGCTCGTCAGAATGAGCGCATTGAGCGTATTCATCTCCAGGCGATGCGCTGTCTCTTTATCCAAATGTTCTCCAGAGGGACCCTCAGTTAATTGAATACATTAAAGCCAAGCGCTGGAGGCTTTATTTATTTTCTCCTGTGCTCAGGCTTGTTTAAAGGGGACCAACTGCTGATGTTTGGCCCCCGTCTAGAGTACAAATGGTCTCTACGCTGGGAGTGCTTTATTTATTTACTATGAACCCCAGAGTGGGTGTAATATACTCCATCTGGCTGTGGTCCAATAGTCTGTATCTACACGAAGAAAGTCCAGGTATGGAAACATTTGGTTCTTGTAGTGTTCTCAACCCAAGAGGTTGGTGACACCGAGTTCACCGAGTGTTTCTTTGCAGGTAACCGTGGTTACCAGAGGAAAAACAAAGATTTCAAGCGCCAACCCTGTTTTTAAAACTTCCAGTTTGATCATTCATTCATTCATTCATTTTCTACTGCTTTTTCCTCACAAGGGTCACGGGAGTGCTGGAGCCTATCCCAGTTGTCTTTGGGCTGCTGATCTATTACGGTCAATTATCAGCGGCACAGTGGTCGAGTGGTTAGCGCGCAGACCTCACAGGGTTCAATTCTACCCTCGGCCATCTCTGTGTGGACTTTGCATGTTCTCCCCGTGCATGCGTGGGTTTTCTCGTGGGTTTTCTCCGGGTACTCCGGTTTCCTCCCACATTCCAAAAACATGCTAGGTTAATTGGTGACTCCAAATTGTCCATAGGTATGAATGTGAGTGTGAATGGTTGTTTGTCTATATGTGCCCTGTGATTGGCTGGCCACCAGTGTACCCCGCCTCTCGCCCGAAGACAGCACCCCCCGCGACCCTCCTGAGGAAAAAGCGGTAGAAAATGAATGAATGAATGTAATTTCATATTTTGATATTCTCTTGAGACAATTTTCCCCATTGAAAATTAATTTGGCGCCCCCTACTGATGGACAAATCAAAGTACAGTTTTGCAACCTGAATGTTGCTGGTTCAGTCCTCCATCCTGCAGCAATCCTTTCATTCATTTTCTACCACTTTTTCTTCACGAGGGTTGCGCAGCTGTCTTCGGGCGAGAGGCGGGGTACACCCTGGACTGGTGGCCAGCCAATCACAGGGCACATACGTATAGACAAACAACCATTCACACTCACATTCATACAATTTGGAGTCGCCAATGAACCGAGCATGTTTTTGGAAGCTGTATTTTTCTATTTTTTTTGTTGTTTTTTCCAACTATTTAAACTTTCTTTATATACTTTTTTTCTACCCATAATATTATGACTCGATTGCCGTAATACTTTGACTTTTGACTTTTTCACTTTTCTCAAATATTTAAATATCTGTGTTATTTTTCCTCATATTACAAATTGTGGCATTTTTTTCATTAGAATCCAACTATTTTCCTCTTCATAGTTTGACTTTATTTTTGTAAAATTATGGCTGTTTTTTTTTCCATTTCCTGTCTTTATGCTGATTTTTGTTTAATTTCCCAGCTACGCCAACTTAAATAATATTGACATTTAATCAAATATTATCATTGTTATTGTTATTATAGCAGCAGCTGACATAGAGGACTATTTTTCTAGCGTAGTAATACAGCGCTGTTCAAAACAACGTGATAGGACACCAATCTGTACTAACCAGGAAACAAGAAGCAGCATATGACCGGTTAGGAGTAGACGACCAAGGTGGAGTCCATGTCTATGGTGGCTGCCTCCATGGACAGATGCCCACGTCCCCCTGGATGGTAATACTCTGTATGTCAGGATGGCGGATGATGGGGCTTTTGTAAAACTACTGCTGATTTCTCCATTTTTGCTGTTGTTGTCGAGGGTTACATCGGAGTGGCTCATCAGGCCTACAAACTCATTTGAATATGTAAAACACTCGAGTAATATTGAACGTGAGCAAGATGATTAAGAGCCTGATATAGCAGGACCGCATATAATGACTAAAGACCCCAAATGGATGATTTCTTTGAGCCAGGAAGTAGCCGGTGTGGGCAGCCTTTAATCACCTGGCTGACAGGAATAACTGCTTCCATTTAACCTTGAGTGAAGATCATGAATTCTAAAGCCTTTTAATTGGAAAAGCACATTTAAGAGAAGGAGCAGAGCAACTTTTGGCCGATTCAAAGGCTCGGATTGACGGACGGCGGCGGCGAGAGGCGCCACAATTAAAGCTGATCCGTATTCAGCGCTGGTGTCACCCGCCGCCATTAGTGACGGGACTGTTTGATCATCTCCGAGCGGAGACTTTGCCCAACTTGGTCGTGTTGGACGACGGACGACGCCACGCTGAATGAAAGCCGCCGCTTGCAGAGGAGAAACGGCATAACACATTTGTTATTATCTCCATCAGCCGCCTAATTGAAACGTTCTAAAATGTGAAGAAAAAAATAACAATGGCGTCTTTGTGAACGTGTGCCGGTAATGACATTGTGGTGGCGTCTCTGCAGACGCTCGCCCCAGTGAGGTGAGAAAGTGTGTCAAGTGGTACACACTCAAATGTGCAGTTAATTGTTTTCCTGCCTTTGACTTCTGAGAGAACAAATTCAATCTCGGTGCCAGACACGTCCTCGGCGACGCAGCGCAAGCAAGCACCCTCAGGCTTAACTTTCACACTTTGCCAATTATATTTATTCACACACTTTCCACACCATGCAAAGTGTTATTTAAATGAAAATAGCTTTGGGATTATTTGCTGAATTAGATCCCCCAAAAGTGAAATCTGGGGAGCTACTCCGGGTGCCCGAGGGGAATCTCCGGAAAAATGAATTTGTAGATTAATTCCACTCTATTCTAACTCCTCATTTCATACAAGGAGAATCAATTGTTTTGGGGTCATGGCTCTTTATTAGAAACCACTTGGATACTCCATACAGTTCTTCACTGAGGACTCGGAAAAAAATATAGTATTTATTAGGAAGGAAGCCTTGATAATAATATTTATTCATTCATTCTAATTTTTTAGGCATTTATTTACTTCTTATGGGCGGCACAGCGGTCTAGTGGTTAGCGTGCAGACCTCACAGCTAGGAGACCAGGGTTCAATTCCACCCTCGGCCGTCTCTGTGTGGAGTTTTGCATGTTCTCCCCGTGCATGCGTGGGTTTTCTCCGGGTACTCCGGTTTCCTCCCACATTCCAAAAACATGCTAGGTTAATTGGCCACTCCAAATTGTCCATAGGTATGAATGTGAGTGTGAATGGTTGTTTGTCTATATGTGCCCTGTGATTGGCTGGCCACCAGTCCAGGGTGTACCCCGCCTCTCGCCCGAAGACAGCTGGGATAGGCTCCAGCACCCCCCGCGACCCTCGTGAGGAAAAAGCGGTAGAAAATGAATGAATGAATTTATTTCGTATTGTATATATTTATTTATTTAGAAAACTTTTATTGAAGTCAAACAAAGCAAATGGATTATTTTTTTTTAATCGGTTGTCATCTTTCATTAATTCATTCATTTTCTACCGCTTATCCTCACGAGGGTCGCGGGGGATGCTGGAGCCTATCCCAGCTGTCTTCAGGCGAGAGGCGGGGTACACCCTGGACTGGTGGCCAGCCAATCACAGGGCACATATAGACAAACAACCATTCACACTCACATTCATACCTATGGACAATTTGGAGTCGCCAATTAATTACCTGGCATGTCCTTTGTTTTTTAAATTTTCTGTTTTTAATAAATGTGTTTGTTTTTTTGGAAAACCTGATGCGGCCCAGTCTCACCCAGACCCAAGCTCCAGTGGCCCCCAAGTAAATTGAGTTTGAGACCCCTGACCTAGAGATCCTGTCCACCGAACAGAATCTGCGACAAATGGCAACCCAGGAAGAACCCAACCCTCGATGCGGACCGAGCCAATCGCCTAAATCAGGTGGTCCCATATGGATTACTTCCGGTTGGATGCCTCCTCCGAGTCCACAAAACACATGTAGACTGGTTGGACAAAAACTCCCACATACCCTCAAGGATCTTGTGGAGAGATGGTCCACACTGCTCTACTCCAGACCTTATCATCATGGGATCCCACCTTTTTGGGGGAACCTCCACTCCGAGTCAGTGGGCCGTCATATCAGACTTCCTTATTTGTTAGATTCAACTCCGTGATGACGTCACGTGTTAAATGTGGAACACATGCATAACTAGCTAAACAAAGCCTCGTATTGTAGCGGCAACAGAGAAGAACACTTGGAATTAAATGCAGATTATGGAGACAACATCAAATCCACTCAAGTGTTTTTCATGCTGGCCCGTCACAGTGCTAACAATGTGCTGCTTTCAAGTGGGCAAAATAATCCCTAAGATTATGAAGTGCTAGCTGGTGCTAATTATCTCTTCGCTGTTTGTGTGTGTGTGTGTGTGTGTTCTCATGCTCATAGATATCTACACAATAGATGTTGTCAGCAGATATTTAGTTTGATGTCAGATGTGATGATGCAATGGTCGTTTAGCAACACTTAGGAACAGACCAATCTCACACATCTTCCTCGGGACAGCTGTGGAAACAGATTTGGAATATTAGGGAGTTCATGCTGTCTCGTGTGTGTGTGTGTGTGTGTGTGTGTGTTGTTGTCGTGCTCATGAGATGAGCAACAAGAGCATATCCACAGCTTTGAGTCTGAACTGGCTTGGCCTTCATACATGCTCGCTGGACACAACATTAGGTACACCAGCGGAACCTACGTCATGAATGTGCTTATTATGTTGTAGCATGCTTGGGTATGCTTTACATTATTGGTTCTCAACTGGTGGGTCGGTTCTAAAATCCAAAAATCCATTCTAGCTGCAATCCAGTCTTCTTCTTTGTTGGTCTTTGTTCATTGTTATACGTGAAATATTGGATTTTCTGCACTTATTCAGTCAAACCTTTATATTTTATTGTAATTTATGCATGAATATATCATATTCTTGCTCATTTCTGCCGTGAATTTTCCCAAAATTTAAACTTTTCTTCTCATAATTGTGACTCTATTCCTTTTGATATTTTGACTTTATTTTTGTAACATTATCATTTGTACTGCAACCTCATTTCCTCATAATAATACCACTTTTAAAAATATGATGTCTCTTTTTTTGAATACTTTTGAATATTTTTACTCATAAAATGTATTTTTTTCATAACAGTACTTATTTTGTTGAATATTTTGACAGCTGATTTTTCCATTTTTGCTTTTGTTGGGGTTTATTTTTTCTTGTTACATTGTGTTTTTCAAATGGTCAAATGCAGCCGTGGGTTGAAAGTGACCCCCAGGCCGCACTTTGGACACCCCTGCTTTAAAGACTGTACCTGACCTTTATTCAAATGACGGCGCCAAGTGTCTTAATGGCCGCCTCTTTGGGTTTAAGTTGAGTGTTGTTGTGTTCTTACGTTGAGGTGTTCATTGGACGTGACCTTGAGTGCAAAGAGTGTGACTGAAGTGGTTATTATTTATGATCATCGTGTGGTTTGTTATTTTACTGGCTTGTTTAGACAATAGCCGCCAGTCCACCTCGTTGTCCTGGATCCGGGATTCATGACCGGTGTGACAAAAGGATCTGAAGGAGAGCGACTTTAATGAAGTCAAAAATTAATGAAGCGCATGAGCGCCACCATATCCAGGCCGTAAGCCCCTCCATGCCCCATTTATGGCCTATGATCTCAATAAAATCAATCCAATGTAGCAGATCTGCTTGGAGGCAAGGATAGATTTACAGATGTTGGCCCAGTGTTCCCCTGGTAATAATTACAATGTCCTCTTCCAACCTCCCCCCGGTTTCAAGTGCCGGCCTGGAACTTTCACTATAATGTCCTCCTTTCCAAAGTATCGATTGTCTATCGTTGTTTAACAACAGCTGTGTCAGCCATACCGCAATCACGGTAACCAGTCATGGAACTTTTAGCACAGGAGTGGCCTGTGTTAGAGCTCCCCCGTTAGGCGACACGGAGAACTGCAGTCCTAAATAAACACGGCTTGGGAATGAACAAGTGATTTTATTATTAGCTTTAAAGTGGAGGCCGCAGTCGGGCACGTGCTGAGCTCTTCCAGAAATGACATAGGCGGAGGCGGCCCGAGCCAATATGGCGCCCGAGGCCACCACATACAAATACAAATAAATATTTTTTTGGGGGGGGGGGTATTGGGGGGTAATAATTTAAATAATAATTTAAACATTTATTTATTATATATATATTATATTTTTTGGGGGGGGTATTTATTTGTATGTGTACTATGTGGTGGCCTCAGGGGTGGCCTCGGGCGCCATATTATGGCACCATATATATATATATATACAGTACATTAAAAAAGAAAAATAAAATAAATAACAATATTAACTCGATTCCAGCCATTTTTGATGGTTCTCACTAATTTTCAAGGCACAATATTATTATCAATAATATTGAATATTGTGTCCTTGGGCTGTATAGACATGGTATATACCAAAAGAAAGATTAGACTCTCATCTTTCATCAGGAAAAAAAAGTTTGTTTCTACCTTTCTCCCTTTAGTAATCAGCCGCTACACATGATAAACCTTTCTAGATCTTCCAGAATCTGCACCTATTCCAGACATATTTCTTTGTATTCCGTGCTTCCCGCAAAAACAGTCTGTTTTAATGTATTCCACCCACGGCCCGCCTCCAAGCACGCCCACTTTGCTTTAATTGGTCACACTCCCAAGTGCTTAGTAGGACTTCCGGTGTGTCCGTTGTGCAGCTACATGCTAAATCCAACGTTATAGGAGTTAATAGTAAATAGTGTTTAGTTTTTTAATTTCCATGTTTAACATACAGCCATATGTGTTGAATCCCAAATAGAAGTAGAGACTGGACCGTCCCAGGTATATCAAGAAAAGAGGTTATTTCAAGACGTCTCTGGTAAGTAGCTTTAGCATTTTAGCGTTTTGCTGGAAGGGAAATCAGAAACTCCAACCACTTCTGCTTGATGTTTGCTTTGCTAGGAATTGTAAACAACTGTAGCTTAAACCCAAAGAAACACTTCCAGGAGGCATTGCTAACACTGTAAACACAGAGAAAGTGCCATGCCCATATAAGGACGCCTGTCCTTCTGTGACATCACAAACGTCCAGTTTTACCACGCCCCCCTGAAACCGAGCGTTTTGAGTCATCCAAACTTTTTCCAAGGCTCACTTCTAAATGTGCAAACCTCATGATCTAAAACGTTGGCATGGTTTAACACCGGAATACAACATTCTAACTACATTTATAGGTCAGAAAAGTAGAAAAAGCATCATAGTTCTCGTTTAAAGCCATTTATTTATTAATTGATCGACTGAAAACAGTTCTTTATTGTTGTTTATTTCTATGACTTTTCTTTGGCCACACTGCTAGCTGCCTATAATGCCCTTCTCCACCCACCCCCCACCCCCCACCCCCATCAGCAATTGTGTATTTCACTTTATCACACTTTCCTTTTAAAAGCAGCAGCGAGTGCACTTGGCACCGTTTCCTTTGTGAGGGTGACTTGGCAATTTCCTGTGAGATGGAACAAGTGCAGGCGCCTCTTTGCTTGTGATAATGTCAGCGAGACGTCAGGAGCAGAGTGCTGTTTCCATCACATTGCAAGCTGTGGGGGGGGGGGGGGGGTTGGTGTTAGCGGCCTCCTGCCAATCTTACCCACTCTACCCACTAACCAATGCACGGCATGCCCTCCTCTCAGGATGCTCACACCCTGCTGGAGGGCAACATAAACATTCTGGACTTTGGCTTTCATTCTCAAATGTTCATTTTCTAGCGTTGATCCCGTTCAAGGTCACCTGTGGTGCTGGAGCCTATCCCAGTTGACTTTGGATGAGAGGAGGGCAGCACCCGGACCACAGGACGTATAACCAGTTACACTATATCAAGTATTTAGGCTGTCTAATTGAAGAAGACGCATTCAAAGATATGTGGTATTATACACCGGCCACTAGGTGTCAGCAATGTTACATTGATTCAATAATAGGAAGTACAGGAATTCTCCCAATGGTAACCCCTGTGAGTCTATATTTTGTCTTATTTTCTCTTATTATATCTGCTGTAATTTGTAATATGATGAAAGGTTGACTATAGGGGTGTTATGTCATGTCTAGGGGGCTCTAATAATGTTTTAAAAAAGCACATTTTGAAGGTTATAAACAGCTCTAACAAGCAAAATATTCAATTTATAAATAATGAGTTACAATTTGCCCAAATACACTAATCACAGTCAGGTCTGAAATGAAGCAAATTACTAATATAAGATACATTCAAAGATGTAATGATATTTGGTAGTGTACTATGGACTATAGGGGTGCTAGTTCATGGCTAGAGGGCACTAATAATGTAAAAAAAAACATAATGAGAAGGTCATAAACAGGTTTTCTATGCAAATGTGACTATAGGGGTGTTATTTCAGGTCTAGAGGGCTCTAATGATGTTCAATGGTATAATTATTCATTCATTCATTTTCTACCGCTTTTCCTCACGAGGGTTGCAGAGGGGTGCTGGAGCCTATCCCAGCTGTCTTCGGGCACCCTGGATTGGGTAGCCAGCCAATCACAGGGCACATATAGACAAACAACCATTCACACTCACAATCAGACAATTTGGAGTCGCCAATTTACCTAGCATGTTTTTGGAATGTGGGAGGAAACCGGAGAAGAAAACCCACGCATGCACGTGCAAACTCCACACAGAGATGGCCGAGGGTGGAATTGAACCCTGGTCTCCTAGCTGTGAGGTCTGCGCGCTAACCACTCGACTACCGTGCCGCCCTTGTTATGTCTTTTTTTCTCTTATTATGTCTATTTTATTGGGTAATAGGAGTGCAAATGTGACTATAGGGGTGTTATTTCAGGTCTAGAGGGCTCTAATGGTGTTCAAATGTATAATTATTCATTCATTCATTTTCTACCGCTTTTCCTCACGAGGGTCGCAGGGGGTGCTGGAGCCTATCCCAGCTGTCTTCGGGCGAGAGGCGGGGTACACCCTGGACTAGTGGCCAGCCAATCACAGGGCACATATAGACAAACAACCATTCACACTCACATTCATACCTATGGACAACTTGGAGTCGCTAATTAACCTAGCATGTTTTTGGAATGTGGGAGGAAACTGGAGAACATGCAAACTCCACACAGAGATGGCCGAGGGTGGAATTGAACCCTGGTCTCCTAACCACTCGCTAACCACTCGACCGCCATGCCGCCCAAGGTATAATTAGGACATCATAATTAAAATGTTCCATTTCTAAATAAGGAAATTCACTGATGATGCTCAGGTCTGGAACCAATTAACAGCGATAAATGAGGGATTACGATCTGAGGAAAAGTTGCCGTGCTTCAAACTGAGGTTTTAAAATGTTTTTCTTTCCCTGTATCCTTAAAAAAATGAGTAAGAACAAGCAACTCTCTAAAAGCATTAATCCTGGAAGGTGTTTATTGCGGAGGCCTGTTAGTCTGATTTTAAATAATAACTCCGCTGATTTTGACCCAAAGATTGTGATTGTGCCCCAAAGTTGCATTTATCCATGGCTAAAAATCAGCCAGACCTGCAGGTCTCGGAAAACAAATTAGCAGTCCCCGCGTTCCCCGTGCAGCCGTAATGAAAATATCAGTCAATCCAAATCTTTACGCCGCTTATCTCCACCCTCGCATACAAATAAGAAAAGAAACCTGTTCCAGATGCACGGCTGACAGTAGATCAGTTTGGATGGAAAAGATGGCGCCTGAAGCCCCTCCCATGATGCTTTGGGATGGGGGGGGGACCATCTGTGACCTGTCTGCGGGTCAGGTGATGTATGGCGACATCGACTGCTCAGTCGCCATGACAGAGCCCACTTCAAGCACCACCCCCCCATCCCCACCCCTCCCCGCCACTCCATCACAACCCTGACACCCCCGTCCCTCGTTTAGTGGTACCCCGCCGCCCCACGCTGCTCATTTACTGCTACGCTGGTTTTCATAATTAGCACCGCAAGGCCTCATTAAATCTGCTCTAATGAATAAATATTGTATTTCATAGCCTGATTAGCAGATCAGCGCAATGCTGCAGCGTTGTAAACAATTACTTGGCCAAATATTCATCACCCCAAAGTGGAAGATCATTTCTATTTCATACAGCAGCGCCGTTCTCAAGTGCGGCCTTATTATACTAATCATAGTTTTGCCAACTTATGACTGTTGTCTTATTTGGCTCCAATTTTACTGTCTGTCAGCATCAATTACATATGGAAACATGTCATATTTCATTCCAATTATTCAAAGACTCGACATTCTTTTGGACATTTTCATAATTCCACCCAAATGATTCCTACTACATTCCTGACTCAAAATGGCCGGAAGATCAGGGACATGAATCTTTTCAATAAATAAATACAAGAATAAAATATATAAATAAAAATATGGAATGTGAATGAAATATTAAAAATGAAATAAGAATATTTGTAAATTATTTACATTTTTTAAAATGTACAAATACCTAGTCATAATATAAAATCTAAAATTAATATAAAATAGTTTCAATAGACTACAATATTTTTATTTAAAATGTTTAAATATGGAAACATATTTAATTTGATCTTTCATTCAACATTAAAAAAATATGAAAACAAAAGAATTTTAAATAATTAAAAAAAGATATACATATGTGAAAGAGTTTTCAAAATATATATAAAAAATATATATATAAAATAAATAATTAAATAGAAATGTGGGGGAAATTTTGAAACATAAATACAAAAATAAATACCACAAAATTCAAAAAATAAAATACAAATGAATAAAAAAAGTAAATATTGTTTATCAATACCACCTATACAAGATGTAACGACCTTTCAATGTCATTTCCAGCTAGACTGTCCAAATAATACCTAGTCATAATATAAAATGTAAAATTAATATAAAATACTTTCAATAGACTACAGTAATTTAATTTAAAATGTTTAAATATGGAAACATTAATTTGATCTTTTAACATTTAAAAAACATAAAATAATTTTTAATAATTAAAAAAAAGATATACATATGTTAAAGAGTTTTCGAAATGTAAACAAATATATATAAAATAAATAATCAAATAGAAATGTGAGGGAAATTTTGAAACATAAATACAAAAATAAATATCACAAAATTAAAAAAATAAAATTCAAATAAATAAAAAAGGTAAATATTGTATAGAAAAATTTGAAAGCATACAGCATGTTACACCTCATCATACATAATATTAATTAAAATTAATATTTTGCCAGCAAATTAATGGGAACTAGTTTTGAAAAAAGAAATATGAAAACTATTATCAGGAAGACGCTAGAATGTACCACAGTGTGACTAGTTGTTTATATCTACTGTATAATAAATAAATATCAGCTGATGGTCAAAGGTCATGACTTTAATGAAAATGTACAGTATGTGGTAACATACAGTATACCAACAACAATAAACACAGGAAAGAAGCATCACAATGAATCCCTGCACGTTCGCCATCCCACATTCACGGCCTGCAAGTCGTGGTTGTGAAAAATACTCAACATCTACTGTACACCAGAAATGACCCGGCGAGTATTTGAATGAAGTATTTCCAGCAGCCAGACGGGTTCAAGTCCAGTCATCTCGCTTCCAGAAACACACCCGTGAGCACAAAATGATCCAGAGCGAACTGGGAGATGATTTACAGGTACATGAGCGCCATTAGGCTGCGCTAATTGTTTCCACGCCATTAGCGACGGTTATCTAATGAAGGAGATATGAGCGCTACAGTACATCACATCACATCACACCCAGCATTGGACCCCCGCCTGCACGTGCCCTTCCGCAGGACACCCCCTTCCCGCTAAAGCTAACATGTCTCGAACATTTACGCTGATTTGCAAGTAAACGAGGTTCAGACTACATTTAAAACAAAGCAAAGCACAGCGGTACTGTACAACATCTATTTACTATCAAGATAATATACAATATACATAATATTTACACCTGTTATTCTTTTCCTAACCAAATAAAGCAACCAGTGTTTCAAAGTTTAAACATTACACAGTAGTTGAGCCCTGAACACAACGCAAATTAGCAGACTTTTGGTCAAAAAAAAAAAAAACATTTCAAAAGCAGGCAGGGTTTATATACATATACTATTTATGTATGATAATACTAGTAAAATGTACAGCATGCAATATTCATGCTTCACTGATCATGTTTTTTGTCAAGCATTGAGATTATGTACCGGCCCTTAAACGCACCGTAGTTGTGTGCGGTACCCGACTGTTCATCATCTGTTCATCATGAGTAGCTCTACCTTTATTTAACTTGCTAGCGTGCAGGGCGAGTGAACAGTGGCAATGGAAGAGAGAAGGCAGGGTTCTGGAGTTGATAAAACGCAATAATTATAAGACTTTTATCGCAAAGGTTGATCTGAAATGAGAGAATATTAATGGCAAACTAAAGGAGGGTTTGGAGACAAGAGATATTTTTACGGCGCATTAGTTACCCACATTCAATCATTTCGGGAAAAAAAGACAAAAATTCTAAAATAAGTGTAAAAATAAATAAAAAAAGATTTTAATGTGAAAAAAAAATCTTTCACTAAATAATAAAAACATTGATACGTTTGAAACTTTATCACTATCAGCAAAAGTGGAAATCTAGCATAGATTAATTGATAGTTAATCTTTTAGATTGAACAATTTTGTCAAAAAAATGTGAAAAAGCAAAAAAAAAAATAAAAACATGTTTAATATATTTTTTAAAAAATCTGTGAAGGGTTAACTATTGCTCATCAATATATTTTGTATATGATACAGTCATCAATCAATATTTTATTGAGTCGTTTCCAGCTGATGGCTACCCATTGAACTAAATAAAAATGGTTGAGTATGATTAATCGGTAGTTAATTGATGTCTGCCATTTTGGAATCGGATTGGTCAAACCTGAAAGACTGTGACGTCATCTGGCAGTAAAACTGACATCGACGTAAATGTGGTAGGTTAGCATGTCCATGTTAGCATTCCTACGCGTTCCTTTTTCCATACATTGTGTTGTACATTTTTATCCTTGGGATAAAGAATCAGACCCAAGTTTTTTTTTTTACCATAATAAAACATAAAGGATCATCAACATTGAATTGTCCCAGATGATCAATAAACGATCAATCCATCCTTACGAGCGATGTCAGTAAGCGTTGCTGCTAGTTAGACTCCACGGGCTCCTGATCACTCGCTGATGCCTTCCAGCTCCTGCTTCAAGCTGCAAACAAATCATAGTGTTAGCAATAATAATAATAATAATAATAATAATAATACATTCAGCATCCAGTCACCTTCTCAGGTAAGCGTGCACGTTGTCAAAGCCGTGATATTTGGCCAGGTAGACCAACACTCCCGTGGCGCAGCGGCCTTCTCTGGCGCGGCAGAAGCTGCAGTTGCAGATGCCCCGGCATGGCGGGCAGCGCCACTCCTGTCGGGGCCGGATCAGACACGAGTCAGATGAGTACGGACCGAAACTGTATGCTCCAATTGTGTGGCATACATATGAAAAATGATATCTTAATATTTAAACAAGCATTTTTATTTTTTTTCACTAGTTTTTAATTTAAAAAAAAATCTGCTCATATGTAAATAATTAGGCATTTTAATTACTATAGTTTATTAATCATTATAATAATCCTAATATACATAATTTATTATTAATGATTAGTTAATACATTTATAAGCCATAAATCTGTAAATTCATGTTTTATTATATTTTATTTCATTTTAATGAAAAAATCATTTATTTTATTTATTGTGAATTTATAATAACTTTCATTTATTTTTCATTTTTTCCATCCCTATTTTTTTCTTTCACATTACCACAATTACCAATTTATGTTAGAATAAATTTTTATATTTAAACATTCATTCATTTTCTACCACTTATCCTCACGTCGCAGGGGTGCTGGAGCCTATCCCAGCTGTCTTCGGGCGTGAGGCGGGGTACACCCTGGACTGGTGGCCAGCCAATCACAGGAAGTAATGCAGGAAATTCTCTCAATGCTAGTCTTAGCTAGTCTTATTTTCTCTTATTATGTCTATTATATTGGGTAATAGGAGTGCAAATGTGACTATAGGGGTGTTATTTCAGGTCTGGAGGGCTCTAATGGTGTTCAAAAGGTGTAATTATTAGGTATAACTATTCATTCATTTTCTACCGCTTTTCCTCACGAGGGTCGCTCTACACAGAGATGGCAGAGGGGGGAATTGAACTCGGGTCTGCTAGCTGTGAGACCTGTGCGCTAGCCACTCTAAATATTTCCATGGCTATTTTGTTTATTCATTCATTCATTCATTCACTACCGCTTTTTCCTCACGAGGGTCGCAGGGGTGCTGGAGCCTATCCCAGCTGTCTTCGGGCGTGAGGTGGGGTACACCCTGGACTGGTGGCCAGCCAATCACAGGAAGTAATGCAGGAAATTCTCTCAATGCTAGTCTTAGCTAGAGTCTTATTTTCTCTTATTATATCTATTATATTGGGTAATAGGAGTGCAAATGTGACTATAGGGGTGTTATTTCAGGTCTGGAGGGCTCTAATGGTGTTCAAAAGGTATAATTATTAGGTATAACTATTCATTTTCTACCGCTTTTCCTCACGAGGGTCGCTCTACACAGATGGCAGAGGGGGAATTGAACTCGGGTCTGCTAGCTGTGAGGCCTGTGCGCTAACCACTCTTCCTACTGAAATATTTCCATGGCTATTTTGTTTAAACTCACAAAACGAGCTTGTTTTCTTTCTTTGCAAAGGAAGTGAAGACGTTTTTGGAACTGACCGGATTAAGCAGAGCATCTCGTACTTCTTCGCCGTAGCGGTTTCGAAGGCACGGGCCGCAGAATTGACCCCTCACGCCGACGCATTCTGGATTGCGGCAGTTGGTTTTGGTGTCGATTGTTTTCTGGCGGCACTGATGACACGTGCTGCCCTGCAACAGAGAGAGAGAGAGACGAGGCTTTAACCACGAGCTGGGATGTCCGCGGAGACACACGGGAGCTTCTGGGGACCGTACGTTGACCGTGTGGTACACCTTCTCCCGCACGTTGTCGCAAATACGCTCCAGTTCTTCCTCCGTCACCTCGTCCACGGGTCGCACCACGTGAGGCAAAGCCTTGCTGCCGTTGAAGGAGCGGCGACGGGGCTGCGCGGCAAATACAGACGATGAGCACCAATAAAGTGGACTTCAACAACAACAACAACGCCAGCAGGAAGCTCACCGCATCCTCCACTTCCTCAAAGTAGCGGCTGCGGCGAACCAGGCTGAACTTGTCCTCAATCTCGTCCTCCTCTGGCGTGGGGCTGGGCGGCCCATGCACCATAGTGCGGGAGCGAGTGTGGGGACGGGACTGGCGCTCGGGGTTCCGCCGTTGTTTTTCAGGCACGGAACGGCGAGGAGCTCGTCGGGGCTGAAAAGGCAAACGTTTGAGATACGGACAAACATTACAGTAACACTACTGCCACCTAGTGACCAGTGCCAGTATGGAGAAGTGGGAGGGGCTTATGTGTATTACCGTGGCATGTGCAGACATGGCCGTTTTCGGGAAGAGCCCAGGTACTTTGTTCAGCTCCGCCATCAGCTTAGCAAGCTAGCAAATCAAAACAACGAGTCAGACCAAAAGAAAAGACCACTTCAAAGACCACGTCAAACTATGAGAATCTTCTCTACCATTTCTTTGTTCTCCTTAATATTCAGGGATCTCTTGGCCATGAAGTTGTCCTCGTCTTCCTCCTCAGACGTCACCGCTGGAGGCGGAACCAGGGGTTCCGATGCCGGTCTCTTCTGAGAGCCCGCCTTCTTAGCCGGGAAGCTCATGGCCACCTTCAGGAGGCGGGACTTGCGGCCACACCTCGCAGGCTGAGAGTCAGGATCGACTTTCTGGGAAGCGAGACAGTTTTTACCGTTGGAACTTTCCAAATCCTGAAACATACTTGTGGCGGGTGGCCAGGGCCTGCAAAGCCCTTTTTGAAGGCCTAAACAGTAAACAGTATATATTCTAGTATTACTTTCAGGAACTATGACTGCATGTATGTGTATGTTAGATAGTTCTTATCCAATCATGTGTTGCTATGTCAATGTAATCTGCCCACAGGGCCTTCAGAATCAGGAGTGCTGGCCCATGTCGCTTCCACACTATTAGCAATGAGGCTCTTTCTTTAACCAATCCAATTTCACATAGTAGTGACTTCCATGCACCTGAGAAGTGGGACGGCCAGTCGGACGAAGGGTACTCCCTCGCCTTCCGCAACGACTGGCGCCAAATGGCGAGACAGCGGGGCCTGGTGCAGCACGGGAGACGGGTACCCTTTGTCCGACTAGCCATCCCACTTCTGACACCAACTGTGTCTGGGCTGACTACAGCACCGCCACTCATGTGCACCAAACGTTGCTTGCCGACCATCAATAAACCACGGAAGAGGAGCCTGTACGGCAGGGGTCTCAAACACGCGGCCCGCGGGCCAAATGTGGCCCGCAGGACACTCGTTTGAGGCCCCCGCCTTGATATGAAAGTTTAATGTTAGTGCGGCCCGCGCAAGTTTGATATGGATGCTGTATGGTATCATGTACCCAGAAAAAATTATTACCTTTGATTAATGTTCATGTTAAAGGTTAAATAACTGTTAATAGATATCCTCCCTATCCGTGTGGAAGTGGTAAGTTTTTGGCTTTTTAAGTTTAAAGAAAATAACGTGAAGGCTACCGTTTAGGTCGCTAGCTCTCTAGTTTGCGAGTTAGCATGTGTCTCAAGACCCTGCAGTTGCGCAATATGTTGTAAATAAAAAGAGTATAAATGTGACTATAGTCGTGTTTTGTCATGTCTACAGGGCTCTAATAATGCTTTGTTCATTTTAATCTGAAAAAATAATTTGTCTACCCACCAACTATATGTGGTTTTTATCATTATTATTATATTTATTTATTACCGATTATTCTTTATTCTTGATTTGTTTATTTATTTTTCATCTTATTTTGTGCAGAAAAATAAAAATTAAGATATTTGAGAACAGTGGAATGTTTTATCAGAGCTTTTCTTGTAGAAAATCAAAACCAAAGCAAAGTTTATTCATTTTTCTGTTTTTAATAAATGCGTTTTTTGTTTTTTTTGGAAAACCTGAGCCCAGTCTTGCCCAGACCCAAACTCCAGTGGCCCGCAAGTAAATTGAGTTTGAGATGATGATGATGTTGTAGTGTAGACGTATGGTGTCAGTATTATTATTATTATTATTAGTATATTATTGATGCGCCCGCCATTGAGGTCGCCCGCCACTGATTTTGTACGTCCATTTCTAACTCACCATGGCTTTCATCTGACTGTTCATGAGCTCATCTTCAAACCCGGTGCGAGCATCTTCTTCCACGGTGCTCTTCAGAACCTTCTGCTTGGCCGCCATCTGCCTCGACAGTCGAGAGCTGCTCCTCTAAATAAAAAAGATAACAAATAAACCGTTAGCATGACTGCAGATACACACTGCTGACAACATGCTACACACCGTGTTTGCAAAGCCTCCATCAGAACCAAAGCTGTCGCAGCTGTCGTCGGAGGAAGAGGATGATGTTTCCATGGTAACCAGAGGGACGCTGCGGAAGCTTCTCAAACTCATCCGGGTGGCGGGAAGATGGGCTGCGGCGCTCTGTTGAAGAGTTGAGAAAGTATATACGTTACTTCTATGACTTGAATGTATCCAAGTCAACTAGCATGCTAGCTATTAGCATGCTAAACCCTGCAAATACGCTACATTAGGGCCGAGTAGCCTTTTAAATATCACAAAACGGTACTTGAGAGCTAGCTTAAATAACAAATATTGGCACATTAAAAGTGTGCAGACTATTAAATATGACGTAAAAATGTTGCTTAGAAGTGTATAGACATTAAATACGTTTTCTGTTTATTTACCAATTGAAATAATATTGAACCACACTTCAATGTAATGCTAGTTGTCATTCATTCAAATTCAAAATATTGTTGTTTGCTATGTGCACATTGTACAAACTAGTAAAACATTTGAGTGTACTTTGTATGTAAATGCTCATTACAGGCGACGTTTGTCATGTTAAATACTTCATTACTTCATATGTTAAATTCACTTTTGTGCATAGCTGTGCTTTTTAAACAATCTATATGGTGGTCACGTACATACATTAACAATAAGAGCAACAAACGAAGGGTAAAAAAAAAAGGTTCTTACCTGTGAACGTGTGGAAGGCATCTTTCTTTCTTTCTTTCTTTCTTTCTTTCTTTCTTTCTTTTTTCCTGCCAGAAGTTTCGCTGTTCGCTCCAACAGTGAACAATGCTCGTCTGACCCTCACAGCGCGCGCTACTTTGAGTTCATTTCCCGCGCCACCGGCAAGTCCTGGAAGCTGCATAAAAAGACATCGGTCGTTAAAATCTAACTTTTACCATTCCCGACAGAGAAGACCTATAATTTGATCACAGGGGTTATTACAGATAACACGGACATGTATTGTTTTCATTACAACAACCTAACTCTAAGTATTATTTTTATTTAATTAAATCAATGTTATCTATCTTCCGTGTGTGTCGGCGTGGCGCGAATTTCTTCCTTTTGATTTTGCATACAAGGCGGGTAAAATGTTGATTTCCTTCCTACTGAAGCGGGTGTGGCCACATAGTGAAAAATGAAAGGATGTCATATAAGTGGAAAGGCCATTATTATTATCAGCTTTGCTCTTTATTTACCATTTTTGCTGTTGTTTTACTTCTTTTATATATTCCAAATATTTCAACTTTCATTTTAAATAATCCTAGTTTTTTTTCTCCTTAATGTTATGACTTTATTATGGCTTTTTACCAAACCTAATTTTCCAAAAACTACAACTTTGTTTTCTTTCTTATATTTGTCTTTAAAAAATTTGCCTCATGTTTGTTTTAATATTTCAAGTCGAAACTACTAAATTGACATTATTTTTTCTAATATTACAAATGTATTCTCAACTTTCTCTGATATTTTGACTTTCATCTAATAAAATAACATTTTACTATAAATTTTGTTTTATTTTCCTACAATGTTTATGCTTTCTCCTAATTATGACTTTATTCCCTAAATAGTTTATTCTTGTAAAAAAAATTATACAACCTAATTTTTCAAATAACAACTTTATTAGTTTGGCTTTTTTTTATCATGTTATAACATCAAAATAAATGTCTTTCTTTAATAATTGAACTTTATGCTACTGAAATGAGTTTATTCCTCTAAAACTAAAACATCTTTCCTCTTGATATTTTGACTTTATTTTTGTAAAATTACTGCTGAATTTTCCATTTTAATAAACACTCAACAGAAACAAGTCCCTTTAGGCATGTAGCAACTTTAATAAATATATTTAAATTATCTATACAGCATCCATGTTAAAAAACAATTCATCCTAAAGCATTTTGTGTGATTCTTTTACGATGATCAGTGCCTGTTTAAAATATTCTTTACATGGTACGAGGTGCTGGGATTAGGTTCTTCCCCCTGCCCCCCGCCCTCCACGCCCTCCTCTCCTCGGTCGACCTCTGTCCTGTCGCGGTAATCTTTTATGGCGCTCCACTTTAATCCAGCCGCCATCGGAGCCTGCTTTGGCCTCCTCCCTTTCCCCGTTGGAGAAGGATATACCCGGGATTGTAAGGGGGCGGTTCTGGGGTGCGGCGCCGGAGCTGCGTGCCCGCGGCCTTCCTGGCTGGTGAGGGCTTCTGTTGGTTTTATTGGGGCTGTGGCCTCCTCTTGCACCGCCCCGCCCCTGCCACCCCCTGCTGCCGAAAAACACCTCCCTGTTATACTCGTGCACCACGCTGGCACTCAGCGGCCGCTCCCTCTCCGACGTGCTCTCCGACGTGGTGCTGCACGGGCTGCTGCCCTTGGAGCCCAAATGGAGCGGCGACAGTTTCGCCGACAGGCTGGCGGTCGGCGAGGAGCCGCGGCGCTCGTTCCACGGGGTCAGCCGGGCGCGGACGGGGGAACGCTGCACGGCTGCGGCGTACGAAGACACTTGGCTTTCGTGCACAGACAGGAATTGAGGAAGAGTGCGGGCGTCCGAGGTGGTCACCGCAGAGAACGGGGAGCCGCTGTGCTGCCTTTCCTGACTGAGGATTTGCTGCAGCCTCACACTGTGCATCCACGCCTCGTCCATGCCTGAAAGACACCACACAAACTCATCACCCACAGTAGTTGAATGTAATTTCATATTTTGAGACAATTTTCCCATTGAAAATTAATTTGGCGCCCCCTACTGGTGGAAAAATCAAAGTACAGTTTTGCAACCTGAATGTTGCTGGTTCAGTCCTCCATCCTTTCATTCATTCATTCATTTTCTACCGCTTTTTCCTCACGAGGGTCGTGGGGGGTGCTGGAGCCTATCCCAGCTGTCTTCAGGCAGTACACCCTGGACTGGTGGCCAGCCAATCACAGAGCACATATAGACAAACAACCATTCACACTCACATTCACAATTTGGAGTGGCCAATTAACCTAGCATGTTTTTGGAATGTGGGAGGAAACCGGAGTACCGGGAGAAAACCCACGCATGCACGGGGAGATTCCTATTCCTGACAGTTACCGGAGTTGGATCTGCTCCTGGGGATGACGGCTGCATCGGCCGCTGCTGTTTCGATGACAAGCTCCACGGTTTTGATGTCATCCTGTCCGCCACTCGGACTCCACGTCATGCAGCAGCTGTGCCTCGTAGACTTTGGTGACCTCACGTTACCCTGGTGACAAACGCTACAGTTCAGTTTGAACAGATGCACCTAAACGCAACAATCACAGACATCCTGCATGACACTGACTGATATATGCATGATACTGTCTGATATACGCATGATACTGTCTGATATATGCATGATACTGTCTGATATACGCATGATACTGTCTGATATCGTGCATGATACTTTCTGAGATATACATGATACTGTCTGATATACGCATGATACTGTCTGATATACACATGATACTGTGATATAAGCATGATACTGTCTGATATACGCATGATACTGTCTGATATACACATGATACTGTCTGATATACACATGATACTGTGATATAAGCATGATACTGTCTGATATACGCATGATATTGTCTGATATACGCATGATATTGTCTGATATACGCATGATACTGTCTGATATATGCATGATATTGTCTGATATACGTATGATACTGTCTGATATACGCATGATACTGTCTGATATACACATGATATTGTCTGATATATGCATGATATTGTGTGATATACGTATGCACGTATTGTCTGATATCGTGCATGATACGGTCTGATATATGCATGATACTGTCTGATATCGTGCATGATATTGTCTGATATATGCATGATAGAATCAGGAAAAAGTCGAAACAAACAAACAAACTCTCTGATATCGTGCACGATATTGTCCAATATATGCATGATATTGTCTGATATACGTATGATACTGTCTGATATACGTGTGATACTGTCTGATATACGCATGATACTGTCTGATATACGCATGATTTTGTCTGATATACGCATGATACTGTCTGATATACGCATGATACTGTCTGATATATGCACGATATTGTGTGATATATGCACGTATTGTCTGATATCGTGCATGATACTGTCTGTTATATGCATGATATTGTCTGATATATGCATGTATTGTCTGATATCGCGCATGATACGGTCTGATATATGCATGATACTGTCTGCTATCGTGCATGATATTGTCTGATATATGCATGATAGAATCAGGAAAAAGTCGAAACAAACAAACAAACTCTCTGATATCGTGCACGATATTGTCCAATATATGCATGATATTGTCTGATATACATATGATACTGTCTGATATACGTGTGATACTGTCTGATATACGCATGATACTGTCTGATATACGCATGATTTTGTCTGATATACGCATGATACTGTCTGATATACGCATGATACTGTCTGATATATGCACGATATTGTGTGATATATGCACGTATTGGCTGATATCGTGCATGATATTGTCTGATATATGCATGTATTGTCTGATATCGCGCATGATACGGTCTGATATATGCATGATACTGTCTGCTATCCTGCATGATACTGTCTGATATCGTGCATGATACTGTCTGATATATGCATGATAGAATCAGCATGACATTCTCTGGTATCATGCATGATATTGTTTAATACGTGCATATTGTCGTGCATGAGATTGCATGATATTATTTGACATTATGTATGATATTGTGCATGATATTGTCTGATATTGTTCATTATATTGTCTATCGTGACTCTGCATACGTGTTGCTTTGTATTTGGCTTTTGTGGCTATCTTTTCATTTATACAGTATCAGCTTTAACTGTATACTTAACAAAATGTATTTCCCATGAAACAAATCAACCAATCAATGAGCTGTTGTGGTGCTTTTCAACTCCTTTTCCGACTTGTGACAAGACAAGAAACCTAAGTGGCGAAGCAAAGCTTTACAACACATGATTGACAGCTGTCATCTTCACCTCATAGCTGACGGTGTAGTCTACTCTCTGGTTGGCTTGGATTCCCACAATCCATTTGTCCATCACAAATGGCGGCTGCATGACAAGAACAAGAAGAGAGTGTGATGAACGCCATAAAACAGGTCAGCACTTTGGAGGTGAAGAAGCGGGAAACCTTGGTCATGCGCATGGGCTCCACATCCTGGCGGTTGGCGCTGAACATCACGTCCTTGATGTACGTGATGGCCACGTCGTCTCCGTCCAGCTCCAGGAACATCTTCCACTTGCAGTCCTTAGCGGGAAATACTTCTTGGTCAGCTTTTTTAGTGCACTCCACCTTAACAAGTCATTCCACCCCCACCCCCACACACCCACACACCCCTAAGTCCACTTTGCCTCAGGACAACTCCAGTGTGTGAAGCAACAGCACAACCTTGAGGGAGTTTTGTGGTTCTGACATGGATGCTTTTTAGGTGGGAGAGGAAATATCAGCTTCACTCTTTGCTTTCATATTTTTTATGTTTTTTTAATATCAACTTTCTTCTTAATAAATATAATAAATAAATAATATAACATTTATTTAGTTGAATTAGTTTTTCAGAATATTATGAATTTGGAAAAAAAATTTTTTAGTTAGTATCTAAAGTCTCTGCTACAAAAATGACATTATTTTTATTAAAAATATTAAAAGTTTATTCTAATTTATTTATAATAAAATGTTTAAAATCTGTTCTTTTTTATTCCTTGTAAATTATCTTTATGTAATTTAGACTTTATTCCCACACTACTTTGACTTTGATTTGTATGACCATTTTATGTAAATATATAGAAAACAACTAAATTGATTAAACCGCAGGTGTCCAAAGTGTGGCCTGGGTGCCATTTGCAACACTCAGCTGTTTTTCTATTGGCCGACAGCACATTCTATGAATATAATTAAACAAAAAAATAAAACAACAACAGAAATGGAAATCAGCAGCAATTTCACAAAAATACAATGTAAACATAAAGAGAAAAAGTCATAATTTTAAGGGAATAATGTCGTACATTTACGAGGAAAAATAATGTCATTTTAGTACCATAAAGTTAAAATATAGATGCAATATTGTGAGAAACAAAGAAAATAACCAATAAATAAATGTTTTGAAAATTAGATTGCAGAAAAAGTTGTAACATGACAGACGTAAAGTGAAAATATTATAATATATATATAATATTCCGTAAAAAAACTTTACAATAAGAACATTTAAGTCGTCAGAAAAAACAGCAGTCATTTAAAAAGAATAAAGTCCAAATATTCAGAGGAAAAAAAAGTCCTATTTTAATGAGAAAGTTGCAATTTTAAGTGAATAAACTGGTAATATTACAAGGAAAAATAACATCGTTTTAGTAGCATGAAGATTAAACATTAAAGAAAAAAAGGTCTTTCGTCTTGTAAGAATTTGTAAGAATGTAATATTGGGAAAAACAAAACAACAAATAAAGTCCTAATTTTTGGAACAGTAACATTTTGTCTTGAAATATATAACATACGTTGTTAGTATATGATACTTATGCGATATCAAAGTGGCAAAGCTGCATCCTTTCATTTCACTAGGTGGCCCTCGCTGGAAAAACGTAATGACTGTTAAAACGCGAGTCCCAGTGTGACGCCGTTTGAGAACCCTTGTTCTAACATCTGCCAATGGCTTCACTGCCAATCACTCAAAAAGAGCCGTACAAAAGCCTGGACTCCTTCGTGGACGTCACATCTCCACGAGCGAGCATCAGCAGCTGTTAGATTGTCAGGGAAAAACTGCATAACAGCGTTATAACGTATGAATTACGTTACAGCCGATACTGGAAATAGAGCTCCTAGTATTCCTGTCATTCGTTGCTTCTTTTCTCCCTGATGAGACGCACATCAAATCCTCACCAGGAGGTCCAAACGTAAACAATGCATCAGGCTTTACCCCCTGCATGCTGACCAAGCAAGTAATGATGGCGCCCATCCCCAAACGCTCGCCATAAAGCTACAGGTCACCGCTTAACCACACAGGGTTCACGGCACGGGTCCATCCATTGTGCTGTGATCACAGAGAAGAACATCTGAGGAGAGGTGCTGACACACTCTTTCGAGGAGCCTCCACGCACGCTCTTAGAGCGTCCTCTGGGGGCCTGGACGCGTCTGAAAAGGGGGACATTCGCCTCGGCCCCAGGACGATGGCACCGGGGCTCCCAGGTCGGCGCGAGTCTAATCACTCCGCTAGAAACAATGTCCCGTAATGATGCCTTGGACCCGAGTGCATCTAATGACAACTCATACATAATTCAGCACCTTTCACTTGGCTGCACGGTGATATCCTCATTAGCAGGGAACCCTCAGTGGCTGTCAGATGGTGGCCGCTCAATCGCAAGGCCCTCATTTTGTCTTTGACAAGTGCAGCTGCTTCCATGACATCGCCAGCAAAGAGGGGCGAAGAAGGGGGGGGGCTGAAATGCAGTGCGGGTTTGTTTTATTTAGTGCGAAAAAAAAAAAACTTGCAGTTTGTAAAAACAAGGCTGACACGGAACCTGACACCAGGCAGGGGAAAATAATTAGCTCTCATTTTCTCAGCCTCCTGTTTCCTTCTCCCTGCTGTGTTTTCGACCCACTAAACCACCACATGTCAGAAGAAATGGGAGGCAATTAGCGGGCTCGTTTCAGCCCTGCCGAACACACTGAAAGAGGACTATTTATGACGGGACAATGAACAGCTGAAAGATTAAATAACGTTTTCCTTTTAAAAAGAAAACGACTTCTGGCTAAATGGGCTATTTTTGATTAAATTCAAACGGCAAGTGGAGAGCCAGCCTTTTCTGGGCGCACAAAAGGCTGCCAGTGAGTGGAGCTGGATACATCCCACAATGACATGTTTATTTGCCTGCTTTTATACCTGGATAGTCATGCCTCTAATGGTCAGCGCACCCGCCGTCATTACCAATCCTCGGCACCCAAAGCCATATTCACGCTTCCATTGCCGCAAAATACACCTTCCATATCGGGTGTCCAAACTTTTTTCCAGCGAGGGCAAAAAAATGAGTGAGTGAATGAAAGGAGAAATGAAAGAATGCAACTTTGCCACTTTGATATTTTGTAAAGCAACAAAACTGCATCTCGGCTTTGTCATATTGGTGAAAAAGCTTTGCCATTTGTCATAATATTAAAACTTAAAAAATAATTCTAATATTTATACACGTACTGCTATAAGGGGATTATTTTTTGTGAGTTTATTGTCATGATTTTTTTCCTATTACTTTCTTTTTAATTTAAATTATTTCAACATCCTTCATGTAAATTTTGTTCTCATAATATTATGACATTATTCCTATAATATTATTGCTATTTCCCCAAACTAATTATTTTGTTTTGTTTGTTTCTCATAATATTCAGACTTTCTTTAATATATATACATATATAATATATTCTTTAATATTTATTTAATACTTCAGTTCTATACAACTAAAATGACTCATAATATTACAACCATATTCTTCTAAAATTGCAACTTTTTTCTCAGTAAAATACCGTGTTCCCTCGTTTATCCTAGAGGATAGGTTCCCAAAATAGCTTGCAATAAATGAAATCTGTGAAGTAGTTATTATATATATTTTTTTTAGACCTATTATGCTAATGTTTGGGATCTGTATTGAGTTGTGGACTCCTATAGAGCAGCTACACACAATAACCAGCACCGAAAGCTTTCTAATTCTTCCAGAATCTGCACCTATTCAGCTGTATTTCCTTGGCTTTCCAAAACAGTTTGCTTTAATTTACTCCACCCCTGCTGGTAGCAGTAGGAAATACAATTATAGACACATCCAACAGAGAACCCATAGATCCATCTAATACACCACAAGAAGGCAGAACACAATGCACGTTCATATGTTGTTACCAAATCTGCGAAACAGCAAATCTGCAAAAAGTGAACCACGATAGAACGAGGGAACACCGTACTGCTTTTATCTCTTAATGCTGCTAAATAACAGGAAGGCGGTGTCGGAATATCAGAACAGTGATATTGAGCACCTCTAGTGATGAACTTACTGATCTGCCCGTCCCTGGTTTCCAGTGGTACCCAAACACCAGTTCCAGTTTGACACTTTTGATGCTTTCCACCTGATTTTCAAGAACATCCTGGAATGAAAAGGACAAATAGAAATCATAATAATAATCATAAATGCTGTCCCTTATGAAGATTGACTGATTTGACTGGTTTGGATTGACACCATCAATAATGACCACGCCTCTTTGTCAAGACCCCTAATAAAGAATCCATCATATTTATTTGACCATCAGCATGATCATCCACCATAGCAATTTTGAGCAAGTGGCACTGCATCTCTTCAGGTCAAAGGGTGTGTGAGTCACAGGAAGAAAAGCTCAGACTCAATGCCTACAACCCAAATATAAAACGACCTGACATTTTTTAAGACAGTGTTTTAAGTTGTAGAAGAAAGTTGGCACATTCTACCTTGAGCAGCGGTGGGAAGTGAACCAGGTTGAGGTAATCGTTGGTCAGCTTTTCAATTTCACTCTGCCAAACAGGAAAGGTCCCATAAATCCCAGAAACAAAAAGCATAAATGCACCAAGGGTGTGTATTTTGTCAATGTTTAGCCCCTTAGCCTCGCCTTCAGGTGCATGATGTGGCCTTTGGACTTGATGCCCATTTCCCGCATGTCATACTCTGAGAGCAGTAGGAGCCTCTTTCCTGTGATGTGATTGTCCCGAAACAGGTCGGCGTACAACTGCATTTCGCATGCACTCCCCTCTGTAGGAGAAAAGCACCCATTTGAAATGCAAGCATCCATACACCACCCAAATGTAAAAAAGACGGTTCCACTGTTAACTGTTAACCATCCCGTCCGTTTAACAAAAAAAAAACGTTTTATTAGTTTTTCTGCTGCTTTACACATCGATCTACAACATGAGAGATGGCGCTACCTCTTCCAAACTTTGGACATGTTTAAATGAAGACTCGATCAGTGTGACCCATACAATTCAGATTTATTGGCTGATTAAATTTTCACATTTTCAATAAAAAAAAGACTAGATACCTGATTTTGGTTAAGGTTGAAAATTTATGCCAAAGATTTTTCTCCGGCTTGTGTACATTTTCTGGTTAGCATACCTCTTGTCATGTTGATTATACACTGCGTGTTGGATTTTTTTTTATGAAACGTCCTTGTTAGCATACTATTAGCATGCTAATACATGAAGTCAGCTCTGTCGCTCGTCTGTAATGTCTTTGTTAACTAATACAGTTATGGCAAATGTTGCAACAATATTAACTCAGGCTGTCAAATGTTAAACATTTTAATCAGATTAATCACAGATTTCTAAAACTAAATAATCACGATTAATCATTACCAACTATGTATGAAATATGTTCATTTTTACTCTATTTAATGAATGGAAAGATAAATGATGATATATATTTGTATGTATCCAAATGTAATGTATCTTCAGGCTAGAGGCGGGGTACACTATGGACTGGTCACCGAAAAAATCAGCAGTATGACCCAAAGTTTGTGATGGGAGTAAATTCCCAGTCGCTCACATGTCCATATGATGATGTCACCACGCTCAGAAATGGTCAAATCCCATATCCATAGCCAGCACGCTCATCAAAATGTCTGATCCCCTTGTCTTCCGCATCTCTTCCGCAAACATAGACATCATCATCATCTTTTTTTTACATTCCCACTCGGCCCCCACCACCACCACCACGACTACCATTGTGCACCCCATGAAGCTAGTGTGAGCTGACAACGATTTTCAATCTTGCTGAATGCTTCTGGCGGCCGCAACAGAGTCGCAACGGATTCGGTGTGAGCCCAAGTGTTAGACGGAGGCAGACTGAATAGTTCAACGGCAGTACGGCGGGATAGACCCTTAAAGGGAAAGTACTAACCTGCATCGAATATTTGCTGCATCCAGAAGTACTGTGAAGCACAATAGTCAGGTCAGTCGCACATAAAAGTAAAAGAGCAAAGACGTGCAGGAGACACTGACCACGTGCTCCTCTGTCCACGTGTAGATGTCCAGGGTGGGCAGGAGCTGCATGGACACAAAAGACAAAGACTGTTAGAACAAAAGCATGTGCATGGATAAGCGTAATGCATATGGAAATATTACCAATATTGACTTTTTTCTGACATTTCCATTGCTTTTATTGGGCTGTGCAATGAAGACGTCTGGCCTCTAATGGTCTCCATCAAACTCAAACGTCCATCTGCCTGATCTGTTTGAATGATAAATCGTTTATCGCTCATTAAGTGTAATCACGCAGAAACGGGAGAGGCCAAATAAAGACTCCGTGTGATCGGCGGGAGAATGGCGTGTAATGACGGAAATAATGCCGTGCAAGATTGGAGGAAAGACGACTAACTGAGGGAGTAATCTGCATTCTGTGGCTCCTTCAGATTAAGAGCTGAATGTCGTACATTTTAGCGCAGCTCGCCGTCTCGTAAAGCCACTGAGCACCGCCGCCGTTTCCCGCCTCCTCCATGCTGCGCTTTGGAAGCGAACACAGTCGGGTTTGGTACACCACTTTTCAACAAATGGAGTGTAGAATCTGCACAATTTGTTGTTGTTTTTTTTTAAATCACAGCCCATGTGGACTCATTGCATGATGGGAACTTGCAGTGGTGTGAAAAAGTGTTTGCCTGGTGTTGAAATTTTATTTTAACGTCATAATCAAACTAAATAAGTTTTTTTTGTTTTTGTTTTTTTACAAAACTGGGTTGGGGAAAATGTCCGATGTCCACAAACCAAGGCAAAAATCAGGAACACATTTTCCACATAAACCAAAAAGCACACTAACCAAGGTTCCGCTGTTATCTTAGTAAGGGGGTAAACTTACGTACACTAATACTTACTTTCCCCACTGTATTATAACTTCTCGTAAGACAAATTGATTGATCCACAAGATGATGCTAATTTGAGATCCATCACAAGCAAACATCTGGAGGTGAACATATAGTACAAAGCAGCAGCAAATGTGCGATAACATTCTAATGATTAATATGGCAAATTATATCTGGCCTTATGATTAAGTACTTTGTAGAAGGTCTCTGGCTAGCTAAGTAAGCAAGAGGCTACCTTCAACAAGTGCACTCCACCACATTCAGAACAAATTGGCCAATCTTAATGTCAGCAAAATGTCACTTCATCATAAAAGCTTGGCCTTCTCCGAGAAACTAGCTCTCATGGCTTTTTCTTCACAGCATGGCGCTACATATCAAGTACTTCAAACATACAGGAAACCACTTCTATAATGCCCAACTCGACAGAGACATAGTTTCTAGGATAAATGCTTCTGTTTCTAAATGTAGTCAAGAACTAAAGTTCTTAGACACCAACCCCGTATTAGCAGAGATCCCAGCGAATCACACAAGATTTTTAATTCACTGTCATCAGAGCCCTTCAAGCATCTCATGTCTTTGCCAGGGCCGGCAGCCAGAACGACTTAGCTCTTTCAATCACTCGTCAGTAAAGATCAATAGGAAACAGCTACTATTTTGCTCCATCGTATGCCTTGCATAATCAGCCATGACGCCATGATAAAGGATGCTGTCAGGGAGGGGAAAAAACATGAAAAGCAAAACAAATACTATGTTTAGACATACAAATGAACTTTCACTTGTTTTATGTCACAAACAAGACTGAGCCGCCTGTGAGCGCTTTTAGAAGGGGGCGGGGCTCACAGCTGTCAAGTAGTCAAGTCAAGTAGTGTGACTTTTGAGGTCAGTCTACCACGGCAGAGATCATCACAGGTTGTCATCAGACAAAAAAAAAAGCACTTCAAGTAAGATGTCCATCATTTATTTGTCATTTCTATTACCTTTCTGGTCTAAAATAACACTCCGGGAGTGATAGGATTACAGGAAGCCACGTTAGAAATCTCTATGTCCTTGTGGCGGCCCATTCCAGTGATGTAAAGTAGTCCCTCGTTTATTGTGGTTAATGGCTTCCAGACCAGATAGAATATTATATTATAGTTTTACAGCATAGAAAACCTGTTGGCAACACATGTGGCACATTCTAAAAATATAATTTCACAAGAATACTGCAAAAAAACCTAGCAAAAATGGTTGTAATTTGAGAGTAATTTTACATGAATAAAGTAAAAATAAAAAAAAGTTAAAATCTAACAATAAAAAATCATAATTTCATGAGAATCATGTCATCATATTATTATGAGATTAAAATGATGAGAAAAATAACAATTTATTTTAGTAGCATTAAGTTAAACATGCTTTTTAAAGTCACAATATTATGAGAAACAAACAAAACAAAGTAAAGCTGCAATTTTTAGAATATTACGTTGGGAAAAAGTAGGAATATTATGGGAATAAACTCAAAATATTAAGGGAGTAAAATTGTAATATTACAAGAAGAAAATTTACAAAGATTATGTAAGTGGAAAATTGAAATATTTGAAAAGTAAAAAAAAAACTGCAAAAATGGGGTAACAGAGCAAAGACTGAACTTGGTACTAATATTAATATTATTGTTAATATATTAATAATACAAATTTTTCACCTATACCACAAAGCTGAGATGCATTTTTGTCGTTACATAATAATATTAGCGTGGCTCATTTTTCAGTTTATGGCCATGGGTGTAAAGTGTTGGGACAACCCTGCAATAGAGCACCCACATACGTACACACACACTTTATTCTGTGTGCTTATTAAAACTACAGCATTTCCTTTAGGATGCATACGCCATCCTAGTTGCTCATTGCTTTCCATTTACTTTCTTCCGCGCATTGCCGACTCTGTTCCTGTATTTCTCTAAAGGCAACGAGAAGTCGTTGCAGAGGGCGGGCTGAATGAGCAACCTACCGGGCTGTTGGATTGTTCGATGAGTTTGCGCTCCCACATCTTCAGACGGCGCTCTCTCTCCTTCAGCTCCTGCTCTTTGCTGCTCAAGTCCCGCTCCAGCTTCTTCAGCCTGTCCAACGTGGCTTCAATCTCACACCTGCAGCAAACATGAAGAACTATCACCCTACGTCTCACAAATGCATGCAATTAGCAGGTTGACCCTAAGCACCAAAGTAATGTCCAATTTGAATGTTGACAAGTATGGTGAAAAAACACTGGCATGCACAGCTGTGGCTGTAGGCAACCTTCTTGGATAGGCTCCAGCACCCTGCAACCCTCGTGAGGATAAGCGGTAGAAAATGAATGAATGTACCAATATGAAAAAAGAACTACATTTTAAAGTTTACCCATCATGCATTGCACTCATTGGTGCCTGCTGGGGCACTGCAATGATGCCTGCCTCCCTCTGGGCCCCTCTGGCTGCCTCTGGTGGACAGAGGCAGCATTGCTGCACCATCCGTCCATTCATCCATTCTCTATTCCGCTTGTCCCCCAATGAAATGCTTTGCTCCGGCGCAAACGTTCTCATTTTTAACTCATGTTAGTACTTGTTTGTATATTTGCCAGGTACACCTTCTGTGCTGTATGATGAGTACTGAACTCCTGTCATTTCCATTCGCCATCTCCTTTCCATGTCAAAATTTGTTTGCTTAACTTGTCCAATAACTTTGCCTGTCACGTTCAACAGTAACTCATCTTCTCGGCCCTCATCTTCAAGCCTTTCTGCAGTGCAGACTGAACATGTTTTCTTGAATCTTAAATGTAAACCTCCCAACTTTCACCAAACATTGTCTGAAGGGAATACAAACACTGGCTGGTGGACCTAACTAGAAGAACCTGTCGGACTTGGGCACACATGACCTGTCCCCAGCTTCAACACCGGCCTCACCTGTGCGGCGGACACGTTGGCGCCAGCGCGTCTTGTGAAGAAGCAGCCACGCGGCGCCATCCCCGCCGAGGGGCTGATGCAGAATAAAGTAGCAGCTGAGACTCAGGCTGTGTGTCGAACATCAACTGAACCTCCAGCTGCTCATACAGCCCAATTAAACACTTCTACTTGAAAAAGATGGTGATTATTTTTCGGGCCTTATGGTTAAAGAGAGGAAATATATCCAGATGGAGGATTCTTTCTGGGTTTTTATGCCTTTATGTCGCCATCAGTCAAGTCATTAAAGATCTATATGAAGCGTCTCCACTTCTTTTTTGTATTTCCCGACCCCCGTCAGTCACATTTCCACATCATTCTCTGCAAACAGTTGCACATTTCCTTTAGGCTGAGGGTGCATATTGACTTGTAAATACATTTAGTTGGCCTGCAGAATGCCTCATTACTTTACCTCCATTCAGACTTGTTGTGGAGAAAAGAGTTGCACTGTTGAGGGAGTTGGCTGTCGTTCGACATGGACTCCAGCGTCGACAGGATCTGCTTGAACGTTGGCCTCCCCTGAATCGAACACAACAACTTTGGTGGCGTGCCGTGCGGACGCGTTGTTGGCCTCGATGGCAGTTGAAGGAGTTGCAGAACTCACTTTTGGATTGGTGCTCCAGCAGTCCCTCATCAGCTCTGCGAAGCTGGCAGGGCAGCCGCTGGGAATAGTTAGCCGCTAAAACACACAAATATACATGTTTCCATTGGTCGGTAGATACTTCATTCATTTTTTATTTTAAAAGAATTTTAGTTCATTATCAGTCACTTTAATTATCTATTTATTTGTATTTTATTCAGTAATTATGTAGTAATTTAGTAAGAATTACACCTTTTTCATCATTAAGTTGTAAAAATAAGCCCTCACTGCTTAATCAAATGTAATCCCACATAAGATCGGTATCAAATGTTCTACAAATACATATATCATAGACAACCACAATGAATCCCACTGGGCTTTCGATAGTCCATGATAATGTATTTATTTCATCAAAACAATCGCACTCAATTTGAAGGTCTGTAATCATAGACTTGATTCACTCTATGTAGGCTACACTAGGGGTATCCAAAGTGCAGGCCAGGGGCCATTTGTTGCCCGCGGCTGTTTTTGTGTTGACCTGTGGCTAACAAAAATATCATTTTAAAATATGAATATAAGTATTTCTAAATATATAGTAAAAAAAAATACAACAGCAAACAAGGAAAAGTCAGCAGTCATTTTACTAGTATAAAGTTAAAATATGAAGAAAAAAGGTTAAAATCTAAAGAGAAAAAGTCATACTTTTACGAGAATAACAATGTATTATTAAGAAAAACAAATTTAGTAGCATAAAAGCATTATTTTTTAAAGTCATAACATTATGAGAAACAAACCAAAAATACAGGTGTAATTTTGATAAAATTAGTTTTGGGAAACGTTAAAAGATTATGGTAATAAAGTCAAAATATTATGGAAATAAAGTCATACAATTACAAGAATACAAGAAAATGTAAAAATACTCGTAACATTTTAAAAAACAACATCAAACAGGGAGGAAAAAGTGCAAAGAGCGAAGTTGATACTAATAACCTTTAACTTGAAAAAGCTGAGACGCAGGTTTTTTCTTACAAAACATCAAAGTGGCCCTTGCATTCTTTAATTTTCCACTATGTGGCGTACACCCAAGTGGATAGCAACAAGAAGTAGAAATGAATAGCAACCCACACTTGTCCCGACTCATCCATGGACATGTTTACAGATAAATGTGTGCTGGAAATACCTCTTCTTTCTCCACAACAAGCCAAGCCACTTGTAAGCCTTCCAGGCCTTTGAATGGGACCTCACGCGTCAGCATTTCCCACAGCACCTGTGACACAAGCAGCACACAAGCATTCAATGGCTGTGGAGATTTTCTCATAACAATTTATAAATATGTGATAATATAAGTAAAATGTAAAGCATACATGTACTGTTAAAAAATCTGTTCTGTAGCTAAATGTATTGTAATCATTACAACAGTCACTTTTATTGCAAATGTTGATCCAAAATTGGAGGATAACGACAACGTCAAGCTAGCAAGAGGATTTGGACGTTGAGGAGCGAACCGTGTAAAAAAAAAAAAAATCGGCATATCACGGTGCCAGAAGCAGGGCTCTACTGTAGTACTATACAGTACTACTACAGAGTACTACTTTCTGTGCGCCTTCAGTCAAGATCAGTCAAAATTGTGTCTGTGATAGTTAATATGCATTTTTTTATTTATTTATCTGAATTTTAATAATTGACAAAATTAAACATTTTATATATTTTTATTTAATATATATTAATTTATTTTATATAAAAATAAATCATACTAAGTGTAGTTGCAACATCAAGTACGTTCCCGCACAAACGTTGTAAAAGACGTTTAAAAACTGCTGCATATGCAAGTGATTTCAAAAACCCATCACGCGTCCGACTCATGACTTCCCCAACTGCGGTTGCCGCCACTCACCACAGCGAAAGAGAAGGTGTCGCAAGTCTCAGACACGGGCAGACTCTGGATGACCTCGGGCGCCATCCACGGAAAGGTGCCCACTAAAGACATGCGGGTGGTGTGGTTCAGAAACTTGGAGGCCCCAAAATCACAGATCTGAGAAGACAACCACATCCAACATCAGCCATGCTTGTTGAAGAAGTACTCTTACTAGTAAACGTGCCAAGTTGATCACTGCCCCCTTGTGTCCATTTACTGTTCGTGCAGTACAAACAAGACAGCAGCACTCTTGCACACTCCTCAGGTTTGCACATGTCTGGGAGAAAGTATGGTTTCATATTTGTAGACAAAACTCCACCTACCTTGAGGACTTTCTCTGCCGTTATAACAACTGAAAGACAAATCAGATTTGCTCTGTGTGAAGTGACAAAGTATTGGCGTCCACAAATACAAATGAACGTACTGTATAAACAGGACACTGGGTATTAGTAGTTTAGTTTAGTTTAGTTACCATTCCTCGACTTCAGGTCTCTGTGGATCACTTTCACAGGTGCCTCCGCGTGTAAATAGTGCATTCCTGACGAGAAAAAAAAATCTAAGTTTAATCCCTAAATATGCTTGACAAGCTTCAGAAACACATTTCAAGTATGACATGTATAGCTACTCACCACTAATTAATGAAATTTCATATTTTACTATCACACATTTAAAAATATTAACTATTGAATGATCCTTATTCCGTAAATGAGATGTATTTTCTGTTATGAAACTGAAAAAATGTTTGGACCAAACTGGTCTCACCTCTGGCGATCTCTTTGGCCCAGGTCATAATGTGGCCCATGTCCATTTCTTCACTGTCCGCACAGGAGAGGTAGTCGTACAGTGATCCGTCGCTGGCGTATTCTAACCAGGAAACACATCAACACGCATTCATACAGAGAAGAGTTTCAACAGAAATAAAACACACTCAAACGCAGCTTGATTTGACATTTGACATGTGAGAAGATTCATAAATCAATGAATACATCATTGGCGGACAAGATATATCATATATGAGCTAGGTAGCTGTAGGGTTGTTACATAAGGCTTATTCCTAATTACAGTCTAGTTACATAAGACTTATTGGCTCAATACAGGACGCTTGGCAACCCGACAACAACACAAACAAAGCTAAGACGCATATGTTTTCTGCCAATATCTTAGCGTATGCTGAACTACACTGGATTGCGTGTAGCATAGGGTGTCCATCATGTGGCATGGGGACCACTTGTGGCTCGCAGTTTTTTGTTATTAGCCAGCGCCGCAGTCTTAACATAGAATTTACCAAGAAAACAAAAGTTGTAAAATTTGCAATAATTTTATGACTAGGATGAAGTCAAAATATTAAGAGAAATAAGCTGTAATCTAACAAGAAAAAGTTGTATTTCACAAGAATAACGTTGTAACTTTATGAGGAAAAATAATGCACGGAGCTGCACGGAAAAAAAAAATATCATGGCAATAAAGTCAAGAAGAACATTTACCAAAAGTTGAAATAGTTAGAAATAAGAAGCAGAATAAACAAAAGTAAAAATTGAAACAACTGTCATTTTATGATGATAAAGTCAAAATTTTAAGAAAAAAATATTCTAACACAAAAAAGTTGCCATATTACAAAAATAAACTTGTAATATTATGAGGGAAATGTCATTTTACTAGCATAGAGTGGAAAAAAATATTTATTTCAAGTCGTAATAACAACAAAACAAAATAAAGCTGTACCTTTTGAAAAATTAGGTTGAGGAAAAAGTTATAATACAAAAATAATTGAAAAAAAGAACAAAGCTGTAATTTTACGTGAATAAAGTCAAAATATTAACAGAAAAAAAATTCTATTTTATGGCAATAAACTTATTATGGTGAATACATTGTGCAATTCAGCAGTTGCAGAGTTGAAATATTAAGAAAAAAGTAAGTTTTTGTTAAATTAAATTAAATTAAATTAAATTAAATTAAATTAAATTAAATTAAATTAAATTAAATTAAATTAAATTAAATTAAATTAAATTAAATTAAATTAAATTAAATTAAATATTTAAGTAATTTTTGAGAAACAAACCTAACAAAATGACACCATAATAGTTGAAAATAGAAAATTTGCTTTGGGAAAAGCCCAAATATTAAAGAAAAATAAAAATGTCTTTTTACTTTTTTAACAAAATAGCTTGGGGGAAAAGTGTAATATTATGGGAATAAAGTCAAAATATTCTGAGAAGAACATTTCAGAAGATTTTACTAAGAAATTCTAAATATTATACAGTATATTATATATGACTATCTTCAGTTTTCTTTTTTCTTTCCAAAGGTTAAAGCTTGCCACTCCGTCCTCGGCGATGGCGTCCAGCTTGGGATGTATTTGCGTTGGTGTCTGACTGGTGGGTGTCCGTGTTTATGCAAGGCAGAATCTAATTAGCAAAATGTTTATTGAGTATCCTTGCTCATTTCCTGTGTTGACACGGTGCAGCCGCTTTTGGAGAGGCTGGCATACAGCGCTCTGTGTTTATTGCTTCCATTCAGCTAAAGAATATTAGCTACCGATTCTTTTCGGTGTGACGTGTTTGGCAAGGCTGTTGTTTGAAAAACAGGAGTCGCTTTCGTCAGAACCACACGCGTCACAGTGGTATTATCTACGGAATGTGCGTGAAGGTGCAAAGTGCAAGCTCATGCAGGTGTGGGCTTGTTCACACTTTTGGCCTTGTAATGTTAGCTAATGTAAGATTTAGACAACGTGTACCGGTATTGTATTGTGCCCCCCAAAATGTCCCCCAATTTCGAGTTGGGCCAACGTTTTTTGGTCAAACTCTGCCCCCCCAAGTTCATTTTTGCCATAATTAGTCGATGATTTCACATGTGTGGCAATGTGCATGACTCGGCAAAAGTGTTGCTTGAGCCCACTTCCTGTTTGGTAGCTTTCTACTTCCATTGCCGTTGCCTTGGTAGGAATTTTGAGCGGGAAAGGGGCAACGGTTTGTCAACAAAGGACCATGACTTTCCCATTTGTGACTAACTAAGGATTGACAAATTGTTGAAAAATAAATCAGGGACAACTTATTTTTTTCTTTTGGTGAAAAATATTTGGTATTTATTCTCATAATATTTAAACTTTTTCAGCAACATAATTTTCCAAATATTACAACTTTATTTTCTTTGGTTTGTTTATCATAATATTATAGCTATTTTCTTTAATATTTCTGACTAATAGGACATTTTTTTACTCATAATGTTATGAGATTATGGTCATAAAATGTGGAGTTTTTTTCCTGCAGGAATGCAGCTTTTATCTTTTAATATTTTGACTTTATTCTAGTCAAATGACAGCTGGTTTTCCCCATTTCTTTAAAAAAAGTGTTTCCAACTGTTTCAACTTTCATCTTGTAAATTTTCATCCCGTATTGGATTTTAGATCTTATATTTATCTATATGTGCCCTGTGATTGGCTGGCCACCAGTCCAGGGTGTACCCCGACTCTTGCCCGAAGACAGCTGGGATAGGCTCCAGCACCCCCGCAACCCTCGTGAGGATAAGCGGTAGAAAATGAATAAATGAATGAATAATGTACTAGCATTCCATATAATGAAAAAATGGTCCAAAAAATGTTGCCAATAATATAAATTATCAATAATTTGTGTGACAATTATCGTTCTGCAAAATCTGTTATCATGACAAACTTACCAACAACAAAAAAACAGCCATGGGCTGTAAATTGTCACCGGCCCGCATTATGGACACCCCTCCTTTAACTACTTGACACTCCACCTGCTGTATATACTGTATATATATATACTGTATATACAACAAGTAACACTTGTGGAACATAATGAATATAATGCACCACAGGCACTCAAAATAAATAATAATAAGTTTATCTAGATGTGCACAGGAAAAAGCATCCTTCCCAAGTCTTACGCTACTATTACCATGACAACCAGGCAAAACATTTCTCTATGTTGTATTCAGGATATTGTTCATGCATGCAGCTGTCCATAATGGCCAAAAACCTACCGGTAACGATTCCATAGTTGGGAGCCTCAACAATGGCGCCATAAAACTGGATAATGTTGCGGTGGCTGAGGACGCTGAGGATTTCAGCCTGGGAGGGGCACACACACAAAAGGGACAGGAAGTGGTTTTTATTGAGAAGGGCGAAGTACCAATGCACTAATGTGCAGTTATGAGGGTATTCGGTGAGCAATGTGTGTCAGAAATGTCAGGGGAATGTAGGATGTTAGCGGAAAAACACGACAAACCACTACAAACATACACACACTAAATGATCACATTTTTATTTGACTTCACTTAATTAAGAGTTTAAGAATTAAGAATTAAGTTGAATTAAAATTAAGTAAACAGTCCGGGGGAGGGCAGAAACAGAAAAAGGTAATGTACTATAAGTGTAATTTTACAAGAATAAAATCAATATTAGGGAAAAAAAATCGTATTGTAACAAGAAAAAAGATAACTACCTAATTGTGCGTGTAAAGTGTTAATTAATATGTACTGTACCTGTCTTTATTAAAAAAAGAAATCTGAAAATGTAAGTACATTTCATAGCCATTCATTAAAGCATTTTATAAGGGACTAGTTAAATAAAAATAAAAATAAAAATAAAAATAAAAATAAAAATAAAAATAAAAATAAAAATAAAAATAAAAATAAAAATAAAAATAAAAATAAAAATAAAAATAAAAATAAAAATAAAAATAAAAATAAAAATAAAAATAAAAATAAAAATACAATAATAAAATAAAATAAATACATGCATTAACCAATTCAACCAACCAAAGATGTATTTATCTGCTACGTTCTTTTGCGCTAGAGGCAAAAAGAGGTGATGATGCAACTCCACAATAGAAGATGCAAATGCATGCACACACACACACCGTTCAGATCCAAATGGGAAAATTGTAACTAGTTCATTGTATTATATTTATTCTTTTCATGTAAAAAAAAAAAAAAGTTTTCGTTTTCTATGCCTCCTATCCTCACTAGGGTCTGCTGGAGCCTATCCCAGCTGTCTTTGGGTCAGAGGCGGGGTACACCCTGGACTGGTGGCCAGCCAATCACAGGGCACATATAAACAAACAACCATTCACACTCACATTCATACCTATGGACGATTTGGAGTCGCCTATGGCTACAGACATTGTTTGTATTATATAACATATTTGAATGACATTTTTGATTGTCTATTTGCGACCTGCCCTGAATGGAGCCCTGCTCAGTACACTGTCAGAGGCTAACAAATGTTTTGTCTCAAGACAAATTAGTGTGCAAGGGGAAAGGAGCTTCAGGGCCACTTGTGCCAAATAAGCTTTCTTTTGCCACAGGCTTCTCATGGTGGGGGAGTTTAATGACCATGAGCGACGTGTGCGCAAGTCGCACCACATCCTACTAAATGGGCTCGCAATTAAAGTGATTACTATCGTGACAATTAAAAAAAAAAAAGTACATGGAAAAAAAGCGGGGGGCAATTATGACTCCCACCTCGTTCTCAATCTTGAGCAGCTTTTTCACCGCCACCTCTTTGTCCCGGGAAATCCATCTGGCCCTGTACACGCTTCCGAAGCTGCCGCCGCCGCAGTTCTCGAAGAAGTGGATGTCATCAAACTTGATTTGCACAAAGGAGCCGCTCTGAGACGACATCTCATTCTGACACTCGGCGCCGACGCTGCCTGCAAAGTCACAAGGACGGAGGGTGGGAATTACGCTTCACATGTGTGTTTACCTCGCCTTTATTGTGTCAAACATGAAAATCTAACTCATCTAACTGAAAAGCTAACATGGCAGTAAACCACCACAACGTACTGCACTTCCTCCTTTATAATGGGTAACTGGTTCCAAACATCCATCCATGCTGCTTATTTTCACGAAGGCGGGAGTCTGGACTAGTCGCCAACCAATCGCAGGGCATACAGACAAACAACCATTCACACTCACATTCATAATGTTGACGGAAATCTGGAGAAAACTGGTTCCAAACTGGTTCCAACCATTCAACGTTAATAAATGGAAGATTTTTTTTTTTTTGTTAAAGCATAGAAAACCTGTGTATGACTTTCTAAATACACCTTTTAAGATTATTAGAGCCCTGCAGACATGAAATAGCACCCCTAGAGTCACCTTTACACTGCTATTATTCTTTGTTTACACCACATTGCAGCTGTTATTTGCTGCAAGAGACCTGAGACGGTTGCTAGCTAGCAAGCTATTGAGCTAACCAATTAGCCTTGAATTTATTTCTTCTAAACTGAAGAAAACAAAAACATCCAAACAGAATGGCAGAGCTTTTTTTCCACCCTATCCATATGTGGGACATGCCATGGCTGATTACATGACTTCATGCAGTGTTAAGGTAATGTAATGTAAGCTAATGTCTCCATATTTTCTAGTCCAGAACACTACTTTTTACTTGTATTTCAATATATTTTGAGTAATAATATACCATAGTCTACTACAAAAAAGCAATCATTTATTCATGAATTTGACTGTATGTCCAGTGATGGGCTGGAAACCAGTCCAGGGTGTGCCCCGCCTCTCGCCAGGCATCATCTGGGATAGGCTCCAGCTCACACATAATCATAAGGAGGACAAGTGGTATAGAAAATGTACATCCATGGCATATACAGTACACACCAATCAACAAACTGCAGTGTGTGGAGCATAGCGCCACCTTCTTCCAACACTGCAAACCTAACGGCACAACATAAAACAGCAGACGACGATGATGGCATGCTTTTTGTTTGTGGATAAAGCAGCTTGTAAAAAAAAGATGAATTGCAATTGTAATGGTGAAAAGAATGATTCCATCATTAAAGCAAAGTGTAGCTCAGTTATTAGTCCCGTGTAGGTTCCCCCTCATTTGCAGCTGAGCCATTATGCCTTTTAAAAGGCTGTTACCTTGCTCGTCATTCAGATTGCTATCCACCCCGGCGGGATGGGCCTCAATTGTCGCAGAGGGGAGCCATTGCTTTGCCGCCATTAATGTGCATTCACGCTACACTCAGCCCTAGCGGGAAGCTGCTCCGCGGGCCCGGCCCCCCTGCATTGTCCGTCCACTCAAGCGGGGTCACTCTGGGGCGGCGCCACAGCGCCACTCATTCTTTATGACTCCCGCTTAACAGCAAACACATCATACTGCAGTAATTAATCTGTCCTTACGTACACTCACCAGCCACTTCATTAGGCACACCTGCACAACCGCAGGAGATCTGATGCAAGAGCTGGACCGTACTGTACTCATACTGCACTTTCTTGTGCTTATTTTGGGGGCCTGCAGCTGTTTGAAAACAACAACAGCAAGAAGGGTAAAATATGAAGTCCTTTTACAAGAATGAACTGTAATAATAATAATAAAAGCTGTCATTTTATGAGAATAATTCAGTTGTACAGTATATGTATATCCTGTGTATATCAATGCTCTTACATCAACCGATATCAGCTCAAAAGTCAAAATATTAAAAAAAGGACCCCTTGTGCTGATTTTTCAGCCCTTTGTATTGAGTTGTGGACTCCTATAGAGCAGCTACACACAATAACAGAACAGAAAGCTTTCTAGATCTTCCAGAATCTGCACCCATTCAGCTGTATTTTGTTGGATTTTGTGCTTCCCATGAAAACAGTCTGCTTTAATGTATTCCACCCGTGGCCCTTCTCCAGGCACACCCACTCCACTGTGGTTGGTCACACTAAGAAGGACTTCCGATTTGTTACCTAGCTCGCTAGCTACCGAACCCAACTATATAAGAGTTGATAAATGGTATTGGAGTTGATAATAAACGCAGATTTATCTTTTTAAAATGTGCACTTTTAACGTACAGTCATATGTGTTCGATGCCGAATCCAATCCGGAAGTAGAGACTGGACAGTCCAAAGTCTCAATGGTAAGTAGCCTTAGCATTTTAGTGTGTAATGTGTTTTGTGGGACTACCAGTGTGTACCAGTGGTGGGAAACCCTACCTGTATGCACACTCTATAATGCAACACAGACGAGTGTCTAGGTCAGAAAAGTGGGAAAAGGCACAATAGGTTCCCTTTAGAAGAAAAAGGTTCTATTCTAACAATAAAAGAGTATACATTTTATGAGAATAGTCTCATAACATCAGGAGGATAAATAATGTCTAAACGAGTAAGCGTGTGCACAAGAGACCAATTAATAACTTCATACTCCTCTCTGCTCAGTTCAGGCATTCAGGCGCACTCGTTATTGTGAGTGTCAGGTACAAAATGTTTTGTGTACCCCTGCATGGGATACCCATACCCCATTTTGGGAACTATACAAGCCGTTTTGGGAGTGACTTAGACCCCATGAAAAGGACTTTTTGTTTGAAATGTTTTCTTTAAAATATTGAAGTTAGAAAAACACTTAATTTAAGTCTCGAGGTACTGTAGATGAGCCATTCATGGCCGCTAAGAGGCAGGAAATTGCAGTACAATAGAGTATGTACACAACACAACACCGCCGCCATATTTGGATTGTCACGTGACCACCTAGCAAGCACAGTATGGATGCCTATGGGCGGGATTTTCTAACACAGCTACTGTATTCAATGGTTACTTTAGCTAACTAAGTAAACTAAGTGTGTCTGTAACTGGTCACCAACCAACTAAATAACTTCGGGATGCTCATGAAGAAGAAACATATTTCCAGTACACTGAGTCATGTTAAACGCGGGAAGCCTTTGAAGCGCAATCGATATTTGGACCATCATGACAGCTAGCAGCAGCAAAGGGAAACACTCTTGCAGTGAATAAGCATAATATTGACTTACCAGTAACAGAACTAGCATTGTATCTGCTCACTGTTTAGCAAAGCAACAGCGAACATTTGTAATAAATCAGTGTCACTCCCAGCTAAACAGGCTTTGATGAAAGGAGCATAGAAAGAGGATGCCCTGCCCTGACACATAAATGTTGACTTGGGGTACATACCGCATGCATGGACTTTGGTGTGTTTGTGGCTTCAAGCAGCTCGTCGTTGACGGAGCACACTGGCAGCAAACAAACCGGGAAAAGAAAATGTTCCGGGAAATGCTGCGTGTATTTCCACGCTCTCTACTGTGGTTTTACTGGTTGCACAACTTCTTCCATCCGCTTGTCATAAGTTGAAGGACGGGCCTCTTTGCAATGCAAGTCCAATTTTAATGACAACAGCGACCTCTGCTGGATTAAGGGGGAATTGTCGTTTTTCTGCTGTCAGGAGACTCGAGGTGATGCAATGAAAACATCCAAAACATCAACAGTCACGTTGTGTTTGTTGTTTGTATTTATTGTTATTATTGATTTATGAATTTATTCTAGTAAAATTGTGTATTATTTTTCTTACAATAGAATATATATTTTTATGACTTCATCCACAAAATATTTTGACTTTATTTTTGTAACATTGTACTTTTTTCCCCCAATTAAAATTTACAAAAATTACAACTTTAGTTTAGTTTCTCATATTGCAGCATATTTTCTTATTTAAAATTTTTTTATTTAAAAATGACATTAATTATATATATTTGTTTATGTTTATTAGGTCCATTCATCGTATTACGACTTTTTTTTAAAGCATCTTTTTAGATGTCAAACAAACATTATTTTACTTCATAACATGACGACGCTATTTCTCATTAAATTACTACATATTTTTCTTAATATTTGGATATTTTTCTGGTAAAATTACAGCAAATTTTTCCACATTTTTTGCTGTTTTTTTAAGTTTTCTTTTGAAATTATATAGTTCCAATGTGTCACTGGCGAATAAAGCCAATTTTCCAAAATTGTTTTGGTTTCTCTTACTATTATAACTTTTTTTTTTTAAATAGTGTCTTTCAATATTTCAAAAGAGATTATTTTTCTTCATATTTACAACACTATTCTTGTAAAGCGACAACTTGGTCTTGTTCAATTACAACTTTTTTCTTAATAATTTGACTTTTCTGGTAAAATGTTCCATTTTCATTGTTTATTTTAAGTTTCTTTTTAAATGATATGGTTAGAATATATGGCCAGGGAATAACCCAAATTTTCCAAAAAATTTAACTTTTCTTACTCTTATATATGATAGTATGACTATTTTTTAATATTTCATAAGACGTTAACATATATTATGACGTTATTTTGCAAAAACGAGCACTAGTTCTCATTAGATTACAACAATATCTAATATTTTGACTTTAATATTTGACCCGGGCTGCACTTTGGATACCGCTGGTTTAATGACATATTGACATAATATTTTTGTGGTGTAACTTAAATATGAATAAATGTGTTTACCTCAGCTTGACTGGAGTCAAGTTAATTTTGATAGCTGAATGACTTCATAGAAATGATTTATACTAATAGTGAATAGTAATAGGAATAAAGAGTCAAAGAAGCGTATCTGCATGCTAATGACAAAATAAATATTTATGTATCATTTACAAGACAGAACAAGCGGCCACATGTGTATAAATAAGAACACATTGAAAGAATCCACAATCACCTCATCGAGTCCCAGAGAGAAGCAGCTCGACTGGTGCCAAGTTCGAGTCCGTCAAGCCTGAAATATGTGCAAACACATTGACACATCATTCTGTGTGATTGTCTCTTTTCTTCCTGAATCCTATCTCCTTTCCTGTCTCCTGCCTCCTTCCCTGACTCCTATCAAGATCTGCGAGGTTCTAGTCCGTGAGAGAGCTGGGTCAGCGTCTTTTGGTTGTCGATCACGCTGAAGTGACGCACGTAACGCCGCATCTCCGAGTGGTTCTTGTTCGTGTGCGGAGACTCCGGACCTGATGGGGGGGAAATGGGTGGTTCTTTCATTATTTTATGATTGTATGGTTTATTTTATGATTGTATGGTTGTGACGGTAGTGTGCAGGGGTGGCGGACTAGACTGACTCATACAGGGTGATATTTGGCCCCCTCGTGAGGCAAAGGGACACCTCCCACTATGAGCCATTGCACTTCTACATGACTAAAAGCTATGATGATAATACACAATAATAAACACAATGGTGAATTATAAAGTTGTAACTTTTGGAAATTAGTTTGGGGCACAATACTATTGGAATAAAAAATAAAAGAAGAACTTTTGTAGAGGAAAGCTGAAATTGTTGCAAAATAAAAAAACAACATAAAGAGAAAAAAACTGTGGAAATTTGACAAAAGTCATAATATTACGAAAAAAATTCAGACAGAAAATTACTTCATTTTAGCATAGAATAGAAAGAATACATTTTAATATTAATACTTTAATATTAAAATACCAACTTAAAACATTAATATTAGAATATTAATATTAGAATATTAATATTAAAATATTAATATTAAAACATAAAATTCCAACTTTAGTTTGTTTTGTTTCTGTTAATATTATTCTCTTAATATTAATATAATATAATAATATAAATATGTGCATATTAATATTAATATATCAGTATTAATATTGATATATTAATATTAAGAGAATAATATTAAGAGAAACAAAACAAAATAAAGTTGGAATTTTTGGAAAATTAATTGGGGGGGTATAATACTACTGGCTTAAAGTCCAAATATTATGAGATGAAATTATGAGATGAAATGTTGTAACAAAAAGGTTGAAATTGTTAGAAATGAAAAAAAAATCCAAGAATAAAGTAAAAAATATTGCGAGAAAAAATATGTGGTAATTTTAGGAGCGTGGAGGTTTATTATGAAAGGATTTTTTTTATGTTGTAATGTATTGTTATAAAATTGTATTGAACTGTACAAAAATTATTATTTTAAAAAGTTTAAGCAAATTATTACATTAAAACAGAAGAACAGAACGGGTGGAAAAGTTGATTCTATGAATATAATGATATTATGGTGATATTAGGTGTTATTTGGTTGTTGGCTGTGTGACTTACTGAATGGCTGGCTCCTGCAATTCCTGACAATCTTCAGTGTATTGGCTATCATCCGCTGGGAGACAAAAAGAAAAAAACTATCAATAATCAATCCATAATTATTAATAACAAAATACCTTTTTTTTCTTCTGCAAAACTGAACTGAAAAGATGAGTAATCTCATTCCGAGAGTACATGCAAGTCAATGAGTAATGGGTCTGAGCTTTTCTTCCTGTCACTCACACACACCGGTGACCTGGATAGATAATTGATAATTGGTAATTGAGGGCTGATCTCCTGCTCCTGTGAGGGACAGAGACCATGACGGGCAGACTCACATGCCTAGACACCTAAGACTATTTGAATCAGGTGCTCAGTATGTGGAAGACTTGTTTTGGAAACAAGAGACCTCTATGTTGACCCTTTTTATAAACTATTTTTTTTTTATAAATTAGTTTTCCAATAACAACTTTTATATGATATATTAATCATATTGATTTGGATTTATATATTTAATAACAACAATAAAAAACTATATGCTGCTATGATTCTATTTTTCCTCATAATATTACCTTATTCTCATACAAAATTACAACTTTTTTATCTTTAGAATAGGATTTATTCTCGTAAACTTACAGCTGTTTTTTCATTTGTTTCTAGTATTTATGACTTTATTCCCATAATATTTTAACTTATTGTTGAAGCATTTTCCCCACAAGCTAATTTCCCCCAAATTCCAACTTTATTTGTTGTTTTGTTTCTCATCTCATGACTTTTTCTTTAATATTTCAATTTGATATTACTAAAAGGACATTATTATGGCATTATTTGTCCTCATAAGATACGAAATGATGTTATTCTCATAAACTTACAACAATTTGATTACATTTTTTCATCTAAATATTTTGACTTTATACTTGTAAAATGACTTTTGATTTTGCAATTTTTTCTAGTTTTCTTGCTAAATTCTATTTTTAGAATTTAAAAAAGGCCAGGACACCCCAGGTCTACGGATTAGCTCAGTACAATAAAAGCTTCCCATAGCAGACCTTGTGGACACGTGCACTCACGTAGCACAACCGGAGCTGTGCAACACTTTGGGAGCACGGTACTAACATAATAACCACATCTACTATTATTTCTGAAAACATTTTACATGAGGTGATCATTGTGTTGACTATTTGGTGACTATTTGGTGACTATTTAATGAATAATGAATTAGATGAGAAAGTAAGTTAAAAAATACGAGTTAAAAAATAGTACCGTTTGATTTCAAGTTTGGACCCCACTGGGTTTATTTTAAGGGTCACTAAGTCAGGAGATCAGGATTTGGATGTTTTTGAATAATATCTGTGAATTTGCTGCATGGGTGAATCCACTGTACTGCAAAGTCTTACCATTTTCTCAAAATTGACTAAATTGTCGATAAAGGTCTTGTTTCCCTCGTGAGTGAACGTCATATCTGGAGAGAAGGAAAGAGGAAGTGAGAGGAAAAGACGTTTAAAGAGCAGGCGGCATCAGGTGGTGTTTGTATGAAAAAGGTCGTGACCTTTGATCAACAGAGGCATGAAAGGGATGATGGGAGGCTCCAGCTTGGCGACAGTCAATCTGTACGCTCGATGGTTCCTGGACGGATCCTGTTCAAAGCGTCGCCGTCTTCAAAGCGGCACATGATGCCAGGCAACAGAGCGTACTTGAAATAATACTTTGACAACGTCAGCTTACCATCAACTTTTCAAATTCTCCATGGAACTTCTTGAATTTGCCGGGTAGTTTCTGGCAAACAAAACACAGAAAAATGATCATTTTTGACATGGAGCCAGGAGATGAACGCTTGAAGAAGAACCGACCTCCCAGGTCTGACTCAGCCTGCTCACTGCCGGGTGGCTGAGCCCCATGACGATGGCGAAGCAGGCGTTCAAATTCCTGTGGTCCTTGCAGCTTTGGAACAAGAAATTCAGAAGGAAGTACGGCCAAAACTCAGTTTTATCATTCATTTGTTGCAAAACTTACAAAAAAGGATGGAACTTTGACACTTCAAGGTACACATATAGATACGCCAAAAACTTTCATATATTTAAGGAAAAAAATGCATGCAAAATAATTGAAATTATCTGATTAAAAAGTTGAAATTCTAAGATAAAAAGTCATAATTATGAGATATAAAGTCATAATTATGAGATGCAAACAAACACGTGCTGCCTTCACTGACGCTTTCGTCACATGGAGCAGTTTCTCATCTCTAATAATAATCTAGATTTTTTTATCCCATCATTTCAGTTTTAACTCATAATGCCAACAATATCGACATTCTAGGTCAGAATTATGACATTTAATCTTGGAATTTCGACTTTCTGTCATACCTCGGACTAATCCCATAATTTGGACTTTTTATTTCATACTTTTGTGACTTAAATAATTGTAACTTTCTTCTTATTAATCTTTGTAAATTTTATTTTTCTAATATTATGACTTTATTTCTGTAATATTCTGACTTTTTCCCCAACTTAATTTTTGCTAAATAATAACTTTGTTTTGGTTTCTTTTTCATATTTGACTTCTCTTTTAATATTTTAGTAAAACCATATTATTTTCCCTCACACCAATGCAACATTTTGACTTTATTCTCATAACATGAAAACTTTTCCGCAATATTAGTTTTCCAATAACAACTTTTATATGATATATTAATCATATTGATTTGGATTTATATATTTAATAACAACAACAATAAAAAATATATGCTGCAATGATTCTATTTTTCCTCATAATATTACCTTATTCTCATACAAAATTACAACTTTTTTATCATTACAATATGATTTATTCTAGTAAACTTACAGCTGTTTTTTCATTTGTTTCTAGTATTTATGACTTTATTCTCATAATATTTTGACTTTATTGTTGAAGCATTTTTCCCACAAGCTAATTTCCCCCAAATTCCAACTTTATTTGTTGTTTTGTTTCTCATCTCATGACTTTTTATTTAATATTTCAATTTGATGTTACTAAAAGGACATTATTATGGCATTATTTGTCCTCATAAGATACGAAATGATGTTATTCTCATAAACTTACAACAATTTGATTACATTTTCTCATCTTAATATTTTGACTTTATACTTGTAAAATGACTTCTGATTTTGCAATTTTTTCTAGTTTTCTTGCTAAATTCTATTTTTAGAATTAAAAAAAAGGCCAGGACACCACAGGTCTATTAGCTCAGTACACTAAAAGCTTCCCATAGCAGACCTTGTGGACACGTGCACTCACATAGCACAACCAGAGCTGTGCAACACTTTGGGAGCACGGTACTAATAATATAATAACCACATATACTATTATTTCTGAAAACATTTTACATTAGGTGATCATTGACTATTTCATTAATAATGAAATAGAGGAGAAAGTAAGGACATTGTTCTTACTGGGATGCAATTTTTATGAACTTTTTGAGAAGCTGCACACGTTTGCTGAGCTGAGGACACAGGCAGACCTCGGTGATCACCCAGAACTGAATTTCATTGAACCTCCTCAGGAACAGGTCCAGGTTGACCGTGCTTTTCTTCAAGTGTTGTCTCCCAAAGATGTGGTAGATCAGTTCCAACTGGCAGACACAGACAATACTTTAGTCATCTTCCTCCTTCATATGCGTACATTGCAGAGTTATGCACAGGGAAAATATTTAAAGTAGGACTCAGGAATCATGCTACACCTGACGACTACTTCCCATAATCCCCACAAACCTCGTGTACGCAGTTGAAAAGCTCCCAGTCATACAAAGTCAAATGGTACGCAACATCTTTGGAGCTCATCCACTCAAAACTGGACAAGGAGCCGGCAGACGGACCCTCCTGCTCGGCCACGGGGGTCTAGAAAGGAGAAAAAAAGAAAAGTGTTTCAGGGATGTCAAATCCGACGGAATGTTGGCAACAAATTCAAAAGGCACCAAAATATCCAGCTGATCCTTCCGGCAGGCGAAGAGACGTCCGTTGATGGTGAGAGAGGAGAACACGGACACATCCGTGGGTTTGAACGTGACTTTATCTGCTCATCCAACACAAAGACATACAGGAGGTTAGACATGTGTCTTTTTGCCTTTGCACAATACTTTTCATAAGGACTTCCGGTTTGAGTGAACGCTGGAGCGAACCATCTCCAACCATAATAGCCACTGTTTACCGTCCATCTAAGCCTAGTACTGATTTTATCACTGAATTCTCTGCCGTGGTTCAAAACCCTGCCGCTCGTATCATCACCAGACCCCCCTCCATGAGTCAAGAACCCCTGTCCTGCAACAACTCCACTGGCTTCCTTTTAAATTCTGCATTACTTATAAAATTCTGGTCCTCACCTTCAAGGTCATAAACCACCTCGCCAACCTCCTTCACATAAACACTCCCACTCGCACTTTTAGGTTCTCTTCATCCATCCGACTCACCCATGGGGTCCACAGCTTTCAGTCGCTCAGCCCCCCCGCCTCGGGAATGCCCTCCCAGAACACATAAAAAACTTCAGACTGAGTTCCCACCTTCAAATCCCAGCTTAAAACTTATTTATTCGGACAGGCTTACTCTATTCCGTAATTCCAATTCTGCCATTTTATGTACGTATGTGGTTTATATATCGTATTCTTGCTCCTTGCTCCTTGCTCCTTGCTCCTTGCTCCTTGCTCCTTGCTCCTTGCTCCTTGCGCCTTGCGCCTTGCGCCTTGCGCCTTGCGCCTTGCGCCTTGCGCCTTGCGCCTTGCTCCTTGCTCCTTGCTCCTTGCTCCTTGCTCCTTGCTCCTTGCTCCTTGCTCCTTGCTCCTTGCTCCTTGCTCCTTGCTCCTTGCTCCTTGCTCCTTGCTCTTTGCTCTTTGCTCTTTGCTCTTTGCTCTTTGCTCTTTGCTCTTTGCTCCTTGCTCCTTGCTCCTTGCTCCTTGCGCCTTGCGCCTTGCGCCTTGCGCCTTGCGCCTTGCGCCTTGCTCCTTGCTCCTTGCTCCTTGCTCCTTGCTCCTTGCTCCTTGCTCCTTGCTCCTTGCTCCTTGCTCCTTGCTCCTTGCTCCTTGCTCCTTGCTCCTTGCTCTTTGCTCTTTGCTCTTTGCTCTTTGCTCTTTGCTCTTTGCTCTTTGCTCCTTGCTCCTTGCTCCTTGCTCCTTGCTCCTTGCGCCTTGCGCCTTGCGCCTTGCGCCTTGCGCCTTGCTCCTTGCTCCTTGCTCCTTGCTCCTTGCTCCTTGCTCCTTGCTCCTTGCTCCTTGCTCCTTGCTCCTTGCTCCTTGCTCCTTGCTCCTTGCGCCTTGCGCCTTGCGCCTTGCGCCTTGCTCCTTGCTCCTTGCTCCTTGCTCCTTGCTCCTTGCTCCTTGCTCCTTGCTCCTTGCTCCTTGCTCCTTGCTCCTTGCTCCTTGCTCCTTGCTCCTTGCTCCTTGCTCCTTGCTCCTTGCTCCTTGCTCCTTGCTCCTTGCTCCTTGCTCCTTGCTCCTTGCTCCTTGCTCCTTGCTCCTTGCTCCTTGCTCCTTGCTCCTTGCTCCTTGCTCCTTGCTCCTTGCTCCTTGCTCCTTGCTCCTTGCTCCTTGCTCCTTGCTCCTTGCTCCTTGCTCCTTGCTCCTTGCTCCTTGCTCCTTGCTCCTTGCTCCTTGCTCCTTGCTCCTTGCTCCTTGCTCCTTGCTCCTTGCTCCTTGCTCCTTGCTCCTTGCTCCTTGCTCCTTGCTCCTTGCTCCTTGCTCCTTGCTCCTTGCTCCTTGCTCCTTGCTCCTTGCTCCTTGCTCCTTGCTCCTTGCTCCTTGCTCCTTGCTCTTTGCTCTTTGCTCTTTGCTCCTTGCTCCTTGCTCCTTGCTCTTTGCTCTTTGCTCTTTGCTCTTTGCTCTTTGCTCTTTGCTCTTTGCTCTTTGCTCTTACTATACTCTTATACCACTTTGATATTGGACATGTCCCCCAGGCCCCACTTTGGGCACCCCTGGTTAACGTCATTCATTGTCCAAACAGGACATACACGTGCTGAGTGTTCTCACCTCCTGCCGAGCTGAGACTGACCAGGAGAAGATCATCCGCCGAGCCCAGCTTGTCTGCCACGGCGTCCATGACGTCCCTGACCGAAGCGGCCACAGGAGCCCGGATGGTGATGTAGGTGTGGTCACAGCAGAACACTTTGAATAGAACTGACGGAGAACCAGGAATAGTCATGTGTTGTGAGTCACATGTGAGGTGGCGCCTGGACTCACTTTCATCATCGCTCTTGATAGGCTGACACTTGTGGAGCTTGTCTTCTCCCGTGCTGAACTGCCGCAGTAGGACTTTGTGCTGGGGGGGCGGGGGGATCCACAGATTACCAGGAATCCAACACCCATCATTTCAAGTCAGACTCAAGACTCCTGATGGAGATGTACCTTTCTGTGTGACGCATCGTCAGTGCTGAAAGGTTGGAAAAAAAAACTCATCAAGCGCCTGAGAATTTGCTACGATGAATTGTATGATATGATAAAACATACTTGTACTTGACAAGTTTTTCCAGCTCTGTTAGCTGCTCATTTAGAGGTGGAAGTGGTTTAGCATCATTAGATACAGCCATCAGAAAGTCCTGAAAAAGACAAAAACACACGAGTAGATCAACAAATGGCGCTAGTCTACAACAAGGATGTGCAAAGTGTGGCCCGGAGGTCATTTGGAGCCCCTGGCTGCTTTTTATTGGCCCACGACACATCTTAAAAATCTTATTTAACAAGAAAAGAATCAGCAGTTATGAACATTAAAATATTACCAAAAAAGCTGCGATGTAAAGAGGAAAAAGTCGTTATGTTATGAAAAGACTGATGTAATATTATGAAACAAATTCATGTTGTCATTTTTGGAAAATCAGGTGGGGGGAAAAATGTTATAATAAGGTGAAAATATTATGGTCCTAATATTACTATAACATTTACAAAAAGAAAGTTGAAGTAGTTAGAAAATTTTTTAAATCTCCAGCAAAAATGACAAAAAAAGGCATTGTCATTTTCCGAGAATAAAATTTAAATTAAATTAAAAACATGTAACAGTAAAAACAAGTTTTTTTAAGTTTAGTCAAATTTGGTTGATGAATAAACGCTGAATCAACTCCAAAAAAATTACAACATAGTCATATTTTACACCAAGAAAAATGTAGAAAAAAATATAAAAATATACTATATAGTATAAATATATAATATTATAATATTATATTATATTAAATTATAATATATTATAAATATATAATATATATGATAATATATATAATATATTATATATAATATTATATAAATATAAGAAAAAATATAAAATAGTTGGAATACAGCTGTAACTTTCCGAGAATAAAATCTCAAAATCTTAAAAGAAAAAGTCGTATTCAAGAGAGAAAAAAGTTGCAATTTTAACAGAATTAACTCGTAATATTATAAAATATATATTGTAATATTAAAAATAATATACTAGCATGACATTTACATTTAACAATGTTATTTAATATGAAAAATGGATTGGGGGAAAAGATATGTTATGACAATATAATATATATAATATAAATAAATAATAAATAAAGTTGCGACTTACTAAAACTCCACTAACTGCACATCCCAGTCTAGGACCACGACTGGTTAGTAACTGGTGTACAGTAACCTACACAGCTAATAAACTCTATTCTCTCCATGACTGTGGGCCTGTGGCTGACCTCCAGGAAGGCCACTGAGACGTCCTCCTCCTGCAGTTGGTCTCCATGCAGGGCAGCCCACTGCATGACCAGACGGATCACACGCCGCTTGTTGTTGAGCGTGTAGTCCAGCTTCTCCTGCTCTGAGCCCTGCGAGGCCTGGGCATGGTAGGTGGGCAGCAGTAAAGGGTCAACGAAGGATGTAGAAGATGATAGAAGGATGGAATTTCATAAGGCGGACTAAAGGATATTGAGCAATTAACGCCGGACATAGTTGAGCGTTGGGCATGAAGACACAGTGCGTGAGCACAAAGTCATCTAAAGATGCATCTGGAACACAGACGGACAAAAAGAACATCAAATAGTCATCCTGGTATGGAGGGGGAGACCAGAAGATTTGATCATGATGTTGATCATGTCCACACCACCATGTGTGTGCTTTCTGAAGTCATCTGGATTCATGTCAGCAGGAGATAGCTGGTTGAACGATGTCGCAGCCTTCTTATTCCCGACTAATTACAGCGATAAGAATGTCTTTCAAAGAAGTGTGCATGGGCTTCTGTGAACTTTCTGTCATTTGATCATTGTTGTTATTGGTTTGCGTGTGGTATTTCCCAAAGAAGTACGTTGAAATCTACCACCTCAATTATGAGTTTTTCTATTACGTCACCTATTTTATGTACAAGCTACACTTCGAATTTCTGGTCGCAATCATCGCGTTTACAGACAGGATTTAATAAAGGTAATGAAGGACGTTAATTAAAATGTCATTGCAGTCTAATGTCCCTTAGAGTTATTTTTTATTACCCCAATGCCTTCATTTAGTTTCCTCCCACATTCCAAAAACATGCTAGGTTAATTGGCGACTCCAAATTGTCCATAGGTATGAATGTGAGTGTGAATGGTTGTTTGTCTATATGTGCCCTGTGATTGGCTGGCCACCAGTCCAGGGTAGACTCCAGCACCCCCGCGACCCTCGTGAGGAAAAGCGGTAGAAAATGAATGAATGAATGAATATTCTCAAATAAGCCACATCAACCTGATAGTACCTGATTCTGAACCTTGACAATCCATTCGCATCATCTCAAGCAGGTGCTCCAGAATCTTCTCTGGCGTCCCCGACATTACCTTGTACCTACACACACACACACACACACACACACATACACAAACAAAACAACATCAAGAAACCACAACAACACAAAACAAGACCGCGGAGGATAATCGATATAATGACAATGCAAACCGATAAGAAATCAAGTTTTGACCCAAAAAGAAATCAACAATAAATATGAATCCTGTGTAGAAACAGTAGATGATTCTTCCTGGAATCTGTTGCCATGAGAAGAAGGAGTGTCCAAATAGTGAAAAATGAAAGGATGTAACTTTTTTGAGACTGGGATATTTGTTCCAGCTTGTGGGCTACACAGTTACTGTGTTTGAATCAAACTACGGTGTGGGTCAAGGGTCAAACTTGAGGCACGCAAAAAAATGACCATTAAAGGAAAGTTCTGTTAACACGTCATTAATGTATTAACTTCGATATTTTATATATTAAGACTTAAACAAACACACATTATTCTTAATTACTATTCTATTAAATGACGTTGTATAAAATCATAAAATTCTGACTTTTTCTTGTTAAACTCCAGTTTTTTTTCTTAATATTTTGACTTTATACTTGTAAAAATACTGCTGATTTTTCCTTTTTTTGCTGTTGTTTTTTTTTCTTTAGTTTCTTGTTCCATTGTTTAGTTATTGTTTAATTCATTCATGAACAATTAAAAAACAGCTGTGGGCCACAAATGGCTCCCCGTCGGCACTTTGGACACCCCTGTGTTAGTGTAGCCCCACCCACCAGGGTAAATACTCACTAATAATGATGAACGATGTGAAATACAGTAGTTGCTAGTATGATAGTAGGTAGTAATACTACGATAGCAGTACTTGTGATGGGAGGATGAAGCTCCCTGGGTGGATGCTCGGCTGCTGCTGAGGCTTTTCTCCAAAACCAGGACATCCTGACCGTGCTCCTTGAGGCGCACCGTGTTCGCCTCCACATCCTTTACAATAAAAATATGGATTTCATAGATGCATTAGCAGCTTTCGACCAGCAGAGGGCAATAGTGGAAAAGGTCAAACTCCAAACCCTTAAAATCCTGTTGAAGTCCTCCTTGTCCACTCTCAGGAAGTGACAGTTGTCCTCTCTCAGGACAATGGAGGCCGCCCGGGGGGCGTCATTGACGAGAGCTAGCTTCCCAAAGTCGTCCCCGTCGTGCAGCGTGCAGACGACACCCTGCTCAGGACAGGGCGGCCGTCAGCTGAGCAGCCATGACACAACGTAACATGACATAAGGTGATAATAGACCAACTTTCCCATAGATGACCACGTTGACGGAGCCCTTTAGGATAATGTACCAGGACGCCCCCTCCTCGCCTTGACTGAACACTGGCAAAGACACAGGAAGGTGTCAATTAATCAATCAATTAAAAATATGTTTATTATAACAATAAAACTGGAAATAATTAAATATTAGCAGTAATTTTACAAGAATAAAGTCATAATATTAAGAGAAAACATCAAAATAACAGGATTTGTCATTTTGGTTGCATAAAGTTTAAAGACCCCCCAAAAAGATGTTTTTGTTTTTTTTTTTACTTTAGAAAAATAACAAAGCAATGACTAAGTTGCAATTTTTGGTAAAACGAGGTTACAGAAAATGTTATAATATTTGTCAAAATAAAGTCATAATTTTACAAAAATAAATTTTACAAAAATAAAGTTGAAAATGTTGGGGGAAAAAAAGAGGAAATGAAAATTAAGAGGAAAAACGCCTTATTCTAATAACATAATTGAAACAAAATATTCTATTAAAATGTTAATATAATTCGTACAAAGTCATGATATTAAAAGGAACAGATTGAGAACAGAAAAGAAAAGTAAATTGGACTTTTACAAGAATTCAAATACAAGAAAACTAATAATATTTAAAGAAAAAGTTGTCATCTTAGGATATTTTTTTAAAGGATTTTTCATGATATTATAACAGTAAAGTCATAATATTAACAAAAAAGACTTAATTATATGAAATAAACTCATAAAATAATGTTGTTTTATTCGCACAATGTTGAAATATTGAAGAAAAAACAACCAAGAAAAACAAAGTTGTAATTTTGGTAAACTATATTGGGGATTAAGTTTTTAAATATATATATTATGGAATGATAGTCCAAATTTTATAGGGCATGAGGTCATAATTAGGAGAAGAAAAGTGAAAGTTGAAATAGTTGTAAAATACGATGATCATTTTCAGTTCCACGACTATGGCTTTCCTTTTCTTTGGCGCACCGCCACTTGGAGACCCAATGAAGGGTAAAAAGTCTACTAATAAGTCAAGCAGCTGTGTTTCCTCACTCTAATGAATTAGTTCTCCAAAAAGTCTTGTTTGTACGACCGACATTATGTTTTTAATTCACCTGTGTCTGGGACTAAACGGTATCACATGACTTACACACTGTTCCCGCGTTGACATGGGACTCGAATATAAGCACCCCCATCAGTTCTCTCTTAACCTGTAGACATTTAAAATGAATGTTTACATTAATTATTGGTGTTACACATATGATTTTACCACAAATATCAAATAAGGAAATCATCAGGCAGACAAGTGGTCACCAAGGACTCACCGTAGTGGAGAGGTGAGCTAAGGCCTTGATGTGAAGCAGCTCCTCATAAATGATCTCCAACTCTTCTTCTGTCCTCTCGGCTGGGCTGTATGTTAGAGTAACACACATCAACACAGAAGGTTGTAGCTGTATCAGTGAATGGGGGAAAAAACAGTCCATAAAGAAGTCCATAAAAATGTCTATTTTTGACATACACCTCGCTCCTCCCCTTCCAAAATATCCTGCCAGCTTGAGATCCACAACACCGTACTAATGAAGAATAACGTTGCCAGTCCCAGCACACATAACTGTGGTGCATTCAAGGACTGCCAAGCACGGTGCGAAATCTCAGCACTTGACAAAAAAGTGCATCATTTTACCTGTATTATCACATACTATAATAAATAATAAATAATAAATAATAAATAATAAATAATAAATAATAAATAATAAATAATAAATAATAAATAATAAATAATAAATAATAAATAATAAATAATAAATAATAAATAATAAATAATAAATAATAAATAATAAATAATAAATAATAAATAATAAATAATAAATAATAATAGGCACGGCGGTCGAGTGGTTAGCGCGCAGACCTCACAGCTAGGAGACCAGGGTTCAATTCCCACCCTCGGCCATCTCTGTGTGGAGTTTGCATGTTCTCCCCGTGCTTGTGTGGGTTTTCTCCGGGTACTCCGGTTTCCTCCCACATTCCAAAAACATGCTAGGTTAATTGGCCACTCCAAATTGTCCATAGGTATGAATGTGAGTGTGAATGGTTGTTTGTCTATATGTGCCCTGTGATTGGCTGGCCACCAGTCCAGGGTGTACCCCGCCTCTCGCCCGAAGACAGCTGGGATAGGCTCCAGCACCCCCGCAACCCTTGTGAGGAAAAGCGGTAGAAAATGAATGAATGAATAAATAATAAATAATAAATAATAAATAATAAATAATAAATAATAAATAATAAATAATAAATAATGAATAATGAATAATGAATAATAAATAATAAATAATAAATAATAAATAATAAATAATAAATAATAAATAATAAATAATAAATAATAAATAATAAATAATAAATAATAAATAATTAATCATTAATCATTAATCATTAATCATTAGTCATTAATAATTAATGAAACATTTTAAATAAAATGAAAATCATGAAATTGAAATAAAATAAATTATGGGAAGCAAAGTGTGTTTTCTGCGGAGTTTTTTTAAATAAAAATCCGGGCTATTGCAGGGCTGCGAATCCGGAGTATGCAGGGATCCACCATGACCTGTAGACAGGTCCGTTACATTAACGTTCAGTATGGACTTTTTCAGAAAAAATGTGTGAAACTGTGTTTCTGGAAAAAAAAACAAAAAAAACAGATTGTGTATATACTATATTTATACTGTTATATTTTGTGTTTTCATTTTTAATAGATGTGTGTGGAACTTCACCACAACAAATTCCTAGTATGTGTATGATCATACTTGGCAATAATTCAATAAATTCTGATGTGACTCTGCTTACTCTTTCCTCAGGATCATCCTCATGTATGCGTCAGGCCCCATCTGCATGAGGAGCATCAGGGTGTCCTGCAGCTCCTCTTGGCTCTCCTTGCTCTCCTCCTCCCTGAGTAACGAGGGTGCCCCCGCCTCCTTCTCATCGTCATCATCATCATCCAGGAAGCGGTAGAAAAGGTACTTGTCTTGGAAGCTCGGCTCCCGGTCCACTGGGTCAAATCCAACGAGCCATGAGACGCAGCAATTTGCATTTTCAACCATACGTGAAGATGATGTCTCACCGTGGTTGAGGACACCTTCCTCCAGCAGCGCCTGCCACATGCCCACCGCTTGTAGGCGAGAGTGCACACACGAATTCTGCTGCATCTGCCAGTCCACCAGCTCCGTTCCCACACAACACTGCCTGGGAAAACACATCAGTTCCCACCAATGAAAGCCTGCACTCTGCTCTCAGGCTGTGATGCTCCACACAGAGATACTGTACAATAGGGGTCTCAAACATGCGGCCCGCGGGCCAAATGTGGCCCGCAGGACACTAGTTTGAGGCCCCCGCCTTGATATGAAAGTTTAATGTTAGTGCGGCCCGCGCAAGTTTGATATGGATGCTGTATGGTATCATGTACCCAGAAAAATTATTACGTTTGATTCATGTTCATGTTAAAGGTTAAATAACTGTTAATAGTTATCCTCCCTATCCGTGTGGAAGTGGTAAGTTTTTGGTTTTTTAAGTTCAAAGGAAATAACTTGAAGGCTACCGTTTAGGTCGCTAGCTCTCTAGTTTGCGAGTTAGCATGTGTCTCAAGACCCTGCAGTTGCGCAATATGTTGTAAATAAAAAGAGTATAAATGTGACTATAGTCGTGTTTTGTCATGTCTACAGGGCTCTAATAATGCTTTGTTCATTTTAATCTGGAAAAAATCATTTGTCTACCCACCGACTATATGTGGTTTCTTAAGGTTTTATTATTTGCCGTTTTATTATTATTATATTTATTTATTACTGATTGATTGATTTTCTTTATTCTTGATTTGTTTATTTATTTTTCATCTTATTTTGTGTAGAAAAATAAAAATGAAGATATTTGAGAACAGTGGAATGTTTTTCTTGTAGAAAATTGGAACCAAAGCAAAGTTTTTTAATTTTTCTGTTTTTAATAAGTGTGTTGTGTTGTTTTTTTTGGAAAACCTGATGCGGCCCAGCCTCGCCCAGACCCTAGCTCCAGTGGCCCCCAGGTAAATTGAGTTTGAGACCCCTGCTGTACGCCGTCATTACTACAATGTAAGTTTGGGATGGCCCTGGCGCTCTTTCTAACACTGTGACCTCGCAGTCACTGGCTGTGACTTCCTTATATGGGCATGCCCAGGTACAAGCTGTAGGCCTTTTGTGTAGGTAAGGTGTTCCTGTAGCCTCTATGTCATCGTTACATGTGTTTCATGGTGTTTGTGTCTCGGTTTGCGTGTTTGTGACAGGCGATTACTTTTAAATTGTGCGTCGAATGAACGAACCTGTATGTCTTCAGATGGTACTTCCTATCTCGGATCATGTGCGGGGCTGTGGAGAGGATGGCGTTCCGGATAATCTTCCCCGCCTGCAGGATCTTTTCAGATGGCACCTGAACAATACAGTTAGAAAATAAGACCAAAATGTCAGCATAAAACAATGAGGTTATGGTCCAGGATATTACCTGGGAGATCCATGCATTATGGGCTTTGGCTGGACTGTCAATCAGTGACTTCTGCAAAAGAAAATTCTATTTCAAATGAACCAGTTAAGACAACATGGCTTATGGTGTCCTCATAATAGAGATATAAAATGGTGCATGTTCTCATGGTGAAAGTGTATATTTGCAAGGCTGTGGCATTTGAAAAGCATTGTGTATGCTTGAGTGAGCACTGACAGCCATGCATTAATGTGAAAGTGTCATCACTTATTCATTTGCAGTCGCCACACAAGCTCGGCCTTGAGGCGGCTATTCATTTTGTCTCAGCTTATAGACTTACTTATGCAGCACACTCATCATTCAGCTTGCAGGGCCCTGCATATTCACTGGTTTTTGGTCAAAAATGATATTCTCCCCCAAAAAAAGGCAGAAAGTGCATCTCACTCACGCTAGTAAGTGGGTAATAATACAGAAACATGCAATAGTGTACAACATATTTTTACGTCTTTATGCTTCAAGGTTTTTTTCCTCAAGCGTTGATATTTCACACATTGTTTGGTAGTCCTTGAACACACCGTAGTTCTTGTAAGGATGACCGGATTGTGTGGCGAGTGCACAATGGCAGTTGAAGAGAGACGCAGAGGGCTCATCCAATGATGACAACACTCACTTTTATTGCAAATGTTGATCTAAAATTGGAGAACGTTTACCAAGACGCAACAGTCGACATGAAATATGTTAAATAAAAAATTGTAAAAATTAGGTAAAAAGGAGGGAAAATGAGGGACATTGTCATCTTCCACAATGATTTCAGCAGCATTTTTTTACACTATAATTTATTTCATTTTTATATTTCTTATTGTTCTATTGAAATCATTTTCATTTTTTATTATTTTTAAACATTTATTTAAGTATTTATTTTCTCTTTTTGTTAGTGTTTCTACACTTTTATTTCATTATAATTGGTTATTATTTTTGTCGACTTTTATTTAAGTAATTTTTGTGTACATTTTTTGTACATTATTATTTAAGTCATTTAAATTTGCTGTGCATTTTTACACTATTATTTAAGTAATGTTTTAATTTGTATTTATATTCTGTATGTCTCGTTGAAGTCATTTTTATTTTTATTATTTGTTACACTTTTATTTAAGTCTTTTTTTCTTGTTGTTTTTGCACCTTTATTTAGCTCATTTATAGTTTTTATTTATTTTTTTATAGTTTCTTATGCTTTCATTTAAGTCATTTTTATTGTTATTATTTTGTTTGTTATTTTATTTTATTATTTCCTATACTTTTATTTATTATTAACCATTTTATTTAAGTCCTTTTTATTTGTATATATATATATATTTTTGTCTTACATTGTTATTGAAGTTATATTTCTATTTGTGTTTATTTTTCATGTGTTATGCTTTATTGTTATTATTGTATTACTTTACTTTTTATTAAGCATAAGCATAAGAAATTAAGCATAAGAAATTATTGACTTAGTTATTTTATTTTTATTATTTAGCACACTTTTATTGAAGTTATTTTATTGTTATTATTTCTTATGCTTTCTTATGCCTTGAAAGAAATAAGGTCCAGATTTCTTAGGTGAGACTCCTGTAGCGGAGCCACCATTTCCTGCAGGAGGGGGATGTTGTGTCAAGCGTCCAGGAAAGGACAAGAAAAGTTAAGGTGGGACAGGATGAAGCACTTTGACATTGACAGCCGGCATGTTTATCCGTAAAGCCACTTGAAACAAAGACGACATTCCAGGCAGGTTCGAGTGTGGGTAGCGTAAAGGATGTTGCTCGGTCAGGTGATACGCAAGAAGGACACGAACGCTGATCAATGACTACCTGATCGGGGTGTTTGGAAGGAGACACAAATGAGATGGTGCTCATTTTCTCTTGGTCCGGCATTCCTGGTAGGAAGGAGGACATGGTATTAAATGAATTTTGATCACTGCTACATAACAAATCTAAAATGCAGGCTTCATTTCCCCTTTAAAAACACGTACGGTGGCTTCCATCATCAAAAGTGAAGTCAGTGTTCCTACATGAAAACATATTTCATTCATACGTACACATGTGACAAACTGTAAGTGGAGCAGCGAGTGTCAGCATCCCACCGCTTGATGCTTGTATGACTTCCCTCTGTAGTCATGCATAGTGCATACGCCCAAGCCCCCCTTCCACCCCTGAGAACCCCACTCTACAATACACTGTATGGCACGCTATACTAGAAATAGAAGTACTTCCATTTTCTATGTATTTCTTGACTGTGCACAGCTATTCATCGCTTGTATTGCAAATGACTTTGTTTAAGTACAGCTCTGTCAATATTAAGTTAGGTTACGCCAGAAAAGCTTAAAAAAAAGCATCAGCCTTTATCACAATGTAGATAAAGGATGTCTGTGGGAGGGGGGTCTGTTAAAAGCAAGACAATATGATTATGTTGTGTTCTGTTCAGGATACAATCCAATGTGTCATATAAATGCTGCTATACTTAAATAAAAACACATTTCCTACAAGAAAAAAAGGGCTGCGTGCAAGGATTAGCAAATAGAAATAAACGTGATAAAGTGCTGATTAAAGTGTGCCTGCCTGGTCCTAAAGATAAAAACAACTATGGATGGAGAGTTACTTACTGTCAGCACCCGCCTCCATCACACCGTAGGGTGGGGCGAGGACTCCAGCCATGCACTGGTGATACTTCTGCAAAAACAACAGGAGAAAAGACACTTAGTTCAACTTGATAAAACTCTCTGTTGCCATGGCACCATGCTGGGTGACCAACAAACAGCATGGTGCCAAAATAAAGTCTGATAACTTCAGACGAATGTCTTCTTTTATGCTGCTCTGCCCTTGGTTATTATACAGTAAAGAGCCCTCTGGGCGTGAAATAGCACCCCTATAGTCACCTTCACAATCACATTATTCAATATAGTTGACATAATAAGAGAAAATCAGACAAAATATAGACTCACTTAGCATTGGTTGAGTTCCTTCTTCTCAATTTCATGTTTTGTTACAGTACTTCCTGCGGTGGCTATGGTGTCATCAACGTAAAATTACTGACAATGATCAGCGTAGAACGAATAAATCAGCAAATCAAGGCATCAGTCAAGAAATATAGTAACATAAATGCACAAAAAATAAAAATGACAACTAAAAGAATTAAAAAAATAATAAAATAATTGAAATAAATATAAAAATATATGAAAATTAAACTTGATCTAAAATAAAATAAAATACTAATAAAAATAAAATGACATAAAAGTATACAAAATTATTTTTAAGTCCATAAAAATAAAATAATAAAATGTAAAAATAAATACAAATAAATAAAACAACAAGAAATTCTACAAATAAATAAACAGTAAAACAACTGATCAAAGTAAAAGATAGCAACAGCAATAAAAATGACTTAAATAATCGTACAAAAGTAATTAAAGTATTTTTATTATCGTTTTTCGTATTATCGTATTATTAATATTTTTATTATCTTGTACTTTTTTAAGAGCCTCTCTCTGCACTGTTCTCATGGAATTGATCAGCTGGTCTCTCCACGCAATTGACACAATCTTCTTGATGAGAAGCTCAGGTTCGGGGGAACCTGCCGGCCCTGATGGAAAGTTCACCGCCGGGTCCACCACTGACGTCTCCATGGCAACTGACGTTTATCGCAATGACACCTTGTGAACTGAGCTCCAATATTGGGCATCTGACAAGGGGGAACTTGCACACACACACATATGCATTGCACTCACACCGCATAGTATGTTGTATATGTATGGACGGATGATTGCACAATTTCGCTTGTACTTCTGTATAAGTGACAGGGCTCGTTCAAAATAAATAAAAAATTACTATAAAAATTATTATAAAAAAATTATTATAAAAATGTATTATAAAATTATTTTTTTTACTATAAAAAAATAATAAAAATTAAAAGAGTATCAAAGCAATGGAAAATATAAGAATAAAACACCAAACTTTTCAAGCATAATCCAATGCAATGTTAATGTTTACTCAATCAGCGACATCAAATGCATATGTGAAATGGTTAAATCATCCTTAACGTCCACAAATGTGCAAAGAAAGGTGCATACATCACGGAAGCGTCGCGCCTTCCATGTTATGCAAGCGTGAGATGTGGCGTCTCTTCGCCCATTAATGGAATTCACGTCATCGGGGAATGACGGCACAAGCGTCTCATACATGGTAGTTCCCTGCAGCATCACAGATGTTACGTAATCAACAGAACACTGAAACCCCCGCACGCTTGTAAAGTATCTTTTATCCAACTTATGAACACAACAAGCTTGCAAATAAATGGCTATCCTGTCTTCCATCCAACAAGACGCTGATTTATCTCACAACCAAAACTAAATCATTCATTTGACCGGATGGGAAATTCAGTTATGGCTGAATGACTGGTAAAGTACTTTTAAATCATCTCTCTTACCGAAACTACCACGAGATTCAAAAACACACTACTCATTAGATCATTGTTCTCTCATGGGCTCAACACGGAACCCACATTCTCGTCACCCACTTTTATTTCACTCATTTTTATTCATTATTATTATTTTTTACACTTTTATTTAAGTTTCATTCATTTTATTTTTATGTCCATTTTTATTTAAGTCATTTTGATATTTATCTGTGTTTCTTACACTTAAACTGTGTTTCTTAGCTTTTTTAAATTTTTAATATTTTGTTTAATTTGTATTTTATTTTTTTACACTTTTATTTTCATTCATTCATTCATTCATTTTCTACCGCTTTTCCTCACGAGGGTCGCTTTGGGTGCTGGAGCCTATCCCAGCTGTCTTTGGGCGAGAGGCGGGGTACACCCTGGACTGGTGGCCAGCCAATCATAGGGCACATATAGACAAACAACCATTCACACTCACATTCATACCTATGGACAATTTGGAGTAACCGGAGAAAACCCACGCATGCACGGGGAGAACATGAAAACAGAGATGGCCGAGGGTGGAATTGAACCCTGGTCACCTAGCTGTAAGGTCTGCACGCTAACCACTCGACCGCCGTGCAGCCCACTTTTTTTTATTTGTATTTTTTACACTTTTTACAATTTTGTTCAGTGCTTCTCATATAGTTGGGGGGGGGCAAACCAAGCAAATGTATGTTGAGGAATTTATGAAGCCATTTTGTTAAGAAAACAAAGAAAAACATAACAATTGCATTGCATCAGGTAAAATGAAATATCAGATATAAGATTTCACTGGGACCAATCAAAATGTCTCATTTCCCCTCCAAAGCCTCCTGCTAGCCTGATGTCAAAGTTCTCGTCCTCGTTCTCAACATTTGCAATACAAATTTGATCCCTAAATACACATCACACACTAATTCAACACTTAAAGTATACAATGGGAAATGTCAATGATGGAAGAAACATTATGAGTAGAATAAAGTCAAATACTGGTGAAGTTTGCAGCGGATTTGCAGTATTTGCACGTAGAATGGAAATGAAGTGGTCAAAAGCGTGTTTGTCTTTGTTGACAATTAAGGGATTTAGGATCAGGGAGGGGCACTAAAAGAACAAAACAACACATGAACAAATGAACTCTGCCCACTGAGCCAATAAATACACCCTCCCTGAGGGATCCGACCCTTCTGGGGTGGCGGGAATGTGTTTTAAGGAGGATTACAACCACTTCACCTGTCAGGTGCGTCAAAAGCACTAAGCTCCTATTATGATCCTAATAATGACTTCTGAGCCATCCAAAGCATATTGGATCCTATATATCTGGTATATACTGTATAATGCTGTATAATACTGTATATACTGTATAATACTGTGTAGTCAGCCATCTTTCTGATGAAGGATGGTGTATGAACAGGAATGGTTGTCGACAGTATATGTGTACAAATTACCTAACTACAAATACAACTGACTTAAATAAAATGCATAAAAATAAGAAGTAAACAAATAAATACAAATAAATAAGACATAAACAAAATTGTAAAATATAATGAAAATTTACAAATTACCTGAATAAAAGTGTAACAAAAATACAACTACAAATAAAAATGACTTAAATAAAATGCAAAAATTAATAAGACCTAAATAAAAGTATCAACAATAATAACATTTTAAAATTCCCAAAATAAAAATATATAGGGAAAATACAACTACACACAGAAATGACTTAAATAAAATGCCAAATAAATAAATAAAATATGACCTAAATAAAAACTTAAAACAGTAAAAATGTGAAAAATGTCCCAAATAAAAAAAACTAAAATGAAAGTGTAAATAATAATAAACCATTGAACTAGAAGGTATGAAAATAAAAATCACTGAAATAAAAATGTAAATAAATAAATGCTGACTACAATTAGAATGTTATTTTGGGTGACTTGTGGCTATTTTGTTGAGATTTGTTTTTTTATAAATATTTTTCCTAGAACGTGTCTTTTGCAGAAACACTGATGATATCACAGTAAAAGAAGTATTGGGTGGTAAGTCATTCATTCATTCATTCATTCATTCATTCATTTTCTACCGTTTATCCTCACAAGGGTCGCTGGGGTTCTGGAGCCTATCCCAGCTGTCGTCCGGCGAGAGGCGGGGTACACCCTGGACTGGTGGCCAGCCAATCACAGGGCACATATAGACAAACAACCATTCACACTCACATTCATACCTATGGACAATTTGTTTTTGGAATGTGGGAGGAAGCCGGAGTACCCGGAGAAAACCCACACATGGGGAGAACATGCAAACTCCACACAGAGACGGCCGTGGGTGGAATCGAACTCGGGTCTCGTAGCTGCGTGCTAGCTGAAAGCCAAAGTTGTACAGTAAAAATAAAAAATACCTGCCATATTAATTATTATGTATCACTTTGGGATCCAATTAGGCCACGTGCAAAAGTTTGATGCCAAAGTCTGCAGGAGTTATGAGTTTATGATCAAATATCTCTCTAATACTGCATTTTTTTTGTCTTTAATTTTGGAAAGTATGAGTCAGGATCAGCGTTGATGTTTCTGTATTCATTTTAAAGGGAAATAAAATATTGTCTATTCTCACAGCCAAACTCCATCAGCTGCTTATTTGTTCCTGACACTGACTTGACTGTCCTCTACCAACAAGCGTGTAAAGCCAATTTCACCCAAAGCCATCCGTTATGTAAAGACGGAAATCAAGAAATGTCCTACGGTTGCACATACTTTGAAGGGACGTCACTCCGCAGCAGAGTCAACGCATTGTTCTGTGCATAGCAAACATCCCCGACGTCTTCATGCTTCAGCACATGATTGCATTGTGAGCATGGTTGTGCATGAATGCACCACTTCATGCGGAAAAACGCCACTTTCAAACCTTCTAAAACGCTGCGAAAACATCAACAGTCTGATTCGAGTAGAACCTCTGACTAAAAGTTGGAGAAGACGCCCACCTGCACGTGCTCTTGGTGCTCCCTGGAAAAGGGGTCCCCTCTTAAGAAGAACCACAGTGTGTCATGCTAGCCTTGGGTCCAAGTTCACACCCAGCATGGTCCGACAGGGTCCAGCACCTCCGCTCGCCACTCGTGGGGGGGAGCAAAGTGTGTCGCACTGGGAGGACAGCCTGGGCCACTCCGAGCAGCGGTTGCTAAGCGATTACTCAACACTCTCTCTCTCTTTCCTGCTCTTTCCCTCCCTCCGTCGCTCTAATCTACGCACATAACTCACAGTGCTTGGCTAATCCATCACAAAGCAGCTGCAAAGGGAATAAAAAGGATATATCACGGCTGCTCGACGTGACAAATGAATGACAAAAAGTATAAACACACCAACACAGATGCTACAGATAGTGGTTTAAAAGAACAAAATGTCTATATTTTTCACAATTATGGATTCAACTTCATATAAAGTTTGATTCCGCTCAATAAAATAACATACTTTGTATGTAAATGACTTTACTAAGATTCCACCCAACAGAATAAGTAATGAAAGCATGTATGACACCTGCTGATATCAGATTGATACTTGGTATTGATTGGTATTGGCCGATGTTCAGGGCTGCGATATCAGTATCGTACATTAAGTAAAAAAAAAAAAGTTGTATGACGTCACTGCCAGTGTCCATCCACACAACAGCAGTCCAGGCAAGGCCATCAACAATTTATTGTTGTTATGTCGATCAATGTTATGAATGTTATGATGTTGGCTCATTCTAAACATACAGGCGCCCTCCGTTATCACGGTTAACTGGTTCCACGCCCGTCTGTGATAAATGAATGTTCACGATAATCCTAATAATTTGAATATTTTTGTCAGTAACCTGTTTAAACTTGCCATCATTAGCTGATAAATACATAAATAAAGTTACGTAGGGCGTAGTTTGCGTACTTATAGCAGGAAGAGGACGTGATATACAGTAATGCTTGCGGCACGGTGGCCTTCTAGGCCTAACGTTTGAATACCAACCCTTTAACATTGCAGCACAACGACATTAATGCCAAGCATGGCCTTCCCGCCAGTGTCCTTTTGAGGGGTATTATGTTTGACCTTGCAGCTAGGAAGCTAGGGAAGCTAGGAAGCTAGAAGCATTTTTCTATTCTGCATGGTAATAGCATGCTCCTGTTGTTTACGCAGTGCAGTAAACAATTATTATCATTATCTGGAACTTTGGCATGGTTTAAAACAATAATACAACATTCTAACTACATTTATAGGTCAGAAAAGTGGAAAAAGCATAATAGGTCCCCTTGAATTTTTTTTTTAATTCTCTTTAATATTTGATATAATTTTTCCTCATAATATTACGAGTGTACACTCAAATTTGCTACTTATTTCTTCTTTGATTACTTTTTCCATTATTTTGATTTACTGTTTGACTTTATTCCCATCATAATACCTACAAAGCTCTCCATAATTTGACCCCTCCATGGATGTTATATTTTAATGCATATTTTACTCAACTCTATTTTTCTTCACTGTAAAGCATCTTTTGAGTATTTTGAAAAGCGCTATACAATAAATAAATAAAAATGAAAAATTATGACTGTATTTCTTTGGTTTGTTTCTCATAATATTACATTAAATATTTCAAGTTTATATTACTTTTCCTCATAATATTCCAACATTGCGACTTTCTTGTTCGATTACAACTTTTTTCTCTTAATATTTTGACTTTATTCTCGCACAATTGCTACAGATTTTAAATTTTTTAAACAATTTTCAGTTTTCTTGTGAAATGATATTCTGGGTATTAGCCGCATGCCAATCAAAAATAAAAAAGCATCGCACTTAGGACCCTGTATAGTCCAAAAAAAACTAATTGTAATTGCTTAAGCATTCCAACAAATCTTCCAGTGCTGCGTCTTCCATTAAAAAGCCTAGAATTCTTTCAAGTTATCAACATGTTTAAAGTCGTTTCTTATCTTACAGGTTAAAAGAGAAACAGCTTAGTGCATCGAGATAAGGAAATAATCCAGATACGATCATCACGCTCCTCCCGTGCGCATATCCGCTGGACAGTTGGATGGGCTTTGGCCTGGTGTTACCCCCCCCCCCTCCCCCCACCGCCACCACCCAATCCTTAGATACTCGAGGGCACACTGTGTCCCTGCCATTTCCTGTTCATCAGTTTTCCCTGCTGGCTGCATCAATTTGGACCAATGGCAGTGACACATGCAGCATATGCGCCACCCACTCCCTCAGTCACGCCCCAGGCATCAACACACATGAGCCACGTTACAGCTGGAAGCCTCCTGGACACGCTTACACCACGTAATGATGAGTATTTTATGACATTTAAAGCAAAATATCACCCGGGCAATGTCCTGCCTCACAATCCAGGCTGTCGCTTCTTCATCACTTCAGCCACTGGAAGCGAGAAGCACAAACAAGAAGTGATGCACACGCCGCTCAGCGTCATTCTGTTCCGGGAGATGAAAGGTCATGTGACCGCTCGCTCCCGCTAACAGCGTCCAGCTTCTGTCACGTGTCAAGTTGCATGAAAACCTTAGTCACCGTGGTCCGAGCATCCAGAAACACAAGAAATACAAATACACTGGATCCTTGGTTGCCCTGCCCCCTCGGGTCAGTTCCAAAAATACTCTCTGTATCTCTACAGTGTATGTAGTATATCTATCAAGGGTGCACACACCATCAAACATACAGTACATACATGAAATTAAGTGTAGAAAATACATTTCTATAGTAGAGTTCAGGATGCAAAGCAAAGTTACAAACTATTGACTTTTTTACTATATATAACTAGCCAATCACTTTTGTTCTACTGGATCTACTGGATCCATCGTGGCCTCATCCATCGCGACCTCATCAATTCATCTTGCCGTCTTGCCACTCACACTTTCTCCACTTTCCTCCACTCTGGCTGTGGAAACTGTGCTTGCAAGAGCAGATGTTCATGCGATAACTAGCCTTGTATACAGGAAGTTCTTGTAAATAATAGCCATATTTGGCTGCACAGCTGTGGTATTGTGGATTATTATGGGTTTTTTTTGGTGATTTTTGACTTAAAAACGTATATACTTCAAAAATCATTTTTTTTATTTAATATTTTTTCAGGGCGGCACGGGGGTCGAGTGGTTAGCGCGCAGACCTCACAGCTAGGAGACCAGGGTTCAATTCCCACCCTCGGCCATCTCTGTGTGGAGTTTGCATGTTCTCCCCGTGCTTGTGTGGGTTTTCTCCGGGTACTCCGGTTTCCTCCCACATTCCAAAAACATGCTAGGTTAATTAGCGACTCCAAATTGTCCATAGGTATGAATGTGAGTGTGAATGGTTGTTTGTCTATATGTGCCCTGTGATTGGCTGGCCACCAGTCCAGGGTGTACCCCGCCTCTCGCCCGAAGACAGCTGGGATAGGCTCCAGCACCCCCCGCGACACTCGTGAGGAAAAGCGGTAGAAAATGAATGAATGAATCATTATATCTTTGAACACCATTAGAGCCCTCTAGACCTGAAATAACACCCCTATAGTCACATTTGTACTCCTATTACCCAATATAATAGACATAATAAGAGAAAATAAGACATAACTAGGGCGGCACGGCGGACTAGTGGTTAGCGCGCAGACCTCACAGCTAGGAGACCAGCGTTCAATTCCACCCTCGGCTATCTCTGTGTGGAGTTTGCATGTTCTACCCCGTGCATGCGTGGGTTTTCTCCGGGTACTCTGGTTTCCTCCCGGCGGTCGAGTAGTTAGTGCGCAGGTGGGCCGCATGTGGCCCGTGATCCTCCTCTTGTGGACCCCTGGTTGAGAGGTATACTTCTCCTCAGGGTTGTGCAAGTTTAGAGCTTCCTCTGGAAGGGAGTCCGAGTATTCTGGTCGAAGTACTTTGAATGAATGAATGAATGAATAATATTTGTTCATTTTTATTATGAGTAAATGAAAAAAAAATTGAACCTGAATGGATTATTTCCATTTTTGGAAATGCCGCAATGGAGTCGTGACAGATCCAGTGTGAGCCCGGGTTATAGGCATCTTACCGCTGAGATAATTTGTCCATAAACGCAATAATAAAGACAAAAATTGCAACTCTGTGTTTATAACCTGTGTGTGTAACCTTTGACACATCTGCTCACCATTGCTGCGGGGGGGGGCAAAGGGGCACACTAATTTCAGCAGTGGTGCCAAGCTGACGGACGAGTGCCAGCATTTTGTCTCCTCTCACATACAATTGAAATGAATTGAATTGAAGAAATAACTCATGGCAAAATAATAATAATTTGTTGAAGGTTCTCCCCTACTTTTAGTCTCTGTTCACCCAAATGGTGCCTCTGTAACTTAAATGGCCAGACCTGCCAGGAAGCCGCCCCGGGGGTTGGGCTGGGAGGGAGTTTGTCGTCTCAAATTGGATGCCATCAGAACACGAAGCTCTCGTAAAACTGGCAGGAGTAAAGAATTGCCTGTGCCAGCGAATTATTCAGTAAAACCTCAGCCAAAGAAAGGATGTATACAAGCCAATTATGCACATTTTCACTTGGTAACACTTCAGTCACAACACAAAATCAAAGTAAAGCTGTTGTCGTGTTTTGGCCGCAGGAACATTGGTGGAACCCCGCCGAGGGCAAATGGATCTGTTGGTTTTCCCGACAGATTCAAAAGAGCTAAGACCGTCCGGAGAGAGATGTGTGTTCATGTCTCACATAAGGATTGTGGATGATCTGCAAAATTCCAAAAACATATTTTTCAATATGCTGGAGCCTATCCCAGCTGTCCTTGGGTGAGAGGCGAGGTACACAAAGAATCTTACTGATCTAGCAGGTCTGAAACCAATTAACCAAGGGATGACTGTACTAGACCAGTCCAGGGTGTACCCCGCCTCTCGCCCAAAGACAGCTGGGATAGGCTCCAGCACCCACGCGAACCTCGTGGGGAAAAGCGGTAGAAAATGAATGAATGAATGATTAATGTTCATGTTAAAGGTTAAATAACTGTTAAAGGTTATCCTCCCTATCCGTGTGGAAGTGGTAAGTTTTTGGCTATTTAAGTTCAAAGGAAAAAACTTGGGGCGGCACGGTGGTCTAGTGGTTAGCGCACAGACCTCACAGCTAGGAGGACCAGGGTTCAATTCCCACCCTCGGCCATCTCTGTGTGGAGTTTGCATGTTCTCCCCGTGCATGCGTGGGTTTTCTCCGGGTACTCCGGTTTCCTCCCACATTCCAAAAACATGCTAGGTTAATTGGCGACTCCAAATTGTCCATAGGTATGAATGTGAGTGTGAATGGTTGTTTGTTTATATGTGCCCTGTGATTGGCTGGCGACCAGTCCAGGGTGTACCCCGCCTCTCGCCCGAAGACAGCTGGGATAGGCTCCAGCACCCCCCGCGACCCTCGTGAGGAAAAAACGGTAGAAAATGAATGAATGAAATAACTTGAAGGCTACCGTCGCTAGGTCGCTAGCTCTCTAGTTTGCGAGTTAGCATGTGCACCCCCCGCGACCCTCGGGAGGAAAATCAGTAGAAAATGAATGAATGAATGACTGTACTATGGGGTGGGGTTATTAAACCAAAACTAATGCACACGGGTCACCGGCTTGTTCAAAGCACAGGGAAAATGTTCCATTCCCAACAGTGACTAGCTACCTACAAAGGTTAGCTAGAAACTGTGTGTGTGTGTGCGGAAGATAGCTATGAGTGTGTTTGCAACGACCAAGATGGCTGCTATCAACAAGTATGTCTCTTTTAAAACAGAGGGAAAACTATTCCATTCAGAACCGACCCGCAAAGCATGCTGGGAAGACTTGCGGCCACACCCTCCCGTGCTATCAATATCACAACATTAGAAACAAGCTCCCGTGAAACCAACCTTGTTAGGAGGTAGCAGAGGTGACGTGAAGCCTGCTTGTAATCCCACATGAGATGCAGCCTGCAGTGCACACGCAGCCTGTGCCCTTCTCTCCCAGAGGAAATGGGCTGTCTCACTCAGGAAACCAACTGAGGGCAGCAGCAGCACCAGCGAAGTAAGCGATGTGAATCCACAGACACCTCACGTGCAATTATATATACACTATAAGTAGGAAGACATATTTATATTATGTGCGGTGAGAGAATAATCCAACGTCACAAGGCTAAATATTTTCCAAATCTGACACACACAAGCAGAGTTATGGTCCTCAAGGCTCACTACTGCCATCTAGTGATCAAAACCTGAAGATGCAGGTTAATAGCATAAAAGAAGTGCAAACAATGTAGTCCAACACCAACCACACTTAAACCACCCACACTTTGGCTTGGACAAAGATGCCTTAGTCACAATTTGATCTTTTCAAGTCTGGCAGTGAAAGCAGCAAAAACTCAGTGGGTTGAAAATAAAGCGTGGAAAGCATTAGAAGCGTGATATCAATGTTGATATTTTAAACATTGATGTATTTCAAACGTGCAACAGTAACCGTTGGGATTGCAAACCTGACAGAGGTAAGTGGATTTCTACAAAATAGGATTCTTTATTTGTAATACAGGTAGCATAAAGCATAGAAAGGCCGTTTACAACCTTCTAAATATGGCTTTTTAATATTATTAGTGTCCTCTAGACATACAATAACACCCCAGTGTCACCTTTGAGCTCATATTACCCAATATAGTAGACACAATATGACAAAATAAGACATAGGAGACATAGAAAAATTGCTGACTACCCTCTAAATATATATTTGTAATTTTATTATAACCCTCTAGACATTAAATGACACCCCTATAGTCACCTTTACACCCCTATTACACAGTATAGTAGCTATAAAAATCAGACTTATCAGACAAAGACAAACCTTTTAAATACAGGTTATTAACATTATTAGTCCTCTAGACATACAATAAGACCACAGAGTCAGCTTTACACTATATTACTCAATATTGTATATATGACAAAATAAAACATAAAATACATAGAAATACACTCTAAATATGGCTTTTTTATTTTATTAGAACTCTCTAGATATGAAATAACTCCCCTTTATACCCTTATTACCCAGTACAGTAGACAAAAAAGAGAAAATAAGACTTTCTAAATTTGTTGTTTAACATGATTAGAGCCCTCTGGACATTATATAACACCCCTATAGTCACCTTTACACTCCTATTTCATAATATAGTTGACATTATAATAGTAATAAGAGAAAATAAGACATGTTCCTTCTTCATAAATAAGATTCATGCTTGTGTGTGTTGCTATAAATGTGTTCCGGTGCTAGGGGACTTGAGTGGGGGGGGCGGACAGGAAGTGATGTCGGAGGTTGAGTTTTAGCTTGGTGTGGCTTACGGCCGCAACATTAGCCCGTGTTGCAATAGAAGCCTATTGTTCCTATTGTTCCGCCCATCAAGTCTAGTGCTGGTGTGTCTCACCACAACATTATGGGAACATTACCGCCACCTAGTGGCCAGTGTAGAATACTACATCTCTTCACAATATCTTTGAATGCATCTTTTCGATGCCTTCGATATTTATTTCACTTAATTTAACCACTCTTATGCTTGCACATGTTATTTAGGCAAAAAAAAATCTTAAATATGCATTTTTTCTGTGTTGTAAAAAATACAAATTTTGGCCTTTTACTGTGGCCAGCTTGGGCAATAAGTGTAAAGTTTCTCACCTCCCACAGGGACCTGAACTCCCTCTGTTCGATGCGCAGCAGCTCACTGAACTCTCGTGTGACTATGGTGGCATGTCGGGGGGGTGTCGTACAGGATCGACTCCCCAAACGCTGTGCCAGTCCTCAGTGTGCATATGGTAACAGCATCCTATATCAGACACAGTTTAGGATTATATATAGCTGTGGTTCCCAGATTGGGGTACGCATACCCCCGGGGGTACGTCAATTTATATAGGGGTTATGTGAATAAAAATGTAAAGCAATTAATGCCTATCACGTGCTGCACAGTGGTCGAGCGGTTAGTGCAGACCTCACAGCTCGGAGACCCGAGTTCAATTCCATGCGTGGGTTTTCTCCGGGTACTCCGGTTTCCTCCCACATTCCAAAAACATGCTAGGTTAATTAGCGACTCCAAATTGTCCATAGGTATGAATGTGAGTGTGAATGGTTGTTTGTCTATATGTGCCCTGTGATTGGCTGGCCACCAGTCCAGGGTGTACCCCGCCTCTCGCCCGAAGACAGCTGGGATAGGCTCCAGCCTATCAAACTTTTAAAAAATAACCTTTGTTTAATATTTCAACTTTATGCTACTAAAAATTATGTTCTTTTTCCTGCTAATATTAAAAAGTTATACTCATTGAATTGTGTCTTTGGACTTTATTTTGGACTTTATTTTGAAAACTACTGCTAATTTTTCCATATTTGTTTTCTTTAAAAGAATCTTTTTTAAAATTATATTTTTAGAATGTGCCACAGGCCCAAAAAACACGTCCGTGCTGCACTTTGGACACCCCTGCCTGATAGATATCATTTCATAGTTGGTTTCATATCATTTAGTTGGCTTCATAACTGAAAGATGGAAAAGCATGGAAAGCACATCATGTGTACCTGATATCGCGATGTCTCCGACACCTTAACATCCAGCGAACCAGACAGGACGGCATACCAGTTGGTGCCAATGTCTCCCTGGCGATACACTGCAGAGAAACAAGGAAGCAGGCCTCTTGATTGCCGGTAAACCAACGCCAGCGTTTGAGAGCGCGAACCTACAAGTGATGCCTTTCTCCAAGCTTTCGTAGAAGCAACACAGGCAGATCTGCTGGAGGAAGGTGGGGTGTAACTTCTCAAAGAGCTTCACATTTTGGAGATGCGACAGGACGGTGTTGATGTCTTCTCCAGAGCGCTCAGACGGTCTGAAGAGCAAAAGAGGACAACGCAGAAATCACTTTTTCACTCGTCCTTGACATCACAAAAGTACAGTTTTAAAAAGAAATAATTATTACATTTGATTAATGTTCATGTTAAAGGTTAAATAACTGTTAATAGTTATCCTCCCTATCTGTGTGGAAGTGGTAAGTTTTTGGCTATTTAAGTTTAAAGGAAATAACTTGAAGGCTGGTAGAGTGGTTAGCGTGCAGACCTCACACCTAGGAGACTAGGGTTCAATTCCCACCCTCGGCCATCTCTGTGTGGAGTTTGCATGTTCTCCCCGTGCATGTGTGGGTTTTCTTCGGGCACTCCAGTGTCCTCCCACATTCCAAAAACATGCTAGGTCATTTGGCCACTCCAAATTGTCCATAGGTATGAATGTGCGTGTGAATGGTTGTTTGTCTATATGTGCCCTGTGATTGGCTGACCACCAGTCCAGGGTGTACCCCGCCTCTCGCCCAAAGACAGCTGGGATAGGCTCCAGCACCCCCGCAACCCCCATGAGGAAAAAGCGGTAGAAAATGAATGAATGATTAATGTTCATGTTAAAGGTTAAATAACTGTTATCCTCCCTATCCATGTGGAAGTGGTAAGTTTTTGGCTATTTAAGTTTAAAGGAAATAACTTGAAGGCTACCGTTTAGGTCGCTAGCTCTCTAGTTTGCGAGTTAGCATGTGTCTCAAGACCCTGCAGTTGCGCAATATGTTGTAAATAAAAAGAGTATAAATGTGACTATAGTCGTGTTTTGGGGCTCTAATAATGCTTTGTTCATTTTAATCAGAAAAAAATCATTTGTCTACCCACCAACTATATGTGGTTTCTTAAGTTTTTATTATTTGGTGTTTTATTATTATTATTATATTTATTTATTACTGATTGATTGATTTTCTTTATTCTTGATTTGTTTATTTATTTTTCATCTTATTTTGTGTAGAAAAATAAAAATTAAGATTTTTGAGAACAGTAGAATATTTTATCAGAGCTTTTCTTGTAGAAAACCGGAACAAAAGCAAAGTTTATTAATTTTTCTGTTTTTAATAAATGCATTTTTTTTTTTTTTTTAAATCTGATGCCGCCCAGCCTCGCCCAGACCCTAGTAGCTCCAGTGGCCCCCAAGTAAATTGAGTTTGAGACCCCTGCTGTACACCATAACTTGAGCAGTACTGAGATCAGCAAATGATTAACAAGACTCTCCCCCAACCTGCATCATCTTACACGTTTCAGTTAGGAACATCCATAAGCAGCTTTGTCCTGTAAACAAATGTGGGACACTGCATCACATGTACTTTGGACCTTGGTGAGAAAACACTCCTCCCCATGCAGTGCATCATTCAGTGCTCCCATCACCTCAAGAAAATATATCCATGAAGATAAAGTCCAAATAGTCACTAGATTATCTGCTCAAATAAGTCAAAACAACAATGGATTGCTATGCAGATTGATGAATGGTTGTTTCATAACATGAAAGCGTCTGAAAAAGTAATACCTCAGTGTGGAGGGTTTAGCAAGGCAGACATGGTGCGTTTATTGCCAATTTAGTTTTCGTGAAAATCAACACTTTTACGCAAGGGGTTCTTCATTCTAGTAAATTAAACAATCAATCACACATCTGTGTTCGGTACACGATGCCGAACGCGACACTACAGACCCCCCCCAAAAAAAAAAAAACTTCAATCAGGCTTTAGAATACATTTCCTACAAGCAGTGGCAGGTACGACTGCGTGGATTACCTTTTATCCAGACAAATAATCCACTCCGCGGGTTCGGAGGAGGAAGAGTGAGCTGCTACCATCTTGTCAGGCTGCTTTGCTATGAAGCATCGCGGGCGGATATGTTGGATTTTATAACACACGTCGATTTATTCACAAAATATCATCATCTCGCGTGGCCGGGTCCACGTGACCACGTTGTCTTCAAAATCAGTACCATTATAAATGGCGGGTGAGACATCTTACCTTGTAAGGTATTGACACATATCCATCTATTGACGTATTTATTCATTTTCATAATCACACTTGTAGCCATCAGACAAGCATTATATAGATGTATATACTATACATTTTACTTGAAAAGACACAAAAAATTAATACCTAAACACAGAAAATGGATGAAACGATGGAATTTGAGGCTAACTGGTTAGCTTATGAACATATGAGTTGCAATGTGCTGTAAACAACAACAGGAGTGTAAAGGTGAATACAGGGGTGTTATTTCAGGTTTACATGGCTCTAATAATATTAAAAACAATATTTAGAAACCCATAAACAAGTTTTCTATTCTCTAACTACACAAATATTCCATTTATTTACACTGAATCCTAGGGAATGAATCCATTAGGGATGACGGCATTTGACTTCCTGTTGTCCTTCAATGTCGCTTACACATCCGTCAATCTCCCATTTGTTTTTTAATTGGCCTATTAATGGAATATAGTACAGTCAAGCCTCAGTTTTTATATGATTCTGTTTCTGTCAAAAATATTTGCTAAAATCTCTCTTTGCTAACTCACCATGGGGCCAAAAAAGTTTCCAGTGGCAGCAGTTTGTGAGAAACGCTATAAGTCAACCTCAGGACTTGTACAGAATGTCCAATACATTCCTCCTTTATAATTATTTTGCATGTAAAACTCTTATGGTAATTATTCTATAGAAAATGTCCATCCATCTCTTTCCGCTTATCCAAGGTCCGGTCACGAGGGAAGCAGCCTAAACAGGGAAGCCCAGACCCTGCCAGTTGGATGCCCCTGAACACCACCCATCCAGTAGGCTAAAAGCAAAAATAAATATATAGGTTATTTTGTATAGTGTTTTTAACTTTCTTTAACAAGTAATTTTGCATTGAATATCCATCCATCCATTTTCTATGCTGCTTATCCTCACTTCGGGTGGGGGGCATGCTGTATTCCAACTGTCTTAGGACGGGAGGCGGGGTTCACCCTGGACTGGTCGTGCATGGAATATATTCATCATATTTGTGACAGTGGTCATCGCTGCACACTGACAATACAAAAGCGATCAAATCTGTGGCTGATGCTTGTTTTTGGCACTTGGTTAACCACTTTGATGTGCCCCCTAGTGGTGGCCAGTGCAGTCGTTAACCATGAGCCAGGGTGCCGGGAAGGGTACTAAGGTACGAGGTGCATTATTAAAAAAAAAAACACAAAAAAAACCTTAAACTTTATTATGGAAAGCAGGAAGTGAACAAATGTATTAGTTACTGATTGTAAAAGTACCAGATGGAGGGGTAGGATTTAATAAGCTTTGCTTCTTCCTACTCCTTTTGGACATGTGGAACTGTGAACTGATTATGTGATGCATTCAATTGTAATCTGATGCATGTTCAAATGAAATAAAACCATTACCATTACCATCATCTTTACATTAACATGCTGGGACCAATCCAATGTCCTTCAATTTTCCTCGATGGAAAAAGTTTGGACACCCCTGCATTACACCTTAGAGAATGCTTTGGAATGATATGCCTTCACTTCATTGACGTCTTACAGTTGCCTTGGTAACAAACAACGGAACCACATTAAGTGGTGCTGTCTGTGCTGCCAACATTGTGAAGAAAACTGTGAGCATGCCAAAGTAACTTTCTTTAATGCTTCTTTTGAAGCATGTTGTTCCTCCAGAAATGAGCCTACGCGTACTGGACACAACATGAAGTACAGCAGCACAGTCTAATGATAGCCAATACAAAAACAATAATGCATGTTTCATTGACACCTTTAATATTAACTTGGTAGTGGACTTACATTGCGCTGCCTCATAAAGACCTTACAATGAAACCTCCATTTCCATTTTTAATTTGTACCAAAAGATCAAAACTGAAACGTACAAAAACTGAGGTCATTTTTCACATAGGAAATTCTCAACCAACTGATTCGGGGGTTCATTCCCTGGAACTGTAGTTTGTGCACACCTGGAGGTAAGAAGGACTGGATCAAATTAGGAAGTGTACCTGTTGATTTGTCCTAATCGAATATCATGACATTACTACTACAACATCATGACTGTCAGGAGAACCAGAGTATAGAGTGAGAGGAGCTACCTGATGCAGCCCAGCAAGGTGCACTGTATTCGGACACACACTCCGAGCAGCCGGTGTGAGGTCTCTGGCAAACCTTTTGCCAATGTTTATTTTAGAGCTGCAACAATTAATCGATTAATTGATTGAATATCCAATTAATCAGCAACTGTTTTGGTAATGGATTAATTGTTGTTGTTTGAAATTGTACTTGGTGCTGGAGCCTATTCAAGCTGTCTTTGGGCGAGAGGCGGGGTACGCCCTGGACTGGTGGCCAGCCAATCACAGGGCACATATAGACAAACAACCATTCACACTCACATTCATACCTATGGACAATTTGGAGTCGCCAATTAACCTAGCATGTTTTTGGAATGTGCACGGGGAGAACATGCAAACTCCACCCAGAGATGGCCGAGGGTGGAATTGAACCCTAGTCTCCTAGCTTTGAGGTCTGAGCGCTAACCACTCGACCCCATTATTACATAATATAAATATAAATGACTTGACTGTGGGTGTATGAGTGAATTAATGTTCCTTTTGTCTATATTATAGTACCTGTGAGCTTCATTATAGTATTGCGCAACCATGAAATCACCTGCAATACTCTCATCTGCCAAAAGAGGGCAGCAGTCACAGCGTTTACCGTCAGTGGCCATTGACCGCCAGTCCTGTTAAATAAGGTTTAAACAACTGAAGTTTATCATGGGGGTTCAAGCCTGAATAGGCCTCAGTGTGACATCTGAATGTCAAAAAATGAAATAAAATAGTAATCATGTAATCCATAATCTTGTAAGTGCACTAAGTGCAATGTGTGCCTTAGATATTTATTAACTATTGCAGTGAGCTTGGCACACAGTTAACTATTTCTGTCTGAAACATGAAAGTTGAGGCCGGAGTGTGAATGCATAACATGAAAGTCGCATTCCTGCCATGCTGCATGCCACCAAGCAAGACTGCAAAACCAAACAAAGTCAGTCGGCATCAGCAAGTACATAAGTCTAGCAGGTCATAATGGTAAGCAAACCGCACAGCAGTATTGATGACTTGCACAAAGGTGCAGCGGGTTTCAACAATATTCCACAAGTATCTGACCAGATATCTTAGCCTGCTTCTTTTTTTAATCCTGTGCCTTCGACATTATACGGGATGTTGCCATAGGAACCACTGCCTTGGCTGGAGTATGCCATGTTACCCCAAGGAGAAAGCCCACTGACTGTGTATATATGGCCTCTCAGACCCACGGTTGCTAGGAGATGATCCAGAAAGCCTGAAATAGTAAACACAAGGACGCATGCAGCCTTTTAGTGCAAGCAAAGAAGGATTTCAGATTTTTTTTCACTTTGAAAGACACTGTTGCATGGTTGATCTTCTGCAAATTGTACCGATGAAGCCACTGTTAAAAACTGTATATAATTCTTTGCAATGTCGTGGTTGGATTATGGCGTGGTTGCCGTTTTTCAGAAATAAATGATTGCTGTTTTGTGGTTGACTAAAAATATGCATATATAAGCAAATTGCATGTATTCTTGGCAGAAATAGAGCATGCGGAATATGGCAAGTTTTGTTGCAAGCTGCCATTCGGTGGAGAAGATCATTGGTTGCTTGTGGACACACTGTACCTTCTGATAAACTAACCTTTTTGCCTTATTTTGCATCCATTTCCTATTGTGACCCAATACTGTATCTTGGAAACTTTTGCCAATCTGCACTTCTGATTTACTTTTTCTTTATTAGTGACCTAAACCAAGAAAATATTCAGAAGCATTTGGCATTTGACCAGTGTTATAATTTTCCTTGTACAGTCACATTTTGGCATTGCCAATAAAAATTGAGCAGTATTGTCTCAGTACGTCCTCATCTTTGTATGGTCCTAGTACTGGAGGTGTACCTAATGAAGTGGCTGCTGAGTGTTTATTTTCACATTTCCTACTGCTGCTGCATATCTCAGGCATCCTATCAGAAAGGAGCGAAATCTAAATTCCAAAGGAAATGTTGTTTAGAAGAGTGATAATTGACGCCGCTCAGATATTTCCCTCCTATTTCAGAGAGCTCAAGTCCTCAAGAGGCAAAAAAATGTTGGCGGATTTACATTCAATGTGAACAAAGTTGAAAGCCATGATGCTCGCAAGGTGCTTAGATAAATCCCATTCATATGAGTGCTTTTAAAGAGTCATGAATCTTTGCATGTCAGCAGAATGAGAAGTCAGATCAACTCAACGAAAACGCCTCAACATTAGAACGTTTCCACACACTCATTGACAACTTTGATGGGCTGAATCAGCATCAGTACCGAATCTAATGAGGTAAAGATGTTGGTGAAAATGTGTTCAGATATAAGGGAGCAATGGAGATCCATATTAAATATGCAAAAATATCAATGAAATATGCAGATTAGACCTAAGGGGAGAGATGCCCCGTATAAACCATCTGCTTCTTCCACTTTTAGCACATAGTAAGTGTATTATGGACGTTGATACATGTTTTCGAAAATGATGACTTGTGTGCTTGGCTTCAGGTGGGAATTCATATTTAATAAACGTTCATTCACATGGAAAAAAATATACTCCTACATTTTGATTTTCAAATTTTGTGAGAATTATGGCTGGAGCAGAATTACGTGTGTATATTTGTTAATTTGGGGTATTTTGTGCTCAGGTAGGAGGGGCATAGGGTTGAAGAGAGGGCCTGTTTCAGGCGAAAGCAGATACATACTGTATGCTGTAAGAATTAGATATATTGCAATTAAAAAATGCATCTCAACTTTGTGGAAAAAGCCTATCATTAGTATTAACTTTTTCCAAATATTCTTACTTTTGTTTTTTTTTCCTCATAATATTATTATTATATAATAATATTTGATTTCCAACTATTTACTTTCTCCTTGTAATTAGGACTTTATTCCCATAATATTTTGACTTTATTTTCAACTCTTTCTTGACTTTTTCCGCATTCCAAATCTTGCAAAACTGTATTTGTTGTTTTTTTCATAATATCACTACTTTTAAAAACTGATGTTTTTTTTATTTAAAATTCAAATGGAGTTATTTTTCCTCACAATATTAAAACTGTTGTATAATTGTGACTTTTTCCTGTGACTTGATCTTTTTTCTCTTAGTATTTCCTTTTCGCAATATTTTCTTGTTTTCTTGTTAAATTGTATTTTTAGAATGAGCCACGAGCCAATAAAAAATAACCGTGGGCGAAAATGGGCGCTGGGCCAAACTTTGCTATTATTTGTTTGACAAATACACCACATGATGGCACTGTTATTAAACTAAAGTTAACAGAAGGATAACATAATTTAAATATAACGTCGTGTACTGAAATCATAATATTGAGGATCTGAAATGTAATGCAGTATGCAAAAGATAATCAATTTTCAAATGATTGGCTTTGCAGGTAGTGTTTTTATTACAATTTCCAAATGCAAACTTCTACTTATGAAGATGAATTGTGAGTTTGCAGAGAGATTTTTGCAATATCTGGCCAGCTGTGTTGTACAGTAAGCTCTTTCCCACGCTTTGTGTTGCAACTCATTGTGTTTCAGTGCAGAAAGGAGAGAAGGGAGGTGGGCCCAAGTAAAGTACAGTAGAGATGTGCAAGTCGCGAACGAATCGTTCAAAACTCAAGAGTTGTTTTTTGTTTTTTGTTTTTTACTGAATCGAGACTCACTGGGCCCACCCTTCTCCGGAACATGACAGAGTGTGGTTGGGACAAGTCGGGGAAGGGTGGGACTTGTGATAGGTGACTCTAATAAGGCTCTGTGGCTGGTGATTCGAGTGAATCAGTGAGTGACTCATAAAGACGTCAAGTCAGTAAAAGAATCGACTTTCTCATCACGGGAGGAGAATACTGTAGTGGCGTCTGTCCTGGAATGTGCGCGCGACCCCAAGATTCGCGCGCGCGGCCCCCGGCAGGTCTGCTGGGAACGCGAGGAGGCAAGACGACGTTGGAGCGGGGAATGATGGCGCTGAGCTGGGCGAAGGGACAACTTTGAACGATCAAACGGCGACGTCCCGGGGCCAGCTATCGGTGCCTGACGCCATGAAACAAGTCGGAGGTGAGATTTGTTTTGTGTAGTTCAGCTTTTTGGAGGTTGCGTCCACATTTTGGGAAGATTCGTGCTTGAAACTTCCACAATGAGACTTGGATACGCTCGTGCTGCATTGAAGTAGCCCGTAACTTAACTTAGTTGCACGTACTAACAAATTTAACTCAAGTCAAACACAGTTTCACGGAAAGTTGTTGCTTTCTATTGTCGTTTTTTATTGCGTCGACTTCGAGCTTGAGCGTCTCCGTCGATAATACTCGATTACCACAAAGCTAACACTACAAAGGCTTTGGAAGCTAGCAGTGCAGTGATAGTTGAAATGTGCCCAATGTTACCTAATGCTAACAGGCACCAAGGCTGTTGTATATCCACGGCCAAACCTTGAGCAGTTTAGCGGAGTATTTCCCATTTTTTTGTACAAGTTAAATCCACGCATATGCGCTGTAAATAGTTGTATATTGTATCACAGTAAGAATGACACACTGTAGGACTGGAAATGTCAGGGTACTTCACAATGCGATGTCACAAGATCTCGCGAGATGAAAACTTTTTTACAATTCAGCAAAAGTGTCTCGTGAGTACTAGGCCTGGTCGATAATAATAAATTAATCACACAGTACCTGTAAATGAACTGTGTGTCTGTTTTCCCTGTCACTCGCCTACAAATAGGCATGGTTCCATAGAACAATGGCATGAACGGAGTGATCCTTTTCATGCAGTCTCTTTGTCTTGGTGAGTGCTGGCGGGTCCGCTAGCATACACACTGAGTGCAAAATAGTGTAATGTAGTAGAAATTATATTAGATTTATATAATAGACCAGGAAACAATAATTGCGCAAATACTGCCGAATGCGTACAACTACAACTAGGTAGAGGCCAGAGGTTGAATGAGGTGAGGTAGAATTGACATGAATAAATAAACAAAGTGTACAGTGCAGTGCAAAGGTGAACGTGACAGCCAACAGTGCAGTGTTTCTCGTAAACGTGGCCGTAGTAGTCGATCGCCAATATATTGGAATATATTTTTTCCATTGTACATTTCTTAAACGTAATGTTAAATTCTCATCTTCTTCTCGTAGATTCAATCTTGTGCGTCAATCTCATGAACGAAGTGTCTCGTGACAACCCTAATGTGATACGATTCACATGATAAAATCTCCATACTGCCACAGGCTCAAACAAAAACCAAATAACATAACTGTAGGATTTTTTTTTTTTGTCTTAACGCTACTAAGTTATTCAGAAAACACGACATCTCATGGTTTTCAAGCAGATTAAATCTATTTAAGTCAAAGCACAACAAAATAAATAGTTAGTAAACCTGTCAGGATAACAAAAGTTGTCCTACAAATGACTGCCATTAATGATATTGGCAACATAATTTTGAGACAATTTTTTCACGAACTTCCCTCTATCCATTTTCTGTATCGCTTATTCTCACGAGGTTCGTGGGCATGCTGGAGCCTAGAGGATTTGACATTTTAATTGGATCTTCAAGAGTTGAGATAACACACGCTTCCTGTTTTGCCATGAGTTATTTCTTGAATTGAATTCAATTTAATCCATGTGGTTTCTCGCTGCCACATCGTGTCTTTCAGAACACTCACATCAAAAATCACGTCTTCAGAGAAGGTTGTGGCAGCAGGGCAATACACAGACACCACCTTCTTGTTTTGCCATGAGTTTTTTGTTGAATTCATTTAAATTCAATAGCTTTCTTCACCTTCTTGATCAAGAGGCACTTGAAACATATTTTAGCTCAATTTTGGGCTGTGGTGGTTTGAAACACTATTGAATTCAAGAAACAAATCATGGCAAAACAGGAAGGTGGTCTCTCTGTTGCCACATCCTGTCGTCAGGAACACTCACATCAAGAATCACATCTTTAGTGATGGTAAAAGTAATGAAATGCTCATTCATCTCTTTCATTAATCATTTACACTCATTGGGAATTCTTTACTGTGTGTAAAACTAGAAAAACATGTTTTGGAACATTAACGTTTTTGGTTTTCTGGAGTGGGTTAGTTGGCTTGAAGAGAAACATTTATTCAGTTAGCTTCCATTTTGGCTAAAGTTTGACGTTTTGGAACAAATAAATGATGCTAACCAAGGTTCCATTGTACATATGTCCTTCCTCAGATGCCGTCACCGTGTGTCTTTAGTTGAAGAAGCTTCGTGGGACCCATGGCCTTGCCTCTGTTGAGGTGAAGAGGGAATAATTCCATTTAAAATTGTGCAGCAACTTCAAAAAAGCTGGCAACATGATCCAAGCGGAAAGTAAAGGAGGCGACAGGACCCTCAGGAGTGCGTCTCCTCACAGAAACGCGTACAAGTCTGACTTCCACGCCATCAAATGCTCCTTTGATGGGCAAAAACCTGAAGGTGCTGCCAAGTCCTATGCAAATGGCTCCAGCGACACTCGTGAGGACTCCCGGGGGAGGCCTTTCGGCACCAGAGTGAACAAGATCAAGAACATATTTCTCCAGATGGATGGTCAGCAGCAAGAAGGCCAAGATGCGAAAACAACCATCAAGTCTGACGCGGCCCAAGTGTCTCCACCCAAGCTACAGCTTCCCGTCAGCACGCACAGAGTTAACTTCAACAGCCCTACAAGCCCCGAATCTCTCAATTTAGATAAAACTCCCAAAGGAGAGGATGTGGAGATCGACAAAGTGGCTTTGGCGGAGAAGTTTTCCGTAACTAGGAAACTATTTGAAAGGGGCATCACTGAGCAGCCTGCTGTTGACAAGCAGTCGCCAAGCCGGGTTGTGAATCGCCTGTCGCTCGGAAGTGCCTCAGATGAGGGAAAAAGCACACGGAGAGCGTCGGGATCCTCGGAGACATTCAAATCTGAGCAAACGCCTACATCGGGAGTTAAATGTAGAGCGGACGCTGATAATGAGAAAAAGAATGTGCCGAGAGTGTCGCTAAATGCAGGGCCCATGTCAAAGAGGCTGGAGAATTACATGGCCGGGAATGACTCAGAAGATAACAACACGGTTGCCGCCACAGGAGGAATGATGACTGCTAAATCTGACAGTACGGCTGAACACTCGCCGACAACCTCTCCGTCGAGAGGTGGCTTACACAAACCCGCCTCCCCTGTCAAAGAAGCTGCTAACTCGTCACCTGTAGTTGACAGCACCAACAAAAGCCCAACAAAATCTCATGCGACACACAAAACGGCATCGTCAGGGTCTGAGCATAAAGCAACATTGCCAGCTACTAGTGCAGCATACAAATCAGTTTCTCCTACCAGTGATCACAAACCAGCGTCACCCGAGCCAACGAGTCTGGTCGGCCACGGGTACAAGCGACATTCATCCAGGGATGGATTGAATCAGACTGTCGATGTGCCCCCAAGAGACATGAAGCAGCATAGATCGGGGTTTGAGAACACTTGCACGACCAAATACACAGAAATCGCTAAAAGTCCAGCGAGGGCAAAGACATCCAGCCACACCTCATCCATTGACTCAAAAGGGGCGGGCATGGTACGGGCAGAGCTTGTAGTGGTTGAGAATGAGTCTTCCGAGAGTGACGACAATGACGATGAGATTGAAGATGCTGTTTTTGTTGTGGCCAAATACCCCGCCAAAGATGCAACAAGGGAATTTCAGGCAGACAAACAGAATAGGACCACTCCTGTAGCAGGCGGATATGAAAAAGCAACAGAGTCTGTCTCGCTTAAAGACCAGCATAACGACAAAGATGATGACCATGAAGAGAAGGAGCTGGTGGAGCACGCTCAGAAGAGCGTCGTGAACGGAGCCCCCGTGTACGGTATTGAGAATGCAGCCTTTCAGGATGACAAGGATGTAGACCAGGTCCTCATGGAAGAGGAGGAGGTGACAGAAGAGGGAGAGGCGGAGGAAGAGGACGAGGAGGAAGAAATGTACAGGGAGTATGATGACTATTATGAGGCCCCTGGACTGTCTGACGAAGAGGGACCTCCCCCAAAGAGGAAAATCAAGTTCTCCACAGATCCCATTCTGGTAAGACATCATTTGAGGAATTTCACAACAATAAAGTCAAATTATTGAGAAAAAAACATTTTAATCTAAAAATAGTTTTTTTTAGGATATGGTAGTAATGGTAGGAACATTAGCTTGGGTGAAAAAATACAATATTATGGGAGTAAGGTGAAAACGGGGGCAAATCATAATGAGAAGAAAGTTTATGACAATTATGAGGAAAGTTGAAATTGTTTGAAAATTAAAAATATGAAATATGGGAATGTAATAGTACAAATATTAAAATGACATTTACAAGAAGAAAGTTGAAATAGTTAGGGAAACACAAATAGCAAAACGCTGCACTAAATTTATGAGAGTCAAAATAAAAAGACAAAAAAACGTAATATTACCAGAGGAAAGAGTATGAAAATTATGATGAAAATGTAAATGTTCATTAATTCATTTTCTACCTCTTATTGGAAAATAAAAAATGCAACAACGAAAAGGGGTGGGAGCAGGGGCACGTTCTAATAATATTGTTTGTATCTTTTCACCTGTCAGTATGTGGCCCTTGCTGGAAAGTTTGGACACCCCCCTGCCATAAACATACTACACAAACTATTTTGTCAATGTGTATATTAATAAGATGAGAGGACTTTAGCAAAGACAACTGTGATCTAGTTGTAGAAATAGTTTTCTGATTTACAGTGCAACATACTTTTTCTGTTATTTTAGTGTTCAGTATGCAGTACCTAACTCCCTAACATTTTCCATCTGATGTAATCTGTTTTGGTATTACTGCTGATTTTTTGGTAAACATTGTCTGTCATGGGGGTGTGGTCGAAGTTGCGTTGAGGTTCTACCATCTGTGTATCCAATCACCATTTTTTGTTAAAACGAGGGGAAAAACTAATAATTGCTGCGCCGTCCACAGAGGCTGAGAATAGTTCAGTGTTTATCCAGCCCGATAAACTGCTGTTATCACTGGGTGTGGATCCCCCACACGATTCTAGTCATCCTGGCAGGGGGTCCTATGACCTGCTGTGGGGCGCATAAACAAAACCGCGTCCCATCCCATCCAAGCCAAGCCAAGCAGTGACGGAGTTGCACACAGTAGAGTTGACAACAATTTGCACGATTGCAGCTCATTTAGCTTGTGTTTGTATGTTGACATACAGACACAGCCTGTCCATGTCAATATGAGCAACTCATCGTGTCTGATGGCATAGAAAGTGTTGCAAGTGTTTCAAAACTTACCAATTGAGTTTTCGTGTAGATAAAATACTTTTGTGTTTTGACCTGAAAACGTTTCCATGTGGATAGCCCTGTCGTTTACCATGGATTAGTGTCAAGTTTATTAGACTATTAGAAGGATGAGATGATCATAGAGGGGATGCTTCATCAGGGCATTCTAATTGTGGCATGCTGGGTGGGGTGATGTCATCGTCTAATTTAGGTAATTGACCATGATGCATTTCATTTTTATGGATTTCTCCCCCCAACACTGCAGGATGAGTCCCATAATCATGTCTTTAATGAGGATGGCTAACGTAGCATTGGAATGATTGACCACTCAGGGGGGTTGGGTGAGAGAACACAAAGTCATCAGCATTAATCGTGGACTTTGAAGTCACAAAGATCAAAAAGGCAACTGCTTGTGTTTTCTTGTCTGCGGGTCTGAAGTGAAGCTGAGCAAACAAGCTTGTAGCAAGTGACTGCTAGAGAGGAATGGTGTAATGGTTGTGTCTGAAAGCTGGATTACGTCCCAACATAACCCAAGTCCTCTTAACAATGAAAGAAAGGTTTGCTTTGTGAATGGGTGGTCTTAATACAGTATTTGTCACTACTCTTACCAAAGTTAAACAAGAATGTCTTACTTCAGCTGTTCTACAGACTTTTTTTCAGATTTTTAGGAGGCATCATAGACTCCACTTTTCTGACCTATAAATGTTATTAGAATGTTGTATTCTTGTGTTAAATGATGCTATAGCATCACGAAATGAGCCCTGAAATAAGTTTAGGTTGGCTCTGCACACTCTGTTCTACAGAGATTACAGAGATTACAGATTCTAGAAGATCTAGAAAGCGTTCTGTGCAGGCTATTGTGTGTAGCTGCTCTAAAGGAGTCAATACAAAGTGGCAAAAATGAGCAGAATAGGTCCTCTTTCATTTCAATAGGGGTCCTACGGAAGTATGGAATTTGATTTGATACAATTCCAAGTCTGCAAAATGGAAAATTAAGTATGGAAAAATATTCATATTTCCAATACTGTTACCAGTGGTCTGTCTTCTAAAAGATAGAATTGTGAAGAACTAGAAAAGGAAATAGATTGATTTGGTTTTCTAAACGGCTTGTTTGAGTGAGAACAAAACATTTGGGAATGATTGACAAGTTGCATGGTCAGCCATCTGCTCTTATCCTACTCCAAGTAATTCTAATTATATTATAATTATATAGCTAGGTAAGGTAGCTCATACTTTTATAAGTATATAAAAGTATAAGTACATAATTTCTGGTGATGCTACTTTTTCCTCATGCTTTGAGCCCTGTGACTAATGTATGGCTAAAAACTACACTTCCCATGATGCTTAGAGCGCTTCAGTGATGTGAGTTTGAAGCTAATATCACGTTTTAAAGTCATATGCAGAAGAAAAAGTCTCAAAAGTCTGGAATTTTGTCAACTCCGTAGGAACCCTGTTTCAATTCAAATAGTACCTCTACTGGATACTACTTTATGTACCAAACATAACCGGGGGGTTTATTTTTACACAAAATATTCTTTTCCAGGAAGGCTACCTCAGATTATAGTGGTTAAAGTCCACTACAGTTTTAGGCTTTACCACTAAACTGCAAAATATGGCAAATCACCAAGTTACTGAATGATTAACAGGCTCAGCTGCAGGTTTGTTATCTACAATGGGACAAAGGCATTTATGTGGGCTGACATGGATTTTATGTGTTGTTTTGCCCAAGAATTGTTGGCAATGAGGAAACAGGTATTCATAAAAGTGTCCCATAGGCAATGGTTTTCACATTGTAAGTCAGTATTGATCTTTTTTTTGTTTTCATGGTTTAATGACTATAATACATATAGCATATAGCTAGGGACTGTCAGAAGATTCATGTACAATGTTGGAGCGATCTCACCTATCATTGTACTCTTACTTCTGGCAAAACCTTCTGGCAAGACTCCACCCTCTCCCAGCCAGCACGGATCTGCATTCCGTCCAGGCACCTGGACTAGTGGTTGATTATCTGTCAGTGGCGGAATACTAATGCAGTCCTCTCAATGCTCTTCATTAAGCAACTTGGCAAAAGATGAGTGCGCTTCAACAAATATCCTCATGTCTTAGATGCTAACTGAAAGGTAACAGTGCACACAAACAACATGTGTTGGCCATTTCTAAGCAAACCTGTTGAGCCTGCTCATGTTTGCACTTCTTTTGGAAAGGATATCTGCTCTTCTCTGTTGCTAACTTTCCTTGCTATTTGTCATATGTTCGGCCACAGAACGGCTGTCCAAAGTGTAGCACGGCATCCATTTGAGGCCCGCAGCCCCCCAAAAATATATATTTGGAGAGAAACACGGCCTTGTTTTGAAAACTTTGTAACATTCTTACCCAAGGTATTTACAGTGTGTGAAACAAAGCAAGTAGCATGTAAACCTACTGGTAATTCAACCTGAAGAGAATATTGGATTGTTTTTAGTCTAGGGTGTACCCCGCCTCTCGCCCGAAGACAGCCGGGATAGGCTTCAGCATGCCCGCGACCCTTGTGAGGATAAGGGGCACGGAAAATGGATGTATGGTTACTGAACTGTTTCGGATCCTATTGTGCTAAATGGACCAATATTGTCCTTAAATCATATTAGCAACCACAAATTGTGATGCAAATTGTATTGTTAATTGTTACACCCATAGTTATTCTTTGTTGACATATTATGACAAACAAACAAAGCAAATTAATTAATTTGGGGGAATTTATGTTGGGAAGAAGTTATAATATTCGGGAAATAAAGCCAAAATATTAAGAAAAAAATATTTTTTGAAGGTTATTAAAAAAGAAAGTTTAAATATTTGGAAAATTAAAAAAATAACAGCAAGAAATGAGGAAAACAACCGCAAAGGGCAAAGTTTTATACTAATATTAGACTTTTTCATCGATATCAGAAAGCTGAGATGACATTTTTTTCTTGAAGTATATGTAACCTAGCATATCATAGACAAAATATCAAAGTCGCCTTTGAATCCTTTCTTTTTTCAGTATGTGGCCCTCGGTGGAAAACGGTTTGGACACTGCTGCTCTACAGAAGCGTATGTTAATGTTAATATTTGATGGGTGTGTGTATATATCACTGTATGCCTTCTTTCCCAATGACTCTACAATCTGTACTAGGCTGCCACGCCTGTTTGAGCTCTTGTAGCATACACTGATTAGTTGTCTACTACCAGTTCCTTGATCCCGCCGTCTGCCTGTCTATTTTTCTGGTTGGCTTCCCTCTCCGCTGCTGACTCATTTCCCACATTGGTATTTTGTTGTGGGGAGGGAAATGAGTAAAATATGGGAAGGGTTACAATTTTAGAGTATGTTTATGTCCGTACAGCTGCACATGAAGTAAGGACAAGGAGAACTTTACAGCTGGCATAGGAGTCGCTGACTGCTGTCTGAACTTTGCTAATGACAGAAATCTCCTCAAACTTGGTGTGATTTTTTTTTTTAGCTCTGCCTTCTTCTCTGCCAACCTGTTGTGTTGTCTTTTCTTCTTGTAAAAAAGGTAGTGGTTGATTAGGTTACCGCAAAGCAGCACATTGTTGAAATGAAAAGCCTGGGAGTCCATAGCAACAGGGAAATTAGGCATGAGAGTGGGGGGGTGGGGGGGTGGTGAGAGTGGTGTAGCTGAATAACCGCTACGGTCAGGGTACTGTTTTGTATATTCTTTTAGTTCTTGATTACCAATGCGTAAACTAAAAAAGTTTTTTTTTTGCCTTACTGAAGTTTCTGTCAACTTTGGTGACAGAAAATCACTACTCCTACTACATCCTTTGTTTCCAAAAATATTGCATAATATTACATAGAGGTATTATGATTACTAAAGCAAAGTACTCAGAACAACAGAGTGTGAATTACAGTCCTATGTAGAATGTCTGTATAACCTTAGTATTTCCTGACTTCTTTCATTTGGCTTGCCACGTTATTGTAGAAAGGTACCTGCAAATGTGCCAATATCGCTCATTGCTCAGCAATGTGCAAACGTGCAATTCAACCAAATTGATTTCTTTGGACAAACCCCAGATCTACATTGCTTCTGGCCGTGAGGTTATTGAAAAACAAATGGGAGTGAAAGAAATAGAGGCAGATTTTTCAAGTCTTGACATGCCTCTGGGTCTGCGCCAGAATGTCACACTTAAAGACCTACCTAACTGGAAATGTTTACTTGATTGCATTAACCATGTTCCATATTGTAAATGGGGTAATTAGTAATCACCCTTTCTGTTCTCGTGTTTTTTTTAATTGGACTAACCACAGTTAAATGTTGCCACTTTGCAAAATGAGAGCACAACTGAGACTGGAGGAAATAAACATTCATTCAGGATCACAGGGGTACGCTGGGGCCTATCCCAGCTGACTTCAGGCGAAAGGCGGGATACTCTCAGACTCGCAGTCATACCTATGGACAATTTAGAGCAGGGGTGGGCTAATATTTTGACTCGTGGGCCGCATTGAGTTAACAAAATTGTCCGGGGGGCCAGAACATATATTTAACAAACACACACTATTTTATGCTTATAATTTTTGTTGAATTATTTATCTAATTTTATCTGTAAAAGTGTTCTATCGGCTGTATGTTTTAATGTCCCATTTTTCAAGAGCATTTAAACATCAGACCACATCAAACTATGTAATTTAATTTTACAGTTTTGTTGTTGTTTTTTTTTTACTAAATAAGACATCTGACTTGCAAGTTGTGTTGCCATTTTTATGTTAAAAGTTGAAATACTTAGAAAGCAACTGGCGGGCCGGATTCAAACGCTTGGTGGGCCGCATGTGGCCCCCGGGCCGTAGTTTGCCCACCCCTGATTTAGAGTCTCCAACTAACCTAACGTACATATTGTTGGAACTTGGGAGGAAATCAAAGTACCCAGAGAAAATGCAAACTCCACCTTCCAGATCTACTGTCTGCGTGGCCAACTGCTAACCACTAGCCCACTGTGTAGCGAGCATGGAAAGAATATCCCAACTTGGATACACCACACCCGCCAAATTTAAGGAGCAAAAAAATTTTACATATCAGGCGTGTCATAAATTTAGCAGTCTGATTCGACAATCAATCTTTCCGTCAAATCATATAACAATGCCATGATCACACTATAAACCTTGCAATCCCACCTACCTAACTCAACTCTGTGTTCCCAACTCTGATGAGAGTCCAAAAGCAGCTACACTGGATCAAACTTACTTAGGATTTGTCAGATCAAAAACACAATTGCTGCATCAAACGTCAAAACGTGACATTGGCGACCACTTCATCACACGCTGAGTACTGCACTCCAACCGTCATGGTAACTGTAGGTCCCTTAGCCATGAATAAGATGCATCATTGTTTAAACCACGGGGTTCAAAGTGTGTGGAAAAAGGCGTGGCTTATATAACACAGACTCACAGAATTGCTTTGTTTGTTCCGAGCATTCTTCATTTCTTACATGCATTTGAATATGGAGATAAAAAGCTGAAAAAAAATCAGCGTTGTAGGTAGGCCTCTTTTATGAATTTAACGTTTGTTCTCAGCAGTGATAGCATGCAAAAAGCCACTACTAACTACACAGTCAAACAACAGAGTCATTTTAATTGTCTTGTTTTACAGCATAGTCAGCAATTTCTATTAAGCTTTGTTCCGTCATTCAAAAAGTCATATGATCATTGAAGAATTGCTACAACACTAATTGTTAAATAAAAAAATATTGAAGCTTGGGTTGAACACTTGCCCAGTTGGCTGGAGATGACGGAATATTTTTCTTTGGATTGCTCATATTTGGTTTAAAACGGTACACTTGTCTTGGAGGACTGTTCCCGACTACATCCACTGCATAGCTTGCCCCACAGCTGTGTCCTACTTTCTGCACTCCCCATGCGCTGCCATACTGGGCGTACGTGTGTCAACTTTTCTAATTCCAACCAGAAAACAGCAGAACAGCAAACAACAGAACACATTCAGAGATTTATGAGACCCGGCTGTAAAGTTCACAGCTGCGTAGAAACTTTGATCAGCTTCATTTCATGGATGTCTGTGGAGTCCATGACACCCGAGTCTGCTGTAGTGATTGAGACTTTTCATTCATGGCTGCAAAAAATGTGATTAAATGGGCAAAATACAACTTGTGATAATAATATGATCACAAATATTTACCAAAATGATCATAAAAGTACAAGATGAAAGCCGTGTCCACACTGGAACGTTCTTGGGGTTTTTCTTTGTCTTTGCGTATTTGGAATCAAATTGCATGTTGTGTACTATCCATTTCTACATGTCGGCAGGACAGCACTAAAATGAAAGCCTCTCGTGCCCCCCTTGACAGTTGCCCCACGATTTGAGAAGCACTACTTTTTGAAAAATGAAAATCAAGTTTCTGTTGACAGGCAGTGTACATTTGCTGGGTTTGACTTAAGTAAAAGCATACATACAAATAACACATGAAATAAATAAATTTAAACAGAATAAGAATGATATTAAAAAGCATAAATAATTACATAGAAGTGTAAAAAATTACATAAATACAAATAGAAATTAAAAGCACAAATACAGATAAACAATTAAAATGATGTACGTAAATGTGTAAAATATAAAATTACTTCCAATAAAAGTGTACAATAAAAAAATAACTTAAATAGAAATGGGAAAAATGATAAAGCATAACAAATGATAAAAAAAAAAATTAATGACGGAAATAAAAGTGTACAAAATAAATAAAATTGATTTCAATAAAAGTGGGTCACAACTTAACCAGTGGAGAATGTGATGATGACCCTGCTCTAGATCACAACTTGAAAAATGTCATTTCAAAAATGGCTCTGCCATTCCTATCATGTTTGTGTGTCTAGAGCCATGTATTATTGAGGCCAGAGGAATAATATAATAAACTAAAAATGACCTCAGTAAAAGTGTACCAAATAATAAAAACGAATACAAATGACTTAAAAATGTGTGGCTACTTAATGACAAACAGTAAAAATATCTCCGTCATTCCTGTCGTGTTTGTGTGTAGACTGTGTGACTATAAAACCATGCATGTATTGTTTAGCCCACAGGATTTTTTTTTTATTGATTGTATCTGTTGTAAATGTTGCAAACCACAGGTCTTCAGCACTTTCTCTAACGAGGAGTATGATCGACGCAATGACGACGTGGACCCTGTTTCGGCATCTGCAGAGTATGAGCTGGAGAAGAGAGTGGAGAAAATGGATGTATTTCCTGTGGAGCTTGAGAAAGGTGATCCAAAACACACAACGCTAAGCTGCTTTCTAGCAACGGGAGGGGAAAACTCAAATTTAGTTCCAATTTCTCTGCATCTAGGAGACAATGGTCTTGGCATCAGTATCATCGGAATGGGGGTGGGTGCGGACCAGGGTCTGGAGAAGCTTGGCATTTTTGTAAAAACCATAACAGAGCAGGGGGCAGCTGAGCGAGATGGACGGTGAGTAGAAAATGTGAATTCCGAGCAAGCACAGCACTTAATTCACAGATCAGATAATATGTTTTAATTACACACAATTACACACTCAATCATTCTCTGAAGGTCCCAGCCACTCACAAGACACAAATAACCATATCTAATTATAACCTCATGAGGAAGCTCACAAAAATAATCTAACTTCCTGTGTTTCCCAGACTTTTTTTATACCCTGTGTGTTTTAGTACTGGCAACTATTTGAAGAAGCTGCTTAACCTTTTCATTAAAATGGTGTCTTCTCTTCCTTTAGCATCCAGGTGAATGACCAGATAGTGGAGGTGGATGGTGTTAGTCTGGTGGGTGTCACCCAGCTGTTTGCTGCCACTGTTCTCAAGAACACCAAAGGCTCTGTGAGGTTAGCTGAAAATACCACCCACTCTGCTCTTTCACGTCAACTGATTCCAAAGATGTTTGCAACACAAGAATGTGCCGCTTATCTTTTTTGGTTACGAATAGCTTGTGGTTGCTCAGGGTGAAGAAAGATGCAACACAAAGCCTTTTTTTCCTTTAGTCCGTGGAGCCAAGTGTGATAGTGTAGGTTCATTCATACCTCAACGGTTCTTTAACACCATGTTGCATGCAGGTTTCTGATTGGTCGGGAAAAGCCTGGCACACAGAGCGAGGTAGCCCGCTTGATAAGTGAGACGCTGGAGCAGGAGAGGAAGCAGCAGCAGCAGCAACATCATCATCTGGATGACCACTATGAACACTCCACAGAGGAGGTGAGCAAAGGAGAGGAAAAGTAATCTAGTGAATATTTGATAAGTAGAATATTGAATAGTTGCAGCCCTATACATTTTATTCACTAACCCAAAAAGCACACACTCTATGCTGGCAAAATTCCACTTTTTTGGGTGGAGCGGAATAAAAAAAAAAGACAAAATTTTGGGGGAAAATGAAAACAGATTTCATACGGCCATACACAGGCCTCTCTAACTTTTATACTAAGGTTATGTCTGCATGAATACAGACTTTTTCTATGCTTTTTCTATACCTGCAAACGTAGGTTTTTGTCAGAAAAAAATGACTCAGGGACAGTATCCCATGAGACAATAATAATGATAATAATAAAAATGATAACTACGACTGTCAAAGTTGCCGTGTTAATGATGCGTTAACAGAAGTTCACTTTAACGGCAGCAAATTTTTTGATGCATGATTAACGTGCGTTCCTCCTGTTTGACCCTCTGGAACAAATACTGATGGGAAATGGAGAAAGAAAAGAGTATTTAGATTGGTAATGTTAGCTTCAAAGCCCTGGCAGATGGCTCTTGTAGCAAGACCCAAACTTATTTGTATTTACTGTGGCTGTGTTTGATTTATCACGGCTTACATGGCCTGCCAGAGACTGCAGCAGTGCAGGTATTGTTTTTATTGTCATATACAGTGCTACCTTGGCATAATAGTGGCCCAACTAACCAGTGGTTTTTACATTTTTACATCTCTCTGATGATTTTTGCATTGAACTGCCAGCTAAGATTGGAGTTCCAGCTGCTATTGACGGGCTGTCAATGTGATGACCGTGGCTGAAGTCCAGTGTTTTGCTAGCATTAGCGATTTAGCATCGAACTACCACAATGATGGGTGGTTTACTAATTTCTTCAAGGTTGGCAGGCCCGACAATGCGTGTATACACTTTGATGCTTGGCTGCTTACAATTGGACCAAATGAATACAGGATGACTTGTGGCAAGCGTGCAAGCCGGCTCCAGCTGAGCCAGTACCAGCCCGCTCTTTGGACGTCATTCCAGAATTTGCTGCCGGACTGTGGTGAACTGTGCCACTGGGAGTGTTGTTGACACATGCAGAGCATGTTCCCGGGCCTGTTGGGTGTGTTATTGTTTGCAATGTGTGATGCCATGTGTGATCTCGTATTACAGGAGGAGCGCTACGAGGACGAGGACGCAGCGGATGAGCGGATTCTTGGCTCTAATTTTTCTCCAGGCCGCAACGTGGAGGTATTTGAGCTGCCTGATTCAGAGGCTTTGTTTATGCCATCCAATATGGACAGCTCTCAGATGGCCTTCAAGTTGAAAGAGGTACAGATTCCTCAACATTGCAGTTGTCCGTTTCTTCAGAGATGGCATTTCATAAGCACTGTATAACACTATGTATTCTTTCTGTAGCTGCAGCTCAAACACAGCATTGCCTCGGCTGAAATTATTCAATTAAAGGAAAAGGTACGTCGACATGAAATCAACACTTTTGTGTTGTATCAGATGCTTATAAAACAATGACAATTCTCAACATGGTATACATTTATGCTTCCAAATATGCCAGTGTGTCGATTTCACTGTTGTTATGCTGGAGTTGTTTTACAATTTTGTGTTAATGAAGTCCATTTTCAGCCTAGGTTTACAGATTTGAAGGGTTGGGGGGGCGAGCGCACACACGCATGCATGATCTAAATGTCATTACTCCTCTCCAGTTGCAATTGGGGTGTGCAGAGGTTCTGTGGGATTGGGCTGAAAATGATTCATAATAGAAAGCACTAGAAAGACTCCAAATGATCTATCTTATCAAGATGGCAAAAATCAGTTTTGTAGTCATAGATGACTACATATCTACATCTACATAAAACATATCACATTTTGTGGATATTCACCATGTTCCAAACTGCAAACTGTTTTGTTTCCTTCATAAGAGAACAATGTATAGACCTGTTCTATATAATATAAATCTGTTGTGATTTGGTGCTCCATAAAAGTAATTAATACATTTGTTATTATTAGAATATATAATTATTTCAAATACTTGAAAAATGGTAACAAGCTACTTGGGGGGGCGTTGCATGGAATCTAGTGTAAATTGAAATAGGATGTTATTTAGTGAAATGTATATCCCACATTCTCTTTATGTTACAGTATTAACTCATGTGAAGTCCAATGTCACTTTTGTTGGCACAGCTTCGGGGATCGGAGGAGGATAAGTCATTGTGGGAAGCCAGAGAGTCTGCACTGGAGCAGAAAATTGAGGAGAGCAATGGAAAAATCCTCAAGTTGGAGACTTACTGGCTAGAAACCCAGGCTCTGTGCAAGACAATTAACGAACAATTAGCAGAAACCCAAGCTCAGCATGAGACCCTGGACAAAAAGTACAACAAGGCTAAGAAACTTCTAAAAGACTACCAGCAGAAGTGAGTTTGTCTTGATTGGCTTGCATTACATTCAGCTGTTTGTTTAAATCAGGCATTTTTCCAACCAGGGCACATCGTGTAAAATAATATGCCACTTGCATATTTTGTAAATGTGAATTTTTCTCTGAGAAGTTGTCGTTTTTCATATTTTTCCATAAATTTATTATTTAATGAAATTAAAGTTTTAATTAAACTTTTTTCTTTTAATATTTTGACTTTGACTTCTTGTCAAATTACTGCTGAGTTTTCCATTTTTCTTTTTGCATACATACAAGCAGAAAGGCTTTACTGAACTCCCATTTTCATGAATCCTTAGGGAAATAGACTTTGTGAAAAAGGAGGAAGAGCTGAGGAAGAGTATTGATGAAAAAGAAAGGTGGTACAAGGAACAGCTGGGGATATTGCACAATAGGGTAAGTAAGGTGTTTCTACATGAAACAGACAGGAGGTGTACAGTAAGTGTAAGTGGCGGTATCTTGTCTGCAGATAGGTGTCCTGGAGGCTGGGGATGCGTCATGTGTCTCTCGGACGACTGCTCAGAGCCCGGCAGAAGACAGCCTTCTCTCCCAGGTCCTAGTCCCTGATGAACAATCGTGTGACTCACTTGCAGGTACAAAAGCTTATTAATTCAGTAACATTTATTACAAAATTTTCAAATCAAAAATGTGAGCTGTCAAAACCTTGAAGTAAATGTTAAAATGTCAGTTTCTCCACTTCTGTGGGTTGCATTTGCTACTGTGCAGAGAAAGACTGGAGCGAGCTTGTTCCTGAGACGGAGCTGCTGGACATCAGCGCACACAAAGCAAAAGGCGTGCTGGCCCAGAAGGCCAGACGCCAGCGTCCTTCTAGAAACAAAATGAAGGAGAGTCTCACGGTGACCTCCGGCCCCTCCCAGGTCAGTCGGGATCAGCCTGAATCTTGTGTCCCAATAAAAATGTCATGTCTGTGTCAAGAGCCAGTTACAGCATGCCTCCTGTTGGAGATTTGTTTTTGTTTTTTACAAGGATTTATTTGAAAATCCGGAGCATCGAACTCTGTTTTCCTCTGTCTTTCCTAAAAACAGTTAATACTTACATACAGTACAAGGCTACTCTTGTGCAGTTACTGTATCATCCAGCTTGTTTATATGCGAGTCAGCCAGTCCATCTCCTCTTCCTTATATTGTCCTTGTACACACTTGGCGTTGTCCTGACAGGAAACTGAAGAAGATGATGACCAGGAGGAGCAGGAACCTCGAAGGAGGAGCTCCATCCAGGAGAGCCTGTCCCTCCCAGTGCCTGTCTGCTATCCCGGGAATGAACAAAAAGAGGATCCAGGGGAGACTACAGATGAATCCAAGAGCAAAGCTGAGCTCTCCACCAGCCCTTCCTTGTCCCCATCACAGGGGGGTAGCAACGAAAGCAGCGGAAGTCCCGCTTTGTCCCCTCTAAGTGACGCATCTCCAACATCCCCCTCTGGCTTAATGCGTAATGCCAAGAAGAGGGAGACCAAAGGCAAGGAAAAAGTGCTCAAAGGTATGAAGGACTCGATTATGTAATAATCTCTCTGATAGCAATAGGCTAAATTGAGCACTTATCCACCTCGCCACCAGATGAATTAATTGAACCCTCATCGGCAACAAAACCCAAAAGACGATTTCCTGACTTTGGGTAAGCTTCCATGATATTCCACATCATTGTTTTTATTGTTCCCATTCTGCATTTCCTAATCCAGCCTATTTATGATTGGTCTGTGCAGGGGTCTTCGGAAGTCGGGTGGCAAAGGAAAAAAACATGACAAGGAGGCGATGAGAATGTCTTTGGACAGCAGGTAGTGGCAGTACTCGGTATATCGTGTTTTAATACTGTGACCAGACCTGTTAGCATGTGCACATTTTTCATACACCGCACACAGTTTCACCCTTCGATACGCTTGGAACCATTTTAGATCAACATTTGCACCAAAATCACATTGATATATGTTGTTCTTTTTAAACATTAATACGCATAATTTTATGTCCAAATTAATTTTTAGAGAAATGTATGAATGCGTTTTGTCAAGCAAATCAGGACAAACATGATACCTGCATGAATACAAATAATGTGTAAAGTAAAATGAAAAGACCATAAAATCAGGTATTTCACTTAGACCTGTGCAATGTACATATCCAGTATGAAGGAGGAAGATACCAAAATATTGCTCAATTGTACTTCAAAATAAGTCAGACATATTTTAATGTCATGTTGTCCTTGTGATCTGCGACCCACCCAGAATGGATCGGTGACCCACCAATTGAGCGCCACTGCTCTAGGGCACCTCTGTTGTTTTAGGGAAGCCAGCTAGCAGTCTGGTGTTTTTTTGGTCCGCCCCGAAGTCAAATCAAGTGTTTCTCAAGCTAATAAACTCAGTTATGTTCTTGCACCAGCTTCAAGTTGCATCATGTGTTGTTGAGCTCTCCCCTCGCCCCCACTGTTTAGGGGTTCGGCAGAGTTACTGGAAGACTCTGGTAACGTGTCTCCTGCGGAGTCCATGACCTCCATCCCAACCTGTATGCCCTTCTCTTGGTTTGGAGACAAAGAGAAGGACCGAGACAGGGAGCCATCTTCCTCGAGCAGCAGCCTGCCCTACGCCGAGACCAGCAGTGAGCAAAGCCAGGATCGCAAGAACAAGGTATTGATGTTTCTCTAACTTTCCGTGAAGTTGAGAGTATTTATATCCAACACGGACTTAAGGCAGGAGTATTTTCACATGTAATGAATTCCAACTTAGAAAAACATCAGTTTGGCCAAGAGCTTGATCCTTTCTCTGGCTTCTTTTTATCATCACACCATCGTCACTGTAAGCGTAACACGGCTACACACTTCCAAACATCTGCTGTGACCAAACCAAGAAAACGACACGATGCAGAAGCCAAGCCAAGTGGATCCATACGTCAGCATCACAGAGCCAAGCAGCAAAGAATTTGGTTACTTCAAACTGAAACCTCTCTCTCTCTCTTGGTGACACACATAGGCACACATAGTCAACTTTTTTTCTTTCAAGTCAAGATAAGTGAAAGCAAGACTGAGCTAAAGCGTAGGTCACAACTGGAAGTGCGTCTTTTTTGGCCATGTGATTTATGGTGTTCCCCTAATCGCTGCGTTTTTGTTGGTGGGAACTAGTGGTGATGACCATGAAGTAGTAAGATCACCTAACACCCACCGTACAACCTGTAAGTTCAACATGTGCATGATCCGCACATCACCCAATGTTACGTACACTACGTATATACACTACACTACACGTACAACCAGTTGTGACCTAGGCTGAACACTGTACATACTGTATGTGTTACTCAACCCACCATATTTCCTTTAAACAGACAAATCTCTCCTGGTCTTCTTTATTCAGTCGCTCATTAGATTTGGTACAGTATGCTCATTTTTTTCTCAACTCATTAGAGCATTACTAACAAGTCTAGTGCTGACTTTTCTTACACTCCACAAATGTATTATTTTCGTTAGTCACGGGTATGCGGTAGTGTTACACAAAGTGTTTTCATTCAAATTGTCGTGGAATGTGAAAATGACAACAAAGGAGGGGATAGATCACAAAGTCAAAACTGTTTTTTTAATGAAAATGTATGACTTATCGTACAATATTGTGCATAACAAATTTGTATCTTGTCTTTATTACTGAAGAGACATTCAGATTGTTGAAATAATCAGAATAATAACATGGCATATTTCACAGTTGTGGTGTGACAGTGCAGTAATGTTAAAAATACAGTTTTTGAACACCCCCAGAATTTCACATTACAGTCGCCCTTGCCGCTTTGAGGTTCAAACATCGCTCCATCACTCAAGCGTTGCTTTTCAAAAATTAATTAATTAATAAATGATGGCTCTTTTGTGCTTGACTATGGCCAATTATTAGCCAAAAATATTGAAAGACATATGTAGTACTCTACACTGGATCACTAGGCATCAGTAATGTTACATTGATGATACATTAGATTACATAACATGACCTTAACTTGGACTGCATGGAGTCAGTCATGGATGCAGAGTGAAACAAAGTTCTCCTCCCAATCCGTGTGGAAGTGGTACGTAATGGGCTTCTTCCCCACTCAGTTTCAAACCCTGTGTGAAAGAGTTGCGCAATGGGGTGTAACAAACATCATCGTGAGGATGGGTGTTTACAAGGTCATACCCAGGTTTTCTATGCTCCAACTATGAAAATATTCAATTGATTAGTATTTAATCCTGCGCAAGTCACTTATCACGGTCAGGTCTGGAACCAATTAACCACGATAAACAAGGGATGACTGTGTTTGATTTTTAAATGTAGTTTTTGCCAAAATGTTGTCATGTCCAAGATTCTGCTTAACAAACTGTGGTATTTTACCCTAATAAAGGTGTGGCTAAGACTGCCAGCACTGATCACATCATGGATCACACACCCATTACCTAATCTCGCAATACATCGTTTCCACAGTGCAGTCAAACCTCGGTTTCACATGCACAAATTTTTGTGTTTGTTTTTTGTTGAAAACTTTTGCTGAAAATTAGCCCCCTAACTTTTACATTTGTTCTGAACTCTGCGAACAAAATGGCCAAACAAACCACTGTGCATGTCGCTGACTCACCATGTGTTTCTTCTTCAATAACCCGCCATGGAGCCAAAGAAAGTTGCGAGTGGCAGTAATTTGAAGCAGAAGATGAGAAACACTATTGAAGTCAATTTCGCCAGGATGTACAGGAAGTCTGCATCTACAGTACAATAAGTTCCATCAGCCTCACTTATAATTATTTCACATTATTTTCTGCATAATTCTTTTGAAAGTATAGTGTTTGTTAATATTTCTTTACACTATTTTCAATGGGGAAAATTACGCTATTTTTGTACAGAAATTCCTAATGAAAACTGAGGTAGGCACTGTGGTTAAACTGATATCCTTTCAAACATTACCCCATACCTGTCATTTTTAGTGTCTGTGTGTTAGTTATTTAGAAGGTGGTAGTTTTGGTGTTGCGTCAATGTAGATGACAGATGATGAGCTGGCTTTTGTACGTCATGTATAAATTGTGCTGATACACGGTCCTTAGCGCCTGTAGCCGTACTTGTCTGTGTGTTAGGCTGGCCCAGTGAAAAGAACTGTTGATGTTTTCGTGTTGTAAATGCGTTCCTTGTTTCTACTTGTTGCAGAGTGTGTCAGTCATAGATGATTGTAACCCTGCCAGTCCCAGTTCAGACATCTCTGGGTTAGTGGCAGAACCCAATCTGTCTGGGCGCTCACACACTTTAATCTTCTCTTCCAGCGAGGTGAGTGCTCTCCTTGTTGTGCCGTCACAAAAGCTGTGTGGGGCGCCTTGATGAGGCTGAAAGGGGACACTTTACAAGCATGCTCTTTCAGGCCCCCCCCCCACACAGCTGTGATTCAACCATGAATAGAGAGGAAATAGAGGAGAACTGCATGTGTGTTTGTGTGTCTTTAAGCCGTTTTGTTGAGGTTATACAGGTCTCGGCCCAGCTTTTGTCATATCTGCTCAGATGTTAATAGTGTTGTTCCTCAGAGAGCCATAATAAGCCACTGCTTCATGTTCTTTGCTACTTTGGTGTAGCAGAAAACAACTGCTGCTGCTTTCTTTTTCTCCGTACATTTAACTGCATGTGTAGAGTAGTTAGCCTTGGGGTGCACGATAATTATTGGACTAAATGATGACGTCATACCGATAAATCTGTAAAAATAGTGCAGATAATAAAAAAAAACTGAGGTGAGATTACCCAAACAAACCAAGCGCTCCTTTTTTCTCCTCTCCTGCCTGTAACATTAATGGCCTGTTCAGAGACATTTTGCATGTTAGTTGGATCAAAGGCTCTGCAATGAGCGGGAAAAAAAAAACATTGAGCACATGAAAAAAACCTGATCAGCCACCTGAAACGCCACATCGCTACCACTGGTGCAGCGTTTAAAAAGTGCAAAAGGTTTGTTAGAGCCCTCTGTGGTGTTGCAACGGATGCTCAGAGCGCGTGCCGGTATACAGTGCACTGTTCTGGGTCACGCTAAGTGGCTACTCCCACCCTGTACTCTGGTTCTACTAGATATACGTATACGTAGCAGTATACCGGATGTTCGGACTTTCGGACACTTTGCTTGGTCACAGCAGGTGGCTCCCTCTGCTCTGTACTCTGGTAGTGATGTGGTGGTAGTAATGGTGGTTCTAATGTTGGTCAAATCTAAATTAGTTCCAGCACTTAGGTGTGCACAAACTACAGAAAAGTAGATATGGAAAAGTTTGGAGTATCATATCGGTCTTGAGAAGCGTAAAGTAATTGAAGTCAGTTTGGAAAATATCGTGCATCTCTAATTAGCATATAGTTAGCATGCAGTGTTGTGTCTTGAGTCTTGCACAAAAAAGACGTTTCCATGTGGATTAATCTCATGCATGACATCAAGACTTTCAACAACCCATGCATGACATTGTTTACATGAGATATACAATATTTATCATAAAGTGTAAAAAAGGCTGTGCAATGCTCTATTATCATATTGTTTGTGTGCCCGTGTAGACGCTGGACGATGAGCCCACGGCCGCAGGAAAGGACTATCAGTGGCAGACCCGACCTGTTTGTGAATGGACCAATCAGCAGGTGTGTCACTGGTTAATGGGCATGAACATGGACCAGTACACACCTGAATTTACTGCAAAGGGGGTCGACGGCCAGCAACTTCTGCAGCTGGACAGCGACAAGTTAAAGGTACATGTTCATAAATAGAAATGTAATTGGATAGAATGCAACAGTGTTCCATCTGTGTAAGGGCATTGTTAAATGGGCCTTTGTAGCCTGAGACGCCATCCTGTGGCGACTGGCACTCCCTGACTTGGTTGGTCATACAGTATTTCACCCAAACAAAGTAAGACTTATGTTCCAAGAGCCCCAGCATATGGTGAATAAATGTGAATGGACACAGCTATCAAAAGTAATGCATATTTCTGATACTCTAAACCAGGGTTTTTTCTACCGAGGACCACATACTTAGAAAACAAAGGGCCACGAGTAGTTTGAATATCACTTTTCAAAAATGAATTAATAAATAAATGATTACTTTGGGGTTGACTAACAATGATTATTAGTCAAAAATGTCCAAATCCAAGTTATATGTAGTATTGTGGCCACTAGTTACACACAACATTGATGAGACATCACATTTCATTTCGTTACCGTCACACTGCATGTAGTCAGCCATGGCACATCCTACATGAGAAGAGTGAAAGGAAGTTCTCTACTATTTGTGGAAGTGGTACATTTTTGGCTTCTTATATTGTCCTTCACCACTCTGTTTGAAACTCTTTCAAAGCCCTTTAAGTGCCATTTAAGTTGCAAAAATAAAGTAAAATATTCCATTTATAAATAAGCAATCCCATTTGGCAGAAATTCGCACATCAACAATGAACTCCCATAATTGGGGGATAACTGTATGGTTTTATTCTATCAATACAGCGATTTGGGTAATGTTTGGTCACCTACTGAGGACAGTATTATACTAGAAAACCTGAACTTGTAGAACATCAGGTCTTGTCAATGCGGCTTAAGGTGTTATGTTAATTGACAGCGCCCTCTGCTGGATTCATAGCTTCAGCAACTTTTATTTTTTCTGTCTTGCAATTTAAAGCAGAGAAAAGAAATCCACGAATAGGCGGGGCCTACTGTACAACAAATATAAAATCAGCTAAAATAGCTTAGGATATAATTTATTGAATTTGTAGTTGGTGTGCAGGCCACACAGATAGGAGACCCAAGTTCAATTCCACCCCTGGTTTTCTCCGGAGACTCCGGCATCCTCCCCCATTCCAAAAATATGCTAGGTTAATTGGCGACTCCAAATTGTCCATAGGTATGAATGTGAGTGTGAATGGTTGTTTGTCTATATGTGCCCTGTGATTGGCTGGCCACCAGTCCAGGGTGTACCCCGCCTCTCGCCCGAAGACAGCTAGGATAGGCTCCAGCACCTCCGCAACCCTTGTGAGGATAAGCGGTAGAAAATGAATGTCCATCTTTATAAATCCAAAGAAAACAATAGTTGTTTAGAAACATTGTGAGTGATGCTGACTGTGTGTCCTTCAGGTGCTTGGTGTGTCCAGTCAAAACGACCGCTCCACAATCAAGAAGAAACTGAAGGAAATGCGCAAGGCTCAGGAGAAGCTGGAGAAGCAACGAGAGAAAAGAGAGAAGGAGATCCGGCGTAGCGGACGACTGCCGGTTAGTACCGACTCTGTCTGCTGAACTGAACAAAGCTGTCTTGCACAAACTTTGACCCACAAAGACGTGGAGAAAGTCGGGTTTTCTCACACCAAGTGTGCCCACGCTGAGCAGACCATGACGCCAGTTGTGATTTTTTTGTTCATATTTAAGCTCCTATCCTTTCTGTCACACGTTAACACTAACTAAAAGATCATTTTAATCATGAGATTAAGGTCCAAACGATCTGCATCAGTTTTTTTCACCACTATAAAGTTGCAAGCAGAAAATATAAAATCTGTTTTCAGATATATTGTGCGCATCTTTATGAAACATGTGATATTTTTTGCGAACATAACTTTGCTGTATTATGTCCAACTTTGTATTGTACAGTCAAGTCAAGAGCACTATATTTGTCTTTTTAAGCTTCCATGAACGACAAGGTTTTAAATGTATAAACACATTTTATACATGTGCCAACTACCTGCATTGAAATATTGTTGCTTTTTATACCTTCTAATGTTTTCTACTAAGTAGAATAGTAAAGACCAAACAATTACAAATGTTTGCGGGGTGGAGCGAGGGACCAGGTGAGTGTGCGCCGCTCCCGTCCCTAATTATGGGGTTCAAGACAGCACCACGACTGTCCATGAAAACACGCGGTGCCTCACTGGTCCGCTGGAGGGGAAAGACGTGCCTATGACGAAGACTGATCACAGCCAGGCGCCTACCAAACCGCAAGAGAACTTGCATCTTTGGAATCTGAGAAGCGTTTTTACATACAAACGACGTGAATAAACACATTTGAACAATTTAACAGTTGACTGACTTGCTTTTACACAAAGCATAATAGTGGTCATGTGACCTTCTCCAGTAGATGATGTCTGATGATGATTGGACTGCACTCTGCACCAGTAAAACCTTCATTTGGGCCGAGGATGGTCCCGTGTCTTGACAGACAGCCACTGGGATCCTCCGGCTCAGGACCGGTGACATTTTTGGGGGGGTCTACCACTTCTTTGTTCCATAACCCTCAGGATGTTTAAAGAAGTTTCTTATTGCGTCCAACCTCGTGCCACCACATGAACTTATCGTGGTCGGGTCTGGAACCAATTAACCGCATTGAACGAGGGATTCGCCTACACGGCTTAGGGAAGAACAAAGCTCAACTGTAACCAGCTCCAAGTTTATTATGAGGACAGACTTGAAATGAAATGTATATTTTAGGTGGTGTGGTCTTGTCGCCAGCCTTAAAGCAGAGCAGATGGAGAACATTTGCACTTAGAAAACAGCTTAAAATGTAACATTATGAAACTTGCATTGTGTAAAACATTAAAAACATCTGCCTTTCATAATGTGTTCCACATCATGGAGACCGAGCTAGAGAAAGAGAAGCACGGCATTGGTAACACGTTGACACTGGTGATGCTGATCAAAAGTACGGTAGTTAAACATGTTAAAAAGAGTCCACATGATCCTAAGGAACAAAGATAAAAACAGGTCTAAGAAGTTCCAAGTTCTTAACAATCACACACAGTCACTCAAGCAAGACAGGCTTCTAGAAGCGACGAAATGTGCTCATGTCTTTAGGTTCTCGGCTGGGCACGCACCAGTCGTCGGCCTCGTGCATGGTCTTGTAGTGTTTCCACGCCGATTTGTTGTAAACCGGCAGCCTCTCGATGGATTCGGTGGAGAGCGCCTGAGGCGAGATGGTCATACTTACACCCCATGACAGGACAGGACATACGGCTGAATGTGGCGCTTTACCCGGATGTAGATGACGGCGTCTGTGCCGTAGCCCTCCAGGGAGTAGAGCTTCAGGTCCCCTTGGAAGTAGCGGGCGTAGAGTCGAGAGATGGGGAGGCCGTAGCCATAACCAGCCTGCATGAAAACATAACGAATAATAGTTCTGCACTTCACACTGACTCTCATATTTGGCCCTTCCTGTTGATCATACACTATCAAAATATTACAAATTGCTCACAGTATCACACATATTTATATTATAACTACCAGTACATGTCGTAGATGACCACAATGTATCACACGGCAGGAAAGCAATTCTTTTCCAATAGTTTTCTATAATCATTGATTGCTTTACTGACATTGCTTTATAAATTTATATTTCAATTCATTACAATATATTCATAAATATAAAATATCAAATTTTGTTTAAAAATATATAGTAATTATGGATTTTATTTATTTTAATATAATCATTAAATTAGATATCAAATATTAACATATAAGAACTATTAAATATATTATTCATTCATTTTCTGCCGCTTATCCTCACGAGGGTCGCGGGGTGCTGGAGCCTATCCCAGCTGTCTTCGGGCGAGAGGCAGGGTACACCCTGGACTGGTCGCCAGCCAATCACAGAGCTATATATTTTATTGTTTTATATAATTAGATATAATATAAAGGTCATTAGTATTAGGTAGCATGCTAGTGTTTGTGGAATCGTTAAAAGTCAGACCTCATTTTGGCCTTTTTGATTTTGCTGGAGGTCATGTCATTGTTTTTACACCCCCCTAGCTGCAGGTCGGCATCACCCACCAGAGGAGCAGCCCGCCCATCGAGGCTCGGTCGAGGTGCCGTGGAGTACGTGTACGTGAAGAGCCTGTCAATCTTACGCAGGGGCACGCCCCCTCCACGATCGCTCACCTGTGTGGAAACAAAATAGGCATTTTTATTTTCTATTCCTTGTGTGTTTTGATGCAGTGGCAAAAAAAATGCATTCAGGCTGCTCAGCTCAACCTTAACAGTCAGATCTTCTGTTCCCAAGGCCACCTGAGCACGGATGGGGGGGTAGTCCATGGCGTCGCCGTACAGCTCCATGGTGGCTCGCATGGCGTTCTAATACGAGGATACAACACCGTGGCGTAAACAGCGATGCAGGCTGTATGCTTATCACCTTTCGAAATATTACAGATGCTCCATATCTACTTCACTTTCTGCTTCTCAAGACCAATAACTTTTGTAGATCCATTTTTTTCTATTTATATTTCAATGTACTTTGTGGCGGTAAGAAGGACTGGAAGAAGTTAGAATTTGACCAAATGTACCTGTTGTCATGTCATCATCACTATCAAGAGAACCAGAGCATAGAGCAGGAGGATCCACCTACTGTGGCCCAGCAAAGTGCACTGTATCCGGACACATGATCCAAGCAGCCGGTGTGCCACTATGGAAGTTGGGAGAACCAGAGTATAGAGCAGGAGGATCCACCTACTGTGGCCCAGCAGGGTACACTTTATTTGGGCACGCGCCCCAAGCAGCCGTTGTGCCATCATGGAGGACCCTGGCACACCTTTTCAAACCTTGATGGGTTGTTTTTTTGGTACAACTAGCATGCAAAATGTCTTCCTCAAAAGGTGAATGTTTGTTTCAAAGTGATCTCCGGGAAGTTACAGGCCATTAATGTCACAGGTGGGAGGAAAAAGGAGCGCTTGATTTGCTCACCCCCACTGTATGGGTAATCTCGCCTCATTGGAGCGTTTTTTAAAAATTAACAGTTATCCAAGCTATTTTTAATGTTATTTGATTTATTGGTATGATAATTATCATGCACAACTAATAAATATGCTATGCTAACCATTAAGAACCAACCAGAACCTACCTTAAAAAGTTCAAACACCATGTGGTACAAGTGAGACGGGACGTACACCACGGTGATGGCTTTGCCCTCATCTGTGACTGCCAGGACATTCAACCAGGAAGTCAGCAGAAAACAGTATTGAAAATATAACTAATAATGAGTAGTAGTACTACAAAGAAGCTTACCATTGAACTCCTCCAGTATGAGCTCAGGAGAGTTCATGTAATATCTGTCACAAAGGTTTCTCGCATTTTCATAAGCATCTACGAGAGAAAGGCGGAGTAAAATATGCAGCAGTGTATGTATTTTTGTATGCAAACTGTCCTTACCTTTGACAACCTCACTGACTCGACAGTGTGGATCGATACTGCCGATTTGTTTGGGGTGTGCAGGATTTACCTTCACCTTCCCACCAAAGAGAAGCGCTGGAATAAATACACATGCTTTTAAAACACGGGAACTTCTGCAGCTGAACATAATCAGTTCCAGGATGTTGGTCTTCCAAGGCCAAGTTTTATAAGACCTTCATTCATGTTTTTCACATTCCAGTGTCAAAATACCACACTGACCTGAATATAAGACGACCCCTCTTTGGCAAGACCCGTTTTTTTAGAAAAATACATCCATGTATATTGGCTCATTTTTGGTCACATGTTTAGTTTTTACAAATTTGGGTGTTATTTCCACAGACCTTAAATTTGTCAATCTTTTAAAAATACACAACAATCCAGATCAAATGTACAGCATACATGTAGTACATTTCAAGCATAGCTTTCACATATATATTCTAATCAGTGATGTAATCATTTTTCCATGACTGTATAACTTCTTATCTTCACATGTTGCCTTCTAAAATATCAAAGTGGCCTTTTGTTGAGAAATTTGGAAGCATATTTCCCCAAACTTATGCTGAAACGGTAAAGAAGATGCTTAGACGCATCCTGTTAGTAGTTGGTAGTAGTGAATAACAGGATGCTCACTGTGCTGGTTGAGCAGCATGCGGATGGAGATCCTGCTCATGTAGAACCGGTCCAGGAAGTACTGCACGTTCTGGCTGACCACCGGGTCCGTGCCGTACGTCTCCTTGTACTCCACGACGCCCTGAGCCATAGTCGGGATCACATCGTTGTGACGATTTCGGATATTGATGACCGCGTCTGTAAAACTGGCAGAGGACGAGCGTGAGCCACACAAGCGTAGAAGTGTAATAAAACATGTTGGTGTGATTATCGGAAAAACATACTCATACGTCACTTTCTCGTCATCTGCATTTTTGGATTTGAACTCGAGGATCTCCTGAAGACTTTGCACATACCTGCATGTGAAAACCAACATTTCTATGATGATTTCGGTCTACCAAACTAATTAAGAATACAGTAATCCCTCATTTATGGTGGTTAATTAATTCCAGAACAGACCTTGATATGGAATTTCCACCAAGAAGGATTCCTTATCCGTAGTTAGAGAATAAAAACACCTGTTTACCTTCTAAATACACTTAAACATTATTAGAGCCCCCTGACATAAAATAACACCCCTATAGTCAACTCTTACGCTCAGATTACCCAATATCGTAGGCCAAATCATGAGAAAATAAGACATACTAGACATAGATAACCTGTTTGCAATCTTTTAAATGCAGGTTTGTAACACTATTAGAGCCTCTTGACATGAAATAACAGCCCTATAGTCACCTTTACACTCCTATTATCCAATATAGTCGCCATAAAGAGAAAATAAGACATATTAAGCACAGCTAGCTTGTTCACGAACTTCTAAATGCAGGTTTGTAACACTATTAGAGCCTCTTGACACGAAATAACAGCCCTATAGTCACCTTTACACTCCTATTATCCAATATAGTACACACAATAAGCAAATATAAGCCATATTCGGTGTAGATAATCTGTTCACGACCTTCTAAATGCATTTTTAACGCTGTTAGAGCCTCCTTGACATGAAGTAACAGCCCTATAGTCACCTTTACACTCCTATTACCCAATATAGTAGACATAATAAGCAAATATAAGCCACATTCGGTGTAGATAATCTGTTCACAACCTTTTAAATGCATTTTTAACACTATTAGAGCCTCCTTGACATGAAGTAACAGCCCTATAGTCACCTTTACACTCCTATTACCCAATATAGTAGACATAATAAGCAAATATAAGCCATATTCGGTGTGGATAATCTGTTCACGACCTTCAAAATGCATTTTTAACACTATTAGAGCCTCCTTGACACGAAGTAACAGCCCTATAGTCACCTTTACACTCCTATTACCCAATATAGTAGACATAATAAGCAAATATAAGCCATATTCGGGGTGTAGATAATCTGTTCACGACCTTTTAAATGCATTTTTAACGCTATTAGAGCCTCGTTGACATGAAGTAACAGCCCTATAGTCACCTTTACACTCCTATTATCTAATATAGTAGACATAATAATAGAAGAATAGGCCATGATATAGACTCAAACATGTTAGCGTTGGAAGAATAGCTACAATAGTTAGTATTATCTATGTAACATTACTGACACAGTGACTAGTGTAGAGTATTCCACATAATCAAAACATTTAGCCATTTTTAAAATTGAAAATGCTTCATTTAGGTAAAAACTGCACAATTTGCTTAAATATGCATATTTATAAACTAATAATAGTAATGATAATATAATAAAAATTCAACAACTAATATATTTTTGCAAAACCGTGATAGAGTAAATAAAGCCTCCTTCCCTGAGGCCTTAAAGGCTGCACTGCATGACAAGCTGAGACCTGGGGGGGGGGGTTTGCTGGTCGGCTAGTGCTGCTCAACTCTCCTCTGTGAACCTTTATTCGAAACCCGGGAGTGCACAGGTGAAGGTCCAGCCGGGTTAGACGTACCAGCTCTGGACTAGACGCACCGACGGAGTCCTGAGCAGGTTGTCTGGCAACAAGTTAATCTCCTTCATGATGTTTGCCAACCTCACTGGCAGCTCCTGTCTCAGGAAGTTGAAGGACGTTTTCTCACAAGCGTTTTCCGAACCTGGGATGACGTCACACGCAGGTCACGTCATCATATTCATTAATAGAGCTTTCCATATACATGCATATATTATAGTAAGTATATCATACTGAGAGGTATATCTAATGTTATGGCCACCCCATTGAGCTAAATAAATATTAGGAACACCTCTCAGGATGATGCTGTCCTGCAAACTACCAGCAGCAAACATTTGTTAACGTAACATCTCTGTCATTGTCAATAAAGTTGCCAATAGTCATATGCAGTGTACATCCACAGTTAAAGCAAATTCCACCTCTTACCAAAATCCAGAAATTGCTTCATTGAGAGAGGAGAGGGCGAAAATTTAGAATAATAGTCTATGTCCTTCCCGATGGACACGCTGCTCCTGAGAAACCTTAAAAGCCTCATTGTTGTTGTTTTTGTTGTCGTCCGGTGTCGCTTGGGCCTCGCAGTTAACGATGCTAACTACCTGACAAGCTGCAACGTTAGCATTAGCTTGTTAGCTAACGAAAGCAACATCTAAACGTGGCTGTTGTGCAGCTCGGTGAAAATTGTGCACTCATCCTCCCAGTTGGAATCTTCGGGGTAATTCCTGATTAATTATGTGATTGCAAGAGGCAAACTTGTCAAACCGGGACGTGTATGCAAGCGGACTCTCCTTGTGCAGCCCTGTACGGAGCCAAAGATACCTAGTGATGTCAAGATAGTGCAGTTCCGTCAGACTTTCTATTTAGCTTTACAGCTTACAAACCTGAAAATGTATTTCTTAATTAATCATACTTTCCCATTCAATTATTGTGACTGAGTTAATTGTATAGTTGTGTTGCATTGTTGCCTTTTGTTGCATTATTTGTACAGTTCAGAATTTGAAGTCAAACTCCTGATGCAACACATCAATGTTGATATTTGCATTTGTGTATATAGAATTATATAGTATAGTATGAAGGAAAAAGTAATATTCAAAACAATCCTCAACAAGTTAATATCTCCTCGTGTCATATATAATATTGCATGAATATATATGATTATATTATATGTATATGTATATGAATAGAACAAAAGTCCCCATATTTCTTTTCACTTTCGTTCATGTGTTTTGAACGCAGCTGCTGCATAGTTCCTTGAAAAACAGTTGCTTTAAATGTGTAATGTAATGTAATGTAATGTAAACGTAGTGGTAAGTTTATAATTTCTGCCTAATCTTGGTCTTTCAGGCAACCGGGGGCCAATCATATTTGTATGTCATTTCAATTCGGTCCCGTGGTTGGTTATATAATCTGTCCATCTTAAAAGGGCGGGACTCACGAGTCAGCCTCGCCTGCAGATAAAACTCAGGGAAGAAAGTCAGTCTACTAGGCAACGAGAAAAGGCGGAAGTAGTCGTGTTGTCATTTCCGCTAGTGTGCTACCGACATGTCTGCGTGACGATGTGAGAATGTACAAGCAATGTTTTTTATTTTGATCTGTTACTAGTCTGCTTTCATCTCTTTTCATTTAGCGAGTTCTTTCAAGGTTCAGCGTCGACAAAAACAACATTAGACTCAACTTTCAGGAAGTTGGAAACTCCGGCCAGTGGCCCGCCAAAAAGCTAGCGAGGTCAGTGCCCATTTTGTTCTCGACTTGCTAGCAGAAATGAGTGGCGGCTTCAACTTTGGACAGCCCTCCACGGGGTTTACCTTCGGAGCTCCGAAGACGACAGCCGCAGCAGCACCCACGGCGGGGTTTGGTCTGACGACGTCCACGCCTGCCGCCTCTGGAGGCGGCTTCTCTTTCGGATCAGCCCTCCCGCAGGCCGGTGCTGGTAACCCCACCGGCGGTTTTAGCTTCGGCACCCCAGCAAAGAGCACAGCCCCCGGTGGCAGCCTCTCGTTTGGGACGCCCACCACCACCACCTTTAGTCTGGGTTCGACTCCTCAAACCACCGCGGTGGCACCAGGGACAGGTCTAATGCCTGGCTCCACCACCGCGGCTCCGGCAGCGTCATCGGGGTTCAGCCTCGGCGCGGGCTTAACAGCACCCGCAGGAGGAGGCTTCTCCTTTGGGGGCGCCACTCCGGCTCAGACCCAACCACCACCAGCAGCAGCAGCACCCGCCACCACCGCAACAACTGCAGCAGGTAGTGTCTCTTTTGGAGGCTTCAGCTTTGGCGGACCCAAGGTCCAAGTCACCACCACAGCTGCAGCCGCCCCTGCTGCACCCGGGGGAGGCTTCACTTTTGGCTCCAGCGCCCCCCCAAGCCTCTCTCTGGCTGCCCAGCCTGCCTCCACCGCTGCAGCCACAGCTGTCCAGGGTGGAGGGTTCAGCTTGGGAATCAAACCTTCATCAACCCCAGCTCCACCTGCAGTGACCCAAGCGGCCACGTCAACAGCGCCCTCTCTGTTTACCACCCCCGCCCCGACAACCGCCCCTGCAGCGGGTTCAGGCTTTTCCTTCGGTGCTGCTCCCGCTTCAGTGGCAGCTCCTGCTACAACCACAGCAGCCGGTGGAGGTCTCACATTTACGCTCAAGCCCCTGGGAGCAGCGACCACCACGTCCATCGCCGCCCCGGCCTCCACAGCCACAACTGGGGCCACCACCACGGGCTTCTCGCTAGGGCTCAAACCTGCATCCAACACGAGCGCCACGACGACAGCTCTGACGACAGTGGCCGCCACCCTCACCACCACCACTGTCGCCGCCGCCACTGCCCCTCCCGTGATGACATACGCCCAACTGGAGGGTCTCATAAACAAGTGGAGCCTGGAGCTGGAGGACCAAGAGAGACACTTCCTGCAACAGGCCACGCAGGTCAACGCCTGGGACCGCATGCTGGTGGAGAACGGCGAGAAGATCACATCCCTACACAAAGAGATGGAGAAGGTGAAGCTGGACCAGAGAAGGCTCAACCAGGAGTTGGACTTCATCCTGTCTCAGCAGAAGGAGCTAGAGGACATTCTCAGCCCGCTGGAGGAGTCTGTGAAGGAGCAGAGCGGAACCATCTACATGCAAAATGCCGACGAGGAGAGGGAAAGAACCTACAAGCTGGCCGAGAACGTGGATGCACAGCTCAAGAGGATGTCGCAGGACCTGAAGGAGATCATCGAGCACTTGAACACGTCCAGCGGCCCGGCAGACACCAGCGACCCGGTAAGTCGCCGCTAAATAAACACGCCTAGGTGCTCACGTAAACGCTAAATCTCCTCCGTCCTCCTCAGCTGCAGCAGATCTGCAAAATCCTCAACGCCCACATGGATTCCCTCCAGTGGATCGACCAGAACTCCGTGCTCCTGCAGAGACGAGTGGAGGAGGTGTCCAAACTGTGTGACAACCAGCGCAAGGAGCAGGAGAAGACCTTCCGTTTAACCTTTGACTGAGAGGTGTTTAACATTTACATCAGGTTAGATTTCCATCTTCTCTGACAAAATAGCAAAAATACTTTTGTCTTAGAGTTTGAGTCATCACTTCCTTCTTCCTGTTTCAATGCATCGTTTTCAATGCGGCTTGTTTTTGTTTTCTATTAAAGTGAAAAGAAATTACAACAGTAATGTTAATAAATATTCAATTAAAAATGTTTTACTGTGGTTTTTCCTCAGTCAGTTGAAAACCACCACTGTGGGAGAAACCATTTTAACCAAAAGAAACATTTAAGTAGTCATTTTGTATATTAAAGTTATGTAATACTTCAATAAAATGAAAAAGAATTGAAGTACTTCTCACCAGTTCATTATATCATTATAATACATTCACTGGTGTCAGCAGTATTTTTTTTTAATCCAACATATTAAGCAATAATACAAATGATATAAAAAAAGCTAATTGCATAATTTATGAAACAAGTGTATAATAAAAAATTATGCAGTAGTATATTCACTCGTCTAAACTGCTGTTCATTTTAAATGTAATAATACAAGTTTTATGTATTGAAAAATACTGTATATTACCTTGAAGATTTTGGAGATTTTATTCAACAAATGAACATTTATTACCTCATAAACGCACACAAAGTACCAAAAATGTCAGTACTAATACAGATTTTGACATTAGTACCGTATCGGTTCAAATGTGGTTTATACTGTAGTACTACAGTACTAAGTGTAGTCTTTAAAGTCAATTAGTGGCAAATGAATAGCAGCACTATAAAGAAAAATCCAATAAAACAACTGACAGTACTTTTCATTTTGAAAAATATTTTTTATTCCGCACATTTATTTTTTTTTTTATTGTGGTTTTATCGTCCCTTTCCCACCCTGTCAGTGACGTAACAATTACAAAACTAAAACATCTGATTACATCTTAAGAATCGGTGGTGAGTGAGTGTTCTCGGTCGCCAGGAACGTTATCGAAACAGCACAAAAATTCTAAAAAAAAATTAAAAAAACGACTACATTCATACAAAAAATTCAACTGTTTTTCAAATTCTGCAAGGTTTCAACGAGTCGGTACCGCTGCAACACGTCAGTAGCTGATTTTGAAATGCACGTTCCTCCAGTGTAGACAAAAGTATGAGCATCTTTGGCTCCTTTTATGCAAAAATAAATACACAATGTGCTGAAATATATACAAAAGAATCATCTCTACAGTGTAGAAAGACTGACAACTGCTGGTGAGCACAAGAATACAATTTTTAAAAAATACATTTGTGTCGGCTTTTACTGGCTTGGATACCTGCAACAATCTTAACGACAACGTCCATAAAAAGGATAGAGTGAGATCTCATCAAACTGCAGGTGTACCTAATGAAGCGTCTGGTCATTTAGGACAAATACGTCCCTCAGATGATTCAAGAGTAGCTTTCATTGTCAACCCACGTGGTCATCCACGGCTTCCTCTCAAAAGGATCCAGCTTGACTTTGCCGTCTTCACGTTGAGGGGATTCCTTCCGGATCCGCACGGCGTGGTACTGAGGAACCGTGTCGTCTTGCTTGGAGCGTTTGAAGAATCCACACTGGGCAGAGAGAGGAGGATTTTATCCACACACTTATTACAAAATACATCATTTGTGCAAAAAAAAAAAAAAAAAAGATCATGAAAGGCATGCATTTGATTGACCATTTTTCCAAAAGCCAAGCATGTCAGCTAAAATGTGGAAAGAACTGTGTGTCTTTTTAGACAATCAAAAACAAATTGCAAATAAAATTAGAATAGAGAAATGCTGCTTTTGTTTACAAATGAAAAAAAAATGTTTCATGAAACTTTCTATTTTGGGGTTTTCTAGTTAGCGGATTAGCAAGCTGTGTTAATGGAATTTTATACAAGTTTATTTTAATTTTAATAAAATTAATTTTATTAAATTATTTATTTAAATGTTTAATATTTATTTAATTGTTTAATATTTATTTAATTATAATTTTAATTTATTTAATTTTAATAAAATGTATACAATTTTATTCCTAAAAGCACCACTGTCACCACCAATAGAGCAAAGGTAGAATAAAGTGTTACCAAGAGTGTTACCACTGATCCATTACACTAACCGTACCCTACTAGTTCATGTACCAATGTACAACCCTGCACATTGTAACACTTCTATACAAAATACACTGTTTTTCATTTTTGAACTACGTTGTTTTCAAATGCTGTATCTCGTTGCGACCACTAGATGGCGGTGATGATATGTTTTGTTGCGAATTGAAGTTTTTCCTGCTTATATTAAAGAAGGCTTGACGGATGCCTCAGAGTGTTTATACCTGCAGCAAATATTGTAATATCCTGGAAGAGGACTAACCGGCTGAGTACTCATGTACTCGTATTCCCTCGGTTGAAAATCTACCTGGCTTCAGGAGGGATAATATCATCATGGAATATTACTTATCTTATCCCGGTCCAACAGGCTCCAATTCTGGTAAAAATTCTCTAAACTTAAAGTCCGTTATCTTTCATTGCAATTGATCATTTTTGTCTGTACATATTTTACCCCTTTCAAATAATTCTTTTGTTTGATTGGTGACAAAGACACACATTTCTGCTGTGGTACAAAAGAGAAAAAGTTGCATCAAACAGCGAGCCATAATATGCGTCAGGTTAAACGGCTGCAAAAAAAGCTGCAAGGTGAGTTGATTAGTGGCTTGCACATGCTCAGTAGGCCATTTCCTTTGCTTTCTTTTTTTTTTCTTTTTTTTTTACCGCCACTCAAGAGCATAAAATCAGGCCTCGGCAGAGAGTTTGTCTTTGTCAGATGGCTGAACGTGGATCTCAGCCTTGTGATAGGCCGCATCGTAATCGTCTTTGGATGCTCTCTTGAAGAAACCACACTAGGAGGAGGAGGAGGAGGAGGAGGAGGAGGAGGAGGAGGAGGAGGAGGAGGAGGAGCAACCGTCATCAATCATCAGCATCCAAAGCAAACGTCTGACAGTGCTGTCCAACATCAAAAACTGATGCCACCAGTAAAAGAGTAGCATTCCCATTCCCAAGTACCACAGCATGGCTGTTCTTTACATTGAAAAAACAAATGGAAAAAAGAGCAGTAATTTTACGAGAATAATGACCAAAATTAGCATAAAGTTGACATAATAAAGAATAAAAGTGTCACTGTTGGATTTTGAAAAACGTATCAAAAAACAAAGCTGACATTCTAGGGTACTTGTCGCAGGTAGGGATGTCTGAAAACCGATATGTCGATATTGTCCAACTCTCAATTTCAGCCAATAATCGACATGTTGCAGGGACTCCGAAATCAGGAAAAAAAAAAAAAGATTGTTGAGAAAAAATCCCATATCGCATTTTTATGCTGATATAATTATCAGTACATCCCTAATAGCAGGTAAAAGTTATAGTATGATAATAAAGTCAAAATATGAGAACAACAACATGATATTTAGAGGAAAAAACACAAATGTACAACGAAAATTTTAAAAAGGCGCAGTAATTTTACTAGATTTTTAATTTTCCTTTTGAAGAATAAAGTTATAAATATAAAGTGAAAGAATTGCATAAAATTGAATTATTAAAGACAAAAAAAATTTAAAGTTGTGATATGGAAAACAAAACAGAAAATAAAGTTGACATTTTAGGAAATTTAGGCTGGAGGCAAAAGTGGTAATATTATGATAATAAAGTCCAAATATGAGAATAAAGACATAAAATTAGGAGGAAAACAAGTGAATTAATTTTACTTAAATCATGACTAAATATTAGGAAAATAAAGTCATAATACTGAGACAAAAAATTACTTCAAGTTGAAATATTAAAGAATAAAATGTAACTTTTTTTTAATCACTTGTAATATTATGAAAAACAAAACAAAAAGTACAGGCATTTTTTTAATATAAATATATAGCTTGTTCAATTCTATGTATTATTTCTTCTGTAATGGATGCCTATGGAATCAAACTGGGGGTTGGATGCTGGCCATGTTCTATCCCGCCATACAATGTGTCTGTTATGGACTTTATATATATTTACCCGCCCACCTTCCACTCACCTTCCACAGCAGAAACACCAACAACGCCAAGATCAAGATCCCTGCCAGAACAGCCACCACGATGATCCACCAGGGCACGCCGCCATATTGGGCCACCGCACTCTCTGGGAACACCGTCAGCATCACCTGCAACATCACAGGTACAACAGGGTGCTCATCCGTGCAGTCCAGTCCTTCACGCACCAGGGTTTGGAACACCCGGGCTGTCGACCAGGACATCTGATCCACTTACGTCAGTGTTGGGGGTCGTGAGGATCATATTTGTGGCCTGAGTGTGCAGCACGAGCGAAGCCCTCACGATGATGTCCACAGACGACATGGAGGTGTAATCCTGCGTAAAAAAAACATGTCGTATGTGAGTCCAGGAATTGAATAACAGCAGGAGTAACAATATACATGCTGTGAAAAAAAAACGCAAAAGGTCAACTTTGTCACCTCCAGAAAGGTGGCGTTCCACAGACGAGCTCTGAGTTCCACTGTAGTGCCATCCAAGCCCTGCAGGGGGCACTGCAGCACCACACACTGCAAGTCCTTCCCGCATGTCTGCAGGGAAAGCAAAGACTCTTAGACCAGGGGTCTCAAACTCAATTTACTTGGGGGCCACTGGAGCTAGGGTCTGGGTGAGACTGGGCCGCATCAGGTTTTCCAAAAAAAAAAAAACGTATTTATTAAAAACAAACCATTTTTAAAAACTTTGCTTTGGTTCCAATTTTCTACAAGAAAAGCTCTGATAAAACATTCCACTGTTCTCAAATATCTTACTTTTTATTTTTCTACACAAAATAAGACGAAAAATAAATAAACAAATCAAGAATAAAGAAAATAAATACATAAATAAATATAATAATAATAATAAAAACTTAAGAAACCACATATAGTTGGTGGGTAGACAAATGATTTTTTTCAGATTAAAATGAACAAAGCATTATTAGAGCCCTGTAGACATGACAAAACACGACTATAGTCACATTTATACTCTTTTTATTTACAACATATTGCGCAACTGCAGGGTCTTGAGACACATGCTAACTCGCAAACTAGAGAGCTAGCGACCTAAACGGTAGCCTCCAAGTTATTTTCCTTTAAACTTAAATAGCCAAAAACTTACCACTTCCACACGGATAAGGGGGATAACTATTAACAGTTATTTAACCTTTAACATGAACATTAATCAAACGTAATAATTTTTTCTGGGTACATGATACCATACAGCATCCATAACATCAAACTTTCATATCAAGGCAGGGGCCTCAAACTAGTGTCCTGCGGGCCACATTTGGCCCGCGGGCCGCGTGTTTGAGACCCCTGCTCTTCAACATTGACATGCCTGGCCTGGACCCAATGAACCATATCTCCCAAATAGTAGAATTGGAATTCAAATTGAAGTTTATTCCATATATTTCATAGAAATATGATCATTATGATATTTTAACAATTCAAATGACAAATTATTTTTAGTATTTTGTGACAAATGGTGATGATGTTATTGGCTATGAATGAAGGAACGTCATGGATGTTATTCCACTTCATGGCATTCCAACTCTGCAAATGAACTGTACTGAATTCCATACATCCATCCATCCATTTTCCTCCGCTTATCCGGGTCCGGGTCACGGGGACAGCAGTCTTAGTAGGGAAGCCCAGACTTCCCGGTCCCCGGCCACCACCTCCAGCTCCACCGGGAGGACACCAAGACGTTCCCAGGCCAACTGTGAGACATAGTCCCTCCAGCGTGTCCTAGGTCTGCCCCGGGGCCTTTTCCCGGCTGGGCATGCCCAGAACACCTCACCAGGGAGGCGTCCGGGCCACCTCAACTGACTGTGAGCCCCTCCCGGAATGTCTGAGCTCCTCCCCCTATACAGAATTCCAGATATGGTAATTGTTGCTAAAACTCACCAAAATCCTGTTTTTGTCTGACAACGACCTCGCTGTTTTCTTCTGACCGACTTCCCGCTTTTTCCGGGATGCCAACATCTCCTGGAAAGCACACATGGTTTATAGTAAAACCAGGTTTCTACTCCAAGCCTACCCGGTATGAAATAGTACCTGGATGTGCTTGAGAGGGTTGATCTCAGACTGCGGCGTACAAAGGACATCATGTGACCCCTCCTTAGCGCTCATCTTCACCAAGTATAAAAGCCATTTGCCGTTTTTGGTGGATTTGGGCCACTGGATGTTCAGGGACGACTTGACAGACGTTCCCCACAGGTTGTTCATCTGATCAAAAAGAAATACATAAATACGTCAGCATTGGGGAAACCTAAGAGTCCGTTTGACGCGGGGAGGTTTGTCCAGGGAGGGTCTCTGAGTTATAGATGTGAGGTACATATATGAGGTATAGATATACTATTTCCATGCATCTCAACTAGCTAAAACTGAAACTGATTATTAGTATCAACTTCCCTCGTAATATTATGACTTTACTCCCTACTCTCTTGACATAATTCCCATGATATCATAGCTTCCCCTTACCTAATTTCATAAACATGACTACTTTATTTTGTTTTGTTTCTTTCTTATTATATTACAAGAAAAATTATTATTTTTCCTTTAATATTCAACTCTGTGCTACAAAAAAAAAAACAAAAAAAAAACGGAATTAATATTCCCTTTAATATTGTGAGTAGAAATTTCCAAAAATTATCAGTAGTGTTAATTATCGGCCCAATATCAGCATAAAAAATGTGATATCGGTTGATATCGGTATCAGATTTTTTGAAAAGTGATATTAATTCCATGCTGTCTACAAGACATGTGTTCATTCCACTACAGGAGATATGTCATGTTGCATGTATCGATATCGGCTGGTATCGGTATCAGTATCAGTGATTGGGTTGAAAAACATTGTTTTTTGGCAAAAAAGCCAATATCAAACAAAACCTGATTTTCTGAAGTTATATGATTTTTTATCGTGTTTTTAACTTTTTTCTCAATTTAAAAAAAAAACAGTTTTTTAAAAAAGTATTTCTAACTTATTTCATGTAGATTCTCTTCTGGTAATTCTGACTGTATTCCAATAATATTTTGACTTTATTGTCATTTTTTTCCACTCACTAATTTTCTAAAAAATCTATTAATTTAGTTATGTGGTTGTTTGTCTCTTATAATAATGCAACTTGAAAAAAAACATTTCAATTTCTGATAATATTATTATTATTATTATTATTTTCTTCTTGGAAATTTTCTTCTCATAATTACGACCATATTTGTTATTACATACATTTGTTATTAGAACTATTCACTCTTAAGTCTTTTTTCTTGAATGGTTTAACTTTATGCTACTAAAATGACGATTTGTTTTTGGGGGGGTTCTTGTAAATATTACAATATTATTCTCATAAAATTATAATTTTAAAATAATTTTTCAATGTATTTTGGATTTTTCCTTGTGAGATGATATGACCCCTGGACACCCATGCTTCAGTGTGCGATGATTGCGTAGTCCCCCCCCCCTCCCAGCAACAATGGCCATGATAAACGAGAGCCAACCAATCAGCAGCAGCGTGAGGATTTTTTTGGGAGGGGCCCGTCCAGCCTGAGTGAAATGTACGTACTCTAAAGGTATAATTGACCAAAGCGCCGATGTCTTCTTCCGTCTTCATGGCGCTCTCTCCTCTCACGACGCCTCCGAACGAAACCCGATGAGGATTGGCTTCCCTGATGGAGGCGAGTAGAAAGCAGAGGTCACATTGGTGGCCAAGCTGTGGTCTCCGTGCAATCAGAAATCTACCCAGTAATGGACAACGGCAGCTCGATCATCACTTTGGCTTTGACTCTCACATGGGCCAGACCTTCTTGAACGCTGGTTCTGAAGAGCAAGAAGAGGAAGTTGGTATGACTCACGGATAAATGCGGCGGCGGCGCTGACGCTTACGTTTGGAGCTGCAGGTCGATATCAATCTCCGAGGTGTCCAGAGTCACGGCCACGGTGCTCAGGATGATGTAAAAGGTCACCTTTTGGGAAAAGAAGCGTCTCGAGGCTCAGAGAGATGAAAAGGCGCCATGATGAGAATGTGGTGGAGTACCTGGGAGTCCCGCTTAAACGGGTTGCCGAGCTCGCACTCGGCCTGGGAGCCATTTTGATTGGCGACACAGATGATGTGCTTGTCCATCTATGGAGAAGTGGGAGAAGGGTTAGCTTATGAACTATGAATTCATGATCATTTCTAATGAATAATAATCATTTACTTATAAGACAATTATGAAAATCTAAACAGGGATGTAATGCTATTATTCTGCCCGGCAACAAATATCTCCTGGTTTATTCATTCATTCATTTTCTACCGCTTTTTCCTCACGAGGGTCAAAGGGGTGCTGGAGCCTATCCCAGCTGTCTTCAGGCGAGAGGCGGGGTACACCCTGGACTGGTGGCCAGCCAATCACAGGGCACATATAGACAAACAACCATTCACACTCACATTCATACCTATGGACAATTTGGAGTCGCTAATTAACCTAGCATGTTTTTGGAATGTGGGAGGAAACCGGAGTACCCGGAGAAAACCCACACAACTCCACACAGAGATGGCCCGAGAGTGGAATTGAACCCTGGTATTTCCCTGGTTTCCTGGTTATTTATTTATTTATTTTTATTCATGATCTGCGTAGGGACAGCAATCTCATTATTAATTACAATAATTATTATGATTATAGGGCGGCACGGCGGTCTAGTGGTTAGCGCGCAGACCTCACAGCTAGGAGACCAGGGTTCAATTCCACCCTCGGCCATCTCTGTGTGGAGTTTGCATGTTCTCCCCGTGCATGCGTGGGTTTTCTCCGGGTACTCCGGTTTCCTCCCACATTCCAAAAACATGCTAGGTTAATTAGCCACTCCAAATTGTCCATAGGTATGAATGTGAGTGTGAATGGTTGTTTGTCTATATGTGCCCTGTGATTGGCTGGCCACCAGTCCAGGATGTACCCCGCCTCTCGCCTGAAGACAGCTGGGATAGGCTCCAGCACCGCCGCGACCCTTGTGAGGAAAAGCGGTAGAAAATGAATGAATATATATATAGTATATAGTATATATATATATATATGTATATATATATATACGTATAGTATAATATATATATAGTTTGAGAATCATACCGCGGTGCGATGCGAGCGGACTCCCGAGTAGGACAGCGTGTCAGGAAAGGAGCCCGCCAGCTTGGCCTCGTAGGCGTCGTCGCCGTTGTCGTTGCTGATGCTTAGCCGCAAAGCTAAGTCCTTCTTCTCGTAGCTGAGGTGAAACACGGGCACGTTGTTCCTGCTGTGGACGCACGACAACAACAACCACTAACTTTGGAATAATAACAAATAAATTATGTGAACTGTGTTGGGTGGACTTCATGTAGGTAGACGTTGACAATGACACAAAAACTCCACTACCACTCAGTACCTGTACTATTGGATACTGTATATTTATGTTTCATATGGCATCATAAATATGCATGAAACGTGAGCACTCACACGGGCAATGGTGTGTAAATATCTTGGTTGCTTTGCTTGTACAGAAACTTGTAGTCCATCTTCAAGTTGCTGCGGCAAACGTGATCGCTTCCACAGCCTTCCTTTACGAAATTCACCTAAAACAACAACAACAACAACAACAACGAGGCATATTATACATAAGTTATGTTATATGAAAATAATCACAGCCTTCTTGTTTCACCTGAATGATTCCTTTTGTCGGCTGAGAAGAATCCAAGACGGGCATCAGCAGGGGGAGGCCGTTCTTGGTCTTCTGACGCTTGGTGCCTACTATTTGTGCGGACACCTCGATGGGAATGCTCCGCATCTTGTCCTTGATATTGTCCTGCCAGGATAAAAATGTAGCTCAATAAACTGGAACACGCATTCGCCATTCTGTACCCCAAAAAATTGCTGATTTTTTTGGCCAAAATGTATCTTTTTGGTTTTTATGTCCTTTTGTTCTTCCCTTTGCGAGTATAAACCTTCCCACTCGTCTAAGAAGACATTATGTGAGGATTTAAGAGTGTGAGCGTGGGAAATGTTGTCCATTCATCCACGGGGGCATCAGTGAGGTCATAGGTCACGGCTTTGTGCTGGAACAACTTACCCAAGCCACTAAGTTGGAGGGTAGAATTCTACAAAAAGGTTTACTGAAATGAAGAATTAGGATGAACCGTTCCCATCCAACATGTCACCCAATTTTTAGCATTAAATCAAATGAAATACATTAGATCATGATAATATGTAATCATGATTATTCATTCATTTTCTACCGCTTTTCCTAACGAGGGTCGCGGGGCGTGCTGGAGTCTATCCCAGCTGTCTTTGTGCAAGAGGCGGGGTACACCCTGGACTGGTGGCCAGCCAATCACAGGGCACATATAGACAAACAACCATTCACACTCACATTCATACCTATGGACAATTTGGAGTCGCTAATTAACCTAGCATGTTTTTGGAATGTGGGAGAAAACCCACGCATGCACGGGATGAGAACATGCAAACTCCACACAGAGATGGCCCGAGGGTGGAATTGAACCCTGGTCTCCTAGCTGTGAGGTCTGCGCGCTAACCACTCAACCACCGTGCCACCCGTAATCATGATTATGTATTATAATAAAATATTCACCTTTAACTTGGCTTTTATTTTGATGCACGTTTCCTGTTTCTGCCCCCGCAGGTCCAAAGTCCCGTTAAAGTGATGTTCTGTTTCCGAATGGGACTTGTTCAAGAACACCGCCCTGGACAGCAAGCCTTGTTTCCTGCGATCTCCATCTACGTCCACGGAAAAGCTGATGGCTACACAAAAGGAGGAACGTCATTGCTGGTGAAATGCTAATTTACTTAGCGGTGCCGTACTTCAGATGCTTCTAATGACTTACCCAATTTTGGGTTGTAAGACGTTGGGTTTGCTTTGTAGCTGAAGCATGCGTCTACAGTGAAGCTGAAGACAGAAGGTGCATTCATGATCAGTTCGTATACCAGAGTACATTATGACGTGCTTGGAATATTTACCAAATATTGTTTCCACAGTTTTTTCTTGTCAGGTCAATCTCCCGAGGGGATATTTTCACGTTTCGGTGGATAGTAACGACTGGTCTTGCCCTGAAAGCAAGGATGCTAAATCAGTCATTACAACTTTGATGTTTACTGTATTTACTGTATTTCTTCAATTGGATTCTCATGCTTAAAAAAAAAAAAACGGGAAAACTTTATCAATCTGAACACACAATGAGTACACATTATTAATACAGTTTATCATTCACCAAAATATAATTATATCATATTTAGGGATGTCCGATAATTATTGGTACAGATAATTATTGACACGAAAATCAGCATAAAAATGCGATATCAGTTGATATCGATATCTGATTTTTTTCACGATTATGAAAAACAATATTTAAAAAAAAATTAATTTAATTTTAAAATATACAACACATACTGTATGTGTTCATTCCACCAATACCGCTCTGTCATCTTACACATTTCAGCAAAAAAAGCAAAATATATCAAATATATCGGACATCCCTTTCCCATCATATTACATATAGAATAATTATTGTATCCATACATACACTATGCATACAATTGTAATATTTTATTCCAAATAAAAATAAATCAAACGACAACTGCACAGTATTTTTATAAAAAGCTATGACTATGAATCAAACAGGGTTCCTTTTTTTTAAATCCACAAACGCCTGGTACTCTCTGCAGTTGAGTACAGGTACCAGGCAATAATTTGAAAAAAAGTCTATATCATCCAGCAGGAAATCCAAACCTGAAAATGAGAGCCGAGTCTGACAGCGAGCCCACCGCCAGGTCAGGATAGGAGTTACTGTCCAGGTCCAGGTTCCCCGCCAGAGAATAACCAAAAAGTCCAATATTGTGTTCTTTGCCAGAAAGAATCTGTAACAGAATAGAAGAAAATGAGAAACAGGAGAAATAATCTACTAATTATTAGAGCCCTCTAGCCATGAAGTAACAGCCCTATAGTCACCTTTAGACTCCAGTTACCTAATATAGTAGACATAACAAGAGAAAACAGGACATAACATAGACTCATGTTAGCATTGGAAGAGTTCCTTGTTGTTGTTCCTGATTTACTTCCTGTTTATATTTAACACTTCCTGTGGTGGCTATTGTCTCATAAATATTACTGAACATTACTGACACCTAGTGACCGGTGTCGAATACATAGGGAACGTGAGACAGGTTAGTTTTACTCTACTGATGTTGCAATCACAATGCGTCTTCTGAATGCCTTGTATTTATATTTCACATTTAGCCACATTAGCCACATTAGCCACATTAGCCACATTTAGCCACATTAGCGTTTTCTTAATAAAAGCCACCTGAGCCGGGCTGCTGATGACTCCCCGTGCAGAGCCGTGGTAAACGTAGACCTTTCCTGCGCCGCCGTCATCATAGGGCGCTCCAACGGCAATGTCTGGTGGAGGAAGGGGAGGGGGGGCACTTAAAAAACTGCAAAGTCAGCAAAAAAGAAAACGGAGCAGTTCTAGGACCTTTGTAAGAGTCTTGATTGACATCTCCGATGTTTTCCACCGCCAGGCCAAACATGGAGTCTCTGGTCCCGTTTAAACGGAGAGGAGCCACCCCTCCCCATCGTCCCGCCTGGTTCATGTAGACATAAACAGCACCCCCGATGTCCCCGTCCTTCATGTAGAACTGAGGCGCTCCCACCACGATGTCCTGCCATCTGGACGCCAACGCCAATTTATCAAATGAAATCGTTAATCACTCATGAAATTGTAACCACAACAATTGTGACCCACCCGTCCCCGTTCAAGTCCACCACAGCCACGTCGTAACCGAAAGAGGACGCCAACCCGGGGCCGTGCAGCGTGTGCTCCACCGCCAGCCGAGCCGAGGCGGCGTTCTCCTTTCTCAGCAGCAGAACGGCTCCGCTGTGATTGGCTCGCGGTGCTCCGGCCACCACTGTTAGGCCACGCCTCCTGGTGATGCTGTGGCCCGAGTCCAGGGAGAATCCTAAATGTCAAACAGATCATTATGATGATGGCTGTTTTAATTAATTAGTTAAAGGTCCAATTGATTGATTTCTATCAATATTTGTTATTGATCCAGGCGTCTCACCCAGGTAGCTGTTAGCAGGCACGGGTACAAGCTCCGGGTTCAAGACGTGCTCATCGCCAACTTCATACGGGCCGTCGTCATACACGCCCATCTCCAACAGGGTGTCGTTTTTCTGCTCCACTCGCACGATGCCTGAGTGTAGAGTCACCGATCAGTCACTTCCTTCCGTTTCAGCTTTCACGTCTTCACACCTTTCCAGTTGTACGCCCCAGGAGCCCCAAACACCAAGTAATGGTAGTCCCTGGTGAAGGTGGCCGCCAGGCCCTGCTGACACGACCCGAACATCTCGTGGCCTCTGGCGCGACCCTCGCAGAAGTTCCAGTTGCCGCCGTCCTCGTCGGACGACTCGTCGATGGTCAGGTCCTGACTCAGCACGTAGCAGCGCCCCGTGATGTCACGGGCCTCCTGGGGCGTGTTCACAAACATGCGCCTCTGGTAGCGGTGAGCGCACGTCTGCAGCCACACAACGCGGGTCACAAGGTTAGCTCAGTTGGTTAACGTGTGGGGTGCTGATAATGACAAGGTTGTGGGTTCGATCCCTGTATAGGCTACACTTTTTATGGCCGGTTAGAGTGTGGTGCTAATAACGCCAAGGTCGCGGGTTCGATCCCCATACGGGCCATACCTTTTATGGCCGGTTAGAGCGTGGTGCTAATAACGCCAAGGTCGCAGGTTCGATCCCCGTTCGGGCCACACCTTCCATGGCGGGTTAGCTCAGTTGGTTAGAGGGTGGTGCTAATAACGCCAAGGTCGCGGGTTCAATCCCCGTTCGGGCCACACCTTTCATGGCCGGTTAGCTCAGTTGGTTAGAGCGTGGTGCTAATAACGCCAAGGTCGCGGGTTCGATCCCCGTACGGGCCATTCCTTTTATGGCCGGTTAGAACGTGGTGCTAATAACGCCATGGTCGCGGGTTCGATCCCCGTTCGGGCCACACCGTTCATGGCCGGTTAGCTCAGTTGGTTAGAGCGTGGTGCTAATGACGCCAAGGTCGCGGGTTCGATCCCCATACGGGCCATACCTTTTATGGCCGGTTAGAACGTGGTGCTAATAACGCCAAGGTCGCGGGTTAGATCCCCGTTCGGGCCACACCTTCCATGGCCGGTTAGCTCAGTTGGTTAGAGCGTGGTGCTAATAACGCCAAGGTCGCGGGTTAGATCCCCGTTCGGGCCACACCTTTCATGGCCGGTTAGCTCAGTTGGTTAGAGCGTGGTGCTAATGACGCCAAGGTCGCGGGTTCGATCCCCGTTCGGGCCACACCTTCCATGGCGGTTTAGCTCAGTTGGTTAGAGCGTGGTGCTAATGACGCCAAGGTCGCGGGTTCGATCCCCGTTCAGGCCACACCTTTCATGGCCGGTTCCCTCAGTTGGTTAGAGCGTGGTGCTAATAACGCCAAGGTCGCGGGTTTGATCCCCGTACGGGCCATACCTTTTATGGCCGGTTAGAGCGTGGTGCTAATGACGCCAAGGTCGCGGGTTCGATCCCCGTACGGGCCGCACGTTTTATGGCCAGTTAGAGCGTGGTGCTAATAACGCCAAGGTCGCGGGTTCGATCCCCGTTCGGGCCACACCTTTCATGGCCGGTTAGCTCAGAGCGTGGTGCGAATAACGCCAAGGTCGCGGGTTTGATCCCCGTACGGGCGACACCTTTTATGGCCGGTTAGCTCAGTTGGTTAGAGCGTGGTGCTAATAACGCCAAGGTCGCGGGTTCGATCCCCGTACGGGCCACACCTTTTATGGCCGGTTAGCTCAATTGGTCGCGGGTTCGATCCCCGTACGGACCACACCTTTTACAAATTCCCCCACTGAGGGACGAATAAAGGCATATCTTAATCTTAATACTACACGTCATACGTCAGTCTTGACTTACCACAATCTTCCCCCCGGGTCCCTGACTCTGGACCGTCACCCCCATCCACTGGTTCTCTTTGTTCTCAACTCGGATGTCCTCTTTCAAAGTGAACGAGGAAACAAAACAAAAGCATGAACAGGAACGCCCTCAGCTGCGATGCCCAAGTTTGAACAAACTGGATGAATATTGTACATTCTCACCTTCGCTGTCAAATAAAATGCGCTGGCAATCTGGGGAGTGGCTGATGTCGCATTTATAAAGGCCTCCGGTGATGTTGGCCGTCTGTTTGCCTAAAGCCCTGGCTCTGGGGGCACCGATCAACAACCTGACAAAAAGAAAAATAGAAGAAAAACGTTTCTTTCATTGTTGTTTGACAAATGGGGAGCTGTGAAGCACACAGTAAAAGTATATTCAAGAGTCAAATTGTATGTGGAGTATGATACATTTGTACTTGCTTTCAGGCAGGTTTGCAGTAACACTGAAAGTACCCCCCCCCCCCGCCACTACCTCAGAAGCACTGTGTTAATTGGCCACTCCAAATTGTCCATAGGTATGAATGTGAGTGTGAATGGTTGTTTGTCTATATGTGCCCTGTGATTGGCTGGCCACCAGTCCAGTGTGTACCCCGCCTCAGCTGGGATAGGCTCCAGTAAGCGACATGGAAGAGATGGATAATACAGCTCACTGTTTTTCTCTGATCTACCTGTCTTTGTAATAATTATAATATTATAATAATTATAATAATAATAATTTATAATGTTATAATAACAACATACATATAAATTATGCATGTATGTTTTTATTAGTTAGCATTGTAGGACACAAAAACAACAAATATGGAAAATATAAAATAATGAAGTCAGTTATTATTTATTATTTATTATTTATTATTTATTATTTATTATTTATTATTTATTATTTATTATTTATTATTTATTATTTATTATTTATTATTTATTATTTATTATTTATTATTTATTATTTATTATTTATTATTTATTATTTATTATTTATTACTTAATTTCACTGCTGTGTTATTGTGCAATGACAATAAAGAAAGTCTATGTCTATGTCATATGTCATTTTACCAAATAATATTGTAATATGATGAGGGGGAAAAAAACAGCGTTTTAGTAGCATGAAGTTGAAATATTAAAGAAAATTGTAATTTATGAGTAACATTCAAAACAATTAATTAAATAGTAATTTTTGGAAAATTAGGTTACAAAAGACGTTTTAATGTTACAAGAATAAAGTCAAAATATTATTGGAATAAAGTCACAATTACGAGAAGAAACGTACGCAAATGAAAAGGTAGAAATGAAAAGACATCACACCATCAAACCAGCTGAACTTAGGCTGCATTCAAGACTGCCTGGAAATCAGCAACCTGCCACTCTGAGTTTACAAGGTTTGACCTCCATGCCATGTGACGTAAACCAAAAACATGGCTGATTAGCGGCTATTGTTTTGTCTGAAAGCATCATCTTACTGTCAGCAGTCAACAAAGCTAACATTTTTAGCTCCTCAATTATAGCAGTGAGCACAGGAGATCTTTTTTGTCCTGTCCAGCCATGTATGAATGTAACATAGTATGCATGTCTGAAATCAATTAAGAAGAAGACTACCAAAGAAATATTTATACGCCTGATCCTAAAGATGTCGTCACGTTTTTTTGGGCTAAAGAGTTGATTACGCAACTGCACAATAAAAGTGCACATGTTCGGTGCAGTTTTAAGGTTTTGTCGTCTGTTTTCTGTTGTTGTTGTTTTGCTTGGTTGTATTGAAATTCACCCCACTACCTCGACATACTTCAGGGTTATGATGTTATTATTATTATTATCATAATAGCCCATTATTATGATACTAAAAATTGGCTATTTCACCAATTTCACAAAACTGAGCAAGCTGTTTGTTCTTGAAATATCTCTTAAACTTTTTATCATATCTACACAAATTAGTTTAAAAAAAAAAGTAAAATTTCAAAACAGCCGCCCATTCTTTTTTTATGATTTTTCATGATTTTTCTCGTATCGTCCTAACACAACGACATAAGGAAGCTGCAACTGCTTGATGCGACCGCAGCCCATCACTGCAGGGATTTCCTTCATGTGCAGAAAGGAAATCCTCTGCATTGCAGGCTCTTTAGGTGAACTATCTATCTATCTACCCATGTTCTTCAGCAGCCTTGCGGGGCTTCATTTGCTCAACAAGGACACCTGGGGAGGTCTGACGCCAGACAAAGTGCAAAGCCTCTAACAAAGAGCAGTCAGATGCAAATACAAACTGGAGTTTTCTTTCAAAGTTGACGTTTCAGCACTTGGGCTATGAATACGTGGAAGCCATGGTGGGGACAAGAACATGATATATTATCACTGACACTGACTAGCTGACTGACTCGCTAGCATCCTAGACGGCGGGAAGCACATTAGTGCAACAATTGTAAAGAAAGTTAACAGCAGAGCTCCTGGGAGGAGTTGTAGAATTTAGCAGGTAACTGAAGGTTAACATTGACATTTACATGCAACACAGACATCTGCTGGACATGTGAGACAGCCTTTTGCTCTCCTACAGGAATGCGTGGCTCCACATTTGGTGTCATTTGTGTCCCTGCAGCAGAAAAAAGCAACACTATTTTTGGTGCCGTACTCGTTTAAAATTGAAGCAAAAGTATAATAGAATTCCTGATGAAGTAATAAATTGAATATTTACATAGTTAGAGCAAATAAAACCTTATTACAACCTTCTAAATATGGTTTTTAACATTATTAGAGCCCTCTAGACATGAAATAACACCCCACCAGTCACCTTTACACTCTTATTATCCAATAAAGTAGACAAAATAAGACAAATGCCTGAGCGGTGAGTGAGCGGTGAACAGGAAGTGATGTCAGTGGTTCAGCTTGGCGTGGATTACAGACGCAACAGTAGCCCGTGTTAAGGATTACACAACTCCCTAATTTCCGTTAGAACCTAGAAAACCTGTTTATGACCTTCTAAATACACTTTAAACATTATTAGAGCCCTGTAGACATGAAATAACATCCCTATAGTTATACTCCAATTACCCAATATAAAAATAAGACTTGTGTGCTGTTGTAAACGTGTTCCTGTGCTAGGGAAGCTGAGTGGTAGCCGGACAGGAAGTGATGTCGGAATAGCATTACCGACCTCTGGCGAGCAGTATAGGATGCCACATGTCATTACCATGTCTTTGAATGCATCTTCTGGATGCCTTACATTTGTATTTGACTTCATTTAGCCATTTTAAGGCTTGAAAATGCTTCATTCAGGCAAAAAATATAAAAATTTGCTGAAATACGCATTCATTCATTCATTCATTTTCTACCGCTTTTTCCTCACGAGGGTCGCGGGGGGTGCTGGAGCCTATCCCAGCTGTCTTCGGGCGAGAGGCGGGGTGCACCCCGGACTGGTGGCCAGCCAATCACAGGGCACATATAGACAAACAACCATTCACACTCACATTCATGTCTGTCACTGAAGCGTAAGTGCGAACACACAGCGGCTCCAAACAATGATGTCACTGGGCTTTGTTAGCAGATGTGCAAAGCGCTGCCACAGCTGTTCCCTCAGTGGGTGCAGCTGTTCTCGCTGATTCACAAACACACCACGACACAATCATGCACACACTCACCTACCGCCGCGCCACTTAACGTCGCAGCATCAACTCTACTCCGAGTCTTCTTTTTTTTTAAAGCAAAGTAGCCAAACTATCAATGAGCGAGCATGGAATGCGTTAACTACTGATTGGCTGGTGTGTTTCATCTATCAGGTTACACGTGGACAGATGGCCCGTATGTCCTGTCTATTAGTCGTCCTTTTCTCTGGTTACACTCACCCAAAACATCTTACGACAAGACATTTATTTTACACTTTCAGCCTTTTTAGCCAAACTTTGATACTAAATGCTAATGTGTAAAAACTTTGTTAGCGAGAGCTACCGTGTGAAATGATGCAAAGGCCACTCTGATATTGAACAGTTGCGTTATTGAATGTAGCACTAAACAACCCATTCTCTACCTAAACACAGTGTGTCAATGGAAGCTAGCAGGCGTTAGCTTAGTTTAGTACACTAGAAAAGTTGTATGTGCGGGATTCGGGCTGGGTGAGTATACTTCCACTATGTTTTACGGTTTTTAAACGTTTTACAATGCCCGATAATGAGTTCTAAGTGGAAAAAATACAAGAAAGCATGTTTATTTTTTAAGGTAGCCTAGCTTAGCCGTAAACAGAGACACAAACTTTTGCGACTGTCCTTCAAAAATGCCCATGTCTGTGTAAACAAAATAAGCGTGTCATAAAAAAAAGATCTTACATATGTAGTTAGAATCTGTGAATACATCACCACTATCAACACAAACACAGTATTGAGCGGAGGGAACCAGCTGGCGTGGCCCAGCAAGGTGCGCTGTACTCGGGCGCACGCTCGCTGTGATGCCGCAGAGGTCTGTAGCTAACCTTTTGCACTTTTTATGTGCTCGATGGGGTTCAAATATCTTCCTCAGAAAGTGAATGTTTGTTTACAAGTGAGCTATTAGCGCCACAGGCCGGAGAAAAAGGAACGCTTGATTTGCTCACCTGTACATTACAGCAATCTGGCCTCATCCGAGCGTTTTTTAGTATGCTTTATTATGCTATTATTTCCCACTCTTCTGACCTATAAATTAAGTTATAATGTTGTATTTTCATGGTAAACAATGTCAATGTTTCAGATAATGAGGTTTGCACATTTTTTAAGTGAGCTGTGAAAAACGTTTGAGATGGCTCAAAACACTCGGTTTCAGAGGGCGTTGTAAAAGTGCCCCCTTTGTGATGTCACAGATGGGCAGGCTTCCTTATATGGGCGTGTGCTGTAGGTAAACTTCTCTGTTTACGGTATTAGCAATGTCTCCCAGGAAGTGTTTCTTCGGGTGTTGGGGAAAGCTACATTTGTTTACAATTCCTAACGAGGCAAACATCAGAGACAAGTGGTTGGAGTTTCTGATTCCCTACCAGCAAAAGAAAATATTTTAATCAGTCAACGACATTTCACACTGGAATGCATTGTTTTGTTTCTTTTGGCTTTTTGTCCTGATTGCGGGGTCGTTACAGCGGATCTTTTTGATCCGGATACTGATTTTTGGCTTGAGCCGTTTATATTCCGGATGCTCTTCCTGATGAATACCAATGGCGCTTGCTCCGCTTTCACTTTCATAATTCCACCATATCAGCCCTCATTGTGCACCCCTAATTTTAAACATTTAAAAGAGAAATACAAGTATTTAAAACATCACAGTATCTTTATAATATTGTTCAAATTGTTGTAATTTTTTTAAAATAATTTTAACGCTAAATATGCTTCTTTATTGAAGAAAGGGCTCCATAAGAAGTAACCATGCTCCCTTGAGGCTGAGTAGCCTGGGGATGACATCAGAGGCATCTGATTAGCAGGGAAACATTGTAGTTATATAAGATGACCATCATTCATTGTAGAATAACAAGTGGGAGCGTTTGATTTTCTCAACCTTCACAGGAATCCAAACACTGGCTAAAGGTTATTTGCTAATTGCTACAGTTGGTCGCCACGCTTGCGTATGGTTTTGTCAGCAAACTAAACACAAGATGATTCTGTTGCTGCGAGGAAAAGTGGCGAGCGGACATCCGCTCTTTCTGCCTCTGCCGTGATGTCGTCTCCGTGCTCATGTGACTCACAGCTAATTAGCCTGACAAGTCAAGTGAGAGCCGAGCACAGAGAGAGCTAATCAACTTCCTTCCAGCTGTGAAGCACCACGCTGACATCACGGAAGAAAAAGTGAAAAGTTCATCAGCCATTGTGAGCGGTCTCGTTTCATACTTTTTTCTGACCCGCAAATAATCCTGTTGTTGTTACACAAGTTTTGGTGGACAATACTTCATGTGAATACTGGGGTTGCAAATTCACAGATTTTGGCTCAAAAAGTACTTTTTCAACACACCTCCTTCTCCATAAGTGGCAATCATTCGTCATTTGCTGAACACAATTTTTACATGTTCATGTCTGTCATGTTTTTTTTTCCCCCAAGTGTTGAGATGATGCACTTTGGCGGTCCTTGAACGCACCCTTGTGCTGTAGGACACAAAAAGACAACTCTTCCTTATTTCTTCTTTATTTTGATTTTTTAAATTAAATCAGCCTTGGGAAACAGCAAGTAAGTCAAGGGTGTCCAAAGTGTGGCCCGGGGGCCATTTGCGGTCCGTGGCAGTTTTTTTAATTGATCCGCGTTGCTTGTAAAAACACACGATTTTTCACACAAATGAAAAAATCAGCAATAATTCTCCAAAATATCTTTTAAAAAGTCACAATTTTACATGAATAACTTTGTAAAGCTATGAGAGATAAGAAAATAAGTCCTAATATGACAACAAACATAGCCAGGAATAAAGTTGCAGGAAAAGTTCTAATGTTGCAAAAAATAAAGTCATAATTACATGAAGAGAATTGAAATACTAGCAAAATAAAAAAAAACACGACAGAAATGAAACCAACACCTGTACGAAAATGAAGACAAAAAAGAAAAAATGTACTTTATGAGAAGAAACTTGTACTATTATGAGGAAAAATTATGTCATTTTAGTAGCATGGTTGACATTTTTGAAATATTTTTTAAAGTAATAAAGTGAGAACAAAATCAAAGTTTGGGGAAATTAGGAAAAAAAGGGAAAAAAGTTATACAATTCTGTGAATAATGTCAAAATATTATGAGAAGATCATTTAAGAAGAAAATTTAAATATTTTGGTGGAAAAAACAACAAAAATATACTAATTTGCTTTTTCATCTATAGAGTTGAGATCATCCTACGCCCTCATATGGCCTTTGGTGGGACACCCCTGACGTAAGTAAATGGTGACACATACTGTTAAGTGACATGAGTAGAAGACACCGCCATCACATGGTTCTACAGCCTGTGGTGGAAGTTGAAATGACCAAATGTGCTTCAGTCAATGAGACGATGCAAGAAGCCTGCTCTTCTGGCACAAAGCACCACAGTCAAAACAGCACGGAGATAACATTCCACAGCTTCTAATCTCTGTCAAATCTCTGGTTATCAGTGCTTCTCATCCTCGCTCTGCTGCTGCAAGGGTCAGCATGCATGCAGCCTCATGCCAGCTGCAGGCTTGGACATGCCACCTTCAGCAGGAACCATCAAGGTTCTGCTGAAGGAAGATGACGAGGTGATCACAACTTCCCCTCCTCATTGAGGCTTTATTTCATCCACCTGAACAACCTTTTCTGCACCCTCAGGCCTGGCTGGAGGAAACATTGAACCATTTACAACTTATACACATAGTTAGTACTTAAAACAACAAAACTACATATGTACCATATAGGAAAGCCACCCAGTTTGACCTTACAACACATTTGCATGACACTTCACCATTGTTGGCTCACTTTTCACATGCAACACATCCCAGTGGCACACAGATACACAATAGGAAGTGCTTCAGACAACAAGAACAACTTTTAAAGCATCCATTGCCGCCAACTGAAAGCATCAAGTGCACATCATGTTACGCTTATGAAAGGCAGTGAATGATGAAGAAGACTCACATTCGTTTGTCCGGGTTCAGCTGCCGGTGCATGGCAAGAGAGAAGCCAAAAAGACTCCCGGGCTGTCCGTCCTTCCTGATCACATGGCTGGTGTCCAGGTTAAAGCCCAGCAATAAAGGTGAGTTGAAAAGGTAGCAAAGTCCCACACAAAGTGCACCGGAGAATCTCCCCTGCAGCAGCATCCTGGTGTCTGGTCTTGTGGTAGAAGATAGGAGAAGAAGCCGAGTGGCTCCTGTGCTCTCAGCTCCGCCGACACTGAGGCGCTGCGGTGTGGACGACTAGAGGGCACAGCCTTTCTCACCTCCGGGATGTCAGCTCCTGCTCAACAGTGACCCCTACGGTCATGGAAGGTATGACGACCTGCAGCATGAGCAGATGCAAAGAGCTGTACACTATGGAGCTATAAATTATGGCCAAATCTCTAAATTATTACATTTTGAAAATGCACATTGAACATTTTCGTTCAAAGTAAAACAATGTGCACAACAATGTTTTCAGGTCAAATATTTTTTCAAACACAGGACTCAAACCCGCAGCCCGTGGGCCATTTGCAGGCCGCCGAATTGCATTTTGAGGCCAATCAATGAATAGCAGGCAACACTGAACTAACAGTGGATGGTGGGGGGGGGGTATAATAATATAATATAATAATAATAACCAAAGGGCGGCACGTTCGAGTGGTTAGCGTGCAGACCTCACAGCTAAGAGACTAGGGTTCAATTCCACCCTAGGCCATCTCTGTGTGGAGTTTGCATGTTCTCATCCCGGATGTACTCCGGTTTCCTCCCACATTCCAAAAACATGCTAGGTTCATTGACGCCTCCAAATTGTCCATAGGTATGAATGTGAGTGTGAATGGTTGTTTGTCTATATGTGCCCTGTGATTGGCTGGCCACCAGTCCAGGGTGTACCCCGCCTCTCGCCAGAAGACAGCTGGGATAGGCTCCAGCACCCCCGCGACCCTCGTGAGGAAAAGCAGTAGAAAATGAATGAATGAATGAGTACTGTAACCCCCCCCCAATCAAAAACGACCAATTCAAAGTAGAATTGTGGCTTGTTGCGTATTTTTTAGAGTAACATATAGCCATCTAATGCTTAGTTTTATTCCACCATCCTCACCTGCCAGGCTGAAGATATGCCAAGGATACACCTTCTACAAGTTAAAGAGCAGGTCAGCTGGACAAACAAACCTCCTGACACCAGGATGGGGGACAAGCAGCTGCTGTCAGCAGAGCGGACTATTTGAAGGACTGCGACGCAGTGGAGTGACAGGATTCAAAGAGATTTGCTTTATCAATTCAAGCTACAGTAAGTGAAAACGAATGATTATTGAAGTGAGAAGAAGGCACATCAATTATGAATGTGAACCCTCAGGAACAGCTGCCATGCTGATGAATTAATAAGCAACACACACTACGGGGGCGGGGGTGCTTTATGGGAGGAGTTTAACACTACACTGATTTTCATCATCGTTTATGTTTGAAGTACAGTTTGGATAGAGGCTGGCACTTTTGAAGAGTTTTTCCCAACTTTTTTTCCCAACTACTTTTTATGAAGTTTATCTGCTACAATGTGCAATATGAAGGCCCCAACGTAAACAATGTTCCCATTGTCTATGTACCACATTCCTAATTGCGGTAATGACTCACACGGTTCCTGTGTGAAATGCGTGAATGCCATCTCTGTTGACATCGATGCACTTAAACACATCAGAGGCCTCTTGCATGATGTCATGATCTTCATTCGTTCATTCATTTTCTACCGCTTTTTCCTCACGAGGGTTGCGGGGGTGCTGGAGCCTATCCCAGCTGTCTTCGGGTCAGAGGTGGGGTACACCCTGGGTACACTGGTGGCCAGCCAATCACAGGTCACATATAGACAAACAACCATTCACACTCACATTCATACCTATGGACAATTTGGAGTCGTCAATTAGCCTAGCATGTTTTTGGAATGTGGGAGGAAACCGGAGTACCCGGAGAAAACCCACGCATGCACGGGGAGAACATGCAAACTCCACACAGAGATGGCCGAGGGTGGAATTGAACCCTGGTCTCCTAGCTGTAAGGTCTGCGTGCTAACCGCTCATGCTGAGAGCTGTTTCTAATATTGTGCATCATTCCATTATACGGGTGTGCCTAATGTAGTGGCTGGCTTGCCTTACCCTGGAGGCAAAGAGGTGTGTAAGTGCCTTCACCTGAGTCCCGGCCGCCACACAAAAGAGCACTTTCATGTCACGCCGGCCCCCGGGCAGGTTGGCGTAACTGGAGCTGAGGAAGGAGGGTTCTATTGTGTCCGATTGTCGACTTGATGGTTGATCAGGTGACCACCTGCAGGTGGCGAGAGCTCAGTTCCATGGGCCACATGAAATTGCAGTGCTGGCCATATTTGACCAGCCACACCAGGCCATTCCACTGGAATTTTTCCAGTTTTGGACTACTGTCTTACTTCCGCCTGTCGAACAACCATGAAAGTTTCCACACCAGTTGGTTTCCGTCCGAGTGACATTGAAAGTGGCAAAGAAACGCCAGAGTAACACACAAGAACCGCCAGGCTGGATAGGTTCAACATTTGGAACTGCTGGTTAAAGTCTACAGACACGTCTGTAAGTCAGCTGAAACAACAACCAAAAAGTCAAAAGACGTACGATTTGGGCAAAGGCGATACGGAGCCTTCACTCACTAACATTTTTGTGGCATATTCCTACAGAGAGCAGAGACCTCCTGTCACGTAAAGGATCTTTGACTTGTTTTTGTTTTTGTATTCTATGGTATTCTATTATACGTTTGGTATTACTTGACATACTATACTAAATAAAAATAATAGCAAAGGTCCAGAACAGTGGGGCAGTGAAAGCAAGTGACAAAAGACAAAGAGCAGGATGGACAAACAAATGGAGGGTGGGATAGTTCTCAGGAGGGAGGGATGCACGCTTGGATGGATGCACCGACGCAGGCTCCAAATTCAGAGCAAATACGAAGCAGTGAGGGCGCAACTCCCTGTCTCCAGGAAATAGCCTCATCCCATAATGTGACTGGCGTCCCGTGTGCCCGAGTGAGCGTGTGCAGTGCAGCGTTAAAGGACACAGGGCGAGCAGCTGATCCCGCCCCTGTTGTGACAGCGCCGTGCTCCTTTGTAGGGAGACCATCCGCACTAAATCTGCTTCTCCACCCCCCCCCCCCTTCCCCCACAGACAAAGGCCTTCCATTTTATGGAGGGGAGGGGGAGCTGTGCCATGCCACCGGCTCAACAATGGGGGGGGGGCAGGACCTCGCAGACCTCACTGGCATTCTTTCTCAGGCAGGCTGATGACGCAGGGAGTTTGGGGGATTCGTTTTCTTGTCACGGGAAAGTCAATTATCGTTTTTTGCTTTTCATATTTAACATTGTCTAATCAAAACACATAACTATAATCATGCAATGTTGGAAAAATTCCTTTTAGAAAAGTAATTACTAGTTACTTTCACCAAATTAGCAAAGGAATGACTGCTTCATATTGTATAAAATACATTTGTATAATATATAAATATTGCTATGTTATATACATGGAAATATAATATTAGAAAAAAATATAAGAACATCTCCTTCTATATAATAATAGAGAGGTTCTCAGCTGGTGGGTCGGGATCCAAACGACGCCATTCAAAAATTATATTCAAATCTGTCACATACAACTAATTCTTTTAAGTAATATTGAGCCATATTTTGGCCATTGGGCGGCACGACGGTCTAGTGGTTAGCGCGCAGACCTCACAGCTAGGAGACCAGGGTTCAATTCCACCCTCGGCCATCTCTGTGTGGAGTTTGCATGTTCTCCCCGTGCACGCGTGGGTTTTCTCCGGGTACTCCGGTTTCCTCCCACATTCCAAAAACATGCTAGGTTAATTGGCCATTCCAAATTGTCCATAGGTATGAATGTGAGTGTGAATGGTTGTTTGTCTATATGTGCCCTGTGATTGGCTGGTCACCAGTCCAGGGTGTACCCCGCCTCTCGCCCAAAGACAGCTGGGATAGGCTCCAGCACCCCCCGCAACCCTCGTGAGGAAAAAGCGGTAGAAAATGAATGAATTTTAGCCATAGGTATATAGGATCTGATTTTGTGCTCTTATTTAGTGCAAATGATATTTATGCATTATTTTATTGCATGAATGCTTCCACGTTTCCTTCATAAATTTATCTAATGAATAAATATACATTTTATTTTATAGTACTTAAAATACAATGTTATTTAAATACTAACACATATAAAATACATTATATATAATAATAAAACACAATTTTGTCATTTTAAACAGATTTGTTTAAAGAAATAATAATAAAATATTAAAAAAAAAATGTTTAGAAAATGAATGAATGGATAAATTAATGACAATTCCAATTTGTGAATCTCTGATGTAATATGTTATATTAATTAGTGATATTGGTTGATTATTATCGTCCATTTGCAGATGCCACCTCTGCATGAGCAGTTTGGTTGACATCAGTGCCATTACTCTGACACCATTCCTCCCATCAGGGTCTTGATGGTGACCTAACGCCTCCAACCTGTTCCTTTGCATCTGCTCCCTGCAGCTTCCTTCCAATTGTTGTTGTCTGCCAGGCTTTTGGCAGCTAAAAATAACCGGTGTTCAGTGCATAATGCACCGTGACTGATTGTTAGGAAGCACATGCTCCACGGACACACTCGCATCCGGCCTTTCCGCACAACATAGGCAACTTCCCAAACAAAGAGGTCAAGGAACAATCGCCGGTTCGTTTCCACGTTTTGCAAGAAGCACGACAGCTAAATGGGAGAAATAGTAACCTTTTTGCTGACTGCCTCTGTAATGAAGAACAATGCACGAACCACTAAGACGCCTCCTGCTACCTTGTGGGGGCTTTTCAACTTTGAAGCCAAAGCTGAAATGTTGTAGTAATGGGATTTGACGAGCAGGCAGCATTGGCACGGCGATGAATGCTTCATTTCTCCCAGCAGGAGGTCAGCAAAGACGGTCTAATCATCTCTTCACTGAGCAAGTGCTTTTTCAGTTACCGTACGAAGCTGTGGATGCTAATGGCGTCTAACATCGAAGCTAACTTGACATCAAAGTTTAGTATTATCCCACAAGACGGTCAGAGGAGGCACTTCAGCTTGCTTAGAGGAAGACTGTCTTTAATTGGGCATTTAAAAAATGTAATTACATTAAATAATTAAACCATTAGTTTAAATATAAACATGCACTGGCAGTTAGCAGGCACCACACAAAGTTAGCTAGTTTGCCAGTCATGATCACAACAGAAGAGACGAAGGAAAGTGATTGACAATGGTCTACAGCCAATCAGAACAATGGGCGGTGCAGACAAAAGAGTACACCACACCTTCCCACAATGTAATTCTTCTTAAAGGGCCAGGCTGGGTCTGTAACCATTCATACGGTGTGGAAAAAATAAATACATATACATATACATATAAAATATGTGAAAATTGTGTTTTTAGTTATATATAACGACTACTGTAAGAATGAACTTTACGATTTTACAAAAAAAACATTATCACTCAATATTTCAAACATTACCTCAAATAACCGAAGTATTGAAAGGATTAATATTTTGAGAATGGGTTTCAGAGCATGAAGTTTAGAGTGGGCGATATTTTATTTATTTTATTTATACTTTTATTATTTATTACTGTTAGAATTGTGTGCAGCAATTTGGAAACTGTGTTTATAAAATGTGCTGTTGAAAATAAAGTGGATGGGATTATAGAGAACACTTTTTATTGACTTTGTCTGTGAATATTTGAATTGGAGAGATATAGAACTAGCGTTGCATCATACTGAGAGGTGTTTCTAATATTTTACCGTGCTTAAAGAAGATCCATCCGGATGAATCGGGCCTGAATTGAATGAGGATCCCTGCTCTGCTAATGAGCAGTCCTATATTGGCTGGAGCTTTTCAGTCATAACAATACTGCACACACACACAAACACACATTGCAACTATGAACTATGAGAACATTTCAATCGCCGACTCTAAACTATAAGAAAAACAACTGCTCTAGGCTTTTTGCGGTGTTATTCAAATGAAGAAGATGATCCAATTGTCTTAACTCTTCGACACAATGCTGAATGGCGCTAATGACTAATGCACTACTGTAATTGCAGGCTCATCTTCCTCCCACTAGCAACCTTTATCTCATTCACTAACATCAACAACACAACAAACTCGCAGTCATGCTGGATTTTTTTCACCAAAGACATCTTCTCACACGCATTTTAAAATTCTTACTATTAACTCGATGATGGCAACGTCAGAAGACGTCGCACGTGAATGCTTAAGCTGATGAAAATACGGAACTGAGGTGGAACACACGGATATTCTAATGCAGATTGAATGTAAGAGTATGAAATGACACCGGAATGTGCTGAAATGTAAAACGAACGACGCCAAGCGTGATAGCACAGAAACAGCTAAAATCCTACTATGCTAACATTTAAGTGTGTTTATACATAGGAAAATGTCAAAAAATGCTACTATGCTCAACACCTAGCATGATAGTTTACATAAGGTTCTACTCATGAAAACCGCTAAAATCTTACTATGCTTGTGTTAGCATGTTAGCAATACTGACATTAGCATGCAAAACCTAGCATGATAGCGCTAAATCTGCCAATGAAAATGGCTTACAATGCAGACATGCTAATATTACCATGTTATCAACTGTAACATACTAACATTAGCATGCTAATACTTTCCATGGTAGCACTTTCCTCTATGTATACATACATACATTTTGTGCATTTTGATTGGTAGTAGAAACGTCTTGATAACCAAAAAAAAAAGAACTTCATGGTGGAGGTCGTTTTGTTGCCGAGAGATCTGCTGCCACCTAGTGGCCACAAACAGTATCGCATGTCAATACTTGCTATTTTGTCAAGAACAAGGTGATTCAAATCTTGGGCCAGCACACCCTGGAATCACTAGGATAGGTTATCCGTAGAGTTATGAAATGTATGAAATACATCAAATGAACAAGTTTATACATTTAATTGATTAAAGCAATTAAACTATATATTAAATAAGATATAAATTGGTCAGGTTATGTTGCCCAACCTCATATGTTTAGCCTCAATATTATGGATTTTCTCCTATTTAATATCTCCACTAAATTTCATCCTATTTATTCATATTTGTAGTTATGATTTCTATTTTATTACATTTGAATCTTATTTTTATTCTTCATTTTCACATTTTTTTAAATTTCGTCCTGCAAAAGCTATATCAACACCTCCTTTTCTTTTTATGCTGGAAGTAACCAAAATGTAAGCCAACAATAACAAGACTGCAGTGCCGTTTGTTGCCACATAGAGGCGCTATTGCACTTGAAAATCTGTCCTCATGCTCCATCACCGTATTGTTTTGAATGTTTAAAAAAATGTTTAATGCCCATTCTTTATTTTGCAAAATAAACGTAAGTCTTCTTATAATGAGCTTGTACGCTGTTATTTTGAGATTTTGTTCCCTTTTGAAACATCGTATTTGAAGACAAGCTGTGGGAATAGACCGAGCCGGAGTGGGCCTGCAGCTTTGACGTGATAAAGGGCTCCTTTTTTCTGCTTCTTTGGAGACGTGAAACAAAAAAAATGGAGGGAGAAAGCAGCAGGAAGTAGTCAGTGCTGTCGCTCGTAGTCATTGGTTGCCTGACGCGCACACACGCCCTCATAAAGGCTCTCCTTGCGCAGACCGTGACAGATAATCACAGGCCAGCGTGGAAGGAAACATCTCTTCTCTTCTCTGTTTCACACGGGGATGCTTTCCCCCCAACTAGAAGTAGACGCGACTTTGCAAAGCTTCCACGACTAAATCCACGAGGCCAGGAAGATGACAGGAGTTTTTGAGAGCCTTAGCCCCGATATGCACTCCAACCAGATGACCTCCAGCAGCTACCACAGCTTGCACAAGTCGCAGGAGTCCCCGACCTTGCCTGTGTCCACGGCCACGGACAGCAGCTACTACCACAGTCCGCAGCCCGGACACTCATGCGCCGGATCCCCCTTTGGACCCATGGGGTCCTTCCAGTACCACAGCAGTGGTGCGGTGCAGTACAACCCGAAATCTTACGACATGGCGGGCTTCAACGCATCCTACGGGGGGTACAGCTCTTACGGACCCAACTCCTCACCCACTCCTGCTGAGACAGGTATGGAATAAGCTTCATTTTGTTCTTGTTCCTACAAATTACGCACATGCGTAAATGTGCGTAATTTCGTTGCAGAGAAAGAAGAAAGCGAGCCAGAAATCCGGATGGTAAACGGAAAACCAAAGAAGGTCAGAAAACCTCGAACCATTTATTCCAGCTTCCAACTGGCCGCCCTCCAGAGGAGGTTCCAGAAGACCCAGTACTTGGCTCTGCCTGAGCGGGCCGAGCTGGCAGCCTCTCTGGGCCTCACGCAGACACAGGTGGGTCTCAAAAAAGCACCAACCGCGTGGAATCAGCCCCGTAACGTCTTCGTCGTGCTCCCCTTTTAGGTGAAAATCTGGTTTCAAAACCGGCGCTCCAAGTTCAAGAAGCTGTGGAAAAACGGAGAAATCCCCCCGGAGCAGCACGTACCCACCAGCGAGTCCCCGCCGTGCACGACCCCGCCGAGCGCCTGGGATTTTCCACAGACTCAAGGCCTGAGCTCCACGTTAGCGCCAAACAGCAACAGTCCGCCCGTCAGCGGCGCGCCATCATCCTCCTCCTCGTCCTCCTCTTCTTCTTCTTCTTCTTCTTCGTTTTTGGCCAACTACTCCTGGTACTCCAACACGAACTCTGGCAGCCATCTACAGCCCCCCCTGCTCCACCACAACCCCGTCATCAGTGCCGGGACGATATTCTGAGACGACGCAGGACTCTGGTGAGGAAATTAGGAAAATCGTCGTTTTTTTTTAAAGGCTGATCTGTGAGTGTGTGTGCCCTACTTTTACGCGCGGAAGCATCTTGTTGGAGCCAAAACATGGACCTTCGCCAGCTTTTTGGCAACAAAGAGCCACATTTTTATCACTTATTTTTCTATTTATTTATTTTCCAGGGATAAATGAATGAACCACTATGATATTATTATTATTATTGTGATGATGATTATACTTTTTTTCCCCCTCCTGCAAAAATCCAAACCTCGCCCGTCAGTGATGTAGCACAAGTCAACTGTATCGTGCCTTTTTCCACATGGCCTCATCATTATGTTGTGTGATTAAATATTAAAACAGATTTTACCTTCATTGCCGTGAGGGTGGGTAAGTGTCTGCACGTCTGTAAATATTAGTATTATTTTTTTTTGGATCCATTTTAATGACGATTCTTTTTTTAAAAGGTGCAAAAAAAAGTCATTTACCACCGCAAGCTACTGATTGTTATGCATTTGATTGACTTGTATCACCCTGAATTGATGAATTGTGTTTTTGTCCTATTTATTTTTTAGCAGTGCTTCATATATGGTTATTTAAATAAAAACGTTTTCTGTGAATGCTCGCTTGCCTTTTTTCTTTAAAAGCCATTGAATGCAACATGTTATTGTTATTATTCATTCCAGCTGTTGTTGCACATTTTCTATTTGCTGATTGCAACTTTAGAGGGACACATATTAAGAGGTGGTGCTAAAATTGGAATGTTCAAATTGACAAACTGGGTAAAATTAGCCCAGGATCACTAAAAAACGCTCCAGTGAGGCAAGGTTACCTGGACTGTGAGGGTGAGCGAATCAAGCCCTCCCATTTTCAGAGTCAACTGCCTGTAACTGCTCACTTGGAAACAAACATTTTTACTGTTAATTGTACCAAACCCTCAGTGAATGGGGGGGGGGGGGGGGGGGGGGGTGGAGGACACAAAAAAAAACTGAAACCTGGAGTTTAAAAAGTGCAAAAATGTTTCCCAAAAACCTCCGTGGCGTCACACCGTCTGTTCACAGCGTGTGTCCGAATACAGTGCACCTTACTCGGCCACAGCAGGTGTCTCCTCCCGCTCTATACTCTGGTTCTCCTGGTAGTATAGTGACGTATAGTAGTATTGTCATGATATTTCATTAGGACAAATCAACAGGTACACTTGGTCACATCCTCATTTTTTTTACCGTCCTTTTTACCACCAGGTGTGCACAAACTACACTTAAATCTACATTTTAAAAGTAGGCATATAAAAGTTATTGGTTTCAAATAAGAAGCAGAATGTTTTTTTATTGAAATTATTAATTGTAGCTGATTTTGCACATTTTCTATATTTTGCTTGCAAATTTATGGCACTCTCATATTAAGAGCATATTAAATTGACAAACACACACACACACTTCAACCCATTACTTCATCTTTCTTGGTAAATCGTAAAAATAGTTGAAGTGATAAACATTTTGAACATAATTATATATAATATTATTATTATTATTATTATATCATCATGCAACAACGTGGGTATAAAAATCACACCTCTGCCTGTCACCTTGACTTATCAAATCAAGTTCTCCATCAATTTGTTAATAAAACACATGAAACACCAGGACAGGGTTGTTATGATATTACTATATTATATTCATATGCAACATATTCAGTGTCAAGCTGCCCTCAATGCAAGGAAGTTTGGGATTAAAAGATGCTAAATCTAAGGCCACGTCTTTTGGATTAAAATAATAACAATTGGAGATGCAAGGTCATGGAATTTTAATTTCAGGCATCATTTGTTTACACACATTCATATATTACTCATTATTATCATTATGGAATCTTATTAACTATCGGTTGGTCAATTCCATGCGCAAGATGTCAAAGAACACATATGAAACCTAGTCAAACTGCCATAAAGCTATTTATGTATAATATATGTTTATTATTTGCACAATAGAATAATAAAATACATATGTATCACCAGAAAAATGCACCTTTTTTTTACATCATTAGGCCATGCCCCGTGGGATACATTGTGGTCACCTCCCATCATGCATTTCTATCTTAATATCACATCCATACTTGACACAGATGTTTTTGTGGAGGAACACATAGCACATGCGTGGGTCCAAGATACTAGTGTTCATTCTGATGGACACTGACATTATATACTGTGATGTAAATGTATGGAGCTGTTTCTAATATTTGTATCCACTTGCCTGCCAATACCGATGACGAAGTATTCTGCTGCAGGTGTACCTAAAGTTGTGGCCGTGCGTTTTTTTTTCCACGTTTCTCCACAGCAACTTGCCACAAAATGCCACACGCACGCTCATTTCTCCTGAAAACATGCAATTACTAATAGAATTTAAGCCCTGATAATATGGGGTGTCATTTAACTCAAGACAATCCGACATTCAACATTCTGCGATGCACACAATAATAATAAATCACTGCAATACCAGCGGCTACGTACTAGAGCTTTTTTAAGCCCAGCAGCTTGACTTGCAGGCGTAATTATATCCGCGGTGCAGCCTACGCGGAATTAGCCTGAATTGCACCGTAACTGCTGCTTTAAATTTTTCAGGGGGGGAAAAAAAATTACTCATAATTTCCCCACCACAGCCACCCACCCCCCCCCCCCCCCCCCCGCAAAGATTATGAAGACCTCGAGTGCACAATGTCATCAGCGTAATGAGGAGTAAACATTTATGCTAATAATCTGCATTTTTCTCCCCATCTGCTATAAAGAGCCGGAATAAAGCAGATATTTTCAGTCATATTCGGATCTCTGCTGCAAGGAGCTGACACCACGACATGCATATTGGATTTATTATTATTATTTTTTGGAGTATTTTTAGGGTGTTTTTGCCTGTCACTTGCAGCTTAAAGGTGGGTTATCTCATATCGATCATGCATGCGTTTATTTCTCACTGCAAAATATCAAAATGTACTTTTTCCAAGCCATGACATATATGCGTGTGCGTGTATATGTGTGTGCGTGTGCTTGCATCCTCCACCTGCAAGCAATTTGCAGCAGCTCACACCGCACACGTCCAATGCCGGCCCTCCTGACGGAGTGGCAGCTCACCTATTTCGCCATTTTTTTTTTCCTCCTCCTGCTTTTTGCAGCAGGCACATTTCTTTCAGAGCTGGGGTCTCCTTTGTCAGCGCCAAAAAAGATCCTCCGAGAGAAAGGCAGCGAAAGAGAGCGAGAGAGGGGAGAGAAATTGCTCATAATTACACCAGAGAAGGGAACTGCATTAGAATAAATAAGGGCGAAATGACAGTAATTATGGCGGGTTTGATGGGCTCGGCTCGTATAATCAAGGAGAGAATACAACGAAATAACGCTGACCCTCTTGGATGAGCAGCTGCGCCTTTCTGGGTCCAGAAGTAGGCGAATTTATGTTGCACACAACAGAACAATTCTTGGTGCCATCGGAACACACGTCCATTGTCAAGCGGGGGCGCGCTGTGCACATTTAGGACACACAAGTTTTGTGAAAAGGAGAAAAAATATCAGCATAAATGATAATTAGATGTGTGTCTGCGAATTGCAAATATAACACTTAAAGCATATTTTATTATCAAGTTGATTTTCTTATAAAATAGTTCTTTATCTTTACCTAATATGTGTCTACATAATGGATATATATTTGATATATTTCATAAGGTCACTCTTGTATAATATAAAAATATAATATAAATATCTAAAAAAAAAGTCATAGAAAAGTCATGATTATAGTAACAATGATCAGGCTAGATATATTTATTTTATTCCCTTTCATTTTTATTTATTATACACGTCTTGTGAATTTGTCGACAAAAAACTGCAACAAAAAGACCGTATGATAATAATAATAATAATAATAATAACAACAATAATAATAATAACAACAACAATAATAATAATAATATATTTTCATGTAATTGCAATTGATGTACTAATTATTTCAGAATTTACTTAATTTTTACGTCACATATTGTTTATTTATTTGTATAGGACTATTCTCTGTTGATCAAAAAAACATATTACTGTATAATAATATCTACATGACAATGTATTGTTATTGTCAGGGAATTAAAAAAAACACAAAAATGCATAATAGCATATAATATTATTTTAAAAGATACTTATATATAAATAGTAATATCTTAATTTTGATTATGCTTAATTTGTTGTTGTTATATCTAGCGTATCCATGACATTTGAACGCCCCATATGATTTGAAGAGTTATACAATGAATATAAACCAGGTGGGCCAAGAGGTTGAAGGTCTACTTTAGTGATAATGTATGATAAATAGCATTATTATTTCTACATGATTTGATGTGCTTTTGCATTGTGAAAGTCGTGGTGCTTTTAGGGAGAGTTTGTGATCTAAAAAGTGGCTTCTTGTATTTCCTTTGGTTTGTCTTCCGCATAGAATAATAAAACCAGTGCCCTTTCACAGTGACAGTCAACAGTCATATAATAATTAATTTCATGTGATAAAACACTAACATTCCATCATGCATGCAGTCATTGTTAGTGTCTGAAAGAGTGCATCTCACACAAGCTTCTTCACATAATTTAAATCCTTTTACTGCTTTGTCAAAGTGTGCACATTATGTACATATAGAGCCAATAAATTAAAGAATACAAAACTAAATCTTTTCTATGTGGACTAAAACACGTACAGCAAGCCTAAAACCTTTCACAGCCAGTAAAGCACAAAACATGTTGGTTTCTTTCTTTAAAAAAAATATATACAAAATACAGTGACAAAAAAATGAGCTGCTTGTCTCATTTTTTTTTTTTTTGGGGGGGGGGGTGCTTTTGTTGGTGGTGCTGCCAGGCCTTTTTCCCTTTTCTCTTCACATGTGGCCATTGCAAGCAGAAAATAGCATTAGTGCAGCAACAACAACACAACGTTGTCTCATTTTAACACACAAATCAACACAATACTGGCCTCAATTTAACCAAAAATATAATTTAACTTAAATAATCAGCACACAAACAGCAATTGGAGGGGTTTGTACAATAGGCTCTATGATAACAGGTCCGTTAATATGATCAATATTTGGTGCAAGGGGGAGTCTCCTCGTGGATGCAAAGTCATCACCATGGTAACGTAAGAAACAAACCAGTGATTTATTGTAGCCTGCTGCGTAAAAAAAAACAGCATTTCTCGGACAAATATGATGAAAAATAGAAGAATAGATGATAAGGAGCAGCCAAAAAAATAGGAAATGATCCTCGTTCAAGCTCTGGTTCGGTGTTGTGCATCATCACGTGACCACTCCAACACCCCCCCCCCCCTTACCCCCCACCCCCAGACTCAGGTGGTCGACGTGTGAGTTCACATGAGCTGGGCGGACTGTTGCATAGACTCCTGGTGCGTACCGGGGTACCACGACGTGTAGGCCGGGATGTAAGACCCGCTAGTGCCCACCGACGTCTTCACTGCGGTCGGCGTGCTCCACACTGGAGACACGGTGGGGGAACCGCTGGATAGTCCACGGCCACTGGCCAAAGCGTTCGTGTCAATGGTGCCCCCGCCCTGCTTCATCAGTTTCTTGAACTTCGACCTCTTATTTTGAAACCAAATCTTCACCTGTAAACAAAATGACATCCGGTTCAAGGAAGTGACATTTTTCACATTTTACGCTTGGCACGTGCATAGGCAACCCATCCGTATTATATTATACATTTTCAATAATACAAAAAATGGAAATCAATACAGAATATGTGAATTAAAAATAATTATTTTTGATTATTTTGGTGAGGTACACAATAATAATCATTTTATTTCCCCTGATTGGAATCATATCACTTTCGATCAAATAAACAAAATGTTTTTCTGATGGCTTTTTCAAGGTTGCCTATACAACAACAACAATAATATTAATATCAATATAATAATAATAATAATAATAACAACAACAATAATAATAATAGTAAGCAGGAACAATGGCAGCGATTCATTTAAAATAAATTTTCTCTTATTTCAATAATATCCCTGGTGTTTGAAATGTTAAAAAAAATGTTTATTGTATAAAAATATGAATAAAAACACACAAATGAATATGATTGAAATCCATATTATAATATGCACAATAAAACGATTGTAAGGATTGTTTTGTGAGATCAATATTAATAAGGATAATATTTCTGATGATTATTGAACTTGCCTGCGTCTGCGTGAGTCCGAGAGACGCTGCGAGCTCGGCTCTTTCCGGTAAGGCCAAATATTGTGTTTGCTGAAATCTTCTGTTGAGGGCTTGAAGTTGTAAACTGGAGTAGATGGTTCTGGGCTTTCGGATCTTCTTCCCTTTCCCGTTGAAGCGAACCTCTCCGCCTTCCACCACCGTGTTCTTGCCTGCTTCCGGTGCTGTGAGAGATTATTGAAAATAAAAAAAAGAATGCATGAATGAATGTGGAGGCAAGCAGCCAATAGAAGCCCAAGTTTTACAGCGTCTACTTTGTCAGTAATTACCCTTAATTGCAAACATTGTTTATGGTGTTACGCAATAAATAATGATCAATGCAACATGTGGTTGCTGCATTTCGCAGCCCAGAGTCTTACCTGAATCCTCTAACCGGGTCTGAGGCAGTGCCGTGCTGTTCTGGTACGTTTGGACCGTTCCGAGGTACGGGCTGCTGGAATGGTTGCCCACCGAGTTGATGTACGGGTAGGCAAGGGTTCGGGGGAAGTTCGGGCCCGGGCTATAGCTGTCGTGCTGGCCGTGGCCCGCAGAATGTAAACAGTGCACCGGGTAGTGTCCGTGGGACATGGAGGATGGAGACATTTGTTGACTCGGAGGTCCAAACTCCATGAAAACGCTTTTTCCCGAGGAGGGACTGTTCAGACTTTCTGGGATGGTAGTCATTGTCATCTCTTCCGGCGGCTCCCGTCCTCCTCCGGCTTTTCTTGTTTGAGTCCAGACCAGGAGGGCTCCCAATTTAAGTCGAACCGCTTTTTTCTCCGTCCATTCATAAGAAAATGCAGTTTGTGTCCGTGAAAAGTCCCAGGTATGATGCTGGAGACCGAGATAAACTCCCCCAAAGGTTTGAATCTGGCACTCATGAATATTCATCAATGGCAGCCGCTGATTGGTCCACTCGCTCCACGAGGCCAGCCAATTGGCCCGTCTGGCTCTGAGCAACCTGCTAAGGGGAGAAAGAGCACAGACTCTCAGGTCCAAATGATCATTAACAGCACCGTTAATAATGACACATTATGATTATTGCTGTGTGGGAACATATAAACTGTTATATCATCACATGATATAAACCACTTATGCAATAAACATATGCAAAAATTGCTCGGTAAAATATGTATTTTTAAAAGAATGTGTGCTTTTATATTTATAAATACAACGATTTCCGGTCTCTCGAAGCTGCTGACCGGTTTGATGAAAGTCACTTTAATTAAAGCTCCCAATGTGCTTTATTAGCATAACACACAGTCCAATTTTCATAAGCATGCCAGTAATTAGTCATGTGTTTACCACTTCCACCTGCAGCAGCCTGCATCTCAGGCTATAATAGATTCTTTTTTTTAATTTAAAAAAAATATTTTAATTTTGTTCATTTTTTGCCTGCAGATTTTTTCATCGTCTGCTTTTTTTTGTATGTGGCACAGAAACCTTTTTTGATGAGGACACATGGAGAAGGATGGAGGAGGGGTGCGGCCATGCAGGCTCCCGTGCATGCACGAGCCCAACAAGGAGTACCGTAATTACCCCTCAAAGTTGCAGCATTAATCACGCGCGTGTATGAAAATACAAATAAATGTCACCAAACGTCGTCAAGAAAGGACTTACTGGGGAGAACATGAAGGGATGAGTCCACGCAGAGAGGATGCACGTGCTTTGACATGAAGAAGACGAAGAAGAAGAAGACGACGAAGAAGAAGAATCAAAGTGTATCCGGGAGGAGTTGCTCATTTTTGGGCTCGTCTTGCAGGCTGCAGAGGTGCACAGAGCCGAAGAAGCATCGCCAGGCTTCTGCTGCCTCCATCTCCCACCTGAATAACTCATTACATTCCCGCGCTGTCATTAGCAGCCCAATTACATCATTGAGCTCAAATAAGAACCAGCAAGTTGCAAAAAAAAAAAAAAAAAGAGTGAGAGCATGATGTGCACAGATACCAGTGTGCTCCCCGAATTTAAAGAATCTCTCAAATATAACCAAAAGTGGTCCCCTTGCTGCCCACCCCCTCTCCCTAAAATAGGCCAATTTGAAGCGATTTCCCCGGGATTATTACTTTAGTGGGGGGAAAAAATGCTTCAAGACTTCCTCTATCAACAATGATAATGGTGGTACAACCAATAATTATCATCTTCCAGAACAGAGGACGCATTTTTATGGGCACTTGGTGGGTGCGACTGATAACTGTCATTATTTTCCCACGATTACAGTATCCACAAACTGGAGCTGCTCACACAAGCAGTGTGGGAAATTGTAAAATAATAAAGTGGTGACACTAATGATATGAAAGCTAATTTGGTGGGTTTTCTGTACAGCAGCAGGCAGTGAATTGAATGTCTCAGTGGATTTGGAACCTGTAAAACGTAATTTGAGGGTCTTTTACGTGGCAACACTATCGATAGCTACTTTAGCTAACTGCTCACCCTTCAACACTAAACTGTCCTTTAAAGTGGATTAAATATGTATTTGTGATATGTCAATGAAGACTTTAGTAAAGAATGACACTCTGCTAGACATGGTAGAAATGCAGTAAATGTACACTTTGACGGAGAAGCTTTAAAAGTACGAAATCTACCAGGCGACATTGTTGTTTACACGGCCATCCTCGCGCATGCCCAGATTGAACACTTAATACGCATGCGCACAGGTGCAGCTTTAAATGGCACTGTTAGACCAGGTGTGTGCAAAGTACATGCTTTAAAAGATAATTATAAACAATAACAAAATATCAGCAGTCATTTTAAGGAAATGAAGACAAGAATATTAAAAGAAAAAAGTAACAAGATGAGATTAATATTACAATACAATATTACAAACTCAATTTTCTCTTAATATTTTGACTTTATTTGAATAAAGTAACAAGAGTTGTAATTTTAGCAGAATAATATTGCAATGTTATTCTTGATAAATTACGACTCTTGTTAGAGCACAATATTTTATGTTTAATTATGGCTGATTTGACCTTTTTTTGCTGCCATAAATTGTATTATACTTTGGACAACCCTGGTCTAAACAACACAGTTTTACCTCATAATGTCATAATATGAGGAAAAATACATTTTAGTAGCATAAGGTTATTATTTTAAAGTTGTATTTTTGGAAAATTGAATGTAATATGGCATCCCTCATTTAAAAAAGTTACATTTTAAGGCTCAAAGTGACAAGTTCACAGTTCCTGGTTCAGAATGTTGTAGTTCATGGGTTTCCAAACTGTGGTGCACATGGGTTGTGCACACCCAGTACTTAAAAAATGATATTAGAGGCATAGTGATATGAAATGATGGTAATTGAATTTCAAGGCCACAAATTAGCTGCAAGTATACACGCTTTTTCAAGGTCATGGTGGAAGGTGAAACAATGGTAGTATACTACTTGGTAGTTGGAGGGTTATGGTATGGTTAGAGCTCATATGGGTTATGCACGGTCCCACTTTGCACTCTGGGGGTCTATCTAACTCGCTCCACTTAAAAAAACTGTATTTGAGTGCAGAGGAAGGAGGATTCATTAAGAGTAAAGTATAGCTGCACGGCTGATGGGGTTTTAACACCTGCCGCTCTTCACCTGAGGCGACGAGAGAGAGAGAGAGAGAGGGGTGGAGTGTCTAAAAGGGGGCCGAGATGTCACAGACTTCATCCAATCCCCGTCATAGACCTCCCTGCGTTTACCCTCGACCACCCTCACCCCGAAGCCACATTTGAACAGCCACTAAACACTTTTCTGACCGCAGCGTCGTGCATGCAGGCCATGCAGGCCATGCAGCAACGTGCCAACTCTGTGATTAATGACTGCAAACTTTACCCTCACTCACACTAGCTTAAGCATTTCTTTATAATGCATGCACACACGTGTACTCATAAGAAACATCACACGTGTCCAAAGTGAGGCCCAGGGGCCATTTTCAGCCCGCGGCTTTTAGCATATTATTAAATTTAAATGACAGCGGATCTCAGCTTGAAGACGATGAGTAACATAACATTACAAACAAATGATTATTTTTCTTTATATACCACAAATGGGAATATGTATTTGAATTGTCTGGCATATCTTGACCTGACATTGGATTGTTTTAGCTTAAATATACAAAATGTAAAAAAAATGTCTCGACACCTCCTTGAATGTTTCATCCCAAGTTGGACACCCGTGCATTAAATATAATGGAGTCACCTTTCATTCCACTTTTTCCACGTGGATTAAACAAGTGGATTTGCGTACCCCCCCAACCTCTGTGTGTGATTGTTATTCCCATCCTGTCATGTGAGGCGTCAGTGAGTCAAACGGCAGAACAATTAATTGCACCGGCTGTCTATTTTCATGCTCAATGTGGCGGCAAAATGAAATTGATTTGCTTTGTGCCACGTTGGTTCGACATAAAGACGCCGGCTAAGTGATGATTGGAGTCACTTGGAGGGCAGGCTGGATCGGGCTTTTTTCAAACAGACAATGAAATAATATTCAGAGAGAGTTAATTTTATTTTTTATTTGTCTTGGAGGTGTTAAAATATAGATTATGGTTTTGGGACATTAACAGTCTATCATAATGTCCTAAGCTCATATTCACTTTTTGAGGAAGACATTTAAAAAAATAAAAACATTACTTCGGCCACCTCAAAAAGTGTGAAACGTTTCCTAAAAACCTCTGTAGCATTCAGACCGGCTGCTCGGACCATGTGCCCCAATACAGTGCACCTTGCTGGACCACAGCAGGTGACTCCTCCCCCTCTATAGGCTTCATTTTTATTGTATTCTTTTCTTGAACATTTCTACATTAAGCTACTAAAATGATTATTATTATGATTATTTTTCCACAAAACATTTCAATTCTATTTCCAAAAATTCTCGTATTCTCGTTTGAATGCACCTTTTTTTTCTCATAATATTTTGACTTTATTCTGGTAAAGTAGTAAAGCTGTTATTTTTTTATTGCGCTGTTGCTTTTTAAATCGACTTTCTTATTATTTCAACTTCTGGCTTTATACCCATAATATTTGATCGCATTACAAATTTTCCAAAAATGCCAACTTTATTTTTCAGTCTTACTATTCAAGGTGTTTTTATGCTTTTACAAAATGGTAAAAGTCATATTCCAGACCCATACCCAGCACCCCCCCCCTCTCTGTCCTCTCCTATTCATGTTCCTATTCATTCATTCTGTGCTCACAAGGCTGCAGGTCACAAGTGTGCAAAGGCCTCCAGCAAACTGGGAGAAATGCCTTCCCCATTACAGCAGCAGCAGGGGTCAGGCCACATGGCAGCCAGCATCCCAGCCGCCTGAAATTGGCTGCAAAATGACCAATTACCCCAGTGAAGTCTGGGGGAGGAAGGAGTTTGGAAAATACAGCCTTTTACTTAATTCAACTTAACTGTAAAATGAAACTAGACACGTTTGAGCTTGCACGTTGAGGCTGAGAAGAGCAATGAAGCGCGAGGCTGCACGACGCCGCTTCTTGCTTGGAATGCGAAAGACACACAACGCAGGGATGGTGGCCAAATGTGTCAACGGAAGGATGCTACTTTGATATTTTGATAAAAATATTTAGTCATATCGGTGAAAAAGCCGATTATTAATGTCACCTTCACTCTTTTTGCCCCATTTGGGAACTTAATATTCTCATATTTTGACTTTATTTTTATTAATGTTACGATTTCTCCCCCCCAAAGGGGTAGGATTTAATAAGCTTTGCTTCTTCCTACTCCTTTTGGACATGTGGAACTGTGAACTGATTATGGGATGCACTCAATTGTAATCTGATGCATGTTCAAATGAAATAAAACCATTACCATTACCAAATTAAATTTCTTTACAATACATTTTCATTTTATTCTCATACAATTACAGCTGTTTTATTGTTTTCCAACTTTTTTTCTTGTAAATATACAACTTTCTTTAATATTTCAATTTCATGCCCTAAATGATGTTAGATTTCCTCATCATATTATACCATGTTGTTGACTTTTTCTTGTTAGATTACAACATTTTTCTCTTAATATTTAGACATAATTCTTGTAAAATGATTACCAATTTCCCCATTTTCTTTTTAGAATGTGCTGCAGGTCAATAAAATAACACTTTGGACACCCCCGCCTTTGTGTTACTCGTTTCTTTTAAAAAACTGGGGTCAAACTACTCCTTCATGAAAGCAATTGGTTACTATGGAAAGGACATCAGAAGATGAGCCCACTTGATCTTTACTGCAGCTGCCATAAAGTGCTTTGCTTTTGCAGCAGGCTAAGATTTGCTAAGATATTATACTGTACATATTTCAAGAACCAAAAAATTTTATTTTAATTTCTCATAAAATTTTTTAAATGTTTTTTTTCCTATTTCTGCTGCGGTTTATTATGATTTATCTCCCCACTAATTCAATCCATTCACCCATTTTTGCGGGTATGCTGGAGCCTATCCCAGCTGTCTTCGGGTGAGAGGCGGGGTACACCTTGGACTGGTCGCCAGCCAATCACAGGTCTTCCCCATCTCCCGACTGTGTGGCCAACATGCTTTTCCCCCCAAAATTTAATTTTCCAAAAATTACAACTTTATTTTGTTTTGCTTGTTTCTCATATTAATATTATGTCATTATTAGGGATGTCCAATTTTTTGCAGAAAACCAATATGCCAATATCGTGCAACTCTCAATTTCGGATACCGATATGTGTAACATGACATATCTCCTGTGGTGGAATGAACACATACAGTGAAGAAAATAAGTATTTGAACACCCTGCTATTTTGCTATTTCTCCCACTTAGAAATCATGGAGGGGTCTGAAATTTTCATCGTAGGTGCATGTCCACTGTGAGAGAGATAAACTAAAAAGAAAAATCCAGAAATCACAATGCATGATTTTTTAACAATTTATTTGTGTGATACAGCTGCAAATAAGTATTTGAACACCTGTGTATCATCTAGAATTCTGACCCTGAAAGACCTGTTAGTCTGCCCATTAGAAGTCCACCTGCACTCCATGTATCATCCTGAATCAGATGCACCTGTTTGAGGTCGTTAGCTGCATAAAGACACCTGTCCACCCCATACAATCAGTAAGACTTTAACTTGTAACATGGCGAAGACCAAAGAGCTGTCCAAAGACACCAGAGACAAAATTGTACACCTCCACAAGGCTGGAAAGGGCTACGGAGCAATTACCAAGCAGCTTGGTGAAAAAAGGTCCACTGTTGGAGCTATCATTAGAAAATGGAAGAAGCTAAACATGACGGTCAATCTCAATCGGAGTGGAGCCCCATGCAAGATATCACCTCGTGGGGTCTCAATGATTCTAAGAAAGGTGAGGAATCAGCCCAGAACTACACGACAGGACTTGGTCAATGACCTGAAAAGAGCTGGGACCACCGTTTCCAAGGTTACTGTAGGTAATACACTAAGACGTCATGATGTGAAATCATGCATGGCACGAAAGGTTCCCCTGCTTAAACCAGCACATGTCAAGGCCCGTCTTAAGTTTGCATATGACCATTTGGATGATACACAGGAGTCATGGGAGAAAGTTTTATGGTCAGATGAGACCAAAATAGAACTTTTTGGTCATAATTCCAATAAGCGTGTTTGGAGGAAGAAGAATGAAGAGTACAATCCGAAGAACACCATCCCTACTGTGAAGCATGGGGGTGGTAGCATCATGCTTTGGGGGTGTTTTTCTGCACATGGGACAGGACGAGTGCACTGCATTAAAGAGAGGATGACTGGGGCCGTGTATTGTGAGATTTTGGGGAACAACCTCCTTCCCTCTGTCAGAGCATTGAAGATGGGTCGTGGCTGGGTCTTCCAACACGACAACGACCCGAAGCACACAGCCAGGAAAACCAAGGAGTGGCTCCGTAAGAAGCATATCAAGGTTCTAGCATGGCCCAGCCAGTCTCCAGACCTGAACCCAATCGAAAATCTTTGGAGGGAGCTCAAACTCCGTGTTTCTCAGCGACAGCCCAGAAACCTGACTGATCTAGAGAAGATCTGTGTGGAGGAGTGGGCCAAGATCCCTCCTGCAGTGTGTGCAAACCTGGTGAAAAACTACAGGAAACGTTTGACCTCTGTAATAGCAAACAAAGGCTACTGTACCAAATATTAACATTCATTTTCTCAGGTGTTCAAATACTTATTAGCAGCTGTATCACACAAATAAATTGTTAAAAAATCATGCATTGTGATTTCTGGATTTTTCTTTTTAGTTTATCTCTCTCACAGTGGACATGCACCTACGATGAAAATTTCAGACCCCTCCATGATTTCTAAGTGGGAGAAATAGCAAAATAGCAGGGTGTTCAAATACTTATTTTCTTCACTGTACAGTTGAGGACAATCATTAGCCCCCCTACAAAATGTCACTGTTTTTTAAGTATTTTTTAAGTATTTCCCAAGTACTTTTAACACATTACATTTTTAACACAGCATTTTTATATGCTTCTAATATTTTCGTTTGCACACAGAAATATTCCACCCCGGGTCAAAATTATTAGCCCCCTGGATGCTAACAGTCATTTGAATCTCTTTTTGCTGGAGTCTCTCACACTTCTATTGAGAATCTCAGCTCATTGTTCTTTGCAAAATCTCTCAAGTTCCTCCAGATGCCATGGCCTTCTGGCCTTCTGGCATGGACATTCTTCTTTAGGTCACCCCATCTCCCTTCTTAGATAGTTCTTCACCAAGAGAGTCGTATGTTCTTTGTTCATGATTCCTTCCACCTTGAGAAGGTTTCCACTTCCAGATGCACTGAAGTATCCCCACCAACATGGGGATGGTGTTCTGTGGTGTCTGCAGTGTCTGACCAAAGATCTCTAGTTTAGTCTCATCAGACCATCGCCTATTTTAAAAACTCTTCATTGGCTGCCAGTGTCTTATCGGAAAGATTAGAACATTTTAGTCCTCACTTTTAGAGAACTGCATGGTCAGGCTTCTAGTGGCCTGATCCTGCCCTATACACCCAAGCTCCATCACTCAGGTCTCTGGACCAGAACCTACTGAAAGTTACCAGGATGTTGCTCCTAGACTTTGGAATGATCTTCCTGTTTTTCTGCGTTCATTAGACTCTGTTGATGTTTTTAAAACCCAACTTAAATTGTTTTTATTTTGTAAGGCTTTCCGATTGGGCTGATATATCTACTGTTGTTTTATTTTTGGGCTCTTTTAACTGTATACATTGTTTTTACCGTTTTACTGTTCATGTTTTTGTTTTGATTGTGAAGCACTTTGTGACCTCCTATCTGTGAAAGGTGCTATATAAATACATTTTACTTACTGACTTACTTGATTGATTCATGTTTTGGTTTGTTATAGCATATTTTTTTATATTTAGTTTTTAATATTTTTAGTTTTTAGTTTGTAATTCTCATAAAATGATATTTTCTCATTAGATCCCAACTTTAATATATTGACTTTATTCTTGTCATTGTAACATTTTTGCCGTTGCTTTTCAGTGTTTCTTGTGAATGTTCTCAGAACGGATCGCCCCCTGAGCTCGATGCAAAAAAAGCGAGCAGCAAACAAAGAGAAAAAAAGAAAAAGTTAGCATCTTTGCAGGTTAGCTCTTATTGAATTAGTGTCGCATGCAAATTTGCCAATTAAGCCATTTGTCCACGGAGGGCCGGCCTGCTTGACATTCAGCTGCCACTGCAACGCCTTTAGTCCGCAAGTCCCCCCTTTTTTTTTTTTTTTTTTTTTACTTTTTGTTAAGAGTTAAGTCTCCAACAAAGACAGGAAGGAGGTCAGCACTCAGCCGACACCCGAATGTGCCTCTCCTTTCGCTGCTCCCCTTGATGCCCGCAGTCTGTGCCTGTCATTAGGCCTAATGATGGAAAATTGTCATGTTGATACAAGTCTTGCTCTCCCCCACTCGTCTTTGTATAAGTAGAAGGTGGAAGCTCCATTTGCAACAAAGTTCTTTGTACGTAAAAAGGCACGGATGTTGCGTTTGTGCTCGGAAGGTGGAGGTAGGAGGTGGGGGGGGGGGGGGAGAAAAGGAGGCCGTGCAAGCTCTTTCCATAGCCCGGTGTAATTATTCATACTGTGACCTTAATGATTCACTCTGTTCATTCTACATCTCATCCACGCGCCAGACCCTCAGCACGGCCCCCATGTCAGGGAATATGAAAAACCCATATAATGAAAGCATTTTGCCTGATGGAAAAAAGGGGGTTGCTGAAGCTGCACTTGCTACAAAGGCAGCTCAATTATATGAGTAATTGTGATAATTTTCCCTCCATTCACTTCTTTATGTGAAAGGTAGAAAAAACAGATGCTGAAAGGGAAATTACTCGGACAATGTGTAATCGCTTGAAATGGTCACAACAAAAAAGAAGAAGGGGCTGGGGGGGGAAGATGACCGCAAGAAAGTGAGGGTCCTATAAATAGGTATAAATGCACCCTCAGAGGCTCACACACACAAACAAATAGCTCGTGTGAATAGATAAAAATGACCAGAAGCAGGATGAAAGTAGCGACGTGTTCAGCTGCTGCAAAATTAAATTCCTTTTGAAAAAAATTCAGCCCCTCGCCCCCATCCCCTCCCTCCTCATCCCCGGCTATCATTTGTTGTTCTCTGACAGGAAAAGGATAATTACCCTCTCTCCCAGGCAGCAGGACTGACATGTCCTTTCCACAGCCGACAGAAAGGCTGGAGGAATCACTTTGAATGTTTACGTCGGAGCGTGTCTTTTCTTCACAGCAGACTGCATTAAAAGTGGGAGCATCCGTAGACGTGCAAGCCTCCGTCGGACTCCGGCCTTCCCAAAACCTCACACGGAACCACATATGGATGACTTCCTCCTCTCTGCAGGTGTGCCATTCATTTACTTCTACTCATAAAAAACAAAAAAGGAGCCACTCAGCTTCACATGGAGACAACATAGATTTACATTGTTTTACATGTGCTGAATATTTTGGGGTTTTTTTCCCCTCCGTGACACCCCCAGGAGAATGCCGTCCTGGGCAATTGCCCATATGACGCATAGCTAGAACCACTACTGGTAAAAAAAAATTACCACTTCCACACAGAATGGGAGGAGAACTTTCTAATGTCTCCATGTTTTGTGTCATTACTGCGGACAAGTGACCTGAATATTATACTATACCTATAATACTACATATCACTTGTACTTATCATATGTTTCATTCATTCATTCATTTTCTACTGCTTTTTCCTCACGAGGGTCGCGGGGGGTGCTGGAGCCTATCCCAGCCGTCTTCGGGCAAGAGGCGGGGTACACCCTGGACTGGTCGCCAGCCAATCACAGGGCACATATAGACAAACAACCATTCACACTCACATTCATACCTATGGACAATTTGGAGTTGCTAATTAATTAATCTAGCATGTTTTTGGAATGTGGGAGGAAACCGGAGTACCCGGAGAAAACCCACGCATGCACGGGGAGAACATGCAAACTCCACACAGAGATGGCCGAGGATGGAATTGAACCCTGGTCTCCTAGCTGGATATATATATATATATATATATACATACTCCATATGCAACATATGCAATATGGATTTACGTTACTTTTAAGAAAAGTACAATCAACAAATACATATCTAATAATTGAATTTCTACCAAGTTACACTCTCCTGCACTCTATGTGTATGCTAGCAGCCCCGCCTCCACCCACCAGGACAAAGAGACTGTATGACTGACAAAAGGGCTCACTCTGTTCATGCCGTTGTTCTGTGGAACAAACACACCAAGGCGCTGAAAGCAATGCACAGAGTGAACTCTCGTCCTACCTGCTGGGAGGCCAGAGATGAGGAAAACAAACACGCATGCACATGGCAATATATATGGCAATATATACGTATATACAGCTAGGAGACCCGAGTTCAATCCCACCCTCGGCTATCTCTGTGTGGAGTTTGTATGTTCTCCCCGTGCATGCGTGGGTTTTCTCCAGGGACATGCTCATGAGCTTTGGGTCGTAACTGAAAGAACGAGATCGGGGTGGGTAGAGTGGCTCCTATACATGGAGAGGAGCCAGTGGAGTTGGCTCGGACATCTTTTTTTCGGATGCCTCCCGAACGCCTCTCTGATGAGGTGTTCTGGGCATTCCCAGCTTGGAGAAAGTTCTAGGACACGCTGGAGGGATTAGGTCTCACAGCTGACCTGGGACCTGACCTCCCATGTGGAACTGAACTGGACCCGGGGACCGGGATGTCTGGACTTCTGTACCGAGACTGCTGCACTCAGTAGGATTTAAATGAGGGGAAGATGTGGGATGGTGCAAACGAGTCTGCACCCGCCACCATGGTCCCAATGATGGTACCATGTTTGGCGGACAGCAATCAATCGGATCCTCCCATGTGAGAATGGCGAGAGAGCTGGCAGGAACAGGAAGTCCGACACTAAAATGACTCAAAAAGCAAGAAAATTAATAGATGCTTTCACAGTTGGATCCCTGTTCTGTATGAGATATAAAATACACGCTTGAAAGCCCCCAAAGACCAAACCTCCCACATGTCGTCGCTGCTGACCCCTCATTGGCAGTGACCAAGCACCATTACGGCCTTGCAGCTTAAATGGCAAGCCACTATCACACACCATGTCATCAACTGACCCCCCCCCCCATTATGATCCCATGTGATTGCACCTCCTGGTCCCACCTGCTCAAACCATGTGTTGCTTTTGTGTGTGCCACTTAAATAAAGACACGCAGGAAAGTACCAGTCTCAGCTGACTGCGCCCCACGGAGCGCCACAGTCACAGGTAATGATACAAACTGTTCACTTACGCAACCACAGCCTTCTTTGTCAGTCCCATTTATCTCAGGCACCTTTGATGAGCAGCAGTTAACAAGCTGGAACGCAATCCATCGTGGATTGGTTGAGAAATTCACGTTTTATGTCGTAGCATTTTAATATCGGAATGATACTTCGACCTTCGCCTCGTGTTTTTTTTTCCGTCTTGTACTCCCAAGTGAAGTCCCACAGAAGTAATTCCCCTTTGTCGTCAGTCTAGACAAGCCACCTTCTACGTCACATTGCTGCCAATTGAAACTTTCATTGGCCCCATGGTGGATTATTTAGCATTCACACCCAATAAAAAAAAACAAACGGACCACAGTAATCCATCATCACTTCACACTTGGAATTTTGTAGCCTCTATCACTCTATCACTAAACTCAAGTCTGAACCCCAAACGTCACTTCCTGTCCGCCCCAACAGATCACAATAACCGCAACACTCAAGCACAAGTCTTATTTATGTCTTATATGTCTGTTATTATGTGTACTCTATTGGGCAATAGGAGTGTAAAGGTAACTATAGAGCTGTTATTTTATGTCTAGAGGGCTCTAATGTTAAATAGCGTATTTAGATGGTCGCAAACAACATTTCCGTGTCTTATTTTCTGTTATAATGTCGACTATATTGGGTAATAGGAGTGTAAAGGTGACTATAGGGCTGTTATTTTATGTCTAGAGGGCTCTAATGTTAAATAGCATATTTAGATGGCCGCAAACAACATTTCCGTGTCTTATTTTCTGTTATAATGTCGACTATATTGGGTAATAGGAGTGTAAAGGTGACTATAGGGCTGTTATATTATGTCTAGAGGGCTCTAATGTTAAATAGCGTATTCAGATGGCCGCAAACAACATTTCCATGTGTTATTTTCTGTTATAATGTCGACTATATTGGGTAATATGAGTGTAAAGGTGACTATAGGGCTGTTATATTATGTCTAGAGGGCTCTAATGCTAAATAGCGTATTCAGATGGCCGCAAACAACATTTCCATGTGTTATTTTCTGTTATAATGTCTACTATATTGGGTAATAGGAGTGTAAAGGTGACTATAGGGCTGTTATTTTATGTCTAGATGGCTCTAATAATGTTAAATAAGGTATTTTAAAGGTCAAGGTCTAACTAGCAAAATATTGCATTTATAAACAAGGAACCCTACCTGGTGGACATTCAGTTATCACGGGTGGGTCTTGAATGGGTGAACTGTAATTTGTTACCTGCAATATTGTACAAAAAACAAGAACATTTCAGCAACCATTTCCACCAAAAACCCAAGGTTCAACTGTAAATGCGGCCTTAAAGCAGCACTTGTAAGGCGGAAGGGTTGGGCCTGTCGCCAGGCAGCAGTGTGGTATCAAGCAGCTGGACCTGTGCGGCTGATATTACCAGCCAGAGACACCGGCGGCAGCGGCGTCTCACAATTACAATGCTGTGCAAAAAGCAAAGACGAGGCTGTCAGAGATTTTAATAGATGTAGAGAACACTGCCTGGGAAAAGTGTGGCTGTCTCAATGGAGTGACACAGACAGAGCGAGGCTGTCAATGGAGCCCCTAATGACAGAGGAAGATAATGACAGGCCCCAGCTCGAATCAGCAGGAAGAGGAAGATCAATCTGCTGCCAGAGAGGGAGGGATGCAAGGAGGAGGACAAAACGGCGGGCTCTTTCTTTTCTATTTTATCTGCTTTCATGCATACATCTTCCCCCCGCAGCTGCCTCGCACTGTGGCGGGCCAGCTCTGTGTTAAGCATGCGGAGGATCGATAGCTATTACAAGTCCCTCACAGCCTGACGCGACGCAGCGCCACAGTTGACATTTCACTCAGGACGCATTGATCCCCAATATTCCAGCCTCCGCAGTCAGGAGCCGGGCCCGGGGTCTGGCTGGAATTGAAAAGCAAGGGAGGGGGTGTAAAGCGGCAAAGCCAACCAGCGGCTAACCAGCTGCCTTGGCCCAGCGTAAAGAGCACACCCCTTGATGCATTCCTCCTTTTCAATCTTTTGCTTTTCCTGACAGTCTGAATAAGAGGATACAAAAACACACTTTTGTGAATTATTCATACGTGCGCTTGATCTGTGGCGCTTGCCCAGTAGTCGTTTTGGGCGACATGAATCTCTTTATACATTGGAAGCACGCCGCTTTAGGGACCAAACCCAGAATCACTGTGATGGAAAAATTCACTTTCTAGACAAGGACCTGTTTCACTTGAAAATGTTATCTCCCAAATGTCATTTCAATGCTACATTAGCTTATAAATATAGGAACAGCAGCACTTACTTTAGCGCTTACTTATTAGCGGGCCAGCCTGACCCCCCCCCTCGGATGTCTCAAATAAGTTAGCACTTTTTATTTCAACATTGTTTACTACCGTCAGGCTAGGTGGTCTAGTGGTTAGCGCACAGACCTCACAGCTAGGAGACCAGGGTTCAATTTCACCCTCGGCCATCTCTGTGTGGAGTTTGCATGTTCTCCCGTGCATGCATGGGTTTTCTCCAGGTACTCCGGTTTCCTCCCACATTCCAAAAACATGCTAGGTCAATCAATCAGTAATAAATAAATAAATATAATAATAACAATAAAACGGCAAATAATAAAAACTTAAGAAACCACATATAGTTGGTGGGTAAACAAATTATTTTTTTCAGATTAAAATGAACAAAGCATTATTAGAGCCCTGTAGACATGACAAAACACGACTATAGTCACATTTATACTCTTTTTATTTACAACATATTGCGCAACTGCAGGGTCTTGAGACACATGCTAACTCGCAAACTAGAGAGCCAGCGACCTAAACGGTAGCCTTCAAGTTATTTCCTTTAAACTTAAAATAGCCAAAAACTTACCACTTCCACACGGATAGAGAGGATAACTATTAACAGTTATTTAACCTTTAACATGAACATTAATCAAACGTAATAATTTTTTCTGGGTACATGATACCATACAGCATCCATATCAAACTTGCGCGGGCCGCACTAACATTAAACTTTCATATCAAGGTGGGGGCCTCAAATTAGTGTCCTGCGGGCCACATTTGGCCCGCGGGCCGCCTGTTTGAGACCCCTGCTTTAGACAGATTCTGACTATGGAATCTGGTACCTGTCTCCTTTCTTCCTCCTATAAAGCTCTGTGTGGTCCTCGGAGAGCTTGAATGCAATATGGTGCTTACATCTTTGTATGCTTTCCTGATAAATATTCCTGACAATAAACTGCATTGAGTATTTTTGGGTCGTCCATTCATTGTACTGTAGTCAATTACTCTGTTTTTCCTCCTTGCAGTCTCACAAGGACAAATGGATGTTTGTGCAGCAACTACATGAATCATCCAGTCTTGCGTTTACCAGACAAACAAAGACATAAATTACTCCAAAGCAGAGAAAGCAGTGTTATTTCTTCTTTGGTTTCCATCTTGGAGGCAACAATCCCCTTTTGATGGAAGTGGATCTTAGCCAGTCAGATGCTTGACATCAGGGGTCCCACAAATGGCCCCAGAGCCACACTTTGGACATCCCTTTGTCGCGATGGAAAACCACTGAGCAAGAGGATCGGGATTCTGGTTGATTGTTGATATTGTGGTCTGAGACTGCTTATTTTCCATGACCTGAGTTCAGATACGAGTGGGAATGCTTGATTAGAAGCTTTTTACGAGCGCCACGGTCTCTGAGCACATGAGAAACACTCATCTTGTGTTTCCACGGGGCTCTGGCTGCCTTCGGGTTGAAAACTTTATTTTCACTGTCCGCTTTCTTTCTCTTCTTAGAGCGCCGTGTGTATCTGGTCTTGATCCCCTTTTTGTCCATCTACCACTTGTCTCTCTCTTCTTTCCCTGGAACTTTCACTCATTCGCTGTCCTCTTTATCCGTATCTATCTTTCATGCCTGCCATCGTTCTTTGTAACTTTCACTCATCTCGCTGTCCTCTTTATCTGTATCTGTTTTTTCATGTCTGTCATCTTTCTTTGTAACTTTCATTCATCTCGCTGTCCTCTTTATCCGTATCTATCTTTCATGTCTGTCATCTTTCTCTGTAACTTTCACTCATCTCGCTGTCCTCTTTATCCGTATCTATCTTTCATGTCTGCCATCTTTCTCTGTAACTTTCACTCATCTCGCTGTCCTCTTTATCCGTATCTGTTTTTCATGTCTGTCATCTTTCTCTGTAACTTTCATTCATCTCGCTGTCCTCTTTATCCGTATCTATCTTTCATGTCTGCCACCTTTCTCTGTAACTTCATTCATCTCGCTGTCCTCTTTATCCGTATCTATCTTTCATGTCTGTCATCTTTCCCTGTAACTTTCACTCATCTCGCTGTCCTCTTTATCCGTATCTGTTTTTCATGTCTGTCATCTTTCTCTGTAACTTTCATTCATCTCGCTGTCCTCTTTATCCGTATCTATCTTTCATGTCTGTCATCTTTCCCTGTAACTTTCACTCATCTCACTGTCCTCTTTATCCGTATCTATCACTTGTCTCTCTCTCTTCTTTCCCTGTAACTTTCACTCATCTCGCTGTACTCTTTATCCGTATCTATCTCGTGTGTCTCTTCTTTCCCTGGAAATTTCATTCATCTCACTGTCCTCTTTATCCGTATCTATCTTTCATGTCTGTCATCTTTCTCTGTAACTTTCACTCATCTCGCTGTCCTCTTTATCCGTATCTATCTTGTGTGTCTTTCATCGTTCCCTGTAACTTTCACGCATCTCGCTGTCCTCCGTATTTATATCTATCACTTTCATCTGTCTTCATTGACTGCAATGTTCCCTTGCATCTGGGTCCAGCCTGGAACCACGGTCGGCCAGTTAGTGATTCCTGCTTCATGTGCACAGCGTTGGGGCCGTGTTCCTCATTGAAAGTCACCATTTGGATAGTCAGGGCAGCACCTCGGCCTGCTGCGGCTCAGAGGAAACACCTGCAGAGAGCAACACATGTCGGTCTGCTCCACCTTGTTTGCAAGAGACGGTGACCTTGTTCTTGATCTGTACACTTGCAGCTCTGGATATTGTTTACATGTGCCACGAGATGGGAGAACCGGCAGCTGTGATGGTGGGTGGTGGGGTTCTGCAGAAGGCCGGCATCTCCAGCCTGGGAGGAGTATTGCCGTGCGGCAGCGTTACGTTGCTTGTGAGAAAGTTTTCACTCTCCATGCTGTATGGTAAAATTAGCCCCACAGCCAAAAGTGTGGACAGCAGCTGGAGTGCAAGAGTCAGCTCTGGCAGCGGTGATAATCAGCAGGGAGGATGTGGGGAAAGAAACCCTCGGGGGAGGAGGGGGGGTTGGCAGAGAGGGAGAACGGGTGGGGGTTGGGGGGGCTGGCTGTGATCTTACAGGCCCAATCAAGTGGAGACGAGGCCTCACGCAGTGTAACAGCACACCATCGTGCCACAGCACTCAACATCCTGGACACAGAGCAGGTCTCCCCAACTGACTGCTTAACCCTTTCAGAGTGTGTGTGTGTGTGTGTGTGTGTGTGGTGGGGGGCTCCCTTGGCCCTCATGCTCTCATCACCACACACTAATCAGCCACACAGACAGCAGCTGCAGGGAACCTCGCCGCTAACCTGGGCTCGAGAGGCTGTTATACTCCGACAGGAGAGCTTAGTGCTCTCAACGAGGACCACGGGAGCGTCCACATGTCCGACACAAGCCCCTCCACTACGTCACAAAGTCCACTTGTAGAAATTAGAGCAGCAGAAGATGACGTCCTGTTGTGCAGGAGAGATGTTGCCAGCGAGACAAAAAAAGCCTTAAAGCCGCTTTGGAAGTCTGCAATATTTGGGGGACACTTTGAAAAGTTCTAGGGACCATTTGAGGTCACCTCTGACTTCTACCGCTTTTTCCTCACGAGGGTCGCGGGGGGTGCTGGAGCCTATCCCAGCTGTCTTTGGGCGAGAGGCGGGGTACACCCTGGACTGGTGGCCAGCCAATCACAGGGCACATACAGACAAACAACCATTCACTTTTTTTTCTTGTAGAAAATTGGTACCAAAGCGAAGTTTTTTAATTTTTTTTGTTTTTAATAAATGCATTTTTTTTTTAAAACCTGATGCGGCCCAGTCTCACCCAGACCCGAGCTCCAGTGGCCCCCAAGTAAATTGAGTTTGAGACCCGTGGTGTACGGTATTCGGCTTCTACTGCCCAGGTGTTGCCTTGGATGGGGGCGGATGGGGGGGTAAGACCTGAGACCGAACATGGCAGCCTCCAGCTCTCTCCCTCTCACACACATCTAGAAGATAATCAGCTAAAGCCTAGCGTTGGCCAGGCTGCTGGTGGTGGGATGGGGATGGTGGAGTGGGTGGGTGGGTGTGGGGGGGGGGACAAGTGGGTCTTTGAGGAGGCCTCTGCCAGTCAGAAAGAGCTCCAAGCCTCTCGCCCTCAGGGGTTAACCTCTCAGGCTGCCAAGCAAAATACTGCAAGAGGCTCGCAATTATGAAGACAGTCAGAGGCCACATGCAATTTTCGGCACTATTTACACAGTTAGAACCCCCCAACACCCCCCAAATCCATCTTGCAGAAATGCCAGGAATAAGCAGACTTAACCTGCTAGCGAGAGATGTGAGGCTTTGAAATAATCCAGCTGTATGGAATTGATGAAGCAGATGAAAATATATAAGACATAGAATGAAAGAGTCCTTCTCCAGCCAATGGAATGCTTGCGCTGCATTTGACAGGCAACACGGGGAAGCCAGACGATGACATGACATTTCAAATGTGCATTTTTGTACTTTGAGAAGAAAAAGAGGCTGAACCCTAATGTGTGATACAGTATGTAGTGACGTGTCTGCTTTTATTCAGGTTTTTTTCATTCACGCACTTCCTTTCCTGTCAGCATTTTCACTATGAAATAAGGAAAATACTCCGCAAATACACTACTGGGACAAATTTTACATACAGAATGTACATTTTGCACTGTTGGATCTTACGGAATCTGATGTCTAAGTAATCTAAAAATGAAATAGACGTTCATCAACTGATCAAAAGTTCAAAACTACACCTGAAATAAAATCAAATATTGAAAAAAGTAGTATACTTGTTAGCTGAAAAATGGCTGTGATTGATGCCAGTGTTCCCAGGAGGCTAGTGGGAATGTTGATCCACCTGGTGAAGATGGACCGACGTGCATTTTTGTAAACTTCCCTTGCCATCCATCTCCAAATGTTGTCTATTGGATTTAGATGAGGGGAAGACAGGATGGTCCAAAAAAGTGACATCCTGAAGCTCATTTGTTCCATTGAAGGATCAAGATGGACCCCCCGCCCCACTCCACTATGCTGTATGGAAAACATCTCAGGTGGGATCTGCAAAAACTGGATGTGTTACACCAATGTTTCAGAGTGTGTAGCTATGCTCAGAAGGTATCATTCCAAAAACTGCATCATAGCTTTGTCACACAGTTGAAAAAAACTATTATTACTTATTATTTTGCTCTTTTTCTCACATTTTTGCTGTTTATTCTTTTCAAATATTTGAACTTCTTCAATAATCTTAATATTATCAATTTATTCCCATAATATGTTACTGTGACGACTCTGAAAACAGGAAAAAGTTGAAATAAATATTTATTTATATTTATTGCTGGAGCCTATCCCAGCTGTCTTCGGGCGAGAGGCTTCCCCCAAACCTACTTTTGCAAAATTAGATTGGGTTTTTTGTCTCTCATATTATGACTTTATGTTTAGTGACATTTTCCTCACAAGTTTATTTTTGAAAAAAAAATGTCCTCATTACAATACAAACTTTTTTTTATTAATATTTTGCCTTGATGCTCATAAAAATACAGCTATTTTTTTAATTAATGCTGGGGTTTTTTTTACATTTTAGAATGATTTCAACTTTTTCAAATTTTCTTCTTGTGATGATGACTTTATATTTTCCCATTTTCCAAACAAATTTTCCAACAATTTTTACTTAAGAGAAATACATTCATATTTTTCAAAATATCATGATGTTAATTACTGCTGATTTTCCCCCTTAGTTTTCTCATTGAAAAATATTTTGAGAATATCCAAAGGCCAATAAAAAAACAGCAGCTGGATGCAAATGGACCCCGCGCCGCCCTTTGGACACCCCTAATGTAGGAGGTTTTTATCCCAGGACGCACAGAAGCACCTGCTGGCATGCAGCAGCAGACTCATGCGGTGATCCATGTATAGATATTATCCATATTTCAGGGCCACAGGAATCATCTTCTGCTCACGTCAGGCTGTTCCCACCAGTCCAGGTGATTGTTTGAAATGTAAAGAAAAAAAAAAGTGCAGCGGTGGTCTCAGGGGACCGTGTGGGGCCCCTTTGCAAGGAGCCTCTAACCTGCACAGCTGTTCCCCAGGTCCGGAGTCTCTCCAGAGTCCTTTTCTGCTTTTGGGCTCGGCTGCCCGGGGGCCACTGAGCTCTAATAATAACAACAACATCAAGCATGAAGGCCCCGGGGTCAGACACCAGCGAGACCCTCCCCATCACAGAACCAGACCCTGGACAGGAGGCAGGACACGAGGACCTGCTGCAACATTTGGGCTGCTTGTACCACAAACTATACACACTGGATCACCGCGTATTTGTGGATTTGTTTTCATTTGTTTTCACTCCCCCAACAGGAAGTTGCCTATAAAGTAGTATGATGTAGCATGTATATTAGCATGTAGCACTTTTTCTCTACCTGTTGTGTCTGTGTGGTGTCATGAAAACAAACCAAACCAAATTAAAGTTGTAACTTTTGGAACATTTATTTGTCAAAAAAGTTATATTATGGGAATAAAGTCATAAGAAAGTTTTGTATTGAAATATATCTAACAACTTAGCCTGTCTTTACAAAATATCAAAATTGCATCTTTTGGTTTTCCGTCACTGGTAGAAAGTTTGGACACCCCTGCATTAGAGCTTGTCACATTTCTGACTCCACCCCAGCGGGGTCTTGCAGGTCAGCCAGCGGTGCACTTAAGGTTTCTCACACTGCCTGTCCGACGGGGAATACTTGGCCTTAATTAGCACACAGCATCTGGCAAATGTCACTGTGTGTGTGTGTGTGTGTATTTACTTAGTAAGCCAAAGAAGAAAGTGGAAGAGTTGTATTGGGAGCAAAAGATTGTTCCAATAGTGGATTTGAATGTGTGGCTTGTGTTTACAGTCCCATGCACTGCAAACATACTGCCTGCATTACTGTTCTGTACTGTGCTTGACAAATACATTTACAACCTATTTAGGGATGCCGTCAGAGGAGCAAAAAGAAATCACTCTTCCACATGGTTTACTTAGGGATTTGGTATAAAAAGTATAAAATTCCCTGCTTGTTTGCCTTCAAGCCACATGACATTTTTATCACTTCTTTTGAAACTACGCCCGTTACGCAAGAAGAGAGCGAGGCCCTGTCGGAACTTTTTTTTTTTCCACTGGAAAAAATCAGTTGAAGAAGCAACCTGTCCTCACATGTTTCTGGTGTTATTCTACAAGGCCACCCCTCCCACTCCCATGGGCTGTCACAAAAAACAAGCCCACTGTTGCTTTCGGATTCCCGGGCCGGATCAAAACCGCAGCGCTGAAAACACGGGGCTGGGCTTGATCGCGGCCGCCATCTCTAACCTGACGAGATTACACAGCGGTTTCCTGTCTCCTCCAGCGTGATAGCATCAGACTGGCTTCTCGCTCCCCTCCCAGTACGACTCGCTCCAGGCCTCAGATAGCAGCAATTACACCCTAATGGGACGGTTTTAATTGGAGCGCACATCTAGCCCGGCGTACGGTCATCCAACTGCGGCACGGCTCATTTAAGAGATTAATACTCAGACAGGCCCGTGTAGCATGTAAGCAAAACAGCGAGACAAGGAGGCTGTTAATGTGAAGATCAAAACAAGGAGCTGAGCTTACAATAAAATAATAAAATACTCTCCGCTGTGAAGCTCGGATATTAAACAACTTCTATGTCCATAAGTCACACTTGATTAGATTGGTTGATTAGCATGTCCCATTTTTTTTTATGAAGTACATGCACCCTCTAACATCGTTGCATCATCAGAACACGCAAGATATTACATGTTATCATCAGTGTACATGCTAATGATCACAGCATGGATATCAAACCATGCAACGTTGGTACAGTTTGTATTGTAAGCATTGTAAGCTAGCTGAAATTAAATTGTTTTCAGAAATACAGAATACAAAAATACAGAAAAAGGGGCTGCATGGTGGTCCAGTGGTTAGCACGCAGACCTCACAGCTAGGAGACCCAAGTTCAATCCCACCCTCGGCCATCTCTGTGTGGAGTTTGCATGTTCTCCCCGTGCATGCGTGGGTTTTCTCCGGGTACTCCGGTTTCCTCCCACATTCCAAAAACATGCTAGGTTAATTGGCGACTCCAAATTGTCCATAGGTATGAATGTGAGTGTGAATGGTTGTTTGTCTATATGTGCCCTGTGATTGGCTGGCCACCAGTCCAGGGTGTACCCCGCCTCTCGCCTGAAGACAGGCTGGGATAGGCTCCAGCACTCCTGCGACCCTCGTGAGGATTAGCAGTAGAAAATGAATGAATGAATGAATGTTTCACATAAGGATAGGGAATTATGGGAAAAATGACAAAAAAGGTAAAGTTCCCTGTAAGGTAAAGTGGACATGCACAATATCTTTTTTTTTCCCAAACCGACATAAATAACTTTCTGCTTCTCAAGACTGATACGGTATCAATAAAGGATAACCTTGTTCTATCTACTTTTATTTTTTTAATGTAAGAAGTGGAGGTAAGAAGGACTGGAACAAATTCAAATTTGACCAAGTTTGTCCAAATCAAATATCCTGACATTACTACTACCACATGACTACTACCAGGAGAACCAGAGTATAGAGCGGAGGGAGCCGCCTGCTGTGGCCCAGCAAGGTGCACTGTATTCGGACACATGCTCTGGTAGCTGGTGCGACGCCATGGAGGTCTCTGGCAAAACTTTTGCAATTTTGGTGACTGTTAAGGTTTTTTGTGTGCTCAATGAGCTTTTCAATTTTGCCTCATTCTAACATTAAAAAAAATTATTGGCTATCCGAGCTATTTTTAATGTTATTGGATTCATCGGTATGATGTCATAATTCCTTCATATTGGCCCATAATTATCGTGCACCTCTAGTTTAAAGTAATCTCTGTAAGTTATTATTATTATTAGCTCAGTGCGCTGTCAAGCTAATAACCTGTCATAGAGGCCTATATGTCACACACACTCACATAGCACAATCAGAGTTGCATAACACTGTGACTGATGGAAAATACCGGGAGAGGAGGCAGACACACAACAAATGCATTGTTCTCACGCTCTCACACAAGTTTAAGTTTCACTTTCACACAAACGTCCACATTCAAGGAGCCTGTGTACTTTGATTCCAGGCTCTTTTGTACAATTTCCTTGTTGACGGTAATAGTCCAGCACTGCAACCAAATAATTTTTTTTTTTCAACTTGAAGACCTTAAAATGTGCGGTCGCTGACCACCAGGAAGATGGGCCTTTACCAGGAAACAATAGCCTTTACAGCGCCAAAATGCAACATTGATCCCAAAGCATCTGGCCAAGAGGCGCTCTTATGTTGATGGACATCACTTCCAAAAGAAGTGAGTGATCTTGGCCTCCATTTGACATTTGTTTAAAATCCTTCTTGTCTGTTTATTGGGGGAGATTACAGACCGCCGCTTGGGTGAATGCTCTTCGCTTTCACCGTGGCCCCCATCACTTCGCAAACCACCTTATCTGCTCCCCAAAAAGCTCCATCTCTGCTCTCTGACACACAATTAAAAGATGTCAAACTTAGTTTCCTTTACAGTGCTGAGGTTCTGCTTGTCAGCGCATCAAACATTATCTTAAAGAGGGGCCCCTGAAGGGTGAAAGGGGACCGGGTCGCTGCCCCACCGGGGGAATGTGGCTCTATCTAAGGAGCACAAAAGAGAAAAGGAACATGATAAGACAAGAATTATGTAGAGTAGGGGTGGGTGCTGGGTCTTTCTCTGCTCGTTCTCTCCTGGGAACCTGGCAGCTAGGACGCCGCCGCTCCGCACAGGTATCATATTCAGCGAGTGCCGTCAGTGCTACTGGGCTCCATTCCAAAGTCTGGACTGTCTGCCTCAGTGCGGAGATGTTGGAGGCGCCATAAGGCCAAAATACCACAGGTGAAACCAAATATTCCAGTCTAGCAATGCAACGCTTTTTGCTTCTGCTCCAACGAGAAAGGAATTCATCCTTACTGCCGATATCTTACGTTGTTCGCATGATTAAAAGATGGCGAAACACCATGGACACAAACATGCATGAGTTTTTTTTTTCAGAAATAGCCTGAATGGAAGTTTTGAAAATAAACCCAAAATCTAAATCTAAAATGTGTCTGTTCTCCATGATGCCAAGAGCACAGAAAAGGGGGTCAGCTGCATCTTTGGTTCAGAAGGCAGTAGATGCAACTGGAGGGGCCCAGCAGATGCGGGCAAACCTGCTTTTCATTCATGTTTTCACTTAATAATGTGGGGAGACTAGAAATAAATGAATTTATTAGTTGTGGATACCAGCATTTTGTTCATGCATATTGGCTGGAAATAAGCTATGAAAATAAATGTTATAAAAAACGAGTAGCTCTTGGCCATTTTCACAACGAATACAGTCAGTAGTGGCAGCAGCCATTAGCCGATGAACTGCTCTGCTGGAAATAATTCAGTATGGGAAGAAGTTAAAATAGTTTATTTTAAACTCACATTGGTACTTGTCTTGTATATTTCTTAGCTGCCGTTTGAGTGTTCAGTTGATGTGTGATGATTTTAGCCTTCCATCTAAGATGACACCGCGAGACAGTCATTGAGTAAAGACCTCCTGCAATTGTAGGTACAGCGGTAGTTGCCCCTCATTGCGCCCGGACGGCTGGCGACTTCCCTAATTTATACTAGCATGTAATCATTCTGTTTTAAAAGTAGATTTATGTAATCATTCTGTTTTAAAAGTAGATTTTTAAAAATCGTATCGTAATCTGTTTGCAGAGGTTACTATTGATATCGAATCGTCTATTACAAGAGATTTACAACCTCATGACTAGCTAACTAGGCGAACAAGGAGTGCAATGAAAAAAATGCACACATAGCAGAAAAAAACCCCAACTCGAGCGAGATGAGGCCCCTTGTGTACAGGAGTGGCTTCAATCAAGCCATATTACAAATGTGAAGCATTTGCAACGTTTTGTCACGTTACAAGTGGTAAAGGACAGGAAAAAAAATTGAAAATTGACCTGTCAGTCTTCATTGAGTGACAATGCGCTAAAGTATCATAAAGCACGATAGGTATTCATCATGCTGATCGACACTAGCAGGACATGAAGGTTTTCAATTGCACATCATAATAATGATTAGCACATTGAAGCCCTTGACATCAGTGGCAATTAGAAGTTGCATTAACCAGGAGAGGCCGCCTGAACAAAATGACATTTCTAGCAGGTACTTTATGGCTAAAGCATGCTGGAAAATGTGTTAATCAGACATGCAGGCAGGCTGCTGCTGTGCAACCATCCACTTCCTGTCTCCTTTACAGCCGGAGAGAATGTTACACCTCTATAGGTACTCCTCATAAAGTGACCGCAGTTTCCTTGGAAATATTACTCAAAAGGATGGGGGGGGGGGGGGGGGTAGAGACACACAGCTCACAGAATAAAAGTACAGTATTTAGGGTTGTCTGATATTGGCAAAAATGCAAAAATCACCAAATTGCACCTCGCTGCACAGCAAGCAACAAATTACTTCTGTGTCACTTTGGATTGGAAACAGTCAAACCCAGGTTTTCGTATGATTTGGTCATGATTGAAAATTTCGCCTCGGTTTTTAGTGTCTGAGTCCAAGTGTCACACCCAAGGCCTACTGGACAGATGTGGCGCACGAAAGGCATCGATAATGCACTTTTACCTTCTAATGTACTGACATAGAAATGGTACTATGTGCAGTTCTTCTACACTAATAATGTACTTATCTGATCGAGATGTTAAACACCTTGACACTCTAACTTCACTTATTTCAAATCAATTAATTAGTTACAATATAATAATGAAATGCATGGTCAGTTGTGTAATATGAGATTGCTGTATATTCATATTTATAGTCATGTGATAAAAATCCCTACAGAAACAAAACCAAAATAACAGCACAAAACAGGAAATGACATGAAAAAAAGGAAATGCAAAACTAAAGTCTCACTTTAAGGGTACGGTGTCTTCTTTTAATATCAATATATCCTCTCCATCAGTGTTGGTGAAGAAAGGCACAAGGCGCCACCTACAAATAACTTTTTTTTTTATTTCAAGTGCTGCAAAAGAGTGGGACAAAGGGAAATGCTGAATAATGAGATCTATAAACACAACATGAACTTACAAATGTGGGACAAACAGGAAGTGTGGCCCCACCCCAGCTGCACGATTCCTCCATCACAGTTTCATTTGACGTCTAACCAGTGTCTCTTATTGGTCACCGCAGCACGAGTTCAGGGCTTTGTACACACGGATGGCGAGGTCTCCTCTATTCAGGCGTGCGTCGCCAGCCTCTCGATGATTCTCCGGTAGTCTTCCACAACCAGCTGGTAGCTCTTCTCCAGCTCTTGGTGCTGCATCTGAGTGTCCATCTGACCCAAGTGAGACACCAGCTCCTCGGGACGCAGGCACTTCCTCATCTTTGTCAGCTCTCTCTGATTCTTCTGCTCAACACAAACAGGAAGCGGTCACGTCGGTGAGGGTGTTTGCTGACCATCAGGTTACATTATCTATTTGTCACGTTATGCGAGCGGTGTCCAAAGTGCGGCCCAAGGGTAAAAAAATGAAAAAAATCAGCAGCAAAATCAGATTTTACAAGAATCAAATCACAATATTAAGAAAAAATATATAAATGGAAAAAATTGAAAATTAGGTTGTGGAGGAAGTTGTTACTAGTTTAATTTAATTTTCGGTTAATCGGTTAACTTCTTAGAATATCTTTCTCTTTGGCTCTCAACAAAGGCAGTTGCATCTTTCGCCTCTGCTCCCTTTCCCTTATCCTCCCTGCTTTGCTTGCTTCTTATGTCTTGTCTAGCGTTGTCTTATATTTTTCAAGAGCCTCTCTCTGCACTGCTCTCCAAAAACCGAAATCATGGAATTGATCAACTGGTCTCTCCGCGCAATAAATATCAACGTGGCAGAGTCGCATCCTTTCATTTTCCACTATGTGGCCCTTGCTGGAAAAAGTTTGTAAATGCATGTCTTAGGTGAACATAAAGTTCATGTGCTATTTCCGCGTATGTAAATAAAACAACATTTAATTAGTAAATGATATCTTACCTGCAAGATCGTAAGACAACAAATTAGGTAATGTTGCCCTGAAGATGCACTGACAAAGCATTTCAGGTGTAATCTGTTCCTTTCTTCAATCAAATCATTCTGGAGACGAGCCAGTCTTCTTCTTGCCACATTCTGTATTCGAAAATGTGGCCCACGCTCTCTGTTGGGACCGCAGGCAGGCAATTACCACTTTTTTCTCTTAATATTTTGACTTTATTCTTGTAAAATTACTGTTGAGTATACCATTTTTGATAGATGTAGTTTCTCCTCTTTTTTTTTAGTTTTCTTGTAAAATTATATTTTTAGAATGACCAATGGGCCAATAAAAAAAGCCAAAGGCTGCAATTTCCCATCAAGCTGCACTTTGGACACCCCTGGACTGGAATAAATGCTGTCTGCATGGCATTACAGTATTTCCAATGGGGGAAAAATGTATTTCGTTTTTGTCAGACCGTTAGGAACACATTAATAAAGTAACCTGAGGTTCAACACTGGAAACAAGTACAACATGTTTGAAGTGTTTGGGGGCGATGGATAGAACATAGCCAACCTGCACACATATGCATGCATGCATGCATGCATGCAGAAAAGGTCTCTGGGGACATGTAAAAGCAGGCCGCATGGAGCGGAGCGGTATAATCCTCTCCCATTCACAACACAGCGACCTCCACCATTCAGCTAACTACACACTACATCTCCTCAGGGAAGGAAAAATCTGCCAGCATCTGGCCACCAGATCTCTCATCGCCCGTTTACCACATGGGACCTTTTCCACGTCCGACTCATGCGGTTTTCTCCACTGACAGCAGAATCTCTAATGGTTTGGTATGCAAAGCAGCTCAAATAGAAAACGTCACGAGCAAACAGGATGTAGGGGGGGATATGTTGGTGCGTGGGGTTCGACTCGGCGACTTCATAATGTGCTTCTCATATGCCCTTCAGTCGCAAAGAAAGCTTGCCAAGTTAAACAATGACAAAAAACCCACATTTGATCAAAGTGCAGATGCCCTGATTGAAATGGAAACACCAAGTTACAGAAGTCGGAACAGTAGCTCCTTCTTGACAAAGTGCTTTAAATAAACTGCATCAATAGTGCACAATAGTGCTTTTTCCATTTCACCAGTGTTGTGCAAGTTCATAGTTCTCATCAACTAGTTCAGTTCATACAGTAGAGTAATGAATAGTTCACACGTTCCAAGTTCACCATTTCAATTTTGAGGTCTAAAGTGTTCGCCGTTTACAATTATGTATTGTTCTAGTGGAATTGTAGGACAATATTGAATATGAAGTGGTTTTCTTTATTTATGCTTCTTCGGCTATGCATCTTCACACCCTGCAAACAAAAGCATTTGGAAGTGAGCCCTGAAAGACGTTTTGCAGTTTAACAGTTACGTCAATGAGATCCGGACTTCCTTATATGGGCTGCAGATTGCCTGCACTCAGTAAGCGTGGGCCTACGTATCCGGAAGTCCTCAGGAGCACTTAGGAGTGTGACCAATCACAGCGGAGTGGGTGTACCGAGAGGAGGCCGGGGGGTGGAGTAACAGATCGTTTGGGTAAGAGGCAGGAACTCAATGAAAATACTGCAGAAAGAGGTGCAGAATCTGGAAGATCTAGAAAGCTTATCTATCGTGTGTAGCTGCTCTGTAGGAGTCCACAACTCAATACAAAGCGCTGAAAATGAGCATAACAGGTCCCCTATAAAAATTGGTTTCTTACGCTAGAGTGTGTAATGCTTCGTGCAGAGTGAAGCAAGTCGAGTGTAGCGCCGCTCACTAGTAAAAAGTAAAAGTTGATTAAAAAAAGTAAAACTTACCCTGTATGGCCCAAACAGCCTCTTCTTCACCTCCAAGCGGTACTGTCTTGCTTTCTCATCATCACTCATGTCTGTTGCTCGCAGACGCAGGATTTCGTACACTCTCCTTGCATGTTTCTGTTGGGTTAACATTGATAACATTAACATTAACATTAATTAAGTATTTAAGTATAAAAATTCCTCCCACATTCCAAAAACATGCTAGGTTAATTAGCGACTCCAAATTGTCCATAGGTATGAATGTGAGTGTGAATGGTTGTTTGTCTATATGTGCCCTGTTATTGGCTGGCCACCAGTCCAGGGTGTACCCCGCCTCCCCCCTGAAGTCTGCTGGGATAGGCTCCAGCACGCCTGCGACCCTCATGAGGGTAAGCGGTAGAAAATGAATGAATTTATCTTTAACAAAAAGCTGTTTTTCCTCACTTTATTTGTTTGAGAACAGATATTTTCCTGATATTCTCCTGCTGATTACTACAGAGTGGAAAAAGGTAGAAACAAACTTTTTTCTGATAAAAGATGAGAGTCTAACCTTTCTTTTGGTAGGTTTACTGTGTATAGCCATAGAACACTATCCTCTGTGTGTCTTGAAAGATCTGTCAAAATCATCTTAAGTGAGTGGAAGCTGAAGGGATGTCTTTTGAAAAATGACTGGGAGTGACTGAGCTAATAAAGCTAATAATAATAAAAAATCAACCACCATAAAACGGGGGACGACTGCTACAAATGAATTGTTGTGGACAATGATAAATCCCGGAATTTATGACCCTGTATAGGGGAGGAGTTGTTTGAGAAAAACAAAACAATCAGTTCCCAATATGTCAAGAGACATTAACACGTCAAAAGAAAAAAAGGCGACTGGAAGTCATACGCATCTGCTAATTGTTAGCTGGATATCTAGACAGTGGACATTTTCTGACATTTATGGCGGTGAGGACATGACCTCGCAATCAATGACAGAGAATCCGAGGACACCAACAATGAAGCGAAGAGACTTATACGGCACCTTGTTGATTTTCAGCTTTGTTTGTGCCTCTTCCACCATTTCAGCTGACAGGCCCAGGTGCAGTTTGTCCTCAGCAAAGGACGGCAAGCCCTGACACAGCTTGACCAGCACATAGTCCCGCAGCGTCACGTAGCTCTCAGAAGGATCTTCAGCTGGAAACAAGTAGATTACTGTCAGGGAAGAATGACTGAAATCTTTCCTGATGGTTTATTAAGGACTGAAAGTCAGGCAGCAACTTTCTGAAAGACCATCTGGGATTCCTTCTCAGTATTCATCACGTCTCCGCACAGCAATGTCAACAACTTCGATCGAGTATGTTTCAATAAAGCCTCAGCAGGCCGGCGTACATGCCAGCTCACCAAATTAACTCTCCCCACTGGATACTACCACCGTGGGGACGAATCAATTCATTCTTCTACATTCTCCAACATACTTCAAATACAACGGCATATTCTAATGACAGAGCTGCCAACTCTCCTGGAAATTGCCCTCGTCTTCCGACATCCTGATTGAAGTTTACTCCAGATTGTGATGTTTTTTTGTGCGGATCTAAAATATTGAAGCTTCTACCCGGAAATTGAAAGAATGAAAGAAGGTGGGCCATCAATAGGGTTGTCACAAGACATCCAACTCACGAGACGGGACGATGCATGCGACTGGTCTCTTACCTATTTGTCTATACACAGCACGGATGCTCAGCTGATCTTTGCCATTTCTAATTAAATATATACATAGTATATAATAAAAAACATACATTGAAAGACATACTATAGATAGCTTTTATTTGTTATTAGTATCAACATTTCAGCTTTTTTGTTACACTATGCCCTTCTGCTCTATTTCTCACTTTTGCTTGGTTATCGTTTATTTCTGCAATGAGCCTCCTTCCACAAATGGCCCCTGTGCCACACTTTGGACACCCATGCATGCTTTGCCAGGAAGGTGTGGTGCAGCGAGGTGACAGGATTGTGTCCAAACTCAGTTTGGTCAGGTGCTTGGTTGCATTGTGGAGAGATTTTTAGACAGAGTGACAGAGTTAGAGATCCATCCCGCTCACCAGCTTGGCGGATTCTTCACTTCTGCTGATGGAATGGAGTGGAATGAATGCATGCCGCAAGAAACACTTACATGCACGTCCTGACTAGCTAAATATAGTGACAAATGTTGCTATTATGTATCAAAATATCTATAGATCATAGAACATGTGACGTCTTTAAGTTAAAGTGGTGTGGTGGTTGTTTTTGGCGACACCCAGTGGCCGCAATATTTCACTGAAATGACCTTATGACGCAGTTGGGCACACAAATTGAACGACATAGATGATACTGTACCGTTTTTTGTTAAGGAATTCTTTCTAATAGGTTTCAATAAATAATGTGCAACTGTAATAATTACATGGATGTGCTATTTTAGACAGAAGTGCTGTTTCATTAGGGCACTAATTATGTTTCCCTTGGAGATTGTAACTGCCGCGTCAGCACCCTTTCCATTTTCACCATTTTAATTCATGTGTGAATACAAAAATAATGTTATGGTGTCAACTTTTTGATAAGCTTCTACACACCAAGATATGTCCAGGCATCAAGTGAAGTATTACAAGTATATTCTTCCAGATATATATGAGGCATATAAGTTATTACTATAGCCATACACTGTATAAAATTTTTTTTAGCTTTAGTTTGTCTCCTTGTTGTAAACATTTTGTTCTTCTTTTGTGAAACAATAAGCTGGCTCTGATGATCCAGCATAAATACCGCCAAACTCCACTTTAGTCCAATGCCATCCATCCGGGTACCGGTCGCAAAGTGAGCAGTCTCAGTAGCGAAGCCCACACTTCCCTGTCCCTGGCCCCTCCAGGGTGACCGAGCTCCTCAACTTAGTCCAGTGCGACTTACAGTACATGTATTTAACTTGTAGCCCGTAAAAATGGTAAATGTTGGCAGCTCTTTTATGACATCCAGTACAAGAGCAGAGTCAAAAACAGAGGACAATTGCAAGGACAATCAAGACACTATTACAGAGGCATTCATTAACAAAATGAATATGCAGTGAAGAACTGTGCCTCTTTTCATACTGTCAGGTGTTGCATCGCCCCACAAGGTCAATTATAACAAAATCGCCTACCTGTGATGTCTTGAACTTTGGGCATGCCACAATAAAATTTGTGCACCGCCTCCAGGAGTTGTGCTCCATGACCTTCTCCTTGGAATGGAGGCAAGATCAGCATTTGGCTGTTTGGTAAAAAAAAACAAAAAAAGAAATGACAATGAAAATGAGAATAAAATAATCATAGTCTTAAAGCAATAAACACAACTTATTTTGTGACAGAAAGTGTAGCGCAATAAACTCAGCCACATCAAATGCTTATTTATAAAATTGTTTTCAGACACAAATCACCCTGGTTTCATTATGAAACCAAATCCAGTTGAATGCTTGGTGATCCAAGCCAGTAATTTGGCTCGAAGAAGATAAAGAAATGTGTAATTTTCGTCATCCCTTGAAGACACAAAAGACTGGGACAGCCCGCGCTGCCCCGCCAATTACCTTACACGTGGCCGGGTTTTGTCTGGGTACACGTAGTAATTATAAACTGTCATGTAGCCAATGGTTGCGTAGAGGGTCTCCCCATCTTTATTGTACTTTTCAAATCTGCAGATAAGACACAAAGGCAAACAGGTCAATTACAAGCATGCTCTCACGCAGTGTCCATTTTAGCTTGTGTGTTCGCTCCCCCAGCAAGTTAGAGCAGCCAGGCTGGATCAGTACACCTGCTGCAACCTGAATACATTATGCACTTAATTGGAGTACTGCAACTTAGAGGAAGAGAAGGGCCTGAAAGAGGGACTGAGCTCCTCCAAAATCACTTCAGTCCATTTTGCCCATTGTGGGTATTAATAGGTGCCAAGGTAAAGGAAACACTGGCAGAGGCTCTTTTTACTGTTAAGACATTGTTCAGTGTTTCAAAAGACAACAGCATTCAATTCAGCCTGTGCCCCGAAAAAATTTCAAAAGGGCTTTTGGCACAAAGGAAGCTCTTGCCTGATCAACAATTCTCCTACGGGGGGAAATATAATCAAACCGGCCGGGTAATTGGCCACAAGCGCCTCAAAGGGGGGCTTTGTTTTTCAATGACACAATATAGGCTTTAGGATAGTTTAGGCTAGGAGGGGGTGCGCCGGGTTGGCGGTGGGGGGGTGTCGATGAAAGAGAGACGGTACACAAGAAAGAAGTCCCAACGATCGTCATCGACGTCGATGAAGCTGGCGGTCTCGATGAACCACATGAGGAAGGTCTGGAGGCGCTCGTGGTACTCGCGGAATCCTGGGCAGCTTAAGTCAGCCTACAGCAGGTAGAATTAGGAATTAGTCAAAACAAACGCACCTTCCGGTGATGAACGAAAATGGTCAGGGCACAGGTGAACGCACCTTGTGAATCTGGTATGTGAGTTCTCCTGCTTCCTCATTGTGGACCATGTATGTGTGCAGCAGGGTGCCAAAGGGCCTGAAATTGGCCTCTTTCTCGAGTAACGTGATGAAGTCATCTGCGTTGCAGGTGAACCCAGCAGGGACGATTTCCCGGATCTTTCCGTCCACATCATCTGGCTGGAAGGTGAAGTTAGCACACCAAATACACATCAGAGTCTGAATGTTATATATATAATTTTTCAATAATCCTCTATGTCCAGGGTGCTAAAATGGTCTCAATCTGGGACCACATATGAAGTCCGGACCCCCTCATTTTTATTCTTGCTCATTTTTTACACTTTTCTGTGGGTCACTCTTGCTATATTATAGCACATTATTAGTATTTCATTGATTTGATATCAATTGATTTAAGTTAAACCAAGCACATAATTGCATGTCTCAAGTGCATTTTAGAAGAATTTATTAAGGCAAATGAAGACAGACATAACTGGATAGAAATTAATGCAGAAATTAATTTGACATCCATTTTCTATGCCGCTTATCCTCACTAGGTTCGCGGGATAAAGTTAACATTATAAATAAATTGTAAGAACTGTACTAAAGAAGAGGACAACAATCTGATATTTCTCTAATACCAAAGAGGAAGAGGACTAAAGTATTGCTCAATTTTACTTCGCCAAAAAAAAAACCCAAGCCAGACATCGGTTGTATATTACATATTTTTATGTAACTTTTAACCCACTGTCTGTCACCCAACCAGATTGGTTCTGCAACCCCCTTTTGGCTCCGGAGCCACCGGTTGAGAACCACTGCTCTATGTACTAGATTCTCCATCAAATAGAAACATATACATCAAACATCAGTTTTCCGGTTTCATACAATATTGTAGGTAACATAAGTAGTTTGTTTAGCCTGTAGTGTCTCATTCTGCAGAATTAAGCGCTGCTGACTCACTGTCTGCATTTTTCTTGTGCTAAATAACTCACCATGGGACCAAAGAAAGTTTTGAGTGGCAGTGATTTGATGCAGAAGGTGCGAAACACTAATGAATTCAACTTCGCCGGGATGTACGGGAAGTCGGCATCAACAATAAGTTTCATCAATTCCTCATTTAGAGTTAAACAGCATTGTTGTCTGCATGTAAAACTATTATTGTTTTTTGGAAAATGTATTTTTGTGACTTTTTGTGGGTGTCTGGAACAAACTATTTAGATTTACATTATTTTAAATGGGGGGGGGGGGTGGTAAACCCCTAACCCGCTAACCCTAACCCCCCTAACCCTAAACCTTATGTGAAACATTCTTTCCCCTTTCTGTGGGTTCTACTGAGAGAAAACAAATTAGTATGAGCTAGCTAATAATGCACGCTTAAGCCCGAACAAAAAGCTCATAAAAACTTCAATAGCGCACGATCACAGTATGTAAATCAAATGTCGTTACAGGTTTTATGTAAGAGGGCTTTGTAGTTGAAATAGGTACTGTAGCTCCCAATGACATCCATTGTTAGCAAGCTCATACCAACTTTTTCGTTTGTTAGAATGCACAGAAAAGGGAAAGACGTGTTTACGGTCTACGTAAGGATGGTGAATGATGATGATGATCACATCAGGATTGTTCCAAAAAAAGTGCAGTTTTCACTTTAAGGTAATGTAATTTTGTGTCATTACTGCCGCCTAGTGACCAGAATACTACATACTGTATCACTTGTATTTCAATATGTTTTAACTAGCAATAGACCATAGTCTCTTACAAAGCAGCCATCATTTATTCATTCATTCATTTATGAAAAAAAAACAAAAACAAGACAGTCAGGGAGCAATAATCACATTGCAATATTTCGAGCGACCAAGCACAAAGTGGCGAGGGATTACTGTCATAATGAAAACATAGCTACTACAGTATTTAATGTATAAATGTATTTTCATAGTCAAGAAGAGGTTCCAAGACACAACGTATATGAAATCAAACTAATAGAAAATATGAAAATAAAGCAAGACTGCAACGTCCCCCTGCGTGTGCTGCTCATGAAAAGAAAACCATTAGGCAATTAAAACTGTCAGCTGAGCAGAGGTCTGGGCTGCCCCCCTCCCACTGAAAAGACCACTTAAATCTGTACATTTACTCCTCATGTTAAACCATGAATATGTGATGAAGTTGCCACAATAACGCATTTCTGCCACTCAGCGGGAAATTAAACCTGATGAATTGATCTCAACTTAACAAACCTTTGGCCGTTCATAATAGAGGCCTCTCCTCTAATCCTGCCAAGTGAACCCAATCAAATGAATTGGGCCCCGCATTTTCAAAGGGTCTCGGAGACAAAGGGGAGCCAGCCTCGTACTTTTTACTCTGCGCAACGCGTGGTTAGTTCAGCTGTGATGTTTGCATTGTATCCATTTCCACAAGGATTGACATGAGAACACTTTGCTAAGCGGCCCTTTCACACCATTTACATGTGTGATGGGCATTATGTCGCCGCGCAGACCCTCGCTGCTCGGCATTCACAACTGGGAAATGAAGAAGGTCGCGGCAAAATGCACTACAAAAGGCTAATACAAAATAGTGCTGATTCCACCCCTTTCAGACATCGGCTACTAATATCAAACTGGAGGTAATGCACCTGCAGCTGAATGCCTCTTCAGCTTTGCAATTGTTCACTCGCATGTCTAAGAAACAAGGAGCGTGCTTAAAAGGCCTTGGACAAACAAGCCTCTTTATTTCGGCCACTCGTCTGCATACTAGACACTAAATTGGCCGGCCTTCCAGAATAGATGCCTTAGTTTGCCGTGAATATAACTTAACAATGCACCTTCAGAGCATTGTTCACGTCTTTGATTCTTAAACAATACATATAAAGGGGGTACAAATAATCTAATTTGTGCTTTTGTATGACTTCATCTACTGTAGAGGCTGAACTACACCGAGCCTTCATAGCAGATTTACACACCCAAAGATAAGGTTCAGTTGAAAAATGAAACAGGTATTCTGCATTAGCCATTTTGGATGAGGGGCTTGTAGTAAGAGTACCAATGTTGCAGCTGCTTAAACTCTCTCCAATGGAGAGAGAAATGGAAAAAACTCAATTTTTCTCACCAGCTGCACTTGCAGCCGGGCGGTCTGCCTGCACCGGCAGACAAACACTCTTCAGACGCAGCCTGAACTCTGCTACACCCCATGCTCTCCACCCTGACACCAGCTGCACTCAAACCCTTAATGCTGGGAGCAGCCCCCGGAGGTCAATCCTGACAACCGAGAGGCGCGGAGCGCACACAGGAGAGGGCGGCCATCATGTTTCACCCTGAACATCATCTGTGGCTTCAAAGTTGGCACAGAAAAAACTGAAAATGGGCCTCCGGTTAGGGTACAAACACTGCCAGTTGACTCTGTTCCTCACCAGAGCAATAAGAGGAATGATTTCTAAGATTTATGGAATTACTAAAGACGTCACAAAGAATTGGATCATGTCGGATTAAGACATTTTGTCACCCGGTCCCAATTTACTGAAGAAAGACTTACAAGTAGCCATGTCCAATAATAGTCAATGTATATGCAGGTAGGGTCAGGGGGTGCTGGAGCCTATCCCAGCTGTCTTCGGGCGAGAGGTGGGGTACACCCTGGACTGGTGGCCAGCCAATCACAGGGCACATATAGACAAACAACCATTCATACTCACATTCATACCTATGGACAATTTGGAGTCACCAATTAACCTAGCATGTTTTTGGAATGTGGGAGGAAACCCATGCATGCACGAGAAGAACATGCATAATCCGCACAAAAATGGCCGAGGGTGGAATCAAACTCGGGTCTCCTCCCTGTGTGGCCTGCGCGCTAACCACTCGGTCCCCGTGCAGCCCATTTTATAATACTTTACCCCAAAAATAGGCTGTTTTTCCCTCAGGCAAAAAGATCTCATTCACTCTAAATCGGAAAAATTTAACTAAATTTAAAGCGGACCTATTATGCTCATTTTTAGACCCTTTGTATTGGACTCCTATAGAGCAGCTACACACAATAATCCGCATAGAAAACATTTAAGATTTTGTAGAATCTGCAACTACTGCAGCTGTATTTCCTTTCCTTTGTGCTTCCTGACAAAACGGTCTGTTTTAATTTATTCTACCCACAGCCCGAATCCGGGCACGCCCACTCTGCTGTGATTGGTCACACGCCCAAAGTGCTTCCCAACTATGAACCATATGAAGCAACTAAGTCCGCCCCTCGATGACATCACAAAGGGACGGTTTTACCACGCCCTCTGAAACTGAGCATTTTGAGCCATTCCAAACTTCTTTCAGGGCTCACTTCCAAATGCGCAAACCTCATTATCTGAAACTTTAGTATGGTTTAACACAAGAATACAACATTCTAACTACATTTATAGGTCATTTGCAGGTTATGCATTGTAGAGAAGTTTAACGCTTGCACTTCATGGTGTAATATTTGTAAATGCATTATTTTGATATAACCCTTTTTGTGTGTTGTTTAGCCTTAGCCTTTAGCCTTCGTCTATTCAACACTAACAAAGTGAGTCTATTTCTATCTTGATAATAAGACAGAGGGACAAGCTTACCTCAACACAGTCAAACGTGTCAGTGACTTTAGATACATATTTCACTTTGAAGAGAGTGCTCAGGTTCCCAGCTGTGTAAAAGAGCTGTATCTGAAGACCTTTGTATCCAAAAGCCACCTCACTGCGGAAGAAAGGCCAATTGCATTATTCCACATTTGGCTAAAATAAATAAATGTATGGATTTCATTGTACAAAGCAATCTAGTATTTTAAGGAAAAAACACAACACTGCATGTATTTAATTTCTCTGTGGTATTGTTATTTTAGTCCCCTACAATTTCTGCTCGATGTCAGAATTATGCAATTGTGTGATGAGGCTCTAACCAACAATTATGCTAGCTGTAAGTAATTAATGCCCCAATTAACTCATTTCATTTCAGCTGATTGCAGCAAGTATAAAAACAAGGAATGCTAGTTGGGACTGATTTGTACAGAAGACACAGGCAGGCACAGCAAGGTGCAGTACTCTTACTTCATCATGGAATGCATCCTCCATGTTTAAAAATCTACTCTTAATGTTAATATCGTTCCACCTTTACATGCAACGCTGCAAACGTTTCTGCAGAAGGTGACTTCTTCAGGTGCCTGTAACTGTAATTGACTACACCAGCAGTGTACACTTGATTTTTTTTCTGTCCAATGAAAATGACATAATTTTTCTCATAAAATCTAACAGGTTTTTTTTATTCCTTTTAAAAAAAAATCATAATTATGACTTTATCCCATATTTTTACTTTTTTCTTGTAATGTAACCTTTGCCACAACCTATTTTTCCAACAATAACAACTTTATTTGTTGCTTTGTTTGTCCCTCTCCCTTTTTTTTAAAAAAATAAATAAAGAACATATATTTTTTTGCCTAACAAAGTCAAAAATTCATTTGTTTTTACAATTTTTTTCCATAATATTTTAACATCATTCTCATAAATATACAGCAGTTTTTCAATTTCTGCAATTTTCCCCTAATAATTATGACTTTAATCCTATATTTAGAGGACCTTTATTCCTATATAATACTTTGACTTTATTCTTGTAACATAACTTTTTCCGCAACCTAATTAAAAACTAATTACAACATTTGTTGTTTTGTTTCTAATGTCTCACCTTTTATAACATCTTTTTTACGTTTCAACCATGCGCCTACAATTACATTATTCTCATAAAATTTGAACTTTTACCTCTTTCGCTTTGTCCTTGTAAAATTAATGCAGATGTTTCCCCCATCCAAAAAAATAACAGCTGCGGGACTCAAATGGCCCCTGGGCTGCACTTTGTACACCACTGAACTACAGTACAAGTACTACTGTATATAGATAACAAAGAAGAAGTAAGAAGTGACCTGTATAACTGATACTTTATCCATATCAGTGGTTCTCAACTGATTTGGTTGCGGAAGCCAACATCACATCTCAATATTATACAATATAATACACCTGGATATTTTTATTTTTTTTCTTCTCAAATATATTCAAAGGAACTATTTGCAGAGGTAGACACGCACCTTGTGCCGGCGTAGCAATTGAATAGCACAAACAAAAAAGGTGCATTCAAGGACATTGAGTCATTACTTTATGTATATTTTCCCTGCAACCCACCAGGTTGTAACTTAACCATCAAAAAGAAAAACTTACTCATCTCCAAAAAGTTGGTGGCTATACTCTGGGTGAAAAGTAGTGCCATCATCTTCAACGTCCTCTGGAAATCGAACTGCAAGTAAAAGAAGTTCCAGCTAATGTCAAAACATCATTCATCATGTTTATCCATGTTAATTTACAGTGTGCAAAATAAGAGGAAAAAACACAGACATACTTAGCTTTAAGCAAATAGCTTCATTGGTGTCACACTTATATTCAGCCAGTTTCTTCTCCATGTTGTTTACTCCTGAGGAACCATCAACCAAATGTAATTATAATAAACAGTTTTTAACACAGTAGGATAATGGTTTGATTGTAGCCACAGGTAAAAACTAGTAAAAGATAATCATGTCCAAATGTTTTTTGGAGCGAAACCAAAAACATTATAGCAATGTTGCTTTTGCGATTAGGAGCACTGCATGGAGGTTAGCAAGACTGAGCTTTGAGCAATGTTAAGGTATTCTCTTATATACTCTGTAAGACCCTGAACATTCAGAGATCATCCCTTTTATTACGAGTATATTTTAATACAGCATTGTGACGACAGGCTAGCGATCCTTCTCCTAGAGCCTATTTCCACGCGCCATTCCTATCTGTTCACTATGTGGTAAACACACAGCATGTTATGACAGCCGCCTAGCACGTTGCTAGCATGCAGCAGGCAGGCCCACCGCTCACTTTGCGCCACAATATGTCGTCTGTTCAGCACTCCGTGCGTTATTGTGAGGAGCACAAATGTGTCCGCGTTCAGCCGGGCTTATGAAAGATAGTCGCCTTTAACTGCAGGTAAGATGAAGCTGTCAAATACTCACCCGCCATTTCTGCACAGTGTTGTGGGGAGCTGTGTTGTCCTAAAAGACCGCGCAACCAGGAGCACTTCCGGGTTACGTAATTCCGGCGAAACCGGATGTAGTTTCATTACCCCACCCTACGGTGTGTTGTGCTGTTATTAAAATAAAAGGCCGGTAAAATAAATGACACCATTCTGAATTAACTAATTTATGAAAACAACACAAAAATTAAATTCACGCTACATTCAGCACTTTGTGTCCAAATGATTTATTTCTAAATGTAACATGTGCAATGAATGCAAAGTAGCATTCATTCATTTTCTACTGCTTAAAAGTTGAATTTCAACATAAAAAAACTCAAAATTTTACAAAACTAAATTTGTTCTAGTATGAAGAAAAATAATGTTATTTTAGCAGCATAGAGTTGGTATTTTAAGGAAAAAAATTTAAACATCCATTTTCTGTGGCACTTATCCTTACTGGGGATACAAGGGAATGCTGGAGACTATCCCAGCTGACTTTGGACTTTGGAATGTGGGAGGAGGCCGGAGTACATGAAGAAAAAAATGTCATTTTCAAAAAAACAAACAAAAGTTGTAATTTTTATAAAATTAGTTTGGGGGAATGACCAGTCCAGGGTGTAGCCTGCCTCTCACCCAAAGACAGCCGGGATAGGCTCCAGCATACCCGCAACCCTGGTGAGGATAAGCACCATAGAAAATGCATGCATAGGTTGGGGGAAAGTAACAATGTTATGGGACTAAAGTCATGACATTACAAAAAGAACATTTATGGAGATTAATGTTGAAATATTTGGATTTTTTTTAAATAGCAAAAAACTAAAGTTCATACTGAAAACATTTTTTGACCTACTGAGATGCATTTTTTTCTTGAAATATACATAACGTCTGAGCATATGACATGTGTTGTTTTTGAAATCTCAAAATTGCCCGTACATCCATTCATTTTTCACTATGTGGCTCTCGCTGGAACAAGTTTGGACACCCCTGACTTATGCAAAAGTTCAAATGTCATGGATGGAGGTAAACCGAGGACCATCGTATAGTGAAAGTTGTTCCTGAGACTGTAAAACACGTAAGAAACCCCACCCATCATAGCTAACAATTCATCTTTAAGTACAAGACGCTGTAGTTTAACACATACGTATGACAGCCTAGCTAAACAATGATGACGTCATTCATATAGAATGGCCATCTTCGGCTAAACATGGCAGCTCCTCAGGCTTGGACGGCGTGAGTGCCCCCGGTTGCCATCATTTCAATAGATCAAAAAAAAAAAAAAACATCCACGACATCTTCCTTACGCAGCAGAGAGGGGAACACCTTGGATGTCTTCATTCAGCGCCTGCGCTACTTCCTTACGGCTGACGTCACACACAGCATGGCGGTCAAGGTGACTCCGTCACTACTTCTTATCAGTTATTAACTTAAAAAGGCGCTCGCTCGGCCATGTGTGTTCCGCTCTCGTCCACGGAGACTGTGGCGCTTTAGGGCGTCTTGCCCCCCTCCAACGCTTTAATTCCTCCTCGCCCACCCAGGGAAAGTCGTGTCTCTGCCGGCCTCAAGCAGACGTCTCAAGACGTATCTTGTTTTCGCGGCTTGCTTCCACTCACTGAACGCTTTGCTGTCGTCTGAAGGGTTGTTGTTGCTAGCTTGATTTTGTGCTTTGTTTTTTGTTTTTTTAATAGGACATCTTTGTCCAAATCCGAGCTAAATAGAAGAGCCAAAACTTCACTAATGAACCGGTTGGACCACTTTTGCTGTGTTCAAGATGCTAGTGTGTGAAATAATAAGTCAATTGTGTGTTTTACAGGTGCAAGCAACGAAAAGAGCCGACCCCCATGACTTGAAGGCAGTTTTCCTGAAGGTAGGACCACTCTTATTGTCATAGTTCTTATTTGTAGCAAAAACATTGTTTCAGTGGGTGTGGATGGGTCACATAGTTAACGTAAAGGTCACACTCATGCTTTGACTGGTTTCGGAGCGGCTTCGACACCATTGTTGTTTTTGGTGGACATTTTTAATTTTTAGTCTTTAAACTACGTTCGCACAGTTGGGTATGATGGCCGATTCCGAAGCTTGTAATTTTTGTGGTCCTTTTTGTGTGATCCGATACTGGCTAAAGTTGAGGCTGGCATAGGTGATACTATGCAAATATACCCAATGTGGCAAGACATCATCAAGCATAGGTAGTGATGGGATATATATATGATAATACACAACATGAGAAAAAACAAAAATCATCCCGAGTGTCTGAAGTGTCAAAAGTATGCCTATTTTGATTTGAGCATGACCAGCTCGCTTTGGGAATCTTCAACGCCAATTTCAAGGATGTTGTGCAACGGGGGGCAATATTTTCGCAACCAAATGATTCCGTGTATGACATTAAGAAGAAGAACGAGGGCAAGAATTTGGGTATGGAAGTTCATAAGCCAATTGCTGTCATCGTCTTTTTGGTATCGGAGACACGGACACGCGCTTCTTCACGAACACCTGATGATTGTGCTACAAAGTATCGATATTCAATATTATTATTACGCGCGAACGATGGATCTGCCCGATCGATCGATAGCGCTGTGCCCGAGATGGATACATCGTTAGCACACAAATTGATTGATTTCTGCGCTCGCGGTGGATATAACTGCCTTGCGCTGGAGACCGATGCTTTGACACTGCGCTGACGATATAATGACAATCGTTGATCTGCTAATTTCATACAATGACAGGGTTAGGGTAAGGGTTAGGGGTTAGGGTTCACACTCCCCCCGCCGAAAATGGTAAAGTGAACTGCTTAACAATTAATCAAAGATTTGAAATTTGCATGCATTGACTTCTTGTTGATTCAAGTAACAACGCTCGGTGCTGCCATCTGTTGGCATCTAAACAAACTACACACATCCATCCCGAGGCGCAGTAATATACCATCGATCGTGAGCGCACAAGTCAATCGATTTCTGCGCTAACGATGAATCCATCTCGGGCGCAGCGCTATCGATCGGTCGCGCAGATCCATCGTTGGCGCGTAATAATAATATTGAATATCGATACTTTGTAGCACAATCATCAGGTGTTCGTGAAGCAGCGCTTTTTAACGTAGTCCTAGCATAGAAGTGTTTCAAATGTAGTTCTTCCCTGAGATCATATTTCTCCTCTCTTGTAGAGAAGTATTGGATGACATTTTTAGCTAATTTGTTGTTTTTAGCCTTATGCATTATTTTAGCCTTTTGAAGATAAACTATATCAGCAAGTTGAAGTATTTGTGATTTTAGAAATAAGGAGTTAGTATGTTCTCTGTAGGCGGCATTATGAATTATCCTTACTGACCTTTTTTTGCAGTACATTTAGCGAGTGAAGATTGCTTTTATAGTTATTAGCCCATATTTCCACACAATAAGTAAGATATGGTAGAACCAGAACCAACATACAATTTGAATGCTCTCCAATCTGTTGCATTTTCTTAGTTTTAGTTTCAAGGTCAGTCAATACAGTACAGATATATGAGATATTATCAGTATTTCAAATTGGGGTGCATGAGAGAAAAAAAACTGAGAAGCACTTTACCTTTATGGCAATGCAGGAAGGTAAGTTTTGATGACCTTATTGCGTGCTAATGTGCATACAGTGTTTGGTGTTGGCGTACAACCACAAGTGAATTCATGCTAGTACACGGCGTATTACCACACACATCATAATGTTTCTTTGTGGAACACGAGCCGGTCCGTGGGTCAAACAGGTCGGGGATCACTGTGATACTGTAGACCAGCTGCTCACATTCTGATCCAGTCTGTGAAGGAAAACTCATCACGTTTTAGTCATGGAAGAGCCGCGTTTAGCTCGCCACCGTAGAAAATGTTTGTCAAGGAAATAATTGCGAACATCAGCGTTGGACAGAGTCTGTGTTGCTTGAAGTGAGACACTGCAGCATCGAGTGTGTTTTCACACACACGCACAGTTTGGAGTGTGAACTTCCTGAAAGTCTGCACGGCCCTTTCTGCAGCTCGTCATTCTGCCATGAGAGGACGGGCTGTGTAATTTGTGATACACATTCAGGTGAAAGAGTTAATTACCGGGAGCGCTTTCTGACTGCCTGTGTAATTTGATTAAGAACTACTTGAGGCCTACTGTGAGGGTGAATGGAAACAAAATAATAACGCCATGGAGAAAAGGCAGCACAGCAATAAATTGCGTGGAATTAATATTTTCACTTAACATGCTAATTCAGCACAGCGCAATGGATGGCGGCGATGAAAACACTTGGCTTGGAGGTCTCCACCCTCGCTGCTTTCTGTTTATCTGCAGCTCTTTCTGTCTTTCTTGGCTCAGCCCCACCAGTCGGGTCTTTCTGCTATGCCAGTTCATGCCGTGCTTGTGTTTCCTCGGCTATCTCTGCTCCAGCCTGAAACTCAACCCCGACTCTAAAATGGACCGCGAGTCTTAATGGCTGGGGGCATAGTTTTGCTGTAAACTGTTTGCTCCTTCAGGGTCGGATCATTTTTAGTATGCAGGGCCGACAGTAGGGGGATCACACTTTTTCAGCCTGTCAGCTACTTTTAAAATCTACCCCCTACTGTAATATATTGAATATTACGTTACGTATGACATTATACAGATTAATCTAACATTAAAAATAGATTTGATAACCGATCATTCAAAAAATGATTACCTGTACATTGCATGTGAGCAAACCAAGCGCTCCTTTTTTCTCCTGCCTGGGGCGTTAACGGCCTGTTATAACTTCCCCTGAGCTCACTTGTAAACAAACATTGACTTTCTGAGGAAGACATTTTGCGTGTTAGTTGCAACAGGAAGTGACGTCGGCGACTTTTAATAACAGCCCTTGTTAGAACTTTCAAAGCTGCGCTAAAAGCCAGCTGTCAAGTCTGGTGCTTGTGTGTCTCACGCAATAACATTAAAATAACATTACTGACACCAAGTGGCCAGTGTAGAATACTACATATAATCTCAACATCTTTGAATGCATCTTCTGAATGCAAATAATTAATTTTTGGACTAATAGGCCATAAAATGCCCACAAAACTGAATGATTTATTCATGAATATATTTTTAAAAAAACACTGATATGGAATGGGATTACTGTATTTCTGTACTGTATTACTATATTGCTGTGGCCCAGCAAGGTGAACTGTATTTGGGTATATGCTCCGAGCAGCCGGTGTGACGCCACGGAAATCACAAAAACCTTTTGCACTTTTTGAAACCTCGCAGCGCTTGCGTTTCGGGCGGGGCTGCTAAGGTTTTACGTGGGCTTGATGGTGTCCCCCCCCCATCGCAAAGTATTTGCTACAACCATCAATGTTTGTTTACAGGTAAGCTCAAGGGAAGTTTGGACAGGCTGTAAATGTCACTAGCAGGACAAAAAAAGGAGCGCTTGATTTGCTCACCCCTGTTTAAATGATCAGTTATCAAATCTATTTTTAATGTCATTGGATTTATCGGTGTGACCTCATATCATCCCGTGACATCATAGCTTCCCAGGCTACTTTTTGTGTGAGTGTTCACATTTTGGTTCAATTCCATATTGTTTGACCTCAGGGACGTTGGGCTTTACAGGTGCCACGCTGTTTGGCAGTGAGAATCTAAATGGCTTTGGCACCATATCCTGCTCTCTATGTACTTGTGGTCTGACTGAGACGGTTTTTAATATGGCAAAGAGCAAACTACTTTTAGGAGTGAGAAGTGGCGACTGCTTCGTTTGGAACAGCTGTAGGGGATCGTTTAAGGTTGCCCCTTCACTGTAAATATGTCACTGTTGGGTAGCGGGACATGACATTACAGCTAACTTTGGAAGAACCTTTAGGAGCTCATGTGGGACATCATCAAAGACTTTTTTTTTACGTCGTAACATTATGAGAACCAAAGAATAACCTATGCAAAAACAAAATATGAATAATGCCCTTTTTTTTTTTTACCTGCATCACAAAGTTGAGACACAAGGTGTTTTGTTTCTTGAAATTTATTTATTTTTTTTCAGAATATATATGTGATGCATCAAAGATGCATACAGTCTATTCACACAGAATCAACCATTAGTCCTGTGGCAATTCACTCATGTTGGCCACACTGTTGCTAGACAGAAAGACACCTTGTTTATCCTGCTCAGCCTTTGGCCACCATGATGATTCTAAAGAAGAAAATGCATGAATATAAAAATGAAGTCGTACAATATACACGGCGGCTGTCCTCAGGTGTATCATTGTGTTGTGTGCAGTATGCCAGCGTGGTGGAGGATGGAGAGCATTACATGACACCCAAAGACTTTGTGCAGAGTTACCTTGGTCTGCACACGCAGCCGCAGCATAATCCCAAAACTGTGAGCCTGATAGCCGGCGTGGCCGACACCACGAAGGATGGGTGAGTATTGGCTCCCAAACTGGGTGCTCCATTATGTCATTATTATCAATGTATTTTTAAATATTTTAATTAGTTATTAATTAATTATTTGGCTTCTCACAAAATTTTTAGTTAATATTTATAATTATATTATTATAAAGTATAATAATTATTTTAAAATATTATAAGATAACATTATTCCTTGTAATATTACAGCTTTATTGCCATAATAATATAACTTTTTCCCAACCTAATTTTCCAATAACACAACAACTTTAGAAAATTACAACTTATTTTTTAATCATTCTTCTTCAACTTTCATTCATTTTCATTTCAATTGAAATCATTTTGTATTTATTTTTTTAGGAATTGTTTTTTTCTTATTACAGCTTTATTGCCATAAAACACCTTTTTTTTTCTTGTCCTGTAACAACTTTTGTTGTGTTTCTCATGTCCTAAATAGTTTTATTTTCAATTTAATTTATTATTTTAATAATTATATATTTTTTCTTCAAAATATGAAATATTTTAAACTTGGTATTTTTTAATTATTATTTAATTAATTACTGCTGCTTTTCCCAGTTTTGGTGAATGTTTTAAAACGATCTTGTTTAATTGTAATTTGAGAATTACCACCCCTCCCCAATTTGTCCACTGCTGTGTTAGGACCTTCAAATGATGAAAGTCTCCATGTTCAGTATACCGTATGGATTCCTCTTTGTGTTTGTCCCAACAGGTTGATCTCTTACCAGGAGTTTCTGGCCTTTGAATCAGTTCTCTGTGCCCCAGATGCCCTGTTCATCGTTGCCTTTCAGCTCTTTGACAAGACTGGCACCGGCAACATTTCATTTGGTACGTACAGCACATAGCACATCGTACGTAGTCTTCTGAAATATCATGCTATTGCTGTATTCCACTTCATATTGGTGAATTTAGGACTTGGTTATTAATGGACTACTATGGAAGAGCATGCAACTCCACACAGAAAGCTCCAAGGACGACTGAAACCCAGAACTTCCTGTAAAACCGCAGGAAAAAATATCATTCATTGGTTGCAGGGTCCAACTGACATCATAAAACCCTTAAAGGGACAGTGCATTTTATCATCCTTATGAGACATGAACACATGTTCTTCTAAAGATATAAAAACTGCTAAAAAGAGGCATCTAAGAATGCACATAAAGGGACACACCCAAGCCTTCTGGAAAAACCTCCAAAAAGCACCGAACAATGCTCCAGTTATGTAATGTGATCTGCATATGCGACATTGTTATTATTCTTAATACCAGCAAATAACTACTTTACAGCACAGTGACCGGCTAGCTACTAGCTTCACCACACACTCGCTCAGCAAAAGGTAAGGCTACATATTGGAGCTGGGTTTTGGGTGATTTATTGACAATTGTCTACAGTCCCTTAGCCAATCACAACATTAAAAAAAAGGTGACCGCAATGTAGCGAAGGAACACCGTTTGTGGAGACCACTTTGTTTCTATTTATCCTGCGGTCTACTGACTTATTGATGTGAAAGTCTTTGCTGTATAGAAATTTTGGTTGATCCCTGGTTTCTGCCTGGCATTTCACACTTTCAGAGAACGTACGCGACATCTTCAGCCAGACCACCGTCCATCATCACATTCCCTTCAACTGGGACTGCGAGTTCATCAGACTCCACTTTGGCCATGAGAGAAACAAGCACCTCAGCTACACAGAGTTCACCCAGTTCCTGCAGGTACAAGAACCCAATACATTGTGTGCTGTGGAACCCTGCATATTCGCCGTTTCAGGATCAACACCTTAAATGCAGATCACAAAAGCCAATCACCTGTAGCTAGCACCATTGTAGCTGCAGCCATCCCTACGCGCAGTGGCGTGTCTTGGGTAGCGTCCGACTGCACGAATGATTGGATGAACACACGTTTGTTCATGTAGGTTAACATAAGGTTAACATATTCAGTTGTCATAACAACACAGAATCCGAGCTTCATCTGCCTTTGCAGAAAGCCAGGGTGGTTCCAGGGGAGACCAGGGTTCAATTCCACCCTCGGCCATCTCCGGATACTACGGTTTCCTCCCACATTCCAAAAAAATGCTAGGTTAACTGGTGACTCCAAATTGTCTATAGGTATGAATGTGAGTGTGAATGGTTGTTTGTCTATATGTGCCCTGTGATTGGCTGGCGACCAGTCCAGGGTGTACCTAGCCTCTCGCCCGAAGACAGCTGGGATAGGCTCCAGCACCCCCTGCGACCCTCTGAGGATAAGCGGTAGAAAATGAATGAATGAATGAAGAATAAGAAGTCCATTGTAATGAAACTGCTCTTAGCGCTGCCACCTTGTGGTCATTGCAGTATTGCAGCACACCTAAAACTTGAAGCGTCTTTATAAATGGTTAGCGGCGCATCCTATCGTTGTTTCCCAAAGTAATCAGCAAACACTGAGAGAATTATCGAACCACAATCCGCTGATTAGATTATGAGAAGCGGCGCAAAGAGGAAGTAACAGCTGGATATTGCCGCCACGTTGCTCTCTTGATGCTCCGGTTACATGAGCCCTGACAGCAGACTTTGGCCCCCGGGTCAGCTCCCCCTCCACCCCAACCCCTGCATCCCTTTCTGATTGCACGCTTGTCATATTGAATCATTTGACACACACCTGCCAGTCGGCTCCGTAAGCGCTCCGCTCTGCTGCGGGATCAGGCTGCTCGGGCCGTGCTTTCCATTAGTCTCCAGAGAGGCTGGGTGATTACCAAAGCCAGTGTCTCACTCCGTCACATCACATGACTTTCACATCTGTCCCAACGCTGACACGACTACCTTTTTTTCCTCCTCCAAGCTTCCATTTCACAGCTGACTTATGATGTGCTGCTCCTCATCACAAGGGAACCCTCCGTGGGCTCCTTCTGTTGGGCCTGAGCCTCTCCTGGCTTTCTTCATCTCCCTCCTTTTTTGCTGCAGGAGCTGCAGTTGGAGCACGCCCGCCAGGCTTTCGCCCAGAAAGACAAGGGCAAAAGTGGCACCATCACGGCTCTGGACTTCAGCGACATCATGGCCACCATCAGACATCACATGCTAACTCCGTTTGTGGAGGAGAATCTGGTTTCTGTGAGTCAAAAAACAGGTTACTGTTTGTAAGAAATGGCATGGGGGGTGTCTGATTATTGGATAATTGCAATGTCTAGAGCTTTCAAATAAAATTGACATTAAAATTAAAGGGGACTCATGGATCCCATGAGATGTTCATTTGGTTCAAATAAGCATCAGGCAGAAGTGGTTGGAGTTGCTTGATTCCCGGCCAGCAAGAGAAAAATATTTAGACGTGTCAACGGCATGTCACACTGAACTGCCAATGTTGCTACGTAGCCGAATATCCAACAACCAAGGTGAAACTGACTTTACCAATATGCAGAGTGACGCCTCTTGTCATCCAGCCTGTGCGGTAAAGAGACACACATGCATATGTCAATTTATCCGAGCCAGCAAAATTAATCGTTCGATGAATTGATTAGTGCTTCTCAATTATTTTCCATCATTCCATCATAGTAAAATGTTTTTTTTGAAGTGTCTAATTTTTAAAAAAGATAAATTCCAACAGTATTTAAGTGTCTTTTCGCTGGCCACTTAAAGCAATATGGCATTGACCTTGACCCCCTGTGATGTACCGGGTGAAGCGTGTTTTGGCGTGTGACAGCCGTGTTTTCTTCTTTCCGCAGGCCGCCGGAGGAAGCACCTCCCACATGGTGAGCTTCTCCTACTTCAACGCCTTTAACGCCCTCCTGAACAACATGGAGCTGGTCCGCAAGATATACAGCACCTTTGCCGGCACACACAAAGACACGCTGGTGACCAAAGGTAGTCCCCGTCTGACCCGCCGACACGCCACCACTCACCCGATTGGACTGAATGCTAACAATCGGCGTGGGTTTGTTGTGAGCCATGTATGTACAGGAGCTGTGTGATCATGTTTAACTGTCTTGACAGAAGGGGGTGAGTGACCACACAGGGAACATTTTCTGTAGCGCTAAATTACAAAGGTAAATGGAAAAGCCGGTCCTCGGATCACTTCCCTCTTCCATGTAGATCTGTATACCTGCTCGTCGTGCTGTCAGTCACCGTCTACTCCTCAGTTTTGTTTCCTGTTCAGACTCCCGTTTCACGGTCCTCCCCACTGTAGTATTTTCACTTTGTATCAGCAAACATACAGTATATCTTATACATGAGATCCCTGCCAAAAAGCACTTTCATCATTCATACACCCACAACATTTTTGGACTTATGTTTGACACATGGCTCGCTCCTTCGCTTTTAATTTGCATCAACATTTGCAATAATAGTGTGCGTCTCTCTTCAATTATCGACCACATTTCACCTATCAGATGTACTGTACGCAGTACTCAATTAAATATAGGACTCATTTCAAACAAATAAAATAAAGACAAAGTAAATAAAACAATCTTCCTAATGGTTTTGGATGTTGTTTTAAAAAAGATATTTGATTTTCTCATTTTTTAGTAATATAATGTCAAGACATTTAAACAACAAAAATAAATGTTAAAATATTATTTTTAGTGTCTTTGACGTGCACTAAGTGTGTTTTTTATTATTTGATTTTGTTTTAGTAATATAATATATAGTAAATATAAACAAAAATATATACCAAACAAAAAAAATAAAAAAAATTTAACTAAAAAATTTTTATTTTTATAACAAAAAATAAAATGTAAACAAAAATATTTTAAATTAAATAACATGCATTATTAAGTGTCTTGGATTTTTTTTTTAATTGTTTGGTTATTGGTTAAAAAAAAAAAAAAAAAAAAAATATATATATATATATATATATATATATATATATACACACAACTATGGTGCGTTCAAGGACAGCCAAACAAAGTGTGAATTCTCCACGCTTGATTTAAAAAAAAAAAACATTGAGTGAAGCACAAAGACATAAACATGAAAAAAATTACGGGGCTTTTTAACAGCGGTATCACATAATTATAAATTATGAACCACTTATGGTGAATAAGATTTTCAGAGAAAAAAACTTACCAAAAATGGTGACCGAGGAATGTGCAGGGATCCACTGTATACGACTCAGTATGTTGGCGTAGTTTGATATATCATAGCTTGTGTTGAGTGGTAGAAAGCATGCCTTTGCAGCACTGCAGCAATGGAAAGACAGAACCATAGTTGGTAGGATTACTGCATGGATGCCAACGTATTCATATAATGATGTAGAATTAAAAGTAAAAAATTACATATTAATTATCTACTGGTGCTGGAAGACACGTACAGATATTACGTAGCTCATAGGCTCTCCCTGCCACCTTTTTCTTGGATAATCTGGGGCTCAAATAATCCTGTGTGTTGACTTCCTTTTGTTTTTTTTTTTTTTGTCTTTTTAGAGGAGTTTGTCCACGCTGCCAATAAGTTTGGTCAGATCACGCCAATGGAGATCGACATCCTGTACCAACTGGCTGGTCTGCACACTCACACAGGGTAGGTTCCACATCTCATCAAAGATGAAACGGACATTTTATTTCACCAAGTAACCTTGTATCATCGTATTTATTACACATATCCTTATCAAACCCATACTGATAAGTCATATGATGTCAATAAGTTTTTTAAAAACATGTCGATGTAAGTATAGTTTGTGCACACCTGGTAAGAAGGACTGGAAGAAATGAGGATGTGACCAAGTGTACCTGTTGATTTGTCCTAATCAAATATCATGACAATACTACTATACATCAGTACTACAATGAGAACCAGAGTATAGAGGGGGAGGAGACACCTGCTGTGGCCCAACAAGGTGTGCTGTATTCGGGTGCACACCCCGAGCAGCTGGTGTGCCGCCACGGAGGTTTCCGCCAAATGTTTTTGCAGTTTTCTGGCATAACCTCATAGAGAGGAGAAAAAGGAGCAATTGATTTGCTCACCTGCACAGTACGGGTAATCTCGCTTCATTGGAATTTCATATTTGAATTTTTTTTTTTTTAAAGTTACCGAATTCATTCATTCATTCATTTTCTACCGCTTTTCCTCACAAGGGTCACGGGGGGTGCTGGAGCCTATCCCAGCTGTCTTCGGGCGAGAGGCGGGGTACACCCTGGACTGGTGGCCAGCCAATCACAGGGCACATATAGACAAACAACCATTCACACTCACATTCATACCTGTGGCCAATTAACCTAGCATGTTTTTGGAATGTGGGAGGAAACCGGAGTACCCGGAGAAAACGCATGCACGGGGAGAACATGCAAACTCCACACAGAAATGGCCGAGGGTGGAATTGAACCCTGGTCTCCTAGCTGTGAGGTCTGCGTGCTAACCACTAGACTGCCGTGCCGCCCAGTTAGCGAATTATCATCAACTAACTATGTTGTTTCAACATCAACACAATAAATACGAGCCTTATAGGAAAGTGCGTCATTTTCAGCTTTCGCAGTGTTTTGACCGTAAAGCCAACAGTTATCGGCAATTCCGTGGTTACTTGACAAGAAGAACGTCTCCAAGCGTTTCCAAGGAGTTGTGTATGGAGCATTTGGGAACAAAACATCTTTGTCGTGGTGTTCAGCCAGCTCTCTATCAAATCTCATGGAAGCTGTGACTTGACTGGCCTCATTCTCTTGCTTCTCCTGCTTCTGTGAAGGCGCCTCAACCATGCCGACATCGAGAGGATAGCCCCGCTGGAGGAAGGAGCCATGCCGTACCACCTGGCCGAGGCCCAGAGACAGGTAGTCTGATTTGATTGACAGCTCGTATCCTCACGCTTTTTATATGCCACATTCTCCTCCTCCGTCTCTGCCAAGTAGCAAAAAAAAAAGCAGAGCAAGGAGGATGCTCTGTAAGTGAATGAAGCCGAGAGCCCGCGTTTTCCTCCCCTTGTGAAGTGCATTACTTAAACTCCCAGATGAAAGTAGAGCAATTACACTTCTAGAAGAGGAATGGATTGTTGCACCTCGCAGTGAAAGGCTCTCCCGTACGCTCCCACTGCCGTCTCACATCTGGGAGGCTGATAAAAGCCAGTGCGAGACGCAGGGATCTTTAGCAAGGCCTGCTAATGGCATGATGGAGCTGGAGGGGGTTGGGGTGTTGAGGGGGGGTTCCTGAGGGCGGCTGTGAGAGAAATCTTGCCTTTGCTGATAACTCTGTGGTCAGCGCTTCCAGGCCAGCGGTGCTCTTGGGAAGTCTCAGAGGTCTGGAATTTGATTCCTGCGGGGCCAACGCTCCCATCCCCAAAGGCCTGCCCTTTTGCGGATGTACGCTAATTTTTCAAACCTTTGATCAAGTCCCGGATCTTGATAGCATGCAACTCTGCATCTGGCGCAGGGAGGAGTCGTGTCTGGGAGAAGTTACTCCCCACTTCAACGCACATACACGCTTGTAGATATTTATCTGCTCGTAGGACTAATCTCTTCTCCCTGTGAAAACAAACCTTCAACATCAGACGTCCAGCCGAGGAAGAAGGCCGAGAAATGACACCTTGTCACGGTCAAAGTACTTTAGCAGACACCAAACTTACAGGTTAGACTGCGTGAAGATGCGCTCTACAGGAAGTAATCCATTAGTTTGTGCTGTAATATATATAATTATATGTAATATAAGTGTCAGGGAATTACATAATCAGCCCCGCAACCAAAATAGTCAGATTTTTTTCCCTCCTTTGTGCTGTTTTGTGCAAATAAAATGCTTTTTTTCTTGAGTTATTACAGATTATTTTATCGGTCAAGCAGTTTTTGCAAAGTTATTGCATTTGTGCAATAAAAATGAGTTTGTGCTGTCCTACGTTTAGAGTTAACTATTGAGTTAATTGTGCTGTGTTAGTTTTTGAGTTATTAAACTTGCAAAGGGCAGCCAAAGTTCACCCAGCCCCCCAATTTCTCTAAATAAGTTCCACTTATTTGTGCCTGACCTTTGACAGCAGTCAATCATTTGTGCTGTTGTGTGCAATAAAAGTGCTGATTGTGCTGTGCTTGTTTTTTAGTTATTAAAGTAAACGGTCAACAACCAAAGTTCACCCCCCCCCATTAAACCACATTAGTCCCATTCATTTGTGCGGTTTTGTGCACATAAAATTATCATTTGTGCGTCCTTAGTTTTGGAGTTCTTACAATAATTCATTCATTTTCTACCGCTTTTCCTCACGAGGGTCGCGGGGGTGCTGGAGCCTATCCCAGCTGTCTTTGGGCAAGAGGTGGGGTACACCCTGGACTGGTGGCCAGCCAATCACAGGACACATATAGACAAACAACCATTCACACTCACATTCATACCTATGGACAATTTGGAGTGGCCAATTAACCTAGCATGTTTTTGGAATGTGGGAGGAAACCGGAGTACCCGGAGAAAACCCACGCATGCACGGGGAGAACATGCAAACTCCTATTACAATAATTAAAAATGATTTTACAGTCAAAGTTGATCCTTACCCCCCCCCCAATTTGCTCCAAATTAAACTAAAATCGTCTCATTCGTTTGTGCTGTTTTGTGGAGTTGAAATGACCATATGTGCTCTCATATTTTTAGGGACTATTGGCGGGGGGCAACTTCACACTGGTGGTCAACCAGAAGTGAATGTTTGTGCTTTTTCCGTTCGGATTAAATGGGAGCCAATGGGAGTTGGGTGAATGTGTTTGTGCTGATTTGTGCAAATACATTTTGGGAGTTTTTACAGAACAACCAAAGTTGCCCCAGCACCCCACTTGCTCCGACTGAAACAATAGTCCCATTCATTTGTGCTGCATTTGTGCAATAAAAATGAGTTTGTGCTGTTCTATGTTTAGAGTTAACTATTGAGTTAATTGTGCTGTATTAGTTTTTGAGTTATTAAACTTGCAAAGGTCAGCCAAAGTTCACCCAGCCCCCCCAAATGAAACCAAAATAGTACCAGTCGTTTGTGGTCTTGTGCAAATAAAATTAGCGTTTGTGCTGCCATACTTTTGGAGTTATAGTGGGGACGTAGACCCCCCCCCCCCGACATTCTCAGAATGAAACCAATATAGTCTCATTCTTTTTGTCTTTGTGCTGTTTGTGCAAATAAATCAAATGATTGTTTGTGCGTGTATGGTAACAGTGCGGTGATGACACACCGGCTTTCCCATCATGCATCATGCTGAGTCATACTTACTGTTCTCATCCCTCGTCTTTCCCCACGCAGCACGATCACGAAGCGTCCCGACCCATCTGGCTCCAGGCTGCAGAGTCCGCCTACAGGTTTGCTCTGGGCTCGATTGCTGGAGGTGAGTGACACGTCTGCCTCGGGTGGGGTGAAGGTGGGGGGGGTGTAACACTACCCGTCCAGACGGCTGAGCCAAGAGTCCAGAGTCTGGCCATTGTGCTGCAGGGCGAGGAGCCGTGATCTGAGGCTCCTGCATTGTGCGGCCACGCTGCCGTCGGCTCCAGGCTGTCGTTGGGAGTGGAGCTTTGGAATGACACCAATCTTCCGGAAGCGCACTCCCTGGAATCTTTGTCTGATTTTACTGGAGGGAACTGATACAGGGACGCTCATAACTAGACCCGAGATAGGAGTAGATTTTTAAATCCATCCACCAGACTGGATGGAACCTCCACATGTTAATGAGTGGTTAGTCACAATCAGGAGTGATGGAGCAGTGCTAGCCTTCCCTCATACCAATACAGTGGACCCCCCCCTGCTTTTCACGGGTGTTACGTCCGACGCCCACCAGCAAATGACTTCTTTGGCTTAGTCATTTTCTAATATACTGCATATTTGTGTGTTTTGTAGCCACCGGTGCCACGGCTGTGTACCCCATTGACCTGGTGAAGACTCGCATGCAGAACCAGCGGTCCACAGGCTCCTTGGTGGGGGAGCTCATGTACAAGAACAGCTTTGACTGTGCCAAGAAAGTCCTGCGCTACGAGGGCTTCTTTGGATTCTACCGAGGTAAACCTCGCCATTGCACGTGTGCGACACACACCGCTGTGCGGCGTACACACCAGGAAGTGTCAGGGCGCTAATGCGGGCGGCGTGCTTTGCTAATTGATACCAGAGAACTTTTGGTCTCCTGCTTGAGCGGTGAATAAAGAAACACCCAGGGGTCGCCTTTTCACGATGGGGAAGGCGAGCCCCCGGGGGGGGGACAATGAGCAACAGAGTCCATGTCGCGGTCTCGCTTAGACCGGATGCTGATAATGGTGACACACAACACCCCCACCCCGGGGCGCTTCACGTGGGAGAAGTCAAGACTGCCACCTACTGCTGCATCCCATCCTCTTCCTCCTCATCTGAAGGAGGACCCGGGCAAGGCCGCTCGCCTGACTTGCACTCGGCAGCTCCTGCACCAAACCTACTTGATAAAGCCCCCCTTCTACCCCCCTGTGTCCAAACTGCATCTTATTTTTCGTACTGTTCTTCCATGGGCGACTATGAAAGAGTCAATCTATCCCAACCGTCTTGGGCGAGAGGCGGGGTACACCCTGGACTGGTGGCCAGCCAATCACAGGGCACATATAGACAAACAACCATTCACACTCTCATTCATACCTATGGACAATTTGGAGTCGCTAATTAACCTAACATGTTTTTGGAATGTGGGAGGAAACCGGAGTACCCGGAGAAAACCCACGCATGCACGGGGAGAACATGCAAACTCCACACAGAGATGGCCGAGGGGGGAATTGAACTCGGGTCTCCTAGCTGTGAGGCCTGCACGCCATCCACTCGTGAGGATAAGCGGTAGAAAATGAATGAATGACTATAGGGGTGTTATTTCATGTCTAGAGGGCTCTAGGAATGTTAGTGTATTTAGTATTTTTAGTGTATAAATGATATAATAAATTGTGTCGTCACCTTCAACTCTGATGTGGCCATGCTTGGGAGGTGATTCTCTTCACATGTTGTACTTCCATTCGGCCATATTGTACTGAACGGCCAGGACAGATATGTCAGATATCTGCCACCTTCCTACAACACAATAACTACCATTTCTAGTTCTATGGTTATCAACACAATTCTCATCTTTGCCCTCACTGGTACCCCTCTGCTGGGCATTACAACTGAAAGCCAAAGAAAAATCACACCGCTAGCCGTTGTCTATGCATGCATGGTTTTATGTGTGTGTGATTGTATGGAAGTTTAGATTGTTGTGGCTGACGCTGAGCCAAGATCCAAAATCAGCATTAATTTCAACTTTGTCTCTGCCTGCCACGCATCCTAATGGTTTCTATGAATAATATTTTGCAGGTCTCCTCCCGCAGCTCATTGGCGTCGCCCCGGAGAAGGCTATCAAACTCACGGCAAGTCGTTCCTCTTTAGAGTGCGGTAAAAGTTGCAGTGAATGACTCGCAGCGTGGATGGGAAAAACATGCACGCCGCACGCGAGCGCTCTTTGCAATCAAGACGCGACTGCCTACCACACGTTCATCTTAATGCTCGCCTATCAAAGGTGGGATTGTGTCTCATCTGCCCCCCCCTTTCTCATCCAGACGAATGATTTTGTCAGAGACAAGTTCACCACACAAGATGGTTCCATCCCTCTGGCTGCAGAAATTCTAGCTGGTGGATGTGTGAGTACAACTTTAAACCCACAACCTCCACAGCTTCATGTATTTTTTTCTTTCATATTTACCCTGGCATGGCACCATTGGATATGACACTAGAGTACACTCCTGTACAAATAAATACATATACAGTAATCCCTCCTTTATGGCTGGTAATTGGTTCCAGACCCCACCGTGATAAGTGAATTTCTGCCAAGTAGGACTCCTTATTTATATAATGGAATATTTTCATAGTTAGAGCATAGAAAACCTGTTTACCACCTTCTAAGTATGCTTTTTACCATTATTAGAGCCCTCTAGACATGAAATAACACCCCCATAGTTACCTTTACACTCCTATTACCCAATATAGTAGAAATAATAAGAGACAGAAAACCTGTTTACCACCTTCTAAATATGCTTTTTAACATCAGAGCTTTCCAAACATGAGATAACACCCCTATAGTCACCTTTGCACAACTATTACCCAATATAGTAAGAGAAAATGAGACAAAAAACCTGTTTACCACCCTCTAAATGTGCTTTTTACCATTAGTAGAGCCTTCTAGACATTAAATAACACCCCTATAGTAACCTTAACAGTCATGACATGAGAGACATTGAGACATAGAAAACCCGTTCAACCTTCTATATTTGTTTTTTAACATTAGAGCCCTTTAGACATGAAATAACACCCCTATAATCACCTTTACTACTATTACCCAATATAGTAGACATAATAAGAAAAAATAAGACATAAGACTGTATGCTCGCGTGTGTTGCTGTAACATTATACTGACACCTGGTTACCAGTGTAGAATACTACGTATCATCACAATGTCATTGAATGCGTCTTCTGAATACTTTATATTTGGATTTTACTTCATATAGCCATTTCTAAGCTTGAAAATGATGCATATTTTTGGCCAACCACAGCATGATTTATTATGTTTTGAAAAATGAAGATAGAGTGAAGCCGCAAAATTCAAAGTGCAAATTGTTCAGGGGATTACTGTATATGAAAATGATCATTTAATGCGTTGATTTGATCATTTGATTTCCATTGAGTCATCCGGTTGTTCATGTGACAATTTACAGTATTTATGGTGGCTGTTTTGACTCCTATGAAGCTAAATTAGGCAACCAAAACAATGAAAACAAAGCTCTCAGCACACTGATAAAGCTATGAATACCTCACTGACCTGTCAATCAAAACAGAGCGTCATTATCTTTGTGAAAGGATGCTTTTGTTGTCAATTGGGGCTAATTGTGTTTGTGGAATGCAAGCAGCGTTTCCTGCCATCCCCGGGCCGGCTGAAGGTTCTGAAGGGAACCAGGCCGGCCACGGAGAAGAGGAGCACGGGGTCTGTGGGGTCCTGACCCCTGGCAGGGTGTAATTGGAGCGGAGGCCCTGCGGGGTCTTGGATGAAGCCGGTTTTTGCTCATTTGTGATTGAGTTTGACAGCGTTGGACGTACCTGACGCTGCAGGCCCAGCGACACCAGTGTGCTCCGGCACAGGGCGCTTCCTCTACAAACGTGGAAAGCATCCGTCCCGTGTTTAGATTTAGAGGAGGGCTGGCCAAGCGTTTCCAGTCAGGCCACCTGGGGAAAGACTGCATGTCATATGGGTGGAAAAGCCCATTATTAATATAAACTTCACTCTTCAGTCAATATTTAAACTTTCTTCTTGTAATATTATGACTTTATTCCCATAATTTTTCCCCCAAAATGTGTTTGCTCCTCATATTGTGACCCAAAAAAAAACATTTAGTCCTAAATATTTCAAATTTATTCTACTAAAATGACTTGTAAAATGTATTGTAAGTCGGGACGTCCGATAATTATCTGCATAAAGATGCAATATCGGTTTCTATCATTATATCACATTTTTTCACAATCATGAAAACTGATATTAAAGAAATGCTGTATACAACACACATGTTCATTCCACCACAGGAAATTGGAAATTGATAGTTGGACCAGTTTTTGGCAAAAAAGCCAACATCGGACATCCCAAACTGTAAGACTTTTTTTTCTCTTTTAGAATGCAACTTTTTTCTTTTAATATCATTTTGTTTTTATTATCGTTTTTTTCCGTTTCTGCTGTTTATTTTAAAAATTTTCCATGTATATTCTGATTTTCTTCTAAAATTATTTTTGTAAATGTTTCTTCTAGTATGACTTTATTCCCTTCATATTTTGACATTATTCCCATCTTTATTCCCCTGTAATTTTTGTTTCTCATATGACTACCACTTTAACTCTAAGCTACTAAAATGACATTTTTCCTCATATGACGACTTTATCCTTGGAGAATGTAACTTTTCTTTTAATATTTGTACTTAATTCTTTTCAATATTTCAGCTAATTAAAAAAAAAATATATTTTTCCAAATATTTCAACTTTCTTCTGAAATAATCTTCATATATTTTCTTCTCACTATGACTCAGTCCCATCATATTTTAGCTTTATTTCTATAATATTACAACTTTTCCCCCAAACAAAATTTTCCAAACATTACAACTTGATTTTGTTTGTCATGATATCACGACTTTAATAAAATAAATTAAAATGTGACTACAATGATATTTTTCTCATATAAACTCATTATGAGTTTATTCTTGTAAAAGTTGTAAAAAAACAACAACAAAAAAGACATCTTCTGGTTGTTATGTCTTAATATTATGTCTTTCTTTAATATTTAAACTTTGTGCTCCTAAAATGACGTTGGTTTTCCTTGTAAAATTCACACTTGTTTTTGTCTTAGTATTTTGACTTTACTCTTAAACTACTGACTACTGATTAGTGTGTTTTTGTGTAGTTGTGTGCCACAGGCTACTTTGAACCGCCTGCTTTAGCGCCTCCAGAGTTTCACCACAGCCTGTGGGTGCTTTCGGCTTGCCTGTCTTGTGAGAGGCTGCCAGATGATGGCTGGCATGGGAGACGTGAGGAAGATAAAAGCGAGGAAGATGAATGCAATCCGGATGCCCCCTCCCGCTCTTGAAAAATGACTCAATGCGCTGCGCCTTTTTTTAGATCCAGCTCGGATGTTTACAGATAAGACCCCTGCCCCAAATGTGACCAGCGGCCATCCTGGGGCATGATTACTTTTTTGGGGGCGGGGGTGATAAATGTGCCCGAGTCATAGGGCGTCGCGCCTCAGGGGCGGATGCTCGTCCGGAGCCCGAGCCGGCCAGGGGGTGACTCAGCGTTCCTCCCCCCACCCACCCCCTCGGGAATGAGGGTGAAATTGGGAAGTGTGCGGGGCGAGGCCGGGCTGCAGGAGGTGCCTGGAGGGGGGGGAGGGCAGGAGGGCAGAGGGCCTGTGCCAGGGTCACAGCCTCGCGAGGATGGTCTGCTCTGACCTGACCCCTGGCACTCCTCCATCAATGCCTGCTTCTTTTCCCGCCGAGGCCGACGTTGACAGCGTGAGATGAGAGCAGCCATGAAAAGTCACTTTTGTGTCCCGTCAGAGGCAAACGCCGACACATGCGTGCCACGTCTATACTCACTTCTCATCATCGCGTCCTCTTCCCGCAGGCTGGAGGCTCCCAGGTGATTTTCACCAATCCTCTGGAGATCGTGAAGATCCGCCTGCAGGTGGCAGGAGAGATCACCACCGGCCCCAGGGTCAGCGCCCTCAACGTGATCAGAGACCTGGGCTTCTTTGGCCTCTACAAGGTGGGTCACCATGTCCGCTCGCTGTCATGCAAGGACGAGGACACACACACATCAACACATCAACAAAGACGATAAAAAGTTACATGAGCATCAAGAACTGAAAAGGGAAGGAACATACATGTAATTATCACATACTACAGTATTAATTGGCCCTGTGTCAAAGCCCAGGGCAGTGATACTGATAAAATATAGAGTCCAGTATCAGCCCCCGTAGCTGTCCACTCAGAACGCGCTGCTCTGGTATCGTGCCCGTGAAACAACCAATCAGAGAACAGCGCACGAGCGTTTGTTTTGCTGCCGTCTGTGCTCTGCCAACATGTCAGCGGTTAAATAGTAAATGGTATAGTATAGTAAATATTAGTATAATAGTAAATATTAAATAGTACGTGATAATTACCTTCGGTCTCGGTCTGATACTGACACTTGGGGGCATGATACTGGGCCTGATACCAGACAAACCATGTGATGATCTTATTATCACATACTATTTAATCATGATCTTATTATCACGTACTATTTAATCAAAAGACCATTTTGTTTCCAGAAAATGTTCCGTTTATTACATGTATTATATCTAAACAGTGCAAACACAACAATTGCAAAAAATATTTCAACAATAATATTTTATCAACAGTCTTATCTTATCAATGTCTGACAATTAAAGTTCCATTAATCAAGTTTGGGTTTTTTGGTGACTGGAGAAGCACTAGGCACTAAGCACTCGTGCGCTGTTCTCTGATTGGTTGTTTCACGGGCACTATACCAGAGCAGCGCGCTCTGATACTGATACTGGACATGGTTAAACTCTATATTTTATCAGTATCACTGCCCTGGGCTTTGACACAGTATCATTTCAGCATTTTCCCGTATCATTCATGGGCGGTTTCTAGGGTACAGGGCCAATTAATACTGTAGTATGTGATAATAAGATCATCACATGGTTTGTCTGGTATCAGGCCCAGTATCATGCCCCCGCGTGCCAGACACTTGGGGGCATGATACCTGGCCTGATACCAGACAAACCATGTGATAACCTATAAGTATAATAGTAAATATTAAATAGTACGTGATAATAAGCTCATGATTAAATAGTATGTGATAATAAGATCATCACGTGGTTTGTCTGGTATCAGGCCCAGTATCATGCCCCCAAGTGTCAGTATCAGGCCTGATACTGGGCCTGACACCAGACAAACCATGTGATAACCTATAAATACGTAATAAATAAAACATAAATATGTAGGGGTTCATGATGATTATCAGGCTGAAATGAGGCAATTATGAGATCATGACTGTGATTGGCTGGCCACCAGTCCAGGGTGTACCTCGCCTCTTGCCCGAAGACAGCTGGGATAGGCTCCAGCACCTCATGAGGATAAGCGGTAGAAAATGAATAAATAAACAAATGTATTGCCTGACAGCGTCAATCCATACTAATTCATTTTTAAAGGCTTTTTTTTAATCTATTTCTTGTGGTGCCTCTCATGGTGTACTCGTACTGTACTTTATATGCTGTGGCCATCCATCCTGTTCAACATGACATACTAGTTGTACGCTGCACGTGCACGTCCACATCGATGGAATGGCAATGGTGAGAATTTCAAATAGAAACATCAAACGTTGCTTGGTGCTGTTTGCAATTTTCCCAAACACTGAACATGCAAAGAAGCAAATGAGCCAGCAAGGACTCTCTGCTACTGACTGCTGCTGCTGCTGCTTTCCGACATTCTTGTGGATTTTTCCTGGCATGCCTAACTGTTGTGCAGCCATTGTGCATTGTGAGAGCGAGAGAGAGAGAGAGACGGATGTTTCTCTGGAGGCCATGCTCCGCCTTGAAGATCTTTGGCTCCATCAACATGACATGTGCCTTTAGGTGAAACAAGACAGACCACTTCATCTTAAAAAAAAAAAAACTAAATAAAAGCACACCAACTCCTCTGCTCAGTAAGCAAATCCTGTGCTCGTAACCCTCCCCCCCCCATGCTCAAAAAGATGTCTTTCTTTCCTGTCAGGGAGCTAAAGCCTGCTTCCTGCGTGACATCCCCTTCTCAGCCATCTACTTCCCCGTTTACGCCCACACCAAAGAGCAGCTTACGGATGACGAAGGAAGGCTGGGGGCGCTGCAGCTGCTCGCTGCTGGAGCCATCGCAGGTATACAAAACCCACGGAACACGCCGGGGGGGGTGGCTCACGTCTCACATTCTTGCAGGCATCGCTGGCCACAAACGTTAGGCACACCCGCGTGATCTCATGACATTCACCACATGTTGGGGGTTTTTTTCTACCTAATTATGCATTTTTGGCCTTGTGCGACTTATACTCCAGTACAACTTATAGTACAGAAAATCCTTTTTTTTTTTTTCTTAATCATTTCCAATATTTGTAAGTGCTGAGCTAAATATTAGAAAGTGTCATAGAGATGTGCTGCACTTCTTCATGACGGCAAACTTTATACTTTGACACTGCTAATCAATCAAAGAAAGAAGATTTTGGTAAAAATGTGACACGGTGCAGGCGTACCTTGACAATGTGACCACCAAGCCGTCTTCTTGGGGGGGGGGGGCACAGGTCAGTCTATCTTCAACGTGACGCCATCTTCATTCATGTGCTGTCTGTCCGTTGTTCCTCCAAGGTGTCCCAGCAGCGTCCCTGGTGACCCCCGCTGATGTCATCAAGACCAGACTGCAGGTGGCGGCCCGTGCGGGCCAGACCACGTACAACGGTGTCATCGACTGCTTCAGGAAGATCCTCAAGGAGGAAGGCTTCAGGGCCTTCTGGAAGGGCGCTGGAGGTTCGTACACACACACATACACACACACACACACACAATGTACAGTTTAATCACCTCTAATAAATAACACAACTCTAGAAGACTTTTTATACAAAATAGTATCATCATAATTCCTCTTCTGCTGTTTGCCAACTTGCTAAAAACCTTTAAGACACTTTTTCTAGAGCAGCTTTTGTGTGACACAACTGGTACTGGGGTGTGTGAGTGACTGGAAGAAAACCTCAGAGTTGCAGTTTTGCAGAACATTAATTTGAAGAAGGTACAGTGAAAAATAGGACTGGACAAACCAACTTCTTTGAGTCGCAAAACAATGCAGGTGCATTTTGAAACCTTAATATTATTAATTGTTGATATTGTCAACATTTTTTGAGACCAAATAAACCACAAATGTTAATATATCAATAATAATAATATATCATAACAATGCAATATTTCCTTTAATATGTCATCTTTCACTTTTATAAAGTCGTGGAATTTGTGACATAAATTTTGTACCAGGTAATTGGTACCGTCTGTGAAACATTTGCAGCATTTCAAGTGTAGTCAAGAGCAGCAGCAGCTGTACTTACTTGGCCGACCAAACGTCTTAATGAGTGTCGACTGTCGGGATGACGGCGCTGCATGCCGATGTGTGCTGTCATTTCTGGTGAAGAAGGAACACCGGTGTTGAAGCCACACCCACTAAATTCAGAGAGAAAAACATATGCACATATGCACAATATATAGGCCACACCGGACTATAGACTGCAAATGTCTGTCAAAACAATGTACTATGACACACGCACACGAGTCCATGAGGACCAAGAAGCTTCTTCGACAGGAGCCAATCATGAGCTTGGACATGGCTGCTGTGTAGTGGCAAGACATCTCACTCTGTTCGCCGTTCTTCTATGGTGTACCACTGCTCTATGAAGTGTCTGCGCTGACCCAACACACAAAGTGAACCCTCTTCCTGCCAGTTTGGAGGCGACAAAGGAAAACAGAACATTAAAGTGCATTTTCATTTATCATATGATTAACTTAATTAAACTTAATGAAACATATCTCTGCTTTCCTTCAGCTCGTGTCTTCAGATCGTCGCCACAGTTTGGCGTCACCTTGCTGACGTATGAGCTGCTGCAGAGATGGTTCTACATCGACTTTGGCGGACAGTAAGTACCCCGAACGCGTTCACCTGCCTTAAATACGATCCTGACCGCGCCTCCTTCCTCCTCCTCAGTCACCCGTCCGGATTGCAGCCTGCTCCCGTCACGGACACCCTTCCTTCCGTCACCGGAGACCACGTGGGCGGTTACCGTCTGGCGGCGGCGACGTTCGCCGGTGTGGAGAGGAAGTTCGGCCTCCATCTGCCAAAGTTTAAACCTTCCGGGACAGCGGCGGTGGCGGCCACCAACACTCAGTGACAAGCGTGTCTGCACGCGCCTCCAAACGTGACTTTGACAAAGCTGCATGAGTATTTTGGCGTTTGTTACGCAAAGCTTACTGTAATTCACTCGTATGTCTTGTACTTCCTTCGGAGGAACACTATGACTAAAGATTGTTACGGAGTTTCTATGGTGAGCAAAGAGCTTGGGTGTGCATGTACAGATGTTCTCTTTATTTTCAATCTTAGGCAATCATTTAAAAGATATTTATTTTATTGGAATAAATCCTTTTAAACTGTTGACACTCTGTTTGACATTCTTAAAAGGGACCCTTTTATGTAAAATTGTTCCAACAGTAATATGTGTCAGCCTCGACTCTCTGTTTAAATCATATGGCACAACTCAGGCACAGTGCAGGCTACGGGATTACTGCAGGAACATAAGCCGGCCAATGCTAGCATAGCAAACTACCAAGTTAACTCGTTAGCCTCTCCAATTTACTTTATCTAAACACAAGATTAAATGTTTCAAACAGAACGGGGGAAGAAGGACAACAAAGCAAAAAAAAAAAAACTTACCACTTCCACATGGATTGAGAGGAGAACCTTTTTTTCCATTTGATCTCAGACATGGCACGTCAGCACGGATCTTGCTGGTCCAGTAGCCAGCCTCCAAGCAGTGTGAAAGGTCATGTAATCTAACAGGTAATCTAACAGTGACCACGATACTCCAGATAACTTGACTTGCAATCATTTTTGACGGAGTTAGTGTGCATTCACAGTGGTGTGAAAAAGTCTTCGCCCCCTTCTTGAATTTTTTTTTTTTTTTTTGTCACACTTTCAGAGCAAACAAATGTAAATATTAGTCAGTGACAACACAACTGAACACAAAATGCAGTTTTTAAATGAAACTTATTAATGGAGGAAAAAAAATCCAAAGCTACATGGCCATGTGTGGAAAAAGCGATTGCCCCCTACAACGGGGTGGGCAAACTGCAGCCAGCGGGCCACATCAGGCCTGCAAAACATCTTAAACAACACAACACGTAAACACACACATAACCTACCAACTACATCATGTGAGCATACAAACATGGACTCGCAACACCCATGCCAAGCATATAGGTTTGGATTTTTTTTTCTCCCTTAATAAAGTTTAATTTAAAACCTGTGTTTTGTGTTGTCATTGACTAATATATACATTTGTTTGATGATCTGAAACATTTAAGTGTGACAAACCCAAAAGAATAAGACACCAGGAAGGGGACAAATACTTTTTCACAGCACTGGAGATAAAAAAAAAGTGGATCAAATACACAATAGTGGGTCGGGAAAGCATAGATCATGAGCATTAAACACACACAAAAGAAAACAATAAATTCCAGTATTAATCTAACACACTAAGTTGGACGATTTACAACATAGTATCGTAGGGAATCTTGTATGTAAAGATGTAAAGATGTAAAGAAATGGTCATGCGATTTTTTTATCAACTTACTTTATAGATCTGTGATTGAGTGTTTACAGCATGGAGGATCATCTTAAGGATGGATGCAAACATGATAGAAGACTTGGATGCATGACATCCACGGATGCTTACAGTCCGGATGTGATTGCTTCAGGAAAATAAAAAAACAACAACATTTGGCTTGAGGAACACATATTTAAGGCGTATCTCGACATGCCTAAAGTAAAGGTGAGTGAAATTTTCAATGTTTAAGGCATCTGGTTTGAGAAAGTGTTTGGTGTTGCGTGTCCTCAAAAAAGAGGTCCTACATGATCAGCTGACTGCAGGAGAAAGCTGTCCTCTTCTGAGCGGGAGTCACGTTGAACGAGCTCGCCTGTGGTCCCTAAAAGCACCGCGGCCGGGCCGCCGCTTCAGGCGGCCAGGCGTTGAGCGGCCAGCTCCTCTGCGTCGTCTTGGTTCTCGTTGATCTCTGCCAGCGTGCGGACAAAACGGCTCCACTCGTCGTTACGTGGGACGGCGATTTGCTGGAGAAGGAGAACGCAAATTCAAAACAACGGCCGTGCAAATGCTGCATCCATATTTATGAAGGACACAATAACCATGTACATCTAAAACACTGTTATGCTGATTACATCAATACTGTAGTACTCTGACCTAAATACTTCGTCTTTTTACAGCTTGTTTGATTTTGGGAAAAAAAGGCTTAAAAAAATGTATACACACACTGGGCACCCTGCTTTTATAAATCTTGGTCTGAGATGCGTACATGGTGAGATCAACTCACTGAGCAACCACAAAACTATCATCTATTTAGCTTGATAGCTTCCTTCCTAGTCAGGGAACCATTGTCATGGTAAATGGATGGATGGATGGTTACTTTAACAGCCTTTGAACAAACGATTCACTGATTCACGATTCAGCTCCACGCATAATTACACAGCAGTGAGGGGGAACTATCGCTGTAGCTACGGAAGCCAATATCCAACGTCCAACATGAAACTAACTTCACCAAAGTACACCGTGGACATGTCTGCATGGGGCTGGTGCTTCTCTTCGTCTTGCAGGTGCTGGGAGTCGAGTGGCAACCAGCTTTGAGAGGCATTACTGGCGGAAGCCCATTTTATCCCATCTTCACAATACAGCAGGACATCGGGACATCACTAGTCACTGACTGACTCAAGACTTGAGTTTCTTTGACTCACGGGTTGAAGAAGACTGAGGTTTTACTGACTCCATGGGGCTCCACAGACACTCGAGCTTCACTGACTCACGGGTTAAAGACTCGCAGGGGCTCAGCTAAGACTTGAGTGTCACCGACACATGGGTGCTTGACAAAGAATTTAGTTTCACCGACTCACAAGTGCTCAACTGAGACTAGAGTGTCACAGACTCGCGCTGGTGAATCGAGTACCCAATTCACCAGAGTGAATCGAGTACCCAATTCACCAGAGTGAATCGAGTACCCAATTCACCAGAGTGAATCGAGTACCCAATTCACCAGAGTGAATCGAGTACCCAATTCACCAGAGTGAATCGAGTACCCAATTCACCAGAGTGAATCGAGTACCCAATTCACCAGAGTGAATCGAGTACCCAATTCACCAGAGTGAATCGAGTACCCAATTCACCAGAGTGAATCGAGTACCCAATTCACCAGAGTGAATCGAGTACCCAATTCACCAGAGTGAATCGAGTACCCAATTCACCAGAGTGAATCGAGTACCCAATTCACCAGAGTGAATCGAGTACCCAATTCACCAGAGTGAATCGAGTACCCAATTCACTTGAGTGAACGACTCATGAGAAATAGCTCGATGAATAAAGTACAAATAAACGCTGAATAAAACACAAGTAGCTCACCTTCTCCTTTCATTTAGTCCAAGTCTACTAGAAGTCAAATGACTTGATACCTCCACCAGGGAGACCAAACTAGACTTTGATGGATACAAGATATCATGCTTCACCTCTCCAACTTCATAGACCAGGACTCGTCCGTCCGAGTCTCCCACCGCAATTTCTCTTCCAGAATGAGCCCATCGGATCCTGTTGAGGGCCGGGTTCCCGTCCACGGTCACGCTGGCTGTGGGGACCTGGAAGACGGTGAAAAAGACACGTGGACATGGAGCGAGAAGATGTAATACATGCTTGCTGAAATGTGTGAGTGTGATACCTCGGTGTCGTTGTTGAGGTTCCACAGATCGAGGTGGCCCACACCGTCCACGCAGGCAAACACAGCCGGGTGAGTGGGGGACCACATGACATCGTATACGTAGTCCGAGTTGTCCTCAAACGAGTAGAGCGGCTTGTTGTTCTGCAAATGCAGCACATGGGTTAGATGATGATGATGATGATTGTGTTTAAGCGTCGGCTGCAGTCTACCTTGGTGCTCCACAGTTTGACTGTCCAGTCGAAAGAGGAGGTCACAAAGAGGTGGGAGAAGTCCAGCGGACCGGCGGCTGTGTGGCAGTGGATGCCCGTGATGGGCCCGTGGTGGCCCTCGAACATCTCACTGATGCCCGCTTTGCTGTGGAGGACACATACAGCATCAAATATCCATTGACCAACTTGCTAGATATGCTGAAGTTGCTTCTGGCCTCGCTTCTGTAATCTTTTTGATTTTTTTATTGGCCTGTGGCACTCTTAAAATATAATTTAAAAAAAACATTGACAAGAATAAAGGAAAAATATTAGGAGATCAAAAGTTACAAAATTAACAAGAAAAGTTGTAATTGTAAAACGAGAATAACAACAAATTAACCTCAGTTTACAAGCATAATGTTGAAATATTGATAAAAACTATTAATTAACTTAATAAGAACTATTAAGATGAAAAAAGTTGTATCATAAGAAGAAAGTGTACATTATGATAATAAAGTTGTAGTATTAGTAAAATAATCATTTTAGTAGCATGTGTAATATGAGAACAAAAGTGTCCTTTTTGGAAAATTATGTTGAGGAAAGTTATGATGTTATGGGAATAAAGTCATAAGTCAGTTGGTGCCTCGACTGCAGTCATTTTTAGCTCTTAATTTAAGTTCTTTATTTTTGTTTTTCATCAATTCTTTCTTTTTTTAATATATAATATGGGAGCCAAGCAACAACATTTTGTTGGCATTTTCACTGCCGTGGTTTTGCGCAATGACAATAAAAGAAGTCTAAGTCTCTAAGTCTAATAATACTAGGTGAATAAAATGTACAGAGATTGTAAGAAGTAAGTTATGATAAAAAAAACATGGGGAAAAAGGGCAAAGAGTGACGTTAATAAGAACAATAGGCTTTTTCACCTCCACGATGAAGCTGAGATGCAGTGTTTACAACTTGCTAGCATATCTACATTTACACATCATCAAAGTGGCAAAGTTGCATCCTTTCAGCTTTCAAAGCTTTCAGCTTCAGAGGTTCCTGTGTATCCTAGTCTACTTGCCTCCACGGTGGCTAATAAGTGGCCTGCAGCACGTTGCAGAGCTATTACCCAACTGCAGCTCAGATAATTAACAGCCAGGTAAATACTCAGCGTGAGTGATGCTTATGCATTATTAAACCGCAATGACAGTATCATGCTATCGCAAATGAGCTGGAAAATTATTCGGCCAATTACGGGAGGTAAATCTGTGAGCCAAGCAGTGATCCTGGACATTTAAATCATTTGGTCTCGGGCTAATTCGCCTCTCAGCGGGGGCTCGGACTTAAGCCGCATTTGCTGGAGGATCATCCGGCATGAGCGGGGCTGTTTAATGACAACAAGCTGCAGGTTACGTTCTCGCTGGGACAACGGGCTGTAAACAAAGTTTTTCTGTGTAGAAAGGGAGAGGGGGAAAAAATGATTGCCCCCCCCCCGCCGCCTTGTGTGTGGCCCCGTTAATGTTGAAGAAGTCAGCTGACAGGAGGGAAGACAAACAGGAGGCGACTTGGCAGGAGTGAAAACCTGAAGACAGCAGCAGGTCGACTGTTGTCACGCACCTTCCATGGCGGCACGACATGTAGACGGAGCCGTCCTCGCTGCCCACCACGAAATTGTTGACGTCCCCGAGAGGGAAGGACATGGAGGTGACAGCTACAGCTTTGGACTGCTTGAACACCAACTCCATGCTGTCCTGTGAGGCCAGAAAAATCACTTTTTTACGTCCACATCATCGCAATCCCACCGACACTTTGCACTTGGACAACGCGTGGGTCCTTCCTGGCAGCGTGGACGGAATGACAAATCACGCCAAGTTCGTTTTCTTTACACATGGCTTGCAGGATAAACGAGACAAAAGCCAGAGGAAACATCACAGCCAAAATGAATGAATTTATTTTGACGAGCGTTTGGAGTGTAATGTAAAGATGGATATGAGGGCTAATTTCTGTCTATGTTTACATCAGCATTAATTCAATCTGCTCTTTTTGACACATTGAAAGTAAGCTTCTTCAAGGTTTCCCTGAAATTATTTTCCAAGACTTTTTCCAGCTGCAACAGAGACAAGTTAGACCAGGGGGTGGCCAAGGTCCAGATATTAAAAAATATTTATATTGAACAATTTAATAAGAAAATGTTTTTTAAAAGCAGCAAAAAATGAAGAAATATGATGTAATTTTACAAATATAAAGTCAAAATATTAAGGGAAAAATCTCACAAATAAAATAATGTAATTTTATGAAAATAATGTTGCAATATTATGAGGAAAAATTATTTTCAACTCTAAAAACTACATTTTTGTAGAGTTGAAATATTAAAGAAAAATATTTTCAAGTAATATGACAAACTAAAAAAAATGAAAAAAGTGAAAACGTTATGAGAAAAAAGTTTACAGAAAGTTTATATATTTGGAATTTTTTTTTCTTAACTCTGCAAAAATGTGGAAAAAAAGAGCAAAGACTGAGGGTCGTATTAATAAGAAGGCAGCGGATGCGGCTAGAGGGGCCCAGCAGAGGTGGGAGAAAAGTTGTTGGCTTGGTCAGACCGGAGGAAACCAGTCAAAATTCTCCTGAAAGAAGGCGCCTGACCAGTGATTTTGAAGAAGTAAGTCAAATATTTTTTTGTGTCAATGTTATGGTTCCCCTTTCATATCACATAGACAAGGGGTCACCAATGTGGAGCCCCCCACCACTACACGAGGCACTTGCAAACCTGCTTTTCATTCAGGTTTTCAGTTAATAATGTGAGAAGACAAGAAAGACATATTGGATTGTGAAATACAAAATATGAGCTTGTGTTCACATTGTGGTGAAACAAGAATATTGGCTTTGTTTGGCTTGAAATAAGATTTAAAAAAATAAGATAAAAAAATGAGTAGCTCTTTTTCATTTTCATTTTGTAAAAGTAGCTCTCTCTGTCGCTCTCAAATAAAAGGGACTTTTTAAATTGCAACTTAATGACCATTTGAGAAACCCTGTCTTAAACAATGATGATGCATTCAAAATAAAAGTAATATATATCTGTCTAATATTGTGTGTATAACATGTGAACGCATGGTCAGAAGGTGCTGTCAAAGTTATTTCAGTCTGGATCAGGTCAAGATTGGTTTGTTTAGATGATTACACATGAAAAATCCTATTTCACATGATGGCTGTAAAATATAATACGATCAGCTTGTAATTTGCCGTGCTTATGTCACATCTTATTACATTTTGTTCCTTTGGATTGGCAAGAAATGTTTGCTTTGAATACCACTTTTGGAGTTGACTGGGTGTTTAAAAAAAAAAAAAAAAACTTATGTGGGTCAATGCTGTCTGTTCTTGCTTCCCTGTTTTTCTTTCCATGCTGAAGCGGTACCTGCGGCTGAGAGAGCATGTCCAGGCTCCAGGAGCACATCTTGCCATCGGTTGAGATGCTGATCAGGTTGTTAGCATTCTGGGTTCCAACCACGTTGACGCAGTAGACCGGGTGCTGTAGAAATGGCGGCAACAGAATTCAAAAGTGTGCAACATCATCTCAGTGCTCAGCACTTCTTTATAAAAAAAAAAAAAAAAATTATAAAAAAAAAAGGTACCGTATGAGCGGCTGCAGACAGGGGAGTCCTCTGCACCGGGGTCCTCTTATTGCTCCTGTTGTCCCACAGAACTATTTGGCCTGAGTATGTGCCCCCCACCACAACGTTTGGGTGGAACTTAGCGAATGCGGCGGACATGACGGCTGACTGTCAGAGAAAAGAGGAAGGGATGATTTGTGGTGATGGCAATGGTCCTTTTGAGACAACACAAGTAAGAAATAGTAGTTCTTAAACACACATTTAAACATAAATATTCAACCATGTGCAAAACATTTCTGTTGTAGTTTAAATGTATCTAGCATCGAAGTGACGCGCACCCGTAGCGTGAATTTCCACCAAGTAGGTTTGTTAACAGTGGTAGATGTATGCCTACATAGTTTTGCCAACTTATGGTGAATGAGATGTGTTTTCTGTGGGGAAAAAATGGACCCACAAATCTATGAATTTGCAGGGCCGAGAATGCTGAAACAAGAGTGTGCAAGGAACCACTGTAGTTGGATTAGGCCCTCTTCCACTTTTGGGATTTTGGGACTTTTCGTGGTTAAAAAAAAAAAAAGCTATGCACAAGAGGAGGTTGATTTCAAATGAACTCTGAAGCATGGAGACATTTGTGTTCACACTTCTGTTCCGTTGTATTGGGCTGAGCTTTGCGACTACATCCGCTCTGCAGGCGTCAACATGTGGTTCTACTCAAGCCGTCTTGCTGGAGTAGCCTGGAGGCACGCGGGATAATAAGGTTGGACAGCATTGGAGCGCTGCTGCTGTACCCCCCCCCCCTCCCCACGTGCTCAATGGAACATTGTGGCCCTTGTTTGGATGCATATGACGAACCGCCACTGTACCACACACAATTAAGCTCTGCTTCTAATCTGAGATGCCACTGAAGGCGTGCACCACGTGTGCACAGATAGATGTGGTACATGCGAGGATGGGAGGGAGAGAATGTAAGTGCTTTCTGTACCTGACAGTGGAAGACATACTCCGGTGTGGTCTTCTTGTACTTCATGTTCCACACCAACGCCACGCCGTCTGGCTCGTGAGGTGCGTCCACGTTGTTGTTGTAGGAAGCGACCAGCAGTTCAGGATACTGGGAGGACAACAAAATGAGTCAGCGGTGTGAGGGGGGGGGGGAGGGGGGGGGGGGGGGGTTCACGATTGAAACCCGCCCTGGTTCGTGCTCCTGAATCCCTTCAGAAGTAACCCTTTCCTTATGATGTATGGCTTGTTTAAGTCACCCCATCCCCTTAAGAACACCGGTTAAGTTTTTACTTCCTTTGATAACTTCAAAAAGGTGATTGCAGACATTAATGAAAGAAAAAACAAAAAGGGTAATAAGAAACCCTTCCCTGATGTAAACAAACAATTAACCTTGTGTTGCTTTGAATAATGAATATGAAACGCAGCGTCTGAATACACAATTCCAAATGAGAAGGGTATGGATTTCCCACTGGGCAGCTAAATGCTGCGTACAAAAGGCTGGCATTCAATCAGTGTCACAAGTCATTGCAGAATCATGCATGAAATAACTTTGGACGCCAAAGGAAACAAATCATTACAGCCCCCTGACTGAGTGACAATTTGGGAGGGACATAACTTTCATTTCCTGGGGGACCGGTGGCAGAAGTAAATGCTGTCAAACTCTAGCTACGCAATCATAAAGCATTGTATAGCTGGCCAAAGTTAATTTGTTCCAACAGTCAATTAGCTGCACCTTTGTACACCCAATTACCTCCGTTTGGGGAAAGCAAGTCAAGCGTGAATTAAACAAAGATTTAATTCATCAACAAAGACTTAAACTACACTCCTAATTTCCAGATTATTAATTACTATTCTTATATATGAGAATATAAGATGTATCCCTTCGATTTGTTGAGATTATATATGTCTACTAGGGCTGGGGGCCGAACTCTAATACGGTATTTGGAACGGCACAAATAATGACTTTTTTACAAATAATTAATTCAAACAAATACTTATACAAACAAAATATTTGTATTCGGGCACAATTAAAACATCTTATCAGAAAGCTGCGTTTCTTCGTGAGATCGCAGTGCATGCCCAGATAAGCCAACGAATGACTGTAATAGTAATTGACCGGGAGATTATTCCGTTGCGCTGCATTTGGTTGCTATTTACTTCTGCAGTTGGGCGTTCTCCTGTTGCCTCTGTTAGCATTAGCTCGCTAATGTTAAGGCTGTTGACAGTGTAACGTTCACATAGGCTTTAAGTAAATAAGGCTTGGGAACCTGATTTGTAATTTTACTTGGATACATATACGAATTGTTTTCACACCTCAATAAATACAAACAAAAATACAGGCTGTGTTGCACACGCTTACTATATATGTGGAACTTTTTATGTTTGAAAATTATTAATTTAGGCCAATTTGCTTAAATATGCATTTTCACTAATAATAGGCCATAGTCAATAACAAAACAGCTATCATTTATTAATTATCTTTTGAAAACCGTGATATAGCGAGGGAGTGATACTGGAACCGTGCAATAGTGACAGGAGACTGTACTATATGCAGGTTCATTTGCGGAACAAGAGGGGGAAGAGAAAGACCTGGGGGGACCAGTCCAGGCAGGTGACCACACGATGTTTGGCCCAGCGCTCGTCTGTGAATTGTCTATTGAGCGAAAGTTTTGCTCCAGCCTGGATTTCTCTGTGAGGAAAGAAGAAATCACCCAGAATAAAAACATTAAACATCCCCTTCAAAATGAAAAGTATACAAACATTCTTGTTATCAATTAATTACCCCTCCTTTTCCTCCAGGTCTCGGCCACTGTAGTCAAAGAAGAGGTCCACGTGCTCGGACAAAGCCCTCTCCATGATGCGAGTGCTGTGGTCGAAGAAATTCACAAACTCCTCCGAGTGCAGAATCTGGAGTTTCTCCTCCTCTGTCAACTCGTGGAGAACTACTGTATACAGGAAGACCTCATTTACATATTTGACATATTATTGTGTGGGTCATTTTCAATGAAGTAGTAAAGTACTGTGTTGTCAATATTTTTATGACCCATTTTTAACGGCTGGTAGGTTTCTCTACATGCATCCATGTCAAAAAGCCTTAGAAGAAGTGAATAAATGGTACATCTCCACAAATAGTACACATACAGTACCTTCCTCCTCCTCTTTTTGGTCGGGCTTCTCAATTTGAATCTCCACCACTGGCTGCTGCGGAGCAGTTTCTTCCTCTTCTTCCTCATCTGTTGATTGAATCAATGAATGGTTGGGTACTGTGCCTTATGACTACATACTGTATAACCTACTCCTGTTACTGGTTGAATGTTACCAAAACATATATTGTAGGGTTGGGAATGATGAACCGATGTGAATGGCTATCTGGCTTGACAAGCGAGAGATTCAGCAAACAACACGAGAACCTGGGCTTCCATAGATTACCGTGAATGAAGACGATGACGAATGATGGAAAAGAGTAGCAATACACACAATATAGCAATCTAATTTATCTTACTTGTTATGTATCATGTAAAACCAAGACAGAAACGACATCAAATTAAAGGCATATAATGAATACAGACCCACAACCCACCAGTACGAGCCTGAAGTTTGTTTTGTTTGATTACACGTTGACGCTTGCACAGATCCAACAATTATGGACACTAGCAGTCAAATGTCGTCAAATCTTACCTTTATGCATTCCCACCTCATATCAGCATTCAGGGCCCAATATGAGGTGAAAGGAAAAGGGGAAAGATACAGTATAGTAGTATAGTAGTCTGTGCAGCGCGGGAGAACGTTGTGTTCAAAGGCTGTTGAACAAAGTGGGACGGGTTGCTGTTTGCAACAAATAGCATAAACATGCCAAATTGTGGGATTTCTGTGTTTTGTGTTTTTTTTATCATTAAAAGTGCTAGTTCAACGCGGTGTCCAAGCGAGGCCACATTAAGAAGCTGATTTCAAACAATAATTGATGAATAAGACCATTCCGTGTTTTGAAGGTGACCAATCTCCAGCTCCATGTCTTAAAGGGGAACTGCAAGTTCTCTATTCCATCTCCATATGTTTCTTCTAGCTATTGACACATCGCTCCAATCTTCACTTCGATCATGTTTGTGTGGCTGAGCGATGTTACCCTGATGACGTCAAACCTGGAAATGACGACTAGTTCACCATGGTCGGCGCCATGAACTGTAGATGTCATTTTTGCTCATTTACTGTTTTGCTTTGGTAGCAATTTATTCAAACAATGTAGAACATAATTACTAAAATATATTATACATACAGCCTTTAATGTTTACAACAACCAATGTAACCGAAGAATCGTATCAAATCAATTCCCTCCGTTTTGAAGATATCCTTATTGAATGGTATCTCACACCATGTATCTAGATGTGTATCAAATCATCTACCACAAAGAGATTTACAACCCTAATATATTGTATACATATATACAACTGAATACTATATACAAACATGTTCATGCCTTAAAAGAGTTGTACACCTTTCTTCCACGTCCACTATTCTCTGCTTCCAATAAAAGCGTCTCAGTGTTTGCGGGCACTGCAAAAGACTGATTTTTTTTTTTTTTTTTGCACGCCTTGCATTCGTTAAGTTTGTCAAGCACAATGCTGCCTTTCAAAAGAGATGTCGCGTCTGTAAAAGCAGGAAGGTTGTCATTTGTGTTAAACGGACACGGCACGGCGGGTGTCTTGTTGTCACGGACAGCCCACTTTTTCCCCAGCTGTTAATGAGCCTTCAGCCATTCAAAGGCGAGGCCTAGTTGTCAGTGTAGCGCTTTTTGCTCTGCATCGCAGAAGCCGCTTGGCCCCCTCTAAAGGCAACAGGGCCGAGCAGGTGCCCGGGTGCATCCCATTGGTCCAGCCAGATGACGGCATGGTGCAAAAAGCAGATGGTGATGCCGGGATTGTCTTGTACTCTTCAGCGGTGGCATGGGGATGGGCACAGAGGTTTTTCCACCCGGCTGCTCCGAGACAAGCGATCCCCCGCCCCTGAACTGCAAAGTCTGTGTAATTACCATCCTAGCAGGAGGTCCTGAAACTTCTATTCAAGCGTAGATAATGTACAACAAACTACAGACTCGACCAGCTGGCAAACTGCACACTGCTTGTATCTATCTCTAAGCGTGTGGACGCACGCTTTCAAAAGACATCTCTTAGACACAGCACACAGCCCGCACTTGGAAATAATAAACAAAGTCATAATGAAAGGGGACAGAAAATCAGGGCTGCTTCATACACGAGGTTATCTTGGGCTTATGGCTAATCTATGGCGACAGCACCGCATGACAGAATTTCCTTCCCACTGAGATAATCTAAATGATAATGTCATCCGTCACTTTGTCCATCAGGTGATTTATGCCCTTTCCAAGATGGAAGAGGAGCGCTTTGGAAGGACATTATTGGGCACGCTGATGAGTTTACTGGTTTGATGACATGGGCCGCTTCAACGTACGACCGTATGCTCGGCAACCAACCAGAGAAGGTGAAAATCTTTCCTTTCAAGGGTCTCAATCAGGCTTAAAGGAAAACAGTAATCACTGTTTTTTAGCTGGACCAGACCGTGCGTCAGCCCTTTCCCTGGTGAGGCAGCCGGAGCAATCAACCTGCCAGGCATTAGGAGCGGATAGACAATCTGAAAATAAAGGGTATAATGCACCTGCCAGCCAAAATGGCCATTTGGAGAAAAGCTAGTGATCTTTGCGACCCCGGCGGGGATGTGGGTGTGTGTGTGTATGGGGGGGGGGTGTAGCGCCGAGCCAGGGTGGGTGGGGGTTATATTTAACAGAATTCACCCGGATCATCGATGTGCTATATACAGACACCTCCTCTAAAAGAGGGCCCGATCATGGCTTTTGTACCACTTAAGAAAGAAAAGCTTTTTTGGGGGGCTAAGAGGGGGGGGGGGTTGTGCAGTAATGACTGGTCTTCGCCGTTATACAACAAATTAAGGCAAACACAGCGAGTGATGTACAAGAATACCACTAAATGACCTTTGCTCTATGCTGCAGGTGTCTTCCTCTTCCTGGGAGTCGCCACAGCACAAAAGTGTGAAAGCAGCAGACGCAAAGCACTCTGCAAAGACCACGCAGCCTTTTTACTTTGCAACCTTTGCCACTAAGGCACAGTGCGGAAGACTGTTTAGAGACCACTTTCTTGTAAATGCTGCATATAAAACATTTGTGGATCAGAGCAAACAACTGCAAATTTCACAGCAAAACACCTAATGACACTTGCATAATAAACTTGGTTTGGAAGACCTTAGGTGATTGTATTGATGTCAAATGGACAGAGGGATTTAACAGAACCCGAATGATTTTGGTTTATTAGTAACACTGTTATGCAGTCGTCCCTGGTAAATTGTGGTTAATAGGTTCCAGACCTGGCCATGGTAAATGAATTGCCGCAAAGTAGGATTCAATATCAATACACACAATATTGGTTATATTATTTCTTAGTTATGTTATAGAAAACCTGTTTGCAAGCTAAATACATATTTTAAAGGGGGCATTTATTTGTAGTTTTCAGATACATTTTCAGATAATGAGATTTATGCATTTGGAAGTGAGCCTAGAAAGAAATTTGGGATGGCTCAAAATGCTCGATTTCAGAGGGTGTTGTAAAACTGTACTTTTGTGATGTCACAGAGGAGCGGGCTTCCTTATATGGCTGTGGCTGTAGGTGCTGTCGGTGAGATACGCTCTCTGCCCTCCCATAAGCTCTCCTTCTCTGTTTACGAAGCAAGCTCTAACACATGTTATTGTAGTTTGTGATTCCCAGCAAGAGAAATTTTTTTTCATCTGTCAACGACATTTCACACGGGACTGTTTTTGTGAACAATGGAGGTCAAATATCGGCCAAACTGTTGCTGATGCCAGAAGCAGCAGGCTCTCGCTGGGCATCAATGTTGGACCACAGTGTTGAACACGGTAGTCCCACAAATATGGGCAATGACCATATTTCCACTACCGATGCTGTGCCAAGATTGTCTACAGTTAGTAAATGTGGCGCCATTATTTTATGCAAAATATAATAGTTTGAAATCCTCTGGTTTCAGAGAGGATCTGGTTTGCTGTTTGAAATAGCTTCATTAGATCTTCATATCGCCTCTTTGTGGTATTTTTCTGTGATTGTAGGCTTACAATCTCATTTAAGAGATCTTGTGCCATGTCTTTTGTGCCGTCCTTCCTTGTGTTAGCTACTTGTTCCCGCAGTAGCTCCTTCATGGCGCCATATAATTGCAACTCCATCACATTCAACTTTTCACATCTTTGCCTCCAGGGACTCATCTGTCTCCTTGGATTGATTCTCTGGGACAGGATTTTCTTTCCTCGAGATGTGGCACTGTTGCTAAGCAACCGCTTAGAACTTCGGCAGCTAGCTCGACTTGCTAGCAGCTGGCGCGCTTGAGCTCATTTATGTCAACAAATCTGTACCTCACACTGGACAGTTCAAGTTAAGCTCAAGTGGAAGGTGTCTTGATCTTGTGATCAAGGCATGTTGTCAGGAAAGCTTCAAAATAGTTCCAAACTCTGGCAGCGAGAGCCTTGAATGTGCTTTCCTGTCAATGGGAAGTAAGTAGAAGTAGGAACAAAAGTATTGGGACACTGAGCCATTACACCTACAGTTTTAACCCAGTCTTATACCTGTATCTTTTGCAGAATAACCTTTATCTATTGCTGATGTTTTTCCTGGAGAGAGGTGGCTTCTATGCGCCCTTCTTGACACCAGGTCATCTTCCAAAGGACTCACGCATGCCCGATACCATTCCTAAGCAAGCGCTGCACGGGTGGAGCCCCAATCCCGCAGCTAAGTCACTTTCAGAGACAGTCCAGATGTTTTCTGTATTTTCCAGGTCACTCTGAAGTCTTCTTCACAACAATTAAACGTCTCTCCTTCAAGACAGAGCCCTCGTCAACACTCTCACCTACGTTAACCAGAAACTCACTAACATGATGTCATCCTTCTGTACAATGCAGTACAATGTTTTTTTTGGAGGGGGGGGGGGTTAAGTTAATTTTCATGACAAAAGAGGGACTTAGCAATTAATTGCCATCACATTCTGGAGTATATGCAAACCGCCATCATACAAACTGAGGCAGCAGACTTTGTGAAAATTATGTGTATTTTCCACCACTATGTAGTAGTGGTTAGCGTTCTGGACTTTGGCGCAAACGCCCCGGGTTTGAATCTCCACGAGTAATCATTTTGGGCATTCGTCAGGAAGGGCATCGGGAATATAAAGTGCTCAAGCCAAAATCAGTATGCGGATCAAAGCATCCGCTGTGGCGACTCAGAAGAGAAACAAACATTTGTGTCATTCTCTGAACATTTATATAGATGGATAGACTTAGTTTAGTGGCCATGACTGTAATTCTTGCAAACACGCCTTTATAGACATGATTTTCTGGGTCCCAGCCATGCTAGTAACTAACAAGGACCTTCTTCAGGCATGCATTCATACAACATTTCTTGGTTCTCTCTACATAAAAAGGGAGGTTAATATGATGAAATTGTGTTAATCAATAAAGCAAAAAAGGGGTGATGCGCAATCCCATAGAAAACTGCGGCTGAATCACAACGAGATGCACTAATAAGTAAATCATGATCACATTGCCCAATGAGTGACTACCCACATCTCTACATACAATAGGTATTATACGCATGAAGCACATAAAAGCCAACTCAATTCTGAAGTGGCACTCGAGATGAGAAGGCCGCTAAGAGCTTTTGTGATTTAAAGTTGTGACCTTGCTCTAAATCGACACTGATTAAAACAATCCCATTCTATTAAGTACTGGATTTGCTAAACTGCTGTAAATACCCAAAAGTCCCGTCAAGCCTTTTGTAGCACCACCCAGACTAAGCATTCTACATAACCCCTTCCCCCATCACCACCCTGCTACTAAGTCCGTAATTACAGCCTGTTGTGAAAGAGTACAGTGATTCTTTGTATTTGTATGATCAACCACGTTCCCAGGAACAGAGAAATACACCGACCAAGCAGTGAATAGCCTAAACCTGGCAATAGATGACGCTTATTTAAAATCTACACGATTGTTCCCAAACCCAGAAATAAACTCAGACTGTCCGGTCACCACGTTGGCGATAGTACAAATGGTCTTCCTTGACAGCTGCCAAGTGATTTAAGCCTTCAAGTCTTTTACTGCTTTCATTGAGATGCCTTGCACTGCGACAGCGGGATTTCTCGGCATGTCGGGGGGGGGGGGTCCTCCTCCCTCTAATGCCGCCGCCCGCTGACCTTGAGAGTGCCGCGCCGTCGCCTCCCTTTGACAACATGATAAATCGCTCAATCAGAAAACAGGCCTGACGCTAGACTGCACATCAGAAATGCACAGAGGGAAGCGAGCAGTGAGGTGGACGCGGGCCTCGTCGAGTGGCAGAAGAATGATGGCGCAAAAATGCACAGTGTCGCCGAATGCGTTTTGTTATGTGTGGCGATGGGAGAAGACAGGGAAGCAAGGGAGTTGATGAAATGATTACATAGTGGTGGCGAGGCGAAGTGGGCCTGGTGCTAAACCGCTGGCAGAAACCATCGCTGTTTAACAGAGTTTTACAATGTCCATTAAAGTCCACAGCAAAGAGCAATAAGGATTTTGCAATACTTTTCTCTTTTCACTGGCCCATCCTAAGCAGGCTTTCAGGGATGCTGAAAAGGACGTGTCCAATCATGTGAGTAAATTAACCAGACAGCCAAAATGACAGACTTGTGCTGGACGGTGAATTTGCAAGATCTGTGTTTGGACATCTTTCGGAGAGGAGGATGTGGTGGCGGGGGTGGTGGGGGGCAACCACAAATTTAGACATAATATGCCATTACAAAAACAGATAGATCCCATATAATAGATATAATAGAACATGGCTCATCACGTGGATACGAGAACATTTCCAAACATTGGATTTCTCCCCTCCTGTCTGTATCTGGTGTCACCCTGCTCATTAACTAAACCAAAGAGAGGGGTGGGACTATTCTGGATTTAAATTGCTGCATCGACATCATGTGTTTCCAGTAGGGGTGTCACCACACGAGTGATGTACAACGATCCACAGGAACAAGACAAGATTTTAAAATCAACTGTAATTAGGGATGCTCCAATCAGGGTTTTATGCTGCTAATTCAGATTCCAATCAGAGGCAATTGGGTAATTATTTAAAAAAATAAATAAACTTTTGGACAGATAGTTTTTAGCCTTTACTTTTTGTGAGACAATTTTATTCACACACCTGACATTAATTTGATGCATGTTTTGTTCCTCGGGGACAAGGCATTTCTTTTGCCCTGATTTTCTGTGAACACCATTTTGCGCTGCTCCGATTAAATGTCTTAGCGAGTGTTGACTGCCAAGATAAAAGCTCTTCATCCATATCCCCCCCCCCCAGGATTCCCAGTTCAGTGCATTTTTCTCGGAGATAAATAAAGTATCTATCTATCAGATGGCAAAACTGGGTCAAGTGGATAAGTTTGAGGTGGGCACGTTCCTTTTGTTGCCGTTTATGTCGCTACCACTTTCGAATCAATTCAGCATACTGGCTCGTTGGCGCTAATGTGCTAACCTTGCTCATAATTAATAATCCCACAAAGATGGTGGACACACCAGACGGGAAAAAAACAAATATCACCTTCTTTCTGCTGTGTCATGACAGGCGTCTGGGTCTCTTTGGTGTAAGACACCGTCTCTCGTGGAGGGAAGTCCACCTGAGTGACTTTGGCCATTCCCAGTTTGGGAGCTCCGCGCCTAAAAGCACATACAGATTCAAACACTGCAAAAACCATCAAACCATGTGGAAAAACAAACAAAAACAAAGCAAATCTCACCTCCTTACTAGAGGAATCGTATGCAGGTCAAAACATGGTTAAATGGGATGGCAAACTCCTCACATTAGTTTTACAGCTAAAGTTTAAATGATCAGACAGCTGAATTTGCTGAAGTGGAATCATCAAGTCATGACAAGTAAACATGCCATATATTGAGAGAAGGGAAAATGACCAGGAAAGGAGAGAAGAGAGTGTCCAGTACCCCAGCTCAGAGTCAGAGTGAAGTTGAAGAGTGGACGGGTCAGAGTCCCAGTGCAGAGTCCTGGTTAGTGTCACAGGAACAAGGCAGCATTAGTGAGAGACGCAGACGAGCATCCAGGACATGAAGCACGGGTTAGCATCATGGCGCATGACATGCACATTGACAAAACACTATTTATCTACACTGCAAAAAATAAAAAACAAAAAAGTTGGGAATAAAGTTTGCAGTTGTAGATATTGGATATCGGGAAATAGTCGATACAGCAAATGTCGAAATTCTCACCCAAACAAACAGAGTCTGAAACCGACCCCATACTGTGTTTATTTGCTGATATCTTCCAACAGTTTTTGTTGTGGTTCACTTGTGGTTAAATGATTGAACAAAAAGGCAACAAAAGAGGTGATCTCAGCATGCGGAGTTCTTTCTCAGCAGCACACGCAAACGTTGCTACAATCACACTAAAGTGTTCATACTCATAATGGCGTTGATGCACCATTGTTCCCTTGTTTGGGATGCTTGGAACATTACCATTTCATTTCATTTATACGTATATACACAGCAGATCCCGGCATACTCATGATTCAGCATTCGAGTCCCCACAAAGTTGTAAAAAAATATATACATTTCTCTGAAAACAGGACGTTTTGTCTGCACAAAAAGAAATGGTGTGATTTAAATCACAGGTGTGGGGGGGACTAAGCTCCTAAAAATTCTGCGACGTTGGCAGATCTTTCTTTGTTGATGCATGGAACGATGCTGGTGCCAGCAACTTATACAGTAATTTGTACAGACATATCAATTAATATACTAGGTATTTCAAATCGTGTGTGTGTGTGAAAGCATGATGTCCCTTTGGGCAGATGGGGGATGACATCTCAAATAGTTGAGAACTGCTGTCTTTGCAAATACCACATAAAGAAGAGCATTAAAAAAAAAAAGAATTCAATTTCTCGTATATACTGTATTTACAATTCAAATGAGGTGTGAAGGTGCCCACCCACTCACATATTGGAGGGTGGGGGTGCTACTCAAAATGCATAAACACACAGACCCAGCAAGGGTGATGACACACAGTGTTAATGCGCAGCCGAGACCCTGTCACACCAAAGGCTCAGAGTTGTGTAGAGAGGCAAGGAGGGGGTGGCAGCCTCGGGGTAAAAACATGACCTCCATGTGTGTAGGAAATGGCCATACCAGTGAGGGAAATGAGTCAGTGCTTAGATGGTGGGGGCCTGATGGGACACTGGGGGGAGCTTGAATTTCAGCCCAGGGAAGGGGCTCTAATTAGGGGTTAAGAAGTCCCCCAGGCATCACCGTAGCCTGCCGTTTTATTGTTAATTCAAGATGATGCTGAATCAATGGCACATAAATCACATAAACAAGCACTCGGATGGAATCAACTTACTGTAACATCTACCACTGTAATTCATGGTATCGCTTCCACAACTGTATCAGTCCATACTAAAGACAGTGTGTGAAATGTGGAGTGTGTGTGTGTGTGTGTGTGTGTGCGCTCATACCTTGGTCCCACAGCTCCATCAGAGTCCTGGCTCCCGGTCTCACTTGGTGTGTCTGCCGATTTGGCAGTTGGAGACATGGGAGGGGGTGCTGTATTAAAGATAAGAAAAACACATTTAAGCACAGCACAGAGACGATAGCAACCGTACAAATATTGTGATTCCAAATACCATGCACCTCTTGACAAGTACGAGGAAACATCTTCCAATAAGGTAAGTCAATTATTGTTTCAAAAAGTGCAGCAATGCAAAATGATAGTAGCATCAACACTCCAATTTGGGCTGTCTCTGTACTAAAGCTGTTTCTATGGTATGGTAACACTTTTTCTGTGGATCTTTTCTGCCACCTGCTGTTAGAAAAGTGACATTGTTTTTACTTGAGATATGTAACAATCCACATAAATGTCGTTTTTTTTAATATACAAGGCCATTAATTTAATCTTTCAGACAAATATTGCTTTGACATATCATATCTTGTCATCTTCTGCACTTCTTCACTCCATCTAAGATGGGAAATATGCACAGGACCATCATTGCTGAATCAAATAAGTCTTATACTTCTAATCTTATACTTGGTCATCATTTTTTTGTTTTTATAGGAGAAACAAAGGATAATTAAAACATTTGATCTGCTAAAACTATATATACGGTAGTCATTCCTCACTCTATTGTGGTTTTTCTACAATTAATAAATGATTGCTGTTTCATAGTTGACTATCAAAAATATGCATATTTAAAGAAATTGTACGTATTTTTATTTTCCAGCATAAAAGTTGCTAAATTAAGTAAAATATACCTAAAAGCCATTAACCACCGATTAATGAATGAATGTACTATCCTACATTGGTCACTGGTTGGGGTTTTTTTGTATGCTGAAAGGAGTTGATGCTGCAACCCCTCACCAATGGATTAGGCTTGAGAGCAATTTTAATGTATCTTTGCACAAAAAGCTGTTTTTCTCCCTCTTCTAGCCAGGAACTGATATTTTCCTGAAACTCTGTGTTGTACTGTTGATTAGTAAAGAAGATGAAAGACGAGAGTCTAATCTTTCTTTTGGTAGGTTCCATGTTTATATAACCATTGAACACAATACTCTGTGTGTGCCTAAAATGGCTGGTACTGAAGGGGCTTTGAAAATGAATGAGTTCACGCCATCAACGAGGGATCGCTGTACAACCTGTGGTATTTAACCCCCGATTTACCTTAGTCGTTTATCAACACCAATTAAGCAGTAAACAAACAGAGCTTCAAATATGAAAATATGATGTGAACAGATGAGAAGTCACTTACCAACAGGGACATCTGATGTTATGCCAATGCTTTGTAGCAGAGCATCAGCTTCCCGTCTCTTCTTCTCCAAGTCAGTGTCGTCATGGTGAACGATAGCATCTTTCAGCTGTTCCGCCTGTGTTATAAGCACAACTATGAATCCATGAAAATCATCACATGTGTACAAATAATGAAAAAGGCTGCAACCATTACTATGTACTGAATGTACAGTGGCTTAACACACATTTGCCATTCAGCATTTACCGCTCTGCATATTCTCAAATTGTGGCTCAAATTTTTTTTTTCCCCACAGAAAACACATCTCCCATTCACCATCTTCTATGATCAATAATTAGGGGGGAGTAGCTAAACATTTTATACTTTATATGTTAAGAGTGTGAGTGAACAAGGGTAACTGAAGAGAGGAGGGACGGGTGCTGGGGGCTGAATCTAATCTAATCATTACAACGGGGAGCGTGCCATGTGTCAAAAACAGACATGTTTACTATATGGGAGTATTAATTACCCATGACTTTCACCATTTGCTAGTCTATTTGCTAGTCTCACTCTCCTGTCTCCCTTTAAACCTACACATATGCATGTGGGACCAAACTGAAGGCTGAGTGTTCAAAAGTGCTTCTACTAATAAAGTGTAATAATAATAATCAGGGTTGTACACATGCATTTTAAATACAAAAACATGAAGTTGAGGTCACCTCTTTCTTTTTGCGCTCCTCCTCCTTCCTTTTCTTCTCCTCTCGGATCTGTGCCAAACGTTGCTTCTTCCTTTCAAGCTCCGCCTTCAGCTCACTTTTGTCAGACATGATGCCAAACCTGCATTTGAAAAAAAATTTGGTCTTCCAACTATGGTTCATATTCATATCGTAACAATTGAAATTGTCAGACAATAATACTTGACACTTTAATTATTGCATTTGTCGTTTGCGGCGGGATATAACTGCATATAACTGACAACTGTTTTTACAGTCTAATGCAGAGGGGTCCAACATGAGCTAAATACTAAAAAAAGAAAGGATGCAAAGGTGTTATAGTGTACATATACCAAGGGAAAAATGCATCTCAGCTATGTGATATGGTGAAAAAGCATATTTTTAGTATCTTTTTTTCATTATAACTTACTTTACCCCTGGTCTCGTACTTTGAAAATACGGTGATATGTGCTCAAATCACATAAATGATTAATAATCATTAACACACAGTTTGACAGTGTGTGTTTATCCAACATCAAACTGCAGGCCTGTCAACAGACTGCTAGAATTAAAGCCCCACCCTGCTATTCATAGCCCTCCCGGACGTGGCTAGCATCCCTTGAAAACAAAACACTACATGTTTATACTTACCACATGTGGGCATCTCCACATATAAAGTTAAAAGTTATTCAGAACATTTATTCCAACCACATCTCCACTCGAGACACATCTAACTGAGGTCCATTGTCTACATCACAGCCGCAGTTAGCCTGCCATGCTATCACTAGCTAGGTCTCGTTCACCGGTATACACAACACGAGCTAACACATACATAATATACACGTGTAGGGCTAGTAAAACATGTATTCATGTGAGCAAAATCTTTTAAAACGTTAAAAATTTTCATCGAAACAATATTTCATAGCGAGAGCAGTACCACCGGTTAGCTAACCCATGCTAAGGCAGTTAGCAAAAGCGAGCACTGCGGGGCTGTCATTCGCGAGCATCTTTACAAATAAAGCAACGTAGCCTAGCCAAACAGTGAGAAATAACTTAAATGTTAAAACTACCATACGAGGTGAAATGTTTAGCATTCTTCAAACCTTTGACTCCGTTTCGGAGCAGAAAACCTTCAATCAGAAGTCAAAACAAACCAGCAAAGTACGGCTGCCGTGAAGGGTCAAAATGGGGGATTGACGTATTCCAAAGCGGAAGTAATTGTTTTTTTTATACTTTTGTTATTCAAAGGCGAGTTTACGGAACAGTACCAATTCACTCATGTAAAGTAGCTTCAACATTGGAAATCTGAACTATATAAAATAAATATTGAAGCATGTGCGACGGATACACTTGGAGAAAAAAGACAGTGTAGTCAGGTAAAGTTAGAGCACAACAAATACAAAAATAAACAAATACACTACGGTGGATTGCTTATTTATGAATTGAATATTTTCATAGTTGGATCATCAAAAAAACTGTTTACAACCTTCTAAATGGTATTTGACATTAGAGCCCTCTAGCCATGCAATAACACCTTTACAAGTACACTTCTATGACCCAATATATTTGACATAATAATAGAAAAATAGACGTGGCATAAAGACAAGGCATGAAGGCTCCTTTGTACTACGTCTCATCAACGTAACAAGACTGACACCTAGTGAGCAGTCCAGAATACTACACATTAGAATGTCTATGAATGTGTCTGCTGAATGCCGTTTATTTGTATTTTACTTCATTTATATGCTTGAAAATGCCTATTTTCAGCATCTTTTATTCACAAGGGTGTCACAACATCTCGTGCCGCAAGATTTCACAAGATTAAAATGTGACAAGATCCGTCATTTTTAAGGGAACGAAGTCTGGGATGATAAAAAAAAAAAAAGAATTAATCCCAATAAATGAAAACGAACTCGCAAACGGGCAGGAAGAGAGTTCTTTCTCTGCATTGGTTGCATTGCATTGGTAGAACAACAGCATGAACAAAGTCAGATCTTTTATCAGTCATGCAGTCACTTTGTCTCGGAGGGTGGAGGCGGGGCCGCGAGCATACACACAGTGTGCAGAAGAGTGTAATGTAGTAGAAATTCAATTAGTAGATATATAATTTTCATTGCAATTTTCTTAAAAGTAATGTTACAATCTTGTGTCGTCTTGTCCACTCAATCTTGTGTGTCCTCTAGTCCCGTGAATTAAGTGTCTCTTGTGACACCCCTATTAATAAATATGCTATATTTTTGCAAAATTACATGGCAAGGGATTACTGAAATTCTTTTCCAAAAGGTCAGATGAAAAGCAAAACGTACAAAAACAAAGAAAATATTAACCAAATATACATTTCATAGAGAATAGTTATAGTCTTCCATGTGGAAAACAACATACAATAAACAGCATGAAGTATTTCTTGTATTCTACAAAGAGAAGCGTAGCAAGTACACCATGCTTACGTATACAATACACTGTATATGAATTGTATATATAAAAACTGCACTGTCTTTGACCAATACAGCCTTCTGACAAACCAAGTCACTTGTTTACAAAGAATCATCTAATGATTACTCCTCCTGCGGAGCTCCCCCGTGGCTTCGGCATCGTTTTCCTCCGAGAGCTGAGACAGAGCCGGACCCACTTTTGTGCTCTCCTCACCGACCCCGTCGGAATGCAAGCTATGCAAGCTCTGCTCGTTGGGCCGTTTCCAAGACGATCGAGTGGCAATCCACAGGATCAGAGCTCCGAAAACGACCAGAAGGAAACCCAGAACGTTCACAAATATCGCCTCTGGAGGAGACTGATTATACGCCGGGTTTCGCCTACGTGAGAAGATTGCAGTACATGAATGGCGTCTTCACTGTACAAAAGGCATTACTTGTTTCTTTCTTTTCCTGACTTACAGCGCAAATATGAGTTTTTCAGTGATGCCCATCAGTGCCACTGCTATAATGGATGCAAATAGCAGTAGACCACTGTAAACGTGCACGGGCATGAAGGCCGCCTTCCAGGATACAGGTGTCACAGGTATCAAGTACATGGCAACCCCTAAAACAAGCTGAAAGAAACATCCACAAACAAAATCATCAACATAAAAACACATTTATCATCGACTTAAAGACCACAGCCTTTTAAGCAAAGCCACACCTATGAGATGGATTATTTATGAATTATGAATGCTCACTAAAACAATATTTGATGAAGAGAGATGCCTTTTGTGTACATAGAAAAATTTATTTACATTTATATGAAGTTTATTTTTGCTGCTGCATGTCCTGTATACTAATTTATAACCCACAAGGCATGCCGAGAAGCCCATGTGCACACCTCCAACAGCAAGTTAGTTACCCAGCATGTCCCGTGGGTTATTATAAGTATTGTTTCGCATGTACAGTAATCCCACACCACTTTTGTGGTTGAGTACGGCCCACTATTGTTAAAAAAATCTGCTTATTTCAAAAGATGTTTTTGCCTAAATGAAGCATTTTCAAGCATAACAATGGTTAAATAAAGTAAAACACAAATATAAGGCATTCAGAAGACGCATTCAAAGACCTTGCGATAATGTTAGTTCTCTCAGTTATTGATGAGACAATAACCACTGCACAAAATAAAGAAAGGAACAATTTATGAGTCTGTATTGTAACTTAATTATGTCTTATTTTCTCTTATTAAGGCTACTAATAGGTAATGGGCATGTAAAGGTGACTATAGGGGTGTTACACCATGTCAAGAGGACTTTAATAATGTAAAAGAAAAATAATTAGAAGGTTGTAAAACAGGTTTTCTATGTTCAAAGTACGATTTCTAAAAGGAATTCTACTTTAAAAATTAAAATTACTTCAAAAATTAACTTAACACAGCCCAGTTAGGAGCCTATTATTGCAATAAACGATGGATTACTGCATGTTGGTGTGTTAGTGTTTATTCAAATACTTATGTAATCCATGCGTGGTGCAGTGTGAGCGTCTTAATTACTTGCTCGCTCATTTTTTTACATAACAAGGAATCTACTGTACTCACTTTTGTTATAATGCACAGAAACATTACTATTTCAATTGAAAAAAAATAACGCACTGGAATGCATTTACCTGCAAAGCATAGAGTATGACAGCTGCCAGACCCAACCAGCTGTGCAGGCTGTACATGTTGGGGATCTTGGCGGTATTGTGGTAATCAAAAACCGCCACCATGGACACAACAGCGAAAACAAAGGCCACCAAGTTCAAGCCTGCGTGGATGAACTTCATTGTCAGTTTGCTGCACCGCCAGCTCCATGGGAGTCTGTACACGATGATGGCTGAAATAGAGAAGAGTCATCAGTCATCAGTCTTATGATATGACCCATATCATATCTAAATATAATCCACTTCATAAAAACACATCAAACACATTCCTCCTCTTTGAAAAGTGGATCCATTGTGTGCATGAAACGCACCTGTACAACTTATTAGCAACTAATAAAAAAGCTGACTAATGGTGTTTGCTTATGATTGACACTTGGAAGCACGACCTGTTTATTAGTGCGGCTGGAGCCTGCAGCCATGATTATGCAGTAGATGAGCAAAACAGGGGGAAACAATCTCACAGTGACATGCAGTTTTCAATGATTCCTTCGTCAGTGAAACTCGTGTCTTCATTAAGTACCCGTGAGTCGATAAAAGTTGACTCTTCTGCGATTACCAGTAAGTCAGTGAAACTCGAGGTTTCTGGGTGTACCTGGGAGTCTTTGTCGAGTGTCAGTGAGTCCGTGAAAATCAAGTACCTCTGAGTTAATGAAACTCGAGTCTTCTTTGAATACACGTGAGTCATTGAAACTCAAGGCTTCATAGAGTAACCGTGAATCGGTGAAACTCAATGATTCGTCAGACACCCGTGAGTCAATGAAATCTGAGATTTTTTTGAGTACACGTGAGTCAGTTGCTGCAACTCGAGGCCTTGTCGGACACCAATGAATCAGTAAAATGATTCCTTCGTCAGTGAAACTTGTGTCTTCATTAAGTACCTGTGAGTCAATAAAAGTTGAGTCTTCTGCGATTACCTGTAAGTCAGTGAAACTCGAGGCTTCTGTGTGTACCCGGGAGTCTTCGTCGAGTGTCAGTGAGTCCGTGAAAATCAAGTACCTCTGAGTTAATGAAACTCGAGTCTTCTTTGAATACACGTGAGTCATTGAACCTCAAGGCTTCATAGAGTAACCATGAATCGGTGAAACTCAATGATTCGTCAGAGACCCGTGAAATCTGAGATTTTTTTGAGTACACGTGAGTCAGTTGCTGCAACTCGAGGCCTTGTCGGACACCAATGAGTCAGTAAAATGATTCCTTCGTCAGTGAAACTCGTGTCTTCATTAAGTACCCGTGAGTCAATAAAAGTTGAGTCTTCTGCGATCTAAGTCAGTGAAACTCGGACACCAATGAGTCAGTAAAATCTCAGGTCTTCGCCAAGTACCCATTAGTCAGTACGACTTCAATATTTGAGTCAGTGAAACTTGAGCCTTCATTGAGTCAGGGAAACTCGAGTCTCTGTCCAGTACCAGTGAGTCAGTGAAACTCAAGTCTTCAGTGAGTACCCGTGAGTCTGCGAAACTCGAGTATTCGTCGAGCAGCTGTGAGTCAGTGAAATTTGAGGCTTTGAGTACCGATGAGTCAGTGAAGCTCAAATCCCTGAATGCCTGCGAATTTCAGTTTGTCTTTGAGTACCCTTGAGTCAGTAAACTCGAGTCTTCATCGAGTACCCGTGAGTCAATGAAAACCAAATCTTTGTTGAGTCACTCAAGTATTCATTTAGTAGACATAAATACCCGTGAGTGCCGATGGAGTCAGCAGGTAGCAAGTTTTGAACGACTCGTTTGAAGAGTTGGAATGAAGCGTTCATGTGAGAATTACCCTGCAGCCACTCTACCTGCCACCTGCTGTCTTACCCAAATGCCTTATTTTATTTTGAAGGACTGATTACAGGATGTTAAGACAAGGAAGAAGGGCAAAACAATAGTTTTCCGGTGAAAACAGGTGTATTGACAGGTATTTTGTGAACATATTCCATTCTACACTGACTCACACAAGGACTGCTGAGACGTACAGTGGACTTCCGCTAACTTTGACGTCTCATCTGTGCAAAAACGTTGCAAAACACAGCAGCACTAGATTCGTAGTTTTTATGAAACTGGTGTTTATCGCCACGCCCCATTTTCACCCCCACACTGCATGCATGCTTGTTGTGCAACCACTGGCAACACAAACACTTGAGAAAAAGTCAACTCACCCAGACCCTGCAGGACAATAAACCCGCAGACGATCAGAACCGGGTGCCAGTTAAATTCCGCCGAACCTCCGTCCCAAGCCAGACCCTCTCTAAAGTGCAGAACCCATCTCAGCACGAAGATGATGGAGATGATTCCCAGCACCCCGGCGAAAAACAGAGTGGTTAGAAAGAGCTTGTAGTTCTCCACGGCGGCCATCGTCGGTCTGCCTGCCTGTCTGGGCTGTCAGATGCAGGCCACGCTGGGGGAGGATGAAGATGATGAAGAGTTTCTGGTGAGGACGGACTTCTTGGGGTCACGTGACGCGCCGCTGTGTAAATGTTTGGAGGGAAGGAAGGAGGGAAGGAGGGAAGGAAAGAAGGGAGTTTTGTAACTTTGCTGGTTACACAAGACTGGATTATGTACTGTTCGTGTGTCCTGTGGCGTGTATTATATCATTTACGATTTAGTTTCCTACATTTTATGACATCCTTCATTACACAAAATCCGCTTTGGTAATCTTGAAACTTATTTGGCCCTGCATCCTTGTCTTGCAGGGCTCCAACCCACGTGACAACTCGCCAGGCCACCCCCCCAGCCTTTGTCAACTTTTATGTACTTTTATGCAAAGCTGGCAGTTCCAGAAAGCCAAGTCATAAATGCTGTGAAAGTGAAAAGTGAGCGTTATGCTATATTTTCCTTATATTTATTATATTTTTCCTATGTTTAAAAAAATTACAATTTTATTTTGTTTCTTATAGGATTATAACTATTTCATTCATTCATTCATCTTGCCCAAAGACAGCTGGGATAGGCTCCAGCACCCCCGACCCTTGTGAGGAAAAGCGGTAAAAATTAATGAATGAATGAATGTTCACTATAATGGGTAATACGAGTGTAAAAGTGACTATAGGGGTGTTATTTCCTGTCAAGAGGGCTCTAATAATGTTCATTCATTCATTCATTTTCTGCCGCTTATCCTCACGAGTGTCGCGGAGGGTGCTGGAGCCTATCCCAGCTGTCTTCAGGCGAGAGGTGGGTACACCCTGGACTGGCCAGCCAATCACAGGGCACATATAGACAAACAACCATTCACACTCACATTCATACCTATGGACAATTTGGAGTTGCCAATTAACCTAGCATGTTTTTTGGAATGTGGGAGGAAACCGGAGTACCCGGAGAAAACCCACGCATGCACGGGGAGAACATGCAAACTCCACACAGACATGGTCGAGGGTGGAATTGAACCCTGGTCTCCTAGCTGTGAGGTCTGCGCGCTAACCACTAAACCACCGTGCCGCCCCTTATAGGATTATATTTCATTTTCAATAATATTTCCACTCTTTGCTTTATGCGTTTTGGAAGGCATAAAAAAATGGGACATTTTTCCTATTTGAAATATGACTTTTTAATCTGAATAATTAGACTTTATTTACATAAAATTGCTGCATTTCCCCGCCCCCATTTCTGTTGTTTATGTTTCGACTACCTGGTTGTCATCATTTTGACTTCTTATTGTTTATCTGATGTGGACACCCCAATTCCATTGGACAAAGCAGATGCACATGTGCTAATTTGCAACAACAGTAGGATGCAGACAATGAAAAACATTACAGTGTAAAAGGAAAGGGTGAAAATATAAAAATGAAATGCATGAATATATTTAGATGACAACATGGTCAAGAAATCACTGTATTATAATATTTGTTATAAGTTATTCTCATAACTTTATAACTTCATTTCCCCCAAAACACCAACTTTTTTTGTTGTTTGTTTTACATAATATCTGACAGAGTGTGTTAAAAAGACACAGAAAAATAAAATTTTATTTAATTTCTGGTAATATAACTTTTTTAATGTTTTTTTCTTCAGTGTTTTAACTTTATGCTACTAAAATGACATTCATTTTCGGGATGTCCGAGCTGATATTGTCCATCTCTCAATTTCCGATACCAATATACGTATCATGACATATCTTCTGTGGTGGAATGAACATGTGTTATATACAGTTTTTTTTAATATCGGTTTTAATGATTGCGATACCGGTATCAACTGATATCACATTTTTATGGTGATATCGGGACGATAATTATCGGCATCGATATTTAGCGGACATCTGTAGTTATTTTTTATGACGTCAAATTCTCGTGGATTTCTGATTTATTCTTGTTAGAACAACATTTGTCTCTGAATATTTCGACTCAATTTTTGTAAAACTACATTTGATTTTTTTTCCATTTTTGGTGTTTTTTTGAGAATGCCTGGACACCCCAGCTCTAAGGGTTGCTACTGCTAAGCCAGTCATTGGTGCACAGTGCTCTGATGCAGCATCACATTCCCTGCTAAGAAAATAGAGAGGAAGAAGGAAAGAAAGCTAAAAGCAAAATGCTAAAATGCTAAAATGCTAAATGCTGACTAAGTTTTATGAAAAGCAACAGACACATGACTTCACATGTTGTCTGCTGCATCCATCAGAAGGAAGCGCAAGCCAGCCAGTCCGACTTCCTGTGATTCCGTGTGATGGTGTGGAGCCCGCCCCGAGTGTATTTGTCTTCATTAGCAAAATCATCATTATCCTATCGTCACGTGACATCTCACCTAAACAGATTACCAAACATGTTTTTTTGGGTCACAGCTGCTACCTGACTACTGTCAAAGTGCCTTTGAGCAAGGTGCAAAACTCACTCAGGTTGTCACATGATCTCGAGAGAGACCTGACAAGATTTCTGGTTCAGTAAAAAAAAAAAAAAAAAAAAAAACGGTCTCATGGGCATTAGGCCTGGGACAATATTGGTGCTGCAACAATTAATTGATGAATCAATGATTAATCGATTATCCAATTAATAGACTATTTTGGTAATGGATCATTTAATTCAAGCCTCAAGGCTTTAATTCGATCATTTAATTTTAAATTGTACCGTAAACATCCTGATTTCAGCCTCTCAAACGTGAAGTCACTTTGGAAAAAAGCAATCAACATTTGTGAGGCAAATCACTGCAGAGATGTGTGCGTAAAGCATGCGTAGTATATGGGAATTATCCACTTCAACTAATGCGTAGGATAATATGTACATTTATGCACACCTCTTTCCATGTGTACATACAGAACCGAGTGGTAGAACAGTGAAACTACAAGTATTACAAAATTAAAATAGTTAGTTGCAGGTGTAGACGGGAGTAAACAAATTAATTCAAAAATTAATTAATCATGCAAAATTAATCATGCAACAAATGAAAACAGATTTGATCATTTTGCTATAATTTGCATTGCTATGCGCGCCTTGGCACATTTGTTCCATAGAACAAAGGCATGAACAGAGTGAGTCATTTTGTTCAGTAGGTGGAGGCGGGGCCGTTAGCATACACACTAAGTGCGGAAGAGTAATGTTGTGGAAATTAGTAGCTTGATTTTTTTTTTCCATTAAAATCTTGTCTTGGGCTGCACGGCGGTCGAGTGATTAGCGCGCAGACCTCACAGCTAGGAGACCAGGGTTCAATTCCACCCTCGGCCATCTCTGTGTGGAGTTTGCATGTTCTTTTCTCCGGGTACTCCGGTTTCCTCCCACATTCCAAAAACATGCTAGGTTAATTGGCGGCTCCAAATTGTCCATAGGTATGAATGTGAGTGTGAATGGTTGTTTGTCTATATGTGCCCTGTGATTGGCTGGCCACCAGTCCAGGGTGTACCCCGCCTCTCGCCCGAAGACAGCTGGGATAGGCTCCAGCACCTCCCTGCAACCCTTGTGAGGAAAAGCGGTAGAAAATGAATGAATGAATCTTGTCTTGTCTGGATCGACACCCCTAAAATTCACCATTTACGATCTGGCTCACGTGTTTCCTGGCAGGCCCGCCTGTGCGTGGGGTGTGGAACCATCTATACTGCAGCATGTCAAGTGGATTTCTGCTCAGGCATTATAAATGTGACAGAACTGGTTGAAAAGCAACACGATTACATTTTATTTACACAAAGATTCTTAACTGACAGCAGAGGAATGGAGTTGTAAAAGGTAATGAGTAGGAAGTCATTTCATTGCACCTTGTTGGCGCTAAGCTCTAAGCCTTGAGCTTGTAGACATGGCAGCAGAAGTTGGACTTCTTTTGTTCAACATGAACTATCGTGTCCTTGTCAAAGACCAGGCTGTGCTGGAACGTCTGAAGCCAAAGATAATAGTTCACGTCAGGACATCTGCATGCGTCTCCAAAGCTCCCGTCAGGTTCCTCACCTCATCCCAGGCTTCCGACAGTCTGACCGTCTTAAGTAAACATCCGCTGTGGTTGTCGTGCAGTCGGATCTCAGCTCTTCCTTGTCCGTCCGCACCGTTGGTGACCACCACTGCCAGAAGGTCCAGATCGTCTTCATATTCTACCAGGCGGAAATTCTGAAATATTTGCAAGTTGAGTTTGTACAACATGGAGCTGGAGAAAGACTTCTTGCTAAAAATAATTCAAATGGACAGGTCACTGAATTACTGAGGGGGGTGTCCAAACTGTGGCCTGAGGGCCATTTGCGCCCGTGGTTGCTTTTTTATTGACCTGCAGTAGTCTCAAAATCTAATTTAACAAGAAAACTGTTTAAAAAAACTAAAACAGAAGCAAACGTGGGAAAATCAGCAGTAATTTCACAAGAATAAAGTAAATATTACGAGACTAATGTCATAATATTGTTAATCAAGCTGAAATACAATGAATGAATGAAAGTTAATAATAATTAGTTAATAATAATAATAATAAAAGTTAATAATTTTATTTTTTTTAAGTTGTAATTTGATGTGAAAAACAAACCACGCTGTCATTTTTAGAAAATTGCGGAAAAATATATCATATTACGAAAAGAAATTAGGGTTGCCAATTAACCTAGCATGTTTTTGGAATGTGGGAGGAAACCGGAGTACCCGGAGAAAACCCACGCATGCACGGGGAGAACATGCAAACTCCACACAGAGATGGCCGAGGGTGGAATTGAACCCGGATCTTCATTCATTCTCTTCAAGACTAATAAAAACCAGCTTGGAGCTGCACTATGTAGCAACTGTGGAAGAATATCGATGATACCTCTTGATCGGGATCATCGTCCAGCTGCTGGAATCGTCTCTTGACCGTGCGTCCTGAAGAGGTGACGGTGACTTGTGAAGCGTGCTGCGCGAGGAACGTTAGTGAGATGATGGAACCCCACACGTGTGACATAAAAATACCATGGATGACAACAGTCCACTCTGGTTGAAGCAGTGAACTTACAACGTCGTTGTGACGAGTTTCCATGGAGAAATCTTGAACTACCTTTGCTGACGAGCTGCCGTTGAAATCACCAAGGATTTTTAGAATGCTGGGAGGAAACAAAAATAATTTAGCACTTGATAGGAGGCTACTTCAGTGGGGGTCTGCTAGGGTGGGAGAACAATCATTGATTGGATTCATTCACGCCAACTTGTAACATGCATAGTGAAAAAGTACATGCACAAGGTACATCATGTACACATGTATCAATAGATTTCTTATGTTTAAAGTAAGAGGTAGATCTTTGGGACTTGGACTTTTGAAAAGGTTGAAACAGTGAGTGAGAACCCCTGATATATTGTAATGCCTTTCTAGACACTTCAATCCATTATTCTTGATAACAGTATTATTCTTCATTTGTCCCACAGTCACACACATGAAAAAAGTAGTATCGAGCCACCACAACTGCAAAGATGGTGGTAACTACACCTGCAATATTAATAATAACAATAATAATAAATACAGAGACCTGAATTGCTGTGCTTACTTTATAGTGCTGGGTCCTACATGAATGATTCTTCCCGAGTCGTCAGGATGGAAGAAAATCACATCGCTCTCTATGGAGCAACAATTCATATTCTGGATTCCATTTGTGGCCTAAAAAATAAATATATATATATACATATATATATATACACAAATTTCCCCACTGAGGGACGAATAAAGGCATATCTTAATCTTAAGGCATATCTTAATATAAATATATACATATATACACACACACACACACATATATATATATATATATATATACATACATATACATATATACACACACACACATAAATATATACATACATATATATACACACACACACACACATATATATATAGGAAAATATATATATATATATATACATATATACACACATATTTTTTACACATACATACATATATATATATTAATAGAAAATACAAATGATTGCACACATTGAAGACATGATCTGCACATGAAGTGGAAGACAAGAGGAAGAAGAAAAAGAACAACTGTCAAAAACAACTGTGCACTCAGCGTACTTAGCACCGAGCAAACCACAGCTGCTGAGGATCTGGCAACGTAACAGTGAACACACATAGAGTACAGTGGGAAATACATACAGAGTACAGTAGGAAATACAGACATACAGTACAGTCATACCAAAGTCTTGTCTCTCAGGGAGCAAATGTGGTGGGTGCCTTGGTGGCGTTTTTGCGGGGGGGTGTGAATAAAGTGCCAAGGGAAGCCTCCGATCTGCACTCCGTTATTGGAGCAGGACACTTGGAAAAGCACCGGAGGATGCTCTGCACGCAAAAACAATGAGACAAACACGTCTGTTCAGGGACCAAGAGTGCAGTATTCAACTCTTTCACACAAACTCTCCAAAAACCGTACCTGGAATCTGAATATTTACGGGAATGCCGCATGGGAACTCTCCCACTCGTTTGCCTTGGAGAAGTGAACTTGCCTTTCCCAGTGCTAGTTTCTCCTCCTTGTACTGCAGCGTATGAATCAAAGATGGATTTCATTCAATATTAGTTAACATGATGGAGTGAAACCTTGCTTGGTGTCACCGATTCCCGACAGATAGTCTGACTCAAACCCGCCGTGTCCAAACCTGTTCCACTTTGATCATGTTAAGAAAAAAATCACATCTAAAGTTGTGATATTGGTGAAAAAGCATATTACTAGTATCGGCTTCACTCTTATAGCCACCATTTTTGTTGTTTTTTTTCCTCCAATATTTCAACTTTCTTCTTAAAAAAAATCACAATAATTCAATTAATATTATGACTTTGTTCCCATAATATTACAACTCTTTTCCCCAACTGGGAAAAAAAAAAACTTGACAGAAAAAAAACATAGCAATATATTGAGGCTGGCAAAATCATCAAATCTGTTTTCATTTGTTGCATGATTAATTTATTTGTTTATCACCGTCTACACCTGCAACTAACAACTATTTTAATTTTTTAATACTTGTAGTTTCACTGTTCTACCACTCGGTTCTGTATGTACACATGGAAAGAGTTGTGCATATTTTACTACGTATGAGTTGAAGTGGATAAAACCAGAGCATACGCTAACCCAGGTTCCACTATATTTATTGTGTTAATACACTGACGTTCATGTATGGAGTAGGAAAAAAAATACCAACTTTTTTCACAATGTGATCAAAATTGAACAACTTGACAGTCTTGCTGCTGTAAGACACGGCCAGGACGCCCTGGGTCAGGAGAACATCAGTAACACCACTCCCAAATACCTGCAAAATGTCAATTCATATCTTAATAAGTGGTACATTTGAAATACCTCAAACGTGCTGCACAAACCTTTTTGTTCACCTCCATCATGCCCACAACTTCCAAGGGGAACGTTTGAAAAATGGCCAGATGCATCAGCGTGCTTTCTGTTATTCCGGCCTGGCAAAGTGGGAATTAAAAAAAATATATATAAAGCTTGACGTTGACATTCTTCTCCAATTTCACGCCAACATTTGAAATAAAATTGATGGTTGTATTTATTAGATTAGATTCAGCTCTTTCGATATAGAATAAACAGAAAAACACAGCTTTAGCTTACATTGCTGGGTATACCAAATAATACATAATAAATAGGCCAGAAAACATGCATAGGATTAATTCATATTGCTGTTCCTTGATTCAATAGCCTTTCATCAGATGACGTAGCATTCATTATACACAGTACATATTCCACTACTAGTTAGCTTCCACTTTAGCAACCATTAAAGATATGGTAAACACAGACAATAACATGTTAACTTCATTGGCGACTCCAAATTGTCCATAGGTATGAATGTGAGTGTGAATGGTTGTTTGTCTATATGTGCCCTGTGATTGGCTGGCCACCAGTCCAGGGTGTAACCCGCCTCTCGCCCAAAGACAGTTGGGATAGGCTCCAGCACCCCCCGCAACCCTCGTGAGGATAAGCGGTAGAAAATGAATGAATGTTTTCCTTCTCTTTCATTGTCCTTTCTCTAGCCTCTTCAATGTGAACATGTCCTCAAACACCTGCTTCCTTCTTCATCCTCCGCGTCGGTGACGTAAGCGAGCCTCGAAGTAGACAAAAAAAACACTGAATTTTTTTTGTAAATTGAGGTACTTGAATTATTGGAATAATCGTTGCGGCCCGTGGAGTAACACCGGCTGCTTGGAGCGAGTGCCTGAATACAGTGCACCATACCGGGCTACAGCAGGTCGCTCCTTCCCCTCTATACTCTGCTTCTCCTGATACTAGTGATGTGGTAGTAGTAATGTCAGGATATTTGATGAGGTACACTTGGTGAAATCCTAATTTTCGTCCAGTCCTTCTTACCTCCAGGTGTGCACCAAGTACACTTACATTTAAAAAGCAGATCTAAAAAGGTTATCTGTACCATATTGGCGTTGAGAAATTAAACGATACTGTGCATCTCTAGTGAGAAGAGTCTCTTTGAATATGATGCATTCATGCTTACCTGTCGTGCTACGGGGTTCTCTCTGCTTTGAACAGATTTAACATAAAAGATCTCCTGCGAAACATCCCAGCTTAAATACCTGAAAGATATTTCAAAGGTACATAAAACATGATCATTGGTATTTAAATATCCGCCAAGAGGTTTCCATTTACTTGAACTTGTGCTTCGAAGACAGGAAAACTCTCTGCATCTCCTGTCCTGTTGCATCTGATAAGCGATACAGCCAGTTGTTGGCGGTGAGAACCAGGAGGCAGGGCTTCTGATCAGAAGGAGACGCCAGCGTGTTTTCCTGCCAACGACATATTCCACGCTCATATCAGGCTTTACTCTACTCTGCTGTGCATACAATATAAAGACAACGTTGGCACTTACAAGCGGGCACTGACACAGCAAAGTATCTTCAAATTTCTCACTTTTGCATCGTTGGGGCAAATTGTAGAGAAGGTGAGGCTCGGCATGAATACTGAAAAGTTCATCACAAAGTCATCATCCTGGTGTTAGCTTGCACATACCTTTTTAATTCTGCAAAAATACACACATTACATCCATGCTCTTTTTGGGAGAGCAGCAAATGGGGATAAGCTGCTAGTAATTGATACAGCCTTTTGTGCTACTTCAAGCTAAAGGAAATACCAATTGATTAAATGTACTTATATGTGGCAAAACAATAACGGGATTTAACATTATTAGAGCCCTCAAAACTGGAAATAACACCCCTCTTGTCACATTTACATTCCTATTACCCAATATAGTAGAGAGAAAGACATAAATAAGATAAACATTTGGTTCTTTTCAAGCAGGGGTCCTAACCTTTTTGACGACGAGGCACAATATTTTTCAATGCAGAGTGGCCCCAGGGCCCATTGAATATTTGCACTATTAACACTTTGTTTTCACTAATAAATCAAATCCACTCATAGTTTAACAAGATAAGCTAAAACCTGAATAAAGTTAATAACATGACATGATAAAATGTGATCATCACAAAGATCCTTTCTGTGCGTTCTAAAGATATAAAGACAGATAAAAAAAGAGGCAGCTAAGAATGCACATAATGGGACACAACTATTTCACCTTTACATAATGTGACTTGCATATTATTAGCAAGCTGCAGAATTATTATTATTAATGTTATTAGCACTGTCACGCTGAAGAGCTATGTTATGAATTTGTACTCACCAGCTATAGCATGTCAGGTAATTTTCCAGGTAGAGTTTACCATTTTCATACATTATTGGACATTTTGAGGTCTTGAGGCACACTTTGGAGAAGTCCCTGTTGTCCTGGAAGATAAAGGTTGATATTGAACATGAATCACAAACACACACATTTACGCAAACATTAACACAACATTTTTGCTCCCATCTTTCATGAACCAAAGACCACGTGCGACCACAGCAGGACCAGGAGTTCCTCATCCGGCATCTTCCTAAAACATCACATTTTGGAGCCGACGCCACACCTCTGGTGACTAATCAGCAGACACATTTTTTTATATTTTTGTGTACACAAAAAATTTTGCATCTTTGAGAGCAAAAACAAACTCGAGTGTAATTCATATGACGCGTTTTTCCCGTTACCTGCAAAAGGATGCCCCGAAGGAGCTTCAAATTGAGCCTGGTTAGACTTCCACCATCCCTGATACCTCTGCTCCTGACACTCAGCACCTTCACAGCGTTGATGCTCCTTTTTCTCCAGTGTGGCGCCATCATGTGGTGGCATCTCTACCATTCAAGCGTGCATCTGCAAGACAAAAAAAAAAACAATGAAATGAAGCTGCAGTGCTTTGCGGTGACGTTTCAAAACTGGAATATCATGTCAGAAATACAATACATCAAATAAAGCATACCTTGTAGAGAGAGCAGGGGTGCCCAAAGTGCATTTGCAACCTGCAGCTGTTCTTTTATTGGCAAACAAGTTCTAAATGGCTAAATGATGAAATGTAATGCAATGGAAAATACATAGAAAATGGATTGATCACAAAGCCGAGATGCTTTTTTTTTTTCTTGAAATGTATAACGTCTTAACATATTTGAAAATATTACAGTAGCATTTGCATCTTTTCATTTCACTGTGTGGCCTTTTGGACAACCTTGTGCAGAGCAACAAAGACTACAAAGATCTCCAAAGAGTGGGCACCTCAACCATGCTCCAGATTTGTGTATTTAAATGTATTTTAATAAAGACTCCAACCCAGTTGAGTTAGTAAAATTCCATAATTGGCAGAAGCACTAGTAACAAAGCTTCTTCATCTTTCTCTTTCAGCTTTTCCCTTCAGGGGTCACCACAGCAAATCAATCTAGTGTAGCTTCAACTACTCTTTCCCATAACTTCACTGTATGGCTCATTAGTTTTATACATCTGTAGTTGCCACAGCTCTGCACATCACCCTTGTTCTTAAAAATGGGCACCAACACACTTCTCCTCCATTCCTGAGGCATATTCTCACCACCTAAGATCCTAGTGAACAACCCAGTCAGGAACTCAAGTGCTACCTCTCCTAGACACTTCCATACCTCCACAGGTATACCATCAGGACCAAGTGCCTTCCCACCAGTAATAAAGCACTTTCAGTAAATGCCTCCCAGCTATCACGTGATCAGAGATGGCGCTTCCGCAGACAAACTGGATGGATTGCATTTACATTGTGTATTTGTGGCCACTGGAAATGCTCAACTGAAACCATTATTCAGTCCACTGTCACACACTGTATAAAGTCTATCGATGTTTTACGAGGCAAAATATAATTTCATTTGTGTGGAAGATACGGCAAAATTCAAAGACATGTCTATGGAGTCAGTTTACTATCAAAATAATTGTGTGTGTGTGTGGGGGGGGGGTAAAATTCAACAGTGCGCCCTCTCATTTTTTTTTATCCATCCACAGGAATTATTTTGTTCCACTATTGAAAATCATTCAACAGTACGCCCTCTCACTTTTTATCTATCCACACGAATGATTTTACCCCCCCAATATTATTTGTACCTCTTCTTGTACCGCTCCTTTTTATGTAGTTTGGCCCAACACAATGATGACGTCAAACACCGTCGACCGTGTTTGACAACAAGAGACCTTGCGCGCATGCGTAGAACACAACACTCTCGGTGACCGCTACAACAAAGCCAAACTGGGTGATTATGGTTTTATTTCCTACTGATACAAGTTAAAACATATTCTTTTTGAAATACACGTGTGTCCGAGACAACTACACAATGAATCTTAAGTAAATATGCATTATATTGGCGACGCTAGCTGAAGAGGTAGATATACATCGGGTTAACTTCATTCTAATCCATTTCTTTATTAGCCCCGGTTTAGCAAGTGACACATCCAAAGGTGATGAGAACCAATCAAATGTAATGTAGAGTTACACTTGATGCAATATTACCGTAACAGCGTTGGGTGGCTTGGTTTTGTTCCTTCTGGATCCTGTTTTTTGAAGTTAAGTCTTCTTCATGTTGACATATATAGCAGCGGCCCAACAACATTGAATCTCATTACTGCCATCAAGTGGAAGTAAGGTGTAACAACATAAATCATGACGTTCATGACATGACTTGTCTGGATGTTTTAATGCTCTGAATTGTTTCAATGAACTTTATTTTGACATGACAAGTGACAATGGACCACTCGACCCTTGAACCATCTTATATATTTTTTCTAGGGCTGTCGATGGTAACATTTATTTAATCAATTACGTAAAAAAGCATTTAAAAAGCATGTCAAGCCACACCTCTGTTATGATGGCAGACGGAAGCATAATGTAGTGTCCCACACAACACTGTCTGATGCTCTTTTATAAGTTTATTCTGACCTGAACGCAGCAAGAGCAGGATAATTCCAATACCATACATGTATCTCCAACTCAAACACGTCTCTCGTCCTCCTCGGACCGATACTTCCTTATTGTCACGTGACGACCGCGAGATGCATTCACAGGCATTGGCAAGATCACGACAGTACAATGTCGTACAGCCAAGAAAATACATCTACACTCAAAACGTGAATCCATCTTATATAAGTTGGTCCTGACGGTTTATCTGTTTGGTAATTTATCTTTTTGTCCATAAATTACAGTAAAATTGTCATATATCACACATACTTGCAAATTGTGAGTAGTCATGAGTATTTCATTTGAAAACTGATTATTGTATGCTTAGTGTATGCAGAGGGAACAGTTGTTAGAATGAATATGTCCTTGTATTTTCACAGAATAAATGCATCAATTGCAGTCCCTGTGTTTAGCCACACTGGCTAAAGTTTTGAGTGTGCACAGAGTGTCCACAAGGTTCAAGTGCACAGACGGAAGACCCTCTGCTCCACTGGGTTCAAGGATTCTAACCAATCCTGATGACATCTTTCAGCACAATATGTGGTTAGTCCAGCATCTTAAAAACCTTGATATATGATTCTATTCCAAACTTTAATTCTGCTGTTTTTTTAGGGATCATGTGCAATGGACAAAGGAGGATGTGGAAAATGCACAGATAAAAGCTGAGGAAAACTCCAGTGTGCGAATCCCATTCAGTGAACAAGGCAAGAATGCACACCCATTTGAATTTAAAGGGGAGCTATTATGCTTTTTTCACTTTTTCTGATCTATAAATATAGTTAGAATTGAGTCATCGTCTTAAACGATGCCAAAATTTCAGATAATGAGGTTTGCGCAATTGGAAGTGAGCCCTGAAAGAAGTTTGGGATGGCTCTGAACGCTGCCGGGGGCTTCTCTGTTTACAGTGTTAGCAATGTCTCCCAGGAAGCGTTTCTTCGGGTGTAAGGGAAAACTACATTTGAGGCAAACATCAGGCACAAGTGGTTGGAGTTCCCGATTCCCTCCCAGCAAAATAAAAATAAATATTTTGTCAATATTTGTCAACGGCATTTTGTACTGGACTGTTTTGTGAAAATGGGCCACTATGCAACTGGACTAGCCCACAAACTGTCACTGAAGCCAGTCACGGGACTCACAAAATCCAAAAAAATATAGCTGGATTAGGTGCAGATTGTGGAAGATCTAGAAAGCTTTCTGTGATGGTTATTACGTGTAGCTGCTCTATAGGAGTCCACAACTCAATAAAAGGGCCTAAAAGTGAGCATAATATGTCATCAGCTGACGTGTACATTTGTGAAACTGACACCATGTCCACACGTGATTCCCACAGCTACGTTTGACACGGACGCTTGTCGCTACTGGGATAGGTTTTATGAGCTTCACCAGCAGAAATTCTTCAAAGATCGGAAGTGGCTTCTTTTGGAATTCCCAGAACTGTTTCCATCTGACTTAAAAAGCCAAGAGGGGGACACGAGACATCAGCAACAGGGCAGATGCACACACTTGGACCCCAACGCCAACCCGCAACACCTCCGTCAAGATGCAGGGCCGGAAACGTACAAAGCAGCCGAGCGCGTTTCTTACCCGGGACAGCATGCCGATTTCAGGATATTGGAGGTTTTTCATTTTATATACTTTTTGACAGTCACGATTCTTGCTTGATAGGATGCAAAGAAACACTTTCTTATCTTCCATATGTATAAAATGATGTTTTTACAGGTTGGATGTGGAGTCGGCAACAGCGTATTTCCTATTATTAGCAACATCAAGTAAGTGTCAGTTGAGCTGTCCCTCCTTTATCGGTTCCTGAGTGAATGCATTTAATATTGTTGTACTAGTTATAGCAAAGAAACCCTGTTTATTACTTTCTAAACGTGTTTTTTTGCCATTATTAGAGACCCATATACATTAAATAACACCCCTATAGTCATCTTTACACTCATATTATTCTTTGTTTACACCAAGTTGCGCTACTCTGACACGGAGGATACGCAGGATCTCTGAAGGGACACAAGAGACGGCCGGCGCTTTAAGTATAGCAACATCCATGCTAACAGTAACAGGCTGATGAGCGGCCATGGCCAGCTACACCCACCATCCAAAGCAAAAGCAAATTACGAGTCTTCCACGGTTTTGATTGGCGGTCAGATGTGTAGGGGGGTATCAAATCAATCCTCCCAATCATCCTGCTGATTGGTCCTTGTCTGGGCGGCAGCCTTAACATTTAACAGTTTACTGGGATCGCGTCACAAGCCAGCGTGACACGCATGTCGTTAAGTCGCTTGGCTGGGCGTTGCTTCCCTTGTGTGGCAAACATTCGCCTTCAGTTTATTTATTCCTAAGTCAAGAAGGAAAAAGTAAGAAACCAAAAATTCACCACTTCCACATGGAATGTGAGGAGAAATTTCCACTGTGTCATATCGGACTTTGCATCCATTGCTCATTCAATGTCTCATCAATGTAGTATTACTGATGCCTAGTCACCAGAATACTGTAGTATTTCAATATTTTGTGGACTAATAATAAGCCATAGTCATTCACAAAACAGCCAATATTTATTCATTCGTTTTGTAAAAATAGCGATAAAGTGAGGGACAACTCTATGAGATATTTTTCATATTCACTTCCCTGCAAGACATAATAAATTGATTCCTGGTTTGAAATGTTATTTTTATAATGTTAATGTTTTATAATCTTATTTACAGAGAAAAGGGTGCATATTTATACTGTTGTGACTTCTCGCCATGTGCTCTTCAACTGCTGAAGGTAAGAAGTCTTCATATTACTGGAGTAATATACTGATACCGATATATGTAACATGACATATCTCCTGTGGTGGAATGAACACATGGTTTTTAATATCGTTTTTTCATGATCAGGAAAGAACCTGATACCGATGTCAACCGATATCAATTTTTTATGCTGCCAGTAATTATTGGACATCCCAAATTTGGAACCTGCTGCGAGCGGCCGTGGTGGTCAAATGGCGTGGTGCTGGCGTTTCAAATGGTTGATAAGGTTTTTCGTGCTCCCCCCTTATCGCGGACCATTTGGTACAACTAGCACACAAAATGGCTTCCTTTTAAAAGTGAGTGTTTGTTTACAAATGAACACTAGGGAAGTTAAAACAGGCCGTTAACATCAGAGGTAATAAGAAAAAGGACCGCTTGATTTGCTCTCCTCATTGGAGCGTTTTGGAAAATTATTGGTTATCGGAGCTATTTTTAATGTTATCAGATTCACAATGTATGATGTTATAATTCCATCATATCAGCCCAATAATTTTCATCACTACTTTGCCCTCCCCTCACAGGGCCATCCCGACTATGACGACTCTGTGTGCCACGCGTTTATGTGTGATATTTGCGAGGAGGAGGCCTCTCTTCCCTTTCCTCCACACAGCCTGGATGTCGTTCTTGCAGTCTTTGTCCTCTCCTCCATTCATCCGGACAGGTGAACGGAAGAAACACATGCTAGCTTGCTGCCTTTTATCACTTTAGCACTTCCACCGAGACCATTGACTTTTCTGTAACGGCAATCTACACTCACAGGACATTTATTTATATTTATGTAATGACCAGGGGTGCAACAATACAGAAAATTAACGGCACAGTTCAATATTTTTTTGTGCAAGTTTATTTTAGCTTGTATTTTATTGACAGTTTTTAAATAAAATGTATATGGTGCAGCTATACCCGCCTCATTTTGTACTGCGCATACTCAGACGTTTCAACCCTAAAAAACAAAAATAACACTTTGGAAAACCAATTTTAAAAAATGACTATTCAATTTAAAACTAAAAATACGCACTAGTGGTGTCACAAGATGGCCCGACATTCCCCGGCAGGAGAGGGTTCACTCTGTGCATTGCTTGCTTCTTTGGCGCGTTTGTTCCATAGAACAACAGCATGAGCGGCGTGAGCCCTTTTTTCAGTTATTCATGGGTGAAGGCGGGGCCGGTAGCATACACACAGAGTGCAGAAGAGTGCAATTAGTAGATTGAAATTTATTATGGCGATATGGTGGTCTAGTAGTTAGCGCGCAGACCTCACAACTAGGAGTCCAGGGTTCAATTCCACCCTCGGCCATCTCTGTGTGGAGTAGTCTATATAGGGTTTATTATTTCCATACTTTATGTACACTCCCAGTTTGCTGTTAAACAGAAACCATTAGTCAACTAACAAAGTGCTGTTTTCCTTTAAAGCTCTTTGAATTGTGCAGATGCGCTTGATGCTGTGTGGTAAGCATTTCAGTGAATGAGATTTCATCTGTAGGATGCAAGGAGTAGTAAACAGGCTGTCCTCTTACCTCAAATATGGAGGGGTTTTTCTCTTTCGGGATTATGGAAGATATGACTTCTCACAGCTCAGGTTTAAGAAAGGTCAGTCTTCCACGCCTCATGTTTGGTACAGTTGGTTGTATTCCTCATTCAAAAGTCTTATTGTTTGCTGCAATCAGGTCGGTGCTTGTCAGACAACTTCTACACACGTGGCGATGGAACCTGCGTTTACTTTTTCGCTAAAGGTATTCTACATGAAATACCATCCAATCATGTACATGTACCGCATCATCCAAATGTACTGGGCTGAAAATGTAAATTATTATTATTATTTTTTCGACTTTGTTTTATCTTCATAGAAGAAATTCATCATTTATTCAGCAAAGCCGGACTGGAGGAAGTTCAGAATGTGGAGGATCGCCGACTTCAAGTTAACAGAGGAAAGAAAGTATCAATGCATCGAGTATGGATGCAGAGCAAGTACAGGAAACCATATCCACTTTCACCTTGTTAACGCCCCTCTTTCCTTTATACACTGTTATATTTTTAGATCTACTTGTTGTCAAAAAACGCATATTTTGCAGTATGTACATTAAAAGTATACCACATGGATTGTTACTGTGTTCCAGTAACGAGAAATATAATTCATTACTATTTCAATTCATTACCGCTTTTTGTCACGAGACACCGACTCACCAGACGAGACGATGGCCGAGATTGGCTCCCCAAGAAAGAGGCGGGATGAGATTTTAACCTACAATGACAAAATATGACTGGACAAGCAGACTTTTGTATTTGAACGAGCCACAAAACAATGGTGGTGTGTTTTGAAATGTTTATTGTTCCACAAAGTGACACTCAAAAAGATATTGTCAACATTTCATAGACCAATATGCATTACATTAACGCCCAGTTTGGACTCTTAGGAAAACAATCAGACTGCACTTCTGGAAAAACAAACAAAAAAACAGACTGTGTACATATATTTATACTGTATATTCTGTATATTTTGTATTTTTCTTTTTTTTTAATAGATGTGTCTGCACCTACTTCACCAAAACAAATCCCTAGTATGTGTTTGATCATACCTGGCAATAAACCTTTTTCTGATTTTGATTCTGATTCCGATTCTGACCAAATAAACCACTGTTATGATACGATATAACTTTTTCAAGTACAAATGAACTTACAAATAAACTTTGCAAAGATATTCTAATGTAATATCCCCCTTCCCAATTATTGATACTTCCCATACCAGCACCTCATGCTCCAATATCGATTCTCAAATCTAAATATTGATACTTTCAATACGTCAGTCTTTTGAGATTTGACCCATTGTGAACGGAGGAGCCATGTGTTAATTGTCAATAAAGTTTTTATTCTTATAGTTGTTATCATTCCTGAATCGTTTATTTTAATGGTTGTATGAGCTTGTTTTATTTTTTTTGCATTGTTTAATGTAAAATACCATACAATTGAAAATAAATAAATAAAATGCTATAAATTGATGAATGCATTGTATTCTTTATGCTGTGGTATGAAATAGATTGTAAACTATGTAAACACAATGGATCGGTATCGAATCGGTAGTGCCGATACCAGGCCTAAGTCTATCGTATCGGATCAAAAAGGAGATCAGCGGTATGGCACGACTACTTAGTAGTGAAACATTTGGAGTGCAACCAATTCCCAAACACATATTATGCATTGCATAGCCATTACCCAAACAGTATTTTGGCAAATATAAAAAGCATTAAATGGTCGTCATTTTCATGCATGTTTGGTTTGGTTGTTATTGAAACGGAGAAAAAAAACAAACCCCCCATTAGTGGGTTTTGCACACGCTGCGTGACGTTGCCAGCCACTTGAGGACGCAAGAGGTGGTGGACCAGCCAGGACTCACAACACTGAGGTGTCAGGAAGGTTACGAACAAATTATAATTACCGCTTTTTGTCACAAGTAGCGACTATTTCGTAAGGGGGGTAACCCCTGCTTACTGGCGAGGAATTCCGCCGCCCGGCCGGCAACGCACCGCACCGGCTGCGCGGCGTCGACTCCACGGGAGAAAAGTAGCTTGATGAGTGTCCAAAGTAGTGGAAGTTTGGAGGGGCCGCCATCTTTGGTCCCAGCTCTCCACGTCCTCAACACGGACTGTGTTTTCAGCAACATATCACGGCTGTGCTGAAGGCCCCACAAGGTACAGTCATACGCTTCAGGATGATTTTTGTGGTGTTTTTTTCCCCCCACCAGCGGTTCGTTTTGGGTGGGAGAAAATGGTAGCGAGCGACGACTCTTTTAGTGGTGGATAATGCTGGCTAGTTAGCTTGAACAGCAAATCGGCGGCTCCAAAGTCCATTGAGGCTGTTGGGCTGCTAGCTAGCAGCACCGTCATCTTTTCTAGGTTGTGGATGTGCTTTTTGTAGCCTGAAAACGTGCATGCAAAAATGTCGTCAAACACGAAACGAGTCGAAAAACTCGCTGTTTGTGACGGGTGCATCCATGTTTAAACGTGCACTTGGCTGTAACGATGTAAGGTAAAAAAAAAAAAATGGGGCTGCAAATGCAAATACGAGGACAAAGCAATGCCTGCCGATGGTTAACAATGTATCACCAGTTGACAGACGTTGTGTAGGTGTGCATCCACCATTGTGTGTCACAGCGTGACGCCTATCACCACTGTGCAGCAATCTTGGCGTTTACTACGCAGCGAATGTTGGAAAAAAAAATGTTGTAAAAATGTGGTGCGTAATTTTGAGGTTAACCCTACATGACCTTTTTCATCAAACCAGTTTAAATCAGATAACTATGCCCGGAAAGCTTTTGAAGTGACACCATTTTATGTGCATCCTCCTCCTTGATGATTTCTTGTGAGAATAAACACAAATTTTGGTAAGACTGAAACATGACAGTGGTGCAGACACGGTAATCAGTGACATGTATGCCTTTTATAAAACGCTTTAATCCTTTTCTTTGAACTTTATTCTCCAGTTGACTTAATCCTTGTTGGAAATGGACCATTAGGCAGGGCCTTTTAGGACTTTCTCAAGTGTCTCTGCCATAAACAGGTGGTCAATGTGCTGAGCAGCATGGAGTTAAAATGACATTCATAGCAAGGGCTGTAAGGGTTCAACCGCTTGTTCTTGCAGGGGCTGGAACGTAGATAATTCTTTTGCATACCAAAGCCTTTATTAAACATATTGCTGGCTTGAGTTCATGCATCAGAGACACCACACTGGGTCGAAATGGACCCACCCCCCATGCAGGCTGAATGCAAGAGATACAAAGTTTAAATCAAAGTTTTCATTGACCGTCATTTCAATTTTTAGCCTCCTCCGTTAATCGCATACTTGAGAAAGCACGAGCGCTTTTATTGACTTTGGGAGCAGCAATCAGTGGTGGTATCAGTTGTAAATCTTTGCAACAGCTGTAGCAGCCAGTCAAAAGTAACGAGTCAGCAAGTTGTAGTAGACGTCAGTCCCCCCTTTTTTTTTTTTTTAAACAAATGGTATGTACTCATTCCAGAGCCTCGCAGGCCCGGACAACTGAGACGGAAACTGAGACAAAAAGTCTCATAATTCCCCTGACAGAATTATTGTTTCGTCCAGTCTATAAAATGTTTTTTTTTTAATTAATCTGTCTAAAACCAAGTCAAGAAGTCCTATTAATCCATTTGACACTCAAAAATGTGAACACACTAATTTAAAATTTTTGCATGCCTCAATTAATTGTAATGCATAGAAATAGTGTTACTATGTAGGTAGATATTTTATTCATCGCCATGGGGAAATTTGCATTCACTGAAGATGTGATTGTTGCCAAAGACACAATATGGCAGCGAGATGAACATGAACACCACCTTCCTGTTTTGTCATGAAGTATTTATTAAATTCAGTGTTTCGCAAGTCTTTTCTTTTCGTTGCTGCAAAATAAGCCAAAATCGAGCCAAAGAAAATGACAAGGGGCAGCATTTTGACTAAAGAGGTGAGGGACCACACTACTTTTTACGATGACTTCTTTCTTGGATTCAATTGTGTCACCTAGGATGCTTCTGCTTGCAACTTTGTTTGGCTCCATTTTGGCGTATTTTGAAAAAAAACAAAACAAAAAAACAACCAAAACATTACACGTGAGAAACACTGTTGAATTCAAGAAATAACTCATGGCAAAACTGGAAGGTGTTGATCTCTCTCCCTCATTGTCTTTGCCAGCAATCATAAATTCAGTGAAGGTAAAATCGACCTTAAATGTCCATTTATCCCTTTCATTGGTCATTTATATGCATTTAGAATTTTATTTATGCCCGTAAAACCTAGGGATGCAAAATTATCAGGGGCAATATGAGGAAATTATGACTTCATATTGATAAATCTGATTGCTCCGATAAGCAATAATTAAAAAAAATAAATGCTCCAGTGATTCAAGATTACCAGTCCTGTGCTGATGAGCAAATCAAGTGCTCCTTTTTTTTCTCCTGCCTGTGACGTTAATGACCTGTCGTAATTTCAGCCGAGCTCACTTGTAAACATTCACAGTTTCAGAGACAAAGCTGGGGCTGGGGCCTTTTTGTTCCACGGTGTTTGAAAAGTGACAAAATGTTTGCCACAGACCTCCGTGGCGTCGCACCGCCTCCTCAGATCATGTGGCCGACCACAGTGCACTTTGTTGGGCCACAGCAGGTTCCTGCTCTGGTTCTCCTGATAGTAGTGATGTGGTAGTAGTAATGTCATTACATTGGATTACGACCAATCAACCGACAGATGTGTGCGTGTGTAAAGTCATTTGCCAATTCTTCCTGGTCTCTGGGAGAGCGGCTGAGGTGAACTCATGTCCTCCCCAGTAGAAGTTTGTTTGTGTTTTATGTTATGTTGTCCATCTCTATATACTGTATATCAGGAGATAAGTGGTTGTGTTGTTAAACTTCGGGTTTACTGAGGCTGCAGAGATACTGGTGCCTTGGGAGCTCACACAGCAGCCTAATAAGAATGAATTATTCATCCTTGACTTACAGTCCAAACATCGGCACCATGATATCAGTGCTTCGCGGTGTGACTCGTCATCCACCTCGCAGTGCTAACAAGTAAATACGGCAAAAGCTGCCGAGTGCAGTAGCACTTAATTATTGCCTTTTTATCATAACGCCGCTGCAGCATTTCCTGTGTCCTCCTGTGGCTAACCCTGATATGTTGTCAATTGTTGCAAATCTCACCAGGTGCCATGGAGGAGCTGCACAGCCTGGACCCCCGCAGACAGGAGCTGCTGGAGGCTCGCTTTATGGGCGGTGTCAGCGGCAGCACGGGGGGCAGCACTGGTAGCACAAGTGGAGGAACCAAAGTGAGTCCTCATTTGGTTCTTCTAAGTAGAATCTCTTGTCCAGTAAAGTCCCTGCTTTTGGAGGTTTTTTTCCGCTTTGGGATTGCCAGCGACTTTAAAGCCAGTAAGAACCATTTTGTTGTGGTTTTTCGGCTCTCCTTTTGTTGCAGTTACAAGTGTGAGTTCATGTTGAACAAGAAAATAAAGTTTGCTTTAACCGTATGTTTTAGCACGCGCCTTATAATACGATACACCTTAAGTATGTATGGGTTGAGTGCAGAAATACACCCCATAATTGAGACTGCGCCTTATAATATGGAGCGGTAAAATGTAAACATGATTTATTTGTGATGCCATGTAGCCTAACGTCCAACGCATTCGCAGGGTTTGACCAACAATGAATGTTCAAACCACAGTTTTGGAAGCCTGGGATCCTCCAGCGACAAGGAATCAGAGGTACAATGTTAAGTGTGCACCCCATCATGACACATACCAGACTCGGTCAAGCCCAAGATTGTCAGTCAGATGTTGTGTTCAGATTCAGAAGCCTTAAAACCTCCACATTTGTTTTTTTTGACATTGTGGCATTGTACCTGCACTTGTTCACAACACCAGTAGGCTCATTTGGCTTCATACTATTGTGGTCATGCAATGGTAGTTCCATTTCCATCTGATGGTCAACAAACCTTTGACCTCAACCTTCTAACTTGCAGTTGTTTCATACTTTTCTCTCTCTTATTTTTAGGGGTCAGATGTGAAAAGAGGAGGCTCTCCTGCTTATTCTGTGAGTTTTGTTTTCTCCAAAGGCTTACTTTCTGGTGTTGTAGTCATGCTGGATGACGTAAGCCTGTAAAAGCGGTGTTCTGAATTTCCATATCAGCTAATTAAAAGCATCCTTTTCCCTGGGGGGGGGGGGTAATGTATGATCTAGTTTTTGATTCCAGACGAGACTTAAAACTAAGTGAAGGTTGCGTAATGGGTGAGCTGGCCAAGGAGAGTGTCTGTAATTGCAGTAAATTCAACTTGCAGCTCGGCCCAGGTGTTGTTCCACAAGTCACATGCCTTGATGTCATGAATACCTTCGAAAAGAGCAAAGTCATTTCACCCAAATAACATTCATGGTGTAAATAAATGTTTTGTAAGTGACTGAGTGGATATGAGTGACAATAATCCTGTTAGAGTGTATGTTTGGCTCACTATTATTTGGAAAATAAATATTGAATGTCATATCTTTTTTTTCCAGACTCCAGAGAAGAAACAGTCTGAAACACCCAGAGGCAGGAAAAGAAAACCTGACATCCAGTCAGAAAGTAGCCAAGGTGGGTGTCATCTTGTTACTCTTATTCCTCTGTTCCAACCATTCCAGCTTATATTTTTATTTGTGTAGTGAGAGCACAGAAAACCTGTTGACCTGTTCTGCATACGCTTTTTAACATTACTAGAGCGCTCTAGACATTAAATAGCACCCCTATAGTTACTTATAGTTACAAACCCATTACCCAATATGGTAAACATAACAGAAAATAAGACATAAGACCGGGGCTTGTGTGTTGCTGCAAATGCGTTCCGGTGGCGTGGACAGGAAGTGGTTTCTGAGTTGCTGTTTTAGCTTGGCGTGGGTTAAGGCCACAACAGAAGCCTGTGTTGGGGGTCATTGCAGCTGTCATTGAAACCTGTAAAAAAAAAAAAAAACTTTTCTTCTGGCGATCATGTCTGGTGGAGGGATGTTACCATGGTAAAACTCAAAATTTTTTAAATGACTCCTTTTTATCCTTTCAAAACCAGGGAGTAAGGTGTAGAATTGGGATTCTATTGGGATATTAAGCAGCTGTTACTCAGGCGTTGGTTGTTCTGTAAGCTGGGCTGAATGAAGATGCTATTCATACTTATTTGGATGTTTACATATGTTCTATTTACCGTCCGTGGCCCAAAAACTGTGAATTTGCTTCAGTATGGCTATTATGAAATATTTAGATTTTGATGAACAAAACTCCCAACATTTGTTTCCATTTTTCCTCTCTCCACAGGAAAGACAACAGTGCGAGGACCCAAAATAAGCGATTATTTTGACGTAAGTTTGAGTCACTGAAAGGAAGTGCTGAGAGAATTGTTCAACATCTGACGACTTTATTTGTTGACGCTCGAGAAGAAAAGTAGTGAAACAAAAAGAAGCACCGTCAGATCTGCTACTCCCAAGTGTTTGCAATGATGTCATCTCTTCTTTCTTTGTCCTGTCTAGTTCCAGGGAGGAAATGGGTCCAGTCCGGTGAGAGGCCTCCCGCCAATGATTCGTTCCCCTCAGAATTCCCACTCGCACTCCGCTCAGGGCGCTGCTGTAAGTTGCGCCCCAACACTCCTTTGCTCCATTTGGAGTTATGCCGTCTCAACACCAGCACTATCTCTTCAGCTGCAGGGTAGACAAAACAGCTCCTCACCCACCAGTCTGTCCTTTGGAGAGCATATGGCGCATCCAAAACAACTAGCAGTCAAACTGGTTCAGGTGAGAGACTCCTCCTGGTCATCACGGTACATTGTAGAACCTTTTATAATCCACTTACGGGTCATTTTTTTTACACTTTTTTGCGGGGTTTGTTTTCCTCTCCAGACGGACCTCACAGTGTTGAAGTTGGCTGCCCTTGAAAGCACCAAGAATCTCGACCTTGAGAAGAAGGAGGGGAGAATAGATGATTTGCTACGGGTAAACACCCAGATGTCGAGCAAGCAGCGTATTTTGTCTAAAATAAACTTTTTACACAATAAGTAGAGCCTTTCTTTGTTTACTTTGTAGATTTTTCAATGACGGAAGCGTATGTTTGTGTGTGTGTGTGTTTTATAGGCCAACTGTGATCTCAGGAGACAGATAGACGAACAACAAAAATTACTTGAAAAATACAAGGAACGCTTGAATAAATGCATCACCATGAGCAAGAAGCTGCTCATAGAGAAGGTACATTCCAATTTCCCTTTCATTGCCGCTAGTTGTGCTAACCTCTGTGTCGTATGCTTGCACAGAGCACCCAGGAGAAGCAGGCCTGTCGGGAGAAAAGCATGCAGGATCGTCTCCGTCTGGGCCATTTCACCACAGTGAGACACGGAGCATCCTTCACTGAACAGTGGACAGACGGCTACGCCTTCCAGAACCTTGTCAAGTGAGACATTGTTGACATTGCTCGCCTGAGATCATTTGGTTTGGATTTTCTCAGTCATTAAATGCTCACACTGTTTCAATGTTGTAACTACTTGGTTTCGAGGCAGTCTGCGTCACTTTTAAGGGGTCGGGGGGGCATTTAGCAGCCACCATTCACACCCTGTCCACACGGGAAAGAGGTTGGAGGGCTGGAAAAAAAAAAGTAAATAGTTGCATCCAGATGGGAACAAATGTGTTCTACTAAGTGTGGTGAACAAACACTGGGGTGGAACCACAGAACACTCCAAACCATAGAAGAAGAAAGACATTAGTTAGTTTATGCGAAGTGGCATTACTGCGAGTCATTATGGAGTATAGGACAACAAAATATGTCCGTCAATATTCAAATGTCATTGTTCTCATATGTATCAACAACAGACTAGCGTTTTCAGATTTCCCCATTCTGCATGCTGTTTTCAAGTTCCAATATCACCTTCAAGCATGCGTTGCAGGAGGCTGAGTCTGCATGCATTTAGCACCCCAAAGACGCAATGACAGCTATGTATTTCTTTGGTCCGGCCACTATTGTTTACTGCCACCGGTGCCATTATGGCTACAGCTTTTCGGTACACATTCATACCATTAATGATCTGCTTGGAGAAGCAGACAAACCAATGTTACCATGGCCTTGGCTTCCAATTTTGGATTTGGAATACCAATTAATGTAGTGTATTAATTCAAAATACAATAACACTCCTTCTCTCTTTAATTACCAACGTTCATTCACTACAAAGGAAGAAAACAACGTAAAGAGTCGACGACTCAATCCTGATGAGTTCTAAAAAGCAAGAGTGTCCAAAGTGCAGCACAGCTGTCAATCAGCCCGTGGTACATTGTGGAAATAAAATGAAACTTCAAAAATGTGGAAAAATCAAGCGTCCCAATCTGATATTGATCCAGTCCGATATGAGCAAATATCAGATTATATGGGCTTATATATATATATATTATATATTGGCACCTGATCCAGCCTTTTCTAACATTCCACTCTACAAAATAAGTCATAAAAGTGTGTATGATTCAACCTCCGCAACCCCAGTAAAGACAAGCAGCATAGATATGTAATTAAGGTATGATTCATTGATATTTGCTTGGTATCAGGCGATATTCAAGGCTTAATAATAGAGTGATAACAAAGCTGTGACTGTGAACGTCACATTTGTGTTTTATAGACTTACAAAATTAGAAAGGGCACTCTAGGAAGTTGGCCGGCTTGCAAATATCTCTTATTTCCTCTCCCCACAGGCAGCAGGAGTGGATCAATCAACAAAGGGAGGATATCGAGAGGCAGCGAAAACTACTAGCCAAGAGGAAACCTCCATCCTCCAGCAGCTCACAGGCACCCTCGACAAACTCTGAGCCAAAGCAACGTAAAACCAAGGCGGTGAACGGAGCAGAAAGCGACCCTTTCCTGAAACCCAGCCTACCCCAGCTGTAAGTGCACGGTACAGTCATGGCCAGTTGGCAGCGGCTCACGTTGGGTTGGACTACCCTTGCAGCTACACAATGCTTTCCAATAGCACAACCTCTGAAGAAGTGTGTACAGTATGTCATATCGTCTTTATGTGTATAACTTTTCAATACAAGAAGTTATATAAAAATACTGCATCGTAAAGTTTAATGCCAAAATTTGTAGCCGTGATTATGCCCCCTGCCCACTCAGGACACTGATAAGCATCCTGTGTACGCAACCAAGTGTCGCAGTTGTAACGCATGTTTAATGTCCTGCAGCACCGTAAATGTTTTATGCCAACAACTTGAGTTAACAGGTCTTTCCTTTTCTTTTGTTCTCCTGCATAGGTTGACGCTAGCTGAGTACCACGAACAGGAGGAGATCTTCAAATTGCGACTCGGACACCTCAAAAAGGTTTGTCAGCTCATTACCATTTACTAGTAATATATCTAATGACACTTAGTCACGATGCAATTAGATCACTATCGTTGACAGCCTTCTATGTCTCTATTGTAATACATGTAAAATGCTAATATATATTCATATTTGATTCTTTTGATTTCTCTTTCCATATTATAATACATATTATTTAGCTGACTGGATATGATGTATACACCTGTGGTGCATTTGTGCATGTGCTGCATGGTGAATAAAGACTATCTACACGCTGGGGAAGTCTTTTAATAAGCATCATGAAGTAAAAGAACACCCAATTTTGACCGTTTATGTTAATAAATTAATAAAAAATCTATACATCATGGTGGCTGCATGTGGGGACGAGTGGTTTGCACGCAGGCCACACAGCTAGATTCCACCCACGGCCATCTCTGTGTGGAGTTTGCATGTTCTCCCCGTGCATGCGTTGGTTTTCTCCGGGTACTCCGGTTTCCTCCCACATTCCATAAACATGCTAGGTTAATTGGCGACTCCAAATTGTCCATAGGTATGAATGTGAGTGTGAATGGTTGTTTGTCTATATGTGCCCTGTGATTGGCTGGCCACCAGGTCCCCACCTCTCGCCCGGAGGTGGTCGGCTCAAGCATACCCGCGCCCCCCGTAAGGATAAGCGGTATAGACAGTGGATGGATAGTGGCGTGGATGCTGAATGGGGTGTGCAAGGACCAACCGTATGTGATTTGCGTTGAACAAGAAGATTTACAAGCGGGGTTTGATGAATCTTGAATCTTTTATAGGAGGAAGCCGAGATCCAGGCGGAGCTGGAGCGTCTGGAGAGGGTGCGGAACCTTCACATTCGGGAACTGAAGAGAATAAATAATGAAGACAGCTCACAGTGAGTGGGAATCGATGTCTTTGCATTGACACCAGCGGGCCAGGCCGTCACACGAGGCCGCTATTCTACATTCTATTCTGGCTGCTTTACACTCATATTTATGGATCCATGTGGCTGCTAATGGGAAATCAAATGAATCTGCAAGGCGCAAAAATGACTTGTGTACTAGATAACAAAGCTCCTGTAGACTCCAACATGATTAATGCTGCTTGTTAAACGGGAATTTAATGTCTGTGAAGTTAAGGTTGTGGCTGGACGTTTAGCAGCACAGTAGCCTGCTAGTACAGTTGTATTAAAGTTTATATTGAGGATGACTATAGTACAAGGAAAATGATTGGACTCGTTGCTGCCGGATTGGTGTTATTATCCACATTAATTGTTACTACTTATTAGGGCGGTCACATCATTATGAATTTTCATAAAATCAATGTTTTCAAATGAATTGATCTTGATTGGCCACTTTGTGTGAAATATGCCTTTTTACTGCATTTTACGAACAAAAAGATAAATGACAAGACAAGCTTATATTCAAGATTAACTTTATTGTCTCACAAAGAGAAATGAGTTTTGGGTCATTTCCCCTACGCTGCAGCTGCAGTACGTCACTTGAAATATGTAACGATAAAGTGAGATGCTGCCAGTAACCGTAGTACTGCGAATATATGACAATAATATGTGTGCATGTTTCACGGCTTCACTCCTACCCTTTAAAAAAATATATTAATAAATATGATAATATAAATAATAAATCATTATGGTTAATATTGGTTAAATACATGCATATTTATTTCACTTTCATGCTTGTTTACTATAAATTGCTTCCACATTTTTGTCTCACTTCCATTTCTTCTTTTTGCATTTTGAAGCTCTACTCAGAACTTTTTTGATCCAACATTGCAAAATGTACATTCTTTCAATTTGTTTTTTTATGATATGGAGTGTTTTTTTCTCTTATTGTGTCTACAGTATTGGGCAATAGTAGTGACTAGAGGGCTCTGATAATATTGAAGTTCTTAAACAGGTTTTTTTTTTTATCCTAACTACATAAATATTCAATGTCTAAATCAGGAATCCTACTCTGTGGAAATTCACTTACGGTTGTGTGGAAGCAATTAAGTGTGATAAAGGAGGGATTACTGTCCTTCCATAATGACTCTGCAAATATTTCCAGTGTATATAATATGTAATATTTAGTTGTTTTTTCCATGTGCAGATTCAAAGATCATCCTACATTGAACGAACGTTATCTGCTCTTGCACCTTCTAGGGAGAGGGGGATTTAGTGAAGTTTACAAGGTAAGTCGGTCACATTTATGCCTTTTTTCAGTTTTAAGAAAGGTAACCACGTCGCCTTCCGCTGTGCTCTGCTGTGCAGGCTTTTGACTTGATCGAGCAACGATATGCAGCTGTAAAAATCCACCAACTCAACAAAAACTGGAGGGAGGAGAAAAAGGAGAACTACCATAAGTATGCAGGCTTGCATCACTTCCACTCCACTATATGACTATAAGTGTTTCTTCCAACGTGCCTAAAAGCTGAGGCTTTTCCCTCCACAGACATGCATGTCGGGAGTACAGAATACACAAGGAGCTGGACCATCCCAGAATCGTGAAACTTTATGACTACTTCTCACTGGACACAGACACGTTAGTCACCTCATGAATCTCTAATAGTCGCCGGGTATGGGGTTGTATTTTTAACGCAGAATCTGCACCGACAGGTTTTGCACTGTTATGGAGTACTGCGAAGGCAACGACTTGGATTTCTACTTGAAGCAGCACAAGCTCATGTCGGAGAAGGAGGCCCGGTCCATCGTCATGCAGATTGTCAACGCACTAAGATATCTGAATGAGATCAAGCCCCCCATCATCCATTACGACCTGAAGCCAGGTAAATGTCCGCCTGAAGCGGCCACCCATGGGACCAATGCACCCACCCATAGGAAGTTGCTGCTGCGTGAAAAGAGTAACATAAAATGGCAGTAAGAGGTTCAAACTGTGGAAAAACCTTTGGACATCCATGCAGTAGAGCCATAATAACAAAAAATGTATCTAAATAATACAACATACAGATAAGGTAACTAAGTACAAATTTTCAATGATTAAATTGATTAATATCACCAACTATATGAATACATGAACTAATATATAAGAAATATATGAATTTAACTCATTCGCTACCAAAGACCTAGGTGATGACTAAACTTCACAAGAAGAGATCATGGTTGGTGTGGTTTTATGTCGTAAAAACGACCACTAGGTGGCAGAAATTCATTCATTCATTTTTCTACCGCTTTTCCTCACAAGGGTCGCGGGGGATGCTGGAGCCTATCCCAGCTGCCTTCGGTCGAGAGGCGGGGTACACCCTGGACTGGTGGCCAGCCAATCACAGGGCACATATAGACAAACAACTATTCACACTCACATTCATACCTATGGACAATTTGGAGTGGCCAATTAACCTAGCATGTTTTTGGAATGTGGGAGGAAACCGGAGTACCCAGAGAAAACCCACGCATGCACGGGGAGAACATGCAATTTTATATTATTATTATTTTATATTATTATTTACATATATTTCATTTATTTTGAGAGGATAAGGTGAAAATCACTGAGCCCCCTACGTGTTGCTGACTCACCATCTGTGCATTTTTGGTGGAGTTTGACTGTGAAATAACCCGCCATGGGGCCAAAGATAGTTGGTGGCAGCAGAAGTTGAGAAGCGCTGTTAAATTCAATGTCACCAAGTTTCCTCATTTAGCATTATTTTATGAATAATACCTGTGCTGGTTAGCTAATGTATTCAAGATATATTGTTTTACATCAAAATTATGTGTATATATCATATGCAGTCGGCATTTTTGCTTTAAAATGTTTTGAAAATATGTAAATTGCACATCTGTCGCAAAATGAACAAGAAATATGGAAAGACATTAGGCGATTAGTACCACTTAAAACAACAAAGGAATAAGGAAAAGACTTATAAATCCGTTATTGGGATGTACGTATAAGCACATCTTTGTTGTTGAATGACTTTAGCGATGCTACGCTTACCCACTGCCTGCCTGTCTGCATTTCTCTTTTAGGTAACATCCTGCTGGTGGATGGAACCGCCTGTGGCGAAATCAAAATCACAGACTTTGGCTTGTCCAAAATCATGGACGATGACAACTATGGCGTGGATGGCATGGATCTGACGTCACAGGGCGCAGGAACCTATTGGTGAGAAGAATTGGCCCACACTTGCAAGCAGGAAAAAAAACATGAAAATTAACATACAAATAATTAGCACATGTAGATATGTTATATATATATATTCATTCATTCATTCATTTTCACATATAGACAAACAACCATTCACACTCACATTCATACCTATGGACAATTTGGAGTCGCTAATTAACCTAGCATGTTTTTGGAATGTGGGAGGAAACCGGAGTACCCGGAGAAAACCCACATGCATGCACGGGGAGAACATGCAAACTCCACACAGAGATGGCCGAGGGTGGAATTGAACCCTGGTCTCCTAGCTGTGAGGTCTGCGCGCTAACCACTCGACCGCCGTGCCGCCCGTTATATATATTTTAGTTTAATTGTCAAATAAAATCAGCACTCGTACTTCTTTGCCGTTTGTTAGGTACTTGCCTCCTGAATGTTTTGTGGTCGGAAAGGAGCCTCCAAAGATCTCCAACAAGGTGGACGTGTGGTCTGTGGGTGTCATCTTTTTCCAGTGTCTGTACGGAAGGAAGGTAAGGAAGCGCGGGTGCCAGACCAACCCTTTTTTGTTGTGCATCTATAAAAGTAGCAACCGTTTCTCCCTCTTCAGCCATTTGGCCACAATCAGTCCCAGCAGGACATCCTGCAGGAGAACACCATCCTGAAAGCGACCGACGTCCAATTCCCTGTCAAGCCCGTTTCCAGCAATGAAGCTAAGGTGGGTGGCGACCGCAACTCATCCCGACTTTTAAAGGACTCTCCTCATCCCTCATTTCCCCCCCCCCCGCCAGGCCTTTATAAGGCGCTGCCTGGCCTACAGGAAGGAGGACCGCAGCGATGTCCACCAGATGGGAAGCGACCCCTACCTGCTCCCTCACATACGGAGATCGAGCTCCTCGGGGAACCTCCAGATGAACGCAGCTGCCTCAGGACCCGCCTCTTCTAGCATCATCTCTTACTGAGAGCCTGATACTGTGACACACCCACGGAGAACCTCTCTGAGGGCCAGCGAGAAGGTGCGAGGTGACTTGTGGATGGACTGTGACGGATGGTTTTTTTTTTTTCCTAAAATACAGGACACAGGCTACGTGCCGTGAGGAGCGGATAAAAGCACTGAACGCGACTCGGTAGCTTGAAGAAAACGTGAGTGGAGACACTGTGGAAAGCTTCCAGATGAATGAGGTGCACGTTTGCTATCACAGACCTGCCAGGGTGAAAGGCTCGACTGCTAGACGTGACTTTACATGCGCGGGGGGGGTCGGGGGGGGGGGGGTTGTCGGGTCATCCAAATCTCACTGTTGAGTTCGTTTTCTTCTCCTTAGGCTTGAAGTTTGAGTTTGTTAGCCGTGAGAATGTAACGTGTAGCATACGAGGAGCAAAGTAACCAAACGTAGAACCGTGGCATCCCCATCCTATGCAGGAATATTAACACCATTGGAAAAAAGTATATACTGTACATGTTTGTCAAATGCAGCAGTAACGTGTACAAAGCGTGAAAACGTCCACACGCCTTTTTTCAGTGGATTCAGTTTGCTGCTTTTTCTCGCTCTTATTTTTTCAAGGGCTGTATATTTCACTCCGGGTACAAATTGTATAGTTCCGATTAAGAGTCGATAATAAATGACAGGAAATGTTACCCCACCCCAACCCAACCCCACCCCTGTACAGCCTTGTTCATGCATCACCCACCGCAGGGAGGGGGGGGGGTCAAAGTGTGGTCCACCATTCACAGTCCAAACAGAAGAAAACTTATTTAAAAACATTTTTAAATCAGCATTTTCACAAGAAGTCAAACTATGAAGAGGAATAATCTAGAAGACGACTAAATCAAAGGGAAATATTAAAGAGACTTTTTTAAAAGTTTTGTTTTTGGAGGGAAAAAAAATCTGCAAAGTTGGCAAATTTTAAAAATGAGGTTGCGGAAAAAGTTATGTCACAAGAATAAAGTACAAATAAATGATGGGAAAATTAAACAAACAAAAATGCAGAAAAGGTGAAAAAAATGCCATTTTATGAGAATAAAGTTGTATTCCATGTTGTAATATTATATGAAACAAGTTTTATATTTGGGAAAATTCTACTACAGGAATAAAGTCATATCAGAAGAAAATGGAAATATTTGGATTTTTGGGTGGAAAAATATTAAGAGAAAAAAGTGAATAGTTGTAATATTGTAAATCGGTTGAGATTTTAAAGACAAAGAAGTTGTGGCAAGTACAAATGTCACGTTTAAAACAAAGTTGTCATTTTGAGAAAATTAGCTTGGATATTATGGGAATGAAGTCATCATTTTATTAGAAGAAAATTTAACTATTTGGAAAATGAAAGGAAAAACGGGGACTAGTTGATATTTCTATTCCTCTATTTAGAAAAGATTAAAGTTTTAAGTAATTAAAGAAAAAACTTTTCTGTTGTGGTTGGCAATGCACTCCCATCTATTGAGTCGCTGGCGAACTATTTACACTGCGTGCCGGCGGAACAAAACGCTCCACAAAGCCCAAGAACGCCGCGTGTGCTGCGTGCTGGGAGGAGGAATAACGCTGCTTATTCCTACTTCCCCTTTCTTTTACATTTCATGATGTAGCTATTGGCTATTTTTTCATACAATATTGCAAGTAACTTTGCCCTCTACTGTACTATACTGCAAAATGAAGCACCCAAACAAAGCCCGCTACATGTTGCTGACTCACCATTTGTGCATTTTGGGTGGAGTTTGACTGTGAAATAACCCGCCATGGGGTCAAAGATAGTTGGTGGCAGCAGAAGGTGAGAAGCGCTGTTGAATTCAATGTCACCAAGTTTCCTCGTTTAGCATTATTTTATGAATGCCATACAATTCTATTTTTAGTGGACTCTCATTGGGAAAATGACTTTTTTCGTAGGTTTTGATGAAAACTGAGGTGTGCTGTGAGTGCATTTGGGTATAAATGATGACTTGTACTAAACCACTTCCTGTATTTATGTACAGTAAGTACAAAACAAGATGACATAAAATGTTTAATCAAGGTGACAATATCTTTTTACAACATGAACAACCTCCATTTAACACGTTTTTAGCAAGTAAAGCCGTTTTACCTAAAAGATCCCGTCAAGTAACACCCCCCCCCCCCAAAAAAAAAAGTTCTCTCTAAGTCCCTTAGTCACCCTGACAGACACCAAGACTGAGTCGCTGCTGGTCAGTGAAACAAGAGGGATCCATGGCGGCGGCGGAAGGAAAATGGAGGTACGGAGGCAGAGCAGATTCACAGATGGGGGTGGGATGCTGTGGGGGGGTTAGACCTGAGGATATTGAAATGACTAGTCAAGAACCATCAGGTCATGTTTTGCATTTGAGCATGGAACGGTGCATCATACTCCCACCACTATATATTACCTTTTATTTTCAGATTCTATATACTAACATGAATCATTTCTTCATTTGCAAAATACAGATTCAACTTTTACATTTTCTTAAATAAAATATATTTAATTCTAAGATATTTCTAATATTTTAAATCTTTTAAAAACATTTCATATTTATAATTTCTTCATTTGCAAAATACATATTCAACTTTTACATTTTCTTAAATATATTGAATTCTACGATATTTCTAATATTTTAAAAACATTTTATATTTATAATTTAATTTGCAAAATACAGATTCAACTTTTACATTTTCTTAAAAATATTGAATTCTACGATATTTCTAATATTAAATCTATTAAACATTTCATATTTATAGTTTTCTTGGCAAAATGACAAATTTATTCTCCAAAAATATTTAAATGTATAATTTTCAGAATTATTTCAATATATTCAACATATTTAATAATACATATTTTTATACTTAATCATTTTTTAATATGGATTTTTGTATTGTAATAATTTTTAAAATACAGTATATATATACTAACATGAATCATTTCTTCATTTCCAAATTCCTTTTCCAAAATACATATTCAACTTTTACATTTTCTTAATATATTTTCTTGAATTCAAAGATATTTCTAATGTTTTTAATCTTTTAAAAACAAATTGGCAAAATGACAAATTTATTCTCCAAAAATATTTAAATGTCTAATTTTCCAAATTTAAATATATTCAACATATTTAATTTAAAATTGTTATACTTAATCTTTTTCTTTTAAATATGGATTTTTGTATTTACAAATGTAATCATTAAAAAAAATACAGTATATATTTATACCTTCATTCCCAAATGGGAAGGTGTCAAAGATGCATCCTTGCTTTAAACAAAGCGGATCGACCAACTGTACCAACCTGGCGTTGCAGCAGGATGGACTGGAGGTTGCTGATCACATTGTGGGGGGGTGGGGGGGTCGGAATGAACGTCTGCATCTGAGACAAAACATGTTAATATTTTCTTCTGTCAACTTTTACACTACGAAATAAGGGAGTTGCAATCCCTCCCGGGAAGCATACGGTGGTTTCCAGGTGAAATCGGGGTGCCGGCGGTGGGGGGCGCGCCTATCCCAACGCTGGTGAGGTCAGAAGACGAGTCTGAGCAGGAAGCCCCGGCATGTTGAGTGGACGCTGTGACCGGAAGAGTTGCAAGAACAGCAGTGAGGGCCTCCTGGGGACGGAGATCCTTCTGTCAATCACATTGGCTGTCCCTGAACGCCTCATGTCCAACACGCCCTTACGTCCCCGGCTGGAGTACAGCGGCGCTTGGTGGCGGTGGGCACCCTGTGGAGGTAGCCGTAGCCGATCCCGCAGCCTAAACTGTACAGACGACAACCTCGGCTCATCCTTCACGTATGCGGAGGACCGTTTCCATGGCAACTGGCATACCTGCCCGCTCCCCCCCAGCGGCTGTTTGGTGTGATGAGCACCTCGCGGCAGTCGCCCGTGTGGGTGTTGTAGACGTGAAGCTTCAGCTGCCTTCCCTCATGGGACTCGATGAGGATGGACAGATCCTCCCTCTGTTTCTCACACACACACAATTCATCACAGACACACACACACACACACACACACACACACTAATGCAAAATCAAGACAATTGGAATATTTACAATTCATTTTCTTTCTGAGTTACTTTTTGTAGATTCAACATTTGTAATATTAATTGTCTAACATGATTATTTAAAAATATATTTGTCATATTTACAATTCATTTTGTTTCATAATTATTTAAAAAACATAAGGCTTTAATCATTCTTTAAAAAATATTGATTCATCATATTTGTATTAGAATTGTCTTACAGGATTATTTATGTATAAATTATAGATTTAACATTTACATGTATTTTACTATTTAAATATAGATTGACCATTTATCATTTTAAAATACAGATTACATTTAGAATTTTTTTTTTTAAATACAGAATCATATTTAATTAATACTATGTTTTTCTAAATCGGGTATGACTACAGATTTAAAATGTGTCACAAAAAAAATCAAACATTTTCAATTAAACATTTAATTGCAGAATTATTTTAATTTTGCTTTTTATTTGCAAAAAAAATGTGTTCAATTTTCATTCTAAATGTAAAATTAAATTTATTTTTTTCTTCATTAAAAAAAATTGTTCTACCTTTGAAAAAGCCAAGACAATCAAAAAATATAATAATAATAAAATGTAAAATAAATGAAAATGAATAAACAGCAACATTAAATAATGTATAAGTAAACGCAGGATATAGACTAAGTCATGATGTAATTGTCACCTATTATGCAACAGCAATACATAAATAAAATTCCTAAAAAGCTACCTTGTCCAGGAAAGTGTCTGCACCGATGATGTAGTCAACGTTGGCCTGCAGACCCGCCAGAGCTGCGGGGGAGTTTGGCTCCACCTCCTGGACACACCAAGAACTTCATGTAAAAGTTAGTCAGCAATCCCCACATCAAATGAAATGTGCCCCCTACAGGATGCGAGCAGAATAGGTGAGAATAGGAGTATTTATTTTGTAATAATATAAATCAATAATTAAATCAAAATAATCTTGGATTATATACATATCAAAGCTCAGCAATGCCCCCTAGTGGCAGTGAGCATAACAGCAACCTAAATGGCTGCTTTGGAAGTCCTGTTAGTCCACGATCTTAGTCCAAGTTTTTCTTAGACTCACCAGGACGTGCCAGACATTTTCTCTGGCTCCTCGGAAGCTGGAGAAGCGGATGCTGATTCCGAGCAGCCCCCTGCCCCCCCACACGCTGCTGGGCGTGACCGCCGCCTCCCTCACGGCCTGGGTCCTGATGCTGTACAGCATCACCTTGACGGGTCTCTCTGCGTTCCTGGCCAGCAGCTCAGTTAGGGCGTCGCCGTCCCTGTTCTGCCACAACGCATCCACGTCACGTCTCCAGTCCACTGTCACATATGGCCACGCCCACTCGTCAAGCAAGTCCACTTACCAGCCTGGTGTCACATACGGAGATGATGAAATCAAAGAACGGTTCCAGTCCTGCACAAAAACCGGGGGAATTCTGCTGCACCTGCAAAGTGAGGACATCAAACATTCAACTTTAGGGATGCATCCATCCCTACCAATCGGTCGACCAATCAGAGCCAAGACACAGACGTCACGTGACACCAATCACCCCTGCTGTGGATGCGGTAAACTGGAACCCAAACGGCATTTAAAGCTGCTTTTTCTTTATTCCCCACATATGGGGTCAAATAATACTATTACTATACTACTACTACTAATACTACTATTTATTGTAATACTTCCAATAAAAGCCCTCTATGCATTTAGAGTTTTCATGCACAACCTTAAAAAAAAAAAATGCACGTCCTGAACCCCATTATAAAAATGCATGTTTCTACACTTACTCGTTATTGTTGCTGTTATTTTATGATTAATTAGAAAAATCTTCTTATGGATTATGATTTATATGTGCTGCCTTGACTTCGGCTGTTTTGATATTTGGATCATTCTTTTTTTACGTTACTTATTCAATTATTTATACATTACATTTGATTTATTGTATACTTTTTAGTAGAAACTAATGTTGGTAATGTCATTCATTCATTCATTCATTCATTTTCTACCGCTTCTTTCCTCACGAGGGTCGCGTCAATAAGTTAAAAAGTGACGTGATTTCTTCTTTGTATCGATAAAATATCGAGTAAAGATTCGGGTGGAATTACAGGAAAAATGTGACCGACGTTTTGAAGGGGAAATGTTGTTATGGGACACATACTTTATATAAGGGATTGTTCCATTCATGAATTCATCTATTTTTTACCACGTTCGAATGTGTTAACATTCTAATTGAATATGTCAATTAAAAAAAAAAGACTTTAAACGATTTCTGAGTGTAAATGTTTTGAAATGCTGACACAGCAGGACCTGTTTGATCGTAAATCGGTTTAGAAATGAAAGAAAATTGCAATAAAAAGCATTGAGATGGGGAACCATCCTAGAGAGGAGTCAATAACCCCCACCCCACTCTGTCAAGTCACCACACCGGTTATTCTTGAAGCTTCCCCGGGTGGCCTGGTTTAAATCAGGGCGCTGCCAAAACGCTTCCGTGACAGCACCGATTAATAACACCTGATTAAAAGTTGATTTGGGGAGCAAAAACGTCCTCAAATAAGCGACAAAGAGTATGCAAACGTAATTGTGTTGCTAAATACACACCGTGAGGTAGCAAACACACAGCAGTTGCATCGTGTCAGATGTTTACTGAAGTACATGAACGCAACACGATGCACTGCTCCAACTCGGAAAACGCTCCAAATAAAACAAGAAAAAAGAAAATAGTTCGGGGAAAAAAACGAAGCTACAAGGATAAATGTATCCCTAGATACCCTCCTGTGTTAAAATGTCCCTGAAACACAAACGAACCAAGACAACATTGGAAGACGCTCATTACTTCCGGTTGACGAACGAAGAACTTACTTTTAGAACATGGTAGCCTTCAGTTCCTCCGCCTGGTACCTGGATGCTTGGAGAGCCCCCCATGGAGCTCCAATGGCCGAGTTTTCCTGCAGTTGGAGTGGGTTTAAAAGTAGGCGACAGTCGGGGTGATCGATGACACGCTAATGATTGTGGTTCCTGGTTGGCTGACAGCACTTCCGGATCCGGCACCGGCCTGGAGGACCTGTCTTCTTTCCTGTCTGCTATTGGGGACTCATTTCTATCATTCATATCCCTCTATGCGTACACTGTACTCGTTACTCGTTAACCTACGCATATTTCTTTAGGGCGTCATGTACTGTACGGATGGGCGAGTCATGAACGAATCGTTGATTTTTTTTTTTTTTTCAGAATCTGGAATCACGGGTACTTGTCTCTGAAAAAGCAACACACCTGACTCAAATAACTCTCCTTTCCTGATCCTTCACTCACGCCAGAGGATTGGAGAGACTCATGAGTACATGAAAACGCCTGTGATACTGACTCTTGGGTGCTTGACAACGACTCAAGTGTCACTGATTCACGGCTTTGTCAGCTGGGTCACAGGCTAGCAAAGATGTGATTGTTACTGACTCACGGATACTCAGTGAAGACTCGAGTGTCACTGACTGGTTGACAAAGATGTGAGTTTCAATGACTCCTCGGTGCTTTGACGAATATTTGTGTCACTGTATCACAGGTGCTTGACGGAGACTCAAGTGTCACTGACTTAACGAACGGTTTGACTTTCACTGACTAGTGGTTGCTAGACAGAACACTATTGTATTGATTTGCAGCCATTGCGCATATTGTGTTATTGACTCTTCACTGACTCCGCCAAGTTGAATCAAGCCGTGGCGGTGCGTTCAAGAACAGGAAGTGATTGAGATAAGCATGAAACATTAAAACGTTGCTTTTTGGCTCAAAGCCGAGCAGAAAATGCACAAAATCTTGTAAATATTGACCAAACACACAGAGATTTCCCGCCCCCCCCCAATCTTTGTGTGTTCTCAAGATGTAAAACAGCTAAAAAAGAAGCAACTAAGACTGTACGTAATGGGACTCCAATATTCTGCTAGAGCCAAAAAGAGGTGATGACACAACTACACAATAAAAGACAACACAAGTGGTGCAGTTTAAAGGTGGAAAACCAGCCACAAGGTGGCAGAAGTGCATTCCATAAGAAGTGGGCCCATAGGACTCCACTGCACAGCAAACAGGAAGTGCAAAGGCATGGAGTCTTGGAGAAGTGAAGAGATGATTCACTGAGGGGAAATTTGAACGCATTCACAGGTGTGCACACAGCTAGAAGACCCCAGTTCAATTCCACCCTCAGTGGAGTTTGCATGCTCTTCCTGTGGGTTTTCTCTGGTTTCCTCCCACATTCCAAAAACATGCTAGGTTAATTGGCGACTCCAAATTGTCCATAGGTATGAATGTGAGTGTGAATGGTTGTTTGTCTATACGTGCCCTGTGATTGACTGGCCACCGGGATTACAGCTGGGATAGGCTCCAGCACCCCTGCAACCCTATGTAACTTACATATGTTATACTGCTGATTACTAAAGAAGGGAAAAAGGTCAAACAAACCATTTCCATATCTATATAGCCTGAAAATAATATTCTGTGTGCCTTAAAGAATCTGTCAAAATCATCCAAAATGGCTGGCAGTGAGCAGGACTATTCATTCATTCCTTCGTTTTCTACCGCTTATCCTCACGAGGGTCGCGGGGGTGCTGGAGCCTATCCAAGCTGTCTTCAGGCACATATAGACAAACAACCATTCACACTCACATTCATACCTATGGATAATTTGGAGTCGCTAATTAACCTAGCATGTTTTTGGAATGTGGGAGGAAACCGGAGAAAACCGACACGTGCACGGGGAGAACATGCAAACTCCACACAGAGATGGCCGAGGGTGAAATTGAAGTCCGGTCTCCGCTAACCGCTAACCACTCGACCACCGTGCAGCTGAGCGGGACTAAGTATGTAACAAGACACTCAGGGCGACAGATTCTGCCAAAAGCAGTAAAACATGACATACTCATCAGTGCAGTACAAGAAATTGGAGAGGGCCCCCGGATGACAAGACCCCACCCCCCCACCCGGCTGGATGCTTATGAACAGCAATAGCTGTGAGGCAACTGTATACTGTACATGGGTGCAGGTGTTGGCGTACATCAATGGAGGGAAGTGAGCAGCCTGCAGTCAATATCATCATCATCATCATCATCATCATCATCATCCTTTCATTAGCCAATGAGAGCGTGAGGATCCATCATTATATCATTATGCTAACGTGGAGCTCATGAGATACATTTGGCTCCCAGGAACAACATTTTTATGATTACTTTTCTAATAATACTAATTATTTCAACAATCAAGTGATAAAAAAAAATATATGACAAATATAAATCCAGGCCAGGACTAAAAGGCCATATTCATAATGATTTCTTTGTTCTTTGAATGACTGCAAGAGGGAAAGTGGGAGAAGAAAAAGGCGAATAAACAAATAAAGCAGTTTTTCCCTAGCGTTGCTTTAATGAGGTTTGACGGGTGGCTGGCTGCTGAGAAATGGAGGGTGCAAGAGCGGACATTAAGCGTTTCACCGTCTGGTGATCAGCAGGCAGCCTTCCCCTCCACAAGTCACAGCATCCCACATCTTCCCTTTTTATTCCACATTTGAGCGTATGGAGGGAAGTTGATTATTTTTAATTGGATATTAGAGATGATGAATGGGGGGACGTGGCCCATGCTTTTGTGTGATTGGAGAAATTCCTGCAGTGAATAAGCAGCCAGTGACAGCAGGCTCGTAACGATCGCGGCGCTCAACCATGAAACAAAGCGCTGTCTGGTGAGGTGTGTGGGGGTGGGGGTGGGGGGCTGAGGGTGAGGATGGGCCACACAAGCATCAAGCACCCCTCCAAAAATAAAATGCAGCGAGGTACAGCCGCCAAATAGGCGCCAGTGGAAATGAAGAAGCAGCACAGTCCAGTGCTTTTCTTAAAAGTGGTCAAAGTGTTTGGGGATGAAATGGTGGAGGGATCGGCAAGGGGGCGGGGCCAGCATCAGGTAATGGAAAGGCAGAAAGCAGCAGACCTGGAGTCACAGCGCACAACTATGGTGCGTTCAAGGACCGCCAAACAAAGTGGGAAATCTCAATTTCTCAGCCTGATTCTATCATAAATTTTCCAAAATATATGAACTATTATAATAAATCATCATGCAAAGAAATCAAGGGAAAAAAGAGCGTCTACGAATTATGATGAAGATCTGACTTTGTGAAACTTAATTTGCATACTATATTGGGTATTTGGAGGGTAAAAGTGACTATAGGGGTGTTATTTCATGTCGAGAAGGCTCTAATAACTAAAAAAAAACTATAGAAGGTTGCAAACAGGTTTTCAATGTCTCATATGTCATATTTTCTCTTATTATGTCTACTATATTGGGTAATAGAAGGGTAAAGCTGACTATAGGGGTGTTATTTTATGTCTGGAAGGCTCTAATGATGTTAAAAACCTATATCTAAAAGGTTGTAAACAGATTTTCAATGCCTCATATTTCATATTTTCTCTTAATTCGCATACTATATTGGGTATTAGGAGGGTAAAAGTGACTATAGGGGTGTTATTTCATGTCTAGAAGGCTCTAATAACTTAAAAAAACTATATTTAGAAGGTTGCAAACAGGTTTTCTATGCCTCATATGTCTTATTTTCTCTTATTATGTCTACTATATTGGGTAATGGGATGGTAAAGGTCACTATAGGGGTGTTATTTCATATCTAGAAGGCTCTAGTAATAATGTTAAAAATCTGTATTTAAAAGGTTGTGAACAGGTTTTCTATGCCTCATATGTCTTATTTTCTCTTATTAAGGCAATGATGTTGGGTAATAGGAGTGTAAAGGTGACTATAGGGGTGTTATTTCATGTCTAGAAGGCTCTAATAATGTTAAAAAACACAGTTATGTGGTGAACAGGTTTTCAATGCTGTAACTCTGAAATTATTCAATTCAAATGTAGTACTCCACCAGGAGTAACAACAAGTTCCCACGCATGTCCAACCAGTCACATCTTTATTAGTGCTGAGGTTACACCAGTAGTAATAATAACAACAATGAAAGAGGAGTTAAAGTGCCGACAAGAACATTTCATTCGATTTGTGACTGCACACTGATATTTCATTGTTCACGTTGGTGAAAGTGTGCCTTTGGTGAGCATATTGTGCATATTTCACATCCTTCTACAAACAATCTTATAGTCGTTAGCATGTTAGCGCTGTGCTTTTCTTCCTCAACATAAAGGTCTTGAGCCACAACAGTTAACACAACACTGATTGCACAATGAAAGTATCCTACCATACAGTATACATACTGTACTGCATACGCTTTATAAACATGTGATTTCATCTGGAAGGGACAATCTACACGTTCATTAACGCAACTCAACTCATCTTTGGTTCACAAATGCACATAAAAGATATCTCAAAATGTTGCGCTATTGTACAATAAATACGTCTGAGGCTATATTACACATGGAAAAGACTAGCAGAGCAACATTTATAGTCTCTTAGATAAAATAAAGTCTTACGTCTGCTGTGGTGTATGATTGATTTACATTTCACCGTAAAACACAGGGAACAGTACTATACACAATCTAGACAGAAAAGATCTACAAACACAGCCAGAAGTACAATACATACTACACTGACTGCATGGTATACTGTATAACATGGTATACTGTATTATTCTATATAAAATGGTATACTGTATTATACTGTATCACATGGAATACTGTATAACATGGTTTACTGTATTATTCTGTATAACATGGTATACTGTATTATACTGTATAACATGTTATATTGTATATTGTATTATACTGTATAACATGGTGTACTGTATTATTCTGTATATCATGGTATACTGTATTATTCTGTATATCATGGTATACTGTATTATACTGTATAACATGGTGTACTGTATTATTCTGTATATCATGGTATACTGTATTATTCTGTATAGCATGGTATACTGTATTATACTGTATAACATGGTGTACTGTATTATTCTGTATATCATGGTATACTGTATTATCCTGTATAACATGGTGTACTGTATTATTCTGTATATCATGGTATACTGTATTATTCTGTATAGCATGGTATACTGTATTATACTGTATAACATGGTGTACTGTATTATTCTGTATATCATGGTATACTGTATTATTCTGTATATCATGGTATACTGTATTATACTGTATAACATGGTGTACTGTATTATTCTGTATATCATGGTGTACTGTATTATTCTGTATATCATGGTATACTGTATTATACTGCATAACATGGTGCACCAACATGTTTATTCAATGACATGAATGCTAGAAGCTTGTGCTCTTTTTTTAACCTTCTCAAATAATTCTGCATAGAATACATGACGTTATTCCCGGTCTGCCGACGGAGATGACACTCATCTGCGGACCCCGACCATGACAGACCACAACATTAGGTACACAAGCCAACTACTCAAGGCTTATGGTCAAAGATCATTCTAATATGGATTACAACCCCAATGATAAACATACAGGAGGTCCTCAGCACTATGTTTTATGTTATTGGATTTATCAGTACGAGGTCATAATTTCCTCATATTGACCTGATAATTATTATCATGTATCCCTACTTACTAGTTCACGTTTTACACTTTACTATGCCTCCCAAGCAGCAGTGCGCTAAAGAAAAGGAAAGCTCTTTTGGTCCCAACCTTTCAACTTTCGTTACTGCCATTAAAGAGTAAAGTTGATTGAATACTAATGAACGGGGGGGGGGGGGGGGGGGGGCGGTCTGTGTTTTTCAGTTATGAAGTCCAATTCAAGTCTTAAGTCAAGTCAAGACAGGTCGAGTCAAGTCTAAAGTCACAGCCTGGAAAGTTTCGATTCATTAAAAATAAGTCATTTGCGAATTTGCTAATGAAATTATCCATGGCGGCATATTGACACACCCCGGTACAGAAATGGAAGCCACACCCTCTAAAACCTGATTGGATGTTGATAGATGCATTCAGTGAGGCATATTCTGTGGGAAAATTTGGTGTCTTGCTGTAAAAATCGTCAGGTTTGTTGAATACTTGGAATGAGGACACATGTCACTCAACACACACTCAGTAAAATCCTAAGTATTGCTAAGTCCTTAGAATAAAGTCTGATTCAAGTCCCGATGTCAAGTCACTGATGTCAAAGTCCAAGTCTTTAATGATATTGTCAAGTCCAAAGTCATCAAAACTGTGACCTGAGTCGAGGTCAAGTTCCATAAGTCATGTCCACACCTCTGCTAATGAAAGCTAGAAGGGGTCATGGATTCGGTGTGCTGTCTCTTTCACGTCATTCTTGTATATTATCTTTTATGTGTGTATTTGTGTGCTGTATGCACAGTGTGAGTGACATTTTTTTAGTTTTTAGCGATGCTTTTGGTAGAAGTTTCCACTTGGCAACTCGTTGGCAACCCGAGGACCGCTTGTATTGTTAAATGTTTTACTATTATCATTTTTGACACAGCTCCTGTTTTGGAGTTCAGGTATTGAGGGGTCTGGTGTGTGTGTGTGTGTGTGTGTATGATACACATCACAATGCATGTGTTGTCCTTACAAGTCGTGTCCCAGTCTCTCAATTTCCTCCACCAGAAAGTCGATATCTGACCTGGTGGCGGCCGCGTTGGAGATGACCATGCGGAAAAAGTTGACCTTCTCTCCTTGAGGCTGGTAGCCCACCATTGTGGTGCCGGACTCCATCATCATGGCCTTGATCTTCGGGGCCACCTTTTGTGTCACGACATCACATGTTACAGTTACAAAGCAGCTTGGCAACCCTGCTAGAATACAATGGAACCTCCTGCTTCACCTACAGATGCAGTTCTTTCATGATGGAAACCAAAATGGAAGCAATTTGTTTTTAGCGGTTGAGCAGTTTAACGGTAGAACGTGCCACAAGCTTTAAAAAAAAAACAAGCTTACGACAGTCCACAAATGGCCCCCAGGCCATCCTTTGGACACCCCTGCTTTAGTGTGATGCTGACATGTAACGCAGATTGCCGTGTTTTTAAAAATAGTTGTACAAGCAGGAAGTTTGGAGGCATTGGGAGGTTCCAGTGTATCTTGGCAAAGGAAAGAAAGCTCTAAAGCAGATTAATGAGTCGTTACCTTGTGCAACCTCTGCTGTCTCTCCTCACCAGCAGGCATGCTGCGTAGGCTCGGCGGAATGTACCAGAAGCAGACGTTGGTGTGTTGCGGCTGATAAGGAAAGGACCATTTGTAATAAAAACTGATATGCGCTCAGGACTACACACAACATTAAGTCCACCTTTGCAATGTAATGAGGACCAACTGCTGTAAAAAAAACACATTGTTACTAGCTAATGTAGCTTTGGAAGAGGGATTTCCTGTCACTAAATATCACAATGATGAGCAAAACACAAATGTAATATATTTTAGGGTGATAAGAAATAACCTCACCTCTGCGTCAAACACCATCTTGAAACCTTCTCTGCCTTTTATTTTGTAATAAAGGTATGATGACAGGTCCAGACACTTGTCGATATGTTGTTCGAATCCTACGGTTCCCTTTTAGGTAAGAAAAGCAGATAAATCCAGTTGGCAACATGAATAATTAGGGCTGTCAAATGATTGACAATTTTTAATTAGATCACAGGGGGTGGCACGGTGGTCTAGTGGTTAGCGCGCAGACCTCACTAGGAGACCAGGGTTCAATTCCACCAGATGCTCCGGTTTCCTCCCACATTCCAAAAACATGCTATGTTAATTGGCGACTCCAAATATTCCATAGGTATGAATGGAGTGTGAATGGTTGTTTGTCTATATGTGCCCTGTGATTGGCTGGCCACCAGTCCAGGGTGTACCCCGCCTCTCACCCAAAGACAGCTAGGATAGGCTCCAGCACCCCCCACGACCCTCGTTAGGAAAAAACCGGTATAAAATGAATGAATGAATTCGATCACAGGGTTCAGATGAATTAATCAGGGTTAATCATTATTATAAGTATGTCTGAAATATGCCAGGATTATTACTGGATATTAGTATGTATTACCATGCAGAGTTGCTTAAGTTGTTACATTTAGGTGTGCTCGGAAATCCCAGCAACAACGCTCAAAACCTAAATATCGTGGTGCTAACGTAAAAATGAAGATGAACATTAGCACACATGAAGATCAATGACAGTTCAAGGACACTGTGATATTTAGGTCTTGAGCGTTGTTGCTGGGATTTCCGAGCACACCTAAATGTAACAACTTAAGCAACTCTGCATTAAGAGTTACAAAGCAGCTGATAGGAATATAACCTGAATGTTTTTGTCTTTTGTGTTTATCGAGAGTAGACCACACACACTTGCATAACAGATGCTGCCGTGATGTTCGGAGTGTCCCTGAATGCAGCGAGCAATCTTGTGACCATGTAATGAATAATGAATGAATGAACATGCCAATACTTCATCGGGCACCTTTGCTTTCCACATCAGCCAGAACTTGAAGATGTCCACATGGCGCCCACACTGGATAGCCTTGTCTCCGGTGTCGTACGCCACGTCGTACTGCTTGTCTGGCTGGAAAAGGTAGCCAGCGCACATGGAGTTGCAGCCTTGCAATAAACCCTACGCAAACACACAAGCACCAAACGTGTATAGGGGCCAAACATTGTGACAGGAGAGGGAAAGAAAAGTGCAAAAACAAACTTCTGACCTTCTCTCGGACCAAAATGGCGGAACACTGCAGCGGTACCCCCATCATCTTGTGAGGGTTCCAAGTGACTGAGTTGGCCCTGCACACACATTAGAGCAGTAAAGAGTTGACCTCTTTTAGGTGAGGACAAATCAATACCTGAACATTATGATACACATGAGGGGAGTGTTTCATGTGGGGGTTTATTATAGAGGTCCATGCTTGAGAACAGCCTCTTCTCTTGTGCAAAAAACAATAAATGTGTGCTATGAAGCTCTTAAAGTGCTAATATCATAAATTATTATTATTATTCATTACTTTGGGGGCGGCTGGGGCTCCACTCCCCCGACCTTGCTCCTGCAGCCAAAACCAGACCCAAATTGGAACGCTCAGCCACCATTGGACCAAGCTGGCGAGCCCGAGAGGGGGGCCTTGTCCCGGGGGGTTACCATTGTTTCTCCAGACAGAGGGATGTCATTTATTTGAATGTAAATAAAGTGCTATTCTTTATCAATATTTTACATTTATACATATATACATTTTTTATATATAAAAGAATATATATTAAATAATATAATTTATAACAATGTATAGAAATAAAATAAAAATATATATTTTATATACTATTTTTAATACAAATCCAATACATCAATACAATACAATACAATACAATATACCCATGTTTATGTTGTTAGTGTGAATGGTTGTTTGTCTATATGTGCCCTGTGATTGGCTGGCGACCAGTTCGGGGTGTACCCCGCCTATCGCCCAAAGACAGCTGGGATAGACTCCAGCACCCCCGCCCGCGACCCTCGTGAGGTTAAGCGGTAGAAAATGAATGAATGAATGTTTATGTTTTTCACTAATAATAAGTACAATTTAAATAGACATACTTTTGTAATAAAAACATATGTACTAAATTTTTTAATAGAAATTATGTATATATTAATTTTATTTAAATTATACATAAAAACATTTATATAATTTGTTAATACAAAAATATAAGTATTATATTTTATTTAAAATTATGTATATTTTAATTGGATTTATTATTAGTAAATATATCAAATATATTCCAAAGCTGAGATTTATTTTATAATTTTTTTTTTCATTTTTACAATTGTATATTTACTATTTTTTCTGAGGAAAAATTAAATTGCAAAGTGAATTTAACGAATGGCCTTTAATCATACTAGTAATGTGAACCAAACATGACTCTGGGGCCTCCTGTTGGCCCCCCACATCTGTGATGATTGCCTCAATGTATTGATTTACCTCTCGACTCCATTCAGCTTGTGTCTGTGTTTCCTGGACATGAGCAATCCTCCCCCCCACGCCCCCTGCACAGAACACAACAACACTGCATCAGGGAGGAGGTGCACTCACATACATGAGAACTTATTAGTTCTCTAATGACGGATCTCTTACATCCACATGAAGCCACATGTTGTACTTTTCACAGATGTCTGCAATTTCATTGATGGGATCGAAGGCTCCATAGACGGTGGTGCCGGCCATGGCGTTCACATACATGGGAGCATACCCCTGGAAAAGGAAGCACACACAAACACACGCGGGTAATGACAGCCTTTCTCTGACATCAAAAAGACAGGAAGGAGCATTTTCTGTAATGATGCACTCTCTGCAGATGTGCTTAGCGCTAAATTGCTGGCCCACCCCTTCCAGCCTCCACATCATTTTACCCTGAAGAATGACTCCCAGCATCATCGTGTGTGAGAGGGCAGATGCATTATAAGCTTATTAATATAACCTTGCTTGCTCTGGCACATTTTGCGGCTCGAATGAAAGCCTCTCATTGTACACCAGAAGAAAAACACAGTACAACCTCTCAAGCCGAATACCCTGAAGGTGTACAATTCGGAATTCAATCCAAAAGAATACCTCGTGAGTCACACCAGCAGGTAAAGGTAGAACCACCTTCATGTATGATGTCATGATTAACACCGTGCCTGTTTTGCTTTTTCTTTGGCTTTTTCCCCAATCTACATCCTCATCTTTCGGAATGTACTGTAATTTTGAACTGGAGCTTCAATTTGTTCAATCCAAGTCAGGATGCCACCAAAAGCACACAGTCGCGTTAAAGCCTTTCAGGAAGTGACTGTATAGAATCGATGGCCGAATATGGCCGTATACATTGTATCATCAATCAGTCTCCTGACTGCGTGGCCTACATACCAACCACTCAGTCACCAAATCTAAATGTGAAATGTAGATCTATTCGCTTCCATACATCTCGTTGCCAGCCAATTGCAGGGCGATATAGTAGCATGGTATCAGTACCATATCAGTCGTGATTTGAAAAAAAATATCTTGATGTGTATCTCAAATTATTTGTTATTCCCACTGATTTCTATGAACAGATTTGGTTCCACTTCACGGTTTTGGACTTTCACCTTTTGCTTGGCGGCAATCACTTTGGCTTCCAAATCAGCAGGAATGACTCTCCCTCTAAGAAAAAAAGATAGATGGATAAGTTTCATATCAGCCACACGGGGAGCCGTCATGTGGATGAACTATAACCTTTCATCTGTGCTGAGCAGGATCAGGTTGTCGGTTCCAAAGCCGAGAGCCGCGCTGGCCTTCTTGATGGAGTAGTGACTCTGTAGGAATAGGATTTGAATGAGTATTTTCTTTCATGAACATCTCACGTGCGGCACACTAACATGCTCAGAGGTGAAGAGGACCAGTCGCGGTGCAGCTGCCATGCCTTTGGTTTTGACCTCCGGGAAGTACTTGTATCGTGCAATCATCACGCTGTACATGTTGGAAATGGCTCCTCCTGGGAAAGGAAGGAAAGCAGATGTGTTCTCTCAGCAGCGGGCGGCTAACCGAACACGAGCACTTCCACTGTGCACCAAGTGGAGTGTGACACCAAAGCACTGGCTCATTTTAAAGCTTCTCAGCTTGGCGTACTTGGCTCTTCCTACCTGGGGAGAATATTCCGTCCCCCTCCCCCTCGGGCCAGCCGATGATTTCTCTCATCTTCTTCAGCGTCAGCTGCTCCATCAGTACGAAGACGGGCGCAATCTCATAGGTGAACCTGCAATGCAGAAAGTACATGTTGTGTTTAAAAAAGAGGCAAATGCAAACATGCTTCTTCCTGCAGGAGACTAATGGGATCAATAAGGAACACGGTGACATGTAACAGTATGGACATGGGAAGGCTGATTGTATAGCGAGGGAGTGCAGTGCATGCTCTTCTCACCTGGGAAAACATTTTTGCACTGTCACACCTCATTTCATTTCAAATTTGAAGCAGACAATCCCAAACCTCATGATTGCCCCGTAGAATAGTTTTAACACCCACCACTTCCTGTAGGAAAGCTACTGTACATCCCGGAGCAACAGCACGACAGTACTTTCTCTTAAGGTCACCACTCACTTTATTGTCATATTGACTTTTGACACGGTAACTAGAGGGACACGAGCACTCAACTTAAGGAAGCAGAGGGAAAGTTAAACGCAAGTTTGGAGGAAGCCCACACAAGTGTTGACATTGTGACATGAAGGAACTGGACAAATATGAAAGATGATATTGGCTTGACCACAAGCAAATAAATACACAACGCAAGATTTAATGCTGCTTCATGTCAACAATAATTACGTAACTACTTGCAATAACTACTAGGCCAACTTCAATATTAAAAACATCACCAAAAAGTTATTGCTCAATTTATATACAAAATGACTTCTATTATTATTTTATTTGTCATGATATGTCAGCTGTATATTATTTCTTCACTCTTTAGTGTACTGTATATGCACAATTTATATACAGTATTTATTCTTGATGCTTTTTCCACTTATTCTAATTGATTTAGTACTAACAAAATTTTATAACTTGAACAGTATTAAAATCACATATAATTTATCAATGATCACCAATAAGTTATTGCTCATTTAAAAAACAGAAATTACTTTCAGATGTTTAATATTATATATATGTATTAGATGTATATGTATTTATTATTATGTCTTTATTATTTTATCCTTGATTTACATGTTTTATTTCACGTGTGATGTATTCGGAAATATTGATTATGAACGATCAATTCCCTTTGCAAAACTTTAATTATATTTTAATGTTATTTATCCACGTTTTTCTTTCTTTCTACCAGTACTAGCTACTACTAATGATAAACATACATAATGATAACATACCATTGAACAGATAATATTGGCTACTACTGTATTTACACAACGGTGCTGCAAAGCATTGCTGCGAAACAGGAAGTAACTCCTGGAATCACTAAAGTATAAACGACAGGAAGAGGAAACACTAAGGAAATAATTCATAAAAAAAATGCTCATTCGTACTGTGCATATGAATTTCCTAAATGAACCCCTGCTCTGCATTAAATACAAAAATATTTTGGCCTAGGATTCAGTAGAATGTTTATACACTTGTGTAATTTACAAGTACAACTTAAACAGGACGTACTGTATACCTGTACCTATGGTAAATAAGCAGGCAGAATAAGCAAGCCACCACCTCCACTATGTTATACATTCATTCCACAGCCGCCGTGCATGCATACATTGTGCTTATGTAACAGCTGCATGCTACACTCAGTCTATTAATGTCACTCAATATTTGCCAGGGATGATTAGCTTTGACAGACTCATTTATAAGACAGATTGCATATAGCTTATGTTAGAGCCAATACTGCAAAGTGTGTGTGCTACCCCAGCTGAAGTCACCGTCACCAAAACTTTCAAAATATACGTACTTCTTAATGACTCAAATATACTGTACTTCAATCCTTCATTTTGTTTCTTTCTTTTTTAAAAACGTTTTTAATCATTCATCATTTCTACTGTTTATGCAGTCACAGATGACCTGGACTGCATGCTCATTGGTGCTTGACAAAGACTTGGGTTTTACTAACTCAAGGGTGCTTGACAAAGACTTGGGTTTTGCTAACTCATTGGTGCTTGACAAAGACTTGAGGTTTCTCACTCACAGCTGCAAATTGTCACGCATGTGCAGGTTTTTGTAAAAGAGTTAGTAAAAGGAATTGCGTTTCCCATCACTAATCCATAGTTCCTCCACAAGCATCCATCTTTGCTACCTGCAGGGTCCAAAGAGCACATAAAGATAATTTATGCAAGAAGATGACTTACATGTTGGTGTTGGCTGTGGATGTAAGCCACTCCCCTGCCAAGCCAACAATGTCTAAGCCAGTGGACAGCTGGTTGAAGAACCTGGGATGGCCTGCCATTGACGAATAAAACAAACACCATCATCATTAGAATTAGCAATGCTTTATTAACAAAACTCGTCTAGCTCATGTTAGTCCCCCTCACCTGTCCTCACGCCATACTTCAACGTGTCCCTGCAGTCCACCAATATCTGCTCCAGGGACTCTGGCTGATCGGAAAGCTCCAAGTTGAAACCCTCCATGCCTTCCAGCAGCTGGTGGGGGTGGTGGAAGTCCAGGACCTTGGTGGATCTGTCGAAGGTTTTGCGGATGTAGCTGGTGAGGATTTCCACCACCTCCAGCAAGAACTGCATGGTGGGCTCCTCACCGTTTTTGGCAGGTAAGAGATCTGCAGAAACAATAACAGACTTAGGTGTGCATGGCTTATTGCTACCCATTTATGAATCTGCATCATTTAATCCATTCTATGGAACATACATTAGCACTTATAGTGGCACCTAATAAGGAATAATAATTAGGGGTGCATTTTGATGCTGATATGGGTCCAATAATTATCGAACATCCCTAATAATAATAATGTAGATAGTTTTGTTTGTAGATGGATTATCTAAACTATCTAAACACAACAACGTAACAGCATAAGTAGCCTTAAATCACCTGCTGTACTTCCCAGTATAACATCAGACAACCCATCTTCTATCTGAGAATTAGAATACGTTTTGTGGAATAAATGTCATAAATCCTGACATGATGGAAATGCACATCAGGCTTTCTGTTGCTGTGACAAAGCTTCTCACAAGTCAACAGGATTGATCTTCCTCATGTGTAAAATATCGCACTGTCAGCACAAACTGTACGATCCAATACGAGAACATGCAGCATTAACTAACACAGTCATTTCATTTGTATTCATTATTAGGTCTTATTCTTATGATGGTGATGGAAGCTGCAGTGCATCATTCCGAGGGATCTTTCTCACCTTCCGATCCCCGGATACACAGGTAAGGCAAGGTTACCAAAATATTAGAAACACCTCAATCGGAGGCAGCGTGATAAACATATATTTACATGAATTCCCATTTAAAAGTAAAATCATTATTATGGTTACAAAGACAGCTCTGGTTGGGTTGCATCAGGGGTGTCCGGGGGTCCGGCACTGAGGCCATTTGTGGGCCTGCAGCTCATTTTTTTATGGGCCGGATGCATGATTTACAGTTAAAATGAAACACAATAAAGGAGGACGAGTGTCACGTAGAAAACACACAAAAAAAGCCGAGCTGTTTGTTTTTTTTCACCAGGGTTCACTTGTGACTTTTCAATGATGTAAAAGGCCTCAAACATGCAGTTCAATTTGTGGAATAAAATATAAAATAACTGTATCACACAGCCTCCTGGTAGGAAGATGACGGGTCAAATCTCAGTTGTGTAGTTTACATGTTCTTCAGGTACTCCAAATATCTCCCCTCGTCCAATAACGTGCACATTAGGTTCAATGGAGACTCTAACCCCTTTTCATCCCAGGTATGTTTACCTTTAGATGGGCAGCCTGTGACTGTAGAACCATATTCATGTATAATCATAATGAAAGGATGACATATTTCATTATAGCATTTTTCACCTTTTCACCTTCACGTGTCAACAAACGTACATTGAAATAAGTAAAGGTGCCAAGCACAAAACTACTGTATAATTGTAATAATAATATTTTATTAAGAAGAAATAATTAACATGAATAAGTTATTATTAAAAATTAATTCGTCATTGGATTTGACAATAAACAATACGAAGTTTTCTGTTTAAATTGAGAAAAAAATGTAGCATGTAGCAAGGAAGTTAGCTGTACCGCTTATCTTCGGGGCACGTGCACTAAACAGATTACCCTTTTTTCTGTTTTGATATCTTTACAGCACAGAAAATAGAAATACGTGTGTGTTTATGTCGCGTGAGGATTGTGGATGATGGGCGAAATGTAAAAAAAAAGTCCGTTAAATTGGGATGTATCACCTGTTTCCTACCTCTAGCAAACATGTTGGAGAAGTCGGTCTCTGTGCGCGTGAATCGCGCGCCCCCGCCACTGTTGTCACAAGAGAGCACGAGGCTCCTGGCCGCGCGCTCCTTGAGGGACCCCGCGAACCTGCTCCTCTCCTCGAGACTGTTGTTCTTCTGCAAAAACCCTGAAACGTCAAACGGGAATGATTACCACCTCGAAACATGTGATTAACTCACTTCAATTCATTAATCTTATTTTACTTTCTGCTTTTGTGTCCACGAGGTGGGTGGTGGGGGGTATTTATGGGTGGGGGGGAGTGTGAACACGATGACATCAGTAGAGAACTCCAGCCAAGCACAAACAAATCGGTAAATTGTCGTCATGAACGGGCACGAGACGCAGATCCAGGATCAGCCAAATGGTATTTTTTTGAATTCAAAACAAGACTATTGTGCAGCTTGGTGGTGTGTTCACTGCCTGCTCTCCTATGATGCAGATCCAGCAGACTGGTGGATGATTGCAATCATCAAAGCAGCAGAACGTGTCGGTCAAAACAATTGTGAGCACCAGTGCGTGACATGTGCTATTATGGGATATGTCGGGTTACTGTTGAAATGGTCTCTCAGGGAAGAAATTGAAAATAATAATAATAATTTAATGACATTTAAAACTCCCATCATTTTATCCATCAGCTAAGATAGAGAAAATTTATTTTTTTATTGATGAAACAATGCATGTTTATTTGTGGGGGTGTTTTTTAACACTACTTGGTTCAAAGAAAATCAAAAAAATATTAGTTGAATTTCTACAACTGTTCTACACTCTTCTGTGTGTATGACAGCGGCCCCGTCTCCACCCACCGAACACAAAGAGACTGCCTGACTGACAGAAGGGCTCATTCTGTTCATGCTGTTGTTCTATGGAAAGCAATGAGGGAAACAGTGTCAATATATATTGATGATACAGCTCATTTTCATTTATTTTGTGATGAGTTTATTGATTTATGATCGTCCCAGGCCCACAAGACATTTTTTTTTCCTCAACAAGAAATCCTGTCAACCCCCCTATTTATTTGTTCTAACACAAAAATAAAAATGACATCATTTTAAACACATTTATTATTTAATTAAAGTAATGTTTATGATTTATTTATTTATTACTGCTCATGGATTTATTTATAATTTGGATATATAATAATATAATATAGAAAAGTATCCTATTATGTAATGTAATAATATATATGTATTTTGATGTTAAACACAGGGGGGACCAAACTGCTGAGAAGGAGAACTGATGAAATAAACGGTCATGTTGCAACGTGTGTGCACATGTGACGTCATCCACCGGTCTTTTGACGTCCTAAATCAGCTGAACCACGAACAGCAACTCACCACATATCTTCATGCCCAGTTTCCTTGTACATCCGTGGGCAACTCCACACCAAGCGTCGTAGCCTGCACAGCAATCACATCAAATCCCTTTAAACGTACAAGCTTTCGTTAATTACGCTCATTTGTATTATACAATATAAAGCAGGTCGCCCGGGGCAACGAAAATGGGGCAGGATTCGAACACATTCTAGGACTTTAAATTCATTATTCCTCTGCTTTAAGTGTGCTTTCTGGTAAAAAAAAAAAAAAAAGATGCGAGATACAAGAGCATCCCCTTATCATGGGCTTACAGCCAGTCCGGTGGGGGGAGTGAGGGGGGGGGTCTTCTGCCAGTTATCAAATACACCACACACACAAAAAAGAGGAAAAAAAAAGCAATTTAGGGGCAGTGGGGTGACGGGGGCTGGGTGGCTCATTCACATGTTAACTCCTGTCTGTGGACCATTAGACAAATCATTGGCCTCTTCCATTGGATGTTTTATATATCTGGTTTTAAAAAACAGAAAAAACTGTAATATTCCCTGACCACCCCCACACACCCCCACGCACACACACACTTGAAACGTTTCCTCGGGCTGCAGAGCTCAAGTGTGCCATTAAGGCCAATTTAATATGCCTCAATTCATTGGCTCTTTAGGGGCTGTTTACGTTCATGCATGCTGCCACTCTCTTAGTGCACAGTACAATTCATAGGAAATCATGACAAATAATAATAAAATATGGACTCTGCTTGAATTTAATGCAGCAATCATGTGCTCATTTGCAGAGAAAGAACCCCCCCCCCCCACCCATCCACCCCGTCCCCATTCAATGGAAATGATTAACGAGCCCTGAAAGAGGCCCAAAATAACATCCGTGAAATAGCATCTGATCCACCATGTGTGCACCTACTTGATCCCGGTGCTCGGAAATTCGTCGCGTTGGGATCCGGATCTCCATCGGAGGAGGAGGAAGGTGCAGACGCCATCAATGCCCCACAAAAAAAAAGTCCTCAGCTCAGCTCCTTCCCCACTCCAAAAAAAAAAAAGAAATATCCTGGTGGTTTTCTGTAAATTCCCTTTTTTTTTTTAAATCCCTTGTCTTGTCTCACTGGTGAGGAGAGAAGAAAAAAGAATATGTTGCTTGAAGTTGGACCTGTGGACCAGCAGAACCAGGACCAAGACTCGTCTGTCTGGCAAGTTCACTCATCAATGAATAAGTCCTTCATTCATTTATTTAGTGTTCAGAGTCTTATTTTAAGGAAAACATCACAACGTAGTTTATTTATTGACTAAATACACTATTAATACTTATACAATATGGTTAAAAAATGCATACACGCGCAAATAAATGTGCAGAATTTAACATTAGACTTGATTTAATGAAGGAATAATTCATTTCAAATGCCCTATTATAATTCCTGCCAGATTCAAATAATAAAAAATAAGATAAAATAATAAGATAAAACAACATGTGTCGAAACCACGAAGAAAACATATGATATTTATATTAAAATATGCTAAACAAATGGTCTCAGTGATGAAAAATGCAACATTAGTTGGAGTTCGATGGCACAAAACACCTGTTACGGCATCTGCACTCAGAATAAAGCCAAAAATCCTGGAGTTTGAATGCAACAAAATGCAGCCTTACCGGTTGTGAGGGCGAGGAGGTGCAGTCTAAAATAGACTTGAGCAGATCTCCAGCGCTCCACTCATCAATGCCACGCAAGGTGACCTTGTCTGGGCTGGAGTGGACAATTTAAAGAAAGCCTTCCCCGAAAATGAGCACGCACCTCAGCCTTTGCAGCATTTTTGTGGTGGGTCTCCTGGAGCCTGCTATCACACTTTTTTTCTCTGTGGAAGTGATGCTCCCCTGCGAGTCGTCGTCACGGACCTCAAGTTTGATGCTGGTGGAGCAACACATTACGTAGAGGGGGGCTCATGTGTGTGTGTGTGTGTCACTGGTTTCCTGTGGAGAAAAAAAAAACAAAAGAAAACGACTTGAGCACAACCAATCCCTCAGTTGTTGAGCCTTTATCTTCATCACACTCCTCCAATGTCCAATAGATTTACCAGATGACGTCATTCCTGCTTATCATCTCATTTTTCAACAACTTGAACATCTTATTCCGGCTCTTTAGAACGAAGTGTCATTATAATAACATCCGCTAGGTGGCACCGAGCAACCAAAAATAGGATCCTAACTGTGCTGAAGAGGGCCTATAATTATAAATGGAATCATCAAACTGGAACAGGAGTAGGACACACTGAAATAGACACAAGACACACATTGAAACATGTTACTTATTTGCTTGGTTCAGCACTGGACAGCTCCACAGGTGCTACAGATGAAACAAATTGGGGGTCAAATTGAGACTTTTGGTGCGTCTCTTGTCTTTTACAGCTTGGAAAAAATACTTTGAAGGTACAAAAAGTTAACCTCATGGGGTACATTTGTGCAGATTGTACACCATTTTTCATTTTCCCAAGACATTTTGGACTATGTATCTTTGGAGTGACCTATAGAAAAGAATTATTTTCTATAGGTCACTTCAAAGATGCACTTAAGTGACTTCAATGGATGACCTCCTCGCTCATCGTGTGCTCCGGGCAGAAGCACCTTTGTATTTTTTGGGCCGCTGTCAGTCAGGAATTGTTGAAATTGTCCTAATATGTCTCACAGCTGGCCTGGGAACAGCTTGGTGTCCTACGGGTGGAACTGGAAGAAGTGGCCGGAGGAGTCTAAGGCTTCGCAACTAAGCGGACGAAAATGGATGTATAGGTATTTTGAGGCAAGCTCCATCTTCTTCTGCTCGTCAGAAGGTGGGTCATGGGGGCAGCAGCCTGAACAGGGAAGCCCTGACTTGCCTTTACCCGCCTACTTGGTCCAGCGGCAGATCCCAGAGCCAGTTTTACCAACCTTAGTGACCTTTTCGGTCACTACCCAAAGTTCATGACCATATAGGTAGAAACGTAGATTAAGACCTTCCCTCACTCGTGAACAAGACCTCAAGGTACTTAGACCTCATAGACAAGACCTCATCTCAGACTTGGTGTCCTCATCTCCCATCTCATCTCTTCTTCAAAGTAGTTCTTAGGTATGACAATAAGGACAAAGCGTCCAATCAGGGTAATAACACGTCTGTGATTGTGGCCACCAGACTCCATTGAAGAAACGTGAGAGCAGACAAAGCCGTCATTACTTCCATTCACCGTGTGTTCAAACTAATTAGCCTTTCTTCCAATCTTGCCAGGGTGAGGTTTTTAAATGAAAGTTCAATCAGCCCTCATCACAACAAGTATTTACCTCCTCATCACACGTCTGCTGAGGCGCTGATGAGCCTTTTGTTGGAAAGGCATCTGGCAGAAACAATCCATCTTCCTGTCTGCCACAAAGAAAAGAAGCACAACAAAAAGAGCCCAAGAGTCATTTCCCTCCTGAAGCTACACTAGAATGTCCACAAGATGGAGCACAATCCAAGTGGAGCATGATGGAGAGTCAGTTAGCTTGCTGGAAAGCACTTTATCTTCCACAGGTGACGTCATCAGTGATGTCACACTGAAGACATGCATGCATCTGCAATGCCAGGCATTGCAATCATGACCACATCAGGGTAAACTCAACCAACAGGACCTTAAAGTTGTGGAGTAGTGACCAACGAAGGTCAAGAAGGGGCTCCACTCATTTATTCAGCAAAATTAAGGAGATATCTGCATAATAATACATGATGTGGCATTATATGCTGACCTTATTATTGTAAAGCAATTGCTAAGAAGTTAAATATATTTCAAAAAATAAACTGCCCATTATTATTATAAACTTGGCTCTTTTTTCCCCATTTTCCCTCTTTTTTGTTTGTAATATTATGACTTAATTCCCATAATATATAGATTTTTTCCCCCAGCCTATTTTTCCAAATTCAAATTACAACTTTATGTTGTTTTAAAAAAATTTTTTTTTCCTTTAATGTTTCATCTCCAACGACTTTGTCCTCAAAATCTTGCCAGCTCAGTATCTTAAAAATGCTTTATTGTGACAATATAATTTTTCAGCATTTTTTCAGCATTTTTCCAGCATTTTTTTCAGCATTTTTTCAGCATTTTTTACAACATTTTTTTCAATTTGTTCTGCTGTTTTTTGTATTGTAACCTCCCTTTTGTAAAATTTATTCTACCTATTATGACTTTGTTCCCAGAATATTTTGATGTATTATTATTATTATTTTGACTATTTTCATAACATTATAACTTGTACAATAACCTAAGTCCACCCCCCCCCCTCAAAAAATGTTTTGTTTTGGGTGTTTCTCATACAAAAATGTAAATATTTAAACTTTCTGCAACTAAAAGGACATTATTTTTCCTCATAATATTCTCACGTTATTCTTATTGATGTCATTCTTGTAAAAAAAAAATGCTGATTTTTCCATTGTTGCTGTTGTTTTAAAAAAAAATAAAAATAAAAAAAACAACAACCACAGGCCACACATCGGACCCAGGCCACACCCAAGACGCCCTTTATCCACTGCGACACTGTGTGACACTTGGGAAGTGCAGTCTTGGGGGGGTCCCTGAACCCCCAAAACAGACAAAAATGTCCCTTGTCCCTAACATCGATCCAGTTAAACTTGGTCGTTTTTTGAATCATGTTGATCACAACGGATCTTCATCCTGGGGAAATGGCCGTGGTGGGGGCAAGCGTTTTATTACAATAATGTATATAACATGGCACCCAGCTGACTATGCTGACCCCCTTTTGACATCAACCTTCATTCACCAGTTACCATTTTAATCGGAGCCGCCGTGAAATTCCCACTCTTCTTCTACATGCAGAAACGTCGCGTCTAAGTTTGAATCCAATTTGACAATTTTTCACGGTTTAAATACCCGGTGCCCCCTTTTTCCTCTCTCTTTAAAATCCAATTAAAATATGCAGACATACAATCCTTTAATTTTCTCATAGAAATGTAAATGACATAAAACGGCTAATTACAATTGTAGGAATGGTTGAACCAGCGTATACGGCATGAAACTATGCAGCAAACTCTTTTACACTGAGATTTCATCTTAATTGTACTCTGCAGTACAATCTGTATAAATATATACAGAATACAGTTCTGTATATATTTATACATGACGTCATCCCAGGGTGGGTGTTAAATGAGCCCCCAGTGACGCACAATGGCCACTTTCACACTATATATCCTGGGGGCGTGGCCTATATCCTGGTTACTTTTACCATCACTGAAGACCTGATTGTTGCCAAAGACATCATGTGGCAGTGAGATCAACACCTTCCCCTTTTTGCTACCAGTTATTTCTTGAACTCAATTGTGTTTCTCACCTTGAATCTTTTCTTTGGATCACAAATACAAAATCAGTACAAATGGAGCCAAAAAAAGTTTTACGTGTTAGCAATCTGATAGCATGCTAATGATTTCAACTCCGTTTGAAACACTTGAGTTTCGAATAGGTACATTGGCGAGGCTAACGAGTTAGCTTGTTATGCTATGTCCCTTGCAGTAAAAAGTGTAAAAAAAGAATAACTGGAGTGTGTCATACCCACGGAAGTAACCCTTTGGAGTACTAAGTAAGATTTTTTTGGTTTATGTATTTGTGTGAGGGCGGCACGGCGGTCTAGTGGTTAGCGCGCAGACCTCACAGCTATGACCCAAGTTCAATTCCACCCTCGGCCATCTCTGTGTGGAGTTTGCATGTTCTCCCCGTGCATGCGTGGGTTTTCTCCGGGTACTCCGGTTTCCTCCGGCCAAGGTTGGAATTGAACGCTGGTCTACTAGCTGTGAGGTCTGCGCGCTAACCACTAGATCGCCGTGCCGCCCAAAAACAAACAGTTATTGTTTATTATAAATACAATATGGACACATATATACTTGGACAATGAGCTTAAGTTAAAGTCCACTTCCTGGAGCAGCATCACATGACCTGTGGCTGCTTTCCAATTATGACAAAAAAAAAGCCTGAGCACATCAAAAGAAGTATGTTTAAATAATAAGCACAGTGCTTTTTGAAGGGCTCATACAGTAAAATGAAAGGTCACCTTGATTGGACCTCAGAATAATCTTTCATCTTTTTCATCATTCTTATGCAAATAGAGCTTGTGGTGCTTCGCCTCACACGCGTACTGTACTGTACTCCTCGCAACTTGGACCCCGTCACATCTTTCCGTCAGTTTCTGCAAGATCCACTTAAGTCGCTCCATAGGAGGAGTCGTGAATTAGAGCCCCCCCACAGTGATGGAAAATGATGCTTTTATTGGACAATGAAGGCAAACAAAGGCTTTCTTTTTTGGGGGGTGGTAGAATGGGGGGGCAAGTCTGTCTGCATTCATACAGTATATGCGCTGTGCTTCATAATAGGATCATAATATTTGGATCAAGACGTTACAGTTGTGGGGATTTCCTTTGTATACCCCTCCTCCCCCCACCCCTCCCCAGACACTCACATTTATTGTCCCTACTGTACCGGCTCTTCATATTCCAGCATATTATTCATTGTTGTCATTTTACCTTTGCCAGTACGATGCTAGTCTGCATTGACTGAACACATATTCATAGAATATGCATCCAATATTCATACACGCAAACGACAAAATCATTCATACACTAATAATACACTACAGGAATACATATTGCATCTGAAGAGATAATCCACACTTTTAGGCACAAAATGGTGACAAGTGGAAATATTTATTGGAGGAAATTAAAAATACATATTATTAATGTTTTGTAAATACAATTAGCTATGAAATAATTAGGTTTTTATTATTTTATTATTATTGAAAATAATTATTATTGAAAATTAAACTAAAATAATAGTCATATAACACATGCAATAGTTGTGTACACAATATTAATGTGATAATAACTACTAATCATGAATTATGAATAATAAATTATTATGTCACAGTACCATTTTAGAACAGATAATATAGAACGGATAGTTATGTAGATATTATTATTCATAATAAATACTAGTATTATTGTTTAAAATAAAGAATATTTTTCTGTTATTATTTTAAATTTTATATAATTTAATTAAAAACAGATGCAAAGGTTGCAAATTATGTAGATATGATTTTTTATAATAATAATCATAATAATGACAATAATAATCATAATGACAATAATAATAATCATAATAATGACAATAATAATAATAATAATAATAATAATAATAATAATAATAATAATAATAATAATTAACTAATTCTTTTTGTTATTATTATTATTTATATCCAGTATATGCATTTATTTGAGTATGTAGTTATAAGGAGAATAAATAAGATGTAAGGTGGAACCAGAGGAAGTTGCACTGTACCCCAATCACCGTGGAACCTCCATTGTCGTCTTTAGTTTGTTCAGGAATGTGCAACGTGAATCCAATGACGCGATTCCAGACATCCAAACATATTAAGAAAAAAAATACACGTTATCAAGAATAATTATACAGTAGCTGCAAAATGCAGAAAACAAAGTGAAATAATGATAAATGAGGAATGGATATATTCACGTGAGATTGAATTCATTCGTGTTTCTTACCTTCTTTATCAAATTGATGACACTCACAACTTTTTTGGCCCCATGGTGGGTGATGGAGCAGTTGTCCATCCATCCGTTTTCTATGCCGCTTATCCACTAGGGTGCTGGAGCTTATCCCAGCTGTCTTCGGGAGAAGGGCGGGGTCCACCCTGGACTGGTGGCCAGCCAATCACAGAGCACATATAGACAAACAACCATTCACACTCACATTCATACCTATGGACAATTTGGAGTCGCCAATTAATCTAATTAACCTAATGTGGGAGGAAGCCTGAGTACATGAAAATTTCACACAGAGATGCCAGATGGAGAATCAAATCCAAATCTTCCGGATCTCCTGACTTTGTGGCCCACATGCTAACCACTCTGCACCATGTGATGCCCGAATTAGCATCGGTCCAGTTGAGGACGGAAAAAGGTCACATTGTCACTTTGAAACAGCAAGCTGCCGTGCACGTTTTAGGGCTAAAACAACAAGTGGACCATTGTTAGACCTTAAAACCTTGTAGTTAGCTTTAAAAAAAAAAAAATATATATATATATATATCCGATCAAAGATTGTTAAATGAGTTGAGTACTCAGCCAAGAGTGCATAAATTGAAACAACAGTCTCTGGCGGCTGTTAACTCTTAAAAGAACAGATTAGAAGGTCATTCAGAATGTATTGGTAATTGATTGCAGTAAATCACTTCTATCAGTGGTGTCCAATGTGCAGCCCGGGGGCCATTTAAAGCCATTTGTGGAAGTTTTCTTATACTGTTAAACAAGAAAACAACAGCAAACCTGGAAAAAATGCAGTAATGTTCTGAGAATGAAGACAAAATATTAGGAGAATAAAGTCATAACATTAAAACAGTAGTTGAAATATTAAAGACTAATATGTCATTTAAATCACGATACCATGAGAAGCAAACAAAACAAAAAATACAGTTGCAATTTTGGAGGTATTTGTATGGATAAGTTATAATATTATGATAAAAATGCCAAAATATTATGAGAATTAAAAGTATTATACTACAAGGAAGAAGAATGAAGGAGAAAAATGTAAGAAGAATATTAATAATACGTCACAAACTATAATAACACAAACTGTCTGGGCATATCCTGGTTTAGCTCATCATCTTTTGATTTTCCCGTAAATGACGCACTTACTGTACTTTAAACAGTCACCTGAAATCAATAACATCAGCAGCAGCTTTTTACCACTTCAACAATATCATGGAGGACCACTGACCAATCCCCGCCTGGTACAGCCTCTCAACAGGCTCTATAAACCAGCTGCAATACATACAAAACGCTGCTGCTCGAGTCCTGGCTAGAACCAGGAAATAGGAGCATATTAGTCCAGTACTCAGGTCTCTGCACTGCTACCTGTCGCTGTGATGTAGTCTTTAAAACATCTCTGATATGTTAGAGCCCCATCACGCTCGTAACCAACTCTGGGAAGGTCAGGAAGTGGTCTCCTGCTGGTGCCCGGGGTCAGGACTAAACATGGTGAGGCTGTGTTTCAGTTGCAGTCACATCTGGAAGAGTCCTGTAGAAGATGTGGGACAGGCCTCAACTTGGACAACATTCACAAAGACTGACAACTCAAAGTATGTTGTCGGCGCTCTTTTGAACATTTCATTCATGAACGTTGTAGGGAACGTTGTAGCATTGCCTTCCTACTCATAGCTAAATATTACTGCATGACGTAGTAGCTGTACCACAATAAGAAACATATCGCTAATTGCATGCAGTAATCCCGCCATCACGGCACTTCTTGACTGTGATATGTGGAATACATGGAATGTTTTGGGAGAAAAACCTGTTTATGACCTTCTAAATATGCCTTTTAACATTAGAGTCCTCTAGACATAAAATAGCACCCCTATAGTCACCTCTACATGCATATTACCCAATATAGTAGACATAATAAGGATCAACAAGACATAAATAGGCTGCACGGCGGATGAGTGGTTAGCGCGCAGGCCTCACAGCTAGGAGACCTGAGTTCAATTCCACCCTCGGACATCTCTGTGTGGAGTTTGCATGTTCTCCCCGTGCATGAGTGGGTTTTCTCCGGGTACTCCGGTTTCCTCCCACATTCCAAAAACATGCTAGGTTAATTAGCGACTCCAAATTGTCCATAGGTATGAATGTGAGTGTGAATGGTTGTTTGTCTATATGTGCCCTGTGATTGGCTGGCCACCAGTCCAGGGTCTACCCCGCCTCTCACAACCGAAGACAGCTGGGATAGGCTCCAGCACCCCCTCGTGAGGATAAGCGGTAGAAAATGAATGAATGAAAGACATAAATAAGACATAATATAATCTAACACATTGTTGTTATTGTTCTTTTTGTACTTCCTGTTTCTGGACTGTGCAACCTGTCACCTAGTGACCAATGTAGACTACATATCATCACAATGTCTTTGAATGTGTTTACTTCATTTAGCCATTTTTATGTAAAATTAGCCATACGATGTAAAATTAGCTAAAATATGAATATTTTGTGAGCATGAAACAGCATGATTTATTTGTTCAAATATTATAGAAAAACTGTGATAGAGCGAAGTGGCAAAATCCAAAGCGGGAACAAGCGAGGGGCGACTGTACTTCTCAGATTGACTGGCAGGACATCAGGAAACACGTCGGAAGAGTTATCCCAAAAATTTTGCATTAGCGTGTGAACATTTGCAAATATTACGTACTACTACATGTTACGACTAAAAATATTAAAACGGGGGTAAAGTCTGCAAACACAATGCAAACATATGATGTATCTTAAATAGTGTAAATATTGGCGGTAATAATAATTAAATAATATAATATAATATATATATAGGGCGGCACGGCGGGCGAGTGGTTAGCGCACAGACCTCACAGCTAGGAGACCAGGGTTCAATTCCCACCCTCGGTGCATGTTCTCCCCGTGCATGCGTGGGTTTTCTCCGGGTACTCCGGTTTCCTCCCACATTCCAAAAACATGCTAGGTTAATTGGCGACTCCAAATTGTCCAAAGGTATGAATGTGCGTGTGAATGGTTGTTTGTCTATATGTGCCCTGTGATTGGCTGGCCACCAGTCCAGGGTGTACCCCGTCTCTCGCCCAAAAGACAGCTGGGATAGGCTCCAGAACCCCCCGCGACCCTCGTGAGGAAAAAAGCGGTAGAAAATGAATGAATGAATATATATATATAATTAAACAATAATTAAATAATAATTAAAATTAAAGTACCACAAAAATGAACTGCAGCTAAGTTTTCACTTTCAGTGACGACACTAAATATTACATTTTGAGTTTTTCCCCCCCACAGTGAAAGATATGACTTCTGATTATGATATGATCGGCCTCATAAGTCCCGCCTGTCACCGAACCGGAGACCACAGTTAGAAGATTTATCCCGAGATATGGAAATAAATGTTATATTCTTTATTCTCACATTGTATCGGGGTCATATCAACAATAGCAAATCTTGTCAAGAGCATGCTTTTAAAAACACCCCATATGGAGCAAAAACCTTAATCGGGAACACTTTCATTCAACAAAAGCTATTAAATATTATTTACATGGAGGGCAAACATCTTCCAGCGAAGACAACCGTCAAAAAACACAAGTTGCAAAAACTTGTTTTGCTCTCTGTACTGTATTCATAGACCGTGTACTGTGTAAATACAGTACTGCGTTGAAGTACAACACAGACTGTTGCAGCAGAGATGACAGATGGAGAAGAGGATATCTCACCGTGGACCTTTTCAAAGTATTGCACCAAGAACTTTTTTTTTTGTAGTGTTTTGTTTTGGCCACGAATGTCACATGATGTGATTCCTGGAGTCCTCCCTCTTGACGTGCTCCCCAGTCTTGTCCAAGCACTTGGTCCTCTTGTTCTGGTGCGTCTTGACGTGCTTGGCGAGGTGGTCGCTCCTCATGAACCTCTTGCAGCAGTCCGGGCACACAAAGCGCTTCTCGCCGGTGTGAGTCCTCAGGTGTCTCTGCAGCTCGTCCGAGCGTGTGAAGCTTTTGCCGCAAAAGAGCCAGTTGCACACGAAGGGCCTCTCCCCGGAGTGCCACCTCAGGTGCGCCTTCAGGTGCGACGTCTTGCCGTACACTTTGCCGCAACCTGGGATGTGGCAGACGTGCTGCTTCTTCTTGCCGGCCTCGTCGCTCCCGGAAGTGGACGCCGACTGGCAGTTGGGGCAGCGGCACCTCCGGCAGCGACGCGCGGTGGCCAGGGGGGACTTGGTGTGCAGGAGGGCGGCGATTTGCGTCTGGTATTGCGCAAAGTCCGCAGTGTGGCCGTGCAGCACCAGGCCTCGCTGCAGCTGGAAGCGGTGCGGGTGGCCGACGTGGTTGCCCTGCTGGAGGCTCCACCACGGGATGTCCTCAGCCGGGTTGGGGGACAACTGTCTCTGCTGCTGGGGCACAAGGCCCGTGGGCCCCGTGACGAAAGTGGGCATGGCGGGCGGGATGGGGGTGGGCGCCGCGTAGCTGACCGCGGGCACGTACGTGGGCGGACACGTGGACTGCATGGAGCACGGAAGCATCTTCACCGGAGAGAAATCATACGGGTAGCCGGGGTCTGCGGGCGGGGTGAGGGGCAACTCGTGCGGGGAGCTGAACGAGCCGAGCGGCTGCGGCTTGGAGGATAGTCCGAAAGTGGAGTTGCTGGCCAGGCTGCTCGGGGGGCTTCCCTCGTTAGTCCACGGGTGGAACAAGCGCGAAGGGGAGCCCAGGGTGGTGGGGTCGTAGGGAACCTGGAGGAAGTCTGAGGGGCTGGACGCCGGATGGTGGTGGTGGTGGTGGTGGTGCCCGATTCGGTTACAGGTGGCGGCCAAGAGAGCCAGCGGGGAGTGCTTGCAGTTCTCCGGAGAAGAGTTGGGAGTCCGGTCCTGGAACAAATGGTGACTTTTTAATGAAATTTTCCCTTTTTAATCCACGACATTTGGCAAAGAAAAGTGAAAAGTTCATTTTTATATATCTTTAAAATAATAATCATGTTGAATTAGTAACTTTCTGACTGGTGGTGCTCGCTTTTTAACATTGCGCAGGTGTACCTAAAGAAGTGACCCTCTGATGTTAATAAAAGTTAAACTTCCATGAGCTTGAAAACATAGTTTCAGTTATTAAATTATGACCAAAAAAAAGATTTCCATTGGGAAGAAATATGAAAAGAAAGTTGAGACACGAACCTGCAGAAAAGCGTGGAGTGTCTCGTTCCGCAGCACAGCCACAGCCGCCATGGTCCTCCTCCGCCTCGGCGACAGCAAACACGAAGAAATACGCCCCAAAAAAGTCGCTTCTAACGTCTAGAAATGCCAGCAAAGGCGGCAGGGGAGGCAGGGGGAAAAAAAAAGTGTACGGAGCCAGCCTCCGACGCTTCCTCTCTCCCAGATCTCCTGGCACTATCTGACGGGGTGGCGGATCACTTCAGAGGATTTGATAAGCACTTTGGTGGGCCGCCAGCCAGTCAGAAATAAGATTTATGACTTTGAAGTTTGCCGCTGCCCAATCATCAAAGAATGGCGGCTCTTTGAGGGGAGGCAAGCAGATCCTTTGAATCCACAAAGCTCCTATTGGTGTGTTTGTGGCGGGAGAAAGGAGATGATTATTAGCAGGGGGGGGCGGGGGAGGGAGGAGATAAAGGCGGGACAATTAATGAAGTAATCACTATGTGGGAAATGTATATACACAAATAATTGGATTTTCCTGATCAAAGCCCCCCCAGGCTGCCCTGGAGAGGCCGCCATTGGCTGCCCCAGTCATCTGATCCGCTTTTTGTAATTAAGGATTTGTAGTAGAACTTAAGAGCCACACAATGTGACATTGTTATCGTTGCACATCTCAGAGAACGCCATGGAGGATAAATCAAGTCACTCAATACGAGAGTTTCTAATTGACTCACTTTGTGTTTTATTCGTTTTTAACTTTGTTTTCTTTGCAGATTTGGAGTCCAAATTAAAACCCGGAAAATTAAATCCAGCACAGGAGACGTGACGGACAGGGTTGGGACACCAGAATCTAGAAAGCGACGGCGACGGAGAAACACGTGTTGGACCTGAGCGCTGCTGTTGGCGTGCTAAGTTTTAGCATCAGTGGGGTGTTACATCACTCCTACAAGATCACCTTCAGGTATTTGTTGGAGGTTGCGGAAAATTAGGTTGCGGAAAATGATACAATGTCAGTATGGCTATAAAATCTAAATATTACAGGAATAAAGTTATACCATTACAAGAAGAACATGTACAAGAAGAAAGTTAAAATAGCTGTCATGATATGACAATAAAGTCAAAATATTAAGAGAAAAAGTTGCACTTTTACAAGAATACACTGGTAATATTTGGAGGAGAACATTCATTCATTCATTCATTTTCTACCGCTGGAGCCTATCCCAGCTGTCTTTGGGCGAGAGGCGGGGTACACCCTGGACTGGTGGCCAGCCAATCACAGGGCACATATAGACAAACAACCATTCACACTCACATTCATACCTATGGACAATTTGGAGTCGTCAATTAACCTAGCATGTTTTTGGAATGTGGGAGGAAACCCACGCATGCACGGGGAGAACATGCAAACTCCACACAGAGATGGCCGAGGGTGGAATTGAACCCTGGTCTCCTCGCTGTGAGGTCTGCGCGCTAACCACTCGACCGCCATGTCGCCCTGAGGCGAACATAGAGTTGAAATATTGAAGAGATTTATGTTATATTACAGGAATAAAGTCAGAAATATCAAAAGAAAATGTACAACAATAAGTTGGAAATTTAAAAAAGCAGAAATGTAAAAACAGTTTTAATATTACAGGAGAGTGGGTGGAATACATTAAAACGGGGAACCACAAAACCCCAACAAATACAGCTGGATAGGTGCAGATTGTGGAAGATCTCGACAGCTTTGTGCGCTGGTTATTGTGTGTAGCTGCTCTATAGGATTCCACGACTCAATACAAAGGGCCGAAAAATGGGCATAATAGGCCCCCTTCAAAGGAAAAATGTTATTTGTAATTTTTTAAATGTAGTAATATTATGAGAAAATAACAAAATAAGGCTGTAATTTTTGGAAAGTGAGTCCTTGTGCTCTCTGTGAAGCAGTTGATGTTTGCTAAATACAAGGATGAAGAGTCTTGAACCAGTCATGATGTGCTATATATATCACTATATTGACACTTACTATGGTACCCATTATGGCATTGGATGCTCATATCACTATTTTATTATTATTATTAAAAATAATTATTAAAAAAAAAAACAAAAACCTTAAACTGTATTATGGAAAGCAGGAAGTGAACAAATGTAACAGTTACTGATTGTAAAAGTACCAGATGGAAGGGTAGGATTTAATAAGCTTTGCTTCTTCCTACTCCTTTTGGAGTAGGAAGAAGATGTTCAAATGAAATAAAACCATTACCATAACTGTAGCTCACTCTTACAACAACGTCAGTTAGCACAGTTGCAATATCAGCTCCGCCATCGTCATCAAGCTTCCCCCCCCGTCAGAAACAATCACTGTACTCTCAACTCGTTTGGAGAGGCAGATATTTGTATGAGAGGTTTTCCTTTGAAGGGATTAATGTTCTCAGTCCTCTCCCACGGCTTTCCTTGCACACACACAATCATGAGTCCTGCTGGGCTGGAGCCATGGAAGCCACAACATCACAACAGCAACACCGAAACCACATCAGGCCCAGCTAGCGGCAATTAAGCTGGTTTTCCATCAAGTGTAGTGCAACTGACGAGTTGCTGTGAAACATCTTATTTACATGGGATGAAGTTACGTGGAAGTTAGGATAGATACAGGATATTTTAGAGAAGACGTCAACTTCTGATGATGTTTGGGAAACCCCAAAAAAACACAACAGATTTGATTAATACAGAAAACATGAGGAATGCATGTCAGGTTATGTTACTTTTGATCAATATTTGTATATATATATATATATATACACAACTTGTAGGACAATAAAATCGTAAGACCATGCACTGCTCTTTTTGGAATGGGATTTGTAAAAATATTTTCAAGACAGAAATGAAAGATTTTTATGTCACAATTTTATTTATTCATTTAATACAATGTAAATCTGTATTGTAAGGTTATTCATTTAAATAATTGTATTATTATTATTATTATTATTATTAGGGATGTCCAAGAATTATCATCCCAATATCAACATAAAAATGCGATATCAGATTTTTTTTCCCTATCATGAAAACCAATATTAAAAAAATGCTGTATACATATTCTATTTGGAATGTTGGTTTCTGAAATGGGATGAAACTTGTGACCAAAAAGCCCCAGGTTTGAGTCCCCCAGCCGTAAAAGGGACTTGTATGCACAAAACACTTCATAACTGAAGTGCCCTTGAGCAAGCACTGCCTATAAAAGCTGGCTTTGTTATATAAACAGGCACACTGACAAGGAAAAGCGGGATAAAGTCTTCCTGGGAAATATTCTGGGACAGTGTTGGAATGGTGCTTGCGTGTGAAGGAATGCTGGGGAAGGGGTGGGGGGTTTGAGCCCAGGTATTGTCACTGTCCAACAAGTACAAATACTTAGTACGTCACAAGGCATGCTGGAAGCCTTGATGTTGTGTGGAAGCTGCTATGGCTCTGATGAAGCTCTTTTGAGGGGGGAGGAGTGCTGGTTAGATCATGAAGGGGAGGGAACGGAGGTTGGCATTGGCTGATGTGTGTCTGCAGGGGGGGGGGTTATTAGGAGGTGGTGAGGGATCCAGCGTGGGAGTGACGTGTGACAGTTCTACTACTTTTTTCCACATTTGGATGCCGAGCCATGGAAGAGACTGTTGGAGGCTGGAGGTTGCGAATGCACGGACGGGGGTTCCTGCACCTGAAAATGAGAGGGACTGATGCAAAGACTTTGGAGAAGATCAGGGTTGATCTGCTCCAAAGTCCAAACATTATCCACCATCATTATTTAATCAATTATGCTTATTCTCTGGTGGCTTTAATAGAAATGGTGGAGTACCATCTACGAGGTCGGGGGTGGGATCCTGCCCCAAGTGGAGGAGTTTAAGTAGAATGAGGGAAAGATGGAACATGAGATGCGGAGTCGGTGTGAAGAGGGAGCTGAGCTCTCAGTTTACCGGTCCATTTACGTTCCGACCATCACTTATGGACCAAAAGGACAAGATTGCTGAAATGAGCTTCCCTGGGTGCTCCCTTAGAGATAAGGTGAGAAGCACCGTCACTGTAGTAATACTGCTACTTCTCCGTGTGGAGAAGAGCCAGATGAGGTGGCTCGGGCATCTGTTCAGGATGCCTCCCAGACGCCTACCTGGGGAGGGGGGGTCTTAATGGCACGTCCGATCGGTAGGAGGCCTTGGGAAGACCCGGGACATGTTGGAGAGGCTTTATTTTAAAAACATCAGCATATTCATGAGCTATTTAGCATTGACCATCTATATGGATGATTATGTGTGTGGGGGGGGGGGGTATTATGAGAAGACTATGAAGAAATGTGTGCATATTAAACCTTACTTGAGAGTCTTATTGTTCAACAAAACAATGTTCACCCTTAAAGGGGCAGGTTTCACATCAGTGTGGAGATTCCACGGATTCTGCGGATTTTGTGACTAATGATGATCATTTCGGGCGGCACGGTGGTCTAGTGGTTAGCGCGCAGACCTCACAGCTAGGAGACCAGGGTTCAATTCCACCCATCTTTGCATGTTATCCCCGTGCATGCGTGGGTTTTCTCCGGGTACTCCGGTTTCCTCCCACATTCCAAAAACATGCTAGGTTAATTAGCGACTCCAAATTGTCCATAGGTATGAATGTGAGTGTGAATGGTTGTTTGTCTATATGTGCCCTGTGATTGGCTGGCCACCAGTCCATGGTGTACCCCGCCTCTCGCCCGAAGACAGCTGGGATAGGCTCCAGCACACCCCGCGACCCTCGTGAGGAAAAAGCGGTAGAAAATGAATGAATGAATGTGACCCTTTGCAGATGTTGATGAACATCTGGAAAATCACACAACATTGCTTGTTGCAATGACCAAAAAGGACAAATAATCTGCTTTTATGGCAACATGTAGCATTATTTCAGGCTTGCTTAATTATTTTACTCAATGGCTGCCTGAGCAGTTAGAAGTTAGAATCCATAAAATCATTCTTGAGATGGGAAGACTGATACCGTATCTTACACACCTTCGCCCTCATAACGGTCCGGCATCAAGTCCCTGTGCTCGGCTTCTTAGTATGCGGCAGGGAAACTGGACTGGAGCTTCCAACTGCTGAGGTGACCCTGTCAAACATGAAGCACGGCCATAAGAGCGTAAAGGTTTTCTGCAAGTCGATTACCTCGGGGAGCAGGCATTGTGTTGGGTAAATTCTCCCTAACTATTTCAAAGTGCCGCCCCGGCCAAATCCGTCCCCTCAGCTGGAGTCCCATTGAAATGCATGAAAATATAAGAAGTTGAATTTAGTTCTGAAGTGAGCGGCTCAAAGGGAGATTCCTAAATGAAAGTATCAATATTTTCATTTGAGGATGGATTTTACAGCATGAAAAGCTGGTATCGGAAGTATCGATATTCCAATATCGATAATCCAAACTTGCAGGAAAACAACACGTTACAGTGGAAGCACATAATTTACTGTATTGGAGGTCATACAAAACAGCAGTTTGCCATAAATAAATAGAAATGTGCAACACATGAAGAGTGTGGATGCTTTTTTTTTTGGTTTCAGGTGGACTTTGCTGGTTGAAGAAGGCAATCTGCAGAAGAGAGACAAAAAGAAATAAAACCATAAAATCAATATCAGCATCTGCTTAACGTCATATTTAGTGACAATTAATATGCTAACAAGTTATAGGGAAATAGTCAAACAACCAAAATGGTTCGGGTTTCAACCTGGCTTTGATGGTCCCCACTTCCCTGGGGCTAAATTGCGGGACCACCAGTCAATGGTGAGTAATTGATATGGCACCCCCCCCCCCACCACCACCACCAGAAACTCCTACTAGCTGGACGCTGATTTGCGATAAAAGTGAGCGGTGGAACGACTACATTAGTTTGGGTCCAGAACCTTCCCGTTCTCTTTTTAGTTGCCATTGTTCACCCCCCACCAGTGGCGGTTCTGGTGCCCAGGGTGACATTCTCCGGGGGGCGCCATGGAGGGGGAAAGAAAAAATATATATCTTTACTAATAAGCACGTTGAGTGGTTAGCGCGCAGGCCTCACAGCTTGGAGAGCCTAGTTCAATTCCACCCTCGGCCATCTCTGTGTGGAATCTTATTCTCACAAAAAGTATAAACTTGTAATATTATGAGGACATTTTTTTTTCTATTTAAGTCAAAATATTAAGGGAATTTATCAGAATAAAGTCAAAATATAATCTTTATAAAAAGAAAATGTACAAATATTAATCAAGATGGAATTTGAAATATTCATTCATTTTCTAACGCTTTTCCTCACGGGGTGCTGGTACACCCTGGACTGGTGGCCAGCCAATCACAGGGCACATATAGTCAAACAACCATTCACACTCACATTCATACCTATGGACAATTTGGAGTCGCTAATTAACCTAGCATGTTTTTGGAATGTGGGAGGAAACCGGAGTACCCGGAGAAAACCCACAGAGATGGCCGAGGGTGGAATTGAACCCTGGTCCTCCTAGCTGTGAGGTCTGCGCGCTAACCACTTGTCCGCCGTGCCGCTTTGAAATATTTGAAAGTGAAAAAAACAAGAGCAAAAATGGAGGAAAAAGCAATGTTGATACTAATAGTAGGCTTTGTCATCTATATGACAAAGCTGAGATGCAGGTTTAAAAAAAACAAACAAACTATATAATGTTCCACATTGGAGGTCCTGCCGTGTATTTGTGTGTGATTATAAAGTTGAAATGTGCTTTTGAGGAGTTGTGGCAGTTGGATGGCTTAAAAGGAAGCCTTTTTAATGTTCTGTATTGTCTGCTATGAGACAGACGTAAAAGTCTCCAACTGGAGATATGGGAGTGTAGGGGTGAGAAGGGGGTGAGAAGGGGGTGTGATGGGTTGTATCCTGTGTGTGTGTGTGTGTGTGTGTGCGTGTGAGAGAGAGAACAAGGGCTAAAGGAGGGAGGGGGCAGGGAGTGAAGGAGTGACGCTGGAGGCAAGGGGGTACTTGAGCTGCCATAATGGTGTCTCGTACGAGAAAACATCTGTGAATTTCCTCAGTGATGGACAACAAAGTGGAACTCCAAGCAGTCACTCAGCAGCGCTTTGAAGCTGCCGTCTGACAGAAAGCTGCCATTGTTCGCAGCACACAAACTCCCGACTTTGCTCTCCCCTAATTTTCCCTGCAATGCGATACAAGCACACATACCCCCCCAAACCCCCCCAACCCCGTCCCCTCTCGACCCTCTGGTCTATGAAGTGGGAGATGTGTGCATATTCACCAACAAACGGCAAAGACTTGGCAAAGTGCAGCTTGGCCTGGGGGTCACGCGGGGCGGGGCCGGGTCATATACCTTCAAGCAGCCCACCCTGGATGTCATAATCCCACCTTGAAGAGGGGATTCTCCTCATGCAACAACCAAAAGCTGTCAAAAGCTCATGCTTCTTAATAATAATAATAATACTCAAAATAATAACAACAACAATCATAATAATGTTCAGAAGTAAAGGTGAATGATATTTATCAACCCAACAGGTACACTTGGTATCCTACTATCCTATCCTAGTATCCTACTTCCTTCCTGTCCTTCTTACCTCCAGGTGTACACAAACGACACTCATAACTAAAATGTACACTTTAAGAAGTTATTGTTATCAGTTATTGTTATCATATTTACTTTGAGAAGAAGAACGTTGTGGGTGTCGGTTAGAAGAAGTAATACTAAGATATTTATATATATATTATAGTATATAATACATAACTATATTGCATATAGTATATATATATTTTTTTATGCATCTCAGCTTTGTCATATATACGTAGGTGAAAAAGCATATAATTCATATGAAATATAATATCACTTTTTTGAATATTTTCTTCCTAAATGTTTCTAAATATTTTACATTTTTTTCTATAATAATCTTTGTATTTTTAATTTTTTTTGTAATATGATGACATTTATAATATATTGACTTTATTCTTATAATATTATGATTAATACCCAACTTAATTTTCAAAAAATGACAGCTTCAAATAGCTAAAATGAAATAATTTTTCTTCATAATTTGCTTCTTTATATGTTTATTCTTATAAACAGACAGCTGTTATTCCATTTCTGCTGTTGCCCCCCCCACCCCCCCCACTATTTCAATATTCTTCTTGTAAATTTTCCTCTGGTAATTATGACTTTATTACCATATTATTTTGACTTTATTGTGCTAACATTAGAACTTTTTCCACAACCTGGATATTATGACTTAAAAAAAAAAAAACAAAAAACGTTATACTGCAAAAATGTTGTTATTTTTATTTTCGTAAAATGATGACTTTTTCTCATGAGATAACTTTTTTCTTGACATTTTTACTTTAAAAATTACTTATAAAAACTTGCTGGTACCATACTTACTGCTGTCAGTTTTCCTGTTATGCTCATTTTCAGTCCTTTGTACTGAGTTGTGGACTCCTATTGAGCAGCTACACACAATAACCCGCACAAAAATCTTTCTTTCTAGATCTTCTAGACTCTGCACCTATTCCTGCAGTGTTTCCTTGGGTTCCCTGCCTCCTGTCCGAATGGTCTGTTTAATTTACCCCACCCTCGGCCCTCCTTCAGGTACGCCTCTCACCGAGCCCTCTCTGCTGTGATTCGTCACACTCCCAAGCACTTCTGAGAACTTCCAGACAGCTTCCGAACCCCACTTCCTAATTTTTTGCCAGTACAGGTGGATAAATTACGACTTAAGAGTTTGCTCTTCTGACTTTTCAACACGACCAATAACTTTGGAAAAGTGTTGGAGCTTCAGCAACAGTTTGGTGGATAGTCCGGCTTCGTATTGTGCCACGTTCACTGACCAATGAGCATATTTTTCTCTTGCTAGCCGGGAATGAGAACTCCAACCACTTCTGCCTGATGCTTGCTTCTTTGGCAAACCTCACATGCAACAAACATTTCCTGGGGGCCATTGCTAAACGTGCTAACAGGGTGAACTCTTTGACAACAGAGCCCACAGCACGTTGTCTAGACATGCCCATATAAGGAGGTCCGGGTTATGTTGACGTCTGTGGAACTTGGTGTTTAAAAAATATCTTATCTTACAACGATGTAAGAACATTTATTGGTCAGAAAAGAAAAAAAAAACATAATTTTTTATGTGTCACAGGCCAGAATAAAAACAACCGCGGCCTACAAATGGCCCCTGAGCAGCACTTTGGACACCCCTGATTGAAATAATATGTTTGTGAGGCAAATAAGGTAGCCAAGGAAGGTGTGCTTAGGGATACAGGATATGAAGTATGGTTGGCCCAGCACTCTTTTATTTTGACTCGTGTCCAAATGTAGCCGTCCCCCCTCGGCGATGACAACTTTTCCGTTACGCATCCCAGCCGAAAGGAGGTTCTCACACTGTTTCCCCATCCAGCGTTTCTTCAGAGGCAGCTGGTGGCTCCATCTGGGAACGCGGCGGCGAGGCGAAAAAAAAAACCAAAAAACCAAACAGGTTCCACCTTTGGCCATGCCAAGCCTGCCCGTGCCCTCCCTGCTCTACAAACTGAGAAGGGCTAATCACAATTTCACGCTCTGATTTGTCAAATCCCAGTCCAGCCCCGGAGGCGGCGAGGAAAAAAACTTTCAAGTCAGTAAATTTCATGGCGTACAGGATAAGAGCGTTTTACATTCTGCTGGTATTGTTTCCCAGTTGAACCAAGATGGTGGCCTCTTTTGCACGTCAAGGAGAGCAAAAGTCTTTTCTGTGCATGCTAATGTTAAAAAGACCCCCCCCCCGCCCCCACCACCACCAGCTGCAGGTGTGAGGAAGCTGAAACAAAAGGCCGCCTAAACCATAATGGCATCTTTTGTCATTAGCAGACCTTTGATGCACTCAACAGCTTCTTTTATCTCCTTGTTCCTCCACGCCTCTTACGCTCCCTCTCTCCGCCCCGCTCCGCCACTTTCTTCATTAAAAGCGTCTGCGGGCTATTCTCTATGCGCTCGCAGCCCTCGGCGCACATCTGGCATCCGGCTGACGCTCGCCGCTTGGCCATTTATTCGCTTGCAATGAGGAGCCACTAAACAGCATCGCGATGCTTTTCAGTCCAGGAGGACGCTTCTTCTGACAATGTGAATGAACCCCACTCATGCTGGACCAGGAAGCACCATGGAGGCTCCGGATCATCCGAGCCAGGATACTGAAGTACATTTCTTTGCTTTTTACTTCCTTTGCCGTCTCGTCAAAAGGGTTGAAAACAGGGGTGTCCACACTGCGCCACGGGGGCCGTTATTGGTCTACGACACATTCTAAAAATATATTTTAACAAGGAACCACAATTGAACAGTAATTTTACAAGAATCAAATTAAAATATGAAGAAAAAAAGTTGTGGGCAGCACGGCGGTCTAGTGGTTAGCGAGCAGACCTCACAGCTAGGAGATCAGGGTTCAATTCCACCCTTTGCCATCTCTGTGTGGAGTTTGCATGTGTGGGTTTTCTCCGGGTACTCCGGTTTCCTCCCACATTCCAAAAACATGCTAGGTTAATTAGCGACTCCAAATTGTCCATAGGTATGAATGTGAGTGTGAATGGTTGTTTGTCTATATGTGACCTGTGATTGGCTGGCCACCAGTCCAGGGTGTACCCCGCCTCTCGCCCAAAGACAGCTGGGATAGGCTCCAGCACCCCCGCGACCCTCGTGAGGAAGGAAGGAAAATGAATGAATGAATGAAAAAAAGTTGTAATCTAATGAGAAAATGTTGTATAATAAGAAAAATAACATCATTTTAGTCGCATAAAGTTGACATTTTAAAGAAAAAAAGCCTTTTTTTAAAAAAAAAGTTGTTATATGAGAAAACAAAACAATAAATTAAGTTGTCTTTTTTTTAATTAGGTTGCGGGAAAAGGTATAATGTTACAGGAATAATATCAAAATTTGGGGAAAAAGTCATAATTACAAAAAGAAAATTTCAATTAAATTAAGAAAGCTGAAATAGGTTGGAAATACCAAAACAGAAATGGGGGAAAAAATACTATCATTTTACAAGAATAAATCCTAAGTGAAATTTGTGAGGAAAAACGATGTAATTCTATCAGTGTAGAGTTGAAATATTAAAGAAAAAAATATTTTAAACATAATACTATGAGAAACACCACAAAATAAAGTTCGAATTTATGGAAAATGAGGTTGGGGAAAAATTATAATATTATAACTTGGAACAACTTGGGATCCGCCGGGAGGAACTACGAGGTAGCCGCCAATTAAGTCGGCAATGGAGTGGCCAATTAACCTAGCATGTTTTTGGAATGTGGGAGGAAACCGGAAAAAACCCACGCATGCACGGGGAGAACATGCAAACTCCACACAGAGATGGCCGAGGGCGGAATTGAACCCTGGTCTCCTCGCTGTGAGGTCTGCACGCTAACCACTCGACCACCGTGTCGCCCTGAGGAGAACATAGAGTTGAAATATTGAAGAGATTTATGTTATATTACAGGAATAAAGTCAGAAATATCAAAAGAAAATGTACAAAAATAAGTTAGAAATTTAAAAAAGCAGAAATGTAAAAACAGTTTTAATATTACAGGAGAGTGGGTGTGCCTGGAGGCGGGCCGTGGGTGGAATACATTAAAACGGGGAACCACGAAACCCCAACAAATACAGCTGGATAGGTGCAGATTGTGGAAGATCTCGACAGCTTTGTGTGCTGGTTATTGTGTGTAGCTGCTCTATAGGAGTTTGATGAGGGTGGAATTGAACCCTGGTCTCCTAGCTGTGAGGTCTGCGCGCTAACCACTCGACCGTCGTTCAGGAAAAGATACAATTCAATCTCGCTAATTTTTCATAACTAAACTTGCTATATATATATATAGATATACATTTTCTTTTTAAATAAAACTTATATAAGCGTTTAGATTCTGTTCCACAGATGGCGCTAATGCACACCGAAAGCTGCTTGCCAACCGCCAATAAACAACAGAAGAAGAAAAACACCACAAAGAAGAACGCACCCTGACAACTTTCCGTTTGAGCGGGTACAAGATACCCACTCAATCTGAGTGGGGAAAGGAATATTCCACGCCTGTGAATCCCATTATATATTCCTTCGGATTGGCACTTTTCTTTGGGAATGAGCTGTTTGAGCAAATAAAGCGAATGCAATTGGAATATTTGGGTCCATGTATACGTGGCTGCTGAGGAAGACGTTACCATTTCCACTACAGCCCACTCGCCTCACATTGACGTGGATCTGGAATGAAGTGCATACTTCCATACTTCCATAAATATGTTTGTAGACATAAGTTTGTTTATTAGTGAAGGTTTTATTCCTGGGGTGGAATTCTGCAGGGAACACAAGGCAGTGTGAATAAAACGGGTCTGAAGCGGATATGAAAAGCAGGTAAAGTGCATTAAAACAGTGCTTGAAGAGGCTTCACACGAAACCACGCCATTCAAACTCTGCCTTTGAACCCACAGCATCGAGAGACGGGACAATGTCAGCCTAATCGCATCCCGGCTTTGAAGTGAAACATCGCTATTAGGTGAAAAGGTACGTTTGCACGCGTCTTCACCAAATAAAGCTTTTCCATCATTTGCTCAGGCTGCAGCGCCAACCGTTTCCAGGAAGGAGCTTTGCAAACTGTGGATCAAAATGAAGAAAGACAAAAAAACCAAACAAACATGGTTGTGTTGAATTACGCTGACCTCCAAAAGTATTGGGACAGGGAGGCCCATTCATTTTTGCTGTATGATGAAAACATTTGACTTTCAGCTTTTATTTGCACCTTTTTACGTTTTAGCACCTATACCGCTTATCATTACTAGTGTTGTGGCAAAATGCTGGAGCCTATCCCAGCAAGGATTGCTTTTGTTGCAAGAATAAAGTCAAAACATTAATGAAAAAGTTATAGTCTATAGCGAAAAGGTTGTCACTTTATGAAAATAACGTCATAATATGATGTGGAAAAATAGCTTCATTTTTGTAGCATAACAGTAAAAAAGTAAAGCCGCAGCTTTTTTTCCTATGCAAAACAAACAAAAAATTATTAAAGTTTTGGAAAATTTACATTGTGGAAAAAGTTACAGTCCAATATAGCCCAAATATTATGGGAATAAAATCATAATCAATAAAAATGACAAGAAGGAAGTTGAAATACTTGGACAAAAACAGCTGTAAAATATTACAAAAATATAAAATAATAGTAAAAAATATTCTAAAATATAGTAAAAAAAAGTATAATATATAATGTAAAATATAATGTATATAAAATATAAAATATAAATATAAAGTATAATATTAACAGAAAAATGTAAACATTTTATGAGAATAAATTTGTAATATCTTGAGGAAAAATAATATCATTTTAGGAGCCCAGAGTTGAAATATTAAAGAAAATGTTTTCTTTTAACACAGTTGTCATTTTTGGAAATTTAGTTTGCAGGAAAAGTTGATGTTAGAAGAACTAAGAATATTATTGGAATACAGTCATAATTATAAGTAAATAAATGACAAGAAGAACGTTGAAATAAATATAAAGCACGACAGCAGAACCACCGTGGATAATCACTCTCATTGTGGTTTGCTAGAGTCCCAAAGCTTTAGTAATGGTTTCATTTGAGGTGATGCACAAAGATATTTGGCCCAATTTATCCTTTTGATACACATCCTACACCTCCATGCAGGCAGGTAATCAGCCGGGAGGTCATGTGACACGGAAGACGCACCCACACTGGTGTTTGTCAGCACGGTCCAAGCTTATTATTCCGAACAACACATCCTATTGGAATTCTCTGCGTGGAACAACAGGGCCAAAATAATCAGCAGAGCATGATCACGCCTAATTGATGCAGCGTACTTTTAAGATGCACTACAGGGTGCTGCCTGGGTGACCTATTTCCGGATGCTCCTCAGAGGATCCAAGTATCCCAGCAAGGGCATAATTACTGCAGCCTCCATTACCGACTACCACTGGAGGTGAAATGCTTCTCCGCTAACTATCACGCCGCATCACAACGCTCTCCTCTCATGCTTTCATTTGGCAGCTTCGTTAGGGACTTTTGACTTCATTTTATTGGTTGTCATTTTTTTATTCTCCATTTTGCTCCTAAGAGGATGTTTTTAAAAATGATAATATTATGGCCTTATTCTCATAAAGTACAACCTTTTTCTCTTCATATTTGGACTCTAGTTACTTTTCGTGTGGCCCCCAAGCAGCACTTTGGACACCCTTGGTGAAACATAGCCTTTGAGCATAATATGTTTATAAATAAATAAATAAATAAATAAATAAATAAATAAATAAATAAATATATATATATATATATATATATATATATATATATATATATGTTTATTATGTTTCTATTCATGCATAAATATAATATTCATAAAATAGAAAACCCACCCAAGAAAAAAAAATACAATAAATAAAATATATAAAATTCATAAAAAAGAAATAAATTTACTTGGTTTGTCGTATATTAAATTATAAAAAATATATTGATAAAATAAAATAAATATATTAACTAATGAATAAATATTAAACTAAAACTGACTCAAATAAAAGTGTAAAAATAAATAAAATTTTAAATAAAGAAAAATGTACAAAATAATACCAGTAAGTGTATTCAATAAAAGTGTACAAAATAATAGAAATTAAAAAAAACTTCAATAAGAGTGTACAAACTAATGAAAACAAACTAATGTAAAATGAATTCAACAAAAGTGTAAAAAATAATACAAATTAATAAAAAATTTTAATAAAAGTGTACAAAATAATACAAATAAATCCACATTAAAAACAAATGTGTAGAAAATAATAAAAATAAAAATGACCAGTTGACTTCATTTACATTGGTAGCCCATCTCGCTTTTTCTTATTCACTTGTTCCAAAAGATTAGACGAAAACCGAAACGTGCAAAAGCGGAAAAAAAGCGAACCACACGACAGCCGGGGGTGTAAAAAAACCCCAAACAAAGTTAGCTTGGCCTTTCCAAACATGATGGAAAAGCTGAGTGACCAAAACTGTTGTCGGCGATGAATACCAGAAGGGTTTGAGCAATGCCAAAGTATGGAGGAAAGACGAGGATTGTGAAGGCTGAGTGAGAGTGTTTGACCGGAACCGGAGTAAAAAAGTGGGTCTGGATGATCACCTCAGGCCCGTGAAAGCAGCAAAGAGTCATGTGAAGCAAAGCCAAGCCGGCCTCGCCTCACCTCGCCTCGCTATCTAATGTTTCCCCCGGAGATCAGATCCTCAGTCATACCACCCTACTCTTCCTATTAAGATCAACATCTCCTCTCAGGCCCCCGGGTGTCAACAAAGAGAGATACAGTAAATGATATGCAAATTCAATGACAGGAAGAAAAAAAAAAAAAAAATCCGCAAATCAACTCGCCAGCCCCCAAATTTCCGCTGCACGTCTTAAAAGAAAATTCCAGCGTTTAGGATGGAATTTAGAGTGAGCTCTGCTTCTGTGCATGAGGTGCCGCCAAGCTCCTGAAATCTCAGCCAGACGAAAGCGTGTTTCGGGTTTCACCAGGATTTGTCTTTGGATTCGTCTTAAGACTTTTTTACATCCCAGACTCTGTCAGAACGTGAACGACGGTGAAGAAAAAATCGTGTTTTTCATAAATCAATAAACGACGCCGAAGGGACGAACCGTTTCTGCTATGACTCCTTGCTTATCGCCTGTTTCACTTTTACAAACCATTAATTCATTAAAAACATCACACAAGAACCTGGGACTAATGAAGGATGTGCTGCGTACCCGTGTAACCATGACAACGTAATTCATAATAGTAGATGGCCACTTTATTCAAAACCCACTGTTCCCCACGCATTCAAAATGTTTGTCGTTGACTTTTTATGCTACATTATGTCTCCTTGGTGGTCGCGCGCAAAAGAAAAGGAAAGACATGAAAGTTTTGTATGTTATTTTTACCTCTAAATGCATTATTTATTTTACGTCTACGCACGCAAAACCTATCCGACCTGATGTGAAAACGTGTGTAGGCCTTCAGTGCTAATTATCAGCTGAATAATTCACATCATAAAACACGCGGGGGCAACAAAACACACCCGTCTAATACGTTTGCTCACATGAAAAATGGGCGGTGCCAAAGAAAAGCTGCCATCTCCTACGTTGTGCATCCTAATTGGATGCAAAAACCGGGAAAACTGGAGAAAAAAAATTGCCTGACTGTTTCAAACCATTATGAAATCAAAATCAATATCCAATAGCAGGGCTGTCCAAAGTGTTTTTTTTTCTCACGCAGCAAAACAAGAAAAAATTGCAGTAATTTTACAGAATAAAGTCAAAATATACAGAAAAAAATTCAAATTCAAAAAACAATCTACCGAGAAAGTATGAATATTATGAGAATAATTGGGATATTATGAATGACACCTCCCTGGGGAAGTTTTCAGGGCATGCCTAGCCAGGAGAAGGCCCCGGGGCAGAACTAGGACATGATGGGAGGATCATGTCTGTACCATTCAGGTTGGGGGACGACCATAAGCGGAGGAAAATGAATAGATTGATATTACCGAAATAAATTTCAATTCAACTTTATCGATAAAATATGAAATAATTAACAAACAATCTGCATGGCAAAGTTGCATCCTCATATTTTTTACTATGTGGCCCCTGTTGGAAAAACCTTTGGACCCCTCTGCCATAACATATTTGTGTGTTTTTTTGGATATGTGTAAGAACTAAACGCATGGAAGGATGCCATAATGATGTAAATAAGATCAGTACAGTGGATGAGTGGTGGGGAATGTGCTTCTTCTGCACACAACTGACTCCACATACGGTTGGCTGCACACCATCACCTCCACTACGGTGGATTCTCTTTGGAGCGTCTGTCTTACCGACTGACGTGACGTGACGTGACGTTAAGGCTCATCTCCAGCTGTCTAGAAGAGGCGGGCGGGGGTCGAACTCTCGTACTCTTCTTCAGGGATGGACTCCACCATTGACAGTAATTTGTAGTACTCATCCTCTCCGTCCAGCACTTTGATTTGACTGGAAGAGGGCGAGATAGAGAGGAGAGAGAGAGAGGCGAGAGGTTCCCGTTAGAGTCAGCTGTCATCATATTGGGGGGGGGACGGTGGGGATGGGGGGGTTTAATCAGGCTGATGTGGCGCTGTGTCATTTACACAACAAATTGTAGCGAGAGCTTGAAGAATAATAAAAATGAAGGTGCTGACGATGCACGGAAGAGTGGAAGCCTGTTATTTTGGGCGCCGGCATTCCCACGACATTCCCACAACTGCATTTGTCTTCTCCTGATTCCACAAAGGGCTGCCGTGTTTGGAGCGGCTGAGCGAGGAAAGCGCTTATTTACCCAAGTTTTCTGGGCTTCCTCTTGCTCCCCTGGTAATCCAGAGTTCTCTGAGGAAAAGGCCGAGAGCACACAGTCAAAAGATGAGCCGAGAGTCATTAATTTTTAATTCAAAGTGATTTTGTGTTGAATGCGAGCAGATGCTGATAATATCAGAAGTCACAGCATAATTTTTTTCCCCCTGATCAAAGGGCTCAAGTGAGCCTGATGAAGCATGCATCTTGCTCAGCTTTGATAAACCGCATCAATTATTCACCGTGAAGGCAGACATCCTGACATGAAAGCAACAGATAAAGAGCATAAGCACATGTTCAAGACAAGAGGCGCACAGACGTGGTGGGGGTGGGGGTGGGTGTGGGAGCGGGCGGGGCCCGGGTTAGACTCCAGGCACTGGCACAGGTAGCTTTAATTGCGTTATCGTGTGGAACCAAAGTGAGACAAAGGCCTGGATGGCCACTTCTCAACTCACGTTGAGCTGGTTGTAGTACAGGCTGTCTTCCGGGCTGTTAAGCATCTTGGGCTGCTGGCCCCGCCGGCGAGGAGTCCTCTGGTGGAGCTTCATCACTGGACCCGCTGCAGAGGAAGAGGAGGGCGGGGGCCCGGTTGAGCATCAGCCGATGAAAACAACAAAAACAAACGAAAGCATCAATACGAGTGAAATGACAACACATTTTTTTTTCTTGGCCTGTGGCACATTCTAAAAATCTAATTTAGAAAGAAAACGAAAAATAAAAAAAAAAAAATTTTTTTTCATTCATTCATTTTCTAGTGCAAATGTGACTATAGGGGTGTTATTTCAGGTCTAGAGGGCTCTAATGGTGTTCAAAGGTATAATTATTCATTCATTCATTTTCTACCGCTTATCCTCACGAGGGTCGCGGGGGAGAGGCGGGGTACACCCTGGACTGGTGGCCAGCCAATCACAGGGCACATATAGACAAACAACCATTCACACTCACATTCATACCTATGGACAATTTGGAGGAGGAATGTGGGAGGAAACCGGAGTACCCGGAGAAAACCCACGCATGCACGGGGAGAACATGCAAACTCCACACAGAGATGGCCGAGGGTGGAATTGAACCCTGGTCTCCTCGCTGTGAGGTCTGCGCGCTAACCACTTGACCAGGATAAATTAAAACAGGAAAACATACAATTCAATTCGCTAATGCACACCAAAAGCTGCTTGCCAACCGCCAATAAACAACAGAAGAAGAAAAACACCACAAAGAAGAACGCACCCTGACAACTTTCCGTTTGAGTGGGTACAAGATACCCACTCAATATGAGTGGGAAAAGGAATATTCCACCCCTGTCGCACTACCACCACCATATTTTACTGTTGCTGTGAGACTTATAGCAACCATCCGTGCGTTTTTGATGCCGCTTATCCTCACCAGGGTTACGGGGGTATGCTGGAGCCGATCCCAGGTGACTCTGAGCGAGAGGCGCGGTACACCCGGGACTGGTCCACTTAGCAATGCGCTATTTTGTAATGTCTGTTTTTCCTGCCTGCCATACGCATGCAAACGTGACAAAGAAGGGCTTTGACGGGAAGGTTAAAAGTGTGCCGAAATGCTATATGATGTTATTGCATATCATTTCAAATTTGCTGAAGATTTTTTTCGCCGTCATCCATAATGGTGCCACCAAAAGAATGATTACAGGAGCGCACACCTTGCATTTACAGCTTAGAGAAGCTGTAAAAAGCCAGACACTTTAACAATAATGCATTCATATTTAATACCAGATAACGTTTCATCTTCTCTGCTGACATTTCTTCATCACCGCTTGGCCTCTCTCTACCTTGACTAAAGCTGAATTTGCTCTTTCCATCTTTACGCTACTTTGTACTCTCCCGGAACCCACCTCATCACATCTCAGTCCCGCACATCAAAGAGCATCCCGGACCCCGCTTCCCTGCCAGCCAACCTCCTCGCCCCATCCATCCTTGCTCCTATTTTATTTTTATCCTTATTCAAAACAGCGCAGGTTTACTAAGTCACTCAATGTAAACGGGCAAAAATGTTCCTATCAGCTAACTTTAGCAACAAATGCTTTCTCTGCTAGCTTCCAAGGTTCAAACCCGCTCTCGTTTTGTACGTGAATGGCTAAAAACATACTGGAAACATACAAAATCCAGACACACAATAACGTTCGTGTGGAAAAACACTTTGTGGGATGTTTTTCAGTTGTGCAGAGTGGACGCATACGGTGGTGTGAAAACGTGTTTGCCCCCTTCCTGATTTCTTATTTATGACAACTTTTATTATTAAAGGAGAAATAATCCAAACATACATGGCCCTGTGTGAAAAAGTGATTGCCCTCCATTCCAGCTAAAACTTAACTGAAAATGTTATACAGTCATTTTAAAACCTTTGGGACTCCAGAAAACCACAGTGAGAGCCATTATCCACAAAGGGTGAAAACATGTGGTGAAGTGGTGATCCTTCCCGGGCAACCAAATTGAGCCCAAGAGTGCAGCCAGAGGTCACAAAAGACCCCACAACAACATAGAAAGGCCTCTCTTGCCTCAGTTAATGCCAGTATTCATGACTCCACCATAACCTCAGTTAAGGCCGGTGTTCATGACTCCACCATAACCTCAGTTAAGGCCGGTGTTCATGACTCCACCATAACCTCAGTTAAGGCCGGTGTCCATGACTCCACCATAACCTCAGTTAAGGCCGGTGTCCATGACTCCACCATAACCTCAGTTAAGGCCGGTGTCCATGACTCCACCATAACCTCAGTTAAGGCCGGTGTTCATGACCCCACCATAACCTCAGTTAAGGCCGGTGTTCATGACTCCACCATAACCTCAGTTAAGGCCGGTGTTCATGACTCCACCATAACCTCAGTTAAGGCCGGTGTTCATGACTCCACCATAACCTCAGTTAAGGCCGGTGTTCATGACCCCACCATAACCTCAGTTAAGGCCGGTGTTCATGACCCCACCATAACCTCAGTTAAGGCCGGTGTTCATGACCCCACCATAACCTCAGTTAAGGCCGGTGTTCATGACCCCACCATAACCTCAGTTAAGGCCGGTGTTCATGACTCCACCATAACCTCAGTTAAGGCCGGTGTTCATGACTCCACCATAACCTCAGTTAAGGCCGGTGTTCATGACTCCACCATAACCTCAGTTAAGGCCGGTGTTCATGACTCCACCATAACCTCAGTTAAGGCCAGTGTTCATGACTCCACCATAACCTCAGTTAAGGCCAGTGTTCATGACTCCACCATAACCTCAGTTAAGGCCAGTGTTCATGACTCCACCATAACCTCAGTTAAGGCCGGTGTTCATGACTCCACCATAACCTCAGTTAAGGCCAGTGTTCATGACTCCACCATAACCTCAGTTAAGGCCGGTGTTCATGACTCCACCATAACCTCAGTTAAGGCCAGTGTTCATGACTCCACCATAACCTCAGTTAAGGCCAGTGTTCATGACTCCACCATAACCTCAGTTAAGGCCAGTGTTCATGACTCCACCATAACCTCAGTTAAGGCCGGTGTTCATGACTCCACCATAACCTCAGTTAAGGCCAGTGTTCATGACTCCACCATAACCTCAGTTAAGGCCAGTGTTCATGACTCCACCATAAGTAAGACACTGGGCAAAAACGGCCTGCATGGCAGAGTTCCAAGACCAAAAGAACATTTATAGGCTTGTCTCAATTTTGCCAGAAAACATCTTGATGATCCTCAAGACCTTTGGGAAAATACTCTGTGGTCTGATGAGACAAAAGTGGAACTATTTGGAAGGTGTGCCCATTACATCTGGCATAAAAGTAACATAGCACTTCAGAAAAAAGAAAATGATAGCAAGAGTAAAATATGGTGGTGGTAGTGTGATGGTCTGGTGGCTGTTTTAAATGGAAGCATGAATTCTGACCTCTCAGGAGATGAATGTTACCACCTTTCCACTTTTCATTTCGATCAGCTCAGCAGGATCATTTTTGCAGAAAATGTCTGAATAGCATCCGGAGTCTATTTAGCAAAGCTAAAAAAAAACAACAACAAAACAACAACATTTGTTTGGACTTTTAACATCCTTTCCACAGTGTCTAAATATGGGACGTGATTCTGTTTAATGATTCCAAAATGGGTTTGATAAGCAAATGATTTATTCCCCTGAAATTGCATCAAAGTGCTCAATCACAAATAATGAACAAACACGTCCTTGAACGCAACACACAAACGTTACAGACTGTGCTCGTCTTTAACAAATGTTACAAAAAGGAGGCTTTTGTGCGCACAAAAAAAGTTCTGTTGAGTAAAGATAATGTTGGAGTCCTTGTGGAACCCCTCCCCCACTACAGCTTACATATTCTGTGGGATAATACCTTACATTATTATCATTCATATTAATACAACACAACTGCATTTTGTTGGATTCAATGGTGACCTCGTTTCCCAGGTAGCACAGAAGTGTTTCAAATTTAGTTCTTCCCTGGGATCATATTTCTCTATAATTATGTTATTCTCCTAATATTCAGACTTTTCCTGATTAGATTTAACAACAATTCTATTGTTGTCCATTTATTTATTATTGTAAAATGAATTATTTTTACATTTTATTGTTATAACATTATATTGTTTTTTAATTTTAGTTTTCTTCATTCATTCATTTTCTACCGCTTATCCTCACAAGGAGCCTATCCCAGCTGTCTTCAGACGAGAGGCGGGGTACACCCTGGACTGGTGGCCAGCCAATCACAGGGCACATATAGACAAACAACCATTCACACTCACATTCATACCTATGAACAATTTGGAGTCGCCAATGAAGCTAACATGGATGTTAGTACTCGGAAAAAACCCACAATGCACGGGGAGAACATGTAAACTCCACACAGAGATGGCCGAGGGTAGAATTGAACTAGGGTCTCCTAGCTGTAAGGCCTGCGCTCTATCCACTTGACCACCGTGCAGCCATGGTTGTTTTCTTGTTAAATGATGTTTTTTAGAATGAAAAAAGCAGCCGCAAGCCTCAAAGGGCCCCCGGGCCGCACTTTGGATACCAGTGGTTTAATGGATGACCTGATTACTGTGATTGCGGCCTGCACTCGTGTTTACTGTGTGATTGTGGTGTCAATTGACTCTTGCGGTCATCACTGACCAGGATGAAGAGCGGGATGAAGTAATTGGCATTTAAATTGCAGTGAGATATTTTCCTCCAAGTGCTCGCTATCATCTCCTGGCTGGATCCTCCACATCACCGTTTATCCCGTCTGACCCGCAGCGGTTGGGAGCGCAGCAGATCAGAGAACGGGTCAGGATTCCCATCCCTGGGAAAACGGCTGCCATTTGATCCGGGCGAGCCCCGGAGGAATGCTGCTCGTGCAGATAGATGGCGAGCAGCGTTGCTGCCAAGATGGCTTCCGGCGTGGCCTCCCTGTTTGGACACACGCGGGCGGCGCTGCGGCAAGAGGTCAGACCGCGGCTCCCAGCAGGGGGGGGGCTGCTAAATGATGGCTGGGAGGACGCTGCTGGTTGGGGTGGGAAGGAATAACGGTGGACTGGGAATAAGGAGGCAGCACGGTTCATGCAATATTGATTTGTGGCTATCAAAAGAAAGATGAGCGCGGTTTGCTCATCTTGGCGTGAGAGTTATATTTTGCAAATGTTTGCCGGGAGATAAAAACGGTTTGCGGCGCTTTTTTTGAGATAGGTGTTCTTTTCTTTTTCAAAGAGAAGCAGTTGACTCACATTTCATCTCTAAATGCCACTTGGAGATCTGTCAGAAATCCCAACGCTCCTCAGAAACAACATGAAAGAGCTGCTGAAGGGGATTTTGGCCGAATAAATTAAAGATGTATTGATTTCCTCCTTAAACCATATGCTGTGATCACCTGACCACATTTTGGCTTTGTTTGCTTTTGTTCAGCAGGCTTGGGGGTGAGCATCCATCCAACAAATAACCGAAACGTACAAAAACAGAGGCAATTTTTTCCATTGGACATAACGGAAATCCAACCAATCTGACCCAAACACCCACAAATATGACAAAAACTAAACATTTTATACAGCAGTGGTTCTCAACTAGTGGGTTGGTATGGTGGGTGGTGGATGGTGGGTGGCATGTCTTGGGTCCTTTCTGGGTGGGTCGTGACATGACATTAAAATATGTCATACACAACTCATCTCCGACTCATTTTGAAGTGAAATTAAGTAATATTTTAGTCATCCTCCTCCTTTGTATCTCTTCATTGTTGAGTTTGGTGCTTTTTGCATATTTCCCTTTTAATGTACGCATTATTTGTATACATGCAGTTATCATGTTTCCTCATTTCCGCCATCATTTTTCTACAATGCAGTTTGGATATGATTATGTCTATTTGGGTTTCAACAGATGGGAGGATTTAAAAAGCAAATGCTATTGATTGGTCTTAATATAAAATATAAAATATAAAATATAAAATATAAAATATAAAATATAAAATATAAAATATAAAATATAAAATATAAAATATAAAATATAAAATATAAAATATAAAATATAAAATATAAAATATAAAATATAAAATATAAAATCCAAGGTCCAGAATGCTAAAAATGACTTTAAAAAGTTATTATACAAAACAAATACTTTTACTTGGTTTGACTTAAATGAAAGTATACAAAGATCAATAAAATAAATAAAGGAATAAACATATATTCAATAAGGAAATTTAAATTGTTGGAAAATGAAAAAAACAACAACAACAGAAATGGAAAAACAGCTTGTTTGACAAGTATAAAGTCAAAATATTAAGAGAAAAAAGTTGCATTCTAAAAACAAAAGAGCCATCATTTTACAAGAATGAATTCCCAATATTATGAGGGAAAAATAATATTAATTTACTCGCATGGATTTGAAATATTACAGACAAAATTGTTTCTTTTTATCAGCAATATTACAGGAAACAAACAAAACAAAGCATAAAGTTGTTGGAAAATGAGGTTGGGTAAGAAGTCATATTAGAGGAATAATAATGAGTACTAATAGAATAAATTGGAGAAGGACATTTTGAAAATGTAATTCAATGATTTAAAAAGGTTTTTTGTGTGCTCGATGGGTTTTTATTATGACAGGCTGTCAATCGCTGGAGAAAAAAGGAGCGCTTGATTTGGTCACCTGCACAGTATAAGTAATCTCGCCTAATTTGAGTGTTTTTTAAAATAATCAGTTACTTGAGCTGATGAGGTCAAAATTCCCTCATATGGGCCAAATAATTAATGTGCAGACCAAAGGAATTTTGGGCGATATGACAGAGCTGAGAAGCAGTTTTGTCTTGAAATGATCAAACTTGGCATATTTACATGCGTTTCTTCACAAAATATCAAAGTGGCAAAGTTGCATCCGTTCATTTTCACTATGCAGCCCTGACTGGAAAACCCCCGGTGTAAGGAAAAATCATTAGTTGCCCAGTAACCCAGATTGTCGCTTACACACACACACACACACACACACACACAATACATGTAGTGTACGTATAGAAAGAAATGACCGCCATTCATCAGTTGCAAACAACAACAAAAACAAGATGTAAAGTCGGAGAGATTTTCCAGAACGCTTCAGAGGCCTGGAGATTTATGAGCCCTTTTATCATTTGGGACAATAAATGGTGACTCATGTGGTTTGCATTATAAGACAAAATGATCAAGTCCCGGCGCAGATAATGCTGGGGGCGGGCGGAGTTGCCGAGTGGGGGCGGGGTTCCTGCATCTGTTTTCACTAACGCAGGAGGAGGATGTTGTTACTCACAAGAAGCTTTTTCACACTGAAATCAATCATCTCCACTGACAGCACGTATATGGAACATAAGAAAGTCCTAAAGGAATGTCTGCGAGGAGGAAAATTCCTCACGGAAGTCGCTCATTAGTTGCTTGACATAATATATGTCCTTTTTAGCCGCGGGTACAAAGGAAGCAGGAGGGAGGGGTCATTGGATAACAAGGAGGGAAGGCTGCAAATCAACAAATGGTTGGGTGACGCCACCTTGGCCTTTGACCATCGTATGCTTCCAATAGCGATGGTGGATACACCGGACCTGGAAACTTCCCTTGCCATCCGTTCTCCAATGTTCCCACTTGGATTTAGATCAGGGGAACACGCCGGATGATTCTAAAGAGGGAGAGTGATCCTCTGGAAGAAGTTCTTTACCACACAGACGAGGGCCTCCAGTCAAAAGGGATGCCCCCCTGCAACATCTCCACATAGCTGCATGGCTGTCGTTTGACAACCCTGCACAACCTGAAGTTCTACTGTTCCATTGAAGGATCACGATGGCGCCCCCCGACACTGTGTAACGTGGAGGAACGTGGAGGAACGTGGAGGAACGTGGAGGAACGTTACCACTTCCTGCCACCTTTCAATGTGCCATGTTTGGTGGCCTTCCTTCCTTCCATCCATCCATCCATCCATCCTTCATTCCTTCCTTCCTTCCTTCCTTCCTTCCATCCATCCATCCTTCCTTCCTTCCTTCCTTCCTTCCTTCCTTCCTTCCTTCCTTCCTTCCTTCCCTCCTTCCTTCCATTTCATTCCATTCCTTCATTCCGTTCCATTCCATTCCATTCCGTCCGTCCTTCATTCCGTCCGTCCTTCCTTCCTTCCTTCCATCCTTCCTTCCTTCCTTCCTTCCTTCCATTCCTTCATTCCATTCCTTCATTCCGTTCCATTCCATTCCGTCCTTCCTTCCATTTCATTCCTTCCTTCCATTCCTTCATTCCATCCTTCCTTCCATTTCATTCCATTTCCTTCCTTCCATCCATCCATCCATCCATCCATCCATCCATCCATCCATCCATCCATCCGTCCATCCATCCGTCCATCCATCCTTCCTTCCTTCCTTCCTTCCTTCCTTCCTTCCTTCCTTCCATTTTATTCCATTCCTTCATTCAATTCCTTCCTTCATTCCATCCTTCCTTCCTTCCATTTCATTCCATTCCTTCATTCCTTTCCATCCTTCCTTCCTTCCATTTTATTCCATTCCTTCATTCCATCCTTCCTTCATTTCCTTCATTCCATCCTTCCTTCCTTCCTTCCTTCCATTTTATTCCATTCCTTCATTCCTTCCTTCATTCCATTCCATTCCATTCCATTCCATTCCTTCCTTCCTTCCATTCCTTCATTCCATCCTTCATTCCATCCTTCCTTCCTTCCTTCCTTCATTCCATTTCATTCCTTCCTTCCTTCCTTCCTTCCATTCCTTCATTCCATCCTTCCTTCCTTCCATTTCATTCCATTCCTTCCTTCCTTCCATCCTTCCATCCATCCTTTCTTCCTACCTCACCACATTTGAATCTCCCAAGATCTTGTGACCCCCCTAACTGTTGGGTACGGGTACCTAAAAAAAAAAGATGGCAACTATAAATGAAGATTTAAATACGCCCGTCTGTATTGTGTCAACTCCCAAATCAGTTTGGCTCGGTCGAGACTTTAGTCAGCCAAATCAAACGGCTCACTTCGCTGCTGAGAACTTGGAGGTATTATTCTCCACCCTTCTTCCGCTACCGTGGAGATTACGGCGCGGAAATCGTGATGGATGATGACTAGTTTGGAAGTACATCCTGTTAACTACTCCCACTGACACTAAGAAGATTACGTAGGTAGCGTCAGACGGAGGCGACTCCTTCCCTGCAACTTGAGTCCTTCCTATCCCTTCCAAATCTCTGCCGCCGCGAACGCTCAGCCTGTAATTTGCCTAAAACTGAAGGCATCCGGCGGAGACGCCACGAGACGCGGTGACAGACGGATGGATACATCAGGAGGCTGGGAGACGGCGAGGAGGGAGGGGGAATGTTTGTCTGGAGAACATGGAAAGGGTTGGATCGTTTGTCTGGCAGATGCATGCTGATATGCAGGAGCTGCGGTGATGGAAGCACCTGGTAGTGGGGGGGGGGCTGCGGTGAGGGGGGGGGGGAACATGTGGGAATATGTTTACAAGCTCAGGGAGGGAAACCACGAGAGAGGAAAGTGAGACACAGCAACGAGGCTTTGACCTCAGCGGGCCTCATTCCTAACATGAGCGCTGACAAGGCTTGGGGTATTTATGGAATTGCTAATCGGAATAGCCGACTTCATTTTCTAACAAAGTAATGGCTATGTACTGATAATAATTCATCGGTCATCAATAAATATTAGTTTAAATGTGTTAAAAATCAGCCCAAAGTCAAAGCCACCAAATAAGACAGCAAATGCAACAAACCGGAAGCTCAACTATTCCTAAAACTTCCAATCAAAGACTCTCAAACCAAAGAAAAGCTGTTGGCTACGATGCCAAACAGGAAACAAAAAATACAAAATAAGAGCACCAACTAGAATTCAACAATGTATATCCTTAACCATGGTGCTGACAGTTTGGGTGGCACCAAAAATGGTGGTCAATAATGGTCGTCATTTTCACTTTCATAGTCATGACTTGGTGCACTTCCCATCGGGAAACATAATACTGGTTGGCCACCAGTCCGGGGTGTACCTCACCTCTCGCTGGGATAGGCTCCAGGAATAGAAAATAGAAGGATGGGTGGACTAGCTATTTACCAAGCACATCAGTGTCTCCATTATTTTCATGCTATTTTGTCATTATATAAAGCAGGGGTCTCAAACATGTGGCCCGCGGGCCAAATGTGGCCCACAGGACACTAGTTTGAGGCCCCCGCCTTGATATGAAAGTTTAATGTTAGTTTGATATGGATGCTGTATGGTATCATGTACCCAGAAAAAAAATATTACGTTTGATTAATGTTCATGTTAAAGGTTAAATAACTGTTAATAGTTATCCTCACTACCCGTGTGGAAGTGGTAAGTTTTTGGCTTTTTAAGTTTAAAGGAAATAACTTGAAGATAAGATGAAGATATTTGAGAACAGTGGAATGTTTTATCAGAACTTTTCTTGTAGAAAATCTGAAAAAGTTTGTATATTTTTCTATTTTTAATAAATGCGTTTTTTTTTTTTTTTTTTTGGAAAACCTGATGCGGCCCAGCCTTGCCCAGACCCTAGCTCCAGTGGCCCCCCAGGTAAATTAAAGTTTGAGACCCCTGATATAAAGAGCATAAAGTCTGAAACAGTTTTCATAAAAAAATACCAAACTCACTACTCAAAATCATACGGCGATGATATTATCACCATCATAAGTCAACCACACACTACAAATTATGAGTATCATGACAACAAGAGAGCAAAATTGTTGAGCTACAATTGAAAATCTTAATGTGTGCGTCATGAACGTGATATCCTTATGGGACAAAAACGGGCTCCAAACTAATCACATTGCTTGTATGTTTAAAAACAAAATTCCCATTTGTAGTGTGAAAACCAGAAGCTGCGTTTTGAGTGTCTTAGAATAATAAAAGCGCTTCTACACAAGGGAAAGACCATTTACCATTTCTCGGATCGAGATCGGCCAAGGTGTGAAAAAAAGATGCAAGAACAGCAGAAGGGTTTAGTTGAGGGAGGGATCAAACACGCGGGCATGGATCGGTGTAGCCTGTCAAGCTCAATACGAGATGCGGCATGTTGCTGGCGACCCTACGTACACGTAGGATTTGCCGATCGGCTTTTTCACGTGTTTTTTTTTTTTTACAGAAATCAGTCGATATTGATCGGCGGCCGATGGATCGGAGCATCCCGGCTGATAACAAAGCAAATGAGCAGAATAAGACACGTATGACTTATGTATGTTTGGAAGAGCAACAAGTCAGCAGGAATGTTGATCGTCTTTCCCGGCCTGGTGTCATCTCTTCAAAGGCGTAGGTGAAGTGTCTTCCAGAGTGGCGAGGTAATTGCTCTCGGTGTTGTTGCTCCACTTGAGCACCGTCTCGCTCTCGGTCTCTCTCTCTCTCTCGCTCTCTCCCTCGCTTGACATGTATGTTTACCACAACCCTAATCTTCAAACAGCCTTTAAACATAAGTAGCTCAGCTTTCATAAAGCATAAAGTCAGCTCTGACTGATCCTCGCCGCCATCCTGTTTACCACGCTGACGAACGCTCTGATCGTATCGTTTGCTCGCTCGCTCGCTCGCTGGAGCAAAGTCCTTCCTTTCTTCAACGCGCCTCATTTCCAAACATGTTGTATTTATTAATATTCATGCCTCATGGGAGACAGGTGACGAGAGGTGACAACGTCTTAGAGCGTCAGGCTTACACGAATACGCCGTGTACGCTCCGCTTTTTCCCCACTGGCAAAAAACACGGGGAATCAAAGGTTGTTGCGGCACAGCGTCGCTCCGCTTTAAAGTGCTTTAATGTTCTTTTCACCGCATAAATGGCGACACTATCAGAATTAGAAGGCAGCAACAACGTCCAAAGTTGGGGGGTCCAAACGTTTTCCAGTCGGGGCCGCAGAGTGACAAAGGAAAGGATGCAACTTTGTCGCTTAGCAACACATGCTAACAACTTTGATATATTTCATCTCAGCTTTGTCATGGAGGTGGAAATGATTAGCAAAAACTTTGCTCTTTTTTTCACATTTTTGCTGCTGTTTTCCAAATATTTCACCTTTATATAATAATCTTTGTAAATATTCTTTTCATAATATTATGACTTTATTCCCATATAATATTATGACCTAATTTTCCAAACATTACAAGATCATATTGTTTCTCATACTACTTTTAATAAACGGCATATTTTTCTTTTGCAAAATTTAATTTAATATTAGGAGTTTATTCTTGTAAAATTGCAACTTTTTTCCTCATTAAAATACAGTGTTTTTTCTCTTTATATTTTGACTTTATTCTTTTAAAATTGCAGCTGTTTTTTTTACATTTCTGCTATTGTTTTTCTAAATATTACAACTATGTCTATGTTTCCTTCTCATAATATTTTGACTTTATTCCCATATATTATAACTTTTTTCCCCAACCTAATTTTCCAACAATGAGAACTATTTTTGCAAAATTTAATTGGCCCTCATAATATTAGTTTATTCTTGTAAAATTGCGACTTTTTTCCTCATTACAGTGTTTTTTCTCTTTATATTTTGACTTTATTCTTTTAAAATTGCAGCTGTTTTTTTTACATTTCTGCTATTGTTTTTCTAAATATTCCAACTATGTCTATGTTTCCTTCTCATAATATTTTGACTTTATTCCCATATATTATAACTTTTTTCCCAACCTAATTTTCCAACAATGAGAACTATATTTGGTTCCTCATATTATGAAAATATATATCTATTTTCTTCAGTATTTCAACTTTTTGTTATTAAAACAATATTGTTTTTATTTTATTCTTGTAAAATATTTTTTTTCTTTTCTCTTAATATTTTGCCTTTATTCTCATCAAATAACTGCTTTTTCCATTACTTCTATTGTTTCCCCCCCCCAACTATTTAAAGTTATATTTTCTCCTTGTAATATTTTGACTTTATTCCCATATATTATAACTTTTTTCCCAACCTAATTTTCCAACAATGAGAACTATATTTGGTTCCTCATATTATGAAAATATATATCTATTTTCTTAAGTATTTCAATTTTTTGTTATTAAAACAATATTATTTTATTCTTGTAAAAAAATGTTTATTTTCTCTTAATATTTTGCCTTTATTCTCATCAAATAACTGCTTTTTCCATTCCTTCTATTGTTTTCCCCCCCAACTATTTAAAGTTATATTTTCTCCTTGTAATATTTTGACTTTATTTATATTGTCATGTTATATTTTTCAATGTGCTGCAGGCCAATAAAAGAAACAGTGACATGCCACAAATGTCCCCCGGGCCCCACTTTGGACGACCCTGGTCCAAATGCTGTCTCTAGGTCTAAAAATACAAACAATGCAATGACCCAGCGTCCGTCAAAGCCATTAAGAGTTTGCAGGTCACGCCCCGCTGTTGCGCAATAACAGAAGCACGGTGTACAGAGCGTCCGCAGGGGCGCGCTAATTCCATTCTCACAGCTAATCCTGACACACTCTGGTCGAGCTCCGGCCCGGGAGAACCGATGCGATCACCAGAGGCGACAGCAGGATGAGACGCAGGAAGGAGCCCGGTCTCCAGACATCTGGCGAGGCGCTCGCTCGGGATGAAAAAAAAAAGACGTAGGAGAAGAAGAAGAAAAGGAAAGAGAGCCTCAGATGTGGCGGGATCAAAGTGTGCCCTTGGTGCCGGAGCCACCCTGGCCTCATATTCAAATAGTATTCCTGAAAGGAGTCAGACCTGGGAACAGAACGCAGGCAGTGACGGCCAATATGAACGTCTGACATTCAAAGAATGAACACGGATGCACTGGAACCTCCGTTAGTGTCATTCATCTCTTCCGAAAGATCCGACTCCGAGCAAAATGTACTCAAACCAAATCTCTTTTACCCTTTAGAAATAATAAAAATACAATTCAGTTTCAAGGAAACCTTTTCAAACGCATACAAATACACACAAACGATGAATGAACAAGATAATGAACATTTAAAGCAGGGGGGGTCCAAAGGTTTTTCCAGCGAGGGCCACATTGGGAACAATGAAAGGATGCAACTTTGCCACTTGGATATTTCATAAAGCACCACATGTAGATATGCATAATAAATACATAATCTTTGTACTTTTTTTGTAATATTTGGACTTTATGTATAAATTATTATTATTATTATGTATACATGCTCTAATTTTCTAAAATTACAGCTTTATTTTGGTTTCTTTGTTTATTATAATATTGCGGCTTTTAAATTAAATTTAAATTTTAAAAAATATTTTATAAAATTAAGGGTGTTTCTTTTCCATTTCTACTCTAACTTTCTTCTTGTGAATTTGCATCTCGTCATTATGACTTTATTCCCATAATATTTTGATGTAATGTCAAGTAGCATTATAACTTTTTTTCCGCTATCTATTATTTATACATTTATTCTTTTATTATTTATTCATTGTTTTGTCACTTCAAAAAACCCAACATCATTTTCTTGTTTTTTTTGTGACTAAAATAAAAATTTTTGTCTCACAATATTACAAAGTTATTGTCATAAAAACTACACTTTTTACTCATTGGACTCCATTTTTTTCATAATATTACACTTTATTTTTGTAAAAATTACTCCTATTTTTTCAATTTTTATTCTTTTCCCTGTTTAATTATATTATTTGAGTGTATCATGGGGTACACTTTGGACACATGAAACAATAGAAGCACTGTTGCTTGACAGCTTTTTTGACAGCCATATCTGCTTGCTTCAGTGAGAAGACACACACATGGTTGGCAACATGCGGCTCGGGACGTCGGGACGTCAGCCCCCTTGTTGCGGCTCCCATGCTAAGCTCTGTGATTTGTTTTAACACCGAAGTGTAGGAAGTGTGCTTTTTTTTAAAGAAAGAATATTAAATATCCGACTCACCACAAGTCCATGAATGCAGCGGCACTGTGTTCTGACTGCTGATTGGATGAGCAAGGAAAGGGAGGGGTGGGCCAGTCTCACAATGACACAGTTAGAAAATGTCAGAAGAATATTCTGAATGGATTTGCCGAGATGGATGTGGATGTGGCGAGAAATGAGCAAAAAACTGAAAATGTAATATCGGAAGACATTTTCAAAACAAGCACTCAGCTTTTTCCGAAAAGTACCCAACTGCAGATGGGCGGCAGGGAGCAATTTCGGAAGGTTGAGCAGAGCAAAGCATACTTTCAAGAAGTGAATAAAGGCTCCACACTCAGCTACAGCTGCTAGCGTCGTAGCTGACTCGCTGTGCCGGAGAGTGGAAGGAGGAGGAAGATCATTCATTAAAAATATCACAGCATCTACTCTCCAAATGAAAGAAATAGCAGTCGACATGTAAACGATATCGAACACACGGCACTGACAGCACCGCCTAGCTTCTGGTCTTGGAACAACTCCGAATGGGACTTTTAACCACAGTGACATTCTGCTGGTACACCCTGGACTGGTGGCCAGCCAATCACAGGGCACATATAGACAAACAACCATTCACACTCACATTCATACGGGGAGAACACGCAAACTCCACACAGAGATGGCCGAGGGTGGAATTGAACCCTGGTCTCCTAGCTGTGAGGTCTGCGTGCTAACCACTCGACCGCCGGGAGGAAACCGGAGTACCCGGAGAAAACCCACGCATGCACGGGGAGAACATACAAACTCCACACAGAGATGGCCGAGGGTGGAATTGAACCCTGGTCTCCTAGCTGTGAGGTCTGCGCGCTAACCACTCGTCCGCCGTGCCGCCCTAGTTATTTCTTATTTTCTCTTATTATGTCTATTATATTGGGTAATAGGAGTGCAAATGTGACTATAGGGGTGTTATTTCCGGTCAAGAGGGCTCTAATGGTGTTCAAAGGTATAATTATTCATTCATTCATTTCGTACCGCTTTTCCTCACGAGGGTCGCGGGGGGTGCTGGAGCCTATCCCAGCTGTCTTCGGGCAAGAGGCGGGGTACACCCTGGACTGGTGGCCAGCCAATCACAGGGCACATATAGACAAACAACCATTCACACTCACATTCATACCTATGGACAATTTGGAGTGGCTAATTAACCTAGCATGTTTTTGGAATGTGGGAGGAAACCGGAGTACCCGGAGAAAACCCACGCATGCACGGGGAGAACATGCAAACCAAGGGTGGAATTGAATGCTGGTCTCCTTGCTGTGAGGTCTGCGCGCTAACCACTAGACCACCGTGACGCCCGGTGCCAATAGCAGTCATTAATAATTGTGCCGGGCCGTCAATGTTTGATGCCAAACGTGGTAGAGATACACGTGTTCATGGAAACGTCTCCTCTGTGATCACTCCGACACTCCAAATCAGACACTTGAGTAGCAGCCCATGGCTGGGAGCTGGGGGGGGTCACCTGTATGCAGCATTAGCGAATTAGCCGCTATCTAACCCAGACCTGCTGCGGCGTGCTGACACTAATCCTGGGGCCCGCTCCGAGAGCCCCGTCTGTGTTACATTATCATGTCTAATCCCCGTAATCTCCCGGTCGAGCGGCTAAATGCTATTCCACCTCCGTTGCTTTACCTCTAATAGCGCTAATGATGGGCTGGGGGCCCCCCCCGGTGCCCTTATAGTGGTGGGCACCGGAATTAATGTCATTCATGGCCTGGGGGCAAACAGCAAATCAAAACATATGTTCAACAAATCAGCGTTTGTATTTTGTGATGTCATGGCTGCTTTGCGGGTCAATTGATGAGATCCTTAGCGAGGTGGGGGGGGGGGGTAATGCTTCTCAAGTCTCAGTGCCTCTCCCACCTCGCATCGGGAGACATTTATGACAGTTGACCTGCGTTACCGCGGGTACACCTTTTGCTGTCATGAATGAATGACAGCGGAAGATTGGTACGGGATGACAAAGTGCAAAAGCCCCGCCCCCTCCCCTTGCATTAAAAATGGCACTTTATCCACTAAAGCGGGATTTCTGCGTAATTACCCGCAGCCGGCAGCGTGGCGCGCAGGCTTACCTTGTTTACACTGCCTGGCTGTCTCCCTGCGAGGCTTCGTCATACCGTCTTTGTCTCTTTTGGCGTCTTTCACGTGTCTGTCTCTGCTCTCGGGCCCGACCTTGAAAGAAGAGGCGTGAACACACCCGAAGGAGCGACGTTAGTCAGGGCCGCAAGCGGGAAACAAGAACTCAAGAACTAGTGATGCGTTCGTGGCGTTGGTTTATTTACAATTTGGCACACATACTGTATAAGTGCAAGCTATTAATACGCTTTGCAATGTTAATCAAATGCTAATGCAGTTGCATGGCGCTACCTCCTAGCAAACACTGACTTAATTGTGGAATGGGGGGGTTAGGGGGGGGGGGGGGAAACAGGCCAGACTTCCACTCATATTTAATTTGATCTCGGAATAAAAGAGGTATAGGAAAGTATTAATCTGCTTAACATTTCTAAGTACATCCTCCAAAGGATTTTGCTTTTTTAATCTTACATATGCTCTGCAGAGTTACTGGCAAAAACTGTACATTTCCCTCATTTCATCCTTTCAACATCAAATGGTGAGCAGCAAAAATTGGATCAGACTTCAAAGAGCGTGATGTGCTCCAAGTCACGGAGTGGCTCTTCTATTTCACATATTGAATCCGAGCAGGATATCAAAGTGCTACCAAAGAACCTCAGGTCTTTACTAAAAAAGGGCTCTAACATCTGTAGAAAGAGGAGCGCAAAGACAAATCACCTCGGGGGGGAAGAGTGAGCATTTATTCTCAGCCGTGCATTTCCAGCTTTTTGATTCTCTCGCTCCCTCCCGTACCACCCTGTCTTCTCCGCCACAACTCTTTTTTTGTCTCAAGGACTCAAAACATTTCCAAAGGAATAATCTGCCGCCTTAAAGAGGAGCGCTGCTCGAGATACACGGCTAGAAGTAGGGGGGCTCCGGTCAATCAAATACTACTTTGACAGATATTTCCTTACTCACGTTGGCCTGGTTCGCGCTCGTCGGGCTCTTACACCTGTGAAAGTAAGGAGTGGTTGTAAGTGACAGCAGCAGAAACGGGCTTTTTTTGGCATTTGGGTTAGATTAAAATACTGCTTTAAAATACTTCACTCGGGGTTGCTATGCTCATGTCAGTGAGGACATCTACTACATTAGTCATTACTACACAGTTACTACGACAGTCACTACTACACAGTTACTACGACACAGCCACTACTACACAGTTACTACGATACAGCCACTACGACACAGTTACTACGACAGTCACTACTACACAGTTACTACTACACAGTTACTACGACACAGCCACTACTACACAGTCACTACTACACAGTTACTACTACACAGTTACTACGACACAGCCACTACTACACAGTCACTACTACACAGTTACTACGACACAGCCACTACTACACAGTCACTACTACACAGTTACTACGACACAGCCACTACTACACAGTCACTACTACACAGTTACTACGACACAGCCACTACTACACAGTCACTACTACACAGCCACTACTACACAGCCACTACTACACAGCCACTACTACACAGTTACTACGACACAGCCACTACTACACAGTCACTACTACACAGTCACTACTACACAGCCACTACGACACAGTCACTACTACACAGTCACTACTACACAGTCACTACTACACAGCAACTACTACACAGTCACTACTACACAGCCACTACTACACAGTTACTACAACAGTCATTACTACACTGTCACAACTACACAGTCACTACTACACAGTTACTACTACACAGTCACTACTACACAGTTACTACTACACAGTTACTACTACACAGTTACTACGACAGTCATTACTACACTGTCATTACTACACTGTCACAACTACACAGTCATTACTACACAGCCACTACGACACAGTCACTACTACACAGCCACTACTACACAGCCACTACTACACAGCCACTACTACACAGCCACTACTACACAGCCACTACTACACAGTCACTACTACACAGCCACTACTACACAGCCACTACTACACAGCCATTACTACAGTCACAACTACACAGTCACTACTACACAGCCACTACTACACAGCCACTACTACACAGTCATTACTACACTGCCACTACTACACAGTCATTACTACACAGTCATTACTACACTGCCACTACTACACAGCCACTACTACACAGTCACTACTACACTGCCACTACTACACTGCCACTACTACGCAGTCACTACTACGCAGTCACTACTAAACAGTCACTACTACACAGTCATTACTACACTGCCACTACTACACAGCCACTACTACACAGCCACTACTACACAGTCACTACTACACAGTCACTACTACACAGCCACTACTACACAGCCACTACTACACAGTCACTACTACACAGTCACTACTACACAGCCACTACTACACAGCCTGAGGGTGGACTCGAACTCGGGTCTCCTAGCTGTGTGGCCTGCGTGCTACCCACTTGGCATGATCACATATAATATGCTGAAAATATTGTTTCATTGAAATGGATTAAAAAATTATTTCCTTTTATTCATTAGAATTATTTATTTTGTGAATGAATCATAAATTCTTTGATATTAGGTTCGAGTGGTATGAAATGAAATGAACAGTATGCTCATTATAGTGGCTAAGTGTTTCCATTGGTGTACCACATCATATCAAGAGCCACGGTTGACAATATTAGAAACACGGCTTATGTTCTATGAATACCGAGCACGGTTATTGTTCTGACACATTGTGAAGGTTCTCCACTGTTGAAGCCATCCAAAGGCAGGAGAAACGCTTGCGAGGTGAAGAGAATGAAACTCCTGCCAGATGATGTCAAAGTGGATCTATACGGAGAGATTCCAGGGCTGATTAAACAGAATTGTTGAGAAGGTTTGAAGTCTTTCTCACCAAGGAATATGATTGTAAACACGGAGAGAAAACTCCCAGATGAGGCTGCACTTGGATGAAGGATGCAAGCAGCATAACACTTTCAGATGTGTAAATCCACAATTTGCTTGGAATTGGCCCACAGCCACATAGGATTCCGATGGAGATTGTGGGAACAACTTTTCGGTGCGTACAGTGGTACCTGGGTTCCTCCTTCATTCCTTCTAGGGCAGGGAGATATGGACCAAAACTCATATCCCGATATGGATAGAAGATACAGGGTCAGGCAAAATGATGTGACACATTTGGAGGTTAAATAAAAGGCAAATAAAGTAAAGAAACAAAAAAGTGTTTTTATTTTCAAAAATTTTTGAATATAAAAACACTTTTATTTTCAACAATTTTTTATTATAAAAACACTTTTTTGTAAAGAAACAAAAAAGTGTTTTTATTTAAAAATTTTTTTAATATAAAAACACTTTTTGTTTTCAAAATTTTTTTAATATAAAAACACTTTTTAATATAAAAACACTTTGTTTCTTTACTTTATTTGCCTTTTATTTAACCTTTTATTTAAATAAAAGGCAAATAAAGTAAAGAAACAAAAAAGTGTTTTTATTTTCAAAAATGTTTGAATATAAAAACACTTTTATTTTCAACAATGTTTTATTATAAAAACACTTTTTTGTACAGAAACAAAAAAGTGTTTTTATTTAAAAAAAAATTTAATATAAAAACACTTTTTGTTTTCAAAAATTTTTTAATATAAAAACACTTTTTAATATAAAAACACTTTGTTTCTTTACTTTATTTGCCTTTTATTTAACCTTTTATTTAAATAAAAGGCAAATAAAGTAAAGAAACAAAAAAGTGTTTTTATTTTCAAAAATTTTTGAATATAAAAACACTTTTATTTTCAACAATTTTTTATTATAAAAACGCTTTTTTGTAAAGAAACAAAAAAGTGTTTTTATTTTAAAAATTTTTTTATACAAAAGCACTTTTTGTTTTCAAAAATTTTTTAATATAAAAACACTTTTTAATATAAAAACACTTTGTTTCTTTACTTTATTTGCCTTTTATTTAACCTTTTATTTAAATAAAAGGCAAATAAAGTAAAGAAACAAAAAAGTGTTTTTTTTTCAAAAAATTTTTAATATAAAAACACTTTTTTGTTTTCAAAAATTTTTGAATGATCAAAAATGGTGCACGTTGGCACCATTTGACCAGGCTACAAATATTCTCTCCAAATTGCTCCAAGAGGTGATGAAGAGGTTAACCCATTTATGTGATTGAGACATGCAGATACGCCCCCCTGCATTGTTAGGACATCATAGTTTGCGGTGCGTTCATGTTGTATTCACGACCAGTTCACAGAAATCATGCCTGTTGCAAATTTTGAACATTTGAAAATGCTCTTTCTGCCCTGGCATGCAGCCCCCGCACGGTTTACACATACTTCACACCTGTTTACCACCAATTTAGTCATTGGCACGCCACTGGCACACAAAATTGCGTACCGCTGCAGGCATAAAGTGCATGCAAGTGTAAACGAGGCTTTACTCTGATTGTGTAGTGCAGCGAGAACGCATATGAAAGAAAGGCCCTGGAGGAGAGGATGTGGAGGCTCACCCCATATGGTCCTCCTTGGTGGTCTTGACTCCAGCCTCGGGGTTACATCTGTGCCTCTGAGGTCCACAGTCCCGACGCACCCGATGGCCTCTGTAAGCTGCACAAGAGATGAATTTCAGATATGCGCTCACATTATCGGAAAACTCGCTCCTTTCCTTCCTGTTGACGAGGGGTGTTAAAAGATCTGACACAATTTCTTTGGCCTGGCAAAATAATAAAGTTATTAGTAAGTATCAAGAGTTATTAATAAAGTTATTATTCAACCCCTGTGAAAAGCGTGGATCGACTGTACAATAATCCCTCGTTTATCACGGTTAATTGGCTCCAGACCCAACCGTGATAAGTGAATTTCTGCATTGTTCATTCATTCATTCATTTTCTACCGCTTTTCCTCACGAGGGTCGCGGGGGGTGCTGGAGCCTATCCCAGCTGTCTTCGGGCGAGAGGCGGGGTACACCCTGGACTGGCCAGCCAGTCACAGGGCACATATAGACAAACAACCATTCACACTCATATTCATACCTATGAATATGACCTGTGAGGTCTGCGCGCTAACCACTTGACTACCGTGCCGCCCATCAAGAGTTATTAATTAAGTTATTATTCAACCCCTGTGAAAAGCGTGGATCGACTGTACAATAATCCCTCGTTTATCACGGTTAATTGGCCCCAGACCCAACCGTGATAAGTGAATTTCCGCATAGTAGGATTTGTTATTTATAAATGTAATATTTCGCTAATTAGAGCATAGAAAACCTGTCTAAAACCCTCGAAATATGCTTTTTTTAACATTAGTAGAGCCCTCTAGACATGAAGTAACACCCCTATAATCACTTTTATACATATAAGACATATAAGACATAACGGACTCACAAGTTATGATTGACAGCATACTTCCTGTGGTGGCAATTTCCTCTAAATGTAACATTTACTGACACCTAGTCACTCCTGGGCACAGGAGCTGCTGTCAGCCACAACTCAAGCCAGTCACTCGCACTTTCTAACTAACTCAGTCAAATCTAATTAGCATCACTTAACAGGCCACGCCTCTTAAAGGTGCAGACATTTCATTACATATCACGTCATGCTGAATGCTGGTATTTTCATTCATTTTGACATTTTTATGCTTAAAAATGTTTGATTATCCAAAGAATACGTACACTTTGCTTAAAGGTCAACTTCCTTGCTTTAAGGAAGTGGATGGATTGTACAGGAAATGAAGCCTGACTGCTTTGTGCTTCTCTTGTAAAAATATAAGTGCAGGAAAACTGCAGGAGAACTGCGCTACACCGCTGAGCTGTGGTTGTATTCTCCATGGTTTAATCTGATCGATGGGTGAGGGTGTCCCCTAGGGGGCCCCCGCTGAGATCTGAGGGGCCACCAGGCTCATGCATTTGAAAGGCATCTGTTTATTTTCCACATGCAAATGCGGCCCACCTCAAAAGGCTATAAGCTGCAGAGAACACACCATGTCAATGTATTAGAGTGTTGCGCCAGGGGGGCCCCGGGCCCCACTTATGTCAGGTTCAGGTTCTCCAAATAACCCTCCCCCACTTTTTTCCCTCCATGCCGGCGGCCACACACGAGCACGCTCCTCTACGGCGGCGACAGAGGGAGGACTTTCACCGCCTTTCGTTATTTAGCGGCGTGTTCACGGCAGACGCGCACACAAAAGGTGCGACACTCCGTGTGCCAGATGAGGGTAGCCCGAGGAGAACCGGGCCAAACAATGCCAGATCTCCTCCCCCTGCCCTCCTCCATCCTGCCCCCTTTTGGCACACACTCTTGTCCTCCACGGCGGAGGGTGGGGGGGCCGGGCAGGAAGGTTAATGTGCTGACTTTGATCTTCGTCAAGGCATACTGAGTAAGAATTCATTTACATTTCAGATGAAAAGGTTGACAGTATAAAAAGGCATCTTGTTTCTGGTATGTGAGGGCCGCGTAATAGGCGAGGAATTTGTGAGAGGAAGTGGCGAGGAAACAGAAGGGATAAGCCCCTCTCTCGCCTTCACTGGGAAGGAGATGAAAGGGGAGCCCGATCTCAGCGTGCACTGTTCTTCTGGAACATGGGGACCACATGCTGCCCAAAAGCTTGTCTGGGCGCATTATTAATCAATTATTACTGTTTCCTGGGCAACTCACGCGCATCAAAATACGGCGTTGACAAAGACGTGGTCTTTTCAAACCATCAGGACATCCCCCCCAGATTTAAACATGAAGATATTTCTCATTTAGAGAAAGGTTTTCTTGAGGGAAATCTATGTAATATATGTACAGTATGTACAGCGGCAGTGTGCCAGGCAGGACTGGAAGTGTTTTACGCACGCTAGAAACCTTGCAATCCTACACTTGATGTTTGACGTTAATTTTCAAGTGGAACAGCTGCCACTGTGTTACTGTCATCATCCTACATTTGATCAAAGTTACTTCAGATTTGTCTGATCAAAACACAATCGCCGCATATGACTGACTTCGATCAAAATATGATGGTGAAGCATACATGGCATTTTCATTACGTGGCTGTTTTTTGTTTTTACTGGCTCTGGGCACAAAATTTTATTTAACAAGAAAATCAAAACAATAACGGAAAAACCTGTCGTAAAAAAATGAAGTCAAAATATTAAGAAAAGGAGTTGTAATCTAACAAGAAAAAGTTGTAATTTTACAAGAATAAAATAATATATTACTTCTCACAATGTAATATAAAAAAAAATTTCAACAAAGAAATAAGCAAAAAGCAAATAATTTCTGCTACAAAAATGTCATTTTAGCACCATAAAGTAAATCAAAATATTAAGAGGAAAAAAGGAAAAAAATTGCAATTTTACTTAAAAAATAAAACAAAAAAATAAAAATAAAAGTAAAATAAGAGAAAAGTAATAAAATAAAAAAATATATAAAATAAATATTTATTATCGGAACCCTAGTGGGTCATAAATAATGTTAATAAAAATGTATAATAATTTTGGTGGATAATAAACATTTCAAAATACACCAGCATTGCTGTGTGACTAAAATGAAAATTACCCATCGTATTTTTCTTAAAAGTAAAACCTTGTCTCGTCTCGTTCCTCGTCGACCCGCCTGGTGACACAAGATCTTTACCTGACTGGATACGGACAGCTGCCTCTTCTCGCTCCTTCTTCATTTGCTTGAGGTTCTGCCAAGCGACGTAGCCCTTCCAGGCTGGGGGAAGACAAAAGCGTGTTTGTGTGAAATACAACACACACACACACACACACACACACACACACACACACACACACAACATGAGATCCCACTTCAAAACAGCGGCTAAAGCAGGTGGCGCAGGGATAGATCCCTTCTCTGGGAACTCTCTGAAGTCTTATTGTCTCCCCCGAAGCCTTGCTCTCAGCCCGCCAAGGTCAAGCTGTGGTTATCAAACTCTTTTACCATTGATCACATCAGGGATCACTCCAACCACTTCAGCATCAAGCGTTCAAGTTCGGTTTCGCCTACCACTTGGAACCGAAACCCTTCATGTAGCTTTCCATGCTGAAGTCCCCGTCCCACCACACCGGTAGCCAGTGACGTGAGATGAGTTGATTGAGAGCTTTTAGCAACAAAGGCAGCAAATATACACCACTACGTACACCACTATGTACATATGTGTAATACTTGCTTTTATAGTCAGTATAGCTACTCCAGACCATTCACTGTGCAATATCTGATCAACCTCCATGTGCAATATTAAGGGCTTTAAATGCAATATACTAAGTTCTATGTGAAGTATTTCCATAATGCCTCATATTAACTCTCTAACAAGTTCTCAGTGTATAGACTGGTCATATATCTCATCTCGTTTCATATTATCTACATACTGTATTGTATAGAACTCTGGGAAAAACTGTTGATTTTGTTAATACTTGGGTTGTTTATATTGTTCTATATTGTGTATTTTGTACTACTTAACTGATTCTGTACTCTTGCTGCTGTGCAATACAAATTTCCCCACTGAGGGACGAATAAAGGCATATCTTATCTTATCTTATCTTATATTCATCTGATGCTTTTACAGCAGTTTTTTTGGAGTGGAACTTTTGCCCTTTTGGGGCGTCTGAACTGAACCCTGCAAAAAAGTATCTTACTATCATATGTATAGTTTAGTCTGATCTTTGACAAAGAGCCCAGCCCGTAACCTTTATTTATGGAATATAATAAAATATATATATCATTGTGTGTATTCCTCCAAGCAAAACCAGTGACCTGGGCCTTTAACGGGTTAGAAGAATAAAAATATGTACGTATTTTTTATTAGAACCCAAGGTGATTGATTGATTGATACTTAAGTAAAAAAAAAAGTACTATGATGCTTTTTCCACTTTTCTGACCAATAAATGTCATTACAATGTTGTATTTTGGTGTTAAACCATGCCAAAGTTTCATATCATGAGGTTTGCATATTTAGAAGTGAGCCCTGAAAGAAGTTAGGGATGACTCAAAACGTTCGGTTTCAGAGAGTTTTTTTCTAAGACTGGCTCTCGGACTTTGTTATACTGTACAGGCGTCCACCGTGGTAGCACGGAGTGTGACCAATCACAGAGGACTGGGCCTGGAGGCGGGCCGTGGTCGGAAAAAAACAGACCGTTTTGAAAATCCAAGCAAATTCAGCTGGAGTAGGTGCAGATTCTAGAAGGTCGAGAAAGCTTTCTGTGCAGGTTATTGTGTGTAGCTGCTCTATAGGAGTCCACAAGTCTAACAAAGGGCAGAAAATGATGATAACAAGTCCCTTTAAGGAGTACTTTTTAGTCCCGCCATCTTACACAATAGAAATAAAGAGCAGAACCCACACCAGCATGGGGAGAGAATTCAAACTCGACATGAAGCTGATCGGAATTCTGACTCGACTTACCTGACTGGATGACAGTAGCACAGCGGTTCCTCTTGTCCTTCTGCTTTTGGTAGCGTCGTGCCTGCAGCCAACCTTTGGTGTAGGCTTGCATCACCACCACCCGAGCTATCACCTCCCGCAGCAGCAGGTTCAGCTGCTCCACGTGGTAGTACCTCAGGAACACCTGACACCACCAAACCTGGTCTTACTACCAAACCATCCGAATATTGTTGAAGGATTTCAATATCACACTACCTTTGTTTTGCCCAGCACCCAGTCTTGCAGTCTGGCTCGCTCCAGGATGGCGGCCACATTCTCTTTGCTGGTCTCTGGCATCTGGTGAGCCCGGAAGGCAAGGTAGTAGTACCTGAAGGTGAAGGTAAAGGTGTGCAAGGCAATGATGTAAGGAAGCTATGTCCCTGTGGGTCAGCCCTGTGATTGGACTCATCTACCCTGGTTTCATTTTGCCAGGGAACATATAGACAAACAACCATTCACACTCACATTCATACGGGGAGAACATGCAAACTCCACACAGAGATGGCCGAGGGTGGAATTGGTGGTATTATAAAATGGTATTTTCTCTTATTATGTCTATTATATTGGGTAATAGGAGTGCAAAATGTGACTATAGGGGTGTTATTTCAGGTCTAGAGGGCTCTAATGGTGTTCAAAGGTATAATTATTCATTCATTCATTTTCTACCGCTTTTCCTCACGAGGGTCGCGGGGGGTGCTGGAGCCTATCCCAGCTGTCTTCGGGCGAGAGGCGGGGTACACCCTGGACTCGTGGCCAGCCAATCACAGGGCACATATAGACAAACAACCATTCACACTCACATTCATACCTATGGACAATTTGGAGTTGCTAATTAACCTAGCATGTTTTGGGAATGTGGGAGGAAACCGGAGTGCCCGGAGAAAACCCACACAAGCACGGGGAGAACATGCAAACTCCACACAGAGATGGCCGAGGGTGGGATTGAACCCTTGTCTCCTAGCTGTGAGGTCTGCGCGCTAACCACTCAACCACCGGGAGGAAACCGGAGTACCTGAAGAAAACCCACGCATGCACAGGGAGAACATGCAAACGCCACACAGAAATGGCCGAGGGGGGAATTGAACCCTGGTCTCCTAGCTGTGAGGTCTGCCACTCGACCACCGTGCCACCCTAGTTATTTCTTATTTTCTCTTATTATGTCTATTATATTGGGTGATAGGAGTGCAAATGTGACTATAGGGGTGTTATTTCAGGTCTATAGGGCTCTAATGGTGTTCAAAGGTATAATTATTCATTCATAATTGGTTGGTAAGTGCTTTTCATGTCCATCCATAGAGAGGAAAAGGTTTTTTTTGTTAGTCAGACCTTCTGGAAAGGACTAAAGACACCAACTAAAGTTTCACTGTACTTGTTTTTTTGTTTTAATGTGAATGGCAGACCTGTTTTCAGATAAATGGTTTATTTGGTTGAAAACGTTCCCACGGAGGCAGACCCAAAGTTGTGAGTTACTTTCGGAATAATGGCTGAGGATTTGATGGTGTGCGTTACGGGTCTTAACAGCAATCAAGGCAAGACTTCACCGTCTCTCCTTGAGTCTTTTCCGATGTTAAGTTGGGTTCTTTCTCAACAGCCCACAAAGAAGGGCTGCCATCATCCTGGGAATATCTGCAGACATCTTACTACTTGCCTCACACGCACTCTTTGTTGGGAGTTTACAAAATAGCAGCACTAAAGCGGTGCATGAAAGCACCACAACTACAACTACTTCATCTCTTCTGTTCCGCCGTCGCTGGGAAAAACAACAATGGAGAGGAAAACTTCTTTGAACAGCGTTCCCCGCCTCAGCCTTCATTTTCTTCTTCTTGTTATTTCTTTGATGATAAACACAAAAGCGCTGCTCCCAACATCAGACGGGCCTTTGATATGAGGGGATGCGTTTAAATCGCTTTTCATTTCAAGTGGAGTTTAGCCATTCGGACTTCCTGTGTGGCTCAGGTGGGATGATGCTGATCCTGTGGCGGCAGCATCATTCACAAATGTATCATACACGGCTTAACAGTAAACACAATAGGAAAATATAATAAAACTTATGTACAGTGATCAGAGGACGATGGACTACTGACTGTGGTAGATGACAGTAGGCCATCATCTCGCAATTTAGCCGCATAGTGGTCGAGTGGTTAGCATGTTGGCCGCACAGTAAGGATATCGGTTTCGCCATCTCTGCGTGGAGTTTGGATGTTCTCCCCGTGCATGCGTGGGTTTTCTCCGGGTACTCCGGTTTCCTCCCACATTCCAAAAACATGCTAGGTTAATTGGCGACTCCAAATTGTCCATAGGTATGAATGTGAGTGTGAATGGTTGTTTGTCTATATGTGCCCTGTGATTGGCTGGCCACCAGTCCAGGGTGCACCCCACCTCTCGCCTCTCTCCAGCACCCCCGCGACCCTCGTGAGGAAAAAGCGGTAGAAAATGAATAAATGAATGAAAAAAAGTTGTAATCTAATGAGAAAATGTTGTAAAATAAGAAAAATAACATCATTTTAGTCGCATAAAGTTGACATTTTAAAGAAAAAAAGCCTTTTTTTTTTAAAAAAAGTTGTTATATGAGCAAACAAAACGATAAATTAAGTTGTCAAATTTTTAAATTAGGTTGTGGAAAAAGGTGTAATGTTACAGGAATAATATCAAAATTTGGGTAAAAAGTCATAATTTGATTAAATTAAGAAAGCTGAAATAGGTTGGAAATACCAAAACAGAAATGGGGGAAAAAATACTATAATTTTACAAGAATAAATCCTAAGTGAAATTTGTGAGGAAAAACGATGTAATTCTATCAGTGTAGAGTTGAAATATTAAAAGCACCCCGCCTCTCATTGTCACATTGTGGCTTAGTGGTTAGCATGTTGGCCTCACAGTCAGGAGATCAGGGTTCTACTCATAAAGCTGACTCTTTAAAGTCAACGAGCCAGGGGTTGGCAAAGTACGGCCCCCGATGGTCAAATTGGGCTGACCAGATGCTTTATTTAATGTCAATTTTAGACATTTTTAAAAAATATGTAGCCACCCAGACAACAGTCTGCACCACGATGCCAAAGAAAGACCACCACACGTGACACATGACTAAATAAACGCCGAATCAGAACACAAATGCCAATATAACACCCATGCATTCCCACCGCAAAGCATGCTGGGTCACTTTGTTAGTCATAGTGCACATTCAGCAGGCAGCATCATGTGACAAGTTTCAAGGACAGTTTGCAGTTTACAATCGAAAAACAAACAACTGCAATGCGGCCAACAACGGTTTAGCGAAGCCCAACTGATCGCCCAGAGAAGAACCCCGTTCCGCTGTCTTGTATGAATTCTGTCAGAGAGGTCCTACAACGGGTGGAAACTTCCCTTTTTTTTCGATGTTACGATACGAGGCACCAACTTGTCTCCGTTGGACAGCTAATCGCTCCTCAGACAGAGATTTACAGTAAATAGTAGCATATCTGGAAACTGTGTGTGTGTGTCCTATCAACAGGGCTTCAACATGTCTTGTTCAAGGCAGAGGGAAAATATTCCATTCCCAACGATATCGATATTGAAGTGACCTTTGGAAGGTGAGAGTGGCTTGCTGTCGGAATCCCATTTCTAACACTACAACAAAGTATTGCAGTATTTATTCTTTTTACAATTTTCCTTTCATAGTTTACTTAGTAAATATTTATATTTATGAAGAAGGAATTCAATTACTTTTGGTTTGGGAAAATAACTCCAATAGAATAGAATGCCTTTGATTGAAAAATACAATTACATTAAATGATTAATTAATTAATCACAATTAATAAATACATTAATAAATAACATCTAAAATAAAAAAAACATTATTATATTTACATATATTAATTTTATTTGTATAGCTTCAATAATTCATTAACATGATATATAATAAAATTTTTGGTTTAATTCAATTAGCACAAGAAGTGTTATGATTTTGTGTTTTGCTTATCTTGTCTTAAGAACACAAACAAAGTACTTAGCTAATGAGGAGGTGTCGTTGGGACTGCGCCTTAAAGGAATACCAATGGGAAAAGGAAAATCACGTTAGAGCTTTTCCAGGTCACAGAATGGAAGAACAAACTCGTTATGAATAGCAAAGAGAAGAGCATTAAAATGCCTCCCCCCTCCGAATGGCACGTCCTCCCTGTTTGAATTTTATCCCTGTTCCCAAGCTGGAGTATCCATCCCGTTAAGAGAAGTGTAGGATTTATTCCTGCGCTATCACTAATGATTGCCAATTAGTCAGACTCTTGCTCCGCTCAACTTGGACCTCGTCTAATTAAAGAACTCGTGTTTTGTCTGATGAAGGCCATGGCTGACTTGTTCTGCTCCATCTCCGTCAGTGCTCAGTGTGTGTGTGTGTGTGTGTGTGTGTGTGTGTCTTACCTGTTGACAAACTCTTCAAAGCGGATGCGGTGGGAGTATCCCTGGCGGCGAATGCTGACCGTTTCCAGGATGCCCGTGTAGCGCAGCTGTACCATCACCCTGTCCTTGCAGAAGCACAGCGCCTTCCTGTCGTCGTTGGGCTTGATGCAGCGTACAAAGTGTGGCTGACCCACCACCATCTTAGACAGCAAGTCCATCAGCGAGTACTGCAAGCATCACAACATCACAACATGACAGTGGGCTGGATCAAGGTCAGAAAACCTCCATCGTGTGGCGGAAGAGGCAAAGAATGACATTTAAGAGAAAGATGCTGAGATCTTAAGTATCGCTTTTCACATTTTGAAAAGTATAAATGTATTTTCCCAGCCTGAAGAATAACATAAAACAATATTTAACACAATAACTGATCCCTGCGTCTCGACCACGGCCATAAAAATGTCATTTTGACACAAAACCCTCCTGGTAGCCTGACATTGATGTTCCCCTCCGATTTCATATCAACATTTGCAATAAAAAAAACAATAATTATATTAGATTCTTCTCCGGAATCTTCCCTTTTGCTCTTCAATTGCCGTTGTTCACTATCAAGGTTTAGTCCCTAAATATGCCTCATCTAGTGATAGCTAATGACGACTAATTGATATAACCAGTCACAGCACGTTAAAGTGCTAAGGTGCGTTAAAGGACTGCCAAACAAAGTGGGGAAATCTCATGACTAAATTGTGTTAATTATTCTTAACCACAGCAAACTACAACCATAAATAATAAAAGTATTAAGTAAAACATGACTGTGGCGTCAACTTTCATATCTGGAAAGTTCTTGTTCTTACTTTGTTGACATGTCTGACACTTGGTTCTGATAGGAAGATCACCTTTGTCACAACATCTGCTGCCTGGTGTGTGTTTACCCAGCCATCTGTAAGCACGATGACGCAAAAGGACCATCATGAAAGCAAAAGCAGCTTAAGCGTTGATGAATAATCGAAAGGCGCTGGAAGTAAATGTTTATTTCTACAATGCCCTTGGCACGGGTGCATCAGAGAGCTTTTAATGCACAGTTCGCATTGATCCTTGAAGAGAGGTATTCATTTTAGTGATGTGGTTGTGTTTTGTGTACCAGTACTGCAGCTCTTGTATGCACACGTACAGTAACTGCGTGGGTTTACCTAATGTCGCCGGTGACTACAAATGAGGCTATTCAACTAAAATGTCCTGAGGGCTCTAATTTCAGAAAGCTAAGAACCGAAAAGGCCAGATTTTCTCGTCCCTGATTATTATATTATCCTTATTTTCTATATAATGTCAATTCAAGGCCATACTTTCATACGTTTACCTCCACATATGGGTAACATATTAGTCACGCATTAAAACACAAGGGGCTGCACCGTGGTCGAGTGGTTAGCGTGCAGAACTCACAGCTTGGAGACCAGGGTTCAATTCCACCCTCGGCCATCTCTGTGTGGAGTTTGCATGTTCTCCCCGTGCATGTGTGGGCTTTCTCCAGGTACTCCGGTTTCCTCCCACATTCCAAAAAGTCCAGGGTGTACCCCCGCCTCTCGTTCAAAGACAGCTGGGATAGGCTCCAGCACCCCCGCGACCCTCGTGAGGAAAAGCGGTAGAAAATGAATGAATGAATGAATGACAGCAGTGCTCTGCTGTTTTTCAGGATCAACAACAAAAATTCTAGTCAAAGATCCTCTATGCAACAGGAGTGCTCTGCCGTATTTAACGACCTAATGCAAAAACATGTGTCAATTCAAAGATATTCTATATGATAGGAGTACTCTGCAGTTTTTCAGTACAAAGTACAAACAAACAAAAACGCTAGTTAAAGATCCTCTATGTGACAACAGCAAATTGCTAGTCCAAGCTCTGCTATTTTTCAGGACCGACACAAAAACACGCTAGTCAAAGGCCCTGCTTGTGAGAGCGGAACTGTGATGTTTTTCAAGACCTACAATAAAACTCCTAGTCAAAGATCCTCTATTTGACAATCAGTCTGTGGGCGGGGACAAACCAGATCATGGAAAGCTTTCAGAAGAAATGATAACAAATTTTTCATAACATAGATTTTTATGTAAATGCTTTTCAAATTTCATAAGGTGATTTATTTGTGAAAACAATAATTGAAGCTGACTCCAAATTGTCCATAGGTATGAATGTGAGTGTGAATGGTTGTTTGTCTATATGTGCCCTGTGATTGGCTGGCCACCTCGACAGCTGGGATAGGTTCCGACACCCCCGTGACCCTCGTGAGGATAAGCGGTAGAAAATGAATGAATGAATGAATGAATAATAGAAGCTCACAGTTTTGGCATGTTTATGTGGTTTGTTTCAGGTATATCTTCCCACTTTGTTTGGCGGTCCTTGAATGCACCATATTGTGTACTCCAAGTAACTCTTCCAGACTTCTATTTTCCCTGTACTTCTTTAACCACATCCTTTTCCCAACCCCGACCATGCCGCCAACCCTAACCCAACCCCCTAAACCTAACCCAAACCCAAAACCCAAATAAGGTCCCACACCAAGCCTAACCCCACAAAGGTTTATTGGACTTCAAAGATGTCTGAGGACCGACAAAGGTCATGGACTACAGCTTTATATAACAGGAACGCTCTGCTGCTTTTAGTAATCTGCTGGAACATGTTCACTCCCACGGTTTGAACTGGGGTCATGTCTCTCACGGGCCTAATTTGGCCCAAGGGTCCCAGGTTGAATACAAGTGATGCACACTGCACAAAGCATGATAACATTTACCGAGTGAGCAAAAAGAGAAAGAACCTACACGGAAATAGGAGGCCACCGTCTGTCTCCTCATGTTGGTGGTTTCCTCCGGGTGCCGCATCATCTCCATGGTGTCCACCTGAACACAACACATTCCCGGTGAACTCCGTGCATTGATGAGCGGACCAGAACCGGGCTGTCACTGCGCCTTTCTTATGCGGCAAGGTTGAAATGAGCTGCTGTTTATTTGCAAGCGGATGTTCCCCTGCGGACATAAAAGGTATCATTCCAGCCCCTGTAAATGAACCGGTTGGGAACACACAGCTGTACTAAGTGTGGCGTCGGAATAACATGGCCCCATAAACAATTAAAGCTAGCAATCTCAGGAATAAGCCAGCGCTGCTGTGGGGCACGGGAGAATTGCAGTCTGAATAATGAGACTCGACGTCATCAAGCGCGGAGCCTTCTCGACGACGGATTAACGAGGACGCAAAAAAGCCTTCTAATGGCTTTGGCAGTTCATGGCTTCATCAAAATTAATGAAGCGATAGATATTTTATGGTAAGTCCACGTGGCAAAGTGCATACATTACCTTAATACTTTATTTCAACAGAGAAAGAAAGGTACGGCCAAAGCTCTCTGCGGGAGCTCCGTGGATGCTTTGAGCATTTCTGATCACTCACACGTACAAAGGAACATACGAAACTTGAAATTAGCTAACTACCCTCGTTTGACTTTATTCTGACTTTTTTGTCACCGTCACTTCCTCTCAACTATACTTGGCGGCTTTGATTGAGAACACGATGGCGTACATATTACATCAAGAACACAGACTTGCTATTAGAATGTCCTGACGCTGCCAAGAGGCGGACGAGCGTTCCAGAGAGCGACTGGATGAGATACCAAGTTAGAGGAACATCGTTAAAGTTTGAATGACAGTCAGATGGAAGAACCAGGAAGTACAGTTCTGTTCAGTTCATGGTATGCAACTGTAAATGTAAATGTATGATGAGTTATGTCTATGACGACCAAGGTAACAGACCCCCCCGGTATGGAATCTAAAGCAACTGGTGGCTTGGGTCACTTGTGCTTTGGGTTGGTGCGGTGTCTTCAGTGGTGCTGACTCTGCATCGGCGTGTTGTGGGCAAGAGGGAGCTACGCCTCTTAATTCACTGGCATTCACTGAAATCGCAACTTGGGCCTGACTTTGACACATAGTATTCCCTAAGACAGGGGTCTCAAACTCAATTTACCTGGGGGCCACCGGAGCTCGGTTCTGGGTGAAGCCGGGCCGCATCAGGTTTTCAAAAAAACCCCAAAATGCATTTATTAAAAACTGGAAAAAAATCAATAAAAAACTATCTTCAATGCTTTTGCTTCTGCTATACCCTACACTTTTTCACTACTTTGGTTCCGGTTTTCCACACCAAAATATCTGATAAAACATTCCACTGTTCTCAAATATCTTAATTATTTTTTCTATTCACAAAATAAGATTAAAAAAAAGAAACATACAAATTAAGAATAAAGACAATAAATCAATCAATCAGTAATAAATAAGTAAAATAATAATAAAACAGCAAATAAGAAAAACGTAAGACACTTAATTTTGACAAATTATTTTTTTCAGATTCAAATGTACAGTATTAGCAGCTATTTAACCTTTAACATGAACATTAATGAAACTTTATAATTTGACCCAATTAGCAAGTTAGCATCGTACTCAGTTCCATGTGGGAGCAGCGTCGTAACTTTAACAACATGTTTGATGAGATGCTTTATCTTGACGTGTATTTATTCCAAATCATTTCCTGCATTTATTTGTACCCAGCGTCATATAAGCCTTTTAGCTTCATTGCTAATCCAAAGCAAAACAGGGCGGGGTAACAGTATGGGCGGGGGCAAAATCATGTTAATTGTGTCCGGTGTGCACATCAACATTAAACTTTGGTATCAAGGTGGGGGCCTCAAACTAGCGTCTCACGGGCCGCATTTGGCCCTCGGGCCGCATGTTTGAGACCCCTGCCCTAAGAGGTAGTGATGCTAAACTCCACTTTCCCCAGGTATTCAGAGCCGGCGACCTGAAACCACCCCACCAGTTGAAGTTTAGTCAGGCCCAGGACCCAGGTCTTCGTTTCTTATGCATCTAATTGTCATATTTGGAGTATGTCTTAGCTGTATAGCTTTAGCTAGCGGTGGACTAAGACCCTTGCTTGGTCTATCACCACCAGGGTGCGCTCCTTAGAGGAAACCCAAGCCAGATCAGGTCCCAGCTGCTTCTTGGTCAACCCAATTGAACCGTACCAGTTTGGCGGAAACGCGGATTTAAAATTCGGACATTCTGATTCCAACAGAGCCTTACCTTCAAGAGGTATTTGGGAGACTTTGAGTACAGCGACATGTAGACGAGAAACATGAAAAGAGAGAAAGAGAAAGTAGTACAGTATGCAGTACAGTACGTAGAAAAATAGCACAAACACAGGAGATGGAGTGCAGGTATTCCAAAGTATTAGCAAACTTTGAAACTGAACTGCATAGACAAAAGATTTAAAAAAATGGATGTGACCTGAAAATATCGTACTGTTATCGTACTATTGTGGTATAATCCAGTATGACCAATGTTAATTACAAGAGACACTGCATTGACATACTTGACATACTGTAGCTTCATAAAATACTGGAAGGTCTTTCCATAGAACCCGACACATTTAAATGTACGGCGTTAGGATTCAATGAAACCAATGATGCTTACAATTGAGTCAAATAGTTGGGAATTGAATATAGGAATTGGCTTGACAGTTCCAATACTCGTATTGGGGATTGTACTTTGAAAGTGGCTTTGTTTTATGAGAACATCATACTTAGACGTTGAAAGTATACTCAGGAGGTCTGATGGAAGCGTGTTGCCTCTCTCAATTTGGGAAACCAAAAGTTCCCTTAAGTGGCCATAAACATCAGAAAAGTTGCAAAAAAAAAGTGCTTTAATGCCGCTGACACCGAATGCCAGATGGCGATGCCGCATCACCACAAGCAAGAGAAGAAACATAACAGGGTAGTCTATTAATGTTGGCTACGCTTCACAGCACCGTTTCTTTTTATTGGGCCGCGATGCCTGTGAGCAACTCGTAAAAAAAAAAAAAAAACCAAAAAAAAACATCATGTTCTCATACGCCACAAGTCGGACCTCAGGAGTCTCACCTTGCTGTGTCCTGAGCTGAGCTGCGGAGGCAGAGACCGAGATGCGGCGCTCACCCGGGCTCGGGCCGTAGCGAGGTTCCCTATCCAAAATAAAAAGCATGTTTGTGTAAAGACAAATGATGGGAATGATGGTGTCCTGGAGTACATACCGTGCCACTTTGTTTTTTGTTATTAACTTCCTCCAAAAGGGCCAATAAAAAATAATTGTACAAAAACCAAATCACTTTTACCCATAAGACATCATGTAAATCCAATTCATCTTTCCAGACACCCAAAATATGAACAAAAATTGATTCTGTGGAACGATTCATTACAGGGTAAAGAGACAAGTTTGTTATTGTTAGGACAGGCCCGTTAATAAGGTGAAAGTCCTACCACAATCTTTTATTCTAACAGCTGTGAAATTCAAGGACGGCTGCGAGTGGTTAGCGCACAGGCCTCACAGCTAGGAGACCCGAGTTCAATTCCACCCTCGGACAACTCCGTGTGGAGTTTGCATTTTCTCCCCGTGCATGCGTGGGTTTTCTCCGGGTACTCCGGATTCCTCCCACATTCCAAAAACATGCTAGGTTAATTGGGGACTCCAAATTGTGGAGTGTGAATGGTTGTTTGGTTACGTAGGGTTGCCAACACTCGTAATCGAGCCGACAGGGGACGCAATTTTTGTCAACACTAGTCTGTAACACCTTGGTTCGCTTTGACCTCTTGACCTTTTGACGTTTACCACAGTGACATTTTGTTTTTAAAACAAACAGCAATGCGGGTAGTTTGGAGCTCGTTTTTGTCCCACAGAGAAGTGGCTATCACTTTCATGAGGTAATTTTTCAAATTTTTTTTCAACATAAAAACATACATTAGGGTGCCTAGCCTTACAATGGTGATACTATCGCAGGGGTCTCCCAGATGTTGTTGAGTAGCTCACTAAATAACTTAAATAATCAGGAAATACGCTGCATATTCCGATATTGATCATCCATGAATGAGATTGGCGGATACCAATCATGTAGAGTAAGCGTGAATTTTTAAATGTATTTAGGATGAATACTATTAGCCAGGGATGCCATAAAAAGAAAGAAAGTTAGGACAATTCCAAGATCCCCTGACTGCCAAGGGGAGGGGGCAGGGCACAAATCACACAAATAAATGCAATGCAAAAGACAGACAAAAAGTCTAAAAGTTAATTTTTTAATAATAATAATAATAAAATAAAATTTAATAATAATAATAAAAGTTACTTTTTTAATAATTACCTATTTGCCAAGGGACCCTTGGGATTGTCCAACGGCTGCTCTGGCTAATATTACTATATCATACTGTATATTACTCATCATAAATGCATTGGAGAAAGTACAGTTATGTATACTGTATACTCCGTATCGGCCAAGCTACCTCATGGATTAATCGACATCGGCATCTGCGGCATAAAACCGTAGCATCGTTAGTGTTCTTCTACTGCGGTAAGTCGGTAAAAAACCATTCCAAAGAAGCTGAAAGACGTTAGGAGAGCATCTGCGTTCACACCAGAGGATGTTGTGAATGCGGCATATGCACGACAGTCTCAAAGTTTCTGCACAAGATGTCCAAATGTTTTCTCTGGCGATATCTTCACAGGCTAAACTGTGATTAATAGCAGTGAAAGCAGCCTTTGAAGCAGGATTGTGGCATCAAAGTCCTAATCCATGGGTGGCAGGATTTTTATAATGAGTGGGAAGTATCTTAACACATTTCAAAGGCTTTACTCCATGAATAAACAATAGCTGCACAGATGTGCCACACACACCTTTGCAAAAAAAAAAAAAAAAAGAAAGAAAGAAAGAAGCACACACAGGAAGCAGCATTCTCCAAGCTGGGCTCATAACGGCGAGGAGGAACAGCTTTGTAGGTTTTGTGACAGGGCAACAATTGCATAAACACACGCAGGAGCAACTTCTTTCTATTGTTTGCCATACATTTTTCATTTCAAGAGCAGGTTTTGACAAACGAGCATTAAAGACTGCATTAGCGCCTGCTCTCCTGTCTAATATAGTACACGCCTTACAAATGCCAATCAAAGTGAGATTAAAATCAAACTAGGATGAATCGCTTTGGTCTTTAATGATTGCTGACAATCACACATCATCACCGTACACCTGAAGACTTCAAAAAAGACCCAAACATCTTCGACTTTGACATTTATCCTCTCATTATTTATTCATCTTTGTTCATTTCTGATATTTTAGTTTTAGTTTTGTAGACAGAATCTTGTGGAATTTCAGAAATCATTCCAATGAAGGTTAGATACCTAGGCAAAACGTTCATTCATTCATTCATTTTGTACCGCTTATCCTCATGAGGGTCGCGGTGGTGCTGGAGCCTATCCCAGCTGTCTTCGGGCGAGCTGGTGGCCAGTCAATCACAGGGCACATATAGACAAACAACCATTCACACTCACATTCATACCTATGGACAATTTGGAGTCGCTAATTAACCTAGCATGTTTTTGGAATGTGGGAGGAAACCGGAGTACCCGGAGAAAACCCACGCATGCACGGGGAGAACATGCAAACTCCACACAGAGATGGCCGAGAGTGGAATTGAACTCTGGTCTCCTAGCTGTGAGGTCTGCGCGCTAACCACTCGACCGCCGGGAGGAAACCAGAGTACCCGAAGAAAACCCACACATGCACGGGGAGAACATGCAAACTCCACACAGAGATGGCCGAGAGTGGAATTGAACTCTGGTCTCCTAGCTGTGAGGTCTTCGCGCTAACCACTCGAAGCCTTTCCTCGTAATATTCATTCATTCATTTTCTACAACTTTTTCCTCACGAGAGTCGCGGGGGTGCTGGAGCCTATCCCAGCTGTCTTCGGGCGAGAGTCGGGGTACACCCTGGACTGGTGGCCAGCCAATCACAGGGCACATATAGACAAACAACCATTCACACTCACATTCATACCTATGGACAATTTGGAGTCGCCAATTAACCTAGCATGTTTTTGGAATGTGGGAGGAAACCGGAGTACCCGGAGAAAACCCACGCATGCACGGGGAGAACATGTAAACTCCACACAGAGATGGCCGAGGGTGGAATTGAACTCGGGTCTCCTAGCTGTGAGGCCTGCGTGCTAACCACTCGCCGTGAAGCCTTTCCTCATAATAATACATTAAAATTAAGACGCTCTTGTAAAATTACTGCAGATTTTCCCATATATGATGTTGAGTGGTTAGCATGTAGGCCACACAGTCTAGAGATCAGGAAGACCTGGGTTCAATTCTCCGCTTGAGCATCTCTGTGTGGGTTTTCTCCGGGTACTCCGGTTTCCTCCCACATTCCAAAAACATGCTAGGTTAATTGGTGACTCCAAATTGTCCATAAGTATGAATGTGAGTGTGAATGGTTGTTTGTCTATATGTGCCTTGTGATTGGCTGGCTCGCCTCTCGCCCAAAGACAGCTGGGGTAGGCTCCAGCATACCCCCACGAACCTTATGAGGATAAGCGGTATGTGTCATAATGCGCCGTGGGCCAATAAAAGAACAGCAGTGTTCCACAGATGGCCCCCACGCCGCACTTTGTTCCCCCACAGTAAGTAACGGTCGTGTGTTGAAGTGAGATTCAACAACCAGAGAAGAGTAGCGGTTAAAGTGTGTCGGATGTACCCACAGCACACATGGGTGGGGGCTTTGGGGGGGCTGATAAGGGGGGGGCCCGCTCCAATTAGCCCAGAGTAAAGCTGCTTGGATTAATTGGAGCGGGTGGTGTGCAAATGAAGTGCGCTCTCCCCTCTCCCCATTAGCGCTGCTGGGCCAGATCATCTGAGCACATTTGTCATGATGAATTAGCGGCTGCGGGTGGAACGGCCTCGCGCGGCGTCACTGCGCTTTCACGCCTCTCACTTCTATGACACCATCAAGGGGAGATGAAGGGGCTGCGGCGCCGCGGCGCAAACTGTGACAGTTGTACCTAAGCCTTCGCCAATGGACGCTTGCTGCTAGCTTGGAGTACGCATTAATTCATCCTCGCTAGCGCGGTTTCCTATCCCCTCCTGACTGCATGATTAGAGCGCGGGTTAATAGTCTGCATCCTCAAAGATGTCTGCCTCCTGAGACATGAAACCGAGGGAGCACCTGTGATGTCCGGCCTGAACGAAGACCTCCTCATTTAGATCCAGACAGGAACTTTTTCTAATGATGAGGATTATTAGAATTCAAACGCGGGCAAACCCCGAAAGAGGACAAGGTCTTCCATCATGGAATAATGAAGATAAAGAAGAGGTTTGTGATTAAAAAGCGGAGAGAGGAGAACTGCTGAGGGGAACTAAAGGTCACGTCGGGTTGCTCAAGCTGGTTTCCAGTCCAGTATGGAATCAGGGAACCCTGATCACTCATTACACTTCCACACCAGTTGCTACTTGCCAATGAACATGCTGAGTTTGATCCTTGATCATCCATACAATAAACAACAATGTGTCAACATGATAACAGACAAGACAAGTTATTGGAAAATAATGACAAATCAATACAACCTGAACAGACAGCCGCTAGACCAGGGGCCTCAAACTAGTGTCCAGCGGGCCACATTTGGCCCGCGGGCCGCGTGTTTGAGACCCCTCAAGGCAAGTTATTGGAAAATAATGACAAATCAATACAACCTGAACAGACAGCCGCTAGACCAGGGGTCTCAAACTAGTGTCCCGCGGGCCACATTTGGCCCGCGGGCCGCATGTTTGAGACCCCTCAAGGCAAGTTATTGGAAAATAATGACAAATCAATACAACCTGAACAGACAGCCGCTAGACCAGGGGTCTCAAACACGCGGTCCGCGGGCCAAATGTGGCCCGCAGGACACTAGTTTGAGACCCCTTGATATGAAAGTTTAATGTTAACCCTCTGATCAAACAAACGCTAAAGTGACAACTATGCTCACAAAAGGCCTACAGCAGGGGTCTCAAACTCAATTTACCTGGGGGCCACCGGAGCTATGGTCTGGGCAAGGCTGGGCCGCATCAGCCCCCCCCCCCCCCCCCCAAAAAAAAAACGCATTTATTAAAAACAGAAAAATATACAAACTTTTTCAGTGCTTTGGTTGTGATTTTCTACAATAAAAGCTCTGATAAAACATTCCACTGTTCTCAAATATCTTACTTTTTATTTTTCTGCACAAAATAAGATGAAAAATAAATAAACAAATCAAGAATAAAGAAAATCAATCAATCAGTAATAAATAAATATAATAATAATAATAAAACGGCAAATAATAAAAACTTAAGAAACCACATATAGTTGGTGGGTAGACAAATGATTTTTTTCAGATTAAAATGAACAAAGCATTATTAGAGCCCTGTAGACATGACAAAACACGACTATAGTCACATTTATACTCTTTTTATTTACAACATATTGCGCAACTGCAGGGTATTGAGACACATGCTAACTCGCAAACTAGAGAGCTAGCGACCTAAACGGTAGCCTCCAAGTTATTTTCCTTTAAACTTAAATAGCCAAAAACTTACCACTTCCACACGGATAGGGAGGATAACTATTAACAGTTATTTAACCTTTAACATGAACATTAATCAAATGTAATAATTTTTTCTGGGTACATGATACCATACAGCATCCATATCAAACTTGCGTGGGCCGCACTGACATTAAACTTTCATATGAAGGCGGGCGCCTCAAACTAGTGTCCTGCGGGCCACATTTGGCCCCCACGTGGGTCCTGTTTCTTTCCGTCTGGCGTGGTATGCATACAGCATTACAGCCTTTTTGGCCAGGAATGGTGTCTGACAAGGCCTGTACATCAAACTTTCCACTTTATACCAAGTCGATGTTGTGTAAAAGTACCCCGAGGGTTAGCAGGATAGCAGGAGTGTCCTGCTGATCACTTGTGTCTCAGCATGAAGCTCTTGGCAAGCACTTCCAGGACAAACAGAGCAAGCAGAGCCGTGAAAAGGGAGGGGAGGCGGCGATGCGGTGGGGTTTGCAGATCGAGAAAAAGCCATCCTTGGCATCTGTGCGTTCACTTTTCAAATTAAACCCAGCGAGAATCCCAAAGGGGAGAAAAAGAAAGCTCAAGCTGGCACTTGTATCGGGGTCCTATTGACGAGAATAGTCAATGTGCCTGGGATTAAAAAGCAATCCCACGTTCAATGTGACACCTCCCTGCACGTCTTTATGAGTGTCAGTGCGCGCCTTGTACTTCACAAGCCGGGGATCGAGCTGTCGACACGGGGGACAATCGCAGGCGTGAGAGTGGGGGGGAAAGGGGGAGCTGAGTGAGCAGGACGCCGGCTGGATATCACCAGCGCCGCTCTCCCGCTCTCTTTTTGAACACATGTGATCTAGAAACTCAACTCAGCAGCCAAGCAAATGAGATTAAAGCATCCGTAAAACTCCCTCCACCCCCGCCACGACCCCTCGCCGCCAACCCTCTCTCCCCACCCGCCTGGAGATGGCTCCGGGGGCTGTTGATTTAAATGGCATCCACCACTGTCGGAGCAGATCAATCATAAAAAAGCGTGGCGTAATTGACTTTAAATGACACAACACAGTGTTGCCTGTATCAAAGGATGTTGCGGCGTCGTGTGACTTAGGGGCGGCGGCTCCTCGCTATTGATGTGCGACGCCGTCACATTCCCCACTGCTGACTCCAAACATTCCCAGAATACAACTTAGACTGGAGAAGAAATTGAACAGAAGTAGTACTAGCTTCTTCTGCCCGTAAAATAAGAAGGTATTTTCACTGGGAGAGAACAAAGAGCCCAACGTGTCAGACGGCTGGATGAGGCCTGTCGGTTCGAGGAACGGGAGGGGGGGGGGGGGGGGTCTGCCGACACGGACACAAAGCAAAGGGAGATGCAGGGCATGGCGGAACCGTCACATCTTCACATAGAATCTTCAAGTCATAACACCTGACTTTTATTTACTTCAATTAGCTTGTTTTATGCTCATCTTTTGGAAACTGATATGATAATGCAGCAGCATTGCTGGCCTCCATTTTTAAAAACTGAAGAACGCCAAGAACAAATTTAATCTTGCTAATATTTTATAATTAAACTCAGGACATGTTTTATATAGTTATGAATGGCATATAGAATGATTTAGATCAGTGGTCTCAAACACGCGGCCCGCGGGCCAAATGTGGCCCGCAGGATGCTAGTTTGAGGCCCCCGCCTTGATATGAAAGTTTAATGTCAGCGCGGCCCGCGCAAGTTTGATATGGATGCTGTATGGTATCATGTACCCAGAAAAAATTATTACGTTTGATTAATGTTCATGTTAAAGGTTAAATAACTGTTAATAGTTATCCTCCCTATCCGTGTGGAAGTGGTAAGTTTTTGGCTTTTTAAGTTTAAAGGAAATAACTTGGAGGCTACCGTTTAGGTCGCTAGCTCTCTAGTTTGCGAGTTAGCATGCGTCTCAAGACCCTGCAGTTGCGCAATATGTTTTAAATAAAAAGAGTATAAATGTGACTATAGTCGTGTTTTGTCATGTCTACAGGGCTCTAATAATGCTTTGTTCATTTTAATCTGAAAAAAATCATTTGTCTACCCACCAACTATATGTGGTTTCTTAAGTTTTTATTATTTGGCTTTATTATTATTATTATTATTATATGTATTTATTTATTACTGATTGATTGATTTTCTTTATTCTTGATTTGTTTATTTATTTTTCATCTTATTTTGTGTAAAAAAATAAAAATGAAGATATTTGAGAACAGTGGAATGTTTTATCAGAACTTTTCTTGTAGAAAATCAGAACCAAAGCAAAGTTTATTCATTTTTCTGTTTTTAATAAATGCGTTTTTTTTTTGAAAACCTGATGCGGCCCAGTCTCGCCCAGACCCTAGCTCCAGTGGCCCCCAGGTAAATTGAGTTTGAGACCCCTGGTTTAGATTCTGTTCCACAGATGGCGCTAATGCACACCGAAAGGTTCAATTATTTCCGTTTGAGCAAATAAACCAAATGCATTTGGAATATTTGGGTCCATGTATACATGGCTACTGATGATAGTGATAGCGTAAACCTAAATCTTTTCTAGCTTTTGTTCTTCCCGATCCAGAATGTAGACATCAATGTTCTCCAAGGAATGTCCGTTCTTTTTTAAATCAACTCCTGACTCAATCAGACCTTAAGAAAGTGCTTCTACGTCCCAGTGTTGCTACAAAGCCGTGGAGACACACACAGTGACCATATGCCCCTGAAGCCCTGGTAGGCCTGAACAATCTCCAGCCAATTAAAACTTTGTGATCCTCCTGTGATCTAGAAGCGTGGGCTTGCAGGAACTGGTCCGTGCAAAGACGTCCCATTTCCTCCCCCGAAACAGCAGCACATGCGCAAGTTTCAAGGAGCCTCATTGTGCATGCCTGGAGTGGTCTCGCTATTGCTCGCTCTTGGGGGGTTTGCATTTTGAGGGCCACGCTGGCCTCCTACGGCGTCATTAGTCTCCGCATCGTGTGCAGCGTGAGGAATCAACATGGAGATGATTGTGTTTTCATATCTGAGGTGATGAAATGAATTGATTATGCTTGTTTTGATATGTGCGCCGCATACGTCTGCCTTGACATCCCATAATGCATCATCTCATCAGGCTGCATATGTTGTGTGTGTCCCCTAGTGGTGACACAGTGAGGAGGCAGCCGCTCTGCTACCAAACTGATTTTCATCGGATCCCCCCCTCAGATAATGTTCATTTCACAGATAACAGTAAATCTATGATACATAGTCAAATGCAAATGAATCCACCCCCCCCAACCCCCCATGCAGGAAAAATACCCTGAAGAATAGACTTCATTTTCTTAGCATATCTCTCTTGAAATGCTGTTCAATCTTTTCAAGTGTGATAAGCCGGAGTGCTGCTTTTCATAGTTTTTTTTTCTTTTTAATCAAATAAGATAATTCAGTAGAGCAGCCAATCACACCTTCAAACCCGCCCTTTCACCAGGGCAAAGTCATCCACACACCAATGGCGTTATTGGGCGTCCACAGTGGGGGAAGTTTAAAATGCCAAAGGCATCAAAGAGCCCATTGCCGTCACATGATCGGAAGTGACTTTTAACGAGAAGACAACATTCATTCATTCATTCATTTTCTACCGCTTTTTCCTCACGAGGGTCGCTGGGGGTGCTGGAGCCTATCCCAGCTGTCTTCGGGCGAGAGGCAGGGTACACCCTGGACTGGTCGCCAGCCAATCACAGGGCACATATAGACAAACAACCATTCACACTCACATTCATACCTATGGACAATTTGGAGTCGCTAATTAACCTAGCATGTTTTTGGAATGTGGGAGGAAACCGGAGTACCCGGAGAAAACCCACGCATGCACGGGGAGAACATGCAAACTCCACACAGAGATGGCCGAGGGAGGATTGAAAATAATGTATTAAAGAAAAAGAAGAAGGCTGTATAGGTGGAATGTTTGCATTCCATGCATTCTTAGCTGCCTGTTTTAGCTGTTTTTATATCTTTAGAACGTAGTACATAAAAGAGAAAGCTATGTGTTCGTGTCGCACATAAGGATTGTGGATGATGGTCAAAATTCCAAAAAAGATGTGCGTTTCCTTAAAATTTATTCATTCATTCATTTTCTACCGCTTATCCACACGAGGGTCGCGGGGGGTGCTGGAGCCTATCCCAGCTGTCTTTTCGGGTGAGAGGCGGGGTACACCCTGGACTGGTGGCCAGCCAATCACAGGGCACATATAGACAAACAACCATTCACACTCACATTCATACCTATGGACAATTTGGAGTGGCTAATTAACCTAGCATGTTTTTGGAATGTGGGAGGAAACTGGAGAAAACCCACGCATGCACGAGGAGAACATGCAAACTCCACTCGAGTGTGGAATTGAACCCTGGTCTCCTAGCTGTGAGGTCTGCGCACTAACCACTCGACCGCCGTGCAGCACCATAATAATATTAATAATAATACTAAACATACGAGTTTCAAGAGGCGGCGCTCGGGTCCCAATAAACAAGCTTTTCGACCTAATGGACGCCCTGTCGGCAATAAACATGACAGCGGGTTTAAGCGAGCATTCAGTGTCTTTGTGCTGCCATGAAGCGTTTATGGCTTCTCCAGTGAAGCCGCTAATTGCAGGAAAGAGGCTCAAGCTGCACTGCAAGTTTGCACACATTTCTACCGCCCAAAGTGTCCTTTTTGTGCGTGTGTGAAGCTTCACTTTAAACGCCACAAGGAGGGGAAGCATTTACAGCATCCTGAGAATGAACTAAATGGCACGTTTCGGGCCGAGAGAATAATAATGGAACGTGAAGCGCCAGTGCCGCTAAGTCAAGTGGCCCTCATGACGAGCACATTACTACCATCATTAAAGCAACAGAAAAGAGGCGGGAAGAGTTGCTTTTGTGTTCACTAAATACTGTTTCTATATCCCCGGGGTATTCCAAAGCCCTTATCATAAAAATATCCCACTGCAGCCACAATCTGTAGATAGCATTGAGCAGCGGGGATCCAAGAGGGACAGCTTAGTGAAAATAAAAACAGAGCGCCGTGCCGAGAGCTGAGCTTCTGCAGAGATAATGCAGAGTGCAGCTTTATCCGAGGACGGCACGCAGCCGCTCCAAATGAAAGGAGACCGGGAGGCGTCTTTAAGAAACCCACTTACCTGAACGTGCATGGAGGCTGCAGACGGCAGCACAATCGCGCAATAATGCCGTTATTGTTCACACTACTTTGATTCGCCCAAAAGTTTCCTGCCCGCTGAGCTTAGCGGGTGACTGATGTTCCTGCATGGGGCCGCTGTACGGATATTTGTCTCTTACCTATTTTAGTTAAAGGGCTGGAGAAGAGCTGCTGAAGAAGTTTGTTCTCGGATGTTCTCAGCACAACCACGATGTCTGCAGGGAGAGTGTCTCGGTTCTTCTCCAGAAAGCCAGCCACGCTGTACATCACCTGTGCAAACATGGCGGATTTTATTCTTTCATACGACCATTTGAGGCTCACTGCGCTTTTTTTTATTGGCTCATATTAGTCTTATGATGACACAACTCAACATAAAATGCAGGTTTTAAATGGAACTTTTTATTATTAAGGGAAAAAACAATCCAAAGTCACCCTTAGCAGCAACAACTGCAATTCTGCTAAATCTAAACAGGATATCCGATTCCCAAATTCAAGACTGACATACCTTTCCTGCAAAGTGCAGAATCCCAAACGAAAGCTCGAGCCGTTTCGGTATCCAAAAGTATTTGCAGCGGAGATTATCTTCAAACTTGTCTGGAAAAACAAGACACAAACACACAATTAGTATTCCTTATTTATAAAACTTGTTTATGTCCTTCTAAATACACTTTTAAACATTTTTAGAGCCCTCTAAACATGAAATAACACCCCTACAGTCACCGTTACGCTCCAATTACCCAATACAGTAGAGATCATAAGGGAAAACAAGACATTTAAGACTCATGCGCCTTGTTGTAAGAGCGGGGGTTTCGGGGGTCGGACAATTATTGTGAAAATAAGTCTGTTGTACCAGAGATCAAGTCTGGTGCTTGTGTATCTCAGCCAACATTGACCAGTGTAGAATACTCCATATCACCACAGCATCTTTGAATGCGTCTTGGGAATAACTTATATTGGGATTTCGCTTTATTTTGCTATTTTTATGCTGAAAAAAGCTTAAGAAAATGCACAAAATTCACTTAAATTCGCATCTTTTCTGACTATTCTTATAAAACCACAAAAAAGAATGATTAATTAATTCCAGATTAATTCCATTCCAGATGCATATTAACTGGCCTAAAGGGAGCATGTACAGCTTGAACAATAGGGGTCCCAGGATTGACCCCAGGGGAACACCACACATCATAGCCATTTGATCTGAGACACAGTTACCAATTCCAACAAAGTACTTTCCGTCCTCCAGATAGGGCTTGAACCATTCAAGAACAGTACCAGAGATTCCCAACCAGTTTTCGAACCTCTGTAATAAGGTCACATGGTCAACTGTGTCAAAGGCAACGCTCAGGTGTAAGAAAAAGAGAGACTTTGCCTGCAGACCAATATCATTTGTTAGGTTTTTGTTATTATTTTGTTATCATTTCAGATATCTAGCGGCTAACTCACCTGCGGTAGCGTGAAGCTGCAAAAGTGGCGAGGGATAACCGTACCGTATATCAGATATCGGCAAGATTTTGTGTTTTCTGCATGTCTGCGCCCTCACCCACTAACGTGTGGTCGGTGGCCTGTGGGAAGCGGCTCTCCTCATCCAGCAGGGAGAGCAGACCCATGGGTTTCTGCAGGAACATGTCCAGGATGGGCCTGTTGTCCTCGTACTCCACCAGGCTGGCATCCACTCCCTCGCTCTGGTACTCCATCTCATCACAGCCGCAGCATTTGGAACAATCTTGTTAATGAGTTTCTCCAAATGACCCAATTAAACAAATATTTGTGCAAGTTTCTAATCAAGCTATCCAAACAGCCGTGTGTGTGTGGTTGCAGCATAATGGCGTCTTTCACTGAATGCATAACATGGCTCTGAAGTAACAAATAGTGCCACTTACTTATTCATAATTGATTTCAATTTGCAAATAACCCAGAGTCCTATCATATTATTGCATCTATTTAATTTTAGATCAAAAGTTGCTTTAAAAATATATTTTAACTAATAAAGTGGAACCAATGGCTGTAAATCATCCTCATGTATAAATCATGATGTCAATGAGCGCGTACAACAATATTGGAGGAAAATCCCACTAGTGGCGAGGCCTACAAACACGCACGTCTTTCTGGAAGACAAACTTTTTCCACTCGCTTAAGGCCTGATCGGTCAAATCAGTTCTTTTTTTTATACACTTTTTTTTTCCTAGCATATTTGTGGAATGTGGGAGGAAACCGGAGTACCCTGAGAAAACCCACGCATGCACGGGGAGAACATGCAAACTCCACAAAGAGATGGCCGAGGTAGGAATCGAACGCGAGTCTCCTAGCTGTAAGGCCTGTTTGCTAACCACTCGTCCGCTATGTCATTTTCATTCATTCATTAATTTTCTACCGCTTTTCCTCACGAGGGTCGCAGGGGTGCTGGAGCCTATCCCAGCTGTCTTAGGGGCAAGAGGTACACCCTGGACTGGCGGCCAGCCAATCACAGGGCACATATAGACAAACAACCATTCACACTCATCAACAATTAACCTAGCATGTTTTTGGAATGTGGGAGGAAACCGGAGTACCCGGAGAAAACCCACGCATGCACGGGGAGAACATGCAAACTCCACACGGAAACGGTCAAGGTTGGAATCGAACACGGGTCTCCTAGCTGTAAGGCCTGCTTGCTAACCACTCATCCGCTATGTCATTTTCATTCATTCATTCATTTTCTACCGCTTTTCCTCACGAGGGTCGCGGGGGGTGCTCGAGCCTATCCCAGCTGTCTTAGGGGCGAGAGGCGGGGTACACCCTGGACTGGCGGCCAGCCAATCACAGGGCACATATAGACAAACAACCATTCACACTCATCAACAATTAACCTAGCATGTTTTTGGAATGTGGGAGGAAACCAGAGTACCCGGAGAAAACCCACGCATGCACGGGGAGAACATGCAAACTCCACACGGAAACGGTCAAGGTTGGAATCGAACACGGGTCTCCTAGCTGTAAGGCCTGCTTGCTAACCACTTGTCCGCTATGTCATTTTCATTCATTCATTCATTCATTTGGGGGGTGGTGGAGCCTATCCCAGCTGTCTTGGGGTGAGAGGCGGGGTACACCCTGGACTGGTGGCCAGCCAATCACAGGGCACATATAGACAAACAACCATTCACACTCACATTCATACCTATGGACAATTTGGAGTCGCCAATTAACCTAGCATGTTTTTGGAATGTGGGAGGAAACCGGAGTACCCGGAGGAAACCCACACATGCAAACTCCACACAGAGATGGCCGAGGGTGGAATTGAACCCTGGTAAAAATAAGCTGCTATTCAGAGCATGCATCTTAATGATATTAGGATGTAATAAACACATCATGTTAACATGTTAACATCATCAACGCTCAATCTACTAAAACTCACCTGTTCCAGGGCAAAAATGTGCTGGTTGAAGTAAAACTGGATCTGCTCGTTTGCGATGTTGATGCACAATTGTTCAAAGGAGTTCTTCTTGAAGTTTTCAAAGCCAAAGATGTCCAGGATTCCCACGTTCATGCTGCTCTCTGCGGCACTTCAAAGCAAACCAAAAAAAAAAAAAACAAGAAAAAGCGGGACAAACAAACTTATTAGAAGAGCAAATCCCAGCAGCCACTTCCATTCATCAAACTTTCATGACAATCAACCCAAATACTTTGCCTGCCTTCCTGCCACTGAGAAGGCCAAAATATCAACTTCATTCATATCAGCGTGTATCCATCCAGCCTGGGTCATTTTCAGTATGACGCCTCCTCCCAGCCTGGGGAGTCCAAATTTCTAGTTGTCACTCGTGTGCTTATTTTTTTGTAGAGTTCAAATGTAAAAAACATGGACAAACATAACAGTTGACATACTGAGGTGCCCAAAGTGCAGCCCGGGGGCCATTTGTGGCCCATGGCACATTCTAAAAATAAGGAAAAGAAAGGAAAAACAACTACTGTAATTTCACAAAAATAAAACTGAACCATTATGATTAAAGAAAGTCTGATTCTAACAACAAAAAAGTCAGAATCTGCTTTGGTCTGTTCATATTATAAAGAAGGATATATTTTAGTTCATTCATTCATTGGTGGCCAGCCAATCACAGGGCACATATGGACAAACAACCATTCACACTCACATTCATACCTATGGACAATTCATTCATTCATTTACTACCGCTTTTTCCTCACGAGGGTCGCGGGGGTGCTGGAGCCTATCCCAGCTGTCTTCGGGCAAAAGGCGGGGTACACTCTGGACTAGTGGCCAGCCAATCACAGGGCACATATAGACAAACAACCATTCACACTCACATTCATACCTATGGACAATTCATTCATTCATTTTCTACCGCTTTTTCCTCACAAGGGTCGCGGGGGTGCTGGAGCCTATCCCAGCTGTCTTCGGGCGAGAGGCGGGGTCCACCCTGGACAGGGCACATATAGACAAACAACCATTCACACTCACATTCATACCTATGGACAATTTGGAATCGCCAATTAACCGAGCATGTTTTTGGAATGTGGGAGGAAACCGGAGTACCCGGAGAAAACCCACGCATGCACGGGGAGAACATGCAAACTCCACACAGAGATGGCCGAGGGTGGAATTGAACCCTGGTCTCCTAGCTGTGAGGTATGCGCGCTAACCACTCAACCGCCGTGCCACCTTGAAAATAATGCATTAAAGAAAAAGAAGAAGGCTGTATAGGCGGAATGTTTTCATTTCATGCATTCTTATCTGCCTGTTTTAGCTGTTTTTATATCTTTAGAACGTAGTACCTAAAAGAGAAAGCCATGTGTTCGTGTCGCGCAGAAGGCAAAATTCCAAAAAAGATGTGTGTTTCCTTAAAAAGGCGTAATAATAATAGTAAAAAAAAACACATAAAGCCTAAACCTACACAGAATAGAAGACGGTTGAGAGAAGGTGTGATATAAAGTAGCGGTATATAAAGTAGCGGTATATAAAGTAGCGGTATATAAAGTAGCATTATATAAAGTAGCGGTAGACAATCTCCTCTTAGCGGTCACCTCTTGCCATCAGGTTATGAACGGCAACAGGACAAGCTTATCAAAGATGACCAGAATGAGGAGCTGTAGGTTTTTTTTTCAATCTCACAGAAATGACTGGTTGACGTCTGCCGCTGATATTTATGAAGGAACTCTTCTGGATCAATGAGCAGCCTCTTTGTAGTCTCTCTGAAGTCTTTTTAATCATCTGAAGATTATTTTCTCTGCACGCAATCGCTATGAAAAATTTATTATAACTTCTTTTTTTTTTTGCTCTGCATTGATATTCTCCTCCGAGTGTTTGCATCTCGCTCTGCAGACCTCCGCAGAGGTCATCGGCGCTTTTGTGAGCACCGCGGACGTGGACACGCAAGTGTTCATCACCTCACCAGATGTTCATGTCGGGCTGCAGCAACGTGTTGATGCGGTTGACGATCCAGCTGAAAAGTCGTCCGTACAACGCTTTCGACATGGCGTCCCGCACGTCCACCGCTTTGTCCACCGTGTTGGTGCGTATGATGGTCTCGCCCCTGGTGACCACGCACTGGGAGGTCAGCGCCTCCTGGAGCTCCTCGGGCCCGATGCAGAGGAGGGAGGCGGCTGGCCGGGAAGAAGACGGAGGCTTTGATAGGTCCCCTCGGGGGAGATTTATTCACATTCATAATTCATAACACGCTATAGGCGGCAATCACATGTATACTGACCGACCCCAACATTAGCAACACTTGCATAAGAGTGATTGACATACTGTCAGACACCATGTGATGTCATAATATGTATTCAGTAATGCTATTGGATGGTCCAGTCCACCCAAAGTCAGCTGGGATAAGCTCCGGCTGACCTGTGAAATATATTTATATTTGTTTCATATTTAAAAAATTCCACTATATAGTAGATGACGCTTTTTGTTGGGGTTATGTTCCAAAACCAGCCACATATTGCAAAAATATAATATAAAATATAAAATAAACAAAAAGAAAATTGTCTCTATGCTACTAAGAGGTCATCAAACCCAATGCTTAACCTCACTCACGGTGCAACCAAAACGAGTAACTGGCAATCTAGATCCACAAGGACTATTTTTAAAAAAATTCAAGTACAAGTTATGTGTAGTATTATGGTCAGTAATGATAAATGATTGATGAGACGTGATAACATTACACAATATCGTCATCCAAGGCATGTCTGACATGACACAATGAAAACTTCCCCTCCTATTCAGTGTGAAAGTGGTACGTTTTTGGCTTCTTCTTCTTTTGCCCCCCACCCTGGAAACCTTTTCTCAAGTTTAGAATAAATACATTCGAGGCTAGCTAGTTAGCTCGCTAGCATGCTATGCAGCTGTGTACCTGCAGTGATTCGACTTTGCAAAAACTAGCTTACTGCGGTTTAGTCTAGAACTAATTAACCACGATAAACAAGGGACAACTGTAAACGCAAAACAATACTAGCATTTTAACCCATAGGGCATGCTGGGTAACTTCCTGTTGTGGAAGTGTACCTGCGGCCTTCCTAGCATGCCTTGCGGTATTATTATGTAATTTATCACCGAGCTATGGTAAATGAGATGGGGTTTCTCACAAATTTAGCAGATTGAAATGCCAATAAATGTAAGAAAAATAATAATTTTTGGATGGTGAATATGTGGGCATCCACTGGACTACACAAAATATTTTGATGAGGGTTAACTGCAAACTACAACCGCATTAATAACATATCAGCATATTGCTAACTGCTTAGCTCTATGGCAGCCTCGCCTTTGTTTAATATATTGACTCGTCTTAGTTTGTGCTTATTTCTAAGGCCAGTGAATACATACAAAGAGACCATCAACAAACAACCCTCTTCTTTGGAGCACCGGCATTAAATCTCACCGTTCTCCAAGGCCTCGGAATTCGGCACTTCACTCTTATCAGTCTGGTGTTGGGACGTGATGGCAGCAAATTCAATATTGCCCGTGTTCAAGATGGCAGATAGAATCCTGTACACCGAGCTGACCTCCTGAAATAGAAAAAAAAAGAGGATCATGGTTTTATTTGTTTGGGACAACCTAAATGAGCTGCATGACTGAACATGGCGCAGCTTATTAGCCGTCTAGCAGATAGCATCTATCATTACAGCGGAACCCCGCACATTCACAGAGAGGTAAGAAGGACTGGAAGAAATCAGGATTTGACAAAGTGTACCTGTTGATTTATCCTAACCAGATATCCTGACATTCAGGAGAACCAGAGTACAGAGCAGGAGGAGCCACCTGCTGTGGCCCAGCAAGGTGCACTGTATTCGGGCACACGCTCCGCTACAGAGGTCTCTGGCAAACCAATGCCGTGTTGCAGGTATTTCAAGTAGATCAATTTTTTTATGCGCTTTATGGGTTTTTTCCCCCCTCGTCAGAGCATTTGGTACAATTAAAACATGAAATGTGTTTTTTTTTTTAAGTAAATGTTTGTTTACAAGTGAGCTCCGAGGACGTCACAACAGGCTGTTAACGTCACAGGCAGAGTGTGCAAATGTGAGTGTGAATGGTTGTTTGTCTATATCAGGGGTGGGCAAACTTTTTGACTCGCGGGCCGCATTGATATGACAAAATTTACGAGGGGGGGGGGGGGGGGGGGGCAGACTATATATTTTACACGTAACAGTCCACCTGGTATTATTGTATCTGTAAAATTGTCATGCAATCTGCTATTATTATTTATTATTTTATATTTATATTTAAATATTTTAAAAATAATAAAATATTATAATAATTACAATAAAATTAAAATAACAATTATTCTATTATTATGTAAAATATGCAAATATAACAATAATATTATATATAATTAATATAATAATTAGCATTAATACAATAATTATAATAATCATAATAGTTCTAATAATAATTATAATAATCTAATAATCTAATAATAATAATAATTATTATTATTATTATGTGCTTGTGTCCCTTTTTTCAGGAGCACTTTGTAAACAACAGACCATGTCAAAAAACTAAATTGATAAAACCATCAAAAGGTTGGCTCAGGCCATGATGCCAGGTTGTATGTTGAGTTTAAATGAAATTCTTTGGAAAGATTGGGCGGGCCGTATTCAAACACTTGGCGGGCCGGATGTGGCCCCCGGGCCGTAGTTTGCCCACCCCTGGTCTATATGTTCCCTGTGATTGGCTGGCGAACAGTCCAGGGTGTACTCTGCCTCTTGCCCGAAGACAGCTGGGATAGGCTCCAGCACCCCCCGCGACCCTCGTGAGGATAAGTGGTAAAAAAATGAATGAATACTTGATAATACTTAAAAATACTTCAAAATACTGAAAAAAAGCAGTATAGTGCACAAGTACCTCCTCAGTAAAGCCGATGTTGCGGAAGCATTCCTGGATGACTTCAAACTGCTCCTTGTAGAGTTTGCTGGAGATGATGTCTTGCATGACTTTACAGTGCGGACTGTCAATGTACCTGCACGTTCACAGACATGAGTTCAGCACTATAACACCTTCACGTCCTTCTTCAGATGCGCCCCCCCCCCCACCTGGGAGCCGTCCTGTCTGGTAATCTGTATGTCTTCAGCTCATCTTGGTGGTAAAGTCCTGCATACATGTAATAAAAAATGTGGAAGTTCTTTTCCCCCCTGAAGGAAAGAAAACAGAATTAGGTTAAAAAAATAAAGATGACGTCGATGAGTTTGAAGGCCGCCTACGTCGCTTGCTTGATGACCCTCGACTTCTCCAGCAGGTACTCGGACATTTTGGCGCCAATGACCGCTCCAGTGGGCGTGAACTTCATCTCCAGGTACTTCCCAAAGCGGCTGGAGTTGTCGTTGATGGCCGTGCAGGCGTTCCCAAAGGCCTCCACAAGAGGGTTCACCTGCAGGATCTTCTCACGCAACGTCCTGTTGTTTGCCTGAGTGCGTCAACATTCAAAATTTGAAATATGTTCATAAAAATCCATAAAAAAACATGACATAAATGTAATGCTTTACCTTTCCTAAGAAGGTAAGATGTTGAACAATCAGATGAGCGCTCTCTGTTTTTCCGGCACCACTTTCTCCACTGATGATGATACACTAAAAAAAATAAAACACACAAATATGCTGATTCGTGACATTCTGAACATACACATAGTTTGGTGGAAATATCTGAACACTCGGAGTACAAAGGATCCCCGCATTCAGCAATCACAATCAAAAAATAATTTGTAATTATTACTATTATTATTATTTATTTCAATATTAATGGCAGACTATTAATTAGTTAATTAATTTAATTAAGAATCAATTACTAGAGTTTTTTTGCAAGCACCTTCGGACTTGATCAGAAATCCATGGCATAAAACATTGTGAAACAAGTCGTGTTGAGGTTTGAGGAATTCCACTTCATTCCACAACATCTTCACCTGATCTTTGCAGAAGGTCACCATGCTTTGGTAGGCTGCATCCGCCGTGGCAAAGATGTGCGGGGGGTTGTCGGCCCTCTTCACACCGTGGTATAGCTTAGAAAACTAACAGGAAGCAAAGAAATATTATGTAAAGTACACTTGAGGATCCAACAGTTGAGGAGGAGAACATCTTGAGGAGGTTCTAAACGGAGCTTCAAAAGGCAAAACGAAGAAACGGCAATGAGCCAAAAGACAATTAAGAAAGCATTCATTCATTCATTTTCTTCCGCTTTTTCCTCACGAGGGTCGCAGGGGGTGCTGGAGCCTATCCCAGCTGTCTTTGGGCGAGAGGCTGGTGGCCAACCAATCACAGGGCACATATAGACAAACAACCATTCACACTCACATTCATACCTATGGACAATTTGGAGTGGCCAATTAACCTAGCATGTTTTTGGAATGTGGGAGGAAACCGGAGTACCCGGAGAAAACCCTCGCATGCACGGGGAGATCATGCAAAACTCCACACAGAGATGGCCGAGGGTGGAATTGAACCCTGGTCTCCTAGCTGTAAGGTCTGCGCGCGAACCACTTGACCGCCGTGCCGTACAAATAGGTTGTAATCTAATGTTGTGAGTAATGAATGCTGCTTTGGACTTGATGATGAATTCACACCTGTGGTGAGTAGATGCTGAGGTTCTGGAAAGGATTGAGCGCAATGAGGATGTCTCCCACGTACGTGTACACTTGCAGCTCATTATAGCGCTTGTGGAGATGGCCGATAATGGTCTCCTGCAGAAAGGAGCGTCGTATCTGTGTCCGATCAATGCACACGGAAATAAACACCTTCAATCTCACCTCGTCCAAGAACTCCAGGTTGACCAGATCATCATCAGGACTTCCTTCTATGATGAGGGTTTTACGAGTATTGATCCGTTCGTGCCTGGAATGTATGAAAGCCAGGACGTGAACATGCTGGAGGATGCTCTTAAATGATCATCAAATGAAGGAACAACACTTTCAACAGGCTGAACTGGAGGTGTGAAGAAGCCATCGCAGTTCTCCCCAGGGGGACACGTGTCCACTTAACAAGAGGTCAGCAGGCGGTGAGTGGAGATCAGAACGTGTAAACACGTTCACGTGACTTAGTAACCACATTAACATTATTGTTCAATTATTTGGTCAAATACAAATTAAACCAACTTTTTAAAAGTTTCTCAAAATAAAGCACCTGAGCATAAACAGAGGGCATTTTTCGTTGTTTTGGGGGTTCTGGGACCCACAAGTGGGGAATTATATTATAGAAGGAAGTTTTCCGTGAACTCCGAGTGCACTAATGAAGAGGCCAACTTGACCTGAGGTTGTTCTTTCGTAACATGTTGTTCGAAATTCCTTAAGTGTGAAGTACACACCTTGCATAAGATCAGGGTCTGAAAAGCCACACGACCGTAAATGGAAGGGATGTCCGCATAAGGAGTAACTTCTGGTAATGCCAATCGTTTGTTGTTTACAAATCTATTGAACTGTTTTTGAATAAACGAGTGGAGCCCTCATTTATATGTTCCTCATTACTACAGATTTTGTATTAATATATTGACTCAGATTTATTAGATTGGTCAGATGTACCCAAATTATTGGGTGTTTGTGTATTCCTTGACCCTCAGTGCCATGACATGTCTCCCTACTGTGTGTGATTGTGTGTGTGTGTGTGTGTGTCTAGTATGGAGGGCGGGAGGTAGGGGCTTTCTCAGTATTTGTTTTTCCTTTTAATTGTGGTAATTGTTTTAATTCTGTAAAGCACTTTGTGTTGCATGTCTTTGCAGGAAAAGTGCTATACAAATAAAGTTGATTTAATTTTGTACAGTGGTGTGAAAAAGTGTTTGCCCCCTTCCTGGCTTTTTTTTTTTTTTCATGTTGTTTCAGATCATCAAACAAATGTAAACATTGGTCAGTGACAACGTGACTGAACACAAAATGCAAAAGTTTTTAAATGAAACTTTTTAGCATTACGGAGTAAAAAAATCCGGCCAACCAAAATGACACCAAGAGCACAATGACGACTCATCCAAGAGGTCACAAAAGACCCCACAACAACAACATCAAAAAAAAAAACTGCAGGCCTCATTTGCCTCAGTTAAGTTCAGTGTTCCAAGTTCAAGTGAGTTCCAAAACCAAAACCACTGTTGAACAAAAAGAACATTAAGACTCTTAAGTCTCAATTTTGCCGGAAAACATCATGATGAAAATAGTCTGGGGTCAAAAGTTTACATTTACCATTACATCTGGTGTAAAAGTAACTACGCATTTCAGAAAAAGAACATCATACCAACAGTAAAATATGGTGGTGGTAGTGTGATGGTCTGGGGATAATTTGGTGCTTCAGGACCTGGAAGACTTGCTGTGATAAATGGAAGCATGAATTCTCCTGAAGGAGAATGCCCGGCCATCTGTTGGTGACCTCCAGCTGAAACCAACTTGGGTTGTGCAGCAGGACAATGATCCAAAAAAACACAGCAGCAAGTCCACCTCTGAATGCATGAAGAAAAACCAAATGAAGACTTTGGAGTGGCCTAGTCCGAGTCCTGACCTGAATCCTATTGAGATGCTGTGGCATGACCTTAAAATAGCTTCAGATAGTTGAATACAAATTATATTTTAATTAATGTAAGAAATGCACTGTAATGTTTCATATATTTGCCCAAATAAAATAAAAAAAATGATTTTTTTGCTGCTTTAATAATAACAGGTTTCAGTTAAAAACTGCATTTTGTGTTCATTGACTAATATTTACATTTGTTTGATCATCTGAAACACATTTAAGTGTGACAAACATGCATAAAAATAAGAAATCAGGAAGTGGCAAACAGTTATTCATACCACTGTAATGTATAATCAAGTTGGAGGTTGCTTGCCTGTGCATTCCCATCCTATTATGAATAGAGCGCATATAAAATATGGAAATGAAGCGCCGGATGGAGTGACTGCTCATCATTCAGTCCCTTCAGAGACATTTTTTTTTTGCCCCAACGCTTTAAACTACAGATCCCAATTTTGCACCTACAGCAGCGACTTTTTAACTTCTCTGCTTCTTTCTTCTTCCTATCTGGAGATATTGTGCTCCCGATCTGTGGCACCAAAGACTAAAAAGCGGGCGAGGTTTAGGTTCTCGCCCTACAAGCTGCTAATCCCATTATCCACTTTCACCGAGGACAGGAATTGAGGGATCAGGCTCAAGGCGGCGGCTGCTGTGCTCTCGGGAGTAAACAGAGCTGGCAACACATCAAAACACTCAGTCAAGGGCAGCCTCGCTCTGCTCCTTCCAATAGCAGGATTTCTTACGTCACAGACAGATGGGAGTCAATCGTCGGCCACATTATTAGGTACACCTGCGCGCTCTAATGAGGTCTCATCGAGCTGTGCCAAAAAATTCTGCTTTTGTGAAGATAATAATCGGATTTTTCAAAAGATATTGATTGTTCAAATAGTTGTTAATTTTTATATGTTGATGTATTGTTTAATATTTGTACATATGTTTGTTATTATGGTTGTTGACGAATTTACTGTTGCTTTTGCTCTCATTTGTGCGCCACACAGTTGAATTAAAAATATTGTAAAAATAAAAATGTCATGAATTGTACTAAAGTACAATTTATGATCTTAGCAACATGCAGGGACAGGGGGGAGAGGGGGGGGGGGGCAAGAAGCAGCTCTCTCTGTAGGTGAACCAGGATGTTCAATATAGACAAACAACCATTCACACTCACATTCATACCTATGGACAATTTGGAGTCAGCTTCTATTATTATTTTCGCAAATAAATCACCTTATCAAATTTGAAAAGCATTTACATAAAAATTGATGTTATGAAAAATTTGTTATTTCTTCTGAAAGCTTTCCATGATCTGGTTTGTCCCCGCCCACAGACTGATTGTCAAATAGAGGATCTTTGACTAGGAGTTTTATTGTAGGTCTTGAAAAACAGCACAGTTCTCCTCTCAGAAGTAGGGCCTTAGACAAACAACCATTCACACTCACATTCATACCTATGGACAATTTGGAGTGGCCAATTAACCTAGCATGTTTTTGGAATGTGGGAGGAAACCGGAGTACCCGGAGAAAACCCACGCATGCACGGGGAGAACATGCAAACTCCACACAGAGATGGCCGAGGGTGGAATTGAACCATGGTCCCCTAGCTGTGAGGTCTGTGCACTAACCACTCGACCGCCTGAAATAATAATAATAAAAAATAATAAATATTTACTCCTATCCCTTAAATCCATCCAGTTATTTTCTATGCCGCCTATCCTCTTTCTCTTTAATCAGATCACTGAAGTGGTTTCATTCTTGGTACTAATGACTAATAACAAGCCCACCACCGCTTATTGGAGACCGGTTAGTCAGCAAAACTATCAGCCACTCTGAATTAGTCACGGTGGGCTAACTTCTCCTTAATCACACGCTGGCGTCCATTACTGCTGCTTCTCATCATCTCAACTCTTGCATGCCAAAAACAGATAAAAGCCTGCCCCCTCCTGGAGGAAGAGTGCAGCATCCGGCTTAGTCATGTTGTTATGTCTACAGCAAGTACATGGAAAATAAAAGAGACTTACTTAGTTTTGGCCGCGCAGCCTACTTCTTGCTGCTCCTTGATGAGCGCCGCCAACTGCTGTCGCAGCGCCACGTCTTTACCGTGGGCCTGCTTGATGAAGGGATGCTCCAGAAGGTGAGTCACGGATGGACGTGCCTCGAAATCCTTGATCAGACACCTTGAGAGCAAAAAAAAAAAAAAAAGACCACACGATTACCTTTCTTCACGCGTGCAAAACGCGGACAAAAAGACCTCAAGTCACCTGAACATCGCAGCAAAAGGATTTGTTGGGATCTGCTCGGACAGACTTTCCACACCAGAGGGTGAGCGCCTTAAAAGTGTGAGGGACTAATCTGGCTGCTGTCGCCATGGCCCCCGAGTCCAAACAAGCCCTGCCAGGGCCCGGCAGCACATCCTATCTGCCGTGTGCAGTGTTTGCCAAAAGTGATGTCACCTTGCGATACACCCGTGTCCCTTTACAGCCTCTACATGTGTACCCGTCCTCTTGTACCTGGCAGTACAACCTGCATGTACTGTACAAATACTTCATTTACATTTCATCTGGGGGACGAAATAAGACATTTAAGGTTGTGCCTACAACATAAATAAAAATGGAAAGTGGTAAATTTGCCTTTGTTGACTTTCGTATTCATTTCGTAAAACAAACATTTTCATTTTTTAGTCCCCTGATCCCACATATGGGATTTATTCATTTATGACCTGCAGTTTTTTTTATTGCCCCCAAATAGAGACTTTTTTGAGTGATTTTTTTTTTTTGTAACAAATTGGACTTTTGGACAAATATTAAAAAAAATTTTGTTAGTGCAAAAATAGGTCATTTTTTTCCAGAGAAAACATAAAGTAATTTATCATTTGTAAATACAAGATAACATTGTGGGCTTGTGATCAGATAGTTGAATTCAAATGTAAATAATGGAAAGTTATATTTTGATTGATGTAAGAAATGCACTGTAATGTTTCATATATTTGCCCAAAAAAAACAAACAAAAAAAAAACGTGTCGGTCAGTCAACATTTTTCATAGATGTTTATGTATTTGTACTTCACTGACAATTCACTGACACTCACATTCATTTTCTACTGCTTATCCTCACGCAGCGGGGTACACCCTGGACTGGTGGCCAGCCAATCACAGAGCACATATAGACAAACAACCATTCACACTCACATTCATACCTATGGACAATTTGGAGTCGCCAATTAACCTAGCATGTTTTTGGAATGTGGGAGGACAAAAACCGGAGTACCCGGAGAAAACTCCACACAGAGATGGCCAAGGGTGGAATTGAACTGGGGTCTCCTAGCTGTGAGGCCTGCGTGCTAACCACTCATCAGCGATTCCTTATTTAAAAATCGAATATTTTGGTAGTTAGAGCATAGAAAAACAGTTTTATTTTTAATATTAAAGCCCCCTAGCAAAGAAACAACACCCCTATAGTTACCTTTTACCCTCCTAATAATAAGAGAAATAAGGCATTTAAGCCGTAAATAAGACTTGTGCTTGTGTGTGTTTCAATAAATGTCTTACAGGTGTGTGGACAGGAAGTGACATCAGGGAGTATTACTATGGTGATGATAATTATTATTAGAGGTGTACAATCAACGTCATACCAATACATCTGATAGCATTAAAAATAGCTCCAATAACCAATCACTTTTAAAAGCCTATGATTACCTGTACTGTGTGGTGAGCAAATCAAGCGCTCAGTTTTTTCTCCTGCCTGTGACGTTAACGGTCTGTCGTAACTTCCCCTGAGCCCACTTGTTTAAAAAGTCCAAACGAGACCTCATTAGCATCACACCGGCTGCTCGGACCATGTGCCCGAATACAGTGCACCTTGCTGGGCCACGGCAGGCGGCTCCCTCCCCCTCTATACTCTGGTTCTCCTGGTAGTAGTCATGTTAGGATATTTGATTAGGTACACTTGGTCACATCCTAATTTGCTCGAGTCCTTCTTACTTCCAGGTGCGCAAAAACTACAGTTGAATCTTAATTTTAAAAAGCAAATATGCATTTCTAGTTGACACTTTTATGGCGGTATCAATTACAGTAAAGTCTCGTTATATCGATATCGGTTAAAACGAATTACTACTTATTACGATACTATTTTCATTTCCTGGCAAATTTCTAGTCTTTTATGATATAATTAGCTCCGTTAGTACGATACACGGTTATTATGATAATCCGGTTACTAGGATGCCCTTTTCATCTCCCGCCAGCCAATTTGGTCTGCTTATATCGATACAAAAGCAGCTTAAATCAATCTTTGCTTAAGGATTTCAATACCAAAAAAGAACACGGCGAACGGCTGCTTCCAGTCAACTTTATTTTTCACACTTCCACCACCAGAGCACAGCACACACAGCGGAAAACACCCGTCCCTCGCGCCTACCCCTCCGGGTGGCAACACCTTCCCTATCGATAGTTCCGGGGTGAATTATGTCACGGTAATCACTACAGCGTAAGTTTATTTTTATTTACTGTAGTACAAAATTTATTGTAGTACAAAAGTATGCTAGATACGCAATCCATGAACTCAAGGAGAAAATTACATGCCATATCAAAGATCCGCCCACTTTTAATGCAGTTCGGCGCAGGATCGGATATATGGATAGTCCGATTATATCGGTATTTTTTCCGACTCCCGAGAATATCGATATAACGAGACTTTACTGTACTTTGATTTTTGCCAATCACTGGCCATGACTGCTGAGTCACACATGTACAGAGATCCACTGTAATAATAATTAATAATAATACAGTTGGATGTGTTATTTAAAGGTAAAACATTACATATGGTTGCTGTAAAGTAGTCATGTACTGCTTATTGTTGCTTAAATGACAAATACATTGGAAGAGAAACCACCTTTATGCTCTTCATTCACCTGAGCGGCTAAAGACTTGAACAACAGCAAACAGGCGCCAGATAGGAGGGGAAACAACAATCTCATTGAAAGCCCCCCATCTTGGCTTTTCTCTGCTTATTTGTGCTCTCACAGTTAATTCCATGAATTCATTAGTGTCAGGACATTAAGCAGCAGAGAGGCGGGCTGCTATTAGCCGCACCGCGCCGGCACGATTGTGAACACCGAGCCACTCTGTCACACAAGTCAGCCTCCCTGGCTGCACAAGCGCAGACGGCGAGTGATGGATTTATTATTCTGAAAACACACACATACACACACACACACACAGATAGGTTTCACAAATGGCCTGCAGAGCCAGATAAGATTGTCCAGCCTTCCCACATTGAACTCTGCTGGGTTTTGTTTACCGGAGGAGATTAATGGCGAGATGACATCAATCCTACAGAAATGGCTGCAATGACACAGCATAGTGCGAAAAGTATTCAGAATTCTGCGTTTAGTTGGAGGACAACACTCCTTGACGTGGGAATTACTAATCAATAACACACAAAGCAAACAGCCTCTTAAGGCAGACGGCTGATTAGTTTTCATATCATTTCGTCGTAAGTAAAAGTAAGTCTCCACTCCAACGAATCCTATTTGCCCATTGTGGTAGCGAGGTGGATATGAAGGTTATATATTTGGAGCAGCGCCGATGCTGGAAGGTTAACACGATGTAGGAAATGAAAAGTTATCTGCAGGGCTTAGATGGAGAGGATAACTCAGGTGAATGACTTTCTTCCCCTGTGGCAGATTTACTCCAATGAAAAGTCAATAAACACAAAGCCGTGAGCGTTAATCTGCTTGTAAATATCAATGTTAGCCGCCCACTTCTTTACACACGCATTGCTGCTTATGGACCGCGTGCTTATTGGCAAGATTCTATAGGAATAGTCATACATGGTTTTTTTATATACAAATAATGTTAAGAAACATTTTTTTTTTAAACAAACAAATTAAAAATCCAATCAATTAAGTTTTTTTAGGATGAAAAGAGATGGACATTTGACTCAACTAAACGTTCGATTCCGGGCCCGTGGCCCCAACACCCAACCACTGGGTATCCCTATAGTGACCAGTGGCGGGAAAAGCCGAAAGACAAGGAAGGAAGTACTTGTTCTGAACTCCTGTTTTGCTCTGTCCTTGTCCTATCTAGTCTTTTACGCTCAACGTCCTGTCGAGTATTTAATGCATCTTATCGAGTCTTTTCAGCTCCTTTCCTATCTATGCGTCCACATGTCCTTTCTGGTGTTTCATGCTCAATATCCTATCTAGTCTTTTATGCATCCTATCGAGTATTTCCTGCTCAAAGATTAGATAAGACCACTCGGTCTCTGTCCTATTATTCCATGCATCCTATCTAGTCATTTGTGCATCCTATCTAGTATTTCCTGCTCAAAGATTAGATAAGACCACTCGGTCTCTGTCCTATTATTCCATGCATCCTATCTAGTCATTTGTGCATCCTATGTAGTATTTCCTGCTCAAAGATTAGATAAGACCACTCGGTCTCTGTCCTATCTATTATTCCATACATCCTATCTAGTCTTTTATGCATCCTATCGAGTATTTCCTGCTCAAAGATTAGATAAGACCACTCTGTCTCTGTCCTATGTATTATTCCATGCATCCTATCTAGTATTTCCTGTTCAAAGATTAGATAAGACCACTCTGTGTCTGTCCTATGTATTATTCCATGCATCCTATCTAGTCTTTTTTGCATCCTATCGAGTATTTCCTGTTCAAAGATTAGATAAGACCACTCTGTCTCTGTCCTATGTTTTATTCCATGCATCCTATCTAGTCTTTTTTGCATCCTATCTAGTATTTCCTGTTCAAAGATTAGATAAGACCACTCTGTCTCTGTCCTATCTATTATTCCATGCATCCTATCTAGTCTTTTATGCATCCTATCTCGTCTTTCATGCTCAATGTCCTATTCAGTCTTCTCTGCATCCTATCCAGTTGTTCATGTGCAATGTCCTATCTAGTCTTTGAATATAAAAAACTAGATAGGACACCTTAGTATCCGTCCTAGTCTTATCTAGTCTAATCTCGTCTTTCGTGCATCTCTAGACATCTCTTTCCCAATGTCCTGTATAGTATTTAATGTATCCTATCTAGTCTTTAATGTTCAATGTCTAGTCTCATGCTGATAAATTTAGATAGCTAGACAGCTCAGGTCATATCTAGTCTTTCATACATCCTATCCAGTTTTTTATGCTCAAAGACTAGGCAGGATACCTCTCTCTCTCTGGCCTATTTAGTTAGTCTTTGAGCAGAAAGGTCTTCTAAGGCAGCCTGAACAGTCCAGTCACAATGGATGAAATGCCTTTTGAATACAAAGACGTGGATGAATGAGAATATTTACAGTCAGGATAATATTCAATAACTGTATGAAATCTTTTACAAGGTTCATTATAATGACTTCCAAGTCTGAGTATACGTACTATATAACTAATTTCTATGACACTTACTGGCCGATGAAATGACTGAAACTTCTGCACCACTGGTCCGGGTGTCTCAGCGTAGGGGAAGGATTTCTGAAAGAAAAATCCCAATAAAACTAGTATGAGCAATCAGTATCTTCCTGGAGAGACAGCCTAGTTGTCTAAAAATGGCTTCAAATGACATGACAGCAGCGCAGACTCTTCAGTCGGTGACAAACGATGGCTGGCACGCACTCACAGGGACTTTTTGGGAAGGGCTGGTCGCCGTCCAGGTCTGTAAGTGACTCGGTCTGCGCTTGGCAGCCGGCATCTGTGACTGGGAGCTGAAAGTTATGAGCGAGAGGAGAGCGTCTCGCCTCTGTCAGCAGCATTCATGGAGGCCATCTATAACCCGGCCAGCACACTTCAAGTGTCTGCTGACGGCAACAGTAAGGATTTTTATATGATAAAAACGACCAGACTCGGGCCAGCTACATTTCAAGGAAACTACTGTACTCTCTCTGACCATCGCACGCACTTTTAAATGCACTTTCTTTCCCAGTGGCAAAGTACTATACAACATAGACTGGGGGGGTCCAAAGTGTAGCCCGGGGACATTTTCAGCCTGCAGGTAATCCTCTGCATTGCACATAAAGTATCATGGTGTCAGATAGTTTATCAAATATTGACCTACATTGGGTTGCTTTCAGTATTTTTGGCCAGCGATGTGGACTACGGAGAGGTGGCTTGGAAAAACGTGTCATCCGACAGTCAACATTAACGCCCAGTTTGGACTTTTAGGAAAAACAATCAGACTGCACTTCCGGAATAACAAACAAAAAACAGACTGTGTACATATATTTATACTGTTATTCTGTATATCTTTTATTTTTCATTCTTTTTTAATAGATGTGTCTGCACCTACTATACCAAAACAAATTCCTAGTATGTGTTTGATCATACCTGGCAATAAACCTTTTCTGATTCTGATTTAATTAGCGTTAGACGCATATTTAGGTCACTTTTATTGCAAATGTTGATCCAAAAAATCATAGGAGAACAAGAATGTCAAGCTAGCAGGAAGGTATGGAGTGGTAGAAGAAAGCCCTGTGTCAAAAATAGAATTTTTTGTGAAAAACGGGGATCTACTGTACACCAACTGTGCAATGTAATCAATATTGTGTAAGAAAGAGCAACACGCTGTTAGGTATTATTATTATTACACTTTTAGTTTCAGGCTATGGCTCAGTGCCATTGTCAATTTTGGTCATTTTTGAAAAGAATAAAAAATATCAGACTTTTTGTAAGACCGTGAATGCCTCCTGGCTGAGTTCTGACTGGTGATTGGATGAGTGCAAGGAAGGGAGAGGGAGATGATGTTCGCCTGCCTGCGTTCCGTTAGGAAGTGACAGCTAACCAATGATATACCCCCCCCCCCTCCCCAAAAGAAAGATCTTAGAAGAAAAGACTGGAATTCTGCACAGACAACAAGTGCTGATATGAGGTGAGAAATTACCAAACAACCCAAAAATGTTGAAGGACATTTTCAAAACAAACACTGGATATGAAAATAATACTGAAAATGGCTCCTTTGATAGTAAAGGTTGCCGACCCCTGGCTAATAGCTTCTGATAGAGGGCCGTCTTGACACACACACTCACATAGCACAATCCGATTTGCACAATACATACACTCACACAGCACAATCAGATTTGCACAATACACACACTCACACAGCACAATCCGATTTGCACAATACATACACTCACACAGCACAATCAGATTTGCACAATACATACACTCACATAGCACAATCCGATTTGCACAATACATACACTCACATAGCACAATCAGATTTGCACAATACACTCACATAGCACAATCCAATTTGCACAATACACTCACATAGCACAATCCGATTTGCACAATACATACACTCACATAGCACAATCCGATTTGCACAATACATACACTCACATAGCACAATCCGATTTGCACAATACATACACTCACACAGCACAATCCGATTTGCACAATACATACACTCACATAGCACAATCAGATTTGCACAATACATACACTCACATAGCGCAATCCGATTTGCACAATACACACACTCACACAGCACAATCAGATTTGCACAATACATACACTCACATAGCAAAATCAGATTTGCACAATACACACACTCACACAGCACAATCAGATTTGCACAATACATACACTCACATAGCACAATCAGATTTGCACAATGCATACACTCACATAGCACAATCAAATTTGCACAATACACACACTCACACAGCACAATCAGATTTGCACAATACATACACTCACATAGCAAAATCAGATTTGCACAATACACACACTCACACAGCACAATCAGATTTGCACAATACATACACTCACATAGCACAATCAGATTTGCACAATGCATACACTCAGATAGCACAATCAGATTTGCACAATACATACATACGAAAAATATCGGTAGAGGCAGACACATAAAAGATGTATTATTCTTAACTTTCACTTTCTAGAGGAGCGCGGATCTACCATCTATATTTCTTCCCTCACATGGTTTTCAAAAATAAGTAATACATGATAACTGCTTCTGGTGAATTGGCCAGCCAATCACAGGGCACATATAGACAAACAACCATTCACACTCACATTCATACCTATGGACAATTTAACCTAACATGTTTATGGAATGTGGGAGGAAACCCACGCATGCACAGTCCACACAGAGATTTGAACCCAGATTGTTCCACTGACCTCTAATGCAAAATCTATTTATTTTCTACTTTCCCATCACCTCCAATGTGTTCTTTTCCAACGCCGCAATCAAACTGGCATCATCCAGAATGAAAAGTGTCCCCGAACAAATCACAGGGAGACACAATCACACATCCTTCCGCTGCACTGGCTCATCTTTGGGAGCATGTTAGGCAAGAAAATCTGTCATTTTACACAGCTCTCTGCGATAAAGGATTCAGGCAGCCAATCCTTTCCAAAGTGCAGATCAAAGCCGCAAAGTGACTGCTTGAATGCAAGCTCTAATGTGAGCCCGAAGACATGTTCTCGCCTTGATGTGCTACCACACTGCTTATGCATGACTATGCCAATATAGAAACACACACACACTGATAATACTCTCAAGTGTGCTTATTGTGCTGTTTTTCTTTCTTTTTTTTTTTTTTTTAGCTTTGAGTAGTGGTGAGAGTGCAGGCTCATAATGTAAACACAAATGGCTTATTCAAATCACGGGCCGGGCAGAGCTCCGACTGTCAAAAGGCTCCTCGGAATGGATTGAAGGGAAATCAGAGAGGTGTCAACGGCACGTCACAGTCAGCATTAAGCCACGGAGAAAGACAAAAAATGAGGCCAAAGAAATGTTTGAGTGCAATACTCACACGTACGAACGCAGCATTCATAATCCTCCACATCCCGTAGAATGTTATCTACTGCTGTGGAATTGTGGCATCCGATTCAGCTTTAAATGTTCCACTTAAGATGATGTCACAACCGGTCAACGTGCTCCTAGTGGTTACCTAGTGGTTAGCACGCAGGCCTCACAGCTAGGAGACCCGAGTTCAATTCCACCCTCGAGTTTGCATGTTCTCCCCGTGCATGCGTGGGTTTTCTCCGGGTACTCCGGTTTCCTCCCACATTCCAAAAACATGCTAGGTTAATTGGCCACTCCAAATTGTCCATAGGTATGAATGTGAGTGTGAATGGTTGTTTGTCTATATGTGCCCTGTGATTGGCTGGCCACCAGTCCCTGTATGTGTATGCGAGTTCCTTGCAGATTTTCACCATTTGCTGGTGGTCAGGGATCAGGGATCTACTGTATACAAACGGGTAATTTGCACGGGGGATAGATCCAGCCAATATAGCCCCCCCCCCCAATATATCCCATTGCAACTATGATGCGTTCTGCTGACTGCAAGTGCAAAATCCCAATGCCTGAGGAAAAAAAAAGCATACACCTGTACCAAATTATCATGTACTTATGAATTATTAGCTACTTACAGTGAATTAGTTGCTTTTTATGTGGAAAGAAATTGCCTATTTTTGAAGAAAACATTTTTTTTACCAAAATGCTACAAATTTGTGAATGGTGAATATGCATGCATCTAAAATCCACTTCCTAATGGCTGTTACTGAACTGATAAAACATATATTTTTATGGCACACTTATTTGCAATAAGAAGAATGACATTTGTTTGGTAGCGTGTAATATTTGTGGACAAGTCAGGACCCCCTCCTACGTTGCTTTGACGCATATTTGTGACTGCTGATTCTACTACCACAGTAAGTACAGTTGGAACAGGAAGTTCATTGTTCACTGATGCTCGTTTGTGTGACTTTATTTCTGTCTTGAACGTTGTATGCATTGTTAATTATGTGGCTAATATTTTCCCAGGATCAACCTTGGACAACTTTGCCCCCAAACCTTTACACAACATCACACACACACACACACACACACAGACACAGACACTGCAGCTTGATGTTGCATGGACAATGCGAGGCGGCGCACCGTAGAGAAAATTGACTCGCGATATTAACCTTGTGCATATTAAATATCACAGGCCATCTTTGTATTTGTAATTAATTTTACAACTTTCCCCTCTGACATGCTCCATTAGCTTCCCTCATGGACGTGAGGAGGAGCTCTCATCTGTCAATTACGCTGCGCCGCACTCAATTCATCACAGGAAATAGACAGGAAATGGAGAGAAAGGTTTTTAGTCACGTTAAAAGCAGACGTAGAGGCGTCCGGGATTCAGTATATACACGCAGAAATCCGCATGTGATAGCGGCTATTCTTCACGTGGCTAATAGTTCAGAAGCATAAAAGGAAGCACCAAGGTGACCCCAGTCGATGGAACCCACCTTTAAGCATTCTTACATAGTATCAGCATTTGGGAGCAAATATGAGTGGAAAAAAAAAAGGGAGGAAAATACAGTCTAGTTTCAACTTGATATAAAATTGGATGTAGTTATTCACAAATTACATTTAATACACTTAATCTGTCCGGAAAACACATTTTTATTGGAAGTAAAGTAAAAACGATATCATCACCACTGATAATTGCCAATATTGGCATTAAAGGGTGATATCGGGTGATATCGGTAACCATCAGTGTGTTGTGACACCCCAAGTAAATAGCACACTGCTTACTGTTTGTTCTTTGGGTGGGTTTTTTTTGGAGCCTTACAGTTATGGAGTATGATTTACTTTTCAGCTGTGATGGTAATACCTTGGATCCCTGCAAATTTTCTGATTTTTGGTCAAAAGACAATATAATTTTCACCAAAAATAGCCCTTTTTTCCACAGAAAACACATCTTATTTACCATATTTTGGTAATATTTTATCATACTGTACATGTACCACTGTTGGAAATCCCACAAATGTTTATGTCTTTAAGCTTCACTGATAATGTTTTGGGTTTTTTTGCACTTTGTTCTCCCGTCCTTGAACGCACCATAGTTGTTGTGACACCCCAAGTAAATAGCACACTACTGTGTGTTCTTTGGGTGTTTTTTTGGAGCCTTACAGTTATGGAGGATGATTTACTTTTAGCTGTGATGGTAATACCTTGGATCCCTGCAAATTTTCTGATTTTTGGTCAAAAGACAATATAATTTTCACCAAAAATAGTCCTTTTTTTCCACAGAAAACACATCTTATTTACTTACATATTGGTAATATTTTATGTAAGGCATACTGTACATGTACAAATCCCACAAAAGTTTATATCTTTAAACTTAACTGATAATGTTTTTTTTTGTTTTGTTTTTTTTGTCTCCCGTCCTTGAACGCACCATAGTTGCTGTGACACCCCAAGTAAATAGCACACTACTGTGTGTTCTTTGGGTGTTTTTTTGGAGCCTTACAGTTATAGAGGATGATTTACTTTTAGCTGTGATGGTAATACCTTGGATCCCTGCAAATTTTCTGATTTTTGGTCAAAAGACAATATAATTTTCACCAAAAATAGTCATTTTTTTCCACAGAAAACACATCTTATTTACTTACATATTGGTAATATTTTATGTAAGGCATACTGTACATGTACCACTGTTGGAAATCCCACAAATGTTTATATCTTTAAACTTAACTGATAATGTTTTTTTTGTTTGTTTGTTTTTTTTGTCTCCCGTCCTTGAACGCACCATAGTTGCTGCGACACCCAAAAGTGACTCTCATTCATTCAGTAGCTCTAATCAGTGAAATGTGTTTGCTACAATGAGTGCGGGAGACATACACGGGGATGAAACCTGGATTGTGTCACCGTTTACTGCAAATGTTGATCCAAAATCAGAGGAGAAAGTCAAAGTCAAGTTAGCAGAAGGAGGTTTTGGAGGGAGAGAAGCGAGCCGTGTGTCAAAAACAGACATTTTTACGGGCATATTAATTTTTTATTTTTTTTTTCACCATTGGCTGGTGGTCCGGCTCATAACCCCCGCAAAAAATGCAGCTCTACTGCGCACATGAAATTTCAACATACTAATGTAATTTAGTCCATCCATTCCAGCGGTATTATAAACGACTAATGTGGGAGCGACTGATGATTACAATATATTTTTATTGACGTACCGTAGCTTTAAGATGAAACGCCACCGCGCTGTTAAAAGCCGTGTATATCTTTCAAGTATATGACAATCTATAAGTCGCGTGCGTCCATGAAGAATGTGAGAGAAGATGAACGTGACAGTGAAATCTGTCTTGTGGAAAGACATAAACGCCTGCAACAGTGAAAGACAACAATGACCCGTGGGGGTTCTTCCGCCATGTTTTCATGCTTCTAAAAGCAGCACCCAAGGACATGAATATGTGAATATCTTGTAAAGCATTGGATAGAAAAAAAAAAGTTTACATCATTAAAAGCTGTAAAGATGAATTCCTCTCAGTTGGCCATAAATCACCTGCAGCAGCAATCAGGCTCAAAGGTGGAACACATTTCCCTATTTGGAACGTCATTCACACCCCCGTCATCGTTTACCGCTGATTCCCCCGCCATCACGCCTGCTGTGACGCAGTGACGGCAAAATATATTTGAGATAAATGACATGTTAACGGAATCATTTCATGGTTCAACACGTTGCCGGTGATTTATGCCGCCACCGTCTTCCGCAAGGCCCGCCGTTTCCCCGCTAAAGGGCAAAGTATCTATTTGGATTCAAGCAGGGACGAAGAAGTAAGACGTATATTTCTCTAGCTAATAATAGCTTTATGTCTTAAATGTCTTATTTTCCCTCAAAAAAATCAACTATGTTGGCTAATATAATAAAAAATAATAATAAGACATAAAGATAAGACATAAAGATAATAATAGCTTTATGTCTTAAATGTCTTATTTTCCCTCAAAAAATCAACTGTTGGATAATATAATAAAAAAATAATAATAATACATAAAGATAAGACATAAAGCTAATAATAGCTTTAGGTCTTAAATGTCTTATTTTCCCTAAAAAAACAACTATGTTGGATAATATAATAAAAAATAATAATAATGCATAAAGACATAAAGCTAATAATAGCTTTATGTCTTAAATGTCTTATTTTCCCTCAAAAAAATCAACTATGTTGGATAATATAATAAAAATAATAATAATAAGACATAAAGATAATACATAAATCTAATAATAGCTTTATGTCTTAAATGTCTTTTTTCCCTCAAAAATTCAACTATGTTGGATAATATAATAAAAAATAATAAGACATAAAAATAAGACATAAAGCTAATAATAGCTTTATGTCTTAAATGTCTTATTTTCCCTAAAAAAATCAACTATGTTGGATAATATAATAAAAATAATAATAATAAGACATAAAGATAAGACATAAAGCTAATAGCTTTATGTCTTGAATGTCTTTTTTCCCTCAAAAAATCAACTATGTTGGATAATATGAGTGTAAAGGTGACTCTAGGGGTGTTATTTCATGTCTAGAGGGCTCTGATAATGTTAAATTTTGAAGTATTCTATGCTCTAACTACAAAAATGTACTCATCACAGACGAGCCTGGAATCAAAAAAAGCATGATGATGTGATGTGGTATTTCATCAACTATGTTGGATAATATGAGTGTAAAGGTGACTCTAGGGGTGTTATTTCATGTCTAGAGGGCTCTGATAATGTTAAATTTTGAAGTATTCTATGCTCTAACTACAAAAATGTACTCATCACAGACGAGCCTGGAATCAAAAAAAGCATGATGATGTGATGTGGTATTTCTGGTAGAGCAGCTACTCTCTAATTGTGCTTTCTCCCACTCGTGGGTTGGAATGCATGACAGATGTCCATTGGGGATACGTGGTGGTTGTCAAATGTGGACTGCTTAGCAGACTTCCATGAAAGGTTTGGTTCACATCCAAGATTTTTCATTGATCACAGTGCAAAGGCTGCATCACAGAAGGGAGACATCACCGCCACCTGCAGGACAAAAGGGGTGTGGCTGGGCAGCGTGGAGGCCCCACTGGTCTTTGCTTTGTGGAGCATAGACGTGTTTGCATACAGCAGGGAGGAAGGTGACAGCCTATTGTTTATATTGTTGGTGGGTGAATGACGCTGATTACCCATGCTAATATGCTAATTGCAATCAAGACATTGCCAAATAATGGTGGTGGTGGGGGGCACAATTGTACTGGTAACTAACTGGTAAAGTCAACCACACTCTGGAGTATCATCAGACATAACAAAGGGTGTCAAAGTGGAACTGTTACACCAGGGTCCCAACCACTAGGGGGGGGTTTAGAGAGTTACTTATATATTATTACTTATTTCTATTGAAAAGAATAGAACTATATATATTGATAATATTACATTATATATAATACAGAATAGGGTGGCACACAGCTAGGAGACCAGGGTTCAATTCCACCCTCGGCCATCTCTGTGTGGAGTTTGCATGTTCTCCCCGTGCATGCGTGGGTTTTCTCCGGGTACTCCGGTTTCCTCCCACATTCCAAAAACATGCTAGGTTAATTGGCCACTCCAAATTGTCCATAGGTATGAATGTGAGTGTGAATGGTTGTTTGTCTATATGTGTCCTGTGATTGGCTGGCGACCAGTCCAGGGTGTACCCTGCCTTTCGCCCGAAGACAGCTGGGATAGGCTCCAGCACCCCCAAGACCCTCGTGAGGAAAAAGCGGTAGAAAATGAATGAATGAAAGTTATGTTATAAAAAACACAATTGTGGTGCATTCAAGGACCATGGAATAAAGTGCAAAATAGCCTGCTCGTAATGTTAAAAAGCAAAGTCGTTTTTTTATTTTGTGCGTGTGTGGAGGAGGCCCTTCACGATGATGATTATGTTGGGGGGGGGGGGGGCGGGGGGGCAGAGGTTGACATTACGCTGCTGAACATAACCATCTCCAACAAGGAATACTGCATTCATTCTTAGGCCAAACACAAAAGTAGCAAGCAACGTCTAAGCGCCACCTTCAGCTGCAGGCCGAGGGCTCCCTCTGGTGGTCTTACCTTGGGATCTTGAAGAGGGCTTTCACGGGGTGCATCTCGGCCAGTGGGGGGTCTCCATCAGCCAGCTCGATGGCCGTGATGCCCAGAGACCACACATCACAGCGGGCGTCATATGAGTAGTCGTACTGCTGCTCACAAGCGATGACCTATGAACGCAGCACATGGATTACTGTACATAATAATATTAGATATAATAATATTATTCCTATATTATATCCTACACTCAGACACAGTATGAAGGCACTGAAACAAACCGTAAGGTCTCACATATAATAATAATATTATTATTACTAATAATATTATAAGAAACAAACAAAACAAAATAAAGGTGTCAGTTCTGGAAACTAAGCTTTGGGGAAAACTTATAATATAATAGAAATAAAGTCAAAATATTATGAGAGTAAAATTATTATATTAAACAAAGACAGTTTAAGAAGAAAGTTGAAATAGTTGGAATATTAAAAAACAGCAGTAATTATTATTATTTATTCTGCTGAATAAAGACCATAAAACCATAATTGAACCAGAAGAAACACATAATGTTATGAGGACAAATAATGTCATTATAGCAGAATATATTTGAAATAGTAAGAAAAAATTATTGAAAAAAATTGAAAATAGTCTAAATAACTGTAAAAAAAAATAATTAATGGGGAACCTATGGACCCGCCCCCCCCCCCCCATACAAGAAGATGAAGCATTGAGGTGCATGTTTAACAATGAATTTATGAACTCCCTTGACTCTTGCTTGCTATATTTCCATTTGTAAAAAATGACTGAAAGCCGGAGCATTGATGATTAAGTGTGCACTGCTGGCTTTGAGGAGGGGTTGGTTGGGGGGGGGCAGTTCAGTGGATTTCTCAGTCAATAATTATAATTGACACCATATTACACAGCCCAGTTTATTCTAATTGCCCCCGAGGTGCTTTTTATTCCAGCCCAATCATTGCAGCTCATTTTCTGCCACGGAGAAAGCGGCGGCCGCAGTCTCCCAGCTATTAACCTTGAGACGACCTTTAGAGCGCCTCCCGTGGAGGGGAATACATAATGACGCAGGGGAGCGGCGCACGGAAATAGCTCAACCCCCCACTTCTCTCTCTTTGTAACGTCTACGTCAGACGCTTTCACGAAGCGCTAAAAAGGACGGGAATGTGTCTGACCTCAGGGGCCATCCAAAACGGGGTGCCCACCGATGTGTTCCTTCGCAGTCGGGCGCTGGTCAGCTGCGCTGAAACCCCTGAAGAAAAAAAAAACGAGGAGGAAAAATGTTGAAAAAAGGCAGCAGTTCATGAATAAAGTCGGCATGTCATTGACCGCGGCAGCCTGCCAAAGCGGCAACAACAAAAGGCTGCAATTATTTCACATTGTGTAGGACAGATTTTTATCAGCGTGAGTCCACTTCATCTCCAGCACAGCCGGGGACGTCCAAATACCCCGGGGGGACGCTCCCCGCCATTCACAGCAGCCGCGACATAATGCCTTTTCATTAGCAACGGTAGCCTCGGGTTATAAGCACAAACTCCATCATGTTGACAAACTCTGGATTTATTCATAACAGCATCCCATACTCATGTCATCATATGCACAGAAATAATCATTCATACACTCACAAAAATGTCTATTTTTAAATAAAAACTCCTAGCTTGATGTTGGCGTTCTTCTCCTACGTTGCCTCAACATTTGCAATAAAAGTGTGTCGTAATTATGGATGTAAATGAGCAGGGGTTCCCTCCTTTTACAGTGGTGTACCCCTTCAGACATTTGACCTGAACCATGCACCCCCCTACTACCAGGTCCAAAAAGCCCATTTCCCACGGTCACAAGCACTGATATATATAGGTAATATAGGTAAATAATATATATTATACAGGTAAATAATATATATTATATCGGTAAATAGGGCAGCACGGTGGTCGAGTGGTTAGCGCGCAGACCTCACAGCTAGGAGACGTGATGCGAATTGACTGGCTTGACTTGTGGCCGACAGCAGCTCCTGTGCCAAGGAGTCACTAGGTGTCAGTAAATGTTACATTGAGAGAAAATTCCCACCACAGGAAGTATGCTGTCAATCATAACTTGAGAGTCTGTTATGTCTTATATGTCTTATATGTATAAAAGTGATTATAGGGGTGTTACTTCATGTCTAGAGGGCTCTACTAATGTTAAAAAGCATATTTAGAGGGTTGTAGACAGGTTTTCTATGCTCTAATTAGCGAAATATTACATTTATAAATAACGAATCCTACTATGCAGAAATTCACTTATCACAGTTGGGTCTGGGGCTAATAACCGTGATAAACGAGGGATTATTGTACAGTCGAGCCACGCTTTTCACAAGGGTTGAATAATAACTTTATTAATAACTCTTGATACTTTTAACTAATTAATATCGGCGGCACGGCGGTCGAGTGGTTAGCGCGCAGACCTCACAGCTAGGAGACAAGGGTTCAATTCCACCCTCGGCCATCTCTGTGTGGAGTTTGCATGTTCTCCCCCTTCCATGCGTGGGTTTTCTCCGGGTACTCCGGTTTCCTCCCACATTCCAAAAACATGCTAGGTTAATTAGCGACTCCAAATTGTCCATAGGTATGAATGTGAGTGTGAATGGTTGTTTGTCTATATGTGCCCTGTGATTGGCTGGCCACCAGTCCAGGGTGTACCCCGCCTCTCGCCCAAAGACAGCTGGGATAGGCTCCAGCACCCCCCACGACCCTCATGAGGAAAAGCGGTAGAAAATGAATGAATGAATGAATGAATAGTTTGCAGTAGCGTGGAACTGCCTGCTTTATATGGAGGTGTGTATTATTTTACACAGCTCCTGCACTTAGACTAAATATGGTATCAGTGTTACAAGGATTACATGCTGGTTTTACATCTAAAAAAACAAAATTCTGTATGTATAGAGGAGAAGCAGCTGTAAAAATGGCATAAATACCAAAATCCACCAGTTTGACCCCTCCCTCAGTCGTCAGGAGGATGTTGTTGCCTTTGACATCACGATGGATAATCCTGTTGTTGTGTAAGTGCTGGAGACCCTTAGAAGGAAACAGGAGAACACAGCAGGGTGCCGTCATTGCAGGGGGGGTCCATGCATGCAATACAACAACAGTGTAAAGCAGTGTAAAGCTGTCAGAATGAATGCACGGTGAATCTACACCAGCTCACACCAGCAGCTTACCAGGAGGGCGCTGTACAGGATGTACGCTATAACCGGCTCCTGCAGGCGTTGGCCTCGCATCAGCAGCCCTTTGATCAGCTCTGTCACGGAACCGCCATTGCACAGCTGAGGAAGAGGAAAAAACAGCGACTTAGCGTCACTTGGGATTCGTGTCTTACACCCGGGTTCCGCACATTTTTTATTGGCTTGTGGAACATTGTAAAACAATTAAATCTAACAAGAAAAATACAAAAATAAATCAAAATATTAAGCAAAAACCCATTGTAATCTAATGAGAAAAGGTTTGAGAGAATAACATCTATACATTTTAATATCATAATATATATGTACATAAAATAACTCCATTTTAGAAGCGTAAAGTTTAATTAAAAAAAGTAATAATAACAAACAAAACAACACATGAAGCTGTCATTACTGGAACATTTGGTTGTGGAAAAAGTTCTAATGTTACATGAGTAAATAAAAAATAAAGTCCTACTTATGAGAAGAACATTTATAAGAAGAAATAGTTGGGAAATTAAAAACTAAATAGCAGAAATGGGAAAAAAACAGCTGTAATTTTATCAGCATAAACTCAAAATATTAAAATAATTTTAAATTAAATTAAAAGTATTTTTGAAAAGTAATTATCGTTGTAGTTCCACATCGAGTTGAAAAAAAACTCATTTCCATCTGCGATTAAATTGCAAGTTAATTATCGACAAATGTGATTAATCGTGACCAAATATTTTAATCGATTGACAGCCGTAATTCTAACACGAAAAAAGGCACAATTTTAGCTGAATATGAGGAAAAATAATATTGTATAGTTGAAATAGAAAAAATATATTTTTTCAAGTCATAAACAAACCAAACACAATAAAATTGTCATTTTTGAAAATTATGTTGGAGAAAAAGTAAACTAAATAATATGAAAAGAAAAGATATGATAATACTATCGACGGAGAAAGTTGGCATTTTTGGAAAATTACCAAAAAAATGAAGAGTGAAGTTGACATGAATGATATATTTTTTATTTATATGACAAAGCTGACACGTAGTTTTTCCCTGACATATATCTAACATCTTAGCATATCTACATGTGTTCCTTTACAACATATCAAATGTGAACCCAATTTGAGTTCAAGCATGACAAGAAATAAAAGAAGGCCGAAAGGCAGCACTAACCTCCAGCACCAGCCACAGTTGACCCCCCGACATATTTTCCGACTTGTAAAACATGCCGTAAAACTTCACCACGTTGGGATGGTTGGACAGCGACCTCAAGATGTTGTATTCCGCCTCGATCTCCTCATCCACGTCCTTCACAAACACACAAGAGCGTCAGCGCCCTGAGGTGTCCCTCGCGTTTATTTATTTCCACTGCATCGTCTGGCTTGCTGCTTGAAGGGAAAAGCAAAGCCACACTGTGTTGGATCATCTATTACTACTGCTGGTGAAAGCGCTATGTACTGCTATTTGAACTGGACCTCATAGAAGTAGTACAGTAATAAAATATAAATATATCACGGTTTGGAATTAATTCATGAATACGTTATGTCTGTTTCATGGTAGATTATGCTCGCTTATTCATCAAAAGATATTGAAATACCAGCGATAAGACGTATTCTGGTCACTAGGAGACAGTAGTGACACAAAACATTGAGACATTAGCTTACCGTACATTACCTTATCACCCATGGCTTATCCCACATGATAGAACTTTAAAAAAGTTATCCTCTCATTTTGTGTGGAAGTGGTATTTTTAGGCTTTTTAAGGTGAGAAGAAATAAATTGGAGGCTAACTGGTTAGCTTGCTAGCTAGCAGCCGTCTCAAGTCCCAGTACCATAAGAGTTGAACAATGTTGCAAACAAAGTCTAATAATATTAATATTATTATCAATAGTAATAATAATAATAATAATAATAATAACATTATTATTAATATTAATAATATTAATAATAATATAATACATTAATATTAATAATATCAATAATAATAGTAATATCAATATTCTTCTTCTTCCTCTTCTTCTTATTATTCTTATTATTCTTATTATTCTTATTATTCTTATTATTCTTATTATTCTTATTATTCTTATTAAAAATAAAAATAAAAATAAAAATAAAAATAAAAATAAAAATAAAAATAAAAATAAAAATAAAAATAAAAATAAAAATAAAAATAAAAATAAAAATGTTACTAAGTAGTGAATGAAAGTGTGCGTCAGAGAGCTGGATGTCTGAGTGATATGGTCATCAACGTGTCAGGATGGGATTGCTTCATCTAGTCCACGTCCAGTCTAAGTGGAGGTGTCACACGGTGCGCTGCTGATGCCAGAGACTACTCCGCGCTTCTCACACAGACAAATGAGCAGGTTCCCAGCCACAGCGGGAGCTACCACTACGGAGCAAGGCTAGGCAATGAGACGTAACATGATGGGAAATCAATAAAAAAAAAGGGGGAGATGCGGTTGGATACACGACTGGGAGAACTCCATCAGACAGAGTGGAGGCCACTTACTCTGTTGGTGTGGCTTGGATGCTGAGACGTTGGGAAAGTGAAACATTCCAGTTTGTGAAGGTCTTCATTTGAATACAGCCGCTAAGCTCACACACATGAGGCCACTTACGTTGATGGGGTCCAGCACTTTGACTGCCGCCTGACTCCCATCCTTCTTGTTGGTCACCTTGTAGACTTTTCCATACGTGCCTTTGCCAATGGTCTCCACGATGTCCCAGTTAGCCGACGGATCTCCAAGGTTCTCCAAGCCAATCATGCTGGACTTGTAGGGATAGACTCCATACAATGACCTCCTGGAGGACGGAACACAAACATCAACGACTGTGGAGCAATTTCACTTCCAGCTTGGTGTTTTGTGAGTAAGAGGACATTTCCGATGAAGTATCCATCATGGAAGCCCCCGGATTCTATATAGCGGTTGCTGCACCCCTCCAGAAGTCACAATGCATGCATCCATTCATTCCTTTTCTACCGCTTTTTCCTCACGAGGGTCGCGGGGGTGCTGGAGCCTATCCCAGCTGTCTTCGGGCGAGAGGCGGGGTACACCCTGGACTGGTCACCAGCCAATCACAGGGCACATATAGGCAAACAACCATTCACACTCACATTCATACGGGGAGAACATGCAAACTCCACACAGAGATGGCCGAGGGTGGAATTGAACCCTAGTCTCCTAGCTGTGAGGTCTGCGTGGTAACCACTCGTCCACCGTGCCGCCCTAGTTATTTCGTCCACCGTGCCGCCCTAGTTATTTCTTATTTTCTCTTATTATGTCTATTATATTGGGTAATAGGAGTGCAAATGTGACTATAGGGGTGTTATTTCAGGTCTAGAGGGCTCTAATGGTGTTCAAAGGTATAATTATTCATTAATTTTCTACCGCTTTTCCTCACGAGGCTCGCGGGGGGTGCTGGAGCCTATCCCAGCTGTCTTCGGGCGAGAGGCGGGGTACACCCTGGACTGGTGGCCAGCCAATCACAGGGCACATATAGACAAACAACCATTCACACTCACATTCATACCTATGGACAATTTGGAGTGGCCAATTAACCTAGCATGTTTTTGGAATGTGGGAGGAAACCGGAGTACCCGGAGAAAACCCACGCATGCACGGGGAGAACATGCAAACTCCACACAGAGATGGTCGAGGGTGGAATTGAACCCTGGTCTCCTAGCTGTGAGGTCTGCTAGGACCGCCGTACCGCCCGCATTCATTATGTGTCTCCCATTATTTTTCCATCAGTCATATGTCATATATAATTGTGCTATGTGAGTGTTTTTTTTTGCCACCCCTGTTCTAGTGTATTTGAAATGTAAACAAGAGAAGCAGATGATGCAATGTAGTGCTATACTTGCGGTGTTACACAGTGTAGAACATTGATTCCCACAAGATCTTCTCCTACGGTTCATTGAAAAACAAGTGTTCCTGCCAGAGGAGGGGGAAGATACTAACTGCAGAGGGAGGGAGGGGGGTAAAGTGTATATAATTGTACTTACATGGCAAATGTTATTTTCTTCTGACTCATTGGTGCTGAGAATAAAATATAAGACCTCTCCGGTGATCATAATACAAATGCCAGTAGGAGCAACAAGTGGTGTTTGACGGAAGACCGCTTAGCTCCGCCCCCACCCCCAGTCCTGCCACTGTGCATCCCTATGAGCTTTGTTAACTCCTCAGGATCAATTGGATTGGACGCAGATTAGCTTGACACGGCCGCACACTTTCACTGCAAACACTTAAAGGGGAACGGCACCTTTTTTTTTTGGAATCATTCCCATGTGATTCCCATTATGTGAAACATGAACACATATTTCTTTCCCTTTTGTGTACATTATAACACCTGAAAAACAGTTAATATGAGCTAGCTAACAATGCACCTCATTGGGACACACCTATTTTGACTGTATCCAAAAATGTATAAAAATGATAAATTCTGAGAATAAAATGGTGATATTACTAGGATAAATTTGACAAAAGTTCAAATATTGTATATATATATATAATATTATATATATATAATATATAATATTGAAAAAATGTATCATTTTCCAAGAAAATGTTAATAATATAACCTGATGAATACTGTATGTATCAGGGGTTTTAACTGTATCCAAAAATTTATAAAAATTCTAAATTGTGAGAATAAAATGGTGATATTACTAGGAAAAATGTGACAAAAGTTCAAATATTGGATATATATATAATATATAATATTGAAAAATATATTTATATAATTTTCCAAGAAAATGTTAATATTATAACCTGATGAATACTGTATGTATTTTTTTTTTTTTTACTTGAATGTGTGAGCATCCACCGTGTAAAATTCCAAAGCGACAGGATGATGGGGAGGAGTGTTTGTGAGGTGGTATGACCCTGATAGTTTGATGTGAACAGCGATCAACCCTCAGATTTATATATATATATATATATATATATATATATATATATATATATATACACTGTGCAACACACACACACACACACAGATATTTATGAATTGTGTTGCATTGAGGGTGAGTAATGTAGATACGACATGAAGATGCAGCTTGGAGATGCAACAGATATCCTTCACGCCGTCCTTCAAGCAGCAGCAGCATGTGTTTATGCTTCCCACATCATAAATAATTGCCTCCTAATCCAGCTTCATCTTCACTTATCCATCAATGCTGCAAAGCTAATCGCCCGCTTTAAAACACTCCCTGAACGCCACCTCTGCCTTATCAATCAGCCCGTTTCCCTCGCTGACCTTCTGCACATCATCATCATCATCCACACATCCTCCAGCAACAGCAACAGGCCAGGGTAAGATGATGCATTCTCCAAAGCAGCAACTGGTGCCTGTGGCGTCTTTCTATCCTACCTCGGAGCAAAGTCATGCAAGATGCTGCACAAACAAACAAAGCATGCAGTACATGAAGACCGACATACCTGCTGTGTGAAAGTATCTCCAAAACGACGCAGCCTAATTCCTGCTAAACTATCAGAGTGAATAATTCACCGGCAATGTGAGACCTGCTCTGCAGCGGAGTTAAATATGCAGGTGGCAGGTGTATGCCGCTCATAATGGCTGATATGAAGCATCTCAGGTGGCACGCAGGTAACCAGGAAGTCCTTGCACGCTGCCAGTGCTCCACTGTATATATGTATATATATGTATAATGTACAGTGAAGAAAATAAGTATTTGAACACCCTGCTATTTTGCTATTTCTCCCACTTAGAAATCATGGAGGGGTCTGAAATTTTCATCGTAGGTGCATGTCCACTGTGAGAGAGATAAACTAAAAAGAAAAATCCAGAAATCACAATGCATGATTTTTTAACAATTTATTTGTGTGATACAGCTGCAAATAAGTATTTGAACACCTGTGTATCATCTAGAATTCTGACCCTGAAAGACCTGTTAGTCTGCCCATTAGAAGTCCACCTGCACTCCATGTATCATCCTGAATCAGATGCACCTGTTTGAGGTCGTTAGCTGCATAAAGACACCTGTCCACCCCATACAATCAGTAAGACTTTAACTTGTAACATGGCGAAGACCAAAGAGCTGTCCAAAGACACCAGAGACAAAATTGTACACCTCCACAAGGCTGGAAAGGGCTACGGAGCAATTACCAAGCAGCTTGGTGAAAAAAGGTCCACTGTTGGAGCTATCATTAGAAAATGGAAGAAGCTAAACATGACGGTCAATCTCAATCGGAGTGGAGCCCCATGCAAGATATCACCTCGTGGGGTCTCAATGATTCTAAGAAAGGTGAGGAATCAGCCCAGAACTACACGACAGGACTTGGTCAATGACCTGAAAAGAGCTGGGACCACCGTTTCCAAGGTTACTGTAGGTAATACACTAAGACGTCATGATGTGAAATCATGCATGGCACGAAAGGTTCCCCTGCTTAAACCAGCACATGTCAAGGCCCGTCTTAAGTTTGCATATGACCATTTGGATGATACAGAGGAGTCATGGGAGAAAGTTTTATGGTCAGATGAGACCAAAATAGAACTTTTTGGTCATAATTCCAATAAGCGTGTTTGGAGGAAGAAGAATGAAGAGTACAATCCGAAGAACACCATCCCTACTGTGAAGCATGGGGGTGGTAGCATCATGCTTTGGGGGTGTTTTTCTGCACATGGGACAGGACGAGTGCACTGCATTAAAGAGAGGATGACTGGGGCCGTGTATTGTGAGATTTTGGGGAACAACCTCCTTCCCTCTGTCAGAGCATTGAAGATGGGTCGTGGCTGGGTCTTCCAACACGACAACGACCCGAAGCACACAGCCAGGAAAACCAAGGAGTGGCTCCGTAAGAAGCATATCAAGGTTCTAGCATGGCCCAGCCAGTCTCCAGACCTGAACCCAATCGAAAAATCTTTGGAGGGAGCTCAAACTCCGTGTTTCTCAGCGACAGCCCAGAAACCTGACTGATCTAGAGAAGATCTGTGTGGAGGAGTGGGCCAAGATCCCTCCTGCAGTGTGTGCAAACCTGGTGAAAAACTACAGGAAACGTTTGACCTCTGTAATAGCAAACAAAGGCTACTGTACCAAATATTAACATTCATTTTCTCAGGTGTTCAAATACTTATTAGCAGCTGTATCACACAAATAAATTGTTAAAAAATCATGCATTGTGATTTCTGGATTTTTCTTTTTAGTTTATCTCTCTCACAGTGGACATGCACCTACGATGAAAATTTCAGACCCCTCCATGATTTCTAAGTGGGAGAAATAGCAAAATAGCAGGGTGTTCAAATACTTATTTTCTTCACTGTATATATTTTTAGAAATACAATCAGCAAGCATATTTTTGTATTTGTATTTTGTATTCATATTTTTCTTTATTATTAGCACATTAGCTCTTAAACCTGCCCACGAAATTCAGCAAATTCAAAAAGTGAGCGAGTGAGACTTCCGACACTGCTCAAAATAATTTGTTTATTATGATCCTGGTTTTAAATTCTAAATGTTTGTTAGTAAAAAGCCTATTTAGGAACATTCAGAAAGGATTATTATTAAAGATTTGCCTCAATTCACCTTTCCTTTATGAAATGTACAAATGAAAATACCTAAAACATAGGGCAATAGTCATAACACATTTCATCCAAATTGCAAACTCAATGTCATTTCTATTTTAAAACACAATAAAATACATAGAATTTAATCATTATACTACAATAAATATTATTTTATTACAATACTCTCACTATTCCCACAATTTTTGAATATTTATTGTGAGTTGCGATTTGTCCTACTTTTTGGACAGTCATTGAACGCACCAATGCACCGTTCTCCGATGCAAAAAGGGATGTTTGGATGTATTTCCCCCTTTTTCTTTAACCTCATACTTGCTCCCGATTGTTGATACTATGTGGGAATGCATAAAGGTAAGATTTGATGACTTTGAGTGCCAATGTGCATCATTGTGGTAGTTCGATGCTAAATCGCTAACGCTAGCTAGCAAACACTGGACTTCAGCCACGGTCATCACATTGACAGCCCGTCAATAGCAGCTAGAACTCCAATTTTAGCTAGCAGTTCAATGCAAAAATGATCAAAAAGATGTAAAAATGTGAAAACCACTAGTTAGTTGGGCCACTATTATGCCAAGGTAGAACAGTATATGACAATAAAAACAATACCTGCACTGCTGCTGTCTCTGGCAGGCCATGTAATCCGTGATAAATCAAACACAGCCACAGTAGATACAAATAAGTTTGGTCTTGCTACAATGGATTTGAAGCTAACATTACCAATCTAAATACTCTTTTCTTTCTCAATTTCCCATCAATATTTGTTCCAGCTTGTGGCTACAGAGGTACCATGCTTCAATCAAACTACGGTGGCGGCCGAGGGTCAAAAAGGAGGAGCGCACGTTAATCGCATGTCCAAAAAATGACGCCTTAAGAGGAATCTTCCGCTAATGTGCCGTTAATGCGTTAACTTTGACAGCACAAGTTAATTGACAATACACTGAACTTATGATGTGTACTATGCTGTATGTGTACAGTACACACAGAAAGAAGGTAGATGAAGGGTCGGGGTGCTGCTCTACTTTGTTGTTGGGGTTTTGGAGAACAAGACACCATTGGCCTGTACGGTCCGGCTCAGGTTCCCCTTCATTGTTGACCTTCCTGCACGGTAGCACGGTACGCACACACCTTTCACCATATTAGCCCATGTTTGTGGCTGAATAATTCAAGCGTTAAAACAAACGGTTGCCTTGCTCATAATGGGGGGGTATTTGTTTACTTTATTTAGTCATGTAACATCTCAGGTGCAGTACCGGTACCAAACATACACGTACTTTTATTGATATGCATCACAACTTGCCAGGATTATTATTAGGGCTGTCACTTGATTACAAATTTACATTCAATTAATTCATCATGATTAATCACCATGTGCAACAATGCACATGTTGACTGTATTTTATGATGAAAAAGATAAATGAGAAGCCAATAGTGTCAAGCCTACGTCACAAACGGATGTACCATTTTTTTGGGCAGGTGGAGAACGTACGTAGTTGTGGTGACCACGAAGGAGTAAGATCATCACACAGCCAACGAACAGCCTGTAAGACGGATGTTGTAAGACCAGCGCGTCAATCAAACTTGTACTACCTTGTAAAAAAAGTACTACTTGCAATAAAAGTACTACCTTGCGTTCCGTACGGGCTTCATTGCATTTAAGATTTGAACCTAATTCATCAAATGGCTCGAATTTGGTATTGGATCGCCACGGCGGGTGTACCTAATGCTGTGGCCACATGGTTGCCAGGGTCAGTGATCATGTGACTTGTGCACAGAAAAAGCGTTTCATCTCATTTTCTGCTTCCAAGAATGACTTTTTCTCTCACTGCTAAGTCCTGGCAAGAAGGCCACCTTGGAAACTAAGAGAACCTTGCTTGCTAAGTCTGTGGTAAAAAAAAAAAAAAAAAAACCCTGCAGTGAAGTAAATAATCCCTTCTAAGGGGATATGAAGAGGCTTTGCAGTAAAGCTTCAGCAGCCATGAGTCAGTCAGGTTGTGGGAAGGAAGCGAGCTGCCCTTGTTGTCACCCTGCACAACCAAAACGCTCACATGACCACCACACAACATTCATTCATACACCCTGGACTGGTCGCCAGCCAATCACAGGGCACATATAGACAAACAACCATTCACACTCACATTCATACCTATGGACAATTTGGAGTCGCCAATTAACCTAGCATGTTTTTGGAATGTGGGAGGAAACCGGAGTACCCGGAGAAAACCCACACATGCACGGGGAGAACATGCAAACTCTACACAGAGATGGCCGAGGGTGAAATTGAAGTCCGGTCTCCGCTAACCGCTAACCACTCGACCACCGTGCAGCTGAGCGGGACTAAGTATGTAACAAGACACTCAGGGCGACAGATTCTGCCAAAAGCAGTAAAACGTGACATACTCACCAGTGCAGTACAAGAAATTGGAGGGCCCCCGAATGACAAGATACCCCCCCCGTAAAGTGTTTTTTTTTCTAAAGAATTTTGAAAAGCGCTATACAAATAAAATGTATTATTATTATTATTACGTTACGTACATGACTTGCAATGATTATCTGCTCCAGACTACAAGTCCTACACATGCTTCTCACCTCATTCAAATACCCTCAACAGTCTAGGCATGCGAGTCTGCCCTTTTTTGTCTCTGTTCCATACAGGAGAGGAGGAAACACAAAACTCACTCAGCATAAGGATGAAATACAAAAATCGATTTCGAAGGTATAGCTGCTCACCCCCCCCACCCACCAATGATAACATATGATGATCCTACCTTTGGTTGGTTGTGTCCCTAAGTCCATGGCTGACGTCTACAACAGAGGATGAAAGTTTCAGCAACACATTCTGGCATCCACTCCCTTTTAGCCTTTCCTAGCGCTGCCAATCTTACCATCCATAGCAACACATCCAAAGCCATTTGGCCCCTTTAGCCAGTCAGGCGTTGAATAATAAATAATGAGCTTATGGACGGACACCTGAGCAGGCTGGACCTGCAGACAGGAAGCTATCACTTCACTCACCTGAGCAGGAAGCTGAGCAGGAAGTGTCCGACAGTGCAAGGAGCATCTCACGTCCACAAGCATCTGTGGGCTAACATTCACATTATTATTACTCCTCTGTGCTTCAGGAAAGTGTTGGTGGCCACAAGGCCTTCGTTGTTCATCGGGGCTCGACCCAATTCCGCTGCAAAGCAAATGCCCACAGAGACCAGTCACATGGTGGAAGGATTTCTTGCAGGGTAGCAGGTCACACAGTCCACAAAGAGTTACTCACGATTCATTATTAGAGCCCTGTAGACATGACAAAACACGACTATAGTCACATTTATACTTTTTTTTTTATTTACAACATATTGCGCAACTGCAGGGTCTTGAGACACATGCTAACTCGCAAACTAGAGAGCTAGCGACCTAAACGGTAGCCTTCAAGTTATTTCCTTTAAACTTAAATAGCCAAAAACTTACCACTTCCACACGGATAGGGAGGATAACTATTAACAGTTATTTAACCTTTAACATGAACATTAATCAAACGTAATAATTTTTTCTGGGTACATGATACCATACAGCATCCATATCAAAAAAGTGTGCAGGCCGCACTAACATTAAACTTTCATATCAAGGCGGGGGCCTCAAACTAGTGTCCTGCGGGCCACATTTGGCCCGCGGGCCGCATGTTTGAGACCCCTGGTATCCCCAAGGATACAAAAGCTAGCTCAGAGATTTCAGCAGTCAGGTTCCAAGAATGTAGCGAGGACCACAGAAAGACCACAGGAACAGTTCTAGTTAAGACCCGGAGTGGCAGGTCAAGAAAAATCTCCCCTAAGTGAGGTACTGTGGACTGCTGAAAGTCAAATGGAGTTATTTGGACATACCGGGTGGCTTCTGCCTTCCTTCTGTCCGGGGGTCCGCCTGGCTTTCATTCGAGTGTAAGCATTTTGACGCCATTGATAATAATAAATAATAATAATTGAAAGTTTTGGTTGTGCGTGTGGGCAGTTTATCTATATTTAATAATCAAAATGAAATGAAAAAGCAATAAAAGCTAGAGCACAGCAGAAAGTGAAGAGCGATAACACGAAGCAGTGTGCTTACATTTTATTCACATATATTACATGTTGCATTAAATGTCCAAGTCATACTTTCTGCTCAAAAATGAGAAAGTTATCTTCTGCGGCTACAGTAATGTACTGTATTCTCTTCACTCACACAAGGGGAACACAAGAGCTTCCAACCACAATTTACACTCACTGCCTATTTGCTTTGCTCATTTACAAGGTCGGGACTGCAAACGTGATGACCGGGTGAAAGTCAGTAAACATAAAAGCAGCATGCATGAGTTCAGCCACTTGCTGTTTTTTTTTTTTTTGTTTTTTTTTTTCCTAACATTTCAAGTCTCAACTCAAACGGCGGAGATTCCTTCCTGGCGCTCGCCCCACCGCGTCCTACCGACCAACCGAAACATCTCACAGGCACGACTGAATGAAATAAGCTAAGACACTTACTGAAAGAATAGAAAGGATGTCATGCACAGTGTCAAGTTCAAAATGTGGTGGAGCGTTGGAATGCACCAATAAAGTCATCCCAGTTCGTGTACTGGTCTAAACTGGAGTCGGCGTTCCAAAGCCGGACACCTCACGGGGAAACGTTTTATGCTTTTTTCCATTCATCCAACATGATTTCCATGGTGTTTGTTGAAGGAATGAACAGAAGAGCAGTGATGGAGTCTCCCGTCAGTGACAACCTTTTCCTTTTAGACTGCTCTCAAACGCAGTTGATTCGTTTGTTTTTTAGTAATACAGTGGAACCCCAGTTAACGTTGAAAATTAACACCCAAATTTTGCCTTGTTTGCATGTACTTTACTGTTACCATTCCATATGGAAGGTGTTGTTGTGTTATTAGTAACTTCGTGTATTTTTAGCACAAAACATCCTCATTAGCATCTTGCTAATGCATGGAAACAGGAACATCCATCACCTGTCTATGTCAGCAGCAGTGGACTGTAGTTTTTTGCTAACAGTTACACCACAAAACACACCAGTGTAGTTTCACCGGCAGACAACAACTTTAAATGCATATGAATGACGAATGAAAACTATAAATGAACATTTAATGGCACTTTTACCTTTACTGAAGCAAGATCAACACAGACACCACCTTCCTGTTTTGCCATGAGTGATTTCTCATCTCAAATCTCTGCTTTTCTTTGGATCACGGCTGCAAAATAAGGGAAAACAGAGCCAAAGAAAGTTACAAGCGCCCAGCATTATGATTAAGGAGGTGAGAAACCACACCACCATCCTGTTTTGCCATGAGTTATTTCATGAAATGTCTCAAAGCTCTGTTTTTTTTTTAATCGCTACTGCAAAATAAGCCAAAATGGAGCCAAAGACATCTGCAAGCGGCAGCATTTTGAAGTTGAGAAGGTGAGAAACCACACCACCTTCCTGTTTTGCCATGAGTTATTTCTTGAAATATCTCAAAGCTCTGCTTTCTTTTTTTTATTACTACTGCAAAATAAGCCAAAAATGGAGCCAAAGACATCTGCAAGCGGCAGCATTTTGAAGTTGAGAAGGTGAGAAACCACACCACCTTCCTGTTTTGTCATGAGTTATTTCTTGAAATGTCTCAAAGCTCTGCTTTTTTTTATCACTACTGCAAAATAAGCCAAAAATGGAGCCAAAGACATCTGCAAGCGGCAGCATTTTGAAGTTGAGGTGAGAAATCACACCACCTTAGTGTTTTGCTATGAGACATTTCTCAGCTTCTTTCTTTGGATAATTTTGGGGTTATTTTGCAGCCATTATCAAAAGAAAAGCACAGACTTGTGATGAGAAACACTACTGGATCAGAGCAAAACAGGGAGAAGATACCTTTCATGAAGGTACAGGAAGTACGCTTAAATGTATTATATGTATTTATGCATGTAAAACTATAGCTGTCAAACTATGAAAAGGTGTTTTGTGTTAACATTTTTGGCTTTGGGGAACAAATGAAATTTTGATTTGGTTAGAGTCTGGAATGGCTTGACGCAAACCAAGGTTCCACTGTGTGTATATATATGTATTTTTTTAATTATTATTATTATTATTCTCACACCTTCACCACATGCAACCCAAAAATGCAACTGCAGAAGTTGGTGGTGAGCGTGAGGAAGTGACCAACGCGCGTCCTTTAAAAGTGACTGGAAGCCGACGTTGGCGGCCTTCCAAGCAAAAAACAACCTTCACACGAGGTAAAACCACATGAACAAAGAGCAGCAGCATTTATTTTATTAAATACCTAAATCTTATTTCCAGAAAAAAAAAAAACAACAAAAATTCCTGAGGATGGATTGCAACTAGACCCCAAAAAAGAAAGAGTCGTTTTGCTCTTTTGGAAAAAAAAAAACCAAAACGCTATCTAGTATGTTGATGTCACGCAGTCATGCGGCCGCACCCGTCAGGAGAAACCATACTTAAAAGGGATATGCATTAACGGCATCATAAATGGTGCATTATTGCAGGGATAATCAGGTATTTTGATATATTGAGACCCAAATAAATACTTCATCTAAAGCCTACTCCCAAACCAAAGCACATTTCCGAGAAAAGTTGTGCTCCGTTTGAATTTGACATGTCCAAACTGTGTCTCTCCCCCCTCCCCCTGTTGAAAACTAAGCGATAAAATACGCACACACGTGTTAGTTAGTCTTAGGGCTCATGATTGATTGTACACCAAACTTCACACACAGCGAGGCCGTGGCACCGACGCCTTCAGGCCAGCTTTCCCGTCAAACGCGTTTCACGCAGCGGCCAAAAACGACACAAAAACACAAATCGTCTTCAAAAATGTCACGGCTTTGCACTTTTCAAGTGAACTGCGGGTGTGGTGGGGGGGGTGTGGGGTCTTTAGAGTCCGTTATAGTGAGGTCCCCAGCGCTTATTGATGTGATCAAAAGTGTGCGAGACCCACTGCTGCTCCAACACGCGATATCGCTCCTCACACAAGAAGAGGGGCTTGCCCCGGCTGGAAGAAAACACAAAAAGACAAAAGAGTGAGAACTGTAGCGACACTTAATACTGTTCACATCATGGGGTTACATTTTGGCAAAAAGGCTTCAAAAATGTCTGGATTTGATACACGGCTCGCTCCTCCCGCTACCAAAAACTTATTCATACAAATGTATGCATACATCCTTTACGTTTCATGGTGTGACAGCCACAAAGAGGTGATGATGCAACTCCACAACATTAGAAAGCATGTTTGGTTTAGTTTTAAGTGGAAAAAACAGAAGTGATTCCCATTAAAATAGATGCTCCGCGAGTGTGCCATTTATTTGTCCAAATACCAACCGTTGCCAATTTTGTTTGGACGTATTCGAGCTATCCGAAACTTCAGGTTATTTTCACAGAATAAAATACCCCCTTACTTTTTTCATACAAAAAAACGGTGATAAATCACTGCTTTTACTTTGAAAGCAAGAAGCGAACCAACTCGCAGTATATCCTATATACAGTAGATACAGATACAGTATATAGTAGATATAATCATGTTCATGCCACAGTCCTGTTTTCCCGTTATTATTAATTATCATTGTAATATACAATGTACCCGGTCAGAGTAATATACAGAGTACCCGGTCTTGAACCCTGGTCTCCTAGCTGTGAGGTCTGCGCGCTAACCACTAGACTGCCCATTGTTATATTATTATTGTTATTACCATTGTCATTACTATCATTATTGTTATAATCTTTATCATTATTACCATTATTATTGTTATTATTATCACATCTTCATCTTTAAACATGTTTCCAGCCTTCTGTGTGTGTGTGTGTGTGTGTGTGTCACCGTAAATCACGGTCCTCCTCTCCGTGGGCATCAAGGTAAACAGAACCCCACAGACAGAAACGATGGCCACGGATGATGATGATGACTGAGGCGTTAATCAGTAGAAAGATGCCCGTAGCCGCGCCACAGTGTTGGGAGTGCTGCGGGTCCCCGAGAGCAGACAACCATGAGTCCGACTGAGCTGGAGCTGCAGCCTCGTGTGTTTTCATGTCGGAGTTACTCACCAAAACACATTCACAGATACCCTGCTGCTTGCAGCAAACCCCCTTGAGACACACAAAGGCGCCACAGACAAGGCAGAGTGCGGGGTCCTTTGGCACCTTTTTGCAGGCAGTGCAAGCCTTCCTGTGGTAGTACTGGAAGATGATGTTGTAGTTGGCAGGCAGCTGAAGGAGGCGGGGTGCCGCCCACTGCGGATCCTGGACCAGCAAGGTCTACACACAAACACAAACCACAAGGGAGAGATACATTGAGGTGGCTCCTTTTGCTGCATTAAAAGTTGAGTTTTAGCGGGAACTTCCACCACAAGGGTGTCCAAAGTGCAGCCCGAGGGCCATTTGCGGCCCACAGCTGCTTTTTCATTGGCCAATGACACATTCTAAAAATAGAATTTAACAACATTTGTTTTTTTGGGGGGAAAAAAATTGCTTTACCATAATTTCCGGTGTATAAGCAGCTACTTTTTTCTTAAACTAAACCCTGCAGCTTATACAGCGGTGTGACAGATGTATGGTAAAGCTCTAATCTTGCTACTGCTACTAATGGTTGAAATACCGTGCCACTCATGGTGTCATCTTACACACACTAAACTCATCACACAGCGACTTGACACTCAAGAAATATACAAACAATTACAAATAGGAGTTTAGAATAAAAAATATATATTTTCCCACATAATGTATTGCATTATTTCTTTAAAAAGTCAATATTAGGAGTAAAAAAATTTCCAGGAAGGGAAAAAAAACATTTGGTGAATAAAGTCAAAATAGTAAAAAAAGAAGTTGAAATGTTTTGGGGGGAAAAAAATGGATGGCGCAAAGTTGATACTATTAAAAAATGTTCTTGAAAAAAAAAATGCGTATCTTCTCAGCAGGCTGCACAGTGGACGAGCGCAGGCCTCACAGCTAGGAGACCGGAGTTCAATTCCACTCTCGGCCATTTCTGTGTTGAGTTTGCATGTTCTTCCCGTGCATGCGTGGGTTTTCTCCGGGTACTCCGGTTTCCTCCCACATTCCAAAAAGGAATGCTAGGTTAATTGGCGACTCCAAATTGTCCATAGGCATGAATGTGAGTGTGAATGGTTGTTTGTCTATATGTGCCCTGTGATTGTTGTTTTGTTTTTGGTGATGGCTTCCCTTTTCCTTGGCGCCATTAAAACAAAATGATTATTGAGTAAGACAGCTATGTGATGTGATAGAAAATGTGCATTGATATAAGTTGAAACCATTGACTCAAATGTAAAAGACTATTGAAATACTGCAGTACATGCAGTACCTACGTACCAGTGATTGCTCGGCCTGCACCTGAGAGAGCGCGTTGACCTCAGCACACCACTGCGTGACCAAGGGGAAAGCGCTGACCGCCCACTCCAGACAAGAGGCACTGTTCACAGCGTTGGCAGCCAAAGAGGCCGCGGGTACGAGTCCCAGGCACACGGCCAAGGACGAGAACTCTTCTTCCTCCTGAGGACAAGAACAGGATACACAGTCCACATCACTGAAAGGTACTGTATGATGGAAACACAGCAGCTAGCAAGACATTCAGAGTGGGAATTATAGGAGTCCGTCCTCACAACAACTTTGTACACACACGTTCCTTGAAGATGCGCCTAAACTACAACCACAATAATTCAGTCTATACTGCATCCATTTGAGATCCCCGCCTGACTGAACGCACCAAGCAGCCGGTGAGGTTGTCTCCGTAGAGATGATGCTGCAGGAGGCAGGAGAGGCGGAGGAAGGGCAGGCAGTACTGCTGCAGGCTGAAGTGGATAGACTGTGGGGACCACACGCTGGTGCTCAGCTGGAGACAGAAAGAACAGAAACAGCGGCACTCGATCAATAACCAACAGCTTGTTTGGCGATAATAGCGTGATAAATATCTCTTGTAGAGATCTCTCTAATTTATTGCTTTGGGGAAGCCAGGAGGAGGAGAAGGCGAAGAAATGTTCACAGTGGCAGTTAAAGTGGAACGTCTCACCATCGTGTCTTCCGTGTCCTCTGCATAGATGCTGTTGCTCTTGGAGAATTCACTGATCACGTGACTAAGCAGCGCTTCAAAAGACGTATCTGCATTTGCAGCAGCCTACAAATGGAAACAAGCATGGCCTTTTACCTTGACAGAAGAAAGACTTTTGGCATCGAGAACAGCCTTCACTCTTTTTTTTTTTGTGTCCCGTTGACATTTTATTTGCCATTATTTGATGGTTTTTTTTGTTTTTTGGGGGGGGGGGGGCAGGGGGGACAGCGGCAACAACAATTCCCATGACAACAACAGTGACAAACAGGACTGCATGAGTTAAATGTCAATGCTGGCTAAGGGTCAACAATGGAGATGATATCACTGAAATGAAACAGTCCAACTTACCAGTGGCAAGAGTAACAATGAAGACATGAACCGTCATAGTACACAGAATTACAGCAATACAGTTGCAGTAATTACAATCTCACCGCTTGACATCATTCACTCTTCTACCATTTCTTCATTAAAGCAAGCAAAATTAAAAAGCATAATAGCTTCTTTCCACACCAATAATTTTGGAGTTCACGAGCCCGAGGTAAGAAGGACTGAAAGAAATTAGAATATGACCAAGTGTACCTGCTGGTTTGTCCTAATCAAATATCATGACATTACCACTACCATATCACTACTATCAGGAGAACCAGAGTATAGAGGGGGAGGAGCTACCTGCTGTGGCCCAGCAAGGTGCACTGTATTCGGGCACATGCTTCGAGCAGCCGGCGTGACGCCATGGGGGTCCCTTGCAAACTTTTTGCACTTTTCAAATACCGTGGTGCTGGTCTTCTGTTGTTGCTCTGATATCCCCCCCCCCCCCCCCCCTCACCCCACAGGACTCACCTTATCAAAGCTATTTTTAATGTCATAATTCCCTCACATCCAACCCATATTATTATACACTCCCAATAAAAATGATACAAACCATCATGGTTGCATCTAAATTAGCGATTCTCAAGTATTTCCCAGGCAGTGTTTTGTTTGCTGTGATACTGATGATTCCGTCACAAGAGCGGTCCAATTACGCTGACATCGACTGGTAGCTTATCAACACAAGCAGAACTTTTTACTGCTTGCAAGGAAGAAACTGATCCATAGTTGAGATCTAATCAACAAAATGAGAGCCATCACAATCTCTCAAGAAGTTCACTGTCACTACTGACGCATGAGACGGAAATAAACGGATAAAAAAAAGGTCTGGTAAAGAAAACAGTAAGATAAAAGTAATAATGGTGTAGTTGCTTTATGGAAGCACTCTCTCCTGGATTTATGACACAACGTCACGCTCCCACAGACCTGCACAGACCATGCGTGACCACCTTCGAGGTTTTCACATCTAATGAGGCGTGAGCCACAACCGAGGACCATTCAAAGTACAGTCATGTCTCCTTTATGGCGGTCAATCGATTCCAGAACCCGACCGTTTCCGTCAAGTAGGATTCCTTCTTGATAAATGGAACATTTTCATAGTTGCGGCGTGGAAAGCCTCTTTATCCTCTAAATACACTTTTTAACATTATTAGAGACCTCTAGGCATGACATAACACCCCTATAATAATCTTTACATTCATATTACCCAATATAGTAGAGAAAAAAAAATAAGATACTAGAGAACAAGCGAAAAGAAGCCTTTTAAGACATAAATAGGACTCGTGCTCGTTTATGGTGCAATAAATGTCTTCCAGATGTGTGGGCATGAAGTGTCGTCTGGGTTTTCGCTGGATCACAACCACAACAGTAGCTTGTGTTGTTATTATTAATACTATATTATCATCACAGGTCTTCAAAAAAGAAGGAATTTATAAATGATCGCCCTCTTGTGGATGACTACGGTCTATATTAGTGTAAAAAAATGCATATTTAAGCAAACGATACATATTGTTGGCCTAAATTAAGTATTTTGAAGGATAAAAAGGTTGCAAATTACCTAAAATACAAACACAGTTTAAGGTAATACAAGATGTTTGTTATTATTAATACTATGTTATTATCACAGGTCTTCAAAAAAGAAGGAATTTATAAATGATCGCCCTCTTGTGGTTGAATACGGCCTACTATTAGTGTAAAAAAAATGCATATTTAAGCAAACGATACATATTGTTGGCGCTAAATTAAGCATTTTGAAGGATAAAAAGGTTGTAAATTACCTAAAATACAAACACAGTTTAAGGTAATACAAGATGTTTGTTATTATTAATACTATGTTATTATCACAGGTCTTCAAAAAAGGAGGGATTTATAAATGATCGCCCTCTTGTGGTTGACTACGGCCTACTATTAGTGTAAAAAAATGCATATTTAAGCAAACGATACATATTGTTGGCCTAAATTAAGCATTTTAAAGGATAAAAAGGTTACCTAAAATACAAACACAGTTTAAGGTAATACAAGATTTTTGTAAAGTGTACTACACTGGACACTAGGTGTCGCTAGTAACATGTATGAGACTTCATCCCCAATAAGAGTCACTACTACTTCACCGTAAAGTGTTTAGAAATGCTTTTAGAACTTTTCCACACTGATACATGATTTAAAAAGTGCATTTTGTGTAGAGAAACCAGTGCTAAGAAATGAAGAAGGGAGTAAATTCTTCCTCACACCGCCGTGTAGACATTCATCACGCTGAGGGAAGAAGGCAGGAGAATTTAAAGCAGCGGTCTTATCGCATCTTTGTCAAATATTTCTACAATCCAACACCAGTCTGAGTCAGATCCTTTGTAAAAGTGGGTTATTGTCAATACATCAATATTGCTCACAGACCCTCAAAGAGGCGTGTTTACGTCTGCATCATCATCATTCATTACTGGGTTGCTTGGGCTATTTGTCTTTTGACATTCAAGCCAGCCGCTCCTACTAATTCACATTTAATTGGGTGAAGACAAATAGCCAATTAATGCAACACACTCCTGCACGCACACCTTTCCAGATAATGAAGATCCATACTGTCGCCTGTGGAAAACACCGCCGTGAAAACCACAAAGGGCTTCACTGGTCTCAATGGCCAGTCAGGGACTAATGATTTATACACATTTTAAAGATGCCTTCAGGGATGTGTGGCCTGTGTTTATAATCCAAAACGGACGCTTGTGACCCATTGTTACCTTTTTGTTGGCCCCGGATGAGCTCCAGGCCTGCCTTTCCTCCGGGCTCAGCTTGGTTGAGAGAGCAGCCAAAGCCTGGATGAACTGCAAGTTGTACAGCATCTTCACCACGCAGGTAAAATGCTCTGCAGGGACAACACATGGCCACAGTCACGTCACAACAACCTGAAATAGCACCCACGGATATCCACGACGTGCATCCACGGATCGCTTTTACTTAACACAACCACATTCAAATAGGTTACTGATCAATAGTTTTCCAATGAGGGGGATGCTGCCAGTTTTTTAAAGGAATAGGATAAATAAAACTTTTATATTTTGGAAAGCAACACGTGGTTGTTTGTCATCGTAATATGATTTTGTTTTTTTAAATAACAAAATAAATAAATAAATATATACAATTTTTATTGGATATTTCAACTCTATGCTACTAAAATGATATTTTTTTCCCTCGGAATATTTCCAGTTTATTCTTGGAAAATTGTGGCTCAAAATTATGACTTTATTGCCATAATATTTGAACTTTTGAAGCATTCGATTCTATTCTCTTATTTTCTATTCTATTTTTTTTGTGATAATAAATGATATTCTCCAAATGTGCCGTGGGCCAATAAAAAACAGCCACACTTTGGCCACCCCAGTTTTAATGCATCTGGAATTTCCGGCGTGTCCTTGAAAGATGAGGCGGTAATGAAATGAGTCATTAAACATTAGTGCAGCCTGTCAGACAGCCTTTTAGGCGCTGGATGGAGTAGATACTGCCACCAGCTCAGGGAGGTGGACACACCAAGGAGGAGGACCCGCCAAGGAAGAGGGGGAAGAGGAGGACCCACCAAGGAAGAGGAGGAGGACACGCCAAGGACGGAGGGGAGGACACGCCACGGAGGAGGTGGACACGCCAAGGAGGTGGAGGAGGACAAACCAAGGAGGTAGAGGAGGACACGCCAAGGAAGTGGAGGAGGACACATCAAGTGGGGAGAGGAGGGGAAACCAAGGAGGGAGAGGAGGACACGCCACGGAGGAGGTTGAGGAGGACACAACAAGGAGGTGGAGGAGGACACGCCACTGAGGAGGTAGAGGAGGACACGCCACGGAGGAGGTAGAGGAGGACACACCAAGGAGGTGGAAGAGGACAAATCGAGGTGGGAGAGGAGGACACGCCAAGAAGGTGGAGGAGGACACGCCAAGGAGGGAAAGGAGGAGGACACACCACAGAGGAGGTGCAGGAGGACACGCCAAGGAGGTGGACGAGGAGAAACAAAGGAGGGAGAGCACGACACGCCACTGAGGAGGGAGAGGAGGACACACCAAGGAGGGAAAGGAGGAGGACACACCAAGGAGGAGGGAGAGGAGGACACACCAAGGAGGGAAAGGAGGAGGACACAACAAGGAGGGAAAGGAGGAGGACACACCAAGGAGGGAAAGGAGGAGGACACGCCAAGGAGGAGGTGGAAGAGGACACGCCAAGGAGGAGGTGGAAGAGGACACGCCAAGGAGGAGGTGGAGGAGGACACGCCAAGGAGGAGGTGGAGGAGGACACGCCAAGGAGGAGGTGGAGGAGGACACACCAAGGAGGAGGTGGAGGAGGACACACCAAGGAGGAGGTGGAGGAGGACACGCCAAGGAGGAGGTGGAGGAGGACACGCCAAGGAGGGAAAGGAGGAGGACACGCCAAGGAGGAGGTGGAGGAGGACACGCCAAGGAGGAGGTGGAGGAGGACACGCCAAGGAGGAGGTGGAGGAGGACACGCCAAGGAGGAGGTGGAGGAGGACACACCAAGGAGGAGGTGGAGGAGGACACACCAAGGAGGAGGTGGAGGAGGACACACCAAGGAGGAGGTGGAGGAGGACACGCCAAGGAGGAGGTGGAGGAGGACACGCCAAGGAGGAGGTGGAGGAGGACACGCCAAGGAGGAGGTGGAGGAGGACACACCAAGGAGGAGGTGGAGGAGGACACACCAAGGAGGAGGTGGAGGAGGACACGCCAAGGAGGTGGTGGAGGAGGACACACCAAGGAGGTGGTGGAGGAGGACACACCAAGGAGGGAAAGGAGGAGGACAAACCAAGGAGGTGGTGGAGGAGGACACACCAAGGAGGTGGACACACCAAGGAGGGAAAGCAGAAGGACACACCAAGGAGGAGGTGGAGGAGGACACACCAAGGAGGTGGAGGAGGACACACCAAGGAGGAGGTGGAGGAGGACACACCAAGGAGGTGGAGGAGGACACACCAAGGAGAAGGTGGACACACCAAGGAGTATATCCGCTTGAGTATATTGCACAAACATCCTGACTGTGTATGTGGCCATAGCTTTTGCCTCCCCCCGTCTGCCCACCGGAACCGCCTCCAAGTCACAGGGTTGGAACCCAGCAACAGCAACATTTGTCCCTTTGAAACGAAGTGCAGAGTTCTGATGATGGGACGCGTACCTTTTCGCAGAGGCTGAGGCATAGTCAGCACAAAGATGACCAGCAAGGACGGGACATCTCGAAACAACATGGGCACCTCGGGTCTCTCTTCGTCAAAACTGCTGCAAAACAAGAGAAGGAGATGGAAATGGGTCACACAAGTCTTTTATTATCATCTGAAAGCGACGGTGTACGTGCACATGGTTCTTCTCCGGAGGAACATATCAGCTGAAATGTTGACTTAATGCATCTCCAGCTCCAGCTGAGCTGTGCGCCGTTTCCTGTGAAATGTCTTCTTATTCTGTTGACAATTAAACTCTGCTCCCCTGAGAGGCCTCGGGAGTCGCAAATGCGAGGGACGGCACTTAAGCTTAATAATACCCTCCATTACCAAAGCACTCAGCACTTCATAACAAGAAAAGGACGCCTTTATGGATGCAGCACTCACCCCTGCTAAGACCACAATGCACACTTCCTCTCCTCTCCACATCAATCAAATGCATGGAATTCATTTACTGTACCTCTGTGACAGGCCTGTCCAATCCGCCACCGCGTAAAAACAGTCTTTATTTAACAAGTACACTGACAAATTAAACAGGAATTTTAATTCAATTTCATAAGAATATATATATATTTTTTTTATATCCGACTGCTGTGCCCCGCCCCACTTTTACTCATCTTTTAACTGTGTATTAACCAATGAATGCTGTATTTTGGTGTGTCTTCTATTCTGTTTACTTGCTTTATTCAACTACATTTTTCTGTAAAGTGTCTGAGTATCTTGAAAAGCGCTATACAAATAAAATGTATTATATTATTATTAAGAATAAAGTCAAAAAGCTTTAAATATTTTAATCATAAAAGACAGAATTTAACAAGAAAGATAATTGTAAAAAAACTGTTTAAAAAAAAGTACAAATATTAAGAGAAAAACACATTACAAGTATCATAATATTATGGGAATAAAGTCATTATGATATAATAATTACACAAAAAAATACGTGAAAAAAAGAGCAAAGTTGATATTAATAATATTCTTAATGCTTCATATTTCACATTTAATTTACTAGCAAGATCTCATAGTGGATATACTGGTCATATTTTTCAAACATTTCATATTATATTGTAAACTGTATGCGTATATAATCCTGGGTAAAATTGTTAATTTGTTAATACTTTTTCGGTTGTTTATATTGCATATTTTTATATTTTTAGACGTTTTTCCACCACGCACGGCGGCCACAGCTGGTAGAAGACGCGTTGACACCCCTGGTCCATGTCCTACTTAGCCAGACCGCCTCAGGGTGCCAATGACACGGCTCCTGAAACCTCCACAAGTATTTTTAAACAGCAAATGGCTCCTGTGAGAATACAGGACGCCCGTGAGCGTTTGTTATGGAAGGAGGAGCAGATCTTTATTGTTTTTGGGGGCACGATAATACACCGGAGCGCTTTGGTAACCCAAGTCAGGAAAGACGATGTTGTGCGTTACCAAGCTTTGGGTGGACAACTGAGGGCGAGAACGCGACAGCTGTATTTAGCTCCTCTTTGTGTGACGGAAAACCTGTCGGGGGGGTTGGGGGAAAAAGGGGAGGGAGGGGTGGATGAAGGGTTGGTGCTTGAAGAAAAAGCTCCTTTGATTGCTTGTTGATGTGATGGTGGCTGTGATGCTGGGAAGAGATATTGGAGGACAATAAAAAGAGCGCTCACTCTGCCTCTTTGCTGGGTGTGAGTTGAGTCAGCTTGGTCCACGGGTTGTAGGCGGAATCGATGCTGTACAGACGCATGTGCATGGCCAACACATGAAACAGCTGGTCTGCGGGAGGGCAAGAAAAACACTTTCAGTGTCGGCTTTATTTTCATCTGGTGAGCAAGCTGGCTGAGCTACTGTTCCTGTCGGACTGAGGAACATACTGGATACAAACTATGGGAGCCTCTTTACCCCACTGAGAGGAACACCAAAAACATGACATCAAAAGTCCAAATGATGAATTCATTCTGAGATAAAAAGCAATATTAGGAGGTCAAATGACACAGACATGAGATAAGAAAGTCATGATTATGACAACGTTTCGATTATGAGTCATAATTATGAGATAAAAAGTCCAAATGATGTGATAAAAAGTCATAAAAATGGCATAAAAATAAAAAGTTAGAATTTTGAGACAGGAAAGACATCATTATGAGATAAAAAGTCAGAAATACCAGATAAAAAGTCATAACTGTGAGGTAAAAAAAAAAAGTCATAATTATTAGATTCATTTTTTGTACCGCTTTTTCCTCACGAGGGTCGCGGGGGTGCTGGAGCCTATCCCAGCTGTCTTGGGGCGAGAGGCGGTGTACACCCTGGACTGGTGGCCAGCCAATCACAGGGCACATATAGACAAACAACCATTCACACTCGAACGGCACAGTGGTCTAGTAGTTAGCGCGCAGACCAGGGTTCAATTCCACCCTCTGAGTTTGCATGTTCTCCCCGTGCATGCGTGCGTTTTCTCCAAGTACTCCGGTTTCCTCCCACATTCCAAAAACATGCTAGGTTAATTAGCGACTCCAAATTGTCCATAGGTATGAATGTGAGTGTGAATGGTTGTTTGTCTATATGTGCCCTGTGATTGGCTGGCCACCAGTCCAGGGTGTACCCCGCCTCTCGCCCCAAGACAGCCCCTATGGACAATTTGGAGTTGCCAATAATTATTAGATGAAAAGTCAAAATGTGATTTAAATCAAAATTACAGTTGAGATAGTAATAATTCTGAGATCAAAAGTCATATTTTAAGACTTTACAATCTGATCATTTGAGCTTCTTTATCTTTACAGCAATGGTAGTATTTAAAAACTGACATAGTGAAGTGATGAAAGGCAAGTCCTTTCAAGGCAAAGTAGTCCTCCAACATGTTGTTTTTCTATAATGCACAAGACCAAAGGGCATCAAAACAACCATTCCAATTAATAATAATAAATGACAACACTGAAACAAATTCCACTAACACTAATCTGTTTTCCTTTTAAATACACTATGCTTGACAAGAGAGTATTTTTGTACAGCTTCAATACTTGGAGCAACACTGCCCTCCACAGGTGGATGTAGGCAAAGCCAAGAAAAGTACAGCATGTTTCAGTCTCCACAGTATGACTTGGCTTCAGATGCATACAACCGCATGGAAATAAAAAATGCATAGAAAGCCCATCCTTATTAGGCAGTATACTTCAAATACACTACTGAGGCTGGAATGGGTGAAAAATATCCCAATTTTGGAATACATTCCCAGCAGATAATGTCCTGGTATTTATGTGATCCAGATCCATTGGGTAGATCCAATTCATACAATTACACACAAGTGCATCTTGTCGTTCACCCTCAGATCAGTTTCCCCGGGAAAAAAGATGAACATTATTGCACACCAAGTAAGTCCAAGCGTCCACGGCCATGGCTACATGGTTAATGTAGCTGAGAAAACGCCAAAGCTTGAATATAAAACCTCCTTGAGGCCACCCGAGGGTGACAAGCCATTTCTCTGCAGCCGCCTCAAGTTTGACAGGTTCATTCCAAAGTAAAAAATGTGTGTGAAGCACTCCCTCACCTGCACGAATATTATTACCTCTTGGTTGAATTTGTAAATGCAAGTCATGACTGGATGTTTGTAGCCATGCAGAGTCCTGCTTTTAAGCCAAGATCACCTCTACTGATCACAACTCTTATTTAATAAATGGTAATGGTTTTATTTCATTTCAACATGCATCAGATTACAATTGAGTGCATCCCATAATCAGTTCCCAGTTCCACATGTCCAAAAGGAGTAGGAAGAAGCAAAGCTTATTAAATCCTACCCCTCCATCTGGTACTTTTACAATCAGTAACTGTTACATTTGTTCACTTCCTGCTTTCCATAATACAGTTTAAGGTTTTTTTTTAATAATGTACCTTGTCCCGAAGTAGGAGGATTAATTTGGGAAAACCTAAGAGAAATTTGATAGGGCGCTACTCTCCCCTCTCCCGGCAGCTGCACGTCCTTGTCAAGCAGGACAGAGGCCATCAGCTGGGATAGCATCTATCCTCGACTGCCATCCTAAATAGACCGTTTGTTTCCTTTTGCTTTTATGGCTCCGGAGTGGCGCGGATGAACGACTTGGATCTCACAATCTGACAATTTGTTATGAAGGCAGAGGCGGGCAGGGAATGATGGACGGCCATATTTCATACAACTTCTTGTCCGCTTTGTCATTCCGCTCAATTTCTATTGACAGTAAGACTGGACAGTCATGTGGATTGTCCCTTTAAAAATACATTAGAAATAGAAATTAGGGCATAATAATTAGGGACCTAATAGGTCATTGGGGCTGTCAAATTATTATCATTTATAATCAGAATAATTACATTTTTCAAATGAATGAATCATGAATTGCAACTATGTCAAAAATATGGCAATTTTTACAGCATGGTTTTACCAAAATGATCAATAACAGGACATTATAAGTTATACATAGATATATACTATACTATATATACTATAGTATACTATACACACACACACACACACATATGTATATATATATACACATATACATATATGAAAAATATATATATATATATACATTCATTCATTCATTTTCTACCGCTTTTTCCTCATGAGGGTCGCGGGGGTGCTGGAGCCTATCCCAGCTGTCTTTGGGTGAGAGGCGGGGTACACCCTGGGCTGGTGGCCAGCCAATCACAAGGCTATATACACACACATATACGTATATATGTTTGTTTTATCTTAATCAAGCCAAAAGATGGCACACCATTTGAATCGCACTTTAACCGCATCGTGACGAGCATTTCAAAGACACCACAAAATTCAAGTAGAACCGACGTGTTTTTTCTGGCCTTTATGAACGATGATAAAAATATGGCCTTATTGATTTCCTTGTCTTTCTGTTGATTCAGCGCAGCCATAATAAAATGTTGTTGGGATGTTTAGAGTACCCATGAAGGACGAGGAAGTGGAACATAAGAAAACTGCCGTCTGTAAAGCGAGATCGCCAAGGTAGTATGGGTCGATCTCGTAAACGTTACATTTGTAGATGTCATGACATCAGTCAGCTGACTGACATTCACCCCCCCCCCACACACCCTCCTGATTTACTCTTGCTCCCCCGCAGCCTATCAAGCTACAGAGGCAGATGTCACTTTGTGTCATGAACTTCACTTTTCCGTGATATAATATATCAGTTATATATAATATATCAGGTCTTTTTCACAGCCCTAAACACAATCGAATGTCTTCTGACTTTTATAATAAGACAGATATACAAATATGGCATATAGTTTTTGTCACAATGTTTACGTAAAGACTTACTAAGACATGAGCGCTTTGCAGCCGCACTGGCGCCGCCGCAGCACAGGTTGCCTCCGCGATGCACAAGTTCTAATTCCAGGTTGGTCCTGTAAAGAGAGAGTCAGGTGATATACCAGTAGAAATCATTTTTAACATTTCTTTACATCAATACTGTAGGCTGCGTGCGCATGTGTGGCTGTGTTTGCAGTCATTTAAGTGTCCATCACTTTGTAAGATTCCGCAGGAGTTTTGTGATGAGCCTGAACGCACCATACTTAGGAAAAGCTCAGTCAGCACTCATAACAGTTTGCTAGTTTTGATCCTGCTTGTTGAGTATCAAGTGTCCATGATTTGACTGGAATCTGTCCGTGGTGTCCCAACTCTTAGTTGGTCTTAGTCTTAGAAAATATGTAATATGGTAAAATAGTGGTAATTCTACAAGAATAGTTCAAATGTCCAAATATGAAAAGAGGAAAAAGTTGTATTCTAACAAGAAAAAAAGTTGCAATTCTACAAGAATAAACTGCATTAATTTTAAATATCACTTTAGTAGCAAATAACTTAAATTGTAAAAGTGTTAATGTGAGAATAAAGACATAAAAATTTGGTTGGTGAGGAAAAAAAAGTTATATTATGGGAATAAAGTCAAAATATTACCGTTATTGATGAATAAGTGTGAAAGAATTGGAGAATTTTAAATAAAAGCAGAACTGGGACAGAAAGAGCAAAGAGTGAAGTTGATACTAATTACTAAAAGCCTTCACCCAAAGCTGAGAAGTACTGTTTATACTACGTATAACTTCTTAAAAAAAAGTGTCCCTTCACATGACTTGTCATGTTATTTGCTACACAGCATTTCATCCTACAAAAAACAAAAAGCAGCTCAGTGATTTGTGGAAAGGAAAACGCTGTCAGCATCGGTGCTGCTCATCCCGCAACCATAACCAAAACGGGAAACACTAAAGCCAAACCTTTCCGGGTACGTAGATGCTGAACACTGATAGGCAGAAGCCAAAATAAAAGTGATGTGTTCACATCTCCTAAAAATCGCCATTTCCTTCCAACCAACAGAGGCCAACACAGTGGGGGCAAATCTTTGTGTTTCCTGAGAGTGGGGAGAAAAAGCAATTTCACGTAGATAATGCAGCGAGGACGACGCTCCAGCTGGCTTTTGCTGATAAGAGCACCCCTGTGACAGAGGAATTTTCCACTCCTCAGGCAATTTGCGCTGTTCATTGAACTTCAGAGTGCCAACAGGCACCCAAAACACACTCCAGGGATTGAACTCAGGGTGAAGGGCTGCTTCCGCCAGTCCTCTGCAATCCCAGATGTGGTTTTTGCAAGGATTCAGTGCAGGTCACAGCTGATGGGTTGGCTGGGACAGGGGTCTGGGACAGGGGTCTGGGCGGGTGTCATCACATTCCACTGCTGCTCTTCTTTCTGTGTGGGACTCAGTGCTTTGCGCACCACGCCCGCCGTCTGGTGACCCCAGTCATTTGACTCCTCTCTACAGCCAATCACGGACTAGGGTGTTAGGTCTGACGTGTTCGTCTTCTCAGATTAGTCCTTATTTCCACAAAGATAGCTCTGGATTTCAGTCTTGATCGAAGATGGCTCTCCGAATGCGGGGATGTGGGGATGCGGGGGCCAACACATGCACACATGTTAACATGCTCTATAGGACTGGATATTTGCTGTTTTTTTAATTTTCCAAATGTTTCAACTTTTGTCAATAATCCTCACACATTTTTTTCTGATCTAATTTATTTAATTATTTTATTCCCATAATAACTATAAATATTATAACTTTCCACTAAACCTAACTTTCTGAAAATGTTATGTTTAAAAAAAAAAAATTCCCTTTAATATTTAAATAGGGCGGCACGGCGGTCTAGTGGTTAGCGCGCAGACCTCACAGCTAGGAGACCAGGGTTCAATTCCACCCTCGGCCAAGTCTATGTGGAGTTTGCATGTTCTCCCCGTGCATGCGTGGGTTTTCTACGGATACTCCGGTTTCCTCCCACATTCCAAAAACATGCTAGGTTAATTGGCGACTCCAAATTGGTAAGGTATGAATGTGAGTGTGAATGGTTGTTTGTCTATATGTGCCCTGTGATTGGCTGGCCACCAGTCCAGGATGTACCCCGCCTCACGCCCGAAGACAGCTGGGATAGGCTCCAGCTCCTCGTGAGGATAAGCGGTAGAAAATGAATGAATATTTCAATAACATTTTTCCTCATATGGCAAGTTTATTCTTTTATTCTTCTGACCAACTGTCCCAATACTTTTGTCCATTACGTGAGGGTCACACGGCCGATGGGTTCTTACCTTGCCACCGAGTACATGAAGAGGAAGTCATTATCAGGGGAGCCCGGGTTCTTGCCGTAGTCCATGTACTTCTTCTGCGTGGTGTTCTTGATGTCTTTGATGACCAGCTCCATCTCTTTACTCAAGTTGGACTCCGTCTAAGCAGGCAAACACAAACGCAACATCACGACCGCCGCAGACCTTTGTGTCCACTTCGTCTTACATGGATGCAACACGCAATCCAACAGTGCGGTCATCACATAAGGAATACGTACTGGGAAAAGTCCAAGGTTCTCCTGAAGGTCTCCCACTTCCTTTATAAGCACACCGATCTTCTTGTTTGTGGGGGTGTGCCAGATGCCGGCCTCAGAGCCCCGGCCAGGTCGACAGGGAAGTACGCTGTTGGCAAACTGTCGACACAGCGGGCAGGTAAACTCACCCTTGTCAACAGAGAACCCCTGCAGGACCTGGTCATTCTGAAGAAGATTATTTACAGAAAGGAAAGAAAGTGTTAGCGGGGACCGATTATGCTTTTTCCACTTTTCTGACCGATAAATGTAGTTAGAATGTTGTTGAAGTTTCAGATAATGAGGTTCGCACATTTGGAAGTAAGCCCTGAAAGAAACACTGGCTCCATGTGATGTCACAGTGAGCCAGACATCCTAATATGGGCGTGCCTGGGTACAAGCTGTTAGCTGTACAACCTGCGTGGGACCAATTACAGTCAAGTGGGTGTGCCCAGTGGAATAAACTATTTTGGAAATCCAAGGAAATACATTTGGAATAGGTGCAGATTCTGAAAGATCTAGAAAGCTAACTGTGTGGGTTATCGTGTGGAGCTGCTCCATAGCAGTCCACAACAAAAAAGAGCATAATAGGTCCCCAATAAACGTTCATGAAAGCTTTCCATGGCTTTGCCGAGCTGCCATCTCATTGGTCAATATCTTGATTAGTGAGGCAAATTTCAAATGGACAACGATTGACTGCGTTTTCCATCAATCGGCTTCCCAATCAAACAAATCCTGTCATTGTTAAAGACAAGAATGTTGACGTTACCCTCAGAGACTCCATGTAGGACTTGTGGCAATCTATATGCAAGGTGTGTCCGCAGGTCTGCACGTAGACGCCCCCGTCCCAACCTATCGACACAGACTGCAGGCAGGAGCTCTGCAGCGTAAACAGCACATCAGTAAGCACCTTCCCAACATCAACCCTTTCTGTTTAGTCTAGAAACACACGTCATACAGTACTTTGTCCTTACATACACGTCAGAGGTGTCCAAAGTGACGCCTGATTCTTTACTGGCCTGAAGCACTTACTAATAATATCATTGAACATGATTTTGTTGTTTTTAATACAGCAGTAAAAAAAAAAACATCTGAATATGAATATGAAATAATGGCATTTGAGTTGCATGAAGAATTTTTTTGTAAATTGTAATTTTTGGAAAATTAGATTGGGATGGAATAGTGATAATGTTAGGTTCAACTCCAAATTGTCCATAGGTATGAATGTGAGTGTGAATGGTTGTTTGTCTATATGTGCCCTGTGATTGGCTGGCCACCAGTCCAGGATGGCCCCCGCCTCTCTCTCTCTCTCTCTCTCTCGCCCCAAATTCAGTTGGGATAGGCTCCAGCATATCCCCATAACCTCAGTGAGGATAAGTGGCGTAGAAAATTTACAAGAAGTCAAAATATATATTTCAAAAATAAAACTAAATAAAGTGCCAGAACTATTAAAGACTATTTGTTTTTTAAAGTTTAAAGTATTTAAAGAATTTTTTGGAAAATTTGGTTGGGGGGAAAAGTTGTATTATGGGAATAATGTCATGATTATGAGAAGAAAATGTACAAATTATTTAAAATATTTGGATAATTAAAAAAAATGTGCATGAGGTCAAAATACTAAGACAATTCCTGGGGGGGGGGGGGGGGGGGGGCAAACATGGAGGAAAATGAGCCAAGAGTGAAGTTGATACTAGTAGGCTTTTTCACAAAGCTGAGGTGCATATATACTATTCTATATTATGTGCTTAGGTTTATTATGAGATTTTTGCAGAGCTGCTGGAAATGTGAATTTCTCTTGGAGCTGAATAAAGCATCTATCTATCCATAAGATCATACTTTATGATATACCAAAGTGGTATTCTTTCTTTCTTTCACTATTTGGCCCTTGCTGGAAAAGGTTTAATAAAGCAAATGAAGGCATAACAACATAAGCTGTTGTCTGATAAAAGCACATCCATCTCCCTAATAGCATTCCTTTAACTAAGTGCCTCCAACTAATGTTCCTCCTGTGAAGACTGATGCTGCTTTTCTGAGACACCCACATCTTTGAAGAAGCGTTGCAAAAGGGTGAGTCGGACGTCATGAGCCACTGCGCACGTGTCGGCAGAGTAAATGTGCTCTTCATCGCAGGTTGGGAGCTTCTTAGCCTCTTCGCTCTTGCAGCGATGTCCAAGCACTGGAAGACAATCAAGGCCAGTGACTACACAAGGATGGCGACGGATATGTCGGCCATCAAAGTACATAACATTTAGATCAGGGGTCTCAAACTCAATTTACTTGGGGGCCACTGGAGCTCAGGTTTTAAAAAAAAAAAACGCATTTATTAAAAACAAAAAATTTTTAAAAACTTCTCTTTGGTTCCAATTTTCTACAAGAAAAGCTCTGATAAACCATTCCACTGTTCTCAAATATCTTACTTTTTATTTTTCTGCACAAAATAAGATGAAAAATATATAAACAAATCAAGAATAAAGAAAATCAATCAATCAGTAATAAATAAATATAATAATAATAAAACGGCAAATAATAAAAACTTAAGAAACCACATATAGTTGGTGGGTAGACTTTTTTTCAGATTAAAATGAACAAAGCATTATTAGAGCCCTGTAGACATGACAAAACACGACTATAGTCACATTTATACTCTTTTTATTTACAACATATTGCGCAACTGCAGGGTCTTGAGACACATGCTAACTCGCAAACTAGAGAGCTAGCGACCTAAACGCTAGCCTTCAAGTTATTTCCTTTAAACTTAAATAGCCAAAAACGTACCACTTCCACACGGATAGGGAAGATAACTATTAACAGTTATTTAACCTTTAACATGAACTAACATTAAACTTTCATATCAAGGCGGGGGCCTCAAACTAGTGTCCTGCGGGCCACATTTGGCCCGCGGGCCGCGTGTTTGAGACCCCTGATTTAGATCCCCGCTTTTTGGGCCAAGGTGTTACCCTCCAAGACCACCAGAGAAAAAGCAAGTCATTGATCCGCCTATAAATACGTCTATATTGAACACATGACCCCCTTTCACATCGCCAGTAAGGTCATGTGATGACATACTGGGTGGCTGCATCAGACAAAGGAACTTTGTATTGGGAAATGATGGGAGTATTACCCGAGGAGGCCTGGAGGAGAACAACTAGGCCGGTGGGTCTGTCCTCCGTGGAGGGTCCACTCTGTCCACAGATCACACAATCATAGAGAACCTCTGACTCCATCATCTCCGACGCTCCCAGGTCCATGGCTGCCTCCGTCTCCGGAGATTCTGGTGAAAAACAAAGCGTACAGTATGTGTGTGTAAGCAGACTTCCGTGTAAATTCTATTATGTTGTCCAACACAAGGTCTGGGGGCCATATTTGGCCCGCCATATTGTTTAATGTGGCCCACAAAAAAAGTCATGTAAAGAGACATTTACATTTTTTCATATATTTATTTTCATTGTATTAGTATTTTTTTTTACTTAAGACAGCTGGGATAGACTCCAGCATGCCCACGATCCTTGTAAGGATAAGCGGTATAGAAAATGGATGGATGGATACAATGGAACGATACAACAGTCAATCTAAGTTAGTTAGTAAAACGCGACAAAAGGAAAAAGATAATTATGAAATGTGTAATAATATGCTGAGGTGATGATGCATTAATAGTTTGTGAATGCAGAGGCGGCCCTCTGAGGACAACCATAAAGGCCCCGTGTGGCCTACGGTGAAAAGGGGGTTTGATGTCCCCATTTAAACCTACACATATTGTCAAGCCAGCTCATTGAATAAACATATGGATATTCGGTTATGAAATGAGTTTGAAATGTTAAGAAGTGTATTTACCAGGAAATATTGAAGGAGAAATGTCAGGCTGTGTTGATTTATGACTCTTGGAGAGAATGTGCGCTTAATAAAAGGTCACTGTGGCAGCTTACGCCGCAGGCACGTACGTATACACACACACACAGTTCAATGACAAGGCATTATAAATGGTGCGCCGCCGTGTGAATGCTACTCACATGTTGATTGTACAAGTGTTATATTGGACATGGAGGCACAGCTTGTTCATTGCATGTTATTCTACGTGGGAGAAACACAGCTTGTGTGAGGTTGGTGGTTATAGTACATGTTCAATGACTAACCAGTTACATGAAATGATGCAACTTTGATATTTTGTATCTAAAAACAGTGAATGTTGGTTTGCAAGTCAGCTCATGAAGTTACGACAGGCGGGAAAAAGGGGGCGCATGATTTGCTCACCCATGCACAATACGGGTAATCTCGCCTCAGAGAGTTTTTTATTTTTTTTTTTTCAATTAACGGTTATCTGAGCTACTTTTAATGTCAGTGTGATATCAAAATTCTGTCATATCCATCACATCCAATAATGATCATGCACTCCTCAGACAATGTAAACACTGCATGCAAGTGACAGATCACAGCATTGATTCATAGGCAACACTTCTGGCCATTTTCAAACAACCTACAACTCCAATGAACTGCATCCTAATTCAATGTCGGGATGCAAACTAAGCAGGAAGCTTCAAATAAAGTCCCAGCTCAGCAGGAAGAGGTCACACAGAGGTCACATTATAGTCCCTGTCTGGCCAGTGCACTCATTCCTCATTCTCTAACAACACAGTGTCAGGAGGGGGGGCAAGGGAGTCCAGCACCACTATTAACACAGAGACCCCATGTGGCCCCACCACCACCACCACCACCACCAGCAGCTAGCTTCTCCATTTGTCCTCGCAGGCCTGCTGTCACCACGTGCTTACCTTGCATCAACTTGCACAAAAACATCTCGAAAAGCTAGCGGGTTGCCATTCAAACGTGACAAAGTACTTTATTAAGGTCTTGTACGCCTGTCGTAATAAACGGTTCACTCTGAGAACAATGCACCTTTCTCACGGTGCCTCAAATCAAACAAATCAAACCACGCTATCAACTTCTATTTAACCAGTTTGCTGTAGTTAGAATTAAAAAAACATACTTTGAGCAACAAAATGGGCGCCGACATCGCCGCCATCACTGGGAGAGCTTCCGGCTTCCCAGCATGCCTTGTGGTACTTGTTTTGTACCACAAGTACAAAAGGCTTTAATACATGGAAAAGAGAACATCGTTGTGTTCAAAGTGTGGCTGGGGGGGAATTTGGAAAAATCAGATCAAAATATGAAGAGAAAAATAACACAAAAATGGAAAATGTAAAAAATCTAAAACAAACTGCAGATATTGAAACAATTGCTACACAACAAGAATTAAGGCAAAATATCAAAGAGAAAAAAGTTTTAATCTAAAAATACAAGTCATAATATTAGGGAAAATAACATTTTAGTAGATTTTTGTTGATAAACTATTAAAGAGAGACATAATATGATTAGAAACAAGCAAAACAAAATAAGGGATAATAAGGGAAGTTACATTATGGGAATAAAGTCATAAAACTACAAGAAAAATTAAGAAATTAATTCTATGCTGAAGGACTCTTTTCACATCAAGGGACAAAAAGGAGGAATAATTATTATTATTATTCCCTTACCAACATCCATGGCCGTTTCCATGAAACTCTTCTGCCTGGAGGCAAATTCAGCAAGCAGTTTCTGTTGCCTCTCTCTGGCCCTCTGGCGTCTGAAAAACACAAGAAATATACTTGAGCCAACACGCCACCGTGTGCCAAGTGGCTCACCTATTTACCTGGCCTTCCACAACACACATTGGAATGCCACTTTGGGGTCCGTGATTTGAAAGCTGGAAAGGCTGCTAATCAAACCAACATGATGGATTGAGCCCCACACTGTAAATTACGACACTAATTTGAGGGCATAAAAAAAAAAAAACACTCATGGCTCAATCCTTTTCACTGACGGCATCAGAGAGCCGAAAGCCTGGCCAATGAGATGAAGCCTCTTACCAGGCACCGGGGTGAATGCATTGCTACCTGGTGGTTGTCATGGAAACACCTCCGGCCAAGTGAAGTCGAGAGATGATATATTTGACTGTCTCTGGAGTGAAGCCAATCCCCAAAGAAGGCCATTTCCCAATGCTTATAGCCTACTTCTTCATCATTATGGGAGAGAAATGGGAGTTCATAAATGGGAGTGGTAAAAAAAAAAAATCAATTCTGTAATTCTAAATTGTCCAGAGTGTGACTGGTTCTTTGTCTATATGTGCCCTGATTGGCTGGCCACCAGTTCAGAGTGAATGTATCCTGCCTCTCCAAAGTCAGCGGGGATAGGCTCCAGCATAACCCCGCAACCCTAGTGAGGATAAGCGGTACAGAAAACTGATGGATGGGCAAAAGTCATAATAATATGGGAATAAGTCTAAATCAGGGGTCTCAAACATGCGGCCCGCGGGCTAAATGTGGCCCGCAGGACACTAGTTTGAGGCCCCTGCCTTGATATGAAAGTTTAATGTTTAATGTTTAAGTTTGATATGGATGCTGTATGGTATCATGTACCCAGAAAAAATTATTACGTTTGATTAATGTTCATGTTAACGGTTAAATAACTGTTAATAGTTATCCTCCCTATCCGTGTGGAAGTGGTAAGTTTTTGGCTATTTAAGTGGAAAACCTGATGTGGCCCAGCCTCGCCCAGAACCGAGCTCCAGTGGCCCCCAGGTAATTTGAATATAATGGAAATAACGTCATAATATTACAAAAATGACATTTACAAAGATTATTTAAGAAGAAAGTTCAACTACTTCTTAACAGTAATTATGGAATTAAAGTTGTAATATTACAAAAAGAAAATTTATGAAAATTATTTGAGAATAAAGTTTAACAATTTTGTTGAAATAACAATAAAATGGGGAGTGAAGTTTATACAAATAGGATTTTTCATCTATATGACAAATTTGAAATGCAGGTTTTTTTTTTCTTTTTGAAAAAATAAATAAATAAAAAAATAAATAAAAAAAACTTAATGAAAATAAATAAAAAAAAAAAATTTTTAAATAAATTAAAAAATGAAAAGAGTTTTCTTGAAAATGTCTTTGCATATCTTTGCAAAATATCCTTTCATATTTCAGTAAACCAGAGGAAACCAAGATTGTACCTCTCTTCCTTATCCATGGCTTTTTTGTCTGTTGGACTGCTCTTCTTTGGCGGCACAGGAGGCGACACCTTTCCGCAAATGTCCTGGATGCTGCGCTTGATTTGGCAGCTGCGCATGGCCGCCTTGGCGAGGATACGCTCGATGGCGGTGATTCCGTCCCCGTGAGCGTGACGGCTCGTGTCCATGTTGTCCAGCCAGGACGCGGACAGAGAGTTCTGCTTGGACGACAGCTTCTGGTGCAGCTTGACCAGCAGGGACAGCATGCTTTCTCTTATCTCCAGGATCTCCGTCACCAGCTGGGGGGGTGTACCTGGCGGCACCCAGCGCGTCGATGAGCTCTTGGGCCTGACGACCTGGTTGGCCTCTGAGCTGCTGCGGTTGATTATCTCTTGGAACTTCCTCCTGCGCTCTGCTACCAGGCTAAACACTTGGGCTTCACGCAGGTTCTGAAATCAGGCAGAAAGAAAATGAACTTTTAAATGTTGTTAGAATCTGGTGTTCTTGTGTTAAAAGCCACCAAAGTTTCAAAAATGAGCCCAGAGAGAAGTTTGGGATGGTCTCTCTGCTTCCACCCTCGTCCCCCAAGCTCTGCTTCTCTATTCACGGTGTTAGCAATGTCTTCCAGGGAAAGCTACATTTGTGTACAATTCTTAAAGACGCCACCATCAGGCACAAGTGGGTGGACTTCCTGATTCCCTACCAACATAAGAAATGTATTTTAATCTGTTAACAGCATTTCACATTGGACTGTTTAGTGAACATGGGCCACTATGCAGCTGGACTAGCCTCGTATTTCAACTCCATGTTACTAAAATGACATGAATTTTTCCTCATAATATCACCAGTTTATCCTCATAAACCGGCAACATCACATGAGAATACATTTATCTCTCAATGTTTTGACTTTATTTGCGCATAAATTACACCAGCTTTTGTTAATTTTCCAACTATTCTTAAATTTATTTCTTAAATTCTTCATTTCAATTCTTCAATTCATGTAATTCCGACTATATTCCCCATACTATTTAGACTTTATTCTCATAATATTACCACACCACCTCAACCTAATTCTCCAAAAAAAAAAAAAACTTTAGTTTGGTTTGTTGTTCCTGCTGATTTTTCTTTAGCTTACTTGTTGAATTCTACTTTGACCATGTACCGGTGGCCGCACTTTGGACACCCCAGGATTACTGTATTGGTGCATGAATACAGCAATTTTCTTCATAAAGCTCCATTCAATGAGGTTATGCAGGTGTACCTAATGTTGTGGCAGTTGCCATAAAAAAGAAAATAGAAAAAGAAGAGGCGAGCAGGTGCTGCACTAAATCAGCATCTCCCAACCCCCGACAACAACAATAAAGTCCCGGACGTTGATGGATTGTAAGGATGCTTCATTAGCATAGTCAAATAGGTACAATGGACATAAAAGTCCAATGAAATGTCCATTATAAAAATTGCGGCAAGGTTTCATTACGGCCCTTCCTGATAGAGCTTCAGACAGAACCACTTCCAAGCATACGTACAAGCTGCGTGAAGGATGCCATGACCTGCCCTGACAAGAAGGACCCGAGCCGCACTGTTAAATAAACATGCATCATATTCCCAGGACGTGGCCACATCGATCACGCTGACATGCAGTTAAAAAGCGTTTACCCAAACCCGCATTATACACATAATTAGTTTCAGCAGTGGAGAGGGAGGGGAGGGGGGGGGTGCTGAAGCACAAACCACAGCACAGCAAGCCTCCTTTCAACGTGCAAAGGAGTTCTTCAACCATCAAAGGTACAAACAGCTACCTCTCTCCAGTTGGCTGAAAGACGCCTGGAGCTCTGTGGAGTGAGGATGGCAGTGGGGTGAACAATGACGGCCGCACCGAGAGGCCAAGCCGCCTCGGGGGCCGACGGGTGGTGATGCAGCCGTTTCAGAAGCACAGTGATGTGGGCGAGGTCAAGCCGACATCACCCAGCTGGGCCTCTTACCTGGCCGTAGGACGACGCCTCCGAGCTGGTGCTGGGCGGCGCCTCTCGCTTCACTTCGGGTGCCGTCTCAGGAACTCGAACTCGAACAAAGTTGATGATGTGGTGCAGATTGGAGATGAGGTTGGTACCCGGGAACCAACTGTCGTGGCAGTGCTCCTCGATGCACGGCTCCTGAAGGTACGCCGTCACAATGGCGCACCAAAGCAGCAAAAATGGAAACATCAGCACTGGGGTCACAACAACAAAGTTGATTTCCTTTTATTTATACTTACATTTTATCTACTGTAAGAACAATTTACAGCAAAAGTGGAAAAATCTGCAGCAATTTTACAATAATTAAAAATCTGTTGTAATTCTGAGGAAAAGAAGTTGTAATTTAATGAGAAAAAAAATCATCATTTTACGAGAATGATGCAGTAATATTATGAAGACAAGGTCATTTTAGTAGCATAAAGATGAAATATTAAAGAATGACTTTTAAATAAAGTCATAATATTACAGGAAACAAACAAAACAATGAATAATGAAAACTAGGTTGTGGAAAAAGTTGCGATGCTGAGAGAATACAGCAAAAAATGTGTGAAGTTGAAATTGTCAGAAATTAGCAGAAATGACAAAATACTGTAATTTTAAGAGAATTAAGTTAAAATATTAAGTTGCAATTTTACAACAATAAATTTGGAAACTTATGAGGGTAAAAAATAGCCTTTTAGTAGCACAGAGTTTGATATTTTCAAAGTGGTAATATTAGAAAAAACAAAAATAAAGTTCAAATTTTTGGGAAAAAGGGGTTAGAAAAAAAGCTACAATATTATGAGAATAAAATCATATAATACAAAAAGAAAAATTGTGACAATTATATAAGCGGTAAGTTGGAAATTTTAAAAAAAAAACAGCAAAATGCCAAAAGTCAAGTTACTTCTGATAATATATACTTTTTCACGTATATTTTTTAATTGAAATATGTATAACTTCTTAGCATATCTACATGTATTGCTTTAGAAAACATCAAAGTTGCAGCCTTTCATTTTTCACTATGTGGCCTACGCTGGTACACAGGCACATAATATGTACATTTAGTACATATAATAATGAATGACATACAGGCAAATCTGAATAAATGCTTCACAGACGTCAGCTATACGAATCACTACACTACCAATTGCAGTCAATCATTTTATAGATGACAAATTAGGAAGTTCTGACTTCCATTCCTCTTCTCTTACCTCGTCTTCTTTGCTGTCTTGAACCTGGTTGTCCAAGCCCAGCTCGATGAGGTAGAGCACCATGCACAGCACGTGTTCCGACATATTCTGATGATCCATCCATATCTACAAAGTACATTTCATTCGACGTTAGATCCTAAGCACAGCTGATATTGGCTGATATTGGCTGGGCGGGTTACATTCCGCCGTACGTGCTGGCAACGTACAAAAATGAAGGAAACCGCAAGAGACCCGCACGTGGCCCGCATGGATTTTCAAACCCTCAGACAGCATGCAATGCCTGTAGGAGGCCCGGGCAAGGCAGTGGAGGAGTATGTGACCCTTGCGTGTGTTCCAAGTTTAGAAATAAGTTGTGTACATTGCCCTGCCAAGGCAGTGGCTCCTGCCAAGGCAGTGGCTCCTTCCACGGCGGGCGACGTACTCCTCCAGCTGTGTGTGCCTTGCCCGGCCAACACCCTGGTTCTCCCAGTCAAGATAGCCATAGGAAGCAAGTACGGCCATCTTGCAAGGTAGCGAGTGGGCTGCACGAGCCTCTTACGATGCACACACGTACGTCCCCGGTGAGTGAAACATACGACAGCCTAACACACACCTAACAGGCACACCACACTCATGATCTAAAAAACTACCAATTTTCTTCCAGAGGGCCAGGACTAAAGTTCCATCAGGACTAAAGTACGTATCATGCAACACATCAAACAGCAGATAACAGGAGCAGATACAAGGACTGACCTTGTAAAGGAGAGTGAAAATCACAATGTGCAGGGTCTTGCAGTGCAACAGCTTGATGAGACCTTTGTAGCAAGGGTGCAGCGGGGTCCTCTCCTTGTAAGGCGGCCACGGGTTACCGGTGTGAATGCCAGACTGCTTCAAGCTGGACAACACAGTAAATCCCAAACGGAAAAAATGTAGAACACAGCACAAAGGACACGTTAGTGATGCAGACATGATGACGTGGAAGCTTCCAGGCATCACAAATCTATTTTTGGGGTGGGGTGTGAATTAGTCAATGACAACACAACTCAACACAAAACGATGTTTTTAAATGAAATGTTTATTAAAAGGGAGTAAATGTACTTATCCAATATACATATTATGTGTCAAATCTCCATGATAACAGCTCATCAAAATGTCTGATTCACTTGTCTGATACTCTTCTTCATCTCTAAAGCAAACCCAACCATCATCATTTACAGTGGAAGGTACCAAATATGCAGCTATTTCCCAATTTTGTTTACATTCCCGTTGCACAATCGCCCCCACCTCCCCAATTGTATGCTACTAGAACGTGGTTATTGTTAATAATATTTTGATGTTATTCTCCTAAAATTAAATATTTTTCTTGTTAAGATCTAAAGTTTTTTTTCTTAATAATTTGACAATATTCTTGGAAAATTACTGTTGTTTTTGCTGTTGTTTTATTTATATTTTATTTTTTAAATTATACTTTTAGAATGACAACGCTGGCCAGTAAAAAAAAAAAAAAAACTTTGAACTCCCCCGTCTCATACGTTAGGAAAACTAACGGCCAAATTGAAGTGTAACTCCTCCCGTGACAAGAGTTTGATGCTTCACGGTTTTATAAGTCGTTATTATCAGCACCGCCTTGCTGCTGTTTGCGGCAATGATGACTGGTATGTGATTCCATCTCCACCCAAAATAGCATCATTATCCAAGGGTTATCTTGCACCCGATCACTTCCAACGCTCAGCACTCCTTGAGTTACCATTGGCTAGTAATGGCGCTGTCATTCATTCCATTCATCACGAGAACGGCGAACACCCACGATTCTCCTTCACCGCCAGCTGACACGTTTGTCTCGGGAGATCGCAAGCAAACAAGGGAGAGATTTCCTCAATTCTATTACAATTTAGAGTGAAATATTGATTTCTCTGGACAGCTATTTAATTGGAAGCCGGTCTAGCACCACCAGCCCTGACCTTCCTTATCAGGTGCCTTCATGAGCAGGAGAGAGGTGACCCCCCCCCCCTCCCCTCACGACACAGGTGGACAAGACTTATTTCATTGATGAATGAAAAATTGACTCTTTATTTGGGGATGTGTAGTGTTCAACTTACAATGCCGAGTATCTGTCCATTGCCGACTGCACGTCCCGCCGATACACCGTTCTGAGAACAACCATGATGGGATCGAACTCCTTCTCCCACACCTCAGCTGAGAGGAGAAAAGGAGGAGATGTTTGGTAAGAAGAGGTGGTTCAGAGTGAAATTGACTTCCTAGTCCGTTCGTGGTGGTGTAAGACTGCCCCCCAGTGGCCAGATCCGGACTAACACGACCCAGGAGTTCACTCAGCAAAATAAAAAGAAGCTGTAGGCATTAGCAAGCCAGTCAGTATTTTATATAATAAATATAAATAATAAATGATGGAATGTTGCTTGAATAATGCGGTTTAGAACATTTTAATGGTTGGGGAGGTGTTGCTAGGTATGTTTTTGTCATATTGGTGGCGTCATATTTGTAATGACTAGCAGTGGCCAGTGGAGGGCAGGCTGTATAGTTACAGTACTCCCTCCTTCATCACGATCCCAATGTGATAAGAGAATTTCCACCAAGTAGAACTCATTCATAAATGGACAGATGTCATAGTTAGCCATAGTAACCTGTTAACCACCTTCTAGACATGATTTTTAACCTTATTAGAGCCCTCTAGACATGAAATAACACCCCTATAGTCACCTTTACACTCCTATTAACCAATATAGTAGACATAACAAGAGAAAATAAGACATATTAGGCATAACAAACCTCTTTACCACCTTCTAGATATGATTTTTAACATTATTAGAGCCCTCTAGACATGAAATAACACCCCTATAGTCACCTTTACACTCCTATTAACCAATATAGTAGATATAACAAGAGAAAATAAGACATATTAGGCATCACAAACCTCTTAACCACCTTCTAGATATGATTTTTTCAACATTATTAGAGCCCTCTAGACATGAAATAACACCCCTATAGTCACCTTTACACTCCTATTACCCAATCTAGTAGACATAAGAGAAAATAAGACATACTAGGCATAACAAACCTCTACACCACCTTCTAGATATGATTTCTTTTAACATTATTAGAGTACTCTAGACATGAAATAACACCCCTATAGTCATCTTTACACTCATATTACCCAATATAGTAGACATAAGAGAAAATAAGACATACTAGGCATAACAAACCTCTTTACCACCTTCTAGATATGATTTTTAACATTATTAGAGCCCTCCAGACATGAAATAACACCCCTATAGTCACCTTTAAAGAATATAAGATATAAATACAATGTTGCCTTGGTTAAAAGAACAGTCCAAGTCTATATTGTTGACAATTACGAATGAAAGTATATTAAAATCATTTTTCAAATTTCATTTGGCTTGAATGAAATGGTGGTGCGTTCACAAAAGCAATCTCAGAGAAGCGACCAACAACCTGAAATCATTGTGTGGTTATGATAGCTATCACTGAATGCAGTTAGTAGCTAAACTTGCCAAATTGCTATCCCTACGCGACAACAAACGTATTTATTGCATGTGCGTTATGTCGGATTCTCGCAGCAGGAAGAGGCGGGATATAAAGCTAGATGGTGTGTTGGAATGTCGGCGCCTACCTTTGGGGGTGTACATGCCCTGCTGCATGGAGCCTCCTGGCTCAAAGACAGGCGCTTTGAAATCAGCTACCGCAGACAGCACCTCTTCAAAGCTGCAGCTCCCTGGTACGATACCACTCTTTGGGTTGGGATTCTCGGGAATCTGCGGAAACATTCTTAAGGAACAAATCTGTGATGGATGAAAAAGGGTACGCAGTAAATGCCTCACGTGGCTGCCGGGAGATTTATTGAAAAGGATACAAGGTCTAACAGCGAGCTGTGAGTACGATCATTCATACACAACTGCGATACCATCTCAGCCCGAAGGATCTCGTCGTCTGTCATGCCTGATGGCGAGAGCGAGGAGTCACTTTTGTTTAATGCTTTTGTGTCAGAGTCAGAGTCAATGCCGCCTAAATCTTAGGCTATGCTGGAACCTATCCCGGGGCACATATAGACAAACAACCATTCACAGCCACATTCATACCTATGGACAATTTAGAGTCTACACACACGCACCGGGAGAACATGCAAACTCCATACAGAGATGCCTCAAACTGGGATTCAAACCCAAAAATTTGCCAGGAAACCTGTTTATTATCTTCTAAATGTGCTTATTAGAGCCCTGTAGACATGAAATAACACCCCTACAGTCACCACGTTTGTATAACCCAATAAAGTAGATTCATTCATTCATTCATTTTCTACCGCTTTTTCCTCATGAGGGTCGCAGGGGTGCTGGAGCCTATCCCAGCTGTCTTCAGACAAGAGGCGGGGTACACCCTGGACTGGTGGCCAGCCAATCACAGGGCACATATAGACAAACAACCATTCACACTCACATTCATACCGATGGACAATTTGGAGTCGCTAATTAACCTAGCATGTTTTTTGGAATGTGGGAGCAAACCGGAGTACCCGGAGAAAACCCACGCATGCACGGGGAGAACATGCAAACTCCACACAGAGATGGCCCATCGTGGAATAAAGTAGATATAATCAGAAAAAATAAGACATATTAGACATAACTAAGATAACATAGGCACACATGTTAGCAGTTTCTTGGGAGTACTTACAGGCTTTAAATGGCTCCACACTCTTATTACTCAATATAGTAGTCAGAATAACAGTAAGTAAGCCATGTAAGACATACGTACATGTGTTCCCTAGGGAACCTTAGTGAGAACTCTAGTGTCTGTCTCACTGAACACTGACACCGAGTGGCCAATGTGGAATACTGTATTCACATTTTAGACAATTTGTTTAAGTATGCATTTTTTTTTACTAATAATAACTCATTATCTACCACAAAACAGTGACCAATTCAGACATTTCTGAAAAAAAAAACAACATATTGAAGCAGCGATAATCCAACTGTGATATCACGATGGACATCACAGTTTGATGGAAGAGCTGCTGCCAACTTTGGTATCGGTTGATGCAATAAATCGCTGGACAATATCGTAATATAACAGAAAGCCAATATGGAGAACCTACAGCTAACAGATGTAACTACAAAGACAAAATAGTCCCAAAACGGACCATGAAGGGATCAGGGTTTTGTTTTGTTTTCTTTTAAGTCTGTTCAGGAGGTGTGCCTGACGTCAATGAAACTTCCTTTGATCCGAATTAGGACATACTCCATCTTGCACCACTTACCTAAATGAATGCGGAGGCTTGTCAGTATGACCAAGAAGGTCAGAGCACCTTCTAGCATTGGTCTTTCCTGTTCAGAGTCTAACACGGCATTCTGATGCTGCGACGCCATGGTCAAAAGATCCACCACTTTAAACCTGCATGAACAAATACAGGAGTATTACTATGGATATTATATATTATTATTATTCTGCATTGTGTATTATATTATTATGAGAAAAAAAGCATTTCATAGAGCTGAACTATGAAAGAAAAAGAATAAAGTTGCAATATAAAATTATTGCAAAATTGAGACAAAGTCTAAATATTAAGCAGGCTATTTTTTTATAACTCACAAGGATATCTACATTGACAAAACAATTGTTTTGTAAATATTGTTGTTTTATCCTTTCTTTTTTAAGTAAATGGCCCTGGGTGAAAAACCTTTGGACACTCCTGGTCTAACGTGTATCTTTTAAAAAGACTTATATAACACGAGCATTACAAATTGCAAAAGTGCATGAGTCAAACCCTACCTCTCAAAAACACTTGAGATAAAGTAGTCCGGATCGAGCCTTGACGCACAAACCTGCAAAAACAATAAATTCATATCACAACAAGCTATGTGAGCTAGACAGACTGTGAAAAGTCCTGACCTGGAGAAGATAGATATCCGGGTCAATCATGGAGTTGCAGAAGTGCGACTGCACGTAGGTCATGGCTTGTCCTTTTATCTGGAGCCCATTCCTCACCCACATGTTGCTGTGGATCTCCGACAGGCACGCCTAGCGACAAACACACGCTGTCAGTTCAAATGGGATTTTTCGGTATCCACGGCAGAAGCTGTACCTGGATTTGCAACGGATGCACCATGATCTTCATCAGCATCTCTTGGTCAGGCAGGAGGCTGTCCAGGTCCAGGCCTTGGCACTTCACAGCCTGGAGATTGTTCCAATAAACCAGCTATCATTAGCCTGGCCTTTCCATGCAATGATTACATCTTAACAGCGACACTGACCTTACTGAGGAACATGGCGTAGTAGCGGTGTAGCGGCAAGTGAAACGTCACTTGATTTGGCGAAGGCTGGAAGAGAAACAGAAGCCATGAGAATCACCAGGCCATCACGCTGGTTTGTGTCTAACTTTACCTCATCAGTGAAGCTAATAGCATCAAACCAGATTTGAAGAGTCTCCAAACAGTAGCGGACCACAGTTTTAGTATACTCCTGAGTCTCCTGCGCAGAGACATGACAACATGTTAAAGACTCCCATACTTTGCAGTACATCTGCAAAGTAGCCGCGGGTGGTGGCCGTGACTTACTTTGACTTTGCAGTGAGTTAAAAGACCCCACATCGGTTGTGCGCAGGCCTCAAGCTCAGCTGCAAATGCTGCATAGTAGGTCTGGGACTCAAATTCCACGTGTTCGTTCAACTCACGCTTATTCAGGTTCATTCCTACCACAGCGGGAGAGGAGGGAGGGCGTTAGACCACAAAATAACTCATTTGACTTACCCGTAGTGTTTTTATTTCATTATTATTATTTTTATTGACTCAGGGCACGTTCAGTTCTGGGTACAGACTGAACTGTTTTAAGGTGAGAGTCTGAGGTTTTGTGCATTTGGCTTGAAAAACTGGGTTGTCTGTTCTGTTTAGAGAAAAGTAGAACTGCTGTGTGTCTTAGCAGTTGTGAAAATCTGTAATCAAGCAGGAGACATGCTTACAATGTAGCAGCAACATTGTCAATCTAACCCCCAGCAAGAAGACACTCAAACCCACCCAGCGGGGGTGTTATTTTTAGTGTAGTGACTACACATGGCAAGCGAGTGCCATAAGCCCACCGTTCTAATTCAGTGGCAAAGGCTCTCCCACAATCAGAAGTTAAAAAATACAGCAAGGAAGAATAAAATATGGGACTTTCTCGGTACATATCGAGAAAGTCCCATATTTTATTCTTCCTTGCTGTATTTTGGCCGTTAGTCTTTGGTTCCACTACCAGTGGTATCTATGGTCCCCATAAGCAAGCTATGGATTTGGAGAACACGATGCTCGTCTTCTAGCACATCTGAGCAGGCATCAAAGTGCAGCTCCTTTACTTTATACAACAGGGGTGTCCAAAATGCAGCCCCACATTTAGCACATTTAGCACATGCTAAACATAGAGTGTAACAAAAAAACTTGTTGTAATCTTTCAAGGAAAAGTTTTTGTATGTACTTTTATAAGAATATTGTAAAATTGTGAGGACAAATAACATTATTTTAGTAAAGTTTAAATATGAAAGAAAAATATTGTAATATTATAGGATTTCCCACAAAAAAAAACCCAATAAGGTTGTAATTTTTGGAAAATTAGGTTGTGGAAAAAGTAATAATGATACAAGAATAAAGTTAAAATATTCTGGAAGTAAGATGATAATTACAATTAAAAAATTTCAAAAGAAAAACAATAGCTGGAATTTTAAGAGTCAAAATATTAAGACAAAAAGGTTGTACTCTAATAAGACAAAAGGAAAAAATAAAGAAAAAACATGTATTTTCGAAATAAAAAGTCTGGAAAAAAGTCTGAATACTCTGGGAAACAAACAACATTTTTGGAAAAAAAGAGGTTGTGAAAAAGCTTGAATATTATAACAATAAAGTTGTAAACACAAGAAATTACAAGATGAAATCTGAAATAGCTGGAAAAAATTAATATATTTTTTTTAAACTGAAGTGTGACTTTGTGGTCATTTGTTCAGCTTAAAATTGCACCAAACCTGCTCTTTTCTATTGTGGAGTTACATCATCACCCCTTAGTATAAATACATCTTTGGTAGCCAATAAGTCAATAATAGGCTTTTTCACCTACAGTATATGACAAAGCAGAGATACAGTTTTTTTCTTGAAATATGTAACAAGTTCTTAGCATATCTACACATGTTGCTTTACAAAATATCAAAGCGGCAAAGTTGAAATCTTTCATTTTTCACTATGTGGCCCTCGCTGGACTAAAATGGCTTACCTTGGAAAAATGACACAAAGCTCATCCACAGCATCAACAAGGAATGGTCTTCCAGGAACTTTTTTGCAACACTTTGGTGCGACAAGATGTTGATGAAATCGCTAACCAACGGCCAGTAGGTGTTATTCTTCAACAGAGCCTCGCTGCAGTTCACCACCACATGGCGACTGTTTTCTTCATCTAAGAAAAGGAAGAAACCGGTCAAGAACCAGTCGGCAACTCACGGTCACCGTCTTGAGTCATGACACTTACCCTGAAGTTCACTTTTAATAAGGCAACTCTCCATCATGTAAAGGAGGACGGTGACCATGATGTCCAGCAGCTGACACTCCTCCGTCACGTGACGAGCCAGCTCTTCGTTGCTGAACAGCTGCACGCTGATATGCACGATGCGGTTGGACATGGTGTCCGACTCGTGGCTTTTCATCAGGGTTTTCATGATGAATGCATAATGCTGGACAAATGTTTTTGTAAAAGTGATCTGGCAAAAAAGAAGAAAAAATGATTAAACTCGAGCTGCACAACATGGACCAATAAAATACAGATAAGATTTAAATGGAAGTGTAGTTTGTGCACAGCTGGAGGTAAAAAGGAAAGGAACAAATTAGGATTGGACCAACAGTACCTGTCAATTTGTCTTAATCAAAATCCTCATGACATTACTACTACCAGGAGAACCAGAGTACAGCACAGAGGGAGCCACCTGCTGCGGCCCAGCAAGGTGCACTGTATTCAGGTACACGCTCCAAGCAGCCGATATGATGCTACGGAGCTCATTTATTGGTATGACATCCCTCATATCAGCCTGATAATTAATCGATCCAGTAATTATGATGCACCCCTACATTAGACATGTACATTGGTAATGGTAATGGTTTTATTTCATTTGAACATGCATCAGATTACAATTGAATGCATCCCATAATCAGTTCACAGTTCCACATGTCCAAAAGGAGTAGGAAGAAGCAAAGCTTATTAAATCCTACCCCTCCATCAATAACTGTTACATTTGTTCACTTCCTGCTTTCTTAATATAGTTAAAGTTTTTTAAAGTGTTTTATTTTTTGGTAATCGTAATGATTTTATTTCATTTGAACATGCATCAGATTACAATTGAGTGCATCACATAATCAGTACACAGCTATTAGAATGCTTGCAAAATGGAGCCAAAATACCTTGTAATCTTGATCTGGTAACATGTTGAGTAAGAAGGTGACCATCTTCTGTGGAAACTCGTATTTTATCGTCCAAAACAGGAGCTCCTCCAAAAAACATTTATGCTTCAAAGACTCAATAATACACAGGTCTGACGGAAGAAAGAAAGCACGGTAAAAATGGAATAATTCACATTTTTTTACAACAAGTTTTCCTTCATTACCTTTTGTACTGCTACTCAGCTTGACCCTCTTCCTCTGCCCAACACTCTGCCCTGCATCTTGGTCCTCCTGGGAGTGTTTAAAAAAAAAAAGAAACTTAATGCAATGGTCAATAAAAGCAAGGCAGATATTTATTTGTAAAATAATAATAAAAAAACAGGACACAAACTAGTCATCCTTTGCCACCATGTGCCTCAAATCTCTCTGCTTCCCACTAATATGGCTTTTCAAAAATATATGATTACATAAATTGTACTGTTTCATATTTGAATACAATCTATTATTAAATAAATATGCATATTTAGGTTAATTTTACATGTTTTCTCAGCATAAAAATGGGTAAATGTAGTAAAAACATTCATTTTCTACCGCTTATCCTCACGAGGGTTGCGGGGGTGCTGGAGCCTATCCTAGCTGTCTTCGGGCCAGAGGCGGGGTAAACCCTGGACTGGTGGCCAGCCAATCACAGGGCACATATAGACAAACAACCATTCACACTCATATTCATACCTATGGACAATTTGGAGTTGCCAATTAACCTAGCATGTTTTTGGAATGTGGGAGGAAACCGGAGTACCCGGAGAAAACCCACGCATGCACGGGGAGAACATGTAAACTCCACACAGAGATGGCCGAGCGTGGAATTGAACACGCGCTAACCACTCGTCCGCCGTGCAGTCCTTAGTAAAAACATACATAAGTTAAATTTATTCTTATTATAAGTCATTCAGAAGACGCATTCGAAGACGTTGTGATGTGTAGTTTTCTATGCTGGTCACTAGATGTCGCTAGACCTCACAATAATCCTCAACATGGACTACTGTTGCATCTGTAACGCATGTCGAGATGAAACTCAACTCTGAAACCACAACGTAACGTCCTTTCCACGCCACCGGAACACATTTAAAGGAATCCTACTTCATGTGAACTCACTTATGACGGTCGGGTGTGGAACCAATAAAACCCATCCGCCCATCGGGTTGCATTGTTTGCAATCGGATTTGAAAATAAGAGTTCCAAAATTAAATAAAATTGCTTCCAAGTTTGGGACAAACCTCTTTGCTGGCCTCATCTGGGCTCCCTGGTGCCGTGGATCCTGTGGGACAGAGGGAAGCAACCATTAGCAGTGTGCAGTGGCATCACAGTGTGCTAAATGAACAATGTGTTCACTTTGGACGATCGTGAGTGAAAGGCTCATTTGGTGCAGCGGTCTGCAGGGTTTTGCTGGTTATTTCTCACCATAACATGTCAACATCTGTGAAGTAGGAAGTTCTAGTAGTTTATTAACTGAAATGGAAAACGGCAACGGCGAGCTCATGAGGATTATGTGTGCTTGCAGCAAAAATTAAAAGTAAAAGGGAATAAATTTGTATAGCACCTTACCACATCCCAATGGTGCCCAATTTAAAACCGTGCAGGTTTTGCCCAAATCTGAGAATGTGCATGGGGATCCTTAGTATACTCATCTCACCCAGCAGAACATCTGCACCTCCTTCAGCACCAACAGGGCTGTCGCTGGCAACACTTTGGGCTTTTTCCTCCATGGACACCAGACCAGAATTCTTCAATGCGGACAAATACTTGTCATAGTTGCTTTTCGCAAACATATTCTCCTCTTGGCCTGCAGCAGAATAGTAAATAAAAGGAACTACCAGCAAAGACAAAAGTGCACCATATCCATCCACATTATGCCGTCTGTTTTCTTCACTCGCTTTACTCATTACAACATGAAAACAAAGCAAATGAATGAGAACTTACCCATGCTAAGCTCCTTGAACGCTTGCTGATTAGTCAGGATTTTTGTCAGTACGGTGCGCATGGCTCCGCCCATTTTAGTGAGCTCCTCCAGGAAGGAGATTTGAGGCTCCAGCTGCTGTAAAACTTTTTGTAGATCTCTCTCGGCTGAGGTGTCTGGTGTAGCGAGATAATAAATGCAAGTCATGACTCTCGGCACTTGGTAAACACGATACCGGATGTAAACGGGGCCAGGACAGCCACGACAGCCTGCATGCCGCTTGTGCAACATATCTATTCCTACATGGAACATGTCATAACATATGTATTAAATTGCAGCAATTGTACACTTGGTTCATAGGATAACAGCCTTTACGGTGTGGCCGCCATGTTTATACCGGAAGGCTTCTTTTCACCTGGTTCTGTGTAGCCATCCCTCAGATACTGGATGACACACAGGATAAAGCGAGGAAGAACCAACTCTGACATCAAGAGAAGATCTCGGGGTATCGATGGGATGTTCTCGCCTGTTCTCAACCGATGTCGTCTGCAAAACCTATTCTCAAACACACACACACAAAGATCGATTTTGAGGACTAGTCACTGCAAAATAATTTCTTTTATATAATCATGCAGTTTGGAAAAAATGTTAAACAAAAAAATAACAACAGATAACAATAACAGAAAATAAAATCAAAATATGAAAAGAAAAAATTTCCAATTTTTATATATTTATTATGTTTAAATGTGCAATTAACACTACAGAGATGAAACTTTACATCAAGGTTGTCTAATCTGCAGCTTGGGGGCCGTTTGTGGCCCGTGGCACATTCTAAAACTATAATTTAACAAGAAAACAGCAAAAATCTGTGCTAAATTTACCAAAATAAAGTCAATTATTAAGAGGAAAATCTAAAGAGAGAAAAATGTCACAATTCCAATTCCACTTTTTAAAGCCAGAATATTATGAGGAATAAGACAAAGAATGATTGTAATTTTTGAAAATTAGGTTGGGGGGAAAATTAATGAGAATAAAGTCAAAATATTATGGGAATAAATTCAGAATATCATGAGAAAAAAATACAAGAAGATATATCTGTAAAATTATGTTAAAAACAACAGCAGGAATGAAAAAAAATTATGAGAAAAAAGACCAAATATTTTTAACAGTCATATAACAAGAAAAAAGTCACAATTTTACAAGAAGAAGCTGTCAATATTATGAGGAAAAATAATGTCAAATTTTAGTAGCACAAATTTCAAAATTTTAAAAAATACTTTTTAAATTTAAAATTACAAGTATAAAGTCTAAAAATTATGGGACTAAAAAGTCATAATATTATGAGGAGAAAGATGAAACAAAGTTATCTTAAAAAGTAAAGTGCAAAAATTGAAAAAAAAGGAGAATACAGTCAAAATATGAAAAGAAAAAGGTAATATTCCGACAAGAAAAAGTTACACTTTTACAAGAATAAACTCATAATATGCTGAGCATAAAGTTCAAATATTGAAGGAAAAAGATATTTAAATTGTTATATTATGACAAATACGTCATAATTGTGGCAAAAAAAATTTAAAAAAGGGAAGTTGAAAAAAAACTGTAAATTTACAAGAACAGCGCCAAAATATAAACATAAAAACTTGAAGAAAAGAGGAAGAAAAAGTCAAAATATTGTGTGAAAACTATAAGAAAAATCATATCATGGGAAAAGAAAAATGACCTTTTAGTAGAATTTTATCTGGATGACAAAGCTAAGATGCAGTTTCTGCTTAAAATCTTTTTTCTTATATACAGTATATTACATCTTAGCACGTCTACAATGTATTCACACCAACATTATACCACCTTAGACGTACAGGTGGACGCTTATTAAGTGAGTTTTCAACTATTTTGGACATTTCAAACACGTATCTCGAATCTAACTAGTAGCTGTTTTTGTACTAGATAGGAGTTTGACATCAGAGGCCGCACATCAGGACGTGCAGGTGCATAATGAGTGTCATGCTTTATACGAGCAGGAAAAGAGGATAAACTACGGCTACCTGATCATATTTGACGTTGGGTAAGAACATTAGTCACAGTTGTCAAACTAGCATAGCATTCGAATAGCGTACAGTAGCAATCGGCGGTTTAAGCTTCAGGTCTGATTGTTGTTATTGTTAATTGATGGCAACTGAGCTGAGCTGCTCAGTCAGTGCTAACATATCTTCCTAAATCACCACGGGAGACGTGAAACATGCCAAATTGTTGTTAGTGGATATTTGTTTGAAATTATATGTTGTTCACAATGACAAACAAATCGACATCTTTGAATAGTGAAGAGCTCCCTCCCGAACCTGGACCTGTCACTAGCTAGCATATTTAGCATGGCTAGCATGGCTAGCACGGCTAGCATAGCTTACCCAGTCTCTCGCATGACATTACTGTCTCCACAGTCGCAGGCCCCACCAGCCTGGCTCCGGAACATGTTGAAGTCATGGCTTGTATGGTCTCCGTTATTGAAACACTCCGCGCACAGTGACATGCAAGGGGAGATCCCGCACGTCCGGCATCGATATGCCACAAAATTAGCCGTCCACACCAAGCCGCACAGGGTGGCGTTGTCATAAGACCGGACCGTTTTGCAGAACTCCTCGAAACCTTCGCCTCCTGCGATTAGACATTTACACCAGTCCAGCGCCTCCGTGTCCGTCGCCGGTTTTTCGGGATTTAGCACGACATCCAGCAGCTCCTGGAGTTGTCGAAGGCCAGAGGTGTTGTCAGTCCGGTTTAAGTCTGCCTTCAGATGGGCGGCAGCAGCTTTCTTGTCCCGGCGTAGCAGCGACGCCGCCATCATTCGCTGGCTTGTTGTCCACAAATTTATTTTTGTTGTCTTGTGTCCATGTTCTCGTACGTTCTCGCGATACTTCCCGTTGTTGGCGATGGTATTTTTAAGTTGAAATGCTTCTTATTGCTGGCACGAAGCAGTGTTACGAGAAAAAAACACAATTACAAATTAATTTCATATTGAACATTGTATCAATAATTTGAAAGACATTACTTGAGTGAGTCTAATTCGCGTCTGGGCTTCAATCAGGTTCATCAGTTTGGACACACCTACGTAGGAGTTGTTTGTTGTCTTTCTGCTTCTAGGCAACAGACAACCTCATTGGGGCCCTCCCATGAGTACTATAAAAACTGCATGTAAATGTAATACTCTAAATATAATTAAATATAAATATAAAGGTCTAAATATAAATAGATAAAAATAACAGATAAAAATACACCCTGAACTGGTGGCCAGCCAATCCCAGAGCACATATAGACAAACAACCATTCACACTCACATTCATACCTATGGACAATTTGGAGTCGCCAATTAACCTAGCATGTTTTTGGAATGTGGGAGGAAACCGGAGTACCCGGAGAAAACCCACGCATGCACGGGGAGAACATGCAAACTCCACACAGAGATGGCCGATGTTAGAATTGAACAAGGGTCTCATAGCTGTGAGGCCTGCGTGCTAGCCCTGGCAGGCAATAAATGTTGTGATTTTTTTTATTTTTTAGTTATCAGATATTCATCATCAGCAATTGTATTACACAATAAGTTGTATTACATAAGATATTAAAATTATTTCTAAATATGTATTCCGCTGAAAAACTAAAACTGCACAAGAGCGGAACCTTACTTATGTGTGTTGGTTTCCCTAACTGATGGGATTGTTTTCAATGATGCACCAATACGGAAGTTGTCGAAAACTACAGGAAAACGTAACAAAAGTCGCCTCTTTGGCATTTTATGGACAAGCTAGGACCCGTTTAGCTACACGTAATGAAACTTAAAGAGTTGGAAAGTTATCTACAACAAGTGGATACGTTTGAAGAGCCCAAAATCCTTCTGGAGCAATACCCGACGAGTGCGCATATTGCTGGTGAGTACACAACGTGCGTTTCGTATACCTTGTGGATGAAGTAGATTGACTTAGTTATGTTTCCACAGGATGTATGCTTTACACAATACACAGCACATTTGATGACATTGAGGGTAAACTAGTAGCAGATCTAGGATGTGGCTGCGGCGTCCTCAGCATCGGGGCGGCGATGCTTGAAGCAGGGTGAGACGCCACCATCCTCCACACGTTTATTATACGTAAGTCACAAATTGACTCGTGTGTCTTCCAAAGACTTTGCGTCGGATTCGACATTGACAAGGATGCACTGGACACATTCAGAGGGAATGTGGAGGAATTTGAGGTTTCCAACGTTGATCTGGTCCAGTGTGATGTGTGTACGCTGAGGGCAGAAGACTATGCCAACAAGTTTGACACTGTCATCATGAATCCTCCTTTTGGAACTAAACACAACCAGGGTGAGTACACTTTGTGTGTGTGTGTGCGAGGTCCCGCCTCCACCCACCAAGACAAAGAGACTGTATGACTGACAATAGGGCTCACTCTGTTCATGCTGTTATTCTATGCAACAATAGGGCCAACGTCGAATGAGAAATGTCGTCAAAGTTTAACCTTCTGACACAAAATCTTTGTGACATCCGTAATGGTTAGATGTGGGTTTTTCTGTGCGGCGTGCATGTTATGTCATGTTGCATTTACTGTCTCATTCAAGGTATGGACATGAAGTTTTTAAGAGCAGCTCTAACGATGGCAAAGACAGCTGTGTATTCACTACACAAAACATCAACACGTGAGGTAAGTGAAAGTACATATACTTATACAAAAATGGAGCACATCGGATGAATACCACTTAGAAATAAATATGTCTTCACTGACAGTAGACCCTCAAAGGTTAAAGGAAAATTGCACTTTTTCAACTACAATCCTTATGCGAGACATGAACACACATTTTTCTCTTTTCTGTGCCGTTTTAAAGATTAAAAACAGCTAAAAAAAAAAAAAAAAAGCAGGTAATCACAGCATGTAACGGGACACACCTATTCCACCTAGAAGGCCTGCTATTAAAAGACCTTCAAAACCCTCCAACAAGGTTGTATGTGGGCATGTAGTAACAGGGACGTTTATATGTAATACTTGCAGTATTTTGACGTATTTGGTCATTTTCAAGCTCTGCATTGATTTCACATAGCGAAATAGGCAGAATAAAACAAAACAAAGTGCAGTTTTTACAAACTTGGAAAAACAAAGCAGGAAGATCCAATGTGGTTCTGGGGGCCATTTGCAGCCTGTGCCACATTCTAAAAAATAAAAAAACAGGAAAAATCCAGAGTAATAGTACAAGAATTTTAATTTTGTGATTTATTGTCCCTGGCCTAGTGCCCACATTTTAATCTTGCAAGATGTTGTGACACCCCCATCACACATCTGATATACCTCAGGTCTAGTTGCTTTATAGGTCATTTATTGTGACTGCACCCATCAAGAGCGTATGGCATTTACATTCTGGATCCAATTCCAGCACATAGAAAAGAAGGCCAACAACTGGGGAGTGAAGATGGATGTCATTGCAGGTAAAATGTAAAAAAAATGTATATAAAACAAATTGTTCTAAGAGTGATTTCATTTTTTTGCTAAACAGAACTGAGATACGATTTGCCAGCTTCATACAAGTTTCACAAAAAGAAATCGGTGAGTTTATGGGCAGCAGCTCCAACACTCCTCCCGTGTAATTTATTTGCAATTCACTATGAAAACTTAAAAAATAGCAAACCTTTATTTCTGTATGGAATCTTGAGGGGTAAAAAAAAAAAACACACTGGCATGATGATTCTGTTTCTCGCAACTAAAGTGTGTTGAAATGAAATTAGCATCCAAGAGCAGAAAGTTACGCATAATAAAAATGAAATTCTCTTAAGAGTAACACAGGTGCGTATGGAAGAGAGTTCTAAAGGACTTGAAAAACTGACAGCAAACTTTCCACTGGCTTCTTTTTTAGGTTGACATCCAGGTGGATTTCTTGCGCTTCTCCAGAGCCTGACGTTTTGCTTTTTTTGTTGTTGTTGGAATGGACTTTAGTTTGCCTTTGTATCGAATAAATGTTTTCACCAAAAGAAATCTTCAGTGTGCTCTTGTCACTAAGATCCATTTTCAGTTTTGGGCACCTTTGCTGCAGGACCATCAGCATCTTCCAGTTCTCTCTTGGGGGCCACTGGGCCTGGGGTGGGGTGAAAGCACAAAGTCAACATTGTCGTCTTTAATGTCAAAACACAAGAGCACATGTTGAGCTGTTTTACCGTCTTCATCGTCGCTGTCAAATTTGGTCTTTTTGCCCTGGTACACCTGACTCCTTCCCTGGTCTCTGCCGCCTTTTCCCTTTCGGAATCCCCTTCCTCTGCCACCAAATTTCCCTCGGCCTCCTTTTCAGAGAGAAAACATGAACTTCCAGTACTTATCGGAAGCTGGAATGGCTGAGGTGTTTACCTCGGGGGCACGTTTAGGCATTTTGGGGGCCAAAGGTTTTATTCTCACCTCCACACAAGGTCTTCAGTGTTTTCCGGCCTCTGAAAGTTGCTAGTTTATAAAATATATATATATAAAAAACTAATATTAAATCTATATTTCTCATCTACAAAACAAGTGTTAATGAGGAAATAATTTCCTTGGTAATTATTCCCACTTTCATACTCATTTTGTGATGAAACGCATCACTCATCTCTTGACGCTTTTTCAAAAAAAATTCATTACTAAATGATCACCATTTCGTGGTTGAATACGGCTATTTGCATATTTAGGCAAATTGTACATATTATTGGTCCCAGTTAAGCATTTTCAAATTCATTCATTCATTTTCTACCGCTTATCCTCATGAGGGTTGCGGGGGGTGCTGGGATAAAAAGGCTAAATGGACTAAAATATAAATACAAGGCATAATTGTGACTACCTACAAATGCTAATCTGTACTTTAAATCAAATTCAAATAAAAAAATCTGTTTGACATCTGGGGGCCCCTGGAAATCTCGGTGTCCCTGGCACTTGCCTGTGTTTGCCCAATGCCAAGTCGGCCCCTGGTTTACCTTTTCCTTTGTTCCGGTTGAAAGACTCCTGCTGCGCTTCAATGATCTTCTTCAAGACTTCTTTCTCCTCGTCTCCTTCGAGCAGCTGCCATGTGACTACGTTATCCTTGACTTTCAGCTCCCCGCCATTCGCCTCTTTGGCCTTCTCAAATGCCTCCTTTGCGTTTTTCTCAAAGAGAAGGGTGCCCTTGGTGGGGAGGCAAAACGTCTGATGAAGCGTCTTGGTCTGTGAGCATGAAGCTAAGGAAGAGCGGAGTTTACCTCTTTGGCCCCTCTGGTGAAATCAACCCACTTGATTCGTCCGTGCCCTGAGAACACTTCATGAAAGTCTTCTCTGGAAACATCTTGCAGCTCTCCAGAAAACTTTAATAAGGAACCCGAATGTTCTTCCAAGAGCACATTCTGGAAAAAGCAAATTATTATTTGCAATAAAAGTGACTGTTGTAATTCTTAGATTAGATTTTTAGTTTTAGCTCCAGAGAGATTTATCGCTGACAAATTTGCCAGAGACCTTTGTGGCATCAAAGTTATCGGTATCAATGTGGAGGGGAAAAAAACGATATTGTGCATTGCCTCACATTTCAGGTATAAAACAATAATGGAAGATGATCCATCAACACATGGAATGGGAGTCACGGTGTACAAGTTATACGTTTCACTTTGAAGTCTCACAGCAACCGCGGTGCGTTTAAGGACCACCAAACAAAGTGCAACCTCTGAATGCTGGACTAAAAACATTCATGCAGGGTTCTGCTGTGATGCTTAATAGAACATTTAAAAAGGGACCATACCATATCTTTCTCCTCTGTGTTTTTCTGATGCTGTTCTTTATCCCTGAGAAAGATAAGGAGCAGTCCGGGTTAAAATTTTTTTTTTTTTTTTAAAAAAAAAGCTTTTTAAAAAACCCTTTTTGCATTTATACTCACTGTTTGAGTTTTGCTTTTGTTTCCGCTTTATGCTGTTTTCTTTCCTCTGCTTTCTTTGCATGGTAGTCTTCTCTGAAAACACGAGGACATTTTGTTCTTAAGAGGGTTCTCTTGAAGTACTTCCTACAAGTACTTCCTAGATATCCCAGCAACACCCCTAACACAAGGTTCAAACTCCTTCATATACGGTACTAAGCCATATGCAAAGACATGGCTGCTTGATTCCATAAATGTCGTCTATGTCTAGAAAATACATCAAAATCAGAGATGCACAACCTTTCTGCTTACTGTGCTGGTTTCCTTTTAAGTGGCGTAATAGCGTTGGATATAGTTATTAAACGTGAATGCAGATCTTATGAGAAATTAAAAACCAGTTCATGATGGAAAATGCCAGGAATGCCTACCTCGATAACACCAGCATCTCATTATCTTTGAAGGATTTGATATCTGTACGTTGAAGGAACGTCTTGGATGACTCTTCTGAATCGAAACAGATAAACACCGATCCCTGCCAAAGAGAAGATTTAGAAATGATCCACATCTCACCGCATGACACGGTATTCACGAGGACTTCATGTACTACCTTGAACTGCCGCTCCATATCTCTCCTCATTTGAATGTTTTCTATGTTGCCTTTTCCGTTCAACCACTCCTGGATCTCATCGAGGGTCGTTGCCAAGGGAAAACCTTTCTGGAGGAGAAAAGACGTGCTTGTCCATGTCAAACGCTGGCTGTGCTGGAGCCTATCCCAGCATGTCCTTTTCAATAAACTTTCTAAGACTTTCTTGTCTTATTTGACACTTTGAGACTAATGTAGAAGCATTAGAAGCTCTTCTCAACGAGCAGCGGTTCCTGCTAAAAGCCCTCAGTCTTGCTTGTGACATAAACACCCCCCCAAAAGAAGCATATTTGTTTTGCTTTTCATGTTTTTTGAATGTGGGATGAAAACAAAGTACTTGTTTCCACGGTCTACTGTGTATGTATGACATGCAAATGCCTGCAGGCGCGGTGTGTGTGTGTGTGTGTGTGTGACAATTCTAGAACTTACGATGTACACCGATTTGTGTTTGACTGCATCTTTGTACTCGTCATTCAGCTCAGGTAAAGGTTTGTCTGGACACCTCCTGATCTTCGTCTTGTCCTCGCTGATCTCCAAGAGGCCAGTTGTGGATTTCTGGAGTGCGGTGATGACAACGCCAGCCTCCGAGGTAATGGATTTCAGTCTGGGAAAGGATGTTTTGAAAACCTCAAATGATTCCACTTGGGTTTTTTATGTTTCTGTTCAATTATCAGTTCAGGAGGAAGTTGAAGGAGGTCAACATGACTTGTAAAAGACACCATCATCAAAAGGTTTGAGTCAGACTGCTTGAGTCGGTGACTTTTGTGCTATCAAAATGACATTTTGAGCTAAAATGACACATGGTTTGTGTGCGCGTAACAGGTCCTTGAGTCTCTTCTGACGAGGGGCAACAAACCTGTTGAATTTGAGCATGGTCTCCAAAGTGACCCAGCCATCATCAAGCTGCAGCTGCTCTTTGAGGAAGCGATCTCGGAGGAGATTGTGATCCCCGAAGTAGTACTGGAGGTAACAATGTACAGGAAAGAATAATGAGGCAAAGCAGGGCCTAGCATACAAAGTACAAACATGCTGAATAAACATATGTACTGCCATGTACCTCGACTTGACGTGCCACTTTTACCTCCATTGGGGACATTTCCTGACTTTCAGACATGACTGTCCTGTGTACACAAAACAAAAGCAGAGAAAATATAGTTTATAGTACAGTATATCCATAGTATATCCAATATAGTTTGAACTCTTTACATGAAACAAAATACAAATACCATAGAAAGCTGCATGGTCGTGTAATTAAAAGATAGTTAATTAAAATTCACGCTAAAGTCCAATAATGAGTTGCTCGTTTCACCTGAACAAACCTTTTTGCTGCGCAGTCGCGGGTTTTCATGTTAGCTGACATGCTAGCAGGCTAACATGTCGCAGTTGCACACCCGGCACAAAGCGTGCTCAAACAAACACAATTAGCTCCCTCTATGGTCATTTATTATATTCATATAGACACCGGTACTCGAATTCATGTTGGTATTTCTGCTGTTGTGTTACTCTAGCACATTCGTTAACATTACTTCGAAAGATTGACAGCGTGCTGCCCAAACAAGGATGAACGAAGCCGTTTTGTGTGCTTTCATCAATAAAGAAACATTTCCAGGACGGCATTAAATGATCTACAGTTGTGTTTTCTGTGACATGAAAGCGTTTCACTGTACTTACAATTCACGGAATACACGCCGGCGGACACTTTAAGCGTTCGAACCAAAAGACTTCACTTTAATGCCAGGCTGCACATGTGGGAGGGCGTGCTACGGAAACAGCCGAAGGTCAAAACACATCATTCGCAGCAGGTTCAATGAGTGTAGTTATACCAAAATTTCTCTAGATGTCGCTGCCGAACCATTGCTATGATTGTAATGTATGTGTCGCATTGTTGCGGATTGTGTTGTCTTCTGTAAGGGACAAACCAATTGCAAAACACTATACAATAATGTATTTTCATAAACGATAGAAATGTAGAAAGGTTTTTGTGTATTTAGTATATTTGTGCGTTTAGTCCAAATTTGGATGTGGTTTTGGTAGCTCCTTTTTAAGAACACACTTTACAATGTCCTCTGTGGTGGTGGAGTAACTGCTGTGCTTTCTTTTTTTAAATATAAAAAATGATGATGGTGATGATGTTGGTGCAAGAAACAAATGCATCAAGATGTAGAAATTGTAGATGTAGACAGTAGTCATTTAATTAGTCAAGTAAAAAAATTGTCCCTCAAAAATGCATTGGCGTGAAGACAATGCATCGTCAGTGTTTACTAGGTATTTTTAATACAAATACAGTACATAGAATAGCTACAGTATAACACAGTTATGCCTGAGAGCAGGGACGTTCAATCAATCATTCTGGCAGCCGTCATTTCACAATTTTGTATTTCCTGTCATTGCAAGGCCCTGCCACGCCTTCACTTTTTAACTCACCAAAAAAACGCTGCTCAAAGATTGTCTTTGTGACAGGACCACTCTGTTGCAAAAACACCAGTCAAAGATCCTCTACATAACAAGAACAGTACTGCAAATGTGTTGTCAAAATGTGTTAGTCAAAGATGCTCTCTATGTGACAGAAGCTATTTTTCCACACAGCAAACACACGAGTGAAAGATCTGCTGTATGACAAGAGAACATAATCAAAGATCCTCTACATGACAGGTGTTTTTATGAGTGTACTGCAAAAACGCTAGACAAACATTCTTTAGGTGACATGAGCGCTCTGCTGTTTTAAGGATCTACAATGCTGCAAAAAACGCAAATCAAAGCTCCTTTACAGCAGGGGTCTCAAACACGCGGCCCGCGGGCCAAATGTGGCACGCAGGACACTAGTTTGAGGCCCCCGCCTTTATATGAAAGTTTAATGTTAGTGCGGCCCGCGCAAGTTTGATATGGATGCTGTATGGTATCATGTACCCAGAAAAATTATTACGTTTGATTAATGTTCATGTTAAAGGTTAAATAACTGTTAATAGTTATCCTCCCTATCCGTGTGGAAGTGGTAAGTTTTTGGCTTTTTAAGTTGAAAGGAAATAACTTGAAGGCTACCGTTTAGGTCGCTAGCTCTCGAGTTTGCGAGTTAGCATGTGTCTCAAGACCCTGCAGTTGCGCAATATGTTGTAAATAAAAAGAGTATAAATGTGACTATAGTCGTGTTTTGTCATGTCTACAGGGCTCTAATAATGCTTTGTTCATTTTAATCTGAAAAAAATCATTTGTCTACCCACCAACTATATGTGGTTTCTTAAGTTTTTATTATTTGGTGTTTTATTTTTATTATTATATTTATTTATTTATTACTGATTGATTTTCTTTATTCTTGATTTGTTTATTTATTTTTCATCTTATTTTGTGTAGAAAAATAAAAAGTAAGATATTTGAGAACAGTGGAATGTTTTATCAGAGCTTTTCTTGTAGAAAATTGGAACCAAAGCAAAGTTTTTTTAATTTTTTTGTTTTTAATAAATGCGTTTTTTTTTTTTTTTTGGAAAACCTGATGCGGCCCAGTCTCACCCAGACCCTAGCTCCAGTGGCCCCCAAGTAAATTGAGTTTGAGACCCCTGCTTCACAGTATATGACAGGATCACTGTTTTTTTAGGATCTACTGTCATCTTGGAGAAACTCCATATTGAAGACCCATTGGAGAGACTCTGTTTCCAACTGGCCTGGGATCCACTGGGAGGGGCCGGGAGGAGGGAAGTTAAGCCGCTGCCCCCTGCGAGCCGACCTCGGATCAGCAACGGAAGGCGGATACTTGCAGAGTTCCCCATGGGAATGTATTTGGCAAAAAATGGCAACCATTCATCGGGACACTAAACCCTGTAAAAACAAACACATCCGTGTGATCTGGAAGGTCCTGGAAGTGTCCCCACCATCTCCCAGGTGTCCAGCTGTGGGTGGTATCTCTCAATGCTCTGCAGGTACATCCCTTTGGAGTAGGAGTACCCCCCCGTCACGTAGATGCAAGCGTTCATCACCGTGGCGCCACACTCCATTCTCCTCTCCTTCATCACCGATATGGAGCTCCATTCCTCCCCTTCTGTGTCATAACAGTCTGCAATCGTGGTCTGCCCCCCCACCAAATAAAGTTTCTTCTCCAAAGACACGGAACACAGTCCATACTCTGAAAGAAAGAGTGCAGATTAAAGAAGGAAGTCTGCAATGAATCCATTCTCTCATCTCCTCCATCTCATACCTGGATGAGGGCTGATGGTGATGATGCTCCACTCGTTGGTATCGGGCTTGTAGACTTGGATCTTCTCGTAGGTGCAACTTCCTCTGAAGCCATAGTGGCCTCCTGTCACATAGATCTTATCTCCCGCCGCACAAGCAGTGGCATTTCCTACGCCTTCACAAAGAAACAGAGCAAGGAGTCACCTCAAAGATGTACGAAGACGCCAAAACGCCGCATATTCATCCAATCCCTGCACTGCTTATTCAAGTTGTTCTGTTTATTACTATTATCTACAAGGTAGTGGTAGTGGGGTCCTCTGGGGGGGGGGGGGGGGGTCACAACAGTTGTCTGGGCACACCCACTAAGGATATAAATAGGGAGACTCCACACTTACATTTTTAGATTAAAAAAGCATTTTGGGGGCGGCACGGCGGTCGAGTGGTTAGCACACAGACCTCACAGCTAGGAGACCAGGGTTCAATTCCACTCTCGGCCATCTCTGTGTGGAGTTTCATTCCGGGTACTCCGGTTTGTTCCCACATTCCAAAAACATGCTAGGTTAATTAGCGACTCCAAATTGTCCATAGGTATGAATGTGAGTGTGAATGGTTGTTTGTCTATATGTGCCCTGTGATTGGCTGGCCACCAGTCCGGGGTGTACCCCGCCCCTCGCCGGAAGACAGCTGGGATAGGCTCCAGCAACCCCGCAACCCTCGTGAGAAAAAGCAGTAGAAAATGAATGAACTATAAATTTCATAGTAAAGGGAAGGGGCACAGTGGTCGAGTCGTTAGCGTGCAGAGCTCACAGCTAGGAGGACCAGGGTTCGATTCCACGATTCCATCTCCCCGTGCATGCGTGGGTTTTCTCCGGGTATTCCGGTTTCCTCCCACATTCCAAAAACATGCTAGGTTAATTAGCGACTCCAAATTGTCCATAGGTATGAATGTGAGTGTGAATGGTTGTTTGTCTATATGTGCCCTGTGATTGGCTGGCCACCAGTCCAGGGTGTACCCCGCCTCTCGCCGGAAGACAGCTGGCATAGGCTCCAGCAACCCCGCGACCCTCGTGAGGAAAAGCGGTAGAAAATCAATGAATGAATGAACTATAAATTTCATAGTACAGGGACGGGGCGGCACGGTGGACGAGTGGTTAGCGCGCAGACCTCACAGCTAGGAGGACCAGGGTTCGATTCCACCCTCGGCCATGTCTGTGAGGCGTTTGTATGTTCTCCCCGTGAATGCGTGGGTTTTTTTCCGGGTACTCCGGTTTCCTCCCACATTAATTGGAGAATCCAAATTGTCCATAGGTATGAATGTGAGTGTGAATGGTTGTTTGTCTATATGTGCCCTGTGATTGGCTGGCCAACAGTCCAGGGCCTACGACTGGGATAGGCTCCAGCTTCCCCCCGCTGACCCTTTGTCAGCTGCACAAATGGCTCAAATTGGACCCCACACTGGACACTCTGTTAGGGTTAGCGCCCCCCCACCATGAAGAGCAGCTGCCTTTGCCAAACAATGTAGCATCCATTGTGTGGAGTACTTGGAGGAAACATGCAAGTGACAGCTCCTGAATGCAAAGAGAGAGAAGAACCTTGCTACTTTGTACTTTGAACCAACGTTAAAATCCAAATCCATTAGAATCCTGGACGCTCAATCCTCTCAATGTCTTTCGCTACCCTTAAGTTGTCAGGAAGTGAAGTTTCCCAACATCCTCCCCAAACCGGACTCGCATCCGGGTCATGACAGCAATGCAACCTGCCTGGTTGGTCCACTGCCGTTACCTAGCATGAATAAAATAAATGACATCCTTTTGTTGAGTACCTTGGATCATTCTTGCGCCAGGGAACCATGTCTTCTTGAGTGGGTCATAACATTCCGTTTCCTGTTCTGGAGCGCCCCCCCTGTAGCCTCCTATGGCGTAAATGCAGCCGTGCAGCGCCACGGAGCAATGGTAGTATCTGGCTGTGATCATGGGGCAGCCTTCGGTCCAGTCGTCACGGTCGCAGTTATAAATAAAGACCGAGTCCAGAGCTTCCACCGTGTTGGTCCTGTAGCCGCCAGTCACGTAGATCTCCGCCCCCAGTAAAGCCACACTGTAGCTCTCTCTGGCGTGATCCGGCATGTCTTTCCCACGCAGCCACGTGTCGCTGGACGGTTCCCATATGTGAACTTCACACAGAGGGTGCCAGTAGTAACCTCCGATGATGTACATGCTTGATGGCGTTCTTTTCCCGCCGCCGCATATCTCCTTTGGTCGGGAAGCCTTCATGATCAGAGATTTAAGTCCCTCAACGCTCCCCACCAAGAACTGCCTTTGCATCGCCAGGTTCGCTCTGAAGTCAGTCTCATCCAAGTCCAGATGGATGGACCGGAGCAGGTCCACAGCATAATGAAGACGGTTCTCCAAGTCGTGGGTCAGCCATTTAGCCACCGCGTCTATCAACACTTCATCCTTTGGTGCGCTCAGCGTCTGCGCAGCTACAAGGGTCCGGATTCTATTCAGATCCAAATCCAGGAACTCCTCCTGCTGGATCAGCTCTGAGAACCTGCTCAGTATCATCCTCCGGGCTTCACGCTCCAGTTGAGGACACAAGTGGAGCTGAGCAAAAGCATGCATGCCCAAGCAGTTGTCCACATCCAGGACTCGAACCAGGAAAGCTTGGCACGCTTCTTTGACGGGGATGAACTGCAGCAGGTCCGCCGCCTCCAGCAGGCTCTGCACGTTCTTCTCTGTGATGCTCACCTGAGCCGTGTAAACGTAATTGATCAGAGCGCCCAGAACCCCGCAGTCCACACCGCTCAGCTTGATGACGCTGTTGGAACGCTCCCTCATGTCAGCCGTGAACATGACTTGGAAATAGGAGCTCCTCGCCGACAGGAGCGCTTTGTGGCAGTGGAACACCTCACCGGAGTCGCCGCACTGCAACGTGATGTCAGTAAACAAGCCCTTGAGGTAGAAGCGTCTCAGGGCGTGCAGGAGCTCAGATGGATGTTCTGCATCGCGGAACTCGTAGGTGTAGCTGTCCTTCTGCTGATGGGACATCTGCAGCAGAACAGTATAGAACCAGTCCGTGAAAAGGACGCCACCAAGAGATTCACACACACTGACCTTCTCCTCCATGAATGCTCCTCGATGACGGTCTTCTCTCTTTGCTTGCTCCTCTCCATGAAAATAAATTTAGCACAGGCGGGACGTCACAGGCAGGCCTTCTGTCCTATTTTGGTGCTTGTGTGCAATGCGTCCATCCCCCCACCTCGCCTCCTGCTGCCCCACGTCCTTGACAAAATCCATTCAGAGGAATCCCCCAGCCCCCCCGCCCCCAACCCCACTCACACCGACTCCAACGCCGCTATGCTCCCAAATATATCTTCTATCACGGTCCCGTGACCACGGTGTGTGCACGGAGACATCCCTCCGTCCCTTCCGCTCTCAGGGAATACACAGCTTTAACAATCCGGCAACAGCCCCCCCCCACTCCACCCGCCACCCCATCCCCTGCCCCCCAGCTCGTGTTTTCACTCATTCCTGACGTTGCCATGGAGTTTCCAGCCTAATTCCACTCTGACGCGGCTTGACTGTTAATCCCAATTGGGATTAACGTGCATGGTGTACAGAATGAACAGAAGTAGCCCCACTTTATCTATTCACTAACGACATCAGTATTAGCTAGACAATATTTTTATCATATAGAAAATAATACCATGTGCTATATTGTAATATAGATGGGGATGTCAACAATTATTTTTAGCATCTAAATCAGGGGGGGGCAAAATACAGCATCAGAAAAAATGCCAATGTCAGCAGTAATTTGACAAGAAATTAAGTCATAATTTAAGGAAAACAATATATCATCAAAATATATCAAAAACTAAATTTTAGGACCATAAAGCTGAAATATTAAACAAAAAAAAAACTTTTTTTTAAAGTCATAGTATTATGAGAAAACAAATAAATAAAGTTGTTATTACTACAAAGAGAAAGTTGAAAAAGTTGAGAGAATAAATATATATTATTTAAAATAAGAACATTAAAATATTAAGAGAAAAAATGTTGTATTCTAACAACCAAAAATGTCCCAATTTTATGAGCAATAACTGGTAATATGAAGAGGAAAATAATGTCATTTTAGTAGCACAGAGTCAAAATATTAAAAAATAATAATAATTTTATGAAAAACAGCAAAACAATGAAACAGTGGTTCCTTTTTACAAGAATAAAGTCAAAATATATATTTTTAAAAAGGCTAATTTTAAGAGAACTCATGAGGAAAAAATAATGTCATTCTCATAGTATAGAGTTGAAACATTTAAGGGTTATATTATGCCAAACAAAATGTCCCAGAATTTCGGGAAAAGTTATAATATTAAGGGAATAAAGTCATAAAATTGAAATTTATAAAGATTATTTGAGAAGTTTAAATATTTTTGTGAAAACAATCAGTCAAGTTGGTATTAATAATATGCTTTTTCGCCAATATGACAAAAAGTGGTTAAGTTATACACACGTTTCAGGTTTTCTTCCAAGGTGCGTTCAAGGTCTGCTGAACAAAGTGGGAAATTTCAACGCTTGAGGAAAAAAAAACACATAAAGACATGTAAACAACTGATGAATTGAGTGAATGCTTTGCACTGTGTACTTTTATTTATCATTCTAGTAAATGGGTAAAAGTTATTTCGATACCTGATTTGATATTTTTTTTTTTTTTACTTTTTGAGCAGAATTGTTCACCTACTTTCTGAAGAAAAAAGGTTTGAATCCTTCTTTGAAGTGTAAAAAATGATTTGTCCACCCCAAACAAAGAGAGCAACACATTTTTCATCAGTTTTACTGACAAAGCATGAAAAAGCTTCCTAACACTGGAATGTAATTTGCAAAGCCACAACAGGCCGGCTGGAAATGCTAAGGCAAAGATGGACCCACGAGACACGCAAACGTCTTCTTGTCTTCAAGCGCCGAGCTGAGCCACCTCCTGAGCCAAAGGCTGCAAGGCACGCAGGTCTGCCAGCGGAGAAGATACTCCCAAACAGTACCACACGTCTCCAGAACGCTCCGCCGGAGCACTGAAAGACTCGATTTGCACTCCCTCTGCGGCCAGCAGTGCTAAAAAGAAGGACGAAAAGGATGAAATGAGATCTATGATGTTATTTTTTAACTAGTTATAGACTAGGAATAGACTAGAAATATTACAATAAAGTAATAATATTAATATTAAAAAAAATTGTAACAGCTGCACGGTGGTCGAGTGGTTAGCGCACAGACCTCACAGCTAGGAGACCCGAGTTCAATTCCACCCTCGGCCATCTCTGTGTGGAGTTTGCATGTTCTCCCCGTGCATGTGTGGGTTTTCTCCGGGTACTCCGGTTTCCTCCCACATTCCAAAAACATGCTAGCATGCTAACATGCTAGGTTAATTGGCGACTACAAATTGTCTATAGGTATGAATGTGAGTGTGAATGGTTGTTTGTCTATATGTGCCCTGTGATTGGCTGGCAACCAGTCCAGGGTGTACCCTGACTCTCGCCCGGGGATGGCTGGGATAGGCTCCAGCACCCCTGTGACCCTCGTGAGGATAAGCGGTAGAAAATTAATGAAAACATTTTAACTATATAACAACATTTTCATAGCATAACTTTTCATAGTATGAGAATGTTTTCATTTTGAAAGTAATTCTAAAGAAGAAAGTTGCTACTATGAAAATAAAGTCAAAATATTAAAGCTATAAAGTCTTCATATTCTTATGAACAATTTCCTCAATCCTATTGGTGACAGTTAAAGTTGCAATTTTTGGAAAATTTGGTTGGGAAAAAGTTGTGATATTACAAGCAGAAAATCCAAATATTGTGGCAATAAAGTCCTAATACTATTTTACTTCTACGAGAATAAAGTCAAAATATTAAGGCCATAAAGTCTTCATATTCTTATGAACAATTGGAACATTTTGTGAGCAAAAGGTGCAATTTTCTCAATCTTTTTGGCGACAGTCAAAGTTGCAATTTTTGGAAAAAAATTTGGTTGGGAAAAAGTTGTGATATTACGAGCAGAAAATCCAAATATTGTGGCATTAAAGTCCAAATACTGTATTATGAGCATTATGTCATAAAACTATGAGAAAATGTTTTCAATTGGACCGTGATTTTGGCAATATTAGCAAAAAAACGAAGAAGAAAATTGCAGTTTCGGGAAAAGTCGGTAGGGAAAATGTTGTATTACTACGAGAATAAAGTCAAAATATTAAAGCTATAAAGTCTTCATATTCTTATGAACAATTGGAACATTTTGTGAGCAAAAAATGGTATTTCCTCAATCATTTTGGTGACAGTCATTTTTGGAAAAAAAATTTGGTTGGGAAAAAGTTGTGATATTACGAGCAGAAAATCCAAATATTGTGGCAATAAAGTCCTAATAGTGTTGTACTACTACGAGAATAAAGTCAAAATATTAAGGCTATAAAGTCTTCATATTCTTATGAACAATTGGAACATTTTGTGAACAAAAATGCAATTTCCTCAATCATTTTGTTGGTGTCAAGGTTGCAATTTTTGGAAAATTTGGTTGGGAAAACTTGCATTTTTTGTTCACAAAATGTTCCAATTGTTCATAAGAATATGAAGTCTTTATAGCATTAATATTTTGACTTTATTCTCGTAGTAGTACAACAGTATTAGGACTTTATTGCCACAATATTTGGATTGAAAATCCTTTTGTTGGTGTCAAAGTTGCAATTTTTGGAAAATTTGGTTGGGAAAAAGTTGTGATATTACGAGCAGAAAATCCAAATATTGTGGCAATAAAGTCCTAATACTGCTATAAAAAATGCTAGTGTATTACAAGCATTATGTCATAAGATGCAAAAGATGCAATTTCCTCAATCATTTTGGCGACAGTCAAAGTTGCAATTTTTGGAAAATTTGGTTGGGAAAAAGTTGTGATATTACGAGCAGAAAATCCAAATATTGCGGTAATTAAATCCTAATACTGCTGTAAGGAAAGGGTAACGTTAGGACAAAAGAATGCTACGCTATGTCGGCGAGTGTGCAAACACTTCCTGCTCCTCACCAGCCACGGAGGAGAGAAGCTGAGGACTTGCCGGAGCCTTCAAGAACAGCAGATTCCCTGCGAGCGACACGGGTTGTCTAAACGTGCTGCCGCTCAGCTCCAGCAGGACCGGCAGGCCGCCTTGGACGGCGCCGACGGCTTTGTAGCTGCGGCCGTCGGCGGTGACCTCCACGGTGCACGCGGCGGGGGAAGCCTCGTCGGACACGTCGTGGCTTTGAGTGACCTGAACAAGAACGTCAGCATGACTTTGTACGGCATCGGACACGTGCGTGATGCCGTGCTGTACCGTGATTCCTGATTCTTTAGCCAGGCTCAGCACGTTGATGAGGTTTGGGCAAACGCCGGAGACGCCGTCGAGGAGTCCGACTAGGACGGCAGCCGTCATGTAACCGCAGCACGACTTCATGCCTTCACCTGGGGGGGACACATAATCCTATACTGTGGATCCACGTACAGTCACAGACGGATTTGTCCTCAAGCGTTGAGATTCCCATTTTATTTGGCAGTCCTTGAAGGCACCTCCAAACTTGAAGTGCCATTTATGGCCCAATGCTGTTTTATTTTTGGCACATTGTAATATATATATATATATATATATATACATATAGTTGCAATCTTACAAGAATAAACATGTAATGAGAAAAAATTATGTATCATGTATATGTAAATTGAGTATCATAAAGTTGAAATATTAAACCAAAAAATATGTAGATTTTTTTTTTTTCAAATCGATAACTTTTCTTAAAGGAGCGCTTGATTTGCTCACAATCTCACCTCATTGGACTGTTTTGTTTTTTTTTTTACGTCTTTTTTATTAGTTATGAATAGAGATAATTATCCGATATCAGCATAAAAATCGGTTGATATCTGTATCAGAAACATATGTTCATTATATGTATGTCATTTTACACATATCGGTATCGTTATCGGCTGATATCGGTATCGGAAATTAAGAGTTTTGACAATATCGGCATATTGGTTTTCTGCAAAAAGCCAACATGGGACATATCTAGTTATAAGAGATATTTTTAAGGATTTATCGGTATGATGTCATAATTCTCTTATATTGGTTTTGATAGTTAACGTCCACCACTAATGGTAATGGTAATGGTAATGGTAATGGTAATGGTAATGGTCTTATTTCATTTCAACATGCATCAGATTACAATTGAATGCATCCCATAATCGGTTCCTAGTTCCACATGTCCAAAAGGAGTAGGAAGAAGCAAAGCTTATTAAATCCTACCCTTCCATCTGGTACTTTTACAATCAGTAACTGTTACATTTGTTCACTTCCTGCTTTCTATAATACAGTTTAAGGTTTTTTTTTGTTTGTTTGTTTATTTAATAATGCACCTCGTACCGTTTTTTTTTTTTACCATAGTAACTGTCATTACTAATTTTTTTTAAGTTGTAATACTACAACTTATTACTAATTTTTTTTAAGTTGTAATACTACAAGAAACAAAACTAAAAGTAAAATTTGTGGAAAATTAGCTCAGGGAAAACTTGATATTATGGGAGTAAAATGAAAACATGTCCTTTTATGAAGGCGAAAAGATGACTTAATAAGGATAAATCCAAAGTATAGCACAGGACGAGAAGCGGGTGGTGTTACCTTGAGAAGTGATTTGTACGCGGCCCAGTTTTTGGTTGGAGGCGCTGCAGGACCGCAGCACGGATCCCATCGCCGTTCCAAGTTTAATCAGCGAAGAAGAATCCGGAGAGAAAGTGCTGGCCAGAACCGGTGCGTTTACCTGGGCGCCATTTGTTAAACACAACATGTTCAGTATTGCTTTAGGAGGTAGAGGAGGTCGAGGAGTGTCACATGACCACGTGCGGCGTTTGAAATCCCAGCCTCCGAGCTTTGGAATGTTACACGTTTGTGTTTGATGGGAGCGGTACGGTACTTACAGCTCCGACCAGCTTGTTTCCCTTCACCATGTCAACAATCTGCAGGGCGATGTCCTCGCCGCACCGCGTCTGCGCCTCCTTGGTGCTGGCGCCCAGATGTGGACAGCTGATCACGTTGGGGTGGTTGACCAAGGAGCGGTCCTGGGGCGGCTCCTGTGGCACAGAGCACGTCTACGTGATCCCAGTGTACAGCTGTCAGAAATGGTTCCAAAAATCCTATACGATAACCGTGGATGTCCCATAAGTATGGGCCCAATATCAGCATAAAAATGCAATATCGGTGATATCGCTAGCAGATTTTTGGCCCCTGATTCTGAAAATCTGATGTGTTCATTTTTTCGGAAAAAGGCCAATATCGGACATCCCTAGTATATACTGTATATATATATGTATACTGATATGTATTACCTTGATTATACTTCACTACCCTTAAGTCTTCATATTTTGACTTTATCTTCAAAAAATGAAGATTAAATTAGTAACAATCAAAAAATTTTTTTCCCGTATTTCAACTTTGTTCCTGTAAATTTGATTCACATGATGTGATTTTGTCGCCATAATATTTTGACCTCATTCCCATAATACTATAACTCTTTACCCAACCTAATTGGCCAGAAATTACAAATTGATTTTTTTCCTCATAATACTGAAACTTAAAAAAAAAAAATTCCTTTAATATTTCAACTTTATACTCACAATATTACAAGTTTGAAATTTTTCCTTGATGTACTTTTCCAAAAATGCCAATTTTATTTTGTTTCTCAAAATATCAGAGGAATAAAATCACAACATTATGAAGAACAATATTTATTTTTCCGATATAAAAGCCTGGAAATAATGCTCGTCAAAAAGACAATTATTTCATTTGGTTTCAATTTTATGGCTTTTTTAATACAGTTGTATTATATTTTTACTATTTTATTGACTATTTTTAATACTATTGAGAAAAAAACATTTGAATTTTTTACTTATTTAAATATATGTACATTTTAATCTTTTTTACTGAATATAAAGTAAAAACGTTGTAAAAATCAACTTTTTTTGTTGTCAAATCCAACTAAAAATGATCAGTAGTATTATTTATGAATGATTTTTAATGAATAATGACTTTCCCTCTGCGGGGATCCATGACTACGACATGGCCCCTGCTGAAAACCAGTTTGACGCCCCTGCTCCAAACCCCAAAATATGCCTGTCAGAGTTATTAAAAACATTTTAAATGCGGCTGTACGCATTAAGAAACAAGTATAGGTATAGAGTGAAAAACTTGCAGTTACACAACACCATATTTTGTCAGAGCATCTTCCTGCTGGAAAATGTTGAGTGAATTGACTTGTGAGGCAGCGCCCTCTGCTGGATTGCCCTCCGAACCCCCGCCTAGCAACAAGTGTCACATGACCAGAAAATGTACGTTTCAAACAGTCTTGCCTCCACAAAGACGTCAAGGCCGGCGCCCCCACACTGTCCCGACTCCAGCGCTCTGAGCAGAGCGGCTTCGTCGATGATGCCGCCTCGGGCACAGTTGACCACTTTCACTCCTCGCTTGCATTTAGCAAAGGTTTCGTCGTTGAGGAGACCTGGAGGAGAAAAACAACCAAACAACTGAGATTACTGCACCAACTCAGACAATTGGTAGGAATTGAATAGGCATATCTAATGGGGTGTACTACCTGCTTGCAACCAGCAGAGGCACTGTTGGCACTCAACTACCATCATGACCGGGTACGCTACTTGTAAAAATACTATTTATTTCTTTTCCCAGTCGTCCATCAGGATAAAAGATTCTTTATAATACGTTAAAACTGTCACAACATGAGCGAAATAAATACCGAGTCTAATGGAAAGCAAAGTACTTATTTTTTACAGCATTTATTTGCTACTCAAACATAAGCATTCCAAAAGGCGACTGGTTCATTCATGACTGCACCGAGACCCTCTTCCATCGCTTGATAAAAAGTCATAATTAAGAGCTAAAAAGTAATAATCATGACATAAAAAGCCCAAATTAAGAGCTAAAAAGTCATAATTATGAGCTAAAAGGTAATAATCATGACATAAAAAGCCCAAATTAAGAGTTAAAAAGCCACAAATACGAGATAAAAAGTCCAAATTCCAAAATAAGTTATAATTATGAGCTAAAAAGTAATAATCATGACATAAAAAGCCCAAATTAAGAGCTAAAAAGTCATAATTATGAGCTAAAAGGTAATAATCCTGACATAAAAAGCCCAAATTAAGAGCTAAAAAGGTAATAATCCTGACATAAAAAGCCCAAATTAAGAGCTAAAAAGCCATAATTATGAGATAAAAAGTCCAAATTCCAAAATAAGTCATAATTATGAGCTAAAAAGTAATAATCATGACATAAAATGCCCAAATTAAGAGTTAAAAAGCCATAACTATGAGATAAAAATCAAAATGTGGGGTCTTTTGTGACCTCTTGGATGAGTCATTGCTGCGCTCTTGGGGTCATTTTGGTCGGCTGCCCCCTCCTGGGAAGGTTCACCATTGTTCCATGTTTTGGCCATTTGTGGATAATGGCTCTCACTGTGGTTTGCTGGAGTCCCAACATTTTACAAATGGCTTTATAATATTTACCACGATAGAGCTCGGTTATGTTTTAACAGACAGGGAGGGGGCAATCACTTTTTCCACACAGGGCCATCTAGTTTTGGATATTTTTTTTCCAACAACGGCACTTTTGTTTTGGTCTTGGTAGCTGGAGGCGGGGCCACTAGCATACACCTACAAGTGTACAATAGTCTAATCAGAATCCTGACGGGGTGGCTAACCTGTGATGGAATACACTCACCAACCGTGGAAGGCATTAATGGCGTGTGCACGGTGATGAAGTCACACTGCGGCCAAAGCTGCTCCAGGGGCATCTGCTGCACCCCCCAACCGGCCGACACCTCCGGTGGCGTGATTGGATCATAGCCGATGGTCTGAGAGGAAAAAAAAAAAAATGTTGTACTTTATCTGACAGCATCTGCGTCACCTGACCTTTGGGCCAACCTTCATGCCGAAGGACTGCATCCTGTGGGACACTTCCTTCCCGATCCGTCCCAGTCCGACGATCCCCAGCACCTTGCCGTACAGCTCAGCACCCATAAACTGCAACATTGGACGAGAGGAGACAATGACCCCGAGCTGACCCGCGCCATGTTTCATTCTGCACGAGCGGCGGAAGAATGGAGGCGACCAGGCGGCAGGATTCTCTTTGGCAGCTCACCTTTTTGCGATCCCAATTCCCAGCCCTCATGGATATTGTAGCTTGAGGCACATTTCTGCAAGCACAGACACATGAATGACAACAACGACAACAACATGGCTGCCTTCTAGTTTTTTTCATTTTTTACTATAGTGACCTACAGTATGGGAAAAAATATACCAAGTCAGTCATAGTCAGATATAAAGTCATGATTATGAGATCAAAAGTCATAATCATGACATAAAAAGCCCAAATTAAGAACTAAAAAGTTGTAATTATGAGCTAAAAAGTAATAATCATGACATAAAAAACCCAAATTAAGAGCTAATGTCATAATTATGAGCTAAAAAGTAATAATCATGACATAAAAAGCCCAAATTAAAAACAAAAAAATCATAATTATGAGCTAAAAAGTCATAATCATGACATAAAAAGCTCAAATTAAGATCTAAAAAGTAATAATCATGATATAAAAAGCCCAAATTAAGAGCTAAAAAGTCATAATTATGAGCTAAAAAGTAATAATCATGACATAAAAAGTTCAAATTATGAGCTAAAAACTAATAATCATGATATAAAAAGTCCAAATTAAGAGCTAAAGTCATAATTATGAGCAAAAAAGTAATAATCATGACACAAAAAGCCCAAATTAAAAGCTAAAAAGTCATAATTATGAGATAAAAAGTAATAATCATGACATAAAAAGCTCAAATTATGAGCTAAAAACTAATAATCATGATATAAAAAGTCCAAATTAAGAGCTAAAAAGTCATAATTATGAGATAAAAAGTCATAATCATGACATAAAAAGCCCAAATTAAGAGCTAAAAAGCCATAATTATGAGATAAAAAGTAATAATCATGACATAAAAAGCCCAAACTAAGAGTTAAAAAGCCATAATTACGAGATAAAAAGTCAAAATTTCCGATATAAAAAGTCCAAATTCCAAAATAAGTCATAATTATGCGATAAAAACTCAAAATTATGAGATAAAAAGTTGAAATAAGTCATAATTGTGAGATTAAAAAATCAAAATCATGAGATGAAGGAAAGTTGATGGAAAAAAGAAAATTTGACCGTGATAGGTGAATTACTGCAAAGTAGGATGATTTATTTTGGCATGGAATATTTTGTAGCTAGAGCATAGAAACCTGTTTATTGCAGTCTAAATAGGGGATTTGAACATGATTAGAGCCCTCAAGACATGAAATAACAATAACATGAGTGTAACATTACTGCCACCCAGTGGCCAGTGTAGAGTACTACATACCACAGAGTGGCTCAATGCATTTTCTGAATGCCTGATGTTAGCATTTGACTTCATTGAGTCACTTTTATGCTTGAAAATGTCCAAAAAGAGACTAATTAATATATGAATATCTTGTTAAGCCTTTGAACTGCAATATTGAAGTTATATAAAGCAATATAAAGAACTAGTTTCATAAGTGTCCTTGAATGCAACATGATGTGAAAAGTTCGGCTCGTTAGCATGAACTTGCCGTGAGAGGCTCATCAGGAGGGCGCAGGTCAGCTCGGCCGCACTGATGGTGTTGCCGCTTGGCGTGCTGGAGCACACATGGGACTCATCGGGTGAGATCATCAACAACGGAAAAAAAGCAAAACATCGCATCCGCTTTTGGACCAATCAGGAAGCCTTACTTCATGACGATCACCCCCTTTCTGGTGGCGGCCTCAACATCCACGTTGTCTACCCCGGTCCCGGCTCTCCCGATGATTTTCAGATTGGTGGCGGCGTCGATGACATCGGCCGTCACCTTGGTAGCGGATCGTACCACCAGGCCGTCGTAGTCCTGAGATGAGGGGAGAGCAAACAGATAGAAGAAGGTGTTTGGTCCATGCATGGCTGCCTCATCGGGCTGGCAAACACACCTTCCTCCCATCAAGTGGATGGCCGCCTATTGGCTCTGGTTATCAGTTTCTTACTGCCCTTGGTTAACAGACACCATACCTGACTGAACTTTGCTTAACAACAACTTTGAACTATATAGTTTATTTGGAATCCAATAATAAAAGGATACAAATTGGCCATTTTGTTTTGCTAAGATATTATTAAAGCTATATTATTTACACTTGAAGCTTTGTCATTTGCTAGCAACTATTTTTAATTTGCTGGAGCCTATCCCATATAGGTGAAAAAAACATTAGCTGATTATTTTTGAAATATTTGAAGTTTCAAATATTCGGCTGCACGGTGGTCGAGTGGTTAGTGCGCAGACCTCGCAGCTAGGAGACCAGGGTTCAATCCCACCCTCAGCCATGTTCTCCCCGTGCATGCGTGGGTTTTGTGGGTTTCCTCCCACATTCCAAAAACATGCTAGGTTAATTAGCGACTCCAAATTGTCCATAGGTATGAATGTGAGTGTGAATGGTTGTTTGTCTATATGTGCCCTGTGATTGGCTGGCCACCAGCTGGGATAGGCTCCAGCACCCCCCTGCGACCCTCCTGAGGAAAAGCGGTTGAAAATGAATGAATGCATTATTATGAGAAATAATACATTTGTCAATTTTGGAACAAATGAAATTGGGTAAAGAGTTGGGAATAAAGTCCAAATATTATGGGAAAAAAGTCAGAAATTATGTGAAGTAACATTTACAGGGAAAAAGTTGAAATAGGGGAAATAAAAACAGCAGAAATGTTATGAAAATAATATATAAAAATAATATAATATTAAAATAATAAAAAATAATAATAAAATAATATAATATTAAAATAATATAATATATATTATAATATATATAATAATAAAATATGAAGAGGAAATGTTGCATTCTAATGAGTACAAAGTTCAAACTTGTAATATTGTACCCCGCGACCCTTGTGAGGATAAGCGGTAAAAAAATGAATGAATGAATGAACTTATTCCCACGGTATAATTTTCCAAAAATTACAACTTTATTTAGTCTTTTTTTTTATATTTCAATTCAATTTCCCTCATGATATTATGATTTTATGCTTGTAAAATGACGTTTGTAAAAATAAAAGTGTCTTCATTTGTGTTGATCCCAATCCAAATAAAATACTGCGTCTTGTGTGTTTACTTTAGTGTTTGGTAAAAACGGGTATTGTTGTTAGCAGTGCAGCAGCACTGCAAGAAAGTGATGGGCCGAATTGCATCATCTTGTCAAGGGAGGGGGGCGGGGCTATCCTCCACTATAGTATTCACAGTATTCCACTTTAAGAGTCACATCACACACACACAATATTCCTAAGCAAACACACAACACACAACACACAACACACAAAACACAACTCCAACACACAATCAGCTCATCCGATCGACCAAGTTCGAGTTGCTACATTACGGCTGCCGTGTTTGAAAGCTGCTGTTACGCAATGCAGACTTCATTCATTCATTCATTCATTCATTCATTCATTCATTCATTGATCCCACCTTGATCTCGGCGATCAATTCCTCCTTGCTCATGTTCTGCTTCTCCGTCACTCGGATGCCGTTTTCTTCCAGGATGCTCCTGCATCGAGGGGCTACGCTTTCGCTGATGAGAAGGTTCTTGATGGAGTTCATCTCGGCTTTCTTTCCCGTCTCCTGTCAAAAGTTCCTGTCGGATGAATGGGCGGACCGCTGCAGCCTTCTGGCAGACTAAGCTAGCGATGGCCACCGGGTGTTGCTTTTGAAGGCTTCAACTACGGGAAGGGTCGATACTGAAATGTCGATACTTTTGATACTTGTGCTTTTAGAGGTAATGTTTGTCAGCTGAAACGGTGACCGATCGTAAACGGAGGCATGCTTGAGTTGGGAAGAAAGTTTTCATTCTTAATCATTAGTCATTTATTTGACTTTAAAAATACACATTGTCATATTAGCATGCTAGCCCCCTTTGAAAAGCTATGGAATGAAGTTTCTAGTTTGTTGTTCTTTATTTTGTTGTTCTTAATTCAAGCAATTGCACATTCCTTTCTTTCTTTATTTATTATTAAATATATACATATTATTGATTTTTTATTTATGTTGATATTGTTCTGTAGAATTGCACTTTTATGTTCCTGTAATTCTGCTTAAACTGTTTTGTAATTGAAGATTGTAATCAAATATATATTTAATAAAAATTAAATTAAAAAGTAAAAAATAAATCATTAAAAATTAAATGAATTAATTAAAAAGAAAAACACAGAGATCCCCGCACTTCCTGGTTCACAGGTCACGCTCAACCCGCCCCACATAGCTGGCCTGCAACAACCATACCATATCTATATATCTATATATATTTATATAGCTATATATCTATATATATATATCTATATACATCTATCTATCTATATATATATATACACATCTATCTATCTATATATATATATACATCTATCTATCTATCTATATATATATATATATATATATGAAGATAATATATATGAAACTATACCAATAACTTTCTGCATCTCAAAACTGATCCATAATGGATCCTATGTTATTATATTTATTATTATGTCATTAAAATAATGATATTCTTCCAAACTGAAGTTTTCAACAAATTTCAAGTTGGTATCGGATCGACATCTAAATGTGCAGTATCGCCCACCCATAAATCGTACGTCACGTGAGCCGCCCCCTTTATTAGGATGAAACCCCGCCTATCAGCGACGATCAGCCCACCGTGTTCCGATTGGATTTCATCCGTAAATGCAAACCGGTCTGAGCCGTTTTCTGGCAACAGGCAGAACTCATGCGGACATAATATACTGTTACACACAATCATTTGTCAGAAAGGAGTGAATTCATACAGATATGATTCATGCATGCCTGCTCTACGTAATATTGACTTATTGAGGTACAGAAAGAAAAACAATTGAGTGTAAAACACCTCAGTATGATTACATATCACTTTTACAGCACTACGGAGCACAATCATTCACAATCAGTCTAACGAGACGGAGTATGCTGGCTAAATGGAATGCTTGGAAACAGCACCCTCTTGTGTCGACAAGGGGAAATGGCGTCTAATTGGTTGCTTGGCTACAAGGCAACAACCGGATCCGCCTGAGTTGTTGGTGGCGAAAAGTAGGCAAAAACTCTACACTGGACTGGATTAAGAAGTTTATGGCATAATAGCAGCAAGGCTACTGAACTGGAACAGCCGATAACTGGAAAACAGCAGAAATGTCGTCAGTGGTTCAACATGGCCGACGCAGGGGAGCCAGTAAGAGTGGTGAGAGCTGGCCTTGTTTTTATACAAGATTTGGAATTTCAGTTATTGTGAGTTTTCATAAATGCAGTCCGTACGTCTTCATTCCCATCAACATACAGGAATTAACAGACTTTCTAATTAACAGACTTGTTTGAAAGGAAATGTTACATGAACATAAAAATGAACATGGACAGGTCCTATTTTTATTTTGGCTTAAAATAAGTATTTCCAAGCATAAAAATAGCTAAATTAACTAACTAAAGGAAGTAAACTACAAATACAAGGCAGAAGAAAGTTCCACGTGAGTGTAGTATTCTACTTTGGCCATGAGGTGTCGCCAAAACACAGACTTGTTGCATGTTTCAATGATCTCACACATTATTACGTATAAATCCATCCGTTTTCTATGCCGCTTACACTCACTAGGGTCACTAGGCACTTATTGATACTGGATAACTATTGGAGGATATTTCATTTCTGATGAGAAATAATAAATAAATGATGTTACCAAATCAATAACTTCTTTATCTGAAGTCTCTCCGGCAGAGGACGGCGGCGGCACCATCCAGCCTCTAGATCTCCGTCAGGTCACCGTCTTAACCAAGGCGGACTGGCTGAGGATCCAGGACAAAATCGCCGGTGTGGACAAGGAGAAGGAGCGCACGATGGAGGCCAGGAGGCAGAGAGAACTTCTCCAGCAGAAGTCCAAAGAGATGGCCAAGCTGTGGCCCAACACTTTGGCTGTAAGAAGAACACCGAGCTTGCACAGAGCTCCCTCACACACACACACACACACACACAATCCAGTCAACATCTTTGTGTTTTTCAAGAGCCAAAGACAGAAGAAGCTGGAGGCCAAGAAGATCCGGGAGCAGATGGAGGAGGACAAAAGGAAAGAGATGGACATGGAAGAGGCCAAATACAGAGAGGAGCAGCGCAAAGAGGCCATTGAGAAGGCCAAGCGGCAGCTGTACTACCAGACACAGCGAGTCAAAGGACTGCACGTGAGTAGGACATCTTCTCGTCAGTTACCTCACGTGACACGTGATGGTTTGTATTAGCATATCTATAAATACTGCACTATAGCAATAAAGTTGCATTTCCTTGAAATAGTCAATGTATAGCTAGCTGTATAGATTTAGTGCCCTCTAGCAACAAGTCATGATCATGGTCTGGGGCTGCATGAGTGCTGCCTGCACTGGGGATCCACGACCCCGCCATTTGAGAACCACTGTTTTAGGCTAATGGATTCCAATCTCTATTCTGCTTGCAGCGTGCGCTCTTGCTAACAGAGGTTCTGAAGGAAAGGGAGGCCCAGTTGGAGCTGAAGCAAAGACGCATGAGTGCCTCAGAGGAACTTGACAAAGAATATGTGGAGATGATGAAGGCCAGAGAGGATGAGGCTTTGCAAAGAGAGCAGGAGAGCAAAGAGCAGAAAAGACTGGAAAGGCAGGCTGTTGCGGAGGACCTGAAGAAGCAGTAGGTTTCCACGCACAGCCCTGAGCAGGATCGCAAATGGATTCAACCACCTCCAACCATTTTTTTTGCAGGATTGAGGAAAATCAGCTGGCAAGGGAACACCAGAAGCTCCAGACCAAAAAGGACGCCGAGGAGATTCAACGCCTTCGAGAGCTCCATCAGTGGGAGCTCAAGATGGAGGAGGAAATGCAAGCCAAGCAGAAGAGCGACTTCATGCAAGATCAGCTGGTAGCGGGGCCGACCAGCTCGTCGGTCAGCAATCGTCCTGCTCCGTTTATGACCTGCAGTTGTACGTTTCAGGAGCATCTCACACAGAGAGACATCTCAAAGATGGCGGATATGGAGAAACGGGAGGCGGAGGAAGCCCAAAGAAAACTTTTCCTGTCTGCAAAGGAGAAAATGGTGAAGTTGAGAAGAGGCAAAGAGCAGGAGTTACTCAAGTAAGCGATGCAAGGCATCATATGTCATCATATAGTATACATGTATGTATATATTTTAAAAAACCCTTCTCCGCTTTGTCATAGGTGAAAAAATATTTCTAGTATCTTTGCTCTTTTTTTCTCTATTTTTTCCCAACATTTCAAATTTCTTAAATAATAATTTTCTTTTCGTCGTATTATAACTTTTCCTCCCTCCGGTAGAAAATGTTATTTGGTTTTGTTGTTTACATATATACACATACGTATATACAAACATATTAGTATAGTTTCCTTTTCTTTTTATATTTTGACTTTATGCTTGCATTTTTTGCCCCCAACTGTTCAAACTTGTAAATTTTGTTCTGGTAATGATGACTTTATTTCCATATTGCAGTTTAGTCTCCGTCACACAGTCAGGAGATCAGGAAGACCTGGGTTTGATTCTCTGCTTGGGCTTCTGTATGTGGGGTCCAGGGTGTACCCTGCCAGTTGCCCGAAGTCAGCTGGGATAGGCTCTGGCATAAGCGACATAGAAAATGGATGGATTTTAGGCTCTTACATTATTAATTTTTCCTCAACATAATTTCCAAAATGTTTCTCAAAATAACTTTAAAATTAGTTTTTTCTTCAAATTAATGTTACTAAAATGATGTCATTTTGCTCCATATGCTATTCTTGTACAATTAAAGGGCATCTATTATGCCTTTTCACTAGTCTGACCTATAAATGTAGTATTTGGGTGTTAAACCATGCCAAAGTTTCAGGTAATGAGGTTTGGGCATTTGGAAGTGAGCTCTGAAAGAAGTTTGGGATGGATCAAAACGCTCGTTTCAGAGGGATTCAAACTTCAAGTCACAGAGAGCGGGCTTCCTTCCGGGTGTGGCTGTAGACGGGCTGAAGATGCTTTTCTGTTTACAAAACAAGCTCAAGCAGAAGTTATTGTCGTTGATTTCATTTCAATATTTTTCTAATTAGAAATTTATTTTTAACTTCATGTTTTGACATTATTCTTGTAAAACGACTGCTGATTTTTCCATTTTGCCGTTTTCTGGTCAGAGAAGTCCAGAATCGCAGGGAGAAGATGGTGGACCAGCTAACAATGGCTCAGCAGGAGCAGACAGAGCAGCAGCAGCAGAGGCTGGCCAAGGCCGTGGCAGAACAGGACGCCAAGAGGATGCAGCAAGAGTGGGAGGAGGAAAAGCGGAGGGTGGCGATGATGAAGTCAATCGCAGCACATCGGGAACACATGGTAAGACCGGCGTTTGGAGAACAGCAGACTTTTTACTTCACACCAGTTGTGTTCCTACAGGTCAGAGAGAAGGAACGCATTGACTTGATGAGAAAGGAGAAGGAAAGAGAAGCGCTGCAGGCAAAGATGGAAGAAGATAGAATATTCTTACAGGAACAGAAACTAAAGGTGCAGAACAGCCGACAGGAGCTTCAGAAGATGCAAGGCTTCAATGCAAGCCAGACGGTAAATCATACAACTGTCGCTTATACAAAAGACATGAAAAAGTAAGCGAAGTGCTGGCTTTCCAACGCAGGTGGAGAAACAGGCCAGGCAGCATCAAGCGAGGACAGCAGAACACGAGTTTGAAGCCAAGAACCTCAAGCTCCTAGCTGAAGAGGAGAAAGCTTTTGAGAAGTACTCTCTGGAGGCGGTCCAAGCAGCGGCGGCCGCTCAGCGCAGCGTACTTCCACTTTACAAGGCCGTGAGGGAGGGGGTTGCATGCGGTCCCAGTTTTACCGGAGCAAGGCCTCGCTACCTTGTTCAAGACACGAGTGGCGCTGAAATGCCCAAATACATCTCGGCTACCACGCGGGATATCAAGAAGATCCATGAGGTTGGAGATATCCAAGCAGCAAAGAAGAGGCTCGGGTTTACGTGGTGACGTGGGACCTCCTGGTGACCGATTCGGAAGAACTGAACTGAGCTGCGACTTAGGGGCTTGTCCATGCGGAGATGTTTTCAGGTGGATGTTTCAAGTCCCAAGAAACAAAAGGATTTCCACTTGGTTGTCAGGCTGGACCAGCAGAAGATAAAGTCCCAAATGGGCATGTAATTTGGGTGCGTCATGTGGTACTGTCTGTTTGCAACACCACATGACCATCATTATCACTCTGTGATCCTGTCATTGATCTCACGCTGAGGGAAACAAAAATACAAGAACCTGGGAGATCCTTCACTTTTAACGGTGCTAATAATTGCTGCAGAACAATATTTTCATATGTGATTTGGGTATTTTTTAATTTCTTTCTACAGCAGGGTATCTCCTAAAACATCTCGCACAATAAACAGTATTTTTATGTCGTACTTGTGGCGTTACACTTTCCTCCATTCCAAAACAAAAGTGGAGGCATCACTCGATTGAACGAGAGACGACAAAAGACGGGACAGGAGGTCACTAAAAGACGCCACAGTTGTTGGTAACATTTCAAGATCAGAAATAACTGTGCAAGATTTTTTTTTTTTTTTTATATCTCAATTCTCATATCCTAAAAATCAGATCCGCCACCCAAAGATGATGTTAAATAACAGAAATCAAACATCAGTATAAAAAGATCTGGAACCGGCTGTACCAAAGAATCCAAAATAAGCAATAATCCAAGTGTAGTGGCAGCATTTGAAAAAAAAAGCGGCTCTAGAATTCTTACCATATCGGGCACTGAACGGTTTCAGTCCTCGATGGGGCAGCTTCAGCCGCATTGGCGGTCGTTGTCACGAGTTGTCTCGGCTCAGCGCTGCGACCAAGCCAAAGATCGACAAGGAGGGGCTCAGCTTTACTGTACATTGTGTTTGAATGACGTGGGTTTCTATTCTTCTCAAAAGGCTCAAAAGACTTCTCATGGATGCTTCTGTTTTCCAGCCTGGCATTCATCTGGTGCAGCCTCCCCTTTAAAAGGTTTGGGAATTTTAAGTTGGCAGATATTGTGGATGGCCTGTGAGGAATGTCAGAAAGCAGAAAGACGGAGCTGCATGCTGGATGAGCATCCAAATAAAAGACTGGTCTCAGTCGCTGTCGGAGCTGGAACTGGAGCTCGAGTGATTCCTCTTGCCGGCGTTCTTGCCTTTAACTTCTGATCTTTTTCTGTCTTTGGAGGTGCTTTTGGATCTTCTCCGTTTGGAGTCTGGGCTCTTGCGGCGCTTGCGGCGATCGTCTCTGTCAGAGCTGCTGCTGCTGGTGCTGCTTCGTCGCCGCCTCTGGCTGTCCTTACGAGGCGTGGCGTGGTCCTTGCTGCGCCCTCGCCTGTCGCTCTTGCTTCTGGAGCGCCTGCTCGATCTCTTGCTTCTGTCAGGACTTTTCCCACGCTCCCGACTTCTGGTTCTCCGCCTTCTGTCTTCCTTGTCGTCTTCGTCGTGGCGTCTGTGTGGGCTCCTGCTGCGTTCCCTGCCCCGCTCTCGCTCCTGGTCTCGTTTTTCCTCTTTATCCTTGGAGGCAGCGCGTCCGCCCTTATCTTGATTTCTGCTTCTTGATCTGCGCTCGTGCTTGGAATTTCGGTCTTTGCTTTGTGATTTGGTCCTCGTTTTCTCACCATTGCTTGTTTTGGAATCTGCTTTCTGCTTATCGGACTCTCTCTCTTTGTTTTTATCCTTGCTGTGATCAGATTCAGACTCCTTTTCTTTCCTAGTCGCACTTCGGTCTTTACTCCTCGAGCGATCTTTCCTATCACTACTTTTATGCTTGTGACTCTTCTCTTTGCTTTTTGACCTCCTCTTTTCTCTGCTTTTTGACCTCCTACTTTTGTCTCTGCTTTTACTGCGGCTTTTAGATTTGGCCCTTTTCTTGTCCTTCTGCTTGCTTTGTTTCTCACTCTTTTCCACAGAGTCGTCCTTGCTTTTGGATCTCCCAGATCGAGCTTTCTTGTCCTTTTTGCCCTCGTCGGCCTGTTCCTGCTTGGTCGCAGAGGTCCGTCGTTCTCTCCTCTGAGTGTTAGCAGCCTCGTCCTTGTCGTCACTCATGTCACCTCTGGAAAAGAAAAGGACGTGAGTGATTGAGGCAACTTGGCAAGGTTCACTTTGGTTTCTTGAGGGACATTTAGGAATTGCAGAACAGCGGCATGAACAGAGGGAGCCCTTTGGTCAGCCTCGGTATCTAGCAAATCTAATACCAATGCATTGAGCAAGCGTCACACTGCGGCTGAGTGAGTTGTGGCGCCTTTCGAAGCATCATCACACTTACACAAAGAAGACAATGAGGTTCCCTTTTGTCGTGCAGTCTGATACCGAAACCCTTTTTTACCTGTCTCCCTTAATCCAACGCTCCCCCGTGACTGCCCTCATCCTCTGGCGCTGCAGCTCTAGACGCCAGTGGGGAGGAGTTTCGCTACGCCGAAAACGATCTCTGGATCTTGAACGAGAACGTGAAGGAGTTCTGTATCTCTGGAGAGGTGGAGAAACAGATTCAAGGATCATATGTGTACTGTTGGACAGGAGGAGAATTAATTAAACATTTTGCACATTTGCACTCACCCTGGGGCCCCTGCCTTTTATCTTCCTGCCGGAGCGCGTCATGACCAGTCTTCTGTTATAAGTTGACTGAGAATTGTTTCTCACACCAGAGCTGAGAGGAGGGAAAGAAGGTGTGAGTATGATGACACAATAGCCACACGCTTTTTACACAGAACCCATAAAAATCAAGAAAATTTCACAGAAATTTTGTGTCAGCGCAAATATCAAAAAGTTGCTTTCAACTGAGGTCGTCAAATGATTCCAAATTGTAATCAATTTAATCCGTTTTCACCACGCTATTGTTGCGATGTTCCGAGCATGCGTGAACGCACCTTGCTGTAGTCTTGTGACAATGGGGAAGTTCAGTCGTTCAGAGGAGGAGATACATACAGTACACTATATGGTATGTTCAGGTTAGAATTCAGTTATAAAAGAGATGTGCATGTGTTAATGACACTAAGTATTGTACTGCCCTAACTTTTTTGCATTTGATTCTATAGCTGAGAATAGGAACCTGGGGAAAATTAAATAAAAAAAGGAAGACTCAGGTCCGGATAGTTTGGTTGCCAGTATTACGGCATTTCGGTGTGAAAGGGGGATATAGCAAACCAAAGCAAATAAAATGAGAAAGTTCAATGTAGTACCATTCTGAACTAAAATATTTCCTTGTAAGAAAGACCGACCTGTCTCTTGGTCGTTCTTCTTTATTGCGCTGGTCTTTCTCAGGCTCTTTTTCCTTCTCGACGATCAGCGGGCTTCTCCTCATGAGGAATCGATTCTCAGGGACTGGAGGTATTTCTTCAGGGCGCACGGTAGATGTGACCACCTCTTCCTGTTCTTTCTCTTCAACGCTCTCAGGCTCTGGCCTGTAAAAACACGGCGTCTCAGATAAGTATACCATACAGTGTTTTCCAATACGTTCATTTGTGTGTACTAACGCATCTGTTCCAACTGCATAGTGGAGGAAGGTTCTCTTCCCATTTCATGTGGAAGTTTTTGGCTTTTTTGTCATTCTTTCCCACTCCGTTTGAAACACTTAACTACTGACTACATAAATTGGAGAGACTAACTAGATAGCTTGTTATGCTAGCGGCAGCTTTCTTTGTTACTTACTCTGTTCTTTGTCCATTTCTGCTCAACCATTAAAGATAACTTCCGTTAACACATTATTAAAGCGTCAACTTTGACAGACCGACGTTTTCTGGTGGAAATCCACTTATCGTGGTTGAGTCCGGAACACTTAACCTCAATAAATGAGGGATTACTGTACAATCTAAGTTAATAATACAAGTACAAATCAATTACTTCTTCTTGTCCTTCTTCTTCTGCTTCTTCTTTTGCTTCTTGGCCTTCTTCTTCTGCTTCTTAGACTCTTTGTCGGATTCTTCTGAATCTGAGGAGGATTCCGAGGTGCTGTCAGAGTCACTGGAACTACCGCTGGAACCTGACGAGGCCTTCTCTTTCTTTTTGTCGTGTTTCTTTGCTGGAATAATACAACAGTTGGTTAATATCTTAATAGCAGTACAGTAGCGGGGGAGATAAATACTGAAATTCACTTGAACCTTTTGATTTCGGGACAAGTTCACCACAGTTCAAGACCTTGACTTCTGCATAGGGTCTGCTATTCGGATCGGTTTTCTGGTTCTCCATGGTTTGCACAACCTCTTGACCAGAAATCACATGCCCAAAAACCACATGAACCCTGACAGAAATAAAAACATAGCAGCGTTTGAATGCAACACTTGTGTGAAGTTTGAATTGTGCAGACTATGACAACTCAACACCACTTACCCATCTAGATGAGGAGTTGGTTTTGTTGTTCTGAGAAGAAGCAGAGTAACAAACAAAACAATAAACATACATCAGCTTCAAAAGCAAGTATTTCATTCATCAATTCAGTATGAGATCCAAAACCAATGAATGCCTACATGAAAAACTGTGATCCATTGGTGTCCTTTCCCCTGTTAGCCATAGACAACAGGTACTCCTTGTTGTGTTTCACAGCAAAGCTTTCATCTGGAAGTTAAAAGGGAAAAAACTTGTCCAGCTGTCTTGGAGACAATGTTGACTTGTTAAACAACAGCCAGCAGCATCTTTACCTTCAAAAAATCCCCCATAGATGGATTCACCTCCTCTTCCGTTACCTGAAATATGCAGAATGCATATATGCTTAGGATTCACTTAATTTGTACCGACACCTGAGAACAATGAAAGACTAATGAAGAAAAAGACTCGCCTTCACTGAAGTCCCCTCCTTGAATCATAAAGTCTTTGACAATCCGATGGAAGAGACATCCTTTGTAATGGAGAGGTTTCTGAGTTCCTTTCCCGATGCCTTTCTCACCTGGACGCAAAGACACTTTTTATGTACGTTTAGTGGGAATAAGATGTTACTTTTTTACCGGAATGTTAATTTTACCTGTGCAAAGGCATCGGAAGTTCTCACATGTTTTGGGGCAGACGTCTGAAAACAGCTCGACGACAATGCGGCCAACTGCGAGGCGAGAAATATTATTTTATAGCTAACAAACACATGCCTATTTGACGGTGGGAATAAAATAAAACAAATGTTGTTCTTACCTAGTACATTTCCAATGCCGATGTCAAGGAAGCACCGAGAACGTTGGATTTTGACCCCCATGATCACAAAAACTGACAAAACCCCTGATGGAGCAAAGGCACTTGACTCAGTCACACAGGTAGAAATGTCCACATAAGGTACTGCTTTTTAAGAAAGCCAGCCAAAGCAAAGATGTAAACATTACCTAACCTCCGTGTATTCATTTGCAAGACGTACAAAAAGTGGGCATTGAATATTATAGATCTGTGTTTAAGCCATTATTCAGTCTCCTATTTGGAGCTGTATGAACGTAACATCGTCGTACCCCCCCCCCCCCCCCCCCCCCCAACTGAAAAGCTAACGTTAGCCTAGCAAGCCTGTAAAGTCGAATAGTGCTGATGTAAGCATAACGTGCGACTAAATTGTTAAATAGTTAGAAACCACACATGGCTCAAGTTACATTTCACAATGATCCCCGCCGATATCAGCCTGTTCTCATCAGGCCTGCATGTTAGCATTAGCCTGCTTAGCCAGACAACATGGATGGATTCTACGGCCACTCGCTGATCACCCCAACTTCTATGTTTTATGCCCGTAATGCACAGGGTCAAAAGCGTGTAAACGTATCTTCGTATCACCTTAAAAAGCAAGAATATCACTCCATGCAGCAGCTGTTTCTTTCAAAAAGGCACGGCTTTCATTCAACCTCCACAGTTCGCCTTTTTTATGAAGATGGCGCGGTATGAACGTCAGTGTAGTTTGTGTATCGTGCGACAGTTTTTCCGTATTTCCGGCAGATGACTACTGCTTTACGGCACTCCTGCCTCACGTTTCGGAGATGTTCGACATTTAACTTCACTGAACTTTGGAGTCATTATTATTTAGAGACATGTGTAATGATGTGGCAATCTTTTGACTTCAAATGTGTGTTTTTTAACTTAATTATTTACCGCAGTCAAGTTGCTCGGAAGCCAAAAAAGAAACTTGGCGCTCCACGGAACGTCATTTAGTGACGTCACGTACACAGGAAATGGCACACGGGACGCCGCATGCTAGGTGGGTTTGACTTTCAAATGATGAATTCATTGTATGCTTTCCGGCATGGTTTGATATTAACCATGTGAGTATATACAGTTTGCCAATTTCTTGCTAAAAGTTAAGATATCAGGTTAAGTTTGAGGTTGTTTGATATCGTAAGTAATTGTTTTTACTACCACGTGACACCTCGTTACCAAATAAGTGTGTGTTGGTCTACTGTTTCCCTCGTTCGCTCACAAATATACAGTATAATTTATGTTTTATGTATCAATTAATTGATATACTCGTATACATGTGTCTCTTCATCCAGGAACATCATCTCTCCTCAGACAGTATTGTGTGGGTGTCAACCTACACATCACTGTGGCATGACAACCACAATGCCGTCAAGTCAAAGGTAATATTGGGCCGAAATGATGTTTCGGCTGCGCGGTGTGGGTTCCTGCTTTCAGAGGCTCATTCACAAGGTCCCCATGAACCGAGACCGGGTTCTGGAGCAGTTGCAGGTCTGCTCTGCTGAGGACCATGTGTTTGATGTGGTGGGGAAGAACAAGGCCAAGCTCACTGTGGACCATGTGAACAAAGCTGTGAACATGCTGTGGCGCTTCCAGAAAGACAAACCAGAGTTGCTGAGAACGGTTGATTTTATCAAGACTCACCCGCAGTTCCTGACGCTTCGGGTTCTGGCAGAGAACAAAATAGCACTCATGGATGATTTTATGTTGGTGGACTTGCTGTATAGTTTCCTCAGGTATGTGAATTGTAGTATCGGTGTGAAGGTAAGATGGCAAAGACAAGAGGAGGCATCTTCACATTGTCGTTTACTGTTTTTCAGGCTGAATGTGGACCATCACGACTCTCTGGTTCAGCAGTTAGTTTCGGAGGCTTGGCTAAGATTAGACAAGTGCGACTTCACACTCTTTTTGTTTATTTGAGCTCCACATCAATCTCTACATTAATCTTGGAACATTTATGCGCATTTGCAGACTTCCACTGACATCCTTATCCAAGTTTGCGATCTGTCTCAACGATCTGCGCCTTCACCACAGTCCTCTGATGGGACAAATCGCCAATATTGTGGATCGGAAGTTGTCATCCATTGACGATGCCAGGTTGGTAAAAGAACAGAAGCTATTACACCAACACAATCTGATAAGATCTGATCGAGAAGTTTGATTTTGAAGCACAGTAATCCCTTGTTTACCACCTTTACCACCATTTTTAACATTATTGGAGCTCTCCAGACATTACATAACACCCCTATGGTCACCTGTACACTCCTATTATCCAATATAATGGATATAATAAGAGACAATACGACTGGGGGGGTGGACAGGAAGTGTCTTCAGGGGTTCAGAGTTGAGTTTATTCAAAGCTTCAATACAAGGCTGTTATTCCGGCCGTGTGGTACTCGTGTGCCTCATCTAACGTTAGAATACTACATATTAGGGCTGGACTATATGGACCAAAACTCATATCTTGAAATATTTACATTAGGTCTGTCTATCTTTCAATATTTCATCGCTATTAATTTTTTCTATATTTAACACAGAATTAATCGCATTTAATCTGATACAGAAATACGTTTAAGTAGGGGAAATCGCTTTGTGGTTAATGATTGGACAACGATAACTACAACAAATTGTTGGGATATCAATTTGGGAAAATGGGCCATTATTTAAAGAGAATATATAGTCGGCAAGCATATTTTTGATAATTATTTTTTCTTTATTATAAGTATATTAGCTCTTAATCTCTCCCACAATGGTTCACCAACAGCAAAATATGAGGTAGTGGGATGTCTCACACTGACACAAACGTTTTTTTTTATTGATTAGTGTCAGCTTAATCACATGTACAAATGAAAATACCCAAAACACATTTTATCCATAGCCATAAAACATTTAGTCAAAATGTATCTGTTATTGGTCCCATATTGGCCTTGAGAAGCAGAAAGGTATAAGTTTGGGGGAAAAAAGTACATCTCCACTACATATCATCACTTCTTTGAATGCCATTTGTTTTTATTTTACTTAATTTCTTTATTTAGGTATTTTCAAGCTTGAAATTTAGGCAAAAAATGCTTAACTTCTGCTTAAATATGCAGAATTTTGGACTTATTCATTTGTATGAATACATGAAACAACATGATGTAGTAATTAGTTTTTTAAAAACTGTGAAGTTCAATGTGTAGAGTGGAGTAGGATTACTTGTGTATTCATCTTACCTTGTGGTGTATTTTTTTCCCCTTCCAGGATCCTCACTACATTTCTAATTAGTGTGACATCCCTGGTGTCTCCTCGTCTTCGAGACGCCCTCATTCGCAGGGCAGACCACCTCTTGGACAAAATGGATCCATCCAGCGTCAACAACGCTCGTAGAGTGGTGCAGTTCCTGCGTAACATTAAATGCATCCACAGGCCCATGCTGGAGAAGTGCAACCAGATCCTTCTGTGCAACGTTCCCAGAATGGATGCGGAGAACATCTGCATGCTAATAGGCCTGTATCAGTCCCTGCAGTTTCACAACTTTGACTTCAAGCTGGCTGTTAAACAACGTCTGGCGGAATTGATTGACTCCAGCATCGACACGCACTCTTTTACCAAACTCTTTGTCAGTCTGGCGCCCGTGGCCAGTCCGGAGACGAGAGATGGGTTAGCGTCACTACACATGGTTGAAATTCTAAATTCACGTCAGTCACGTTTGATTCCTCCTCAGGTTGGAGAGCACAGCCCACATGCTAGGTGAAGAGTTTGACGCTCAGCAGGTGATGGCTATCGCTGAAACGCTGGAAGAGATTGGGAGCAGGAACCTGAGTTTGATGAACAAGTGAGTTCATATCGTGTTGCCGCTAGATAAATCCACTTTCTTTTTGTTTTGTAAAGTTAGTGCTGTGTGTGTAGTTATTTTTGTGTAGCTGTATGGGCGGCCAGAAACCAGTGAGACTGACCGACTTTGGTGTTCACATCGTCAACATCAGAGAGTGACACAGCTGTTTCTGTCTTGGACTCGAACAGCTGCTTGCTACTTGTTGACGTCCAACATCACAGAGCGCTTCTATTGACACGCGACAACTTTTCAGCACTGAACATTGCGTTTCATAACATCTAAATTATTAATTTTACAATTTAAACTTGTAAATCAGGGGTCTCAAACTTAATTTACTTGGGGGTCAGTGGAGCTAGGGTCTGGGCGAGACTGGGCCGCATCAGGTTTTCCAAAAAAAAAAAAAAAAACCGCATTTATTAAAAACAGAAAAATGAATAAACTTTGCTTTGGTTTCGATCTTCTACAAGAAAAGCTCTGATAAATATAATAATAATAATAATAAAACCTTAAGAAACCACATATAGTTGGTGGGTAGACAAATTATTTTTTTCAGATTAAAATTACCAAAGCATTATTAGAGCCCTGTAGACATGACAAAACACGACTATAGTCACATTTATACTCTTTTTATTTACAACATATTGCGCAACTGCAGGGTCTTGAGACACATGCCAACTCGCAAACTAGAGAGCTAGTGACCTAAACGGTAGCCTCCAAGTTATTTCCTTTAAACTTAAATAGCCAAAAACATACCACTTCCACACGGATAGGGAGGATAACTATTAACAGTTATTTAACCTTTAACATGAACATTAATCAAACGTAATAATTTTTTCTGGGTACATGATACCATACAGCATCCATATCAAACTTGCGCGGGCCGCACTAACATTAAACATTCAGGGGGCCTCAAACTAGTGTCCTGCGGGCCACATTTGGCCCGCAGGCCGCGTGTTTGAGACCCCTGTTCTAAAAATGTTTTTGACTTTCTAAGATTTTAATTTCTTACTTGTTGTGTGGTACCATACAGGAGGTTAAGACTGATTTGTAAAGTGTCTTCAAAAAAAGAATGGAAGCTGTTGTACCTGCAAACATGGTCATAATCCATATTTCTACTAATTGCACTTCTTGTCCAGGCGCCTCTTACTTTTCCAGATGCTTGAGTATAAGTGTTCTTTTCCAGGATTGCATCAGGAATCCAAAGGAACCTCGACATTTACAACCCGGTGGAGGTCACCAGAGTCACACGGGCCCTTTTCATGTTGCATTACCAGAATCCAGAACTCTTCACCAAACTAAGAAACCTGTTAGTCGGGTAAGATAAAGTCGGTGTTTATCCGTCATCCGATTATAAAAGTGATGATTTCATTCACTTTGACTTTGCAGCTTTTTAGAGCGCAGCTTCTTCCCCAGCGAGGTGACCATGCTGACCCGTGTTCTCTCCATGTTCCCTTCCCCGCACCTGGAGGAGGCCGTGATCTCACGGCTCAACGCGGTGGTGTCCCAATGTACTTTCAATGACCTCAACGCCATTTCCTTTGCTCTGGGGAAGTGGGTACGCAACGACCCCTCGTACCGCCACAGCACTCCCAGCAGGTACGTGCGTCTGCTGCAGACCCTCAGCCGCTGCGGCCGCAGCAGGCTGCAGACCACCGAGCGACTGGACGTGCTGCTGGAGGAGCTCAGGTACGTTTCGGGGGAGTGGTTTGAGGAAATGCTGCTAGAAGAGACCATGGCCACTCTGCAGAGAATGATGGACCAAATCAATTGGACGAACGTGTCGGAGTTGGCCCTCTTTGTAGCAAGGACACATCAGGTCTGCCCTCCCTTGATGGAGCGAATCGCCAGCGTGGCCGTTCAAGACATTCAGAAGGTGATTGCACAGAAGCTTTTTCAAAATGCTTTTTTTTTTTTTTTTTTTTAGAGGTGCTAAACCCAAACATGTATGAGGACCCACATTGGCTTTGGGTGCGGGTCACATAGTAAAAACTAAAGATACAACTCTGTGACTTTAAGGCAACACATGTAAACAGAAGCAGGGGTGCAACGTTGCATAATTAAAATATGTTTAAAATTCTGGTTGGGTTCGGGACTAACATCTATGGTTTTGTTTTTTAGATTCACCCCTCAGCAATGTATTCCATCCTGCTTCCCTTTTCCTTCTTCAACTACGATCCCGAAGAAGCGGACCAGTTGTACGACGTTTGCATACAGCACTTCACTCCTCATATCAGTAAGGGAGTATGCTTCTTTTCTAGCGTACTCTTAAATTTATGCTTTTTTCCCGACTTTTCTTACATATAAATGTAGTTCAACGATGCCAAATGAGGTTTGCACATTTGGAAGTGAGCTCTGAAAGACGTTTGGGATGACTCTGAACGCTCAGTTTCACAGAGTTTTTTTCTTAATGCTGGTTCTCTGTGACATCACAGAATGCTGGGCTTCCTTATATCAGGGGTCTCAAACTCAATTTACTTGGGGGGGGGGGGCACTGGAGCTAGGGTCTGGGTGAGACTGGGCCACATTAGGTTTTCCAAAAAAAAACCCCCCCCAAAAAACACATTTATTAAAAACAAAACAAAAAAAAAACTTTGCTTTGGTTCCGATTTTCTACAAGAAAAGCTCTGATAAAACATTCCACTGTTCTCAAATATCTTACTTTTTATTTTTCTACACAAAATAAGATGAAAAATAAACAAATCAAGAATAAAGAAAATCAATCAATCAGTAATAAATAAATATAATAATAATAAAACACCAAATAATAAAAAATTAAGAAATGACATATAGTTGGTGGGTAGACAAATTATTTTTTTCAGATTAAAATGAACAAAGCATTATTAGAGCCCTGTAGACATGACAAAACACGACTATAGTCACATTTATACTCTTTTTATTTACAACATATTGCGCAACTGCAGGGTCTTGAGACACATGCTAACTCGCAAACTAGAGAGCTAGCGACCTAAACGCTAGCCTTCAAGTTAAATCCCTTAAACTTAATAGCCAAAAACTTACCACTTCCACACGGATAGGGAGGATAACTATTAACAGTTATTTAACCTTTAACATGAACATTAATCAAAGGTAATAATTTTTTCTGGGTACATGATACCATACAGCATCCATATCAAACTTGCGCCGGCCGCACTGACATTAAACTTTCATATCAAGGCGGGGGCCTCAAACTAGTGTCCTGCGGGCCACATTTGGCGCTAAGTAACCTCTTTTCTAAATTATAAAAATTTTAATTCGATTAAAATTTATAAAATTCTAAATCTAAATCAGACTTAGTGCAGATTCTGGAAGATCTAGACAGCTTTTTTGTGATTATTATGTGTAGCTTCTCTACAGGAGTCCACAACTCTATAATGCATTTAAATACTCTCTGTGTGCATGTGTACTTTGCGTGTGTGTGTGTATATGTATGCAGGCTCCTTTGACCCTCATCTACTGGTTCTACTGGCCTACTCTTTGGCGGTGGCGGACTATTTTCCTGAGGAACTCATTCGAGAAATCTTCAACATAGATTTTCTGGGCAAGCTGGACACCGAGTTGGAAAGTACATGCAATGATTCAGAAGCAGTACTCCATAGAGGTACTTGTTGAACACTCCTGATGTTTTGTTTTAAAACTTTTTACAGTGTTGCCCAACACTCTTAACATGCGGACCCGACTGCGACTCATGGAGCTCAACCGTGCCGTGTGTCTAGAGTGTCCCGAATTTCAGGTGCCGTGGTTTCATGACCGCTACTGCCAGCACATGCTGGACAGAGGTACGCAGGGTACGTCTCTTGCACGTGGCGGCGTTTTGATAGCGAGCAAATACTGTATAGTCTGTTTCCAGGGAAGGGTTCCGTCAGTCCCGTCCAGCAACAAATCCATAAAATCCTGGCTGAAGTCCTTGGTGGCATGAACTTTGTTAAAGCGGCAGAGGTCACGCCTTATTTTTACACTTTAGGTAAGTCACGTGGTCACGCGCAGACCTCACGGCTAGGAGACCAGGGTTCAATTCCACCCTCGGCCATGCGTGGGTTTTCTCCGGGTACTCCGGTTTCCTCCCACATTCCAAAAACATGCTAGGTTAATTAGCGACTCCAAATTGTCCATAGGTATGAATGTGAGTGTGAATGGTTGTTTGTCTATATGTGCCCTGTGATTGGCTGGCCACCAGTCCACGGTGTACCCCGCCTCTCGCCCGAAGACAGCTAGGATAGGCTCCAGCACCCCCGCCACACGGGGAGAACATGCAAACTCCACACAGAGATAGCCGAGGGTTAATGGCAGTAACTAATTTATTTAATTACGTAATTAACACATTAGACAAATAGATTTGTGTGCTAGCTTTTAGCTTGATTGGCATAGTCGGTTCATTTGGAGCTCGTAATACAAAGTAGTACAAATATATATAATCATTTATCTATTCATCAAATACATTAAAAACAGCATATTTCATACATAGTTGTTAATGGCGATTAATAATGATTAATTTGTTAATCATTGAAACATTACAATATATTTGTTTTTTTTTCTCCAGATTATGAATGTATTCTGGATAAGCACCTCCAGCCATTGCCGTACAGCAAGCCGGGGATTCTGCAGATCTCGGATAGGGAAAAGATTCACTGGGGTCCAAGCTCACTGGACACCATCAGGAAGGAGCTTCCACCGGGGGCACAGCGGTAGGAACCAACAAAAGGACCTTTTGGCTGTGCTTTTTCTCTAATGGAGCCCCAACTAGAAGCATGTTTCTGTTCGCTATCACACAGTGTTTCTATTGATTTCCTGGACTCCAAGTCCTTCGGCAAAAATTCTCATCATGTGAAAGGCGAGGCGCAGATAAGGAAACGACACCTGGAAATTCTGGGATATCGTGTTGTTCAGGTATGTTTCTATACAGGCCTGCCACAATAACGCATTTTGTGGTCGATAGTTCTGATATTAATTATCCAATAATATTCAATCATTTGGGTGGCACGGTGGTCGAGTGGTTAGGAGACCAGGGTTCAATTCCACCCTCGGCCATCTCTGTGTGGTTTTTGCATGTTCTCCCCCGTGATTGTATCTTTTTCTTGTCTTTCCAGATCCCCCACTTTGAATGGAACTCCATGGAGCTCTCGACCCAGCAGGCTTGGATGGAATACCTCAAGAAGAAAATATTTCTCTCACCTTGAAGGCCTTATTTTTTTTATTTATAGACAAAATAATAAAGGCCGCACATGTCGAATTTCACTGCAATAAAGTGTGCTTTACAGGTGGTCTTCCATTTGCGTCTCATGCTAATGTATGGATGAATTCAAATTTTAATTTTAGTCCATGAACACAACACTTGAGAAGTGGTTGGCATTTTAGAAACATTTAAGTGGAACAAACACGCCAAAAATAATCCAAAAGGTCAAACACTTTTCCACACAACTGTACATTGTAAAACTTTATTAGGTGCTGCATTCAATGTCCGGAAAAACAGAATGCATCCAGTAGTAATATCCAGTATTGATCAAACAATATGCACCGTGCGTATAATCAGGATTAAATACCTGACAAAATATTTTGAGAAAACAGTATTTTCATCGACACATTTATTTGTGAACATTTCATCAATATGTCAATCATATCAACACAATATGATTCCTGTTTTACTGCATATGATTGTTTGAGCAAAATCAAATCAACAGTGAAAAAAGTAGAACAAAGTAACTATAAAATAAAAATACTATGGTAGTAATGGGACAGGAAGTGACCATCAGTTACAGCATTTAGTGATGATAGCATACAGTCAACTACTTGCAGACAACATGTCTTTCTTTTGCACATGAATAAAAAGATGTATTTATTGACCAAGGACACGTGCTAGCAATATGACAACACGGTGACGGCATGGAAGTCAGGCATGTCCAACTAACATGTCCAACAGTACATCAACAGTGTCTCTGCATGTGTCTTTTCAAAGAGGAATTCCAAGAAAATGTTTCACCACAATTTGAGCAACTAAACGGTTTTTCTCCTGTGTGCATTCTCATGTGCGACTTCATGTTTGTCTTTCGATTGAAGTGTTTACCACAGTATGAGCAACTGAACGGTTTTTCTCCTGTGTGTGTCCTCATGTGCGCTTGCATGTGTGTCTTTCGAGTGAAGTGTTGACCGCAGTCCGGGCAATGAAAAGGTCTTTCTCCTGTGTGTATTCTCTTGTGCGATTGCATGGTTGTCCTATGAATGAAACGTTTACCGCAGTCGAGGCAATGAAAAGGTTTTTCTCCTGTGTGCGTTATCATGTGTGACTGCATGTGTATCTTTTGAGTGAATCGTTTACCACAGTCTGAGCAATGAAAAGGTTTTTCTCCAGTGTGCGTTCTCATGTGTTGAGTCAAATTACCCTTACAAGAAAATCTTTTCTCACAAACTGAGCACTTAAATGGTTTACTCGTCGTCTTTTCAGAGCTTTCAGAGTGTTTGTTGCCGGTGTGAGTCGTCTTATCGCAGTCTGTGCCACTGCTCAGAGATTCTTGGTTGTCGGCCCTCTCAGCCTCCTCCGGCCCTAGAAGATGCTCTCCCTCCCGAGTGATGGAGAGTTCTTCCTCTTCTTCTTTAACATAGGGAGGCTGGGCCTCTCCCTCTTTAAGGTGGACGGGCTGTGGCTCCTCCTCTTCCGCTTTAACGTAGGGAGATTGTGGCTCTTCCTCTTTAAAAGGCTGTAGTGCCGTCTGCTCCAAAGTGGATCTCCCACCATGTGGCTGAGGGGGACAGTCTTCATGACGACCAATCAACTGCTGGATGTCTGCAGGACACAAACAGGAATCACAATATTGTGCAAGTCCATTGTGCGCTGTAAAATTAGTATTTGTAGTGGCAGAACCGCCACGATACAAAACGACATGTGACTCTGTGGGGAAGCTTCAGTTGCCTCCGCCTGTCGTCAAAACAGACATTGCCGTAATGTGTATGCGTTAATTACGCAAGAAAAGGTAACAGAATTCATTACATGAATAATTTTTGACAGTCCTAATTTCTTCATATCCCGTATGTCTGTGCTATAACCTCCCTTTGCGCTCTAGCTATCTCGATAAATCTCAAGTTGAGACAAAGTTTCTTCAACAGTGGTGGTGGACCTTCCCTGGACCCCAAGACCGCAGCCACGACTCATCCAAGAGGTCACAAAAGACCCCACAACAACATCCAAACAGTGCAGGCCTCACTCAGTTAAGGTCACGACTCTACCATAAAAGAGATGCTGGGCAAAAACGGCCAAGAGTTCCAAGACCTTCCAGGTCCCGAAAAAGCAAAACAGCCCCAGACCATCACACTACCACCACCATATTTTACTGTTGGTATGATCTTCTTTTACTGACATGCAACGTTACTTTTACGACAGATGTAATGGGACAGAGCTAAATATTCATCTGCCAACATGAAATTAACAGCAATGGAAACGAATATCCGACGTAAAGCTAACTTCACCACGGTGTAGAGTTTGGTAAACACAGGCTTTCTTATTTTAATTGTTCGAACACGTCAAGCAAGTTGTTATAATACAATACATTCATTCATTTTCTACCGCTTTTTCTTCACGAGGGTCGCGGGGGTGCTGGAGCCTATCCCAGCTGTCTTTGGGCGAGAGGCGGGGTACACCCTGGACTGGTCGCCAGCCAATCACAGGGCACATATAGACAAACAACCATTCACACTCACATTCATACCTATGGACAATTAACCTAGCATGTTTTTGGAATGTGGGAGGAAACCGGAGTACCCGGAGAAAACCCACGCATGCACGGGGAGAACATGCAAACTCCACACAGAGATGGCCGAGAGTGGCGTCGAACCCCGGTCTCTCCTAACTGTCAGGTCTGCACGCTAACCACTCAACCGCCGTGCCGCCCTAATACAATACAATACAGTGAAAATATACACACAGTCAAATGTGTCTTGAAATTCAGACATTAATAATGGATTTTTGAAGGGAGCTCACAATAAATGTGTCCATTTTAAAAGATGTACCTTTACAAGGGCCTCTTGGCAGATACCGAGTGGTGGTCCTTGAGGGTTGCCTCATTTCAGCCGCAGCATCCCTGTGTGTATCTTCAAGCTGGATGGATGGATGGAGTACACAGACGAACGTCATTCACTGGCATTGTGTTGTGCAGAGTAGTAATACATTGTGTATACAGTGTGCATGTATACATTTGTTTTTCAACACTTACACAATGAGCACAGTTGGGGATGTTGTTTTGCTGTCAGTGATTGACACATGTACAGACTCGACGTTCCCTGTGTGTGCGGGGCTTTTCCGAGTACCGGTTTCCTCCCACATTCCAAAAACATGCTAGGTTAATTGGGGACTCCTAATTGTCCATATATAAATGTAAGTGAGGCGGGGTACACCCTGGACTCCGCTCCAGCAACCCTTGTGAGGAAAAGCGGTAGAAAATGAATGAATTAATGTGAGTGTGAATGGTTGTTTGTCTATATGTGCCCTGTGATTGGCAGGCCACCAGTCTAGGGTGGACCCCGCCTCTTGCCCAAAGACAGCTGGGATAGGCTGGCATACACACAACAGTCAAGCGTGTGTTTATTGGCTATGAAATTCACATATATTTGAATTTTTCACTCAAATATGGATGAATAAATCTTAATTTGTTTAATATTAAGCCTGTTTAGTTTCATTAACATTGACCACGTAGTTTCTGTCATATTTACTGTCATTTTTCTGTCGTCATTCCAACATTGATAGACTATAGCTAGCATAAAAATGCTGATTCACTTTATGTATTGTGGTATGAGTCAGTACTTTGTCCTCACTCACACCCCGTCTGCATGTTGGGAAGAGAGCCGACGGTTGAAGAACCCTCCGGTAATACACACCCAGTCCCAAATTTTCTTTTGAACCGAGGAATATTAAAACAATCGTCGTCGAAGTGTGTTGAGCACAACACTGACGAATTCGACGGGTGTCCATTTTGTTGCACTTGCCTGGTCCATTTATTGCGGCGAATGGGGTCTTTCGGAAACCTGAATAAGCTTATTCCTTCTTCTCGAGTGTTTGAGCAAAAAGGCTGCCACACAGCAATAAGGCATGGTATCAAAACTGCGTGGAATAACAACAGAAATTCAAAGAGCTAGCATCACAGAACACAAACATAGCGGGGTCGTCCTGTGTGCGTGACGTCACTTCACCATTCTGCTACACAATACCAGGAGATGTCTTCTTCTTCTTCTTCTTCTTCTTCTTCTTCCACGGTTTTATGGCGGTTGGCATCCATTACTTTGGTGCATTAACGCCCCCTTCAGTTCAGCTGCGGTCACAGCCTCACTACTTCCACCCCCCCCAGTCCTTTTAGTGTTATTCCCGCCCACAACAGTTGACTCCTCCCCTCTCCCTTTGTGCAATACATACATACATATATATATATATATATATATATATATATATATACCTCCTTGCTTCACACTACATTACCCATGAAGCCTTGCACACACTTGTTTCCTACCCAAACGGTCTGTTTAATTTACTCCACGCGCAGCCCTCTTGTAGGTACGCCCACTCCCTTGTGATTGCTCACACTCCCAAGCGCTTCAAGAACTTCCGGATACAAAATAAAAGCACGAATAAAGAAAAACATTAAACAGTTTTAGGTGGTGATGGTCTTTCAGGCTTTCATTTTCACTTTTCACATAAAAATATTGAACTGAACTGTGAACGTGTCATGATTATACAATGTGAACTGGACTTTGAACTAGTTCGAGAAAAAAAGTCATAATATGAAAACTAAGAAGAGGACGAATAGTCCCAAACCGGATGCGGAAGTGTTACCTTTGGCAACGTTTCCAAGCTGGGATCTGCTGTTGCCAAGTGCACGTGGACTCTGTGGACTCTGTGGACTCACCCGAACTTGTAAGTTTTTTAAAGTAACTCGAAGCTGACCCGTTTGGAAGCCACACCGTTTTTTAGTCAATAAATAGTTTGTCTGTCCCGAAAGTCCTAATTAATCGCCCCTTCCATATTTGGAGGCGGGCTCGTCCTTTGTTGGGGAAACTCTTTAACTTCAGCTGCTAACAAAATGATGATGGTGGTGGTACGGAAGCAATTTAGCATTGGAACCTCCACAGGAACCACATGTCTGCCTTGTCGGTACTTTCTCATTGCAGGGACTCACTTAGCTAGCGTTTTGTGTCTTCACTGTGTTATTTTAACAATTTGCACTGGCTCTATAGCTGTACCTAGCTAGTACCGTGATTACCTAGCTAACCACAATTCATGCTAACCTAAGTGTAACTTAGCAATCATGCTGTCTTGTAATCATAAAACTTCTTCAAGTGTGAAGTGTGTTCTATAAGTTCTATAATGTGTCCAGCTTTAGGGGCCATCCATAATTTTCAACATTTTCACGAGCGTACAAACCGTACGGGGGTTAAGACATCAACGTACGCTTTTTTGAAAACCAGAAAATGTCGCGCGCGAGAGGTACCAGTCCACGCGATACTTCACGTGGCTCTGCGTGCTTCGCATTCCAACACAACAATCAGACAATGGCCTTTACCTATTTTCGTTCATCAAAAAGAGAATTGCTGCCATTCACCGCTCACCGAGCAATGCGTACGAACAATACATCAATGTTTACTGCTTTGTGCGTTCGGAGGGACACAAGCACATAATAATAATAATAATTATTAGATTATTATAATTATTATTAGAACTATTATGATTATTATAATCATTATATTAATGCTAATTATTATATTAATTATACATAATATTGTTGTTATATTTGCATATTTTACATAATAATAATATAATAATTATTATTTTAATTTTATTGTAATTATTATAATATTTTATTATTTTTTAAATATTTAAATATAAATATAAAATAATAAATAATAATAGCAGATTGCATGACAATTTTACAGATACAATAATACCAGGTGGACTGTTACGTGTAAAATATATAGTCTGCCCCCCCCCCCCCCCGTAAATTTTGTCATATCAATGCGAGTCAAAAAGTTTGCCCACCCCTGGACTAGACTATAGGTGTGATTGTTAAGCCTTTTTCAAAACAGTTGTGGCATCTTTATTGCATACTTCACATTGAGTTGAGTTCAAGGGTTGTGTCCATCATTTCAAAGAAGATTTTATCTCCTCAGGCTTTTTGGAAACCAGGGGTAACTCTTCTGCTCCTTGAGTAATCATGTGCGCATTGTTGTGGAAATTTTTTCTATCATCCTAAGTAGGATAGAGAATGCCTGAAATAAATACATAACTCCGGTAGTTTTTATTACCTTTGCAAAACAAAGGGGTCAGACAACACACAGTATGCATGGCGGTCTGTAGGTGTCTGGCAAAGAGTGGCCTCTTGGCGGGAACTTTTATACTCCATAGCATGCAAATGAATTACATTACAAGAGAAAAGAGACATTCATGCCACCCTCATGTATGGGGGTTAGCATACACACCCATTCTTCTGGCACGGTTTGTCACACCCATGTGAGATAACCTCCTAGGGTCAACCATTTGGTGGGACTTCCTGATGTCCCGTTGTTCCATGAAGGTAAAGCTTTGATCAAAGAATGGCCTCCTCCGACACTGCCCCTAACCCCAGGTTACAGATAGCCTCCTGCTGTGCCACCATCCTTGAAGGAACAGCAGGATGTGCTCGGATGCAAATGTTGAAGCTCTACAAAAGGCCGTAAAGTAATTCACACAATGTGTAACCTATGTTATCCCTGTGAAATATACATTTTCCCATCACAGGCAGTGACTGATTGACCAGAGTCCCAAAATACAGCCAGAGAACACTATTGGATTGGATATGTTCCAATTTCCTGGCTGTATTGGGTCAGTTGGTCATGGACCTATCAACCTTTTTCATTTGGGATTGTACTCTTTTTAGGGTAGGGGGTTGCTCAAAAGAGTACGGTTTGTACGCTCGTGAAAATGTTGAAAATTATGGATGGCCCCTTAAAGGGAACCTATCATGCTTTTTCCATCTTTGACCTATAAAAGTTGTATTATCGTGTCAAATTATGCGAATGTTTCAGATAATGACGTTTGCACGTTTGGAAGTGAGCCCTCGGGATGTTTCTGAACGCTTAGTTTCAGAGGTTTTCTTCTAACACAGGCGGTAACTTCTTTATATGGGCATGCCTGGATACAAGCTGTACAAGCTGTATGTGACCAATCACAGTGGGGTTGGTGGGCCATGGGTGGAATAAACTAAAACAGACAGGAAGCCGGAATAGGAGTAGATTCTGGAAGATCTAGAAAGCTTTCTCTTCGGGGGTTATTGTGTGTAGCTGCTCTATAGGAGTCCACAAGTCAATACAAAGGGCCGAAAATCCGATAATGACATTTGCACGTTTGGAAGTGAGCCCTCGGGATGTTTCTGAACGCTCAGTTTCAGAGGTTTTCTTCTAACACAGGCGGTAACTTCTTTATATGGGCATGCCTGGATACAAGCTGTATGTGACCAATCACAGTGGGGTTGGTGTGCCATCGGTGGCATAAATTAAAACAGACAGAAAGCCGGAATAGGAGTAGATTCTGTAAGATCTAGAAAGCTTTCCGTTCGGGGGTTATTGTGTGTAGCTGCTCTATAGGAGTCCACAAGTCAATACAAAGGGCCGAAAATCTTCTGTATTGAGTAGAAGCAGCCTTTTGAGTTCGTACAGGGACAAGTCTTCTTGGGAATGATGCAACACGTTTTTCACACCGGGACTTGGGTATCCTCTCCCGTTCTGTCAAGTTGGATGGTGAACATAAAGATGGTATTAACCTTGTTTACGCTTTTTTCATTCCTTTTGTGTCTCGCTATTTGCTGTGGTGGCTCGCCACTGCTGAATGGGCGGAAGTAGCACAGCACCAATGTGTTTGTGTCCTTGTGTTGAAGCGAAATTATGTTTTTACACATGCTTCTTCTTCCACGCACGACTTCTAACATAGGAATAAGGAAGTTCTACCTGAAGGCCAATCACCAACAGGACTTGGGCGAATGGATCACTGTTCTCAACAACATTACTGTGAGTCACACACACACACACACACCAAATGCTGACCCGGGATCTCATCTAAAAATCTGGCCCACGCACAAATCAGGGTCACAAACATCTGTATTTATGAACATTCATTTATTCATTTTCATTTCATTTGTGTCCTGCAGACATCCAGCTGCTGATTGGTCGTCAAGAAGAATGCCCCCATCAGCCACAGGGTGGGAGCTCCACTTTGGAGCAGGCAGAGCTACAGTCTTTTAAAGAGGAAGACGCCGAGCCCCAGGCCCTTCACATTAAAGAGGAACAGAAGGAGCCCCAGGCCCTTCACATTAAAGAGGAAGAGGAGGAGCCTGATGCCACCCACATTAAAGAGGAACAGAAGGAGACCCAGGCCCTTCACATTAAAGAGGAAGAGGAGGAGCCTCAGGCCACCCACATTAAAGAGGAAGAGGAGGAGCCTCAGGCCACCCACATTAAAAAGGAAAAGGAGGAGCCAAAGCTCTCCTGTGTTAAAGAAGAAGAGGAAGAACTCTGGATCACTCAGGAGGGAGAGCATCTTCTAGGGCCAGAGGAGGCTGATCTCACCAGGTTGCCACTGACTGGTGTCTCTGTGAAGACAGACGACCATGAAGACAAACCACCTGAGTCCTCACAGCTTCATCATAGTCCAAGTGAGGAGATGAGAGAGGCGGAGCCTTCATGCGGCAGCTCACTGCAACACATGACAACAGAAGCTGATGGAGACCACTGTGGAGGATCACAAGCAGACAACCTCTTAGCTCCACTGTCAGATAGTGACGACACAACGTCACACTCTCCTGAAGATGAAGACGGCGACTACAACCAAGAATCTCTGAGCAGCGATACAGACTGTGAAGGTGATATGACGACTCACACTGGCAACAAACACTCTGAAAGCTCGAAAAAGAAGACCGGCAAACGTATGAACTGCTCCGTTTGTGATAAAAGATTTTCTCGCAACAGTTATTTGGCTCAACACATGAGAATCCACACCGGAGAAAAACCTTTTAGTTGCTCAGACTGTGGTAAATGCTTCACTGTGAAGTCACTTATGCAAAGACACATGAAAACACACACAGGAGAAAAACCTTTTAGTTGCTCAGACTGTGGTAAACGCTTCACTCGAAAGACAACCATGCACTCACACATGAGGACGCACACGGGAGAAAAACCTTTTAGTTGCTCTGACTGCGGTAAATGCTTCACTGTGAAGACACTCATGCAAAGACACATGAGAACACACACAGGAGAAAAACCGTTTAGTTGCTCAGACTGTGGTAAACGCTTCACTCGAAAGACAACCATGCAATCACACATGAGGAGGCACACGAGAGAAAAACCTTTTAGTTGCTCTGACTGTGGTAAATGCTTCACTTTCGAGGGAAAATTGCAGTCGCACATGAGAATACACAAAGCAGAAAGACCATTTCATTGCTCAGACTGTGGTTTAAGCTTCACTCAAAAGACAACCATGCGATCGCACATGATGATACACACAGGAGAAAAACCTTATAGTTGCTCAGACTGTGGTAAACGCTTTAATCGAAAGGCAAACATGGAATTACACATGACAACACACACGGGAGAAAAACCTTTCAGTTGCTCAGATTGTGGTAAACGCTTCAATCGAAAGAAAAACGTGCAATTACACATACAAGCGACACACACAAGCGAAAAACCATTTAGTTGCTCAAATTGTGGCAACACATTTTCTTGGAATTCCTCTTTGAAAAGACACATGCAGAGACACTGTTGATGTACTGTTGGACATGTTAGTTGGACATACCTGACTTCCACGCCGTCACCGTGTTGTCATATTGCTAGCACATGTCCTTGGTCAATAAATACATCTTTTTATTCATGTGCAAAAGAAAGACATGTTGTGTGCAGTAGTTGACTCTATGCTATCATCACTAAATGAAAGGTACCAGAAAGGTATACAAAACTGCGGTGAGACCAGCCATGTTGTTTGGTCAGTGACAGTGCCACTGAGGAAAAGACAGGAAACAGAACTGGAAGTAGCAGAGATGAGGATGCTGAGGTTCTCATTGGGAGTGACCAGGATGGATAGGATCAGGAAGGAGTACATCAGAGAGACATTACATGTTAGCAGCCTTGGAGATAAAGTCAGAGAGGCCAGACTGAGATGGTTGGAACATGTCCAGAGGAGACATAGTGAATATATTGGTAGAAGGATGCTGCCAGGAAGGAGGCGTAGAGGAAGACCAAAGAGGAGGTTTATGGATGTAGTGAAGGAGGACATATGAGGGTAGTTGGTGTGACTCCGACTGTGGATCCCTTACTTCTTTTCCCGCTCCATGGAAGTGTAAAAGGGAATACTTTATTCCATTCCGGACGGCACATTTGTCTTTGTTGTGAGAGTCTGAGCTAACTCTTTTGGGGATGATGGAACATCTAAATGTGCTCCTGAGTCACTTTGGTCCTGGTATGTCTCTTTTGGCTTCCTGCTGCCACGCAAGGACTTCAACAGCAGAGGCTTCTGGGAAGGCGCAGATGGGACGCGTGTGTTCCGCATGGTTCGTTTGTTGACGTGTTCTATTGTGAGACGACACCGCAGCACCTGGACAAAGACCTCCCTGAACTGCTTGGAAGACACGTTGTAGAGGAACGGGTTGAGGACTGAGCTGAGGTAAAAGAAGGTGTCGGCCACCGGATGGAGGGTGACGTAGCTCCAAAAGTAGGCTGTAGTCCAGCGAGATTTGGGCACGGCGGCCATCATGAGACGACGGATCTGATTGGGAAACCAGCACACCATCAAGGACCCCACAATCAGGCCTGAGGAGTTACAAGTACAAGAAGGTTAGGGCCGTTGGATCTCCTGTTTGAAGATCGTTATCGTATGATATCAATTATTCATTCATTTCTTACAGTGGAAAAAGCCACACAGGACCTACCAAGAAATATGATGCTCTGCTTTCTGGCCATCTTGAACCTTGAATGTTCATGCTTGGATGCTGTTTGGGTTCCGCTGACGCCACTGTGTAGACAACCCACAGGTCTCCGCAGAACCAGGATCATGGCCCGACACATGAAGGACACGGATGCCAAAACCACGACATACACGACAAAAGCCACAAAGATGCTAGTACGGTACATGACCCAGCGCTCCCTCAGGTTTGTGCAGAACGTCAGGTTCTGGACGGGCGTATCCGCCCAAGAAGGAATGTGGCCTTGTGTTCCCGTAGCAACCAGCAACGGCAGCGCCACGAGCACGGACGCCAGCCAGACGAAGGCGATGAGAGCCGATGTGCGTGCCCAACCCAGGGCTTTGAAACCAAACGGGTGGCAGATAGCCACGTAGCGCTCGAAACTGAGAGTCGCCACATTCAAAATGGTGGCGTAGCTGCACGCCTCAAATATAAAGTTATAGATCTTACACGCGGCGTTGCCTGATGCTGACGTGAAGGGGAACCATATGGCGCTGTAGAGCTCCACCGGCATCCCGATGACGAGAACCAACAAGTCGGAGCACGCCAGGCTCACCATGTGCGCCGTCACCCTCTTCTGCAGGTACCCGTTTTGATTCAGCACTCGCACTACTCTGATCGTTACAGAATTACCCAGGATTCCCGTCACCAGGATGAGACTGTACAAAACAGTCAAGAAGATTTTGATGGAGTCGTTAGGTTCCAGCTGCGTCCAGTCCTTCTCATCCCCGACCTCCATGTCGTCTTTCATAGCGGCTGAGCGGTGAGCCTGGATTTTCCCCGTATTGATTTCCTCTCTTGGCTTATCAGCGGCTGGGCCAGGTCACCGCGATTACACCCAGGGCCCAAAGGTGGAAATTCCTCCATGATGAGAACACGCACTTCTTCTGACGTCTTGTCAAGTCTCACACGTCTTATATGCCAAGGTGTCCTCACGTGTCCTGACCAAATCTGAGACAGACGTCCTTCTCCCCTCCACAGAGGCGGGCCAGTTAAACATTAAACATGGCAACTCGCAGTGCTAAAATAATCAGATGCAATCTGTAGCAAAAACACCACACGCCAACAAAGGAACTCAAGCTAACACCCATGTATTACCGTCCACAAGGCATGCTGGGTATCCTGTGGTACTCTTTCTTCCCAACATTTGGCCGTGTTTTGTCCTGACTGCAAAATGTGTCATCAGAGAAGTTAACTTGCCGCGGATGTATTCTGTCTTTGTTTTGTCGCACCGTGAGCAAACATGTAGTTCTGTTTGATGCCGCCTATGTATATATACACAATGGGGCGCTGCTTAAAGTGACGCCCACAACCCAGATACCCAGTGGCTTCTGGCAGGGTTGCCAGGTGTTGTTCGTTAATACTTAAACCTTTGCCATTCTCCCCAACTCTCCCCGACTGTAGCGTTAAGAGCAGGGTTGGTCACTCCATGGAGGACAGTGAATGCAACGCAACATTTTTAGTTGCTACAATGCAACATTGATTTAAGTAATGGCATTGTTAATACGTTTGATAGACTGTCATGTAAATCACCATCATTAATGACTAGCCATGAATTCAGCTATTCACCCAGTGAAACTCGTTCAGAGATATACATACACTTTAAATCCTCTCCAATATTCTGTTTATGTACAATAAATCCACACAATTTTAGCACACATGACTGTCTTTGTTTCTGGGGTAGTTAGTATTTATTTATTTAAGTATTTATTTGATTATTTTGAACGGCTGAGTAGCGTGCCTCGAGCATGTTTTCAAAGCATTTGTCTTCATTCTGCTCACCATCATGGCGGCCCAAACCCGCCCAGGGCATAATACGGAAGCGGATGTCGGGTTGGCTATCCATTTGTTTACTCTCCTTGGCCATCTCATTCACCTCTCAGCTAAGTTAACAAACAGTTTTTCTCTCTTTTTGACTGACGTCTCCACCTTTGCCGTTACGTTACCGTTATAGCGTCCGAGCTCACAACAGGCTCTTTGTAATGCGTGTATCAGAACGACAAAGTCAAACAGGAAGTGGATATTCTTATCTCTCACTCAACCCCTACGTCGGAAGTACACGTTGCTGCATTTAAATATGCTCGGAAATCCTAGTCATTAAAATGTTCTGCTATCATTGCTATCATTGAAGATAGAAGAGGCAAACTTGGTGATTTTGTCGCTAGATGTCGACATTTCAACCCTACATATTTCTATACCGTTTATCCTAATTCGGGCCATTAATAAATGAATTAACAAGTAATCAATAAAGATAATGGAGGTGTTTTTACTCACTTTTCGGTCTCTCCTACCGGTTGTTTTTTTCTCGACAGCATTGTAGGCAAATGACTAGCTGATGGCGTCATCTCGCGCCTTCTAGGACAGCCAATAGGAACCTTTCTTACTGAAAAGTAGCTATAAACAGTGTATAGATATAGATTTTCACACCAGGTGTGCTATCTTTATAGCTTGATTTTAACTTTGGAGATGATAATACACAGAAATCTCGGTCTTGTTCATTTCCATGTTTTGCATAAATATGCCAAGCATACAGATTGAAACACCTTTTTTATTGAAAAAACAGAAGAATGAAACGAAAGAAGAAACCTGAGGAAGCATTGTACAGGGGACCAGTTTGGCTTTAACATAATCAAAGAAAGAAGACATGATGAGAAGCTGCCTTCAGCTCTGTACTCTCCTCTTCAACATGGTTACTTCTTGAGCGGTTCTTCTATGACCCGCATCGTGTGGCGTGACACAAAAGCCTCAGCATCATTTCAGTAACTAAACACCCCAACGCTGCTGCTTGACGGACTCTTTCTTGGACCAGCACAGATCCGCTGGACACCACTACAAGAACCATGAAAACATCACACTGTACAAAATGTATGGATGAAAAAAAAAAACACCTGGAGGGAATGGGCGGATGCACAAAGCCGGTCTACAACCAAACACTGAGGTAGATATCTGGGCTGAAACAACAGAAGGCCAAGGTCAGCTGGTCAAGAAGGTGCAACTGTTGACAAAGGCAGTCATTGGCTGCAAGGTCACTGGAAAATAATCTACATGGCGCTCCTTCATCTTTGCCGATGCAACGCATAGCTCTACATCCACGTCTTCCTCTCACCTTGTCCAATAATCATCAAAACAAAAATCATCTTTGCAGGACCACCACCGTATGCTAGCTATGCTTCCTATAGCTATGCTATGCTTGGTCAGTGGGGTGAAGCCAAAGCATCAGCTCATTTGTGCTCTTCCAAACAATCGCTGGTGGTCTTCAAGGAAAGTGCACTTTTTTTTTTTTTTTTTTTACCATTTTACCTTTTTCTGTGCCTTCTCCAAGGTATCAAAACACTTAGCATGAGGGTGCTAACACCTATTCGGACTACAAGACCCTCTAAAAAAAAAAAGGTCCACCAAGGTTCTCTATCCATGCAGTGAGGATGTAGTAACAGGTACATTGATGCTAACATTGTAGTATTTAGTATTTACTTCCTGTGTGCATGGATGTCATATAGCAACATGGAAAGTAAGGCTAGCACCAGTTCCATGGTGAGCCACTGTGTGCTGAAGCTAGCCGCGAGCCTGTGGCTAGGTAGTACTGGTGTGTAACGATATACCAACAATGTGCTTCATATGCATTCATATGGAGGTTTTTAAGAAATATTTCTAGACTTTTTGATATATTTTGAAGGCACAGAAAAGAGTTGCAGTGTTCCTGTCTCACATAAGGATTGTGGCTGATGGGTAAAAAAAGTGTACTTCTCCTTTAAGGCAAGCTGGAGTTAAATATAATGTCCTTTTAAAGCAGTGATTCTTAACCATAGGGCCTCGGCCTAAACTTGGGCCTCTAGCGCCACCTATAGGGCTGAAAAAAACTTTAGTTTTGCACCAGTGGGCCACAAGGGCCATGGGACTGCGTAGTCGGTTATCAGAGGTAGGCTAGCCGCTATGCTACTATATGTTATCCATTAGACGCTCAGTTACAGTGCAGCTTCCGACCACATGGTGGCGGTAGTGTGTCAGTCAGTTGTTTAACAAGCTCACAGAAGATCAGAAGAAAACATTCAACTGCAACTAGCAATGGATACTGTTTTTAAACGAAAAAATGAAGACAAAAGTGGTGCCAGTCCCCCCCAAAAGACAACATTTTTACGTAAGTACAATCCAGACTTCATCAAGTACTGTTTTGTAAATGGAGGAAAGAGCAACATCTGGTTTTAGCTTGTTAAACTGTGAGTGGATTTGATTTATTATTGAAAACAAATTGAGGTCAATTAAATCTATACAGTGATAATATTTAATGGGCTCCGGGCCACTCTGCATTGAAAAAAATCGTGCCAAAACGTCAAAAAGGTTGAGAACCCCTGTTCTAAAGCACGATGGGAAAAAAAAAAAAAACACTAAAGACTGCCACGGCAACACTCGCACAGCAAGCACAAACACACTCTTTGCCATATCTGCCATATCTGGCTGGAGAGAACAAATAAAATCACCATGCATGTCTTTCTCACGTATTTGCTGGCATCTTTGGTAAGAAATACAAGTTTTGTCGTATGAAAATAAACTTTTTAAAAAGCCGTTCCTCGCATTGAATAAGGATTCATTGAAAACCATTCCAACAGTGAAGGATGAATAGCGTAGCGTTCCTTGCTTCAGTGCTGGTTTCAAACGCTGATGGCTGCTACTTGCTTTGATGGTAGGGATACGCTGAAGGGTTGCCAGATGTATCCAACTGTGATGCCAGGGCATTTTCCTGAAAGAGACAACATCATCATTCTTTCTGGTGCCGTTTAGCCCAAACTACATTTAGGCTGTCAAGCAACTAGTCCTTTTTTGCACTCAACCTGTTTTGGAGCCACAAACATTGTTGAGAAATGTAGAAAGAAAAGGTATTAGGATTGGTAAGTTTAGCGTCAAAGCCGTGCCAAATGTATGTGTATCTACTGTCGCTGGGAATACTGTACATTGCCTGCCAGAGAGAAGTGAAAATGTACCGGAGCACTGCATGTTTTTTTTTTTGTAATTTATAGTGCATGACTGAAGAACAGACTGGCTGTTATTAGCATTAGCAGTGTGATAGCATCAGTAACACATTGGTACATCCTAGCAATCTTATTTATCTCATTTATGATCTATAGCAGGGGTCTCAAACATGCGGCCCGCGGGCCAAATGTGGCCCGCAGAACACTAGTTTGAGGCCCCCGCCTTGATATGAAAGTTTAATGTTAGTGCAGCCCGCGCAAGTTTGATATGGATGCTGTATGGTATCATGTACCCAGAAAAAATTATTACGTTTGATTAATGTTCATGTTAAAAGTTAAATAACTGTTAATAGTTATCCTCCCTATCTGTGTGGAAGTGGTACGTTTTTGGCTATTTAAGTTTAAAGGAAATAACTTGAAGGCTACCGTTTAGGTCGCTAGCTCTCTAGTTTGCGAGTTAGCATGTGTCTCAAGACCCTGCAGTTGCGCAATATGTTGTAAATAAAAAGAGTATAAATGTGACTATAGTCGTGTTTTGTCATGTCTACAGGGCTCTAATAATGCTTTGTTCATTTTAATCTGAAAATAATAATTTGTCTACCCACCAACTATATGTGGTTTCTTAAGGTTTTATTATTTGCCGTTTTATTATTATTATTATTATATTTATTTATTACTGATTGATTGATTTTCTTTATTCTTGATTTATTTATTTTTCGTCTTATTTTGTGTAGAAAAATAAAAAGTAAGATATTTGAGAACAGTGGAATGTTTTATCAGAACTTGTAGAAAATTGGAACCAAGGCGAAGTTTTTGTAATTTTTTTGTTTTTAATAAATTCGTTGTTTTTTTTTTGGAAAACCTGATGCGGCCCAGTCTCACCCAGACCCGAGCTCCAGTGGTCCCCAAGTAAATTGAGTTTGAGACCCCTGATCTATAGTGTAAGACACAATAAACATGAAATGAATACAGAGGCACCATCCACCAGTACCAGCCTGGACTAACAAATATCCACATTAGCACCAGCAAATGATGAAGTACACTTACTTCCCCAGGTACGGCTGCTGTCTGCACGTGTGTATACTGAGGAACAAAAGCACCGGGAACTGGCGTGTTGGCGGCCATGAACTGCACAGTCAGGAGAAACAGTCATATAGAGCATCATGTGGATTTAGGACTTGGACTTTTCCGTCACACACCGCTCCTGCGCCGGCCAGAGACAGCTGATTCATGTGCTGTGTCAGGGGAGCCATCAAGGAAGCGGGCTGCACTGGCAATGACGGCTCCATAGAGGGCGATATGACTGCACCCTGGAAGATAACAGCAAGCTGTGTGAAACACTACACTAAACTACATCACTGGCTAACTAGCTAAGTGATGCTTATGTGTTATCGTTATCGACAGTTTATTTGAATGAGATGAGATGAGGTGACCACATTCAAGTATCTCTGGTCTTGTTCACAAGTGAGGGAAGGTGGTGCAGCGTCTGCAGTAATGCGGTCGCTGTACCGGACTGTGGTGGGAAGAGAGCGGAGCCGGAAGGCAAAGCTCCCGTGGTGAGATGGATATAAGCGGGTAAATAACTTTCCTCCGAAAGGTGGCTGGACTCACCCTAAAAAATAGGGTGAGGAGCTCAGTCATGCAGGAGTAGAGCCACTTCTCCTTCACATGGAGAGGGCATCTAGTCTGGATGCCTCCCTGGTGAAATGTTCTGGGCATGCCCGACCGGGAGATGTCCCCTGGGCAGACCTAGGACACGCTGGAGGGATTATGTCTCACAGCTGGCCTGGGAACGCCTTGGTGTCCTCCCGGTAGAGCTGGAGGAGGTGGCCGGGGACAGGAAGTCTGAGCTTCCCTACTGAGACTGAGACCCGGATAAGCGTAGTAGAATGGAATGGAGGTGTGGTGACACCCCCAGTGCTTACAGGGTGCTGCATGATGTAAGGGTGATGAGGCATCCAGGATGGGTTCTGCACCTGGAACATCACATAAACATACATGCACACAATCAGGGAGGCTTCCAAAGGGTGCTGTCAAATAAAATCTGGGTTATTTTTGTGTGCTGTGTTTGCTAACGCTAATCATACAGACTTTGCTTATGATTGTTACTTGATTTAACAAACAGGAACAGCCGTGCAGCAATATATCTCACCTCTTTATTGATTTATTATTAAATCAATACACTTACATAATATACTTTTAAACATAATTAAAGGTAGAGAATCATTAAAAGTACTGAGAGACCTTTGGTATAGAGATGATGAATTAACAGTAGTGCAGTGTACTACCTCATGAGGAAGGTTGGCGCTTCACTGCCGCATTTCATCTTTATCAGTTGTAACAAGGTAAAACTCTTAAATACATAATGCAGCTGAAAGGTCCTGCTTATTTGTAGGTAACAAGGTAAAACTCTTAAATACGTATTTCCAGCTGAAAGGTCCTGCTTATTTGTAGGTAACAAGGTAAAACTCTTAAATACGTATTTCCGGCTGAAAGTTCCTGCTTATTTGTAGGTAACAATGTAAAACTTAAATACGTATTTCCAGCTGAAAGGTCCTGCTTATTTGTAGGCAACAAGGTAAAACTCTTAAATACGTATTTCCAGCTGAAAGGTCCTGCTTATTTGTAGGTAACAAGGTAAAACTCTTAAATACGTATTTCCAGCTAAAAGGTCCTGCTTATTTGTAGGTAACAAGGTAAAACTCTTAAATACGTATTTCCAGCTGAAAGGTCCTGCTTATTTGTAGGTAACAAGGTAAAACTCTTAAATACGTATTTCCGGCTGAAAGTTCCTGCTTATTTGTAGGTAACAATGTAAAACTTAAATACGTATTTCCAGCTGAAAGGTCCTGCTTATTTGTAGGTAACAAGGTAAAACTCTTAAATACGTATTTCCAGCTGAAAGGTCCTGCTTATTTGTAGGTAACAAGGTAAAACTCTTAAATACGTATTTCCAGCTAAAAGGTCCTGCTTATTTGTAGGTAACAAGGTAAAACTCTTAAATACGTATTTCCAGCTGAAAGGTCCTGCTTATTTGTAGGTAACAAGGTAAAACTCTTAAATACATATTTCCAGCTGAAAGGTCCTGCTTATTTGTAGGTATAGAAGCAATCTTACCAAGTCAAATGTACTTGCTGCATGGACAGATCATTTCACTACTTTGAAGTGTTTTTTCCCAAATCCAGTCTTTTTATCTTGTATTTGGGCAGCCCTATTTTTGCAGTGTAATAGTGTAAAGGTGACTATAGGGGTGTTACTTCATGTCCACAGGGCTCTAGTCATATTTAGAAGTATCATAAAAGGGTTTTCTATGGTCTATGGTGGGAAAGAGGTGTGTTCTTGTCTCACAGAGGGATAGAGGACAAAGGGCAAAGTGCAGGGACGTAGCTGTTGGGTCTATGTACGTATGACCACATGAGAACCGCATGAGAAAGAAAGTCTAACCTGGTATGCTGAAACGGCAGACACGTACGGCGACATGGACGTCTGAGCAATCATCCTGTTTGAAACGCTGTATGCTGGTGGTGGGAAGAATCTGAGCACACAGATGATGGTCATCTGAGTCAGGTGTACACAAGGTACAGCAGGTCCATTAGCCCAACTTACCCATTTTGCATGGCAGCTACACTGGGCTCATACGCGAGTGCCATTCCAGCCTGGTGGAAAAGAAACACAGCTCAATAGTTTTGGAGGAGGAGGAAGAAGAAACATCTGGAGATGAAATAGAGCTTTTACAACAAGGCTTAAGACATGGAGATGAAGATTGGTGGAGAGACACGGAGATTGGTGGCCTTCAAAACACACGATGCTAAGTGTCAAATGACTCTGGAGCTGCTTATCCTTCAATGATTCTTCTTCATCAGCGTAAATGGTTCTTTATAGCCCCCCCCCCCCGCCACAGTAAACATACACATATGGCTGTAAGTAACATATATAATTCTTTAGAGCCTTGTCCCGCACAGAAAACATTTGAGATCTTCCAGAATCTGCACCTATTCCAGCTCTATTTCCTTTGATTTGTGCTTCCTGGCAAAACGTTTTAATTTATTCCACCCACGGCCCGTCTCGGCAGCTGTCCGGAAGTCCTCGAAAGTGCTTGGGAGTGTGACCAATCACAGTGGAATGGGGACATGCATATATAGAGGCGGACAAGGGGTGGAATAAATTAAACAGACTGTTTGGGCAGGAAATCCATGGAAAAGCTGCAGGAGGAGGTGCAGATTGTGGAAGATCTAGAAAGCTTTCCGTGCAGGTAATGGTGTAGCTGCTCCGTATGCCTGCTAGTTGATTATTTTGTGCTTTGAGCCACACACCACTGCGTCTGTGTGCTTTATAGTATGTTGCAAGTGGAGGCTGTAGAAACATAATGCACAAAGAGTATTTTTAAGAGAAGATCGCCTACCTACATGTTTTTTTTATATGGGAAACTCCACTGATTGAGGGGCTCATTCATGGTGGACTTTGATGTTATATACGTTACTGCCTTCAGTTCAATTTCATGAACAAGTTGGCCAACTTACCAGTCTGGTGTTTCCATTTCTTGGCCAGCCTCGCCCATTTGAAACAAATTTGTTTTGGCTTTGTCTCTTTTTCTGTCCACCGTCAGCAAACTTGCAAAGCAAAGGTTCAGATGGCGCTGTATTGAGGAGGAAAGGAACGGGGTTTTATCAGACAGTATGTTACTTAAATCCTCACATGGGCTCCTGTGGCCCCTCTCCATGCAAAAAAACACAAGAAAGCCATGAGAGTTCATGACAACGACAAGTTGTTGGTGTCAACTTGGGACGTCCTATGTGTGACGTGCACCCCACATATTGAAACTATGTGTTCCAGTTTACGTGCCAGCAAAACAACAACAACAAAAAAAGGCACAGCAAGTACATAGCCAGATCTACGTAGTCTACAATGTGCATGTATTGCATTTATTAGTTATGTAGTACATACAGTACCTGGTACACCAGCAGGCGTCTTCATAAACTTGCCATTGAAGTGAGAAATGACCGTGTCACATTTTTCTGTCGACTCCATCCTGTCGTTATTAGACACATAGAGCACATTAGCAATATATGCAGGAACAAGTACCGCAGTGATGTAGAAAAGCTGAGCTGCTCCTGTCCTTTTGGTTATGGACTGGCAAAGCATGTAGGTTCTGTATTCAACTCTCAGGTCTATATTCAAGACCATTCATTCAGTGTGGACAGTGAGGACAGAGGTCTCTGACCTGGCAAAACCCACTCCTCTGCTCGCTCCACTGGAATCCCTCAAAATGCGTGTGGATACGACTTGGCCAAAGTGCTTGAGCATGTTCTCTAGCTCCTGCTCATCCATAGACGGGGGTAGGTTGGAGATGTACAGGTTGGTGGGATCTTGTTCTTGTTGCTGAAGTGTACAATGGGTGAGAAGACATGGAATGACAGCACTTACAAAATACACAAAATGACTAGAGAGGTCATTACTTGGAAACTCAACACTTGAGTTGCATGCAGTCACAGAGCCTCACCATTCACATTCATCAGCATGGTAGCATAGCAAGCACAGAAGCAACATTCAAGCAAGACTGCGTTATTCATTCACTCCTCGGTAATCTCATCTGTAGCCGCTCACAATATCTTGCCAGATGAAAATGCATCAGGCCTGGGGTGATGATAAATCATTCATATATTCATAGATTAGCATGTGCGTGCATGTCTGGCAGGAAGAGGCTTTCAGCACCTTGCCACATTTGGTATAGAACAACGGCATGAACAGAGTGAGCCCTTTTGTCAGTCACACAGTCTCTTTGTCCAGGTGGGTGGAGGCGGGGCCGCTAGCATACACACAGAGTGCAGAAAAGTGTAACCTCGTAGAAATGATATTGCTCATATATTTTTATATGGTACAATCATACAATCTCATAGACCCTATCTCAAGTCTCTGTTCATGCCGTTGTTCTATGGAACAAATGTGCCCAGGTGCTGAAAGCCTCTTCCTGCAAGACACGACACACCATGCACAGATTGAATTCTCTTCCTGCCTTCAAACAAGCGGGAGATGAGCAAAAACTTCCTTTTTTCTGTGATGACTTCACTTCTTTCTTATCTTCCCAGGCCTGGTGCCCATCTTGGGAGAGTTCAAATATAACAAACACCTTTTGGTTACACCTGGTTATTTGAGGTGAGGCTGTATAAGCAGCGACTACACACATTTATTGATGAATTGAGCTGCAAAGCATGAAATGAGTGAAAGATGAGGGAAAAGTGGTAATATAGTACGGAGTTCATTTTCTTGTATTGTGTGATGAATGGATTGATTTGTCATCATCCCAGGCCTGGTGGGTGCTAGAATTAGCTCTGGATGACACTGGCTCCCACACATCACCTCACACTCCACGATTCAAGAGTACTGGTTTCAAAGCACTGGTAAAAGTATGAAGAAGCATGCTTGAAAAACAAAGCTGTAGTCGTTCTCGATAGCGTGCAAAAGGTCCAGGTGCATACATACATTTGGTGACAATGAACCCCCACCTTTGCCATCTGAGCTTGAACGCCGCTGGTCTTCAGGGCAGTAACAGCTTTCTGAGCTGCAGTGGGGCTATCAAAGTCCACAAAGCCGTACCCTGAGGAGACACATAGGACGCTGCAGTCATATTGTGTCGCTTTGAGCGGTCAAACCATGGCATACGGATTGTGACTTTGTTATCGATGAATGTATGGATGCTTATGGGATACACATATGTGTGTGTGTGCGGCAGAAGAGGGCAAAAAGTGCTGAGGATGCAGATACCAGAGTGATGTTACCAGCTGAGGTCAGCTCTTTGTTCTGTGGTGTGCCCACAGTCCCCCGGGGTACGACTCGGGCTATTTTTTAGCATATTGACACTAGCATATTTAGCATATTCCCTCTTCCCGTCAAAAGAAATACACACACACACACGGATAAGATATAAGAATGGTATGTGTACATCGAAAGTTTCATAAAAGCAAAAACAGAGAAGTGAGTGTTGAGTGTACATTTGGCAACCTTTTGTATCCATCATCCACACTCCTTATGTGAGACATCAACACACGTCTCGTCTTGTCTGGGCCTTCTAAAGATATAGAAAGAGAAGCTAAGAATGCACGTCATGGGACACACCTACTCCGCTTCCCAAAAGCAACAAAGACGCTGCATGTCCATCATGCGCGCTGCGTATGAAGCACGTTGTTAATAACTACCTTACAGGCATAGTGACACCTGGCCACAAGCTAGCGACTAGCTAGGTAACGCTACATTTTAGACATCAATACACCCAGGAAGGAGGGTCCCTAAATATTCCAAGACATGTTGGCATCAATGTACCCGGTACTACATGCAAAACCTTGTTGGAGCTTTTTGGAGCTCTTGTCTGTGTCCCATGATGGGCATACGTTAGCTGCCTCTTTTTATATATTTTGATATGTTTATAAGACCCGGAAAAGAGAAGATGCGTGTGCGCAAGCGTCTGTGAATGCACCCCATCGTGGATGACGGCCCATTGTAACTGTGGATGCTGAATACTTCATGACAGCATAATGTACCTTGGAGAAAACACTTCATACACACCTTTGCATTTGTTAGTAGCCTTGTCCAGGATGGCCTTCGTTGATACAATTTTGCCATACCTAAGACAGAAACAGAAAGTTATGGCTTCTACTGTCTACAAAAATGTTTTCACAATAATGAAAGCATCAGGCTTTCTGCTACATGTCATTGACTGCCCACCACTACAAAATTGGGGTATACAGTAGAATGAAGAATGAATGTTAGCACATGTAAATGTCCCAGGAGTCGTTGAGTGAGTACTCAGTCTATTAGTCTTCTTATATTACTGTATTTACCGGAGGAATAAACACTCTGAGGTATCGTCCAACTGCATTAAAACACTTAAAATTTCATTACGTAAAAGAAAAACAGGTCACACACCAAACACTGCCATCTAGTGGTCACAACCAGATACAGCAGATTTCATGAAACTAGCATTGCAAGCGTTATTGTGCCAGGTAGTGCGTATCTGTGCACGAGTTGTGTAGTGTGTCCAGCCTTACCCTGCATACATCAAAAGCTACATTAGCTACGTGTAGGCCTGTCACCATAATAGATACGTTGCTTTACCCAGCAGTGGAAAGAGCTCTGGATCAATGGCCATGCACGTGTATGCACGTGTATGCACGTCTGCTCCATCTGCTCCCTCTGTGGGATGGCAAGAGGGCTCACTCTGCATGTGTTGTGAGCATCCCCTCAGCTGTTAAGCCTCCTTGTGCCAGTGGTGGAGGCGGGGGCTAGTAGACCGAGTGCCAGCAGTTAGCAAGCAGACGCTACGCTGAATGCCACAGTTACATTGTGGCTGTGCAGCGCAGCCTTCCACCCCGGGGAGATATTCAACTAAACTGTCTAACATGACGTAAAAAGATGGCTACCATTATTGACAACCTCATAGGTTGTCAATAATATGAGCCCTGCAATAGTTGAACAATAAACTACATAATATTGTTTCCCAGCATGCTTTGCTGTACAGTTTGAGTAAATGGCTGAAATGTCATCCTCTGCATTATACCTTGTTACCGTCATGCATCGCTGTGTGTGGTTCTTTGGAAACCAGGAGTAGGATTGCAGCTACACTGCACTTGAGTACCATCTAGTGGCTGAAATGTGACATGACATAATGACCTTTATTGATCATCTTAATGTTTGATTTAAGTAATTAGTAGCAAAATCATTGACCCATCAAGTACAGTATGTGCATAGAGAATACAGGATGTGCTGGCATCACATTTGAAATGTTTTTTTTATTATTATTCATTCATTCATTCATTCATGTCCTTCGTGTCCAAAGCAGCTGTGCTGCATGTCAGTGCATGAGCACCACTGCCACATGGAGCAAGACAATCAATAGTAATCAATAGTAGATGAAGAGGAGAGCAAGTGCAGTACTCACGGCTGACAGAGGCTGACCAGGTCATGGTCAGTTGTTGCTGGGGACAACCCTCTGATGTACAAGTTCGTTTTGCTGAGTTGCTCCCAGCCTGCCGTGCTGCTGCTACTGCTGCTGCTGCTACTTGGACTGGGTGGCGCCATGGGGTGGGACGGTACGCGAGCAGGCCACTGGAGGGGGGGGGGGGCAATAACCAAAGCTTAGTGTGAGACATCTACTATAGAAGCACACAAATGAAGATGGTTGACTTGGCTGAATGAGCTGATGTTCGAACGGCACGAATGGCAGCACGTCCTTACTTTGAGGAGAAATAATCAGCCTTAGACCATTCCCAAAATGGATCCAGTTCTTCCAGATCCCATTTCCACAATTACTCAACATTTCATCCAAATCCATTCAGACCTTTTCAAGCTTTTTTTGAACACAAACGCATCAACACAGGCACAAACATACAGTACCCTTACCCTTCTTCTACGTTACCTACATCACATCTACTCTACTACCATAGTCTATTACATACTACATCATTAGTCTACTACATCACTAGTCTACTACATCCTACATCACATCTACTCTACTACCATAGTCTATTACATACTACATCATTAGTCTACTACCATAGTCTACTACATCCTACATCACATCTACTCTACTACCATAGTCTATTACATACTACATCATTAGTCTACTACATCACTAGTCTACTACAATAGTCTACTACATACTACATCACATCTACTCTACTACCATAGTCTATTACATACTACATCATTAGTCTACTACATCAGTAGTCTACTACCATAGTCTACTACATACTACATCACATCTACTCTACTACCATAGTCTATTACATACTACATCATTAGTCTACTACATCACTAGTCTACTACCATAGTCTACTACATCCTACATCACATCTACTCTACTACCATAGTCTAATACATACTACATCATTAGTCTACTACATCACTAGTCTACGACATCCTACATCACATCTACTCTACTACCATAGTCTATTACATCCTACATCATTAGTCTACTACATCACTAGTCTACTACATCCTACATCACATCTACTCTACTACCATAGTCTACTACATCCTACATCATTAGTCTACTACATCAATAGTCTACTAACATAGTCTACTACATCCTACATCACATCTACTCTACTACCAGTCTACTACATCCTACATCATGTCTACTCTCCTACCATAGTCAACTACATCATATCTACTCTACTACCATAGTCTACTACTACTACTACTACTACTACTACATCCTACAACATTAGTCTACTACCATAGTCTACTACATCCTACATCATATCTACTCTACTACCATAATCTACTACATCCTACATCATATCTACTCAACTACATCATTAGTCTACTACCATAGTCCACTACATTCTACAACACATCTACTCTACTACTATAGTGTACTACATGTATGTATACTATGTTGTACCACTGTACATGTTATGCTATATTGTAGTACATGTACAGTGTGTTTGCTCTGTTAGTGTAGTATGGTGTACTGTGATGCCATGCAGTAAGTAAATAAGGACCAGGAAGGTAGTGTGGCATGAATGGTATTGTGTAGTACTAACGGCATATGTCAGATGAGGAGAAGTGGATATGCAACTATGCTAGCTTGACACGCCACCATACATAATAAATCCTACACCATGAGCGATGACTGTATGTTAATGTGTGTACACTGGTTACTAGCTAAATATGCACTTCTTGTGAAATAGAAGTATCTGTACGCGTCACCCACCATGTGCTGACCAGCCAGTGATTGTCCATCAAGCAATCTCCCTTTTGGCATCGTCAGGGTCCACACGGGCCAGTATCTCTGGCCTACACGTCTAATTGTTATCAGCTGTGCTTCAGTGGGGGAGGGGTCAATGCAAAGCGTCATGCAGAAGGGTTGAGTTTTGAATCAGTACATGTTTTTGTTGTTTTGCAGCCAGTCTGGAGGAAATAGCCAAATTCCAGAGTGACTGATTGTAGTCTGAGGAGAGCTTTCCCCTTTAGGGATTTGTCCTGATTATCCCCCACCCCCCACAACCCCATTCTCTAGCTGATGGAATGTCAAGCATGATGCGTCTACAGACTTGATGTGCTCCTCTGCGTCTAACTACTGAATGGATGAAGGAACAGCAACATGTCCTGGAACTGGGATTCACAATCAGGAAGGATAGAAATAAGATGCATTTTCTTTTTAAAACAAACAACTAATTTGGTTAGTTGGGAGCTACTTTTTGTCCCACGAGGAAGCGAATATCACCGTCATGGTGATACAAACAAGTCCTAATATACATATACAGGCGCATAGGTGATAACATGTCATCATATACACATATACAGACGTATAGGTGATGACATATCATCATATACAGGCGTATAGGTGATAATGTGTCATCATATACACATACAGTATACAGGCGTATTGATGAAGAAATGGAACAACCAGCAAGAATTGACTTCCAATTCAAGAGTAAAAGTTCCTTCCACTGTGCAAGGCAAAGCCAATTTTGGTTTGATTCAGCCATGTTTTTGTTTTTTTTTCCTTTTGCAGCTGGAGGGCTGTGAGAACAGCAGGGAGTGGACATCTTATCAGCCAGCAGCAGACCAGCTGAGCCTGACATACTGTATAATACAGTAGAGCAGCAGCCTCGCCCATCAGGCTCCTGCTTACAGGATAACACTGTCAGCATCAACGTACGCTACATGCTCATTGAAAGCTTTTAGCTAAGACACGATCAATATGCATCTGGGGCAACTTAAATGACCCGATAGACAATTCATCAGTCGCATATCAATGCCAATTCTGCTCAATCTAACATGATGACTTTATTAGCAAGAAAATATAGCAAACATCTATGCTAAAGGACATGCTATATTATGTCTAGCTATACATTGTGCTAGTAAACGTGATTTCTTAGTGCCATGGAAAATATTCAAGGAAACAATGAGACATGAACACACACATCTTTCTCTTGCCTGTGCATTCTAAAGATATAAAAACAGCTAAAAAAAGAGGCAGCACATGAATGACCATGAAGGGACACACCTATTCAAAGAGCTCCAACAAGGTTTTCCATCCATGCTGTGAGCATGTAGTTACAGGTACATTGATGATAACATGTTATACTTAGTATTGAATATTGTGGGAACTTCTAGCATCAAAACAAAAAGTTCCAATATGTAGCTTTACCTTTGGCTAACGATCTGAGGCATGGAGATCCAGTGTTTGCTAAAGATAGTCGCTAGCCTGTGGCCAGGTGTCACTACACCGGCAATATAGTTCTTGGGTGTAACAATGTTCTGAAGAATAATAATAACCCAATGAGGATAAGCGGTATAGAAAATGGATAGATACCAATGTAGTTAACAATGTGAGTGGTGCGTTTATCACCCATAGGTGTGTCCCATAACATGCATTCTTAGCTGTCTCTTTTTATTATCTCTTTCTGTATCTTTAGAACACAAATGAAAGTTAGAGTTGTTTGTATCCATGATGCAGGCAGCTGGTATAGTCATGATTCTCCAGAGACCTCTGAATCACATTAAACGTCACACTGCCATTCTTCCATAGCATGCCTTTCCATTCTTCTTGGTAAACCTCTGAATCACAAAACAGGATCCTGAACGCAACCTTTCCTTTATACGTTCAAGCAAAGGTGGCATTGATACTTGGCTAACAGGACCCTAAACGTCACACTTCCATGTTCACGTAGCACGCAAGTGACCTCCGAGTCCCGCACACGACCGTGAACGCAACACTGGGGTTACACAAAAATAAACATGGCATTGTGAAATGCTTGAAATGATTAAAGAAATACGTAAATCAGCGAATTTACCTGATTGCCAAACTGAGTCCTTAGTGGGTTTCCAGGACTGGCAAAAATCATCCTCAGTCCAAATTTAATAGTTCAGCCTATGTTGGGCTGCCTCGCCTAGAAGCGGGAAATCAGTTGTCCCGGATGTCCCGGATGTCCCAAATGTCCCGCTCACTCGGCTGACTCATCTGGACACAGGAACACACGCCACCGTCCCAACTTCGATCGCGGCCCAGCTTCGTTTGGCTAGTTCGGCATGACTCGGAAAAGAGGCGGAAACGTTCGGGCCAAACCATTCGGCCATTACGGTAGGGGTGCTCGGGTCTCAATGTTGATTCAAATGAAGGACATTAAACGTGTCCTCGCACAAGTAGCGTGTTGTACCTTTTGACATGTTAAACACGACCATTTCGTGATGAATAACACCACATTTCAAACTTCTACAGAAGCACTTTGTTTTTTCTTGTAAGGTGTGTGTGTGTGTGGAGTGTTCTAGGATGCATACTTAACATTCCATCGTGTGGCTCGTCCTCATGGCTGTGTTTAAGTCTCCTACATCCGTAAAAACCCGCAATAAAACAGGCAAAGTGCAGGTATTTAACAAGAAGTAACTTTTGATGACCCATGGCGCGACTGATAGTCAGATAGCCAGACTTCCGGTAGTCAAGGTAAATGTCAACAAGCTGTGACGTCTTCTTTCCCGGACTTTTACAGTTCATCAACAATGCAAAACGTCACAATCGTAGTGACGTCACATCATAGTAATTACGTTCTCGACTTTTTATACATTTTGGAATAAAGCACACTCACTTTGCTATCAGAATATGGACTTGTGTTGCTTATCATCACTTCCTCTTTTGTACCCTTATTTTGTTACACTCCCACTCCTTAACGTGAGTGGTGAATTGTCCCACATTGTTGGACGGTCATGAATGCACCTCGCTGCACAAATCGTCTACTATAATGCATTTTCATCCTTTTTCTTTCACCTCATATTTGCTCCCAAATGCCCACATTTAAAACACAGAATGCTAAGTATAAATTACCTTGGAGTTGCCTATTCTTAAATTATTGTTTTCAATAAGGAGTGTTTTTATTGTGCATTTTGTCACCATCGCCACCCCACTGTCAACATCTTGGTGTGAAAGTATGTTGTATAAGATGTATTGTAGCTATGGTGGAATAGTGTTAATGATACAATACGTAAATAAGACATGACTTACTCTATTTTGTGGCAACCTTGATGCTCCTTTATTCTGTGGAGCATAGCATCAGGAATAGCTTCCTAGCGAGTGATGTAAAGAGGCTAATACCTGTCAGCTAAAGCAGAGTCAACAAAGGCATCTCCATGTAGATGCTGGACTTGCTTCAGCAGATTTTTCATCCAAGTAGTAGTAATGCCAAAATGATGTGTTGCTGCTGGATGTTCACAGTATCCCGGTCATACTGGAAACTTCTATTCTTTTCTCTCCAACAATGTACCAGCAAGCGCAGAGAAAGAGAGACGGATGTTCTTTGCAGTGATCATTTCACTGATGACTGCTATGAAAGAACACCTTTACACAAATCATCTAAAGACGATCTAAATATATGAATATATTGTTATTGTTTTGTGAAATACTGCAGGGGTTAGTTGGCCAAGTCTTGCTTAATTCTCTTGAAATTTGATCCTTTTGCATTCCTCCTCATCTTCCTCCCTACGCATGCCAGCGTTCTGAGCTTTGGCCTGTGCCCAAGCTCACATTTCTGCAGAACACCATTGTTTTGTTTTCCTTGGAGGCAGCATGAATTGACGCTCACGCTGAGGTCCAGCCTTGGGATGTATTTCTTCAAGCTCTCCAATGACAACATCAACCATGACTCTACTTGCCTCACACCATCCCAGTGCTGACAAACAATGGATTCTACTTAGCAGTGCTGACTGTTTCATGAGCAAATGTCTCATAGATGCCATCTGCTGGTGGTTCCAAGCAATACAATGATACCATACCACATGAATTCTTGCTTCTTTCCAATATTCTGTAGGATGCTAAGTCAATCAAACCTCTTCTCTCCACACAGACATACTTTGTTACATACATTATAGACCTCATCACACAGTGTTCACAGACTGAAAGTTGTTAGGATTAGTCCTAATGAAATATCATGACATGACTCCTAGCACATGACGACTACGGTGAGGAGACACCTGCTTGTGGCCTTGCAAGGTGCTCTGTATTCAGGCACACGCTCCGTGCAGCCGCTGTGACGCCATGGACGTCTTCGGCAAACCTTTTGCACTTTTCAAAAACGTTTCATTTGGTACAACTAGCAAAGTGAATGTTTGTTTACAAGTGAGTTCAGGTTGCACGGCGGTTGAGTGGTTAGCGCGCAGAGCTCACAGCTAGGAGACCAGGGTTCAATTCCACCCTCGGCCATCTCTGTGTGGAGTTTGCATGTTCTCCCTGTGCATGCGTGGGTTTTCTCCGGGTACTCCGGTTTCTTCCCACATTCCAAAAACATGCTAGGTTAATTGGCGACTCCAAATTGTCCATAGGTATGAATGTGAGTGTGAATGGTTGTTTGTCTATATGTGCCCTGTGATAGGCTGGCGACCAGTCCAGGGTGTACCTCTCGCCCAAAGACAGCTGGGATAGGCTCCAGCATCCCCCGCGACCCTTGTGAGGAAAAAGCGGTAGAAAATGAATGAATGAATGAATGGAACATTTATTGCAGAGATTAAGTTCAGACTAAGAAAGCAATGAAGTTGCTAATATGTAAACGATGATTTCGATTTGAATTAAGGATTACACTGAGCTCTTTATGTAACTATTTTGGACGATTCTCTGAATTAAAATTTTCGGGGTGGAGTCCAAATACCACACAGGCAATAAAAAACCCAGAAGCAGAAGAACAAGGTGAGCTCAGTGGGGCCGGTTTCACACAGCCGACATGTGGGCGGGACCAACCCTAAAGAGCGGGCCGCCGTTCTGGCATGCTGCGAATTGATTGGCTGACACTGACCAAAGGCGGAAGTGCGCGGAGCAGCGGGGATTCCCCGAGGGAAGTTCCCAACTCCGCAAAGTGGGCTATGTAAAACACACATTTACTTCTCTACTTCCATACTTCTCTACTTCCATTCTCACTAGCTACATTTCCCAATGCCGGGCTGCTGTGTTGGAGCATGTTGGACTTTTACACCCACCCCAACTAAGGTAAGCACCGCGTCATCATTGTTCCTTAAAGCTACTATTATCTTGACATTTACTTCCATCTCTTACATTAATATCCCCTTGTCGTGTTTGACAGGCTCTGTGGGTTTTATTTGCAAACGTGTATACTTCTATACTATACTATATACTATACTTTACTATACTATACATTCCTATATACTATACTATACTTCTGTATACTTCTAATAGTAATATTCGGGCTGTAACTATTCCTTTTAATACCGATTGGATTTGTATTCACGATTCATAATTGCTGATACGATTCAAGGATGATATCGGTTCATTTAGAACGGTACGGTCCTGAACGATTTAGTGAGTTGTAATGGATTCAGGAACTTTTTGGCCAAACGTTCAAGCAGTGTGATTGTGAAAGAAATAGCGTTCCGAGATTCCACTTGGTTTTTTTGTCATGGGGTCGGGTATAAATGAGTTCTGTATATAAAACAAAGAAGTAAATGACAAATGCATTCCCATTTGATTTGAATTAAGTGCAAGCAACACATCAGGTTGAATGAAAAATGAATGAAATCCATACATTTTCTACACCGATCTTTCTCATTAGGGTCACAGGGGTATGCTGGAGCCTTTCATTTGATCTGATAAAAACAGACAACTTGAATTTCCTACCTCATTCACTTTTCTAAGTATTCAAGAAGTTAAAGGGATTCTATGATTCTTTTTTCACTTTTCTGCCCTATAAATGTTATGTATTCTAGTGTTAAACCATGACAATGTTTCAGACAATGAGGTTTACGCATTTTGATGTGAGCCCTAAAAAAAGTTTGGGATGGCTGACAACACTCAATTTCAAAAGGCGTGGCAAAACTTGTCCTTTGTGATGTCACAGAGAGGCGAACTTGTATGTAAACTCTCTGCCATACCCCAAGCTCTGCTTCCCCTCATTGTTTAATTGCTAGCAATGCCTCGAAAGGGAAAGCCACATTTGTTTACAATTCCTAAAGACGCCACCATCAGGCACAAGTGGTTGGAGCTCCTCATTCCCGGCCAGCAAAATAAATGCATTTTAATGCATTAGCATAGAAGAAGCTGGGTTGCTAATAGCCTTTAGCTAATACTTTTTTACACACTGGTAGTCCCGCAAAACACATTACACCTTACCCATGCTGTAGAAGACCTAACGTTAAAATGCTAAAGCTACTTACTATTGAGAGACACCTTGAAGTAACTTCTTGAGAAACTTCACACTGTACAGTCTCCACTTCCGGATCGGATTTGGGATCCAACAACATACCTGGAAAGCACATGGTAAGAGTTCACATAGTAGTTGGTTCATATTCTACATTATACCTTGGTAGTGTTTTGTGTGTTTATCCACCTATTGTGTTGCTGTGTGTGTAGTTCTTTTGACACTTAGTAGGAATGGTGTGTGACGTGGTGATGCTCCACCATTACTAGCTATTAACATTATGTCTCACACAGGTAGACTACACTTGATTACCATATAGTGGCTTAAACGTGACAAGACACAATCGTCTTTCAATGATAAATCTTAATCATTGTTGTTGATTGGTTTTTCAGTCGATAGTATAAGCGGTACAGAAAATGGATGCATGGAATATACTTAAAGACTTGAAAAATGCAATTTTTGTTGTGGCTGCTTTTTAGGGCCATGAGCTTTGATTTGTACTTTGTGTGTTTTGACTGCAAAGTGTCACCTCTGATCTGTTGTGCTTCCAGCACAACCACAGAAATGTGAGTGTAGCTATCTTGGGCCTTTTTATGGCGGATTTTTCCCTCCAAAATTGTTGATTTCGGGGGACAAGCCGCTGCGGATTCAGTGTGACTCTGGGGTAAAGCCTGAAAATGCTCCACTTGACATTGCAATTTTGTCTAATTCACACTTTTATCAACCAAAGAGCTACTTTTTAAACGAACCACACATCTCCCTCATACTATCCACACAAAAAAATATGCACATCAGTACTTATATCAGTATGTTCTCACAGATTTTCACATGCAAATTATAAGTCAACATGATTCACTTTTATGTACTATAAAACATAATATACTTGATATCACTCAATAAAGGAATTCATTCATTCAACATGGCAATAAAGATAATGACACATCTAATATCTGCGTAGTGTTCATTGTACACACCCTTAATGTATTATATCTACTTAGCATTTGCTATCAAACATTACACATGTACAAGACATAAACATGATGATGTAAAAGAAGTCAAGGCAACATATTCAAAAGCTTTCAGCAATGGAAAAACACTTTACAATTCATCATCAAATAATAGTTACACACATTTCTATAGTGGACTTCATGACGCCAAGCACAGCCATCAAACTATGGACTTTGTTATCCGTAGTCAACACATCACTTTTCCTATAATACTCTATATACATACAGCTTACCATCATGGATATAGCTGTAAATGTACATGCTGTTTCAGATGCTTACATGAAATAGTGGTCGCTGTGATTGTTTATTGCATCGAAATGTGCCTGACAGGCTGAAGAACCTGCCTGTGAGGTTTTGGTGACGTGTGTGCACTGCACGTCAACCAAAATACCACTACGCTGGGCATGCTTTGCGTGCGCAGAGAGTAGATCAGGTCTGAGCTGAAAAGCTTTCAGCGTACCTTTTGGTGAACTGTTTTGTCACAAAATTTTCACTGCACCAAGCTGAATCTGTGAACACCTCCCCCTGGTGCGCCGCCACGGCCATGTTGACGCAGCCCAGTCTACCAAATGACCAAATTGGCGACGCACGGTGGTGCACAGGACCAAATTTACCAGTGTGTGGGGTGCGCCACGAAATGCAGTGTTGACCTTGCATGACTTTGTATTTGCAGGGCTCATGTCTGCTCGGTCAGTGATGATTGTGGAGCACACGGCATGGAGAGGAACATGGCAGACCAACTCAACAAAGCTTTCGAAGCTTATCGACAGGTCTCCATTGAAAAAGATCACGCCAAGAAGGAGCTGAAACAAATTGTGAGTATCCTGAAGACAGTTGAAATAAAGAAATAATCATTTCTTGCTGTGGTCACAGGCCTGACATGTAAATCTGATCCTAGGGTGCCCAAACTGAAATAGACATTCCTCTGGAAAACTGGAATGATGCAGCAACCAAATTGACTTTGAGCAGATTCCTTAAACATGCTCAAGGATATTTTAGGGAGCTGGTTGCTGCAGTATGTGTGGCGTTAAAGGGTTTTGTGAGTTCCAGCTTCCCGTGTCAGGGTTGTGAAGGATAAGTCACCCTGAAAGATTTTCAACACATCAAGCCGAGGTCTTGGGATTTTATAAGCAGGGCAGGACAGGTGACACAATAAAAGCTCAATGGAAGAACATACATAATGTCAAATATTGATCCCATCAAACAAAAAGATGACTTGAGTTTTGCCAGTGTTTATGACACATCGGCAAAAAGATAAGTCCCAAAGTTTCTTATTTTTCTTAGCTTTTTCTGATGTTCTGATGTTCACTTCTATGCTTTCCTTGTTTTGGGTGCCAGCTTGGGAGGCATAATGAATCCTCAACGTCAACTAGATGTTATCCTTCCTCATGTTAACCAGCCTTTTTATGGAGCAAAATGTGGCCGCGCCTTCATAACCATGAAACTTTGTAACACGGGACATCTACAGAAGGTAGAATGTTGAGTTATTATTGCCACTCAGAAAGACCGGTGTATCTAGTGAAGTGTATATTGAAGCCTATGGCATCATGTGAAAAAGTGACGTAGCATATTGCAGTGACAAGATCAATCTTGTTTTTCCAGACGGAGCATTATCAGCGATACACTGAAAAGCTCCTGAAGCAGGTAGAAGACCAGCAGCAGCTGATATCCCAACTTAAAGCCCAGTTGTCAGCATCGATGCAACCATCAGGTTAGTCAGCTGATCCTCCTTGCTTTCATGGCGTACAGTAAAAGTTGCACCGTCATCCTTTGCTCTTCATCCATGCTCTGTTGCATTCTCAGGAGAGACCAAATGTGAGGCATGCATCCGTCTGGTTGATGGGCCCAGCGCACATGGCAAAATACAGCATCCGGTATGTGTGTACTTGATGAGGTCACACTCAGCTGATAAACACGACTGTGTTGATTCACCATGATCGATTCATGCATGACTTTTCTCATGTGGATTCTACTGATACATATTTTACACTCCATGTTATTTGGGACATAGAAACATCCTACTCAATGAAGAATGGCTTTGGGCATGTGTGATGCCCATCCCCAAATGTTCTCCATTGGATTTAGATGAGGGGAAGACGCAGGATGGTGCAAAAAAAAGTGACATTATTCCTCTGGAAGATGTTCAAGTCCAAGTGTTGAAAAAGCCAGTCATTACCACACAGATCAGAGCCTTCATTCATGAGCAACATCTGCCGTTTGACACCCCTGCTGACCTCAAGCCATTCCATTCTATTGAAGGATGATGATGGTGGAAAAGATCTCAGGTGGGATCTCCTGTGTCAATGCCAGCAACGTCGGAAGCCATCAGGACACCCATGTTTGGTGCTCTCCTGCTAATCCTGATGGTTATTGGACTGCACTCGGCACCGGTACCAGCCTTCATTTGGGCCCAGGATGGTCTTGTGTCTTGACGAACAACCAAATGGATCCTCCTGCTCATTTATTTGGGTCTACCACTGGACTTTTTACTTCCACGAGCCTCAGGATGTTCTGAATATGAATATCAATATCAATCCCACCTTGTTGAAAGAGAGAAAGCTTTGTTGCTTTTGTCATCAAGAGATCATCACATCACATTCAATCTTGGGGTCTTGCTATCGCCAGTGTCCTTTTAGCCTGTGTGATACGTGGATGCCTTTGAGTTTCATCCTAATAACTTGTGAATATGCTACGTATAGGATTCAATGTTTACTATCAAATGGGTTAAAAATGCTGATATAGCATGTTAGTATGACAATTCAAACTCGCTTGAACTTCACTTTCATTTCACAAGATGGAGCTAGAGGATCATTTGGAAGAACTCAGTCACTATCAGTTATGAACTATACAGTTCCGTGTGGATTACATGATGTTCTAATAATTCTATATTATACTGTCATCATCACCACTACTACAAATGTCTTTTGTTGTGTTTTTTAGGACAATACGGGCACTGTTGCTGTCACTCCTATAATGACTGTCAGTAGCAGTGTTGACTAGTATGTTCTTTTTTTTGTCCTCGCACCAAGACTTTTCCCCAACGTGGACAAGGCGTGCATTTCTTTCTCACCCGTGTGTTTTGTTTGTCAGTCAGGACATGCTGGATGCACTGGAAGCCATTCAAGGGACCTTCCGGCAGATTCGATGTCTATCTCGAAGGCAAAAAGATCAGCTGAAGAGATTCCGTGGGGGAAGTGAAACATCCAATGGTACTATCAAATACAAGAAGTCAAACCCATGCAAAGTATGTCATAGGGGTGTCGCAAGATTATAAGGTGACAAGAAAAAAAGGGCTTGTGGGTCTGGGACGATAAGAAATCAATGAATTCATGACACAGTATTTTGTCATTGTACTTTTCTTAATAGTAATGTTCAAGTCTCGGTCTGTGTATGGTCCTATCTCGTGACACCCCTACTATGTAAACATGCTTTTGTTATTTTCTTCTTGGTGAAATCCCTGAAGATCACCTAGCGTGAGATCACTTCAGGTCATATTCCATTTCTAACATGAAAGCATATATTCATCTCCATATATAAAAGCATATATTTACAAGTACACACGTTCAATTACACATGGATGAACTTCTGTCTTCCTCTGCCTTGGCTTGTCCCACCAGGGGTCGCCACAGCAGATGATGGATTTCCATCTTGCCCTGTCCTTTACATCTTCCTCTGTCAGTCTCACCACATCAATAAAGCTCCTTTCTGCTCGCCTCCTAGCAGCCTTCTACCAATACAGTATAGTCACTCACAATCAGTCCGGCTTTTCTGACCTTGCCTCCCAGGTGTCTAACGTGGGATGTTGCTAATCCTGTCCATCTTGATCACTCTCAAGCAAAATCTAAGCATCTTCGGCTCTGCATCCTGTCTGTTGGTCTCACTACCTTCAAGTACGGTTGTCCCTTCAGGGCTCCTGACCTGCCATTGGCCGGTGACCGGTCCAGGGTGTAGCCTGCCTCTTTCCCAAAGTCACCAGGGATCGGCTCCAGCATACCCCCGCCACCCTCGTGAGGATAAGCGGCATAGAAAAAGGATGGATGGACTCCAGACTCTGTTCTCCATCCCACTTCTTCACCTTTTTTCCACGCTCTTCACTGTTCTGAACTCCTCCACCTTTTTCCTCTACCCGCTCTCTGCTCTCATGTCATTGTCTGACCTCATCTGTCAATCTGTCCATCAGCAAACACAAATTCTCTTTCAGCACGCTATCGAAATCCACAAAGACACGGTGGAACTCCTCATGTCCTCCTGTACTTCCCCATCAGGACGTCCTTCTGCTACTCTTTTCCGTCCCTCATCAGCTTGTAGCCGTCACAAAGACATCACCCGTGTGCTTACTGCTTGACACCAATACACTCATTCCCTTCATTCAATGAACAACACTGCTCCTTTCTCACCTCCACAGCCCCAACGGCCTTCCCATGATTCATCCTCTTTAGAGCTGGAACTTCCCAGCTTCCAAACCTTGTCGCTCTTTCATTTTCTACACTCATCACTTCTTCCAAGTACACTGTCGTCTCACAGGCATCGTTTGGCATCGTAAGCATTCTTTCTTTCTCCACTTCTGCCATTTGGCCCTTGTTCCTACCCTCTTTTCTCACCCTACACTGTCAGTCTACATCGTGTGGCCTTGCTCTCCCCTCTCCAGCGTATCTGCAGTGCAGTGTCTTAAAAAGTATAAAATCCATTCATTTCAATTTATGACCTTAAAGTCTACTTTCCTTTAAATGTTGCCCATCATACGCAATCCTTTATGAGGGACATGAACGACATGTCTTTTCTGTGTGTTCTAAAGATGTAAAAATGGATAAAGAAAGACGCTGCTAAAAATGCACGTCATTGGACACACCTATTCTACCTCCTAAAAGCGCCAACAAGGCTCCCTTTCCATCACGTGAGCTGCATGTGATGCACATCGTCATTGACATAGCTACATCCAAGAACTACATTACTGGCGTTGTGACACCTCGCCACACCACAGCGGCTAGCGACTAGCCAGCTAGCGACAAATTCCTCAGGCCTGTCTCAGGTGTGGCCTATGACCTGCTTTCATTAGTTGTCTCTTTTCATCTGTCTTTATATCTAGATATGAAATGTATACATACATGTATACATTTATATGGATGTGTATATATATATTTATCCAACAATTACAATTAATCAGATGATTTTCAAAGAACGATATCTTATTTTGAGCTGACACTGTAGTCAAAATGTGGGTGTCAGCGTGAGAGGTCTCACTCGCTCACATTTTGGATTTGCTGAACATTTGTGGGCGAGTTTAAGAGCTAATATGCTAATAATACTGAAAATAGTAATACAAAAATATGCTTGCTGACTGTATTTTACATAATGGCTCATAGTTCCGAAATTGATATCCTTTTACATAAAATTTGATGTAATTATCGTTGTAGTTGCACATCGAATTGTTTACCACAAATAAATTTTCCCTACTAAAACTTATTTTTATATGTGATTAAATGCGATTAATTCTGAGGTAACTATGGACCAAAATGCAATTAATTGCAATCAAATATTTTAATCGATTGACAGCCCTAGTGTGTGTGTGTGTATATATATATATGGAATATGTCATATATGGAAAGTGTGTGAGAAAAGTCAATGTTGTTTTGCTGTCTAACAGATCAGCAGTTCTCCATGCCCATCCAGTGCACAGACGGCACAGCAGAAGACGAAGAAACAGCCATTTCCTCGGCGTTACGGTCAGAGGGGGATAATCTGCTGCCTCCCACATCTCTGGCGTCACGTGGCGTCAGCCCGGACGACAGGGACTTTGTAGACTCTCTCACCAAGCTCAGTGTCAAATACCCGCCCCCTGACAGCGAATACGATTTCCTGAACAGCGCCCCGGAGAGGCACGCAGGTCTGACCGTGCCCATGAGACGGCCTCTCTGCGGCGCCCCCACCGTGGCCAACGAGGGGGAGGAAGAGGCCTCGGAACTGCCCGCCGGGCCGTGTTTGACCTACCCCGCGTTCCCCTCCCACACCGCATCTTCATCACTGTCCCAGGAGAACATCCGGGGACCCCAGCAGGTGAGAAGGAGGTCTGAGAAAAGTAGTAGCAAATATCATAGTAGCTTCTATTTGGGAAAGTGAAAGAATGCAAAATAAGCCCCGGGTACTGTGAAGTATTGGAATGATGTCAACACGCTATTGCTAGCATATTTGCTTGACCGTGTGAGCCAGATGGGAGTGTAACACAGTGTCACCATTGCCTGGTGATTATCACGTGCACTGTTCATTACTAAGATGTAAAAAAGAAATTCACCATAAACGACATCACCAAGCTCAAATAGCTCACTTTTTCAGCCTGTGAGCTATTTTAAAATCATCTATAAATATTGGCTATATTTACTACACGTACATTTTCAGCATGTGAGTCAACAGGGTCTAAAACAGGGGTCTCAAACTCAATTTACTTGGGGGCCACTGGAGCTAGGGTCTGGGTGAGACTGGGCCGCATCAGGTTTTCCAAAAAAAAAAACATTAAAAACAAAAAAATTTAAAAAAACTTCACTTTGGTTCCAATTTTCTACAAGAAAAGCTCTGAAAAAAAAATTCCACTGTTCTCAAATATCTTACTTTTTATTTTTCTACACAAAATAAGATGAAAAATAAATAAACAATTCAAGAATAAAGAAAATCAATCAGCAATAAATAAATAAATATAATAATAATAAAACGGCAAATAATAAAAACTTAAGAAACCACATATAGTTGGTGAGTAGACAAATGATTTTTTTCAGATTAAAATGAACAAAGCATTATTAGAGCCCTGTAGACATGACAAAACACGACTATAGTCACATTTATACTCTTTTTATTTACAACATATTGCGCAACTGCAGGGTCTTGAGACACATGCTAACTCGCAAACTAGAGAGCTAGCGACCTAAACGGTAGCCTCCAAGTTATTTCCTTTAAACTTAAAAAGCCAAAAACTTACCACTTCCACACGGATAGGGAGGATAACTATTAACAGTTATTTAACCTTTAACATGAACATTAATCAAACGTAATAATTATTTCTGGGTACATGATACCATGCAGCGTCCATATCAAACTTGCGCGGGCTGCACTAACATTAAACTTTCATATCAAGGCGAAGGGAGATCCAAAGCTCAATGTCCCTGTGTGAGAAAGTGCTTGGCCACCCTTAGCAGCAACAAGTGCAATCAAGCCTTGGTGATAACTTGTTGGAGGCTTTTCCAGCATCAAATGCCTCAGCATCTCCATCGGACTAGGCTGCTCCAAAGTCTTCATTTGCTTTGGTGGACTTGCTGCTGTGTTTTGGATCATGGTCGTGCTGCACAAGCTCACCCACACATGGCCGGAATTCATACTTCCATTTATGACAGCAGATCATCACACTACCACCACCGTATTTGACTCTTCTTTTTCTCGAATGCCAAATAGAATGGGACACACACCTTCCAACATGTTTTGGTATTGGAACTGCTTTTTGCTCATTGTCTTTCTTACGGTGGAGTCATGAACACTGACCTTAACTGAGGCAAGGGAGACCTGCACTTCTTTGGATACTATTGTGGGGTCTTTTGTGACCTCTCGGATGACTCATTTAGGGGTCTTGGAGTCATTTAGTTTGGCTGTCCGGTCCTGGGAAGGTTCACCACTGTTTCATGTTTTGGCCATTGGTGGATAAGGGTTCTCGCTGTGGTTGGCTGGAGTCCTAAAGCTTTAGAAAGGACTTTAGAACCTTTTCCACACTGATAGATCTCAATTCATCTCTCTTTTAACTGACATATATACATCTTACCATCACTTAGTTTATTCATCATCACCATCATAGAAATGGAAGTTGATCTTATACATATATGCATCTTACTGTCAATTAGATTATTATTTTTGTGCGATGGATGTGATGGGCAGGCCTGTGCTAAGAGAAGACTTTGCTTTAAGAGAGTGGAAATGAATGAAATGTTTCTTTGCTTCAGTCTCTGTGGACGCCCGAGCTGTGCCACGAGTCGGAAGCGGGAGCAGAGTCGGCGACGCCTTGCATCAGCGTCCCGGATAAATGCGCTTTCTGCCACGCCGTGGTTCCTCGGGAGCGAATGAACGGCCACCTGTATTCCCATTTCTCTCCTGAGGATGAAAGCCACCGCTGACGACGCAGAGACTTTCTGTCGGCGTGGCCCGTTTTGGAAAGTACGTGGACTGTACGGGACGCCGCTATAAGACTTGAATCCATATATTTCATATTGAAGAATCGAATACAGCCCCCTGCCTAGTACTTTTACTATCATGAGGAAATAAAGCCAACGTTTACTCCTGGAAGATGAGGCCTTTTTTTTTACAAGGTGGAGCCAATCCTTTATATTGCTATATTTTCACCCCCGTATGGACATTATCGGCAACACAGTTGATGGAAACGTGAAATGTGGAACATCTTTGTATCCTCATGCGGAGCAAGCATCGGCAGGTTAGCCAGGGTCCCTGAAGCACCTTTCCAGGAAGTCATAGCAGAATGAAGACTGCGTCACTCACACTGTTGCTTTTGGCAGCCATTTTATTTTGGATAATTTGGTGACTACTTCAGTCATCAAAAGTAAACCCATTTGAGTCTGCTTAAAACGATGGATTGGAAACCGGATTAGGTAAAAAATAAAGAAAGTCCAGCTCCTGTCCAGGTGAATACTAGCACATGCTGTGTGTATGTGTATTTATTCTGCACATCATCATGGGAGAAAGTATCAGTATGCTAAGGAAGTACAAGCAAAAGAAAACTACGCGGCCCGTCGGCAGGAGTGCTGGATCCATGCAGTACATTCGTTGAATTAGCACGCTAACAAGAAGCAGGTGTTTGTCCATCACCACCATGGCTTTTTTGGAAACCTTTCCGAGTTTTCCGCCATTTGTGAAGTTGATACGGCATGTGTTTTTTACGCTCTCTTATTCCTTAATGATGCAAAACATCAGGCACCGACACGCCGGTCAATTAGCACAATTAGGCCTCATTTTCTGCTTTTTTACATCTTGAACATCTGCATGCGGTGGTTGTTGTTACCATGACAGCTTTGTTTTTGATATCGACTGCTAGTGCAACCAAAGTAGAGTATACTGTACTCCTTGGATGTTCAGGCAGTCTTTTTAGACGGAAAAGCTAGTACGGATTTGTTGGCACGGATTGCATTTTATTAATAGCACGCACTCACCCCGCCTGCCAAACATGACTTGTTCATTAGGGCTTTTTTAATGACAAACCGTATCATCTGACACTGGCTGTCTGGCAAATACTTATCACTAATGATGCGCTCTGCTTCATCTGTGGAGAAAGAGTCCAACATCGTGCGGCCTACACGCTTTTCTCTCTGGGAGCAGGAACAGCTGCTTGCTCATAATTACCTTGTCATTCATGCTTTGCCAGTGGAAACTCATACTGACAGCTCCTTTTATTATCTTATGCTTCATTTTTTTTATTTCTTTCTCATACGCAGACCTGCTCACTTGGCCTTCCCTGTGTTGGGCAAAGAAAACACTTTGGAAGTCAAAGTGAAAAAAAAAACAAGAGTTTGGAAGTCAAAGTGAAAAAAACTTAAGAAAATAGTTTGAAAGTGAAATAAAGTGTTTGGAAGTGAAAAATAAAACATAAAAAAATTTGGATGTGAAAGTGAAAGAAAAAAATAGAGTCAAAAAGAAAGGGGGAAAAAAACAGTTTGAAAGCGAAAAACATAAAAGAAAAAAGTTTGGAAGTGAAAGTGAAAATAAAAAGCAAAGAAAAAAGCTTGGAAGTGAAAGTGAAATGAGAAAATCTTTGGAAGTGAAAGTGAAAAAATAAAATGAAAGTTTGGAAGCACAAGTACAAAAAAATAGAAAAGTGAAAGTGAAATAAAACCAAAAGCGTTTGAAAGTGAAATTAGAAAAAAAACTATTTGTAAGTGAAAATAAAAAGCAAAAAAAAAAAAAGAGTTTGGAAGTCAAAGTGAAATGCCAAAAAAGAAACAGTTTGGCAGTGAAAAGTGAAAGTGAAAAAAAACAAAATAAAAAGATTTACAAGTGAAAGTGAAAATAAAAAGCAAAGAAAGGAGTTTGGAAGTCAAAGTGAAATGACAAAATAATCTTTGGAAGTAAAAGTGAAAAAATAAAATGAAAAAAGTTTGGAAGCAGAAGTGCAAAAAAAATGAAAAGTGTGGAAGTGAAATAAAAACACAAAACAGTTTGGAAGTGAAAAGTGAAAGTGAAAATACAAAGCAAAGAGTAATATTTCATGTTCAGTTTTTCACCTGAGTGACGTTGCCCCCCCGACCTCACTCAAATTCTGGTCAAATAGTCTCATTGTTTAGTGCTAGGTTAGCGCTACGCTAGTGCTAGGTAGCGCTAACTTAGCAATAACCTAGCATTAAATGATTTTGAGTTTGAGTGAGGCGGGGGCCATCTTCACTCAGGTTCCATTTTCAGCAGAATTCTGAAATAATTTGTAATGTAGTGATCGACTAGTGATCCATAGATTGATAAAAGTGATATGTCACCGATTGTATATTTCATAACAGCATAAAGAATTTTAGCATTTTAGCTTGCATCCGTACAAATATCTCTCATTTATCCAAAAACACAGATCGAGCGGTAAATGAACCGCCATTCATTCATTGGAAAGGGCGAGGAGTTGGATGGGAAATGTAGAATGACGGCCGTGTTGTCTAGTGTGGATGGTTAGCGGTGGTCTGCTTCCAAGGTGTCAGGATTGCCAGGAGCGGGAAGGTGAAAGCAATCACGGGTGAGAAGAGTGCAGCAACTAATTATCCCAGTCATCTGTGGAGAGAAGCATGGAGCCCGCTGACTGGCGACAGATTGGTGCGGAGGGGAAGGGGGGGAGGTGTTAGAACAATGGAAAGCAATCCCCCCCCCCCAAGCTTCCCCCCGCCCATCATTACTCCACGCTAATCAGCAGTGCTGCTGCACACATGCGGGGGTGGGGGGGGGGGGACGGCAAGGAAAGTCACACTGCTGGCACTCAGATAGATAGATATGGATATGGATGGATGGATGGATCTAGCTGAGCTGTCCTATCTAGTCTTAGAGCATGAACTAGACTAGGGCTGTCCTATCACGTCTGACTGGTGTTTGTCCCAACTAGTCTTGGAGCATGAACTAGACTAGAGCTGTCCTATCTAGTCTTGGAGCATGAACTAGACTACGGCTGTCCTATCTAGTCTTAGTGGTGTTTGTCCTAGCTAGTCTTGGAGCATGAACTAGACTGAGGCTGTCCTATTTAGTCCGACTGGTGTTTGTCCTAGCTAGTCTTGGAGCAGGAACTAGACTAGGGCTGTCCTATCACGTCTGACTGGTGTTTGTCCCAACTAGTCTTGGAGCATGAACTAGACTAGAGCTGTCCTATCTAGTCTTGGAGCATGAACTAGACTAGGGCTGTCCTATCTAGTCTTAGTGGTGTTTGTCCTAGCTAGTCTTGGAGCATGAACTAGACTGAGGCTGTCCTATTTAGTCCGACTGGTGTTTGTCCTAGCTAGTCTTGGAGCATGAACTAGACTAGGGCTGTCCTATCACGTCTGACTGGTGTTTGTCCCAACTAGTCTTGGAGCATGAACTAGACTAGAGCTGCCCTATCTAGTCTTGGAGCATGAACTAGACTAGGGCTGTCCTATCTAGTCTTAGTGGTGTTTGTCCTAGCTAGTCTTGGAGCATGAACTAGACTGAGGCTGTCCTATTTAGTCCGACTGGTGTTTGTCCTAGCTAGTCTTGGAGCATGAACTAGACTAGGGCTGTCCTATCACGTCTGACTGGTGTTTGTCCCAACTAGTCTTGGAGCATGAACTAGACTAGAGCTGTCCTATCTAGTCTTGGAGCATGAACTAGACTACGGCTGTCCTATCTAGTCTTAGTGGTGTTTGTCCTAGCTAGTCTTGGAGCATGAACTAGACTGAGGCTGTCCTATTTAGTCCGACTGGTGTTTGTCCTAGCTAGTCTTGGAGCAGGAACTAGACTAGGGCTGTCCTATCACGTCTGACTGGTGTTTGTCCCAACTAGTCTTGGAGCATGAACTAGACTAGAGCTGTCCTATCTAGTCTTGGAGCATGAACTAGACTAGGGCTGTCCTATCTAGTCTTAGTGGTGTTTGTCCTAGCTAGTCTTGGAGCATGAACTAGACTGAGGCTGTCCTATTTAGTCCGACTGGTGTTTGTCCTAGCTAGTCTTGGAGCATGAACTAGACTAGGGCTGTCCTATCACGTCTGACTGGTGTTTGTCCCAACTAGTCTTGGAGCATGAACTAGACTAGAGCTGCCCTATCTAGTCTTGGAGCATGAACTAGACTAGGGCTGTCCTATCTAGTCTTAGTGGTGTTTGTCCTAGCTAGTCTTGGAGCATGAACTAGACTGAGGCTGTCCTATTTAGTCCGACTGGTGTTTGTCCTAGCTAGTCTTGGAGCATGAACTAGACTAGGGCTGTCCTATCACGTCTGACTGGTGTTTGTCCCAACTAGTCTTGGAGCATGAACTAGACTAGAGCTGTCCTATCTAGTCTTGGAGCATGATTTAGACTAGGGCTGTCCTATCTAGTCTGACTGGTGTTTGTCCCAGCTAATCTTGGAGCATGAACTAGACTAGGGCTGTCCTATCTAGTCTGACTGGTGTTTGTCCCAACTAGTCTTGGAGCATGAACTAGACTAGAGCTGTCCTATCTAGTCTGACTGGTGTTTGTCCTAGCTAGTCTTGGAGCATGAACTAGACTAGAGCTGTCCTATCTAGTCTGACCGGTGTTTGTCCCAGCTAGTCTTGGAGCACGACTAGACTAAAGCTGTCCTATCTAGTCCGACTGGTGTTTATCCTAGCTAGTCTTGGAGCATGACTGGACTAGAGCTGTCCTATCTAGTCTGACTGGTGTTTGTCCCAACTAGTCTTGGAGCATGAACTAGACTAGAGCTGTCCTATCTAGTCCGACTGGTGTTTGTTCCAACTAGTCTTGGAGCACGACTAGATTAGAGCTGTCCTATCTAGTCTGACTGGTGTTTGCCCCAACTAGTCTTGGAGCACGACTAGATTAGAGCTGTCCTATCTAGTCTGACTGGTGTTTGCCCCAACTAGTCTTGGAGCACGACTAGACTAGAGCTGTCCTATCTAGTCCGACTGGTGTTTATTCCAACTAGTCTTGGAGCACGGCTAGACTAGAGCTGTCCTATCTAGTCTGACTGGTGTTTATTCCAACTAGTCTTGGAGCACGACTAGACTAGAGCTGTCCTATGTAGTCTGACTGGTGTTTGTCTAGTCAGTGAGTCAATCTATGAGTCAGTAAGATATTCATGCATTGAGTGCAGCCAGTTAGCAGGGGTCACATGGGGTCGCTCTGCTTGATTGGTCTCTTGGCCTCCATGTGGTTAACAAGTTTGGAGACCAGCATATTCCCCCGCATGTGCCCGGGCCCCCTCTTGGCGGGGCATAGCAATGTTAGCCAGGGGCATGGCCTCCCGGTTTAGACTGCAAGAATCTATGCAACTATGCTCTTTTTGTTGTATTTTATAAACAATAAGATAAATGACACAGGAAACAACAATATATATTTGTACATTTTTCAGTTTAAATCAAGCTAAAGACAGCACACGCCTCTGAAAAAGTATTTTGCTAAGCTAGTCTCTTTCAGAGTAGCACAACATTTGAATGGATCGCTGCGTTCAAAGACACAACGTAATTTCTTTAGGTGAAGTCACACGGATTGTCATGTATTTTTGGGATTTTCCCGGCATACTTAAATGCAGCTAATTGTAGAATTAGAATTACGTTAGTAATTGAAAAGAAGATGCACTTCCTGTTTTTAATTTGTCTTTCTATTTACACGTATAATAAAAGTTCGGAGTGTCCTTGAATGCATCTGGCTGTGGTGTGTCGATGAGGAAGTGTGTTTCCCAGAACGAGGAGGACAAGAGACGTGTTTTAGTGAGCAGGAGATACATATATGTTGTTGGAATGCCACTTCAGGCCAGCATAAAGTTATTGAATATGATTTATTATCGGTCTTCAAGTTATTAGACACGATTTCTAATGTGTGGGAACGCTATTGTAATCTTGTCGGTCGTCATGGGGGGGGCGGTGTGACATGCTGCGCATGCGTTAATGAAGCTGAACGTGTGACGGTAATGAATGAGATAAATGAGTCGCTGTTAAGGTGCCATTTCTGGTACATAGACAACCTTTGGCTGTACTCATTGACACATCACTTCTCCCCACGCAAACACGAGATTCCTGTCACTCAGACCAGTGACCTGAGTTGTGGTTTTCACAGATATGTAAAACAGGCTGTAAAAGAGTAAAACGGATATTGTCTTAATGCACTCGAAAAAAAAGCCAATTAATTATGCATATTGTTTTAAAAGAATATTTATAACATTTTGTTTGTTGTGTAGTGTCACCGGAAGATCATTATTTCCTTCATACAACACTACTCAACTGCAGACAGTTTAAGGAATTTAGTACAGGTAAGACTTTTATTGTTTTTTCATATATTTTTTACATGCATTTTTATTTACAGTATACATCTGCTTCTCAATTAATTACAATTTTTCAAAGAATTTCTGAATAAATGTTTCATAGTGGACTATGACCTATTATTAGTCCAAAAATATACAGACAAGTATGTATGTAGTATAGTACATAGTACATAGTATATCTATGTAGTATTGTTATATCTGTTCTATCTA